>NW_026262679.1:5460500-6820000 GCF_021869535.1 Mytilus californianus | reverse complement strand
AGACTAGGGATTTCTCAAAGAATTCAAGTAGGAAAATAGGTGATGAGGTACGAGGTGAGATACCTTCCCTCTATAAAATATATATCAGTGACCGCTGTGGATAGTCAACTTGAAATTGATAGAAAATAGCAACTACAAGTTATTTTTTGTATATTTATGTTCATACAACAGAAAAACGCAAAAATAATTGAAATTAATAGAAAACAAAAATATAAGAGATTCTGGAAAAAAGGGGGAGTGCTAAAAATAAATTGTCCTGTCCCAAGTACCTAATAGGTAAATAGACTCCAAGAAAAAAAATGATAGTACCCTATTGCATAATTTTTTAACCAACAAAAAAATACTCACCACACATAATTATAGATGAGGTTCTTACCATACCCTTTGGTAACTACAAAGATAGCTGTTTCACTGTACACATTGCTTGCTCTTCAAGGTCATTGAATACTGTTCTGCTCTGTTCAGTTGTTCGGTTCCTCTAAAATATCAGATAAGTATAAAATATTTGAAAGGATGGAAACTTAAAACTTTATTTTATTTATAGTTCTTTATAAAATGTTTATTCAATCTAAGACATTCATATAAAAATAAGGAGATGTGGTATGATGAGACAACTGTCCACCAAAGTTCAAATGAAGTAGATGTAAGTCATTATACTGGCAACTGTACGGCCTTCAACAATGAGATAAACCTTAATCATATGGTCAGGTTTAAAAGGCCCTAAGACACTAAAAATATGAAACAATTCAATTGAGAAAACTAACAGCCTAATTTATAAACAGTTTACATAAAAACAAATATGACAAAAATGAACCAAGGACAACCACTGAACTTTCAGGCTCCTGACTTGTGACAGGCACATAAAGAATGAAATGTGTCGGGGTTAAACATGCATGTTTGTAAGTGTTCAACACTCTCCCTAACCTGGGACAGAGGTGTAACAGTACAACATCAAACTATAAAAATCAGTTGAAAAAGGCTTTAAATATATAAACCCATCAGATGGATTATTAAAGTAACAAATAGAAATACATCTAACAAAAACGGGTACTAATTCATCCCAAAAGCAAAAGGCACAAAGTACAGATCTAGAGTACTCGCAGTTACTGACAGCTAGTTCAAAGCCAATAACAACTAATAAAAAACATATCATAGGGAACATGTGTACTTAAGTTTCAAGTTCAACTTCATCAAAAACTACCTTGACCAAAAACTTGAACCTATTTAAAACTTTAACCTGAAGCAGGACAGACAGACGAACGAACAGACAGACGAACGAAAGAACTGACAGACGAACGAACCGACAGATGAACGAACAGACAGACAAACGAACGAACAGACTAATGAACGGACGAACGAACAGACCCACAGACCGAAAAACATTATGCCCATAAATGGGGCATAAAAATCATGTATCTAAGGCTAAAATATCAATCAGTTCACATCCAACATCCAATGGATTAAGGGTAAAGACGTCAATGATAGTCAGAGAAAAACATGACCTTGTGCAATGCCAAACTATAGGTATTGATAGATTGTAGAACCGTGAAAGTACATATGTGTAATATTTAATTAGTATGGTTTTAATTCATTGATGACAAAATCAATATTTACACCAATAAAAACAATATTCAAAGATTTATTTACAGTGTTGAATAGGTAACCTTTTAGAATAAGTTTATTTAAAGGATTGATAAGTGTAACCTGGATTTGTTTATGTTTTCTATTAAGTATACAAAAAATTCTCCTTTAATCAATGTTATTTCAATCAATTTCTAATATATTTATCTCAACAAGAATAACAACATATCCAACCAAATATTAATATTATTCTGTAAAACTTAAACCATAAAACATTTCTTTGCATGTAAATATCATTAAGTAAGATTAAGGTTATTGTTCTGTGACCTATTGGATGTAGATGTAGATGACTATAAATTATATAATACATGGCAAATATTTGTAAATACTGAATATCAGATCATAACTAAAGCAAAGAAACAGACAGATATTATTATGTTGAAAAGATATGTTATAATTTATATCTGATTAATCTTTTTAGCTACAAGTATCCAAAAGGTAAAAAAAACAGGGTTTGTAAAAGTTTTTTTGTTTGAAGTGCCAGAAAAAAATCAAAACATGGCAGAAAAAAACCCACTGACCTACCCGTATGAAATTATTAGGCGTATTACCCCTGGAAATAAGGCGTAAACCAGGCGGAAGTGGTACTTATGTGTCTAGATCCAGGCGTAAGGGAGCAGGAAACGTAAATTTGTAGTCCTTACGGGCGTAGAAAAAAGTGGCAAACCTGGCGTAAATTGAAATAAGCAAGGCGTAAATTTTCTTACGGGAGTAAAACTGTTGGTATGGCGTAAATCATAATACCCATAATGCTTTGTTTAAAGGATCATGGGAATTTTTTTCAAAATTTGGCTCTTTGATTTTAGTTTGCAAGAGTTGGACTTATGGCAGCTTCATATGTTCAGGGATAATTAGCTTGTTTTGTGCTTTTTGAAAGAATTTGAAATTGGAAATATGGAATCAAATTGATTAATAAAAATTGTGAAAAAATGGAAAGTAAAACATGGTAAATAATAATTATGTGAGTATAACCTAAGTTATTAAGTTTTAAGTTCTAACAGTAATTTTGAAATCCCAAAACCTTTAACCTTGGATAATAACATTAAAATCTTTTACATGAAGTTAAATTGCAGTATTATCATTATATTTTAAAGGACATTAATTTATAAAAAACTTAGTTAATTAAAATGCTTAAGTTTTATTTCAAGAAAAATTAATTGTCATAATTCTTATTTAAACTTTAAACTTATTTGAGCCAGTGGCAGTGACTGTCTAAAATGTATTTATTTATATATTAGCTTCTTCAATGGTTAATATTTCCACTTTTATGTCAAACAATGAGAAATTAAAGCAACAGTACAGAAGTTTGTATTAAATACACAAAAGAACACAGCTAGGGTAATACACTGATTTGAAATAAGTGTACTATTATGTAAGGATATTACGTCTGGTTTATTTATTGACCAGGCGTACTCATTTGCATATTACGCCTGGTTTTCTCTGGACCAGGCGTACTCATTTAAATATTACGCCTGGTTTCCGCCTCAGATACGCTTGGTTTCCGCCTGGTTTCCGCCTGGTTGACGCCTGGACATGCATTCTTTAAACACTGCAATGACGCCCGGATGAAGTATGATTTTTACGCCTGGTTTCCGTGTCTTATACGGGCGTCACAGTTCGTACAGGTAACCATCCTATTTTGATGTTACCCTTATCCTGAGTTAAAAATGGTAGGTCTTTCATTTCTGCGTGTCTTGTAATTTGAGAAATCTCCAGATAACTTTTGGTTAGAATGATAGCAAATTATGGAGTTAGCTCCCCTTATTTGTTAATTTCTAGCGATTTCAACCAAATTATATCTTGAATTACCAGAACAGGAAAAGGAAACGAATGTTATATTCGTGCATCATTATACATTTTGAACATAAATGAATGTAAACTTGAGTGGGTTTTTGTTTGTCATGTTTTCACCACTGCCTGATTCTTAGACAGATTGGCACTTAACTATTATACCTGTATACACTGGGTCTACCATTGTTGAAAGTCTATATAATGGAGTTGTAATAATGTCTGGCTATCCTAAATGCATTTGAATACAAAGTTAGACGACTGTAAGTTCATAGTACTCCAAGAACTGAAAAGAAACATTTAATATTAAAACAGGTCATCAAAATTTTCACATACCGGTAGACTAGAACAATCTACTTGCTGATGAGAGAGGTCAAACTCGCCGCAATACATTTGGATTTTCATTAATAAGTAAAATTACCCTAGAAATATTAATAAATATAAGGTTTTCAGATCCAGGATTTTGAAAAGGGGGGCCCATAAATGTAGCTCCATAAGGGGAAGGGCATCCCCTTAAATCAGCCTCTGCTTTTGCAAAAATTGTAAATTTGTAGACATGTACAGACATTTGGAAGAGTGTTTTACATCTCCAATATATAAACTAATGTGAAGAAACTGTAATAGTCACCATTTTGTTTCACATTCAACCTTATTCTGCATGAAAATTTTGTGAAATCTTTTTGATTCTATAAAAGTAATTTTCTAGAACTAAAAGCTTTCAAATCCCAAAGAGATCGCATTGAAGCAAATAATTATAACTTAGTAATACCTTAAACTCCTCATAAACCTCTGAACATATTTAGTGTACCAACAAAATTCTAAGGAAATAATCCATGTCTTTATTCAAGGAATTAAAGATCAAACTTATAATTTGGAGTCAAATTCTAACCTCTTGATCACATGATCATACAGGTAATAAATCTGTTCACTCACATCTCCTCACTTCACACTTGAGTAACTGGCTGTGTACAAAAATAATTTAACCTGACAAAGGTATTTCACCAAATTATGTAACAGAATTTTGTTCAGATAATAAAACATTCCCCTAAAGGGAAAAGTTTTAATATAAGTTGTACAACTTTGCCCCCAGCATAGCTATAAAAAACAATACAATAAGGGGTGTGTAACAGGACACTTTTTATGAAGATACACACTCTTTTTATGAATAAGTCACTGGTGCATTCATTGAGTTCACTTTTATCTTTTGTCACTTTATCCTTAAAGTACACCTTGTGACCTTAGTCATAAATTACCTTGATTTATAAATATAATTTATCAGGTTGGGAACAACCCTCCAAATGGGGGATATCCCTTAAATGAGGGACTGTTCCCCAGACAAGGGGTCATTTTGCTGTTGTAGAAAAGAAATTTAAGAAAATCTTAGCTTTTTTAACTTAAAAGTGGAAAAATTTATTATTTTTGGAATAACTTTTCGAAAAAAGCTAGCTAGGGGTCCACTTATTTTTAATAATTTAAAGAAGATATATAAGTCCATCAATATTACTTCCGGTTCCGGTTGAGGAACATGTGCCTTTTAATATTAGACAAACTATGATATACAATTCAGGTAAATATAGAAGGACAAAAGATTCATTTTTGAAATAGTTTAGGACGACAGATGACGGAACCAAGTGATGGCATAAGCTCATATGGGGCCCTTGGGGCCCCGGTGAGCTAAAAAGCAAAAGAATTCAATGAAGAAATAAAGAAATATTGCGAAAATCAATCAGATGTTAAATTCATTTTGAACAGTGACATAAGTGGTATTAACACGTCTATTTTTCAAGAGGATGGCATTCATTTTAATCAATCAGGCAAAAAATGCCTCTCAGAATCTTAAAAACACATTTGAACCCAGTATTTGGAATTAAACCTTTTAATGAGTACAAAACTTCTACAAGTAAAACACAAAATGGAAAATTTAGACATAACGACTCCTATGGTCGACAAAACAATGACAATCAGTCTTACAGGCAAAACTGCATGTACAATGAAAAGCAAAACCCCTATAACTATTATACCGGTAGTCAACAATATCATAACGCTAACAAAAAGTGAGATGAACCTACTTTTCAGTAGACTTATTGAACTAGCTTGCACGATAATTCAGCTATAGATTTAACTGAAAAGCTATATAGTACAGTACATTTAGCCATATACTTTAATTAAGGCCAATTAGAATAATAAGCATTTATTATAGTTGTTATTTTTATTTTTGTACAAAAATCACAATAGTATGTTTTCATTTTTTATTTACGTTGCTTGCAAATGTCATTAATCACATGTATATTTTAATATACACTCTTTAAAAGTATAGCACTATTACATACATATTGCTATCAATGTTTTATGATACATAAAATTAGCACACATCTCATGAAACAGAAAATTTAGATTTACTTCCCTTGTCCCATGTTTGAAACTCATTATTGTGTTTTAAGTTAAAAAGAAACTTATATATTTATATATTATTTTGATAACTAAATTAAAAAGAAAATATACACATTACACATATATATCAATGACTTATATGTCCCTGCAGACATTAACTAAAAAGATCTGTAAAGTAATAATAATGCATGCAGTTCTGCCAACTTTCAATAATGCAAATGCGTGAGATTTGGCCAAAATCGTAAAGATCAAAGAGAAAAAACAATAGATCAAAGGAAAATGCCGCCAAATAATCATGAAAATGTGTGTGTCTCACGCTAAATGCGTGAGACTTGGCAGCCCTGATAATGGAGTTATTTCCCTTTCCCCGTGTCCTTTGTAAATAGATTAGATTTTTGACTTACTATATGAATATTGCCTTTAGGGTACAAGGAAGTAATTATTTACATAGGCGACAATGGTAGCCTTTTTAGGTCCTGCGTTTTCCCTATCAAAGATCCATTGAAAAAAATGTTGAAATCTGAATTATCAACACCTTTGGGTGTAATTGAAAATGCAAAACACATATGGTGCCACAGCTTTTTTTATAGAAAAATGGCATTTTTTAAGGGTACTCAAGGGTTCCGGAATTTTGAAATAGTATAAATGAAGAACATGACTCCTTGCTAAATTTGGCACAGAAAATGTTTCTCGTCACAGAGAGTTTTCTCTAAATTTCTCGCTATTTCTACACCAATGGCCAACACTCATTTCTCACTATTTCAATTTTGATTTCTAATTACTAGGGCAGCAGAAAATAAATTTACTTCTACCTATTATCTTGGATGTGAAATCTAGGTGGCGCCAATCATCTTTATTTACTTCCTTTTAACCTATACAGACAAATATTGAAATAAAATCTGACAATCTTTACATTAGTCGATTACTATATACCCCTGCTGCTTGTAAGTTCAAATTTTTGGATTAAAGATACAATTGTTCACTATTTAAAATGACTTTCTTTACAGGTACCCCCCTTTGCAGAAAACATTACTTTTTACAGACTTTGGGCCATTGACCAGCTTATTTTGACTGTTTGGCTATGTTTAAAACGAGGTGTTTGATTAATTAAGTATGATTTAGGCCTATTAAAGATTTCAGGCTGATGATTTGATAACTGTGTCCAACTTATATGTCTTTATTGCGAATATATGAACATCATTGCATAAGAGTCAAAATATTTTATGAAATAGACTATAAAAATGTTAAAACTAAGAATTTATCATTGCTGTTATGTGTTTTATATGAATCGTGTGCAGAACATTCAATTTGACCATATTAAGGAAAAACATGTATAGCCTTTGATTTATTAACTAATTTTGATATTTTAGGGGCATTTTGGCACATTTTAAAAACAAAAATAAACAAATATTTTAAATGCAAAAAGAAACTATATGGGTGTTTTGTAGATTTAAAAAGGCTTTTGACAGTATCTGGAGATCAGCTCTCTTCTTAAAATTACAAGATAAAGAAATCAAAGGCAAATTTTATAACATACTGCATGACATGTACTCTAATACGTTATATTCATGTAAATATCAGAATATGTTTACTAAGCCTTTTCTTGCTAATCATGGAGTCAAACAAGGAGACAGTTTAAGTCCTACTTTATTTAATATATTTGTCGATGACATAGGAAAATACTTTGATACCAAATCAACTAGTGCAGTTAATTTACATGATCAAAAATTGAACCATTTATTGTATGCTGATGATTTGTTATTGATATCTGAATCTGCAACTGGTCTCCAGAACTGTCTTGATTATTTGCAAAAATATAGTGCTGAATGGAAACTGGATGTGAACTTCAAAAAAAACAAAAATTATAATTTTCTCTAAAAAAAAGTAAATAAAGAAACTTTCTACTTTTATTACAGTTCTAATGCAATCGAAATCTTTGATTATTATAAATACTTAGTTGATTTTCATAGCTCTGGAAAATTTATACAGGCAGTGTCAAGCCTCTCAGATAAAGCTAAAAAAGCATATTTTGCGTTGGTCTAAACTCCCATACAGCAGGCCTCTACATTATCATTTTTTCTAACTTGTCCCTTCAGACAAGTTGCAAGAAAATCAACTTGTCCAAACTCTTAATTCACTTGTCCGAATTCATAATTGAAAATCTTACATATTGATGATATGCACTAATATAACACTTGAGCTTTAATTGTATTTAATAAAGGGAGCATTTTGTTATGTTATATGAATTTGTTTGTAAGTACAATTAAAGAATACCACATCAAAATTCATTTATATATTTCAGACTGAAAGATTATTTGCAAGATTTACTCAATGTCACTATGATGTGTTGATCATTAAACCATTATCACTTCCCAAATCACTAGGTTCTACTATGGACCTATTCGTTCTGTAGTAGTGGTATGTCCCGTATGAAAATTTCAACAGGAGTTCAACTGGACTCTAGCTGGACTTGAGACGTATTCCAGTCTGACTTTGAAAAGTCCAGTCTGACATGAGCCATACACGTACTTTTTCTTATACTTGGGTTATTTGCCAGCCGGTATTTTCTTAAAAGTCCAACCGCACTTTTTGTAATGCTTACAAGAAAATAAACACGGCTGGACTTTGAGGAAATTTATTCCTTTCTGTAGAATGATCAGCAGGATTTTTGTCTTAGAAAATTTTACATTCATTTATGAGCAGGAATTTTGACTTAGAAAATTTTCATCAGCCAAATCTACCCTTACAGAAATAAAAAGTTTGCCACAATAGATTCTGTTCTTTGAAAGGAACAATTCTTTCAAAATGTAAAACAGTTAAAAATGAAAGTTTGCAAGTAATTAATAATAATCATAAAATATTTTTTTGCAATATACTTTTAGTTCAAACTATAAGATGTGATACTTTCCCTAGATTTTCAATTCCATTATGAAATATTTAACATAGACTCTTGATGGAAAGTTAAAATTTAATTTTGGTGACTTTTGTTTGAATTATATCCAAGTTAATATGTTTAATATACAGCAATTATTTAACATTTCTACTTTTTTCATAAAAAAAAAAACTAGCAACATCTGTTACAGGTCAAATTTATACATTTTCTAGTATATTTTTATTTAATTAGATGAATGCATAAAATTAATAATTATCATTCATTCTTAAACATCAATTAGAAACTTGAGCCATATAACAGTGATTTAATAGCAGTTAGTCTTGTAGAAATGTGCCATCTGTTTTCAATTAACCTCAGTCTGGACAGGTCACAGGAAGTACTATCTCCACAGAGATTGAGGCCATATGTGGGAGAAAACATTTTGAAATACATATTTCTGCAATTACTATCACTTTTATTAAAAATTTCACAATTAAACAAATTAATAATTGATTTTCTTTTTTTAATATATCACATATTCAAAATTAAGGCACATGCAATTAGTCATAAGAGGAACATTTAAAACAACTCCTTAACATGTTAAACAACCTCATGTATTGCAATACAACACAATTTGAATTTGGAATAAACAGGAAGATTTGTCTTCTTTCTTGAACAAAATGAGAATTTTATATCATTGGATGTAAAGCAAATGTTTGGAAGTAGCTCTATTCACATTAAATATAGAAGATGGATCCTTCTGACTGGCATCAATGACAATTTAGGAAGATTGCTGTTTGCATGTGTTTTTGATTGCATAATTCTGGTAAGTACAATAAATTGAATTCCACCATTTTGGTGATATTATCTGATATGCTCTTTTTATTCAACATATTAATAAAATAATTTCAATATTATAAATAGCTTAATTCTTATTTTTGAAGAGTAAAAAGAATAAAAAACCTACATCAAATATTTACATTTAAAGAGAGCACCTGTTCTACATATGAAAATATGGTTCCTCTACAAAGGGGGTTTAAAGATAAGTTAGATTAGATAAGATTCATGCAATAATTTTCATCTTGTCTGTTATGTCACTGTCACTTCCTGTTTTGAATTGTTGTGTAAAAAAATGTATTGTTATATTTTTATTCCCTCTGTATTAACATGATTAAGGAATGGTTATTATTTGAGTTGTTTTGAAAGTTTTTTGATTTCTACACTTTAAGTGATTTTCAAAGCCAACTTTATTTTATTTTTAGCCACTTTAAAATTATTTAGGCTATTTAATAACCACAAATTTTTAGAAGTTATCATTTAGCTTCTCAATTCCCCATTTCTTGGTTTTGCCAAGACAGTACAAAAAAGAAAAAGAAATAACCAGTATATATGCATAATGTCATCTGTTTTTTTTTTTCTATTTTCAGATTATAGCAAGGGATGCATGATGCAAATTAAATCAGAAGAATCAACTATCTGAAGAAAAACTGAGCAGTGGCGGATCCATGGGGAGGGTTCCAGGGGTTGGAACCCCCATTATTTTGACGATCAATGCATTAGAATGGGGACATATGGTTGGACCCACTCCCTCTATCCTGAGTTAGGAACCCCCCCCCCTTTTGAAAATAGCTGGATTCACCCCTGCTGAGATCATCTTTAAAAGTCAAACCGCACTTTTTGAAGTCCAGCTGGACTTTATAGAGTTCAGCTGGACTTTTTAAAGTTCAGCCGGACTTTGTAAAGTCCGGCTGAACTTTATAGAGTCTATATTTTTGCCAGAAATGCTGGCTGGATTTTTTTCAGACGTACTTTTATTAAAGTCCAGCTGGACTTTATGCACCGGACTCCTGCTAATTTAAATATTTCGAGCCGGTTTACGGCTAATTTCGCTGAAAGTCCAGCCGGGGTTTCTATTATAAGCAATTCAAAGAAAAGTCCAAATGAATATTATAAGTACGGTTCTCAGTACGGCTACAGTACGGCTACTGTCCGACTGGAGTACGTGTCATGTTTTTCATACGGGGGGTTAAACCAAGGATGTAAATACACTTGGCCACCTTGTATATAATTAAATCTTTTTAATTTTTTGATGATGGCAAAACAAGCTTTTATAATTTTATTTTGATTTTTATATACATTGATAAATGATAATGAAGTACATAAAACATTTCACTGAGAAAATCTGTCTTTTTAGATTTTAGTTAATTTTTACATCTTTTTAAACTTATTATTTTTATACATAGAATTTATCAAATAAAACCTTTTTTTTTTAATGTATTGTTTTGCATAAAAGCAAAATCAAATGAAACATACTTTAATTTAAAAATTTTAAGTTAAGGTAAAACTCCATATGACATGTATGAAGGTGCTCCTAATTCCAGGAGGCTTATACTAAGAAGAAGCATTACCATTGGTGTCTTCCCCCTTACTTATATTCCCCTGGTCATCCGCTGCCAGCATGTTCAAAATTATACTTCAATCAGAGACATATTATATGTCTCTGGTTCAATCAAAGAATATTTCTTTCATTTTGAATGATCAATAAAACAATCATTAAATTTTTTGGGAATGTATAAGTCTTGAATTTGATCTTTTTACATCTGACATCGATTTTTCACTTGTCCCATTGGACAAGTAGTATGATGAATCTACTTGCCCGACGCCTGTGTCCACTTGTCCGGGACAATCGGACAAACGGTAATGTCGAGCCCTGTACAGTGAAAACTTGTCTGTTAAAACTTGTCTCCAGCTTTTTAACTCAATGATAATTCCTATTTTAACTTATGGATCAGAAGTATGGATATCAGAATTCAAACCAAATTTTGAAGCTTTAGACAAAAGTTAATTTGAAAAAAAAACTTAATAGATATAGGAAGATGTGGTATGAGTGCCAATGAGACAACTCTCCATCCAAGTAACAATTTATAAAAGTAAACCATTATAGGTCAAGTTACGGCCTTTTACATGGAGCCTTGGCTCATACCGAACAGCAAGCTATAAAGGGCCCCAAAAATTACTAGTGTAAAACCATTCAAACGGGAAAACCAACGGTCTAATCTATATAAAAACGAGAAACGAGAAACATGTATGAACTACATAAACAGACTCCATATTTAAAAACATACTTGGGGTTCATGGAAAGTCTTCCAATCTAGCAGTGCGGTGCGAATTGGGTACATTACCTATTAGCATTAAATGTTATCACCTTATGTATAAATACTATGTGCGTCTCAGTGATATTGGTGAACAGTCTGGTGGTCCACATGAAATTCTCAAGGCTGCTTTTGAAGTGGACAAAACTCTAACAAGTAGAGAAAATTCATGGTCTAATAAATTATCTGAGTTATCAAAATATATTGGAATATATCCCTAAACAAGCATTGTAATATTAATTTCAAACAGAAACCAGAAGATTTCTACAAAAACAAAATTATATTTGAACTATCTATAATAAAAGATGGAAACTGTGGTAAACTTTTATTTTTTAGTAAAATTTATACTAAATTTAAACAAGAATATCTAAACTATAATGTTCCTAAATATCTCAGAAAAAGGTCCCTAAATTAAGAATAAGTGCACACTCATTAGCAATAGAAACTGGTAGGTATGCAAGACCAATAATACCCTCTAATGAGAGATTTTGTAAATTTTGCACAGGACAAATTGAAAATGAGATACATTTCTTGATTAATTGTTCTCAATATAACAAAATTAGATCTAAATATAAAATCAATGAAATAAATTCAAATAATTCGAATGAAAATTTTATCAAAATTTTAAATCCCAATTCTAAAAAAGAACTAAAACCAATTTGTATGTATATTGAAGAAGCTCTTGATTTGAAAGACCACCATATGCATACTGTTTCATCAGATCTTTTATAGTATACGCTTGTGAATATACACATATATCTTATATACAGATTACTGTGTTTTTAAGTAAAATTATGAAAACTTAGAATAATCATGATGTATATGTGTATGGTATCATGAAGAATTCTGAATGTTATGGTATCCCTAGACCATATCTAGAATTGACCTATGACTTGTTGTTACATTGATCTTTATTTCATTTATAGTAGATGTTATTGTTGAATATATTATTGTCTGTACTTGGATCTCGCCTCTATTGTGCTCTTTCCAATAAAATTTTGAATTGAATTGAATTGAATATTACAAAATTCTTGGACATGTTTTGACCATATAATACCAGATAGATGTATAGTTCTTTGGGAAAATATTCTTCAAATAATATAAATATGTGCCCTTTTGTACTAAGAAGTGGTTTTTACAAAAAAATATTTTTTTATCACTTGAAATGTACCCCTCATAAAAGGGATAGTCATTACATTGAGGGGTTGTTCCCAACCTGTTTATATGAAATGTGTTCATAAGAATTGTATTTATAAAAAGCTAACTATGTACCAAAATGCTGAAATTAAATAATGTGTCAACGAAGTTACTGACTACAAGAGTACTTTAACGATAAAATATTTCCATGTACAAACCTCTGCCAGGGACGTAAAATGAACAAAAATTGTATGTCACGTGATCAATATGTGGGTCTACTCGAAAAGAATAGTAAGCTGGTTCTCGGCTGACTACTACACTTTGTTCATAGTTTGAGTGTAGCGTAATACAAGCGGATTCCAGTTTAAAAGAATAGAATAGAATAGAATCACAGGCACTTGTCTCAGAATTTTTTCCGCTTACATACCTTAATACAGAGACATATAATACTATATGTCTCTGCTTAATATAACGTTATATTAAGGTATATAGGAAATTTTTTTTCTGAGACAATTTAAGTACCTGTGAATAGAATAGATTTTTATTTCCCAAATTATAGAGCCCATAAAAAGCATAAAATCATTTGCAATTTGTTTGCACGTTTTTATGCTTTTTTCTTGGTGTGGAGGGGTAAATATAAATTCAGGGGCGTAGGAGCCGGTAAAGGGTACCATACCAATTAAAGTGAGGGACAAAACTACTATAAGCCCCTCTCCCATTTTGTCAATTTGTTTTTAAATATTAAGTGACTACGAAAGAGGACATTGGCTTATTTCTAGACTATTAGACTATTATGATATAAAATATGGATTACATGTAAAGGTCTTTTTTTTGCTTGCCACTTTAAGAAATCCCCCCTTTTTCTCAACTTTTCTACTCCTACTTCACTGATATGTATAAAAGGAATAAGTAAAAATTTTACTCGCACATAGCTGATAGAATTGAGAAGCGCTAGTGTTAACGCAAAATCCCTAATTTATTAAGGACTAAATATCTCCAAACATCGTGATACATAAACCAGTACGCATTTTTTTTATTTGTTTTTTTTGTGTTTAATCTTTTTCATTATGGTGCAATCGTCTCAAATTTGTATAATTTTCTAATTAAAAACGTCGTACAAGTCAGATACAAAACAAAATTAACAAAATAAAATGGATGGTAACAACCAGCCGTTTAGTTTTTCTGCACTTGTAGTCCGGTCAATTAAGGTCCTCAGAAAAAGTATACGACAACGGTTGTTACCAGCCAGTTTTTTTTTTTGTTACCTTTGTTCTATATCTAATACTAAAACCTAAAACCATCCCAGAGTCTCCAAGAACCTGCATTGTACTCTTGTAAACTATGCATATGATATTAGCCAAAGCATTTTTAAGTACATGCATGTCTTTGTAAGAATCATGCAGTGGGTGATACATGATAATGTCACTAAATTCCTTTTTTTGGTCCTAAATTATAATGAGAACACATGTAGCTAGATGAGTAAAATTCATTATTTTCCCTGTATGTGCATTGCCATGGCAACAGCTACACAACATTTTGCCTGAATTATAAGTTATTAAAGTACCATGGAAGTAAAGTTCATCAATTAAAACAGTATGGATTTTAACAAAGTTGACTAAAACACAAAACACCACACAATTCAAAAATGTTAAAAATTCAAATTTACCTATAGTTTATTTCCATAGCAGCTAGCTATTTATAAATAAATTCAAATTTTATAATAAAAAACTTCAAAATCGCAAAAGGATCTTCCCAGATGTAAAAAAAAATAGACTAAGTGCATGTATCTCTGACTTTAGTTTAGGGAATCCCACTGAAAAGTTGAAGTCTTTGTAAACACTTACAGTAGTGTAAATATATGGCAAGAAATGAACCAAAAAATTATTACTTTAAAAATTTCCAGATTTATAATGAGATTGATTACAAGTATGTTGTTATACAGAAAAGACATAAAGACATATTGAGGGTGGGTCATAAATATCAAGGATATATATGTTAAATGAGGAGCAGTTATTTTCTTTTGCTAAAATTAATGCTCTTAGGTCTGATATTATTTCACCTTAAGATAACCAAACTTTGTTTGCTGCTTCTATAAATAAGAGGGCGCATTACGTTTGATGGCATTTGGGAATTATCATTTTTTAAGGTTTGCGCGCAGCTTTTGATTTCATTTGCGCGCATTTATTTTACAGGTAACAGTGGTAAAAATAAAGATGATTCATAATAAATATGACTTAAGTTATTTTGAAATTTGAACATATTTGTAAATTTAAATCATATATTTATACATAATGAATTCTAAAAAAAATAAAAAAACTGATCATTGCTCAAGACATACATAGAAACAAATCAGGGGAACACGTCATTAGCGTACGACGGATTTACTCTCCGTATCCACAGAACACATAAGTCAGGGATATTTTATGGAGATGCATATACAATTGCGGAGGTATTTCACCAGATTCCATTTCCCTCCAAGTCTTTAGACATTCAGGCGTGCTAGAACGTTCCGGAATCATTCCATGCTCACTGCAATGAACAATTTTATTCAAATGTGTTTTCTTAAAGTCTTCCAATATTTAGCACGTTAGTTACGATATGTAATTTTATATAATCAGTACTTTTAATCATTAGATTTGCTATGTTTTTACATTTCTATCTATATCTTATTTCCAGGACTAGTGCTTGTGCATAAAATAACAGACTTATCCTGCTCCAAAGCAGAGGCGGATTTCGAGGGGGGCTATGGGGGTCCGGGCCCCCCTTTTCTGGGAAAAAATTTGGTTGATTATATAGGGAATCACTGAAGCATGACCGGAGCGGGCCCCCTCTTAGGCAGTCAGTGCCCCCCCCCCTTTCCACTTATGAAAATTTCTGGATCCGCCAATGCAAAGTCACAGTCAAATACATATAATCTACATGTATTTACCTGAGTTTACCTGTAAAAACATGCGCGCAAACGTATTGAAAACTTGCGCGCAAATGTTATGGTAATGTGCGCAAATGTAATGCACCGAAATAAGATACTTTTCCAATGTATTTGTTATAAATTATAGCGAATAGGTATTTTAGAAAGTTGATCAATACCAGAATGGAAAAGATACGAAATGAATGATGAAAATGAACCCACTTTAGGCAGTTAATTTTCTCGTTTGAATTGTTTTGCATTTGTCAATTCGGGGCCTTTTATAGCTGAGTATGTGGTATGGGCTTTGCTCATTGTTGAAGGCTGTACGGTGCCCTATAGTTGTTAATTTCTGTGTCATTTGGTCTCTTGTGGAGAGTTGTCTCATTGGCAATCATACCACACCTTCTTTTTTATATATATTTAGAGCAAGCATAAAGATTGCAATTAGTTAAGTTTTGAACAGTAAAATTCATTGTTTACAAAGTAAATTATTTTGTACTAATATACTGCCTAATATCCTAATAATGTATCAGGCCTGGGTATTGTAAGGAAGGCTTCCTGCAAGAGTGGTTTCTTGGCTTTTAGAGAATTACTGTTCCATTTTTATAATAAAACAAAAGGAAGGTTCCTGTAATAATATCGATTGGATTTATATTTAAACAACATGTGATCATTTATTTTCAAATCACCATTCAATGACATGACTAAACTTTCATAAAAGGGGGACGTTTTGGCTTCGACAAATGGAACGTTTGGGAATTCACAAAAAAGCAAGGCGCTGCTGTTTATTGACGTCTACATATGGACACGTTTTGGTTTTTTTTTATTTTTTTTAATTTTATTTTTTTTTAGGGGGGTGGACATGTTTCTGAGTGTTACATACACAATACTACTTACTTGGGAGCACACAATATGCACTTCAAAAATACATGTCATGTAAAATTGAGAACGGAAATGTTGAATGTGTCAAAGAGACAACAACCCAACCAAAGAGCAGAATACAGCCCAAGGACACCAATGAGTTTTCAACACAGCGAGAAAATCCCACAGCCGGAGGCGGGCTTCAGCTATAGTTTATACATAATACGAAGCGAAAAGGCAATACAAAGTTTATATGCAACCATATATATGTATTTTAACCAAAATATCTTCACTACATGTTTTTTTCAATATATATTTATCAGGGTTGTTGAGATCATATTTTTCGAAGTGTTGCTTCATGCAGACTAATACATGTAGCAATATATGGATGATGGTGATGTTGTATTGACAAAGTTGCATAGACGTATTAGGGTCAATAGGCTATTCCAGAAATAGTTGACCCCCAGACAATTTTTTTATTCTCAAACCCATGGAAGATGCTAGATTTCCAGATGTTTTTAGTTTTGATACAAAAATTTGGTTAGACAAAAGGGTGCAAATCCAGTACTTTTTGCAAAATCTGTATAAAAGAAATATGAATGAATCGGTAACAGAGTATCAGTCGAGAGCAGAAACCGGTACACATGCGCTAACAAGGTTATTGCAAATCAATGAACCCAGAACAAACACCAGAGTCATGAAAATAAAAATGTATAAGGTGCAAAGCATAACGTACAAATAAGGAACAAATAGGTAACGAATACGTAACAGGGTATCAGTTGAAAATGGCCATTGTTATATCATAGTTCGTTTCTGTGTGTGTTACATTTTTAATGTTGTGTTTTTGTTGTGACGTTGTTCTCCTCTTATATTTGATGCGTTTCCCTCAGTTTTAGTATGTAACCCGGATTTGTTTTTATCTCTATCGAGTTATGAGTTTCGAACGGCGGTATACTACTGTTGCCTTTATTGAGCGCACAAACTGGTACATATGCACTAATAGGGTTTGTTTAACTCAACTTAACTAGAACTAACACCAGAGACAAGAAAATATAAGAAAAGAAAGCATTCAAATAGTGCAAAGGATAACAAGCAAATAAGGAACAACTAAGTAACGAATAAGTAACAGGATCACAGTCCAGCGCAAAAAACGGGTACATACGCGCTAATAGGGTAATTTCATCACTGCGAACCAATAACTAACACTAGAGACAAGAAAATAAAAGAGAATAAATCATTTAAAAGGTTTAACGTATAACAAATTTAGGAACGCATAAGTAGCGAATAAGTAAAAGGGTATCAGTCGAGCGCAAACACAGGTACATACGAGCTTATAGATTTATTTCACCTCTACCATCCAATTAACACAAGAGACAAGAATAGAAAACAAAAAAAAGCATTAAAAGATGCAACGTATGAAAATTGAATGAGGAACAAATAAGTAGCAAATTAGTAACAGGGTATCAGTCCAGCACGGAAACGGGTACACACGCGCTTAAAGGGTAATTTCACCTCTACGAACCAAGAACTAACATCAGAAACACAAAATTAAAGCAGTAAAAAAGTGTTACGTATAAATAGCGAATACATAACAGGGTATCAGTCGAGTGAAAAAAACGGGTACCTACGCGCTAAAAGAGTAATTTTACCTCTACAAACCAAGAACTTTCATCAGATAATAAAGCATAAAAAGGGAGAAACATATTAAAATCGAACAAGGAACGAATAAGTATCAGGAATAAGTAACGTTTTGTTAACGAATAAGGAATAAGAAATAAGTAACGAATAAAGATCAGGAACAAGTAACGATTTGGTAACGAATAAGGAATAAGGATTACGTAACGAATAGGCACCGAATAAGGAATAAGGAATAAGTAACGAATAGGTAACGAATAAGGAATACAGAACAAGTAGCGAATAGATAACGAAAAGGAATGAGGAATAGGTAACGAATACGGAATAAAGAATAAGTAACGAATAAGGAATAAGGAATGAGTAACCAACTTTGCGACTTTGTAATTTTGTTATGTATTTTCTAACCATGACAAGAATAGTAGAATGGAATTGTGTTTGTTATGGTGTTATTATTTGTATATTCTAACCATGTTGGTTTTTCTTCTAGATCAAAACTGTGTATAAACAAAATAAATCCTGTGCATATAGTTGCTTTAAACATAAAATCATATGAATGATTTTTTTATCTTAACTTTTACATACATATAGTAAAAAAATAAAATGCAGGGCGCAGCTTGATACGACCGCAGAGGTCGAACCCTGAACAGTTGGGGCAAGTATGGACACAACATTCAAGCTTGATACAGCTCTGAATTTGGATTGTGGATTAATCATTAGAGACAAAATGATATAAGAGAATAAAGCATTAAAAAGGTTCTACGTATTAAAATTAAAAAAGGAACGAAAAAGTAGCGAATAATTAACAGAGTGTCAGTCGAGCGCGAAAACGGGTACATACGTGTTAAAAGGGTAATTTCGCCTCTAACCAAGAAATAACACAGAAGACAAGAAAAGAAAAGAAAAGAAAATAAAAGAAAGCACTTAAAAGGTTCAACGTATAAAAATCGAATAAGGAACGAAGGAGTAGCGCATAAGTAACAGGGAATCAGTCGAGCGCGAAAACAGGTACACACGGGCTAATAGAATAATTTCACCTCTACCAACCAATAACCAACATAACAGAAAAAAAAGGAAGCATTAAAATGGTGAAAAGTATTAAATTTTTAAAAGCGAATAATGAAAGAATAAGTAACAGGGTATCAGTCCAGCGCAACAACGAGTACATACGCGGTAAACGAGTAATTTAACCTCTAAGAACCACGAACTTACACAAGTTAGAGGTTTAGCTAGATATAAAACCAGGATCAATCCACCAGTTTCTACATAAGGAAATGCCTGTACCAAGTCAGGAATG
This sequence comes from Mytilus californianus, assembly GCF_021869535.1. Lineage (NCBI taxonomy): Eukaryota > Metazoa > Mollusca > Bivalvia > Mytilida > Mytilidae > Mytilus > Mytilus californianus. Next base: position 6,800,321 of record NW_026262679.1, on the reverse strand, counting down.
TGACAGTTGTTATCCATTCATTCGTTTGATGTGTTCAAGTTTTTGATTTTGCCATTTGATAAGGGACTTTCCGTTTTGAATTTTCCCCGGAATTCGGTATTTTTGTGATTTTACTTTTTTTTACACCAGAGACAAATAATTAAAAGAAAAGAAAGCATTAAAAAGATGAAACATAAAAAAAGAATAAGTATCAGGATATCAGTCCAGAGAGAAGACGGGTACACACGTGCTAATGAAGCAGTATTGTTTACCTCTACCAAGCAAGAATTAAAACCAGAAGACAAGAAAATAAACCATTAAAAAGGTGCAACGTATACAAATCGAATAAGGAACACATAAGTTGCAAATATATAACAGGGTTTCAGTGGAGCACAGAAACTGGTAGATATGCGCTTACAGGGTTAATTCAACTCCACTTAACTAGAACTAACACCAAAGACAAGAATATAACAGAATAGAACGCATTAAAAGGGTCAAATGTATTAAAACCAAATAAGGAACAAATTAGTAACGAATAAATAACAGGGTATCACTCCAGCGAAAAAAAAAAGTGACACACGCGCTTAAAGGGTAATTTCACCTCTACGAACCACGAAATAACACCAGGGACAACAAAAAAAGAAAGTATTGAAAAGATGCAACGTATAAAAAGCAAAAAATGAATGAATAAGTAATAGGGTATCAGTCGAGCGCAGAAATGGGTACATACGCAGTAATAGGGTAGCTTTACCACTACTGACCAAGAACTAACACCAGAAACAAGAAAATAAAAAAGAATGAAGCATTTAAAAAGGTTCAACGTATAAAAACGAATAAGGAACGAATAAGTAGAGAATAAGTAACAGGGTATCAGTCGAGCGCAAAAACAGGTACATACGCGCTTATCAGGTAATTTCATCTGTACCATCCAAGAACTAACACAAGAGACAAGAAAGGAAAGAAAAGGAAAGAAAAGGAAAGAAAAGAAATCATTAGAGGTGTAACGTATAAAAATTGAATAAGGAACACATAAGTACCGAAAAAGTAACAGGGTATCAGTCCAGCGCGAAACCGATTACATACGCGCTAATAGAGTAGTTTAATTTCTACCAAGCAAGAATTAAAAACAGAGACAAGAAAATGAAGCATTAGAAAGGTGCAACGTATGATGATCGAATGAGGAACAAGTAAGTTGCGAATAAGTAACAGGGTAGCAGTTGAGCGCAGAAACGGGTACATACGCGATAATAAGGTAATTTCGACTTAACGATTCAAGAACTAACACCAGAGACATGAAAAGAACAGAACAGAAATCATTCAAAAGTTCCAACGTATAAAAAGATAATAAGGAAAAAATAAGTAGCGAATAATGAACAGGGTATAAGTCACGCGCAGAAACTGGTACATACGCGCTAACAGGTTTAATTTCACTCAAATAACTAGAACTATCACCAGAGACAAGAAAATAAAATTAAAAAAAGCATTAAAAGGTGCAACGTATCAGATGCAAATAAGGAACGAATAAGTAGCGAATAAATAGCGAGGTATCAGTCGAACGCAAAAACGGGTACATACGTGATAATACGATAATTTCACCTCTACCAACCAAAAACTAACACAAGAGACAAGAATATAAAATAAAAGGTAAGCATTAAAAAGGTTCAACGTATAAAAATCGAATAAAGAACAAATAAGTAGCGAATAAGTAACAGGGTATCAGTCCAGCGCGGAAAAGGATTTACCCGCGCTTAAAGGGTAATTTCACCTCTTCGAACCAAGAACTAACACCAGAAACACAAAAATAAAGCAGTAAAAAGGTGTAACGTATAAAAAGCGAATACATAACAGGGTATCAGTCGAGTGCAAAAAACGGGTACCTACGCGCTAAAAGAGTAATTTTACCTCTACAAACCAAAAACTTTTACCAGACAATAAAGCATAAAAAGGGAGAAACATATTAAAATCGTACAAGGAACGAATAAGTTTCAGGAATAAGTAACGATTTGTTAACGAATAAGGAATAAGAAATAAGTAACGAATAAAGATCAGGAACAAGTAACGATTTGGTAACGAATAAGGAATAAGGATTACGTAACGAATAGGCACCGAATAAGGAATAAGGAATAAGTAACGAATAGATAACGAAAAGGAATGAGGAATAGGTAACGAATAAGGAATAAAGAATAAGTAACGAATAAGGAATAAGGAATGAGTAACCAACTTTGCGACCTTGTAATTTTGTTATGTATTTTCTAACCATGACAAGAATAGTAGAATGGAATTGTGTTTGTTATGGTGTTATTATTTGTATATTCTAACCATGTTGGTTTTTCTTCTAGATCAAAACTGTGTATAAACAAAATAAATCCTGTGCATATAGTTGCTTTAAACATAAAATCATATAAATGATTTTTTTATCTTAACTTTTACATACATATAGTAAAAAAATAAAATGCTCCGCAGGGCGCAGCTTGATACGACCGCAGAGGTCGAACCCTGAACAGTTGGGGCAAGTATGGACACAACATTCAAGCTTGATACAGCTCTGAATTTGGATTGTGGATTAATCATTAGAGACAAAATGATATAAGAGAATAAAGCATTAAAAAGGTTCTACGTATTAAAATTAAAAAAGGAACGAAAAAGTAGCGAATAATTAACAGAGTGTCAGTCGAGCGCGAAAACGGGTACATACGTGTTAAAAGGGTAATTTCGCCTCTAACCAAGAAATAACACAGAAGACAAGAAAAGAAAAGAAAAGAAAATAAAAGAAAGCACTTAAAAGGTTCAACGTATAAAAATCGAATAAGGAACGAAGGAGTAGCGCATAAGTAACAGGGAACCAGTCGAGCGCGAAAACAGGTACACACGGGCTAATAGAATAATTTCACCTCTACCAACCAATAACCAACATAACAGAAAAAAAGGAAGCATTAAAATGGTGAAAAGTATTAAATTTTTAAAAGCGAATAATGAAAGAATAAGTAACAGGGTATCAGTCCAGCGCAACAACGAGTACATACGCGGTAAACGAGTAATTTAACCTCTAAGAACCACGAACTTACACAAGTTAGAGGTTTAGCTAGATATAAAACCAGGATCAATCCACCAGTTTCTACATAAGGAAATGCCTGTACCAAGTCAGGAATGTGACAGACGTTATCCATTCATTCGTTTGATGTGTTCAAGTTTTTGATTTTGCCATTTGATAAGGGACTTTCCGTTTTGAATTTTCCCCGGAATTCGGTATTTTTGTGATTTTACTTTTTTTTACACCAGAGACAAATAATTAAAAGAAAAGAAAGCATTAAAAAGATGAAACATAAAAAAAGAATAAGTATCAGGATATCAGTCCAGAGAGAAGACGGGTAAACACGTGCTAATGAAGCAGTATTGTTTACCTCTACCAAGCAAGAATTAAAACCAGAAGACAAGAAAATAAACCATTAAAAAGGTGCAACGTATACAAATCGAATAAGGAACACATAAGTTGCAAATATATAACAGGGTTTCAGTGGAGCACAGAAACTGGTAGATATGCGCTTACAGGGTTAATTCAACTCCACTTAACTAGAACTAACACCAAAGACAAGAATATAACAGAATAGAACGCATTAAAAGGGTCAAATGTATTAAAACCAAATAAGGAACAAATTAGTAACGAATAAATAACAGGGTATCACTCCAGCGAAAAAAAAAGTGACACACGCCCTTAAAGGGTAATTTCACCTCTACGAACCACGAAATAACACCAGGGACAACAAAAAAAGAAAGTATTGAAAAGATGCAACGTATAAAAAGCAAAAAATGAATGAATAAGTAATAGGGTATCAGTCGAGCGCAGAAATGGGTACATACGCAGTAATAGGGTAGCTTTACCACTACTGACCAAGAATTAACACCAGAAACAAGAAAATAAAAAAGAATAAAGCATTTAAAAAGGTTCAACGTATAAAAACGAATAAGGAACGAATAAGTAGAGAATAAGTAACAGGGTATCAGTCGAGCGCAAAAACAGGTACATACGCGCTTATCAGGTAATTTCATCTGTACCATCCAAGAACTAACACAAGAGACAAGAAAGGAAAGAAAAGGAAAGAAAAGGAAAGAAAAGGAAAGAAAAGGAAAGAAAAGAAATCATTAGAGGTGTAACGTAAAAAAATTGAATAAGGAACACATAAGTACCGAAAAAGTAACAGGGTATCAGTCCAGCGCGAAACCGATTACATACGCGCTAATAGAGTAGTTTAATTTCTACCAAGCAAGAATTAAAAACAGAGACAAGAAAATGAAGCATTAGAAAGGTGCAACGTATGATGATCGAATGAGGAACAAGTAAGTTGCGAATAAGTAACAGGGTAGCAGTTGAGCGCAGAAACGGGTACATACGCGATAATAAGGTAATTTCGACTTAACGATTCAAGAACTAACACCAGAGACATGAAAAGAACAGAACAGAAATCATTCAAAAGTTCCAACGTATAAAAAGATAATAAGGAAAAAATAAGTAGCGAATAATGAACAGGGTATAAGTCACGCGCAGAAACTGGTACATACGCGCTAACAGGTTTAATTTCACTCAAATAACTAGAACTATCACCAGAGACAAGAAAATAAAATTAAAAAAAGCATTAAAAGGTGCAACGTATAAGATGCAAATAAGGAACGAATAAGTAGCGAATAAATAGCGAGGTATCAGTCGAACGCAAAAACGGGTACATACGTGATAATACGATAATTTCACCTCTACCAACCAAAAACTAACACAAGAGACAAGAATATAAAATAAAAGTAAGCATTAAAAAGGTTCAACGTATAAAAATCGAATAAGGAACAAATAAGTAGCGAATAAGTAACAGGGTATCAGTCCAGCGCGGAAAAGGATTTACCCGCGCTTAAAGGGTAATTTCACCTCTTCGAACCAAGAACTAACACCAGAAACACAAAAATAAAGCAGTAAAAAGGTGTAACGTATAAAAAGCGAATACATAACAGGGTATCAGTCGAGTGCAAAAAACGGGTACCTACGCGCTAAAAGAGTAATTTTACCTCTACAAACCAAAAACTTTTACCAGACAATAAAGCATAAAAAGGGAGAAACATATTAAAATCGTACAAGGAACGAATAAGTTTCAGGAATAAGTAACGATTTGTTAACGAATAAGGAATAAGGAATAAGTAACGAATAAAGATCAGGAACAAGTAACGATTTGGTAACGAATAAGGAATAAGGATTACGTAACGAATAGGCACCGAATAAGGAATAAGGAATAAGTAACGAATAGATAACGAAAAGGAATGAGGAATAGGTAACGAATAAGGAATAAAGAATAAGTAACGAATAAGGAATAAGGAATGAGTAACCAACTTTGCGACCCTGTATTTTTTTTTTTTATTTTCTAACCATGACAAGAATAATAGAATGGAACTGTGTTTGTTATGGTGTTATTATTTGTATATTCTAACCATGTTGGTTTGTCTTTTAGATCAAAACTGTGTATAAACAAAATAAATCCTGTGCATATAGTTGCTTTAAACATAAAATCATATAAATGAATTTTTTATCTTAACTTTTACATACATATAGTAAATAAAAATGAAATATGACCGTACTATAAATCAAGATCTTATAAGACCAAACAGTAAACACACATAAAAATATAATATATTTCATTTGTCCTTCTCTTATCCATACAGTTGTATATGTGATATTTGATAAAGTTGAAAACATATAAAGAACGGATGTGATATTTATTAGGGCAAGCAAAACTATATTCATATAAAGAACGGATGTGCTATTTACTATGACAGGCAAAGCTATATTCATATAAAGAACGGATGTGCTATTTAATATAGCAGGCAAAGCTATATTCATATAAAGAACGGATGTGATATTTACTATGGCAGGCAAAGCTATATTCCTGCATGAAGTGAACAAAACCATAAATGATTATTATTTAAATACAGAGACGGCACTGACATGATCTTATCATGATAACAGTCAATAGGAAAAATTAAAAAAAAAAGGTAACATTTATCATTTTTCATATTTTTCTTCTTTTGATTCCCTTAGGTATAGTTCTAGGAAATAATATTGTTACGTTTGAGCATCAAAGAAAATGTAATATTCGGCTTGAAAACATGTTGCTAAGGTATGACAATTTTATTCTGATAAGATGTGGATGTTTGCTTATCAACATATTGGTACGAATATAACACTTTTGTATCATAGGAATCTTGAGGTTTGGCTTACCTTGTCATTATTTCAGACTCTTTGTGTTATCGCATGTTATACTTCACTAGCTTGAGAACAGCATGAAACAAAATTTGAAATCTGCGAAACATTGCTCGGTCGTTTGAAGGGACAGGTCAACGAGTCACCTTTTATTGGGATAGCCTCCCTTATGGAAGGATCCTAGATTTTCATTCAAAGAATAACAAAGTTGCAGTTCGACGTCGTAAATATATTTACTTAATATAATTTATGACAAGAAATACAGTTAGATTTAATCTACATTGAAAAAGTAAATTTCTCAAAACATGACATAAACACAAAATATTGCAATTGGTAAAGCATTTCAAATGTCAAATATGTTCCAAACAATTTCATCACTTTAAGTGGGTATGTCATTTGGCGTATGGCACTGATTTTCCCATAGCCATTTGTTTAAATCTATAGTTTTTGGCTTTTGTTTTTTAACATTTAAATGATAACATATATCACAAAGTCCCGCTTTTAACTTTCCATATATATCCACATATTTGTCTTTTTCTTTCAAATATGAAATATAACGTGTTTCATTGCGGCCTAACATCTTTAGAAACGCCGCCAGTTTCTGGGGTGACTCAAAATCTGACGTTGAAATATATGTCTTTTGTGGCAAATAATCTCCTGTATTAGGTGCACCTCGAACGATTGGAATAAAATTTCTATCAGAATTGTACATGTTTGCTATTTTTTCTGTCATATAGTCCCTGCATAATGCATTTTCAAAAGAAAGATAAAATCTGTGACTTTTACTTAAATGTGTTTTACAATCTTCTTTGAATAAACAGGGTTTCCCACATTTTCCATAAATATCAACATCAATATATTTCGATAGTTCTTTCACATAAGCTTCTCGATTTGATTGAGTTCGACAGTTGCTCACGATCCAAGCAATGTTTTTTGTTTTATTCATGTATATAGAAGGGTAATTTTTTACTGGAATGTGAAGTCGTTTCTTCAAAATTATATACGGTGAAAACCCTTCCGAGTCTTTTCGGTACGTCATTGTCCAATTAAATTTCCTCTTTAATTTATCAGTTTGAAAGCGTGTATAAGTAAGATATGGACTCTCTAAAGTAGCAAATATCCATACTTGACCATTTGGCTTTTCTGGCAATGCTGAAAATGAAGTATGATGAAAAATTACAGCTTCACTGGTGGAAAGTAGTTTTTTGTCTTCTGTTAATTTGCAGTTTCTGTAGCTACATTTATCAAAATCGAAAGATTTAGGAGTAAACCAAACAGGTGTAGCATAAAATAATATAGAAAAAGAGGTTTCTGAAACATTTGCCCCTAATGATTGTTGTTGTTTCTTGATCATATGAAAATCTGTTCTTTTCAAGTCATCCATTTGTCCATAAATTAATAGCAGCATAGGTATCCAAAAACAGAAAGCTGTTACACCTATAACAGTCCTGGCTGAAAAAATAAATAATAACACAACTATTGAAGAATTTGGCACGTGAAAAATCCTACATTTATCTACCATCACGCTGTTAATGCGTCAGTATAAAGCTATCATAATTATAAACACTTGTAATGAATACTGTACAACAAACTTATAGAAATAACGGTATTATCTCGTCTCGAATGTGACTTATAGAATAAAAATGATTACTGGGTTGGTACATAAAATAGCAACACAACGGGTGTCACCTATGGAGCAGGATCTCCTTTCCTTTCCGGAGCACATTATATGACCTCTGGGTTTTTTCGGTTCGTGTTGCTCTGTATTTCATTTTTGATATTGTGTGTTGTGTACTGTTGTTTGTATTTTCGTCATGTTTTTGCTTTATTAGTTTGAATATCACTTTTGGTATCTTTCACCTCTCTTTTAGCTAGTTCTGAAGTGTTAAAATTGTTTTTGGAAGCATTGGATAAGGAACGACTCTTTGAAGATCTGTCGGCTATCGGATATCTTTGACATGATTTCCCTATCAATAAAACTACACAATATAATACTTTATAATATAATTCTCCGCAGGGCGCAGCTTGATACGACCGCAGAGGTCGAACCCTGAACAGTTGGGGCAAGTATGGACACAACATTCAAGCTTGATACAGCTCTGAATTTGGATTGTGATTAAATATTTGACACAGCATAGGTTTCTGACACAGAATGAATGTGGTCTAAGAACTTAAAAATTTTAAATTGGACATTCACCTATTATGGTCCAATATCCATAATCTAAATACATGGTTAGAATCAGCATATCAAAGAACCCCAAGAATTCAATTTTTTATGAAATCAAACAAAGTTTAATTTTGGACCCTTTTGACCTCAATGTGGACAAAGTTGATAACGGGGCCCAAAAATCAAAAATCTAAATACATGGTTAGATTCAGCATATCAAAGAACCCCATATATTCAATTTTTGTTGAAATCAAACAAAGTTTAATTTTGGACCCCAACTTGGACCAACTTGAAAACTGGGCCCATAATCAAAAATCTAAATACATGTTTAGATTCAGCATATCAAAGAACCCTAAAAATTCAATTTTTGTTAAAATCAAACTAAGTTTAATTTTGGACCCTTTGGACCTTAATGTAGACCAATTTGAAAACGGAACCAAAAATCAAGAATCTAAATACACTGTTAGATTCGGCATATCAAAGAACCCCAATAATTCAATTTTTGATGAAATCAAACAAAGTTAAATTTTGGACCCTTTGGACCTCAATGTGGACCAATTTAAAAACGGGGCCCAAAATCCAAAAACTTAATACACGGTTAGATTCAGCATATTAAAGACCCCAAGATTTCAAGAATAAAACCCCATTGAAATTGATCAAGAAATAAGCAATTTATACGAAGTATCTTCTTTTGCACAATACTGTGCAATTGAATATTTCTTGCTATTGCCCAATACTGTACAATTGACAATTTCTTGCTATTGCGCAATATTGTGCTATTGGATATTTCTTGCTATTGCGCAATACTGTGCAATTGAAGATTTCTTGCTATTGCGCAATACTCTGCAATTGAAGATTTCATGCTATTGTGCAATACTGTGCAATTGAAAATTTCTTGCTATTGCAATATACTTATTAAATAATAATTTACACATCCTGTTTGGTGTGTATCTCCTACCATATCATTATAATATGCTTTTAAATATAAATCAGAAATAACCAACTTAAAATGGAAAATTTTAAAAGAAAAAAAAAGGAAAAAAAAGAAAAAGAAAGAAAAAAAAAATCCCCCCCCCCCCCAAATTCTTTGAACCCCCTTATGATTCATCACCCTCAAACTCAATCCCAGTCTTCCCTTTGTGGTATGGTACTTTGCATTACAATTTCAGAGAGATCCATACACTTGAACACAAGTTATTGTCTGGAAACTAGAAAAATGCTTATTTTTGGCCCCTTTTTGGCCCCCAATTCCTAAACGTTTCGGGCAATTACCCCCAAACTCAATTCCAGCTTTCCCTTTGTGATATGGAACCTTGTAGTACAATTTCAGAAATATCCAAACACTTACACACAAGTTATTGTCATGAAACTAGAAAAATGCTTGTTTTTTGCCCCTTTTTTGGCCCCTAATTCCTAAAATTTTGAGGCAATTACCCCCAAAATCAATTACAGCCTTCCCTTTGTGATATGGAACCTTGTGGTACAATGTCAGAGAGATCCATACACTTACACACAAGTTATTGTCTGGAAGTTACAAAAATGCTTATTTTTGGCCCCTTTTTGGTCCCTAATTCCTTAACTTTTGGGTAAAATTAACCCCCAAAATCTATCCCCACCTTCCTTTCGTGGTATTGAACCTTATGGTAAAATTTCATGGAGATCCATTCACTTAAACTAAAGTTAGAGTGCGAAAACCAATGTGTCTTCGGACGACGCCGGACGACGCCAGACGACGACGACGACGACGACGACGACGACGACGACGCCAACGTCATACCAATATACGACCAAAAAAATTTTAATTTTTGCGGTCGTATAAAAATGAAAAAAAAGGTTATCTAATTTATTTAGATTTGTTGCAGTCGATACAAATCACTTTTTTAAGTAATGATTCGTAGAAAAATACACAACTGGACATGCAATGAATTTATTGAAATGTTCATCTTCGGCGTGATTCTATTTATTTTGGTTTTAGAAAAAAGTATAACGAGAAGTGATTAGTTTTTCTATGGTTGATCGAGCCAGGTTATTATAAATAATGTTCTTGCAAACTTACCTAATCTGGGGTTAATAAACGAGGAAAGAATCATACTTGAGTATCTGAAAAATGTAAAGACACATTGTAAAAAACCGTTTAGGGATAAACACAAGTAACCTAACGCAAATTTACAGATCTAACATTGAGAAAAATTATATAAAACGACTAGATAATAGTCACTGATCTTTCTCACAAAGACGCTGGATCGTTAAGAAAAACAATACTGTACAGAATGAATGAATTATAGTTGCGCTGTAAAAGTGTACACAACAAAATCAATATCAAGAAAGGAAACAGTAAATACAAGTATTAATAGTTAGAATAATAGATATCCTTCATCAGTATGGTATATCTAATCAATTCTTTTTTGATTACATTAAAGCAATCTTGAGCTTAATACACATTAAAAACCGAACAAAACTTGTATAATTCTAAAATTCAAAGTGTACACATATCTAATATTTTCAGCAGAGGCTGCGTATTTATTTATTAAAAATGAAATAAACACATCAAGAGGAAAGGGGGGAGGATTATCACTGCGCAATTTGAACTAAAAATTTCATTGTTCGAATTTGGTGGCAAATTTTCTTATCCAAAGTCTTTCCCGAGTGATTATCTCCTCCCTAGACGTAGCCGTGATGTGGTTAATGATGGTAATAGTCAGTCGATTGAGATCTGCATAAGTGTGGTCAGGGGATCTCAAATGACGACTGAGTGGAAGTCTCTTTTCCTTCTTTCTAATAAGTTCATGAAGGAAGTCAGCCTCATATGACCAAAGGAACAAGTCGGCAAAAAGAAAACATGGAAAAGCACAAATGATTTCGACTGGGAATGCCCCTTGTTTTTAAAACAAAAAAACGTCCTGCAACCGTAACAAATAATTTATGTCAATCAAGAAATCAAACATCTTGATAAAGTCAGTTTGAAGGGTTTTTATGGTTGAATAGGCGTAATGTTTTACAATGTTCGATGAATTCTTCCCTAAGACAAGATACTTATATCTACCTCAGCCATTGTTGCTAAGGAAACAAGGCAGGACCAATATTGGCAATTTGTCTGTTAGTTTGAAATAGGGAAAACTTGTGTGAACGATAGAGAAGTCAAATGTTTTCATACTATTGCAAGAGGAAAGAGACTTAAATTGTATGTACTCTAACAGATCTATTGAATTGTTAAGTATACACGTCTCATTGACGCCACCCCAAGAGTAGATAATTTCACAATAACTTACAAGCCTAGTTTTGAATGCTGATCACATTGATTTTAATAATTTAGAAAAATGTTTCGTGAAGCCCTTGGTCAACATATTTGGCATGAGGGTAGGACCGGTGCTTAATAACATTTGGGTCTTTCAAAAGTCGATGTAGCATATGTTAATAAGTAAATATAACAAATAGATCAATATGATATTATCAAAATAGAAATTTCAAACAGACCGACGTACAATCCTGTAAGTCAAATATGTGCATACAAACGATTAAAATGTCATTCTACTACAAATGTAAAAAGGAAATTTATAGCAATTAGAATGTTGGATTGTTTAAAACAAAATGATAGGATTTCATGAATGATGTGATTTAAACGTTGCCACACATGAAATTCACGTTATATAACAAAGCCGTGTGATATCAACATGAAATTCGTGTGGCAAGAACATGTTTATATAAGGTAGTATTAGCTATGATAACAAAAACATATATTAACTGGTAAAGAAGCCACATGGAAACTGGGACTATATTGTCTCTGGTGCACTACCATCAAATATCATTTTGTTTCTTAGTCATCTCCCTTTGAATATGTTTTTCTTGTTCTTAATGATAGAAGTATTTTAAAACATCATTTGGTTTTAGCTAGTATCACTTTCAATTCCGGTGTACCCTCCTTTTGTATGACAACAAATAAAAAAGCTAAACTGAATGGACACCAATAGCAATTCAAATCAAAGTCAGCTTCATTTTAAGTGTATACAAAATTCGAAAAGAAGTCAAAATTTGAAATTGCAACAAATATTGTTAAACCAAATGTAGACCATTAAATACAATCCAAATAGACAAAATATATGGCAATTTTAAATCTGCAGGAGTAGTGTCCCTTGCAAGAACACCAAAGACAAATCTTAAAAGCTGTATATTGTTTTCCTTATCAAAGACAACTGTTTGAAAATATTAAAACAAATAAACACTTTTCAACATTAAATAATATTCAATATATTCATATGTTGTAAACAGTTAACATTGTGTAAGCTACTGAATAAAGGCAACAGTAGTATGCCGCTGTTCAATAGTCATAAATTGATTTAACTGAAACAAATAGCAACAATTATTATTTGAATGTTCTATCTTCTAAATGTTCTTCTCTTTAAAAAAAGATGTTCATCTGAGAAAAGAAAAAAAAAGAAAGTATTATTTTATTTTAGAATAATATTGAAAACTTTTTCAAAATCTTTTGGTTAGAAAACAGCAGCGTGATAAAATTCCCGATATCAGTTTCACAGATGCATAAATTAATCGCTTCGGGTTTGTACTTTGGTCGTTGTTTTGTCATTGAGTTTGTCAGTTTGTCATCGACTTATGAGTTTGAATATCCCTTTAGTATCTTCCTCCTCTCTCTATCATAAAATTACTGTTCCAATGTCTTAAAATTGCATGAACATGATGAAGGTTTTGACAAATTTGTTGATGTCTAAATAAAACGTCAAACAGAGACTGAACGTACATTTTGACTATGGATTGTTGGTTCATCATGTTTTGCGTCCGAAACAAACTGTCGCAGCCTCAGCAATTAGATGTTGAGGCAAGAAACTTTGTTTTTACGAAAAAAAGAAATTGTAGGCTGACAAGAAATGGGGTAAACACATAAAGGGTAGAAAGAATTTCTAAATATGTTGTTCTGATTTAGAAAGGCTATGTAAAATACCATTATTTAGGAATACTATAAATATTTTTCCAGTTTGTTGATAAAATCCACACTTAGCCCACCAAACTATAAAGTTTGACTTGTGTGCAAATATTCGTTCAATAATAAATAAATTAACTATTTGTTTTCATCTCTTCGTTGATTTTAATATACATCTTGAGGAAATTCAGGGCAAGTACACATTTTCTTCTGGATAAGTAAAATTTGTAGTTTTACTTTCCTAGGAACAAGTATTCACAACAGATATTTCCACAGCCCTGGTTAATTGCACTTGCTAAAAGATGAACATTTATATTATAACCTGTTTATTTATTGCTTATTTATTCTTTCTTTGTTTTATTTTTACTAAATATAAAAACATTTAAATATAAATAACATATAAATATAAATAATATATAAATGTATTTACTTACACGTTCAGCTATCAACATGATTAACAAAAAAAAGCTTCCTTTCAAAATGCATTAAATCGTAGAGGTGTGTAGCCTTGATCTGTTTTGCTTTGAAGCTGTAAATAAGAAACTGAACATAAAATATCGAAGACGGGCAGGTGAAGATTTTGCAGTTGTTTTAGTCGCACAATTGTATATTACATAGTAATGTGGGGCACATGCTAATGTTGTACCAGAAATCCCGTCTCGGTTTTTTTTCCATTCGCATGGCATAGGCGAGGCTAACTTTTTGACGTCTTTTATTTGTTAAGAAGATACGTCCTCAGGAAGAAAAACGCGTGAAACAAACCCCAAAGGCCAAAAAATCACCCTATAGGCAATGACCCATAAGGGGGAAAGAATTCCCCCAAGCACCACCCAGGCATGTCATAGGGGTATATTTTAACTCAAACGGATGCTAGGGTCCCTGTTACCTACCTGTATCCTTATTTATTCCTTTTTTTCGAACAAAAGCCAAAAAACAATTTGACTTAAACAAAATGGTGCAATGGTTCAAGTTCTAAAGAGGCGGCTGACACGAAAAGGACAATCAAAATTCACAAATCGAGGTGTAAGTGACTAAGCCAGGGTAAAATACAAAACAAACGACGAAAAGACAGAAAACAGTCGTACTAAGAAAACTTAAAAAACTGAGCAACAGGAACACTACTAAAACATATACGAAGGTCCAAAAAAGAGACATTTTTTTTTTCAATCATTGGAACGTTTTTGATTTCCTGTTTCAAGTGGGTGACCCACTTTGAATTTTACACACCTAATTGTGAGAGTGAGAAACTGTGTAAAACGCTTTAGGACCGTGTGGAATAGCTTCTGTTGTTCGTCTTTAAGCGATTTTGTTAAAACACGTTTAGTTTTGTTACTCCATTACGATGCTAGATTCTCCCGTTTTATATGCACCAATAGCTGGAGAACAAGATGCAATAGAGCAACACTTATAAGAAATGCATACAAACTGGCGGGATTAAAGAATTTGTGTAGACCTCATACATTTCAGATTCCCCTTTAAAGCTTGACAAATGAAATAAGAAATGGTTCATTCAAGAACATTTAAAAAAAAAAGAAAATCATTTATATTGACCAAGGATTGTCAAAAAGTATGTTTTACAGTTTTTATGAACACAATGACATTCTAGATATTCCTAATGGTTCTGAGCACCATTTCGATTGCTGTTTAATTTTCATATCGGAAGATTTTTCACAATTACCAGTTATAACTATGGATTTAAATTTGAATAAGCTGCCATTATGAATTAATGAAACTCTAAATATTCCATTATTATAATATAATTGACAATAAAATAGAGAATAGAAAATGGAAACGTGGAATGTAACAAAGAGACAACAACCCGACCAAACAGCAGAAACCAGCACAAAGCCACTAATGGTTCTTACTTGCAACGTGAAAATCCCGCACCTGCAGGCGGACTTCAGCTGGCCCCTAAACAATAATGTTTACAAGTTCAGCGAAATGGATGCCACACTATACTCCGAAATATACAAATGAACCAAAATTAAAAAAAAAAAACACAACACAAGACTAACAAAGGCTAGAAGTTTCTGACTTGGGACAAGCGCAAAAATGTTGCGGGGTTTAACATCTTTTGTGAAATCTCAACCCTCCCCTATATCTCTAGCAAATGTGGAATAAGCATCACAACAATACTGTGAAATATTATTATCATCATTTTCCTTCTAAAATAGCAAATAATGAGTTCAGAAAGCTATAGCAATATGAATGGTGTGTTAATGGTTGGTTTCACATCTTGTTCTATTCAATATCTTTGGTAATTTGAAGTAAATCGAAAGTGCTCTTTTTCAGGAAATACTCTAAAATTTCTTTATTTCTTCATTTTAATCTATGACATTTAAGGATATTATTGATTGCCCCTATGGTATGATCTCTTAATGCTTAACTCACACTACCCACAGAGCTAGTGTAAGCTATTGAGAACAGTAATCGTCCGTCAATAGTTGATTTTATAGAAATTTTCAACTTTATATAATGTATATCATAAGTGAAAACAAAGCATTATGAATACAGGTTGTAATTAGTAAATGGGTTAGCAATATAATTAATTTCCCAACTTGACATCACCACTCTACCAGATTTTGCGCATGACATACTACAGATTAATTGAAGTTTTCTTGCATAGATAAAATTGCAATCGGTAAAAGGTAAAATCCAGTAAATATATACTCTTTCGTATACACACACAAAGTACGTATATATATATGTATATGTACATAGAATACGATGCAGCAATTGTCTTTCGCTTTTATCTGTTAGTCTAACAATGTTTGCTTTAGACCATCAACTACGCCTTGCCTCAAGCATTTTCAAGCGTTTGATGTGAAGCCTGTATCAGAGTTCCTTATTAGATGTTTCTATTGTATTCATCAGATTGGTGTCAGTAAAAAGATGAGAAAAGTGTCTACGGTCTATCATAAGTCTTATTATGTCCAGTTTATTGTTGAATAACCAAAGCCAGGTTGTGGCAACAGTATTTTGTATTAATCCATCTTTGATCGGTTAAAAAAAAATTGTACTAGTTTTCGCTAAAAGTGGACAGTCTAGAAGAAAATGAGTAATATCTTCAACTGATAAACGACATAGCTGACATAATTATGTTGGACACTGATTTAATTTAGCTCTATCAAAGTTAAGGATGGATGTTCTTGATAAGATTCAGGCTTTTATAATGGCTTTGCGTGTGTCGACTTTTGTTTTGTCGTGGATATTCCAAACGGACTTATTTGTTCCAATAACGAAGTTATTTGTATTCCTTTTATTATGGGTTGTTTTTGATTCAGCATCATCCAATAGAGTGTTGTGCCAGTAGTTTTTTTAACTTCTTTTTTACCATAAATTTCAAGCTTGTTTTTAAAGATATAGTTTCTTGCAGTTGGTGGAGTGGTGCCAACCCGTATGTTGCCAAAACCTCTCTAATTGTTCACAAGAAACTGTATGGGTTGTTAAAATTAACAGACATTTGCTTATTGTCTTGTACCTTCTGATTTTTGGAAGTTGATAGGTTATTGAGGAAATATAACTGATTTTTATGTATTTCAGCTTTGATTGGGAGTCCGCCGATCATAACGTATATTGCTGCTATGGCTGTCCGCTGAGGTAATGATTGAAGATGTCTCAAGGTTTTTCCATGGAATGCTTCTAGCTGTTAAATGGTAGTGTTGTTTAGAGGAATAACTTCCAATCCGTATAGCAATCGTGGCAAAACATTGGTGTTGTAAATTATGTAAGATGTTACTGTGTCTAATCCATTGGTCCCATGCGCCCCACTTCCCATCAATGCATATAAAGCTTTGCTTTCATAATTTAAGCGATTGGCTACATTAATTTTACCTTCTTTTTTCTAACTTCTTGAAATAATTAAATGAATTGCTTCCTTGGAAACTGTTACTGTTGTATCATGCAGAGTACAGTGAGACTTTACGGTATTACCACAGGTTACAATATTTGTTTTAGATGGATAAATCTTGTAATCGTATTGTTTTGAATATCCCTCAGCAACATTATTCGATATTTGTCTCTGTTTGATTAAATGAAGAACATATCATCAGCACATGTGGGTGTTCCAACATATATGTTTCCCATGTTGTAGCCTAGAGAACTTCTTCAAATTCCAGAAGATGATCGTGAATACAGATTTTGTATAGATGGGTAGAAAAGATTTCTCCTTGTACACTTTGGAGCACGGGAAAACTTTCGCCGATGTCTCCTTGCCATCTTACCTTTGCACTCAATTTGGTGTGTAATTTTTTGATAACAAGCCTAACAAAAAGATTTCGTAATCTTATATCTTATCAAAAATAATGTCATGTTGTACAGCCCTTGGATTGTGTAAACCTCCCAAAAAAACCGTGTATGGTGTAATGGTGTATGACATATGGTGCAATGATAGAAGGTGTATGGTGCTATGGTGTATGGTGTAAGGGGAATGGTGTAATGGTATAACGTGTGATCGGGTATGGTGTGAATGAATGGTGTACGACATTTAAAACTATGCAAAATATTGATAGGAACTGATTTTTAATTTTATACATTAATTTACAATATTGTGATCAAAATTCGTTTTTTAAGATAAATAAATAATTTTGTAGTCGCACGCTTTCTTTGACATTAAATTGCATTATGGTGTAATGTGTAAGGTGTATGGTGCAAAGGTGTAACGTGTATCGTGTAATGGCTCAGGGTGTATGGTGTAATGTTGTATGGTGAATGATGTAATGGTGTATGGTGTAAGTGGGAAGTTCACACCATCAAAGGACTGTACAACATCAAATGCTGATTGGACAGCAAGAAATCCCATGTAGAATTCACAGCTTTTCCTTGTTTGATCATATTTTGATCCTGTTATTATAAAATTGTAGAAAAAAGGGTTTAGTCCTTCAGTAAAGCCAGATTGAAATTCAGTAATATTTGCCGGATTAAGTTTTGGTAAGATGCAGTATTCAAATACCTTTCCTAAGACTGGAGTATCTATTATGCCACGGTTACTATTAACAGAAGTAGGATCTTTGTCTTTTTATAATACGGGGTACACAACTTTTGAAGTTATTAGGGGTCCTAACCGTTTCCAAATTATGTTGAATAATTCAGTTTAAAAGGGTTCTATTTATTTTTTTGCAAAATTTCATGTTCTGCACTGAGTCCAAATGAGCACTTTTGTTCATGTTCAGTTCATTTATAGATTTTGTGATATTGGAGGCAGTGAAGTAGTTCATAGGTATTTCAGGGTCCTCAAAACGTTTCATTACTTCCTTTTGTAGAATTGTGCACAAATTTACATAGAGCGTATCGTATTGATTTGGTTTTGGTGCACACAGGTCTTCGTAGTAGGTTGCAAAAACTCTCCTCTGATCTTTAAGTAGAAAGAGAAATTGATCTTCATCAGTTTTTTTGGAGTTTTTTTTTTTATATCTGAAAGTTATCTCCCTCTTGTCTCTTCTTATTAGTCTATAGAACATCTGTGAACTTGTCGTGTTTATGATTTGCCTATGAATGGTGTTTCTATCAATAGCTTGTTCTATACGTTGACGTTGTCTGCCTGTTCTCTTTTCTAGTTTTAATTCAATTTGTAGAGAGTGACCTGATGGTTTACCGAGATTGGACCATTTGATATGATCTCTTATTGTTCAACTCACACTACCCAAGGAGCAGTGTAAGCTATTGGGAAACCTAACCATGCGTCAACAGTTGATTTTATAGAAATTTACAAGATGTATATCAAAAGTGAAAACAAAACATTATGAATACAGATTGTAATTAGTAAATGAGTTAGCAATATTACAAATTTCTCATACTGACATCCTCACTCTACCAGATTTCGCGCATGACATACTGATTTTACTCATTTGAAATACAAAGATTTTTATAGGGATACAATGGAAAAGTCAACCATTTATTGATTGAGGATTTAAGAATATTTCATTTTTAATATATATGTAACATTTATATATTTGAAACTAACAGATGTTCGATGTTGCATCTATCTAAACAGAAGATTGATAAATATTTGTAACATACAAGTGTGGACACAGATCAGTGTGGACAGTATGATTGGATGTTTGACAGTGTTTTATATGACAAAAGGAGTTCTATGTTTTATGTTTTCTATGTATTAACTGTGTTGCACAATGACAGCCAACATGAGCATTAGGGGTGTTGTTTATGTAATATTTAGTTTTTTATGTTCAACAGATACTAATTGCATTAATTACCAAATGATTATGATAGAATATATATGTTCCACATCTTTGATTTTGGATACATTTTGTAGCTAGGAGAGGAACACATAATAGGTTCATTTTTTTCTTAATGTGATTTTTTTTTATATGGGAGATGGTATCTGAGAAGATGTATTTGCTTACTATTTGTATGGTTCTATTTATATTACTTTGTGGGGGATTGTCAGTATCATAAGTAAAAGATTTCGGTTAAATGTGGAAATTGTTTCTCAGTTTAGAAGACATTTAATGTTTTTTAGTAATGACAATGCCTGACATGATGATTGGGGCTAGATGAGCTAGAAAGTGAATTTCTGTGTTATTTTTTATTAATTCTTTGAAAATATCTCCTCCAAAGCTGGTCAAAGCAGAAAAAAGTTTTGACCAGTATGAAAATGATATCAACAAAAGAACCTTTGTGAGCATGCTTCAAAGACTCATAACTAACTACAGAAATCATATGATAAAATGTCAAGTGGATATTATGAACATCTACTTAATATGTCTAAATATCTAAAAAGTTTTAGTATTCAATATGAAAAAGCTATTGCAAAAGTGTGTGTAAGTTTTATAACATTTGGAAGTCAGAGAACGGAAACGAAAAATTCAGCAATTTTTATGTTTATAAAGGGACATAACTCAAGAATGGTAAAAGTGTTGCCACCAAATTTCGTACTTAATCTGTATTATGTAGTAATAAGCATTGTGTATAAGTTTCATAACATTTGGTTGAGGCAAACTAAAATAAGAGAACGGAAATGAAAAATTCAGCAATTTTTCCATTTGTAAAGGGGCATAACTCTAGACCGGTAAAAGTGACGCCACCAAAATTCAAACTGGATCTGTGTTTTGTGGTAATAAGCATTGTGTATAAGTTTCATAACATTTGGTTGAGGCAAACTAAAGTTAGAGAACGGAAATGATAAATTCAGCAATTTTCTATTTGTAAAGGGGCATAACTCTAGAACGATAAAAGTGACGCCACCAAAATTCAAACTTGATCTGTGTTTTGTGGTAATAAGCATAATGTGTATAGTTTCATAACATTTGGTTGAGGCAAACTAAAGTTAGAGAACGGAAACCAATTTTGGGACGTACGTACGTACAGACGGACAAGCGTAAAACTTAATGCCCCCTCCGATACGGCTGGGCATAATAAAGTGTAACAAAAGAACCTAGCATCATATTGCTAGTAGCGCCAGTAGCATTGTTTGGTGAATTTGTGCTTCTTTATTTTAGTTTGGCTAATGGACAAAAAATGTTTGGTTCAAATCTAAATAAAATGCTTTTATCTCCCTATTACTTACATTGTTCATAGAATGGATACCACTTTGACAATTCCTTGTACATGAGAGTTGTCTGTCAAATCTTTATTTCACAAAGAATGAATTGCATAACAATGAACTGAGCTCAAAGCAAAGCACTTGAATAATACACTTAGACAATGAGCTCAATCCAGTGATATACTTTGTACTACAGGTCCATCATGAACATCCTACTGGCCAAAACCATATCTCACAAACATGCCATACTACATGGTTGGATCAGAAGTCCTGAAAAAGACATGAACTTTACTAACATATTTTAAGTATATACACCGGTTAAAACTTTCACAAATTTGTGGTAAAATTATTCAGTATCTAGCAACTATCAATCGCTTCATGCACAAATTGATATAGGTTGAGTACCCCTCTGTCAGAAATAAGAACATACCTCCACCTAATTTTAGTTAACTGATGAAGAAACATTCAAAATTATAAAATGTTATCTAATAGACTAGCTGCAATGAAATCCCAGTTTTCTTAAATGGTAGGTGGAACCTAAAACTCAAAAGATTTTAAACTATGCATTTTAAATATTGCAAATATACATGCAATAATAATTCTCAAAAATTCGCTATATTTTTCCTCATTTTGTCTTTTGTTCGAGACTGTATATTGACCTCTAGATGTCTTTCAATTACATCCAGTTTGGCGTGGGTTGATGTTTGATTGTTGTACATGTTATATATCGACGTGGGATTTGTTTATATAAATTAGGCTTGAAATAATTTTGGTTAACTGAAATCCTTTAACTTACTTCTAAATTAATGTTAATACTGAGGGAAAAAATTACATTGCTAAATAACCACTTTAAAACACATGCAAACTTTTTGAGAGGAAGGCATAATGCATGTAACATCTATTAGATCTTTTTTAAACCATTCTAAACTACTGATAAGTGATAAAGTTTGTTAACTGTTAGTTACTTACCTTCAAAAAGGGGGTTGCATTCACTTTACTACATATACATATAAATATAATCAACAATACTGAGTGCAACACATAGGATAAATAGAGGATTTTTTTGTAAGAATAGTTACTGAAATAAGCAGGCAATATTCAAAGTAGAATAAAAAATATTACAGGACTATGTTTTAAAGTAATAAGCATTGTGCAGGGCTCACGTTACCATGCTACTGGGGCGACAAAGTCGCTTTCCCGGTCGCCACTTCGCTTTGACCGACCTTCAAAAGCGAAATCTAGTCGCCCTGTTGTTTACGATACTCGCTTTCAGTCGCTTTCGTCATCGGCAATATTCAACATTTACCAAGTCGATGAAACAGCAATTTTTCATTTGAAAGTAAAGAAATTCAAAGACGTAAACAATTTATTTTCTTTAGGAGGTTAAAGCATTGATTTTAAAGTTGGTTGCATGTTATTTTCATAAAGACAATTTTTTTATCACTTCTGGTGCTTGTTACTCAATTGTAGATCAAATCATTCTAACTTTCAGCGAAATAAGCTTGTTACTTCATTAGAACGTGATGAAATTAAAGATTTCTTGCTGTTGTGCAATACACTGTGCTGTTGCGCAATACTTAGTAAATCTGTCGTCAGACTATAAACAAATAAAGTTCAATTAATTCCCAGTCATATTAGAAATTTATGAAACTGTAAAGGGAGCTTGCATCAATAGATATAAACAATTCACTTAAGTTTCATGAGAATTGCTGACAGCATTTTTGAGCTATTGTCCGAAAACTGGAAAATCACCCCTTTTTTAATGAATAAAACCCCATAACTCAGAAATGTAAAATGTAAAATTTATAAAATTTTAATCGGAGCTTACATCAATATAGATATAAACAATTCACCAAAGTTTCATACGAACTGCTGAAAGCATTTTTGATTTTTGTCCGAAACTGGAAAATCCCCCCTTTTTTCATGAATAAAACCCTGCAACTCAGAAATGTAAAATCTAAAATATATAAAAATCGAAAGGGAACTCATGTCAATAGATATAAACAATTCACCACAATTTCTTGTAAGTTGGTGAAAGCTTTTATTGTCTGAAAACTGGAAAATCCCCCTTTTTTTAATGAATAAAACCCCATAGCTCAGAAATGTAAAATCTAAAATTTATAAAAAACGAAAGGGAGCTCATGTCAATAGATATAAACAATTCACCAAAGTTTTCTGCAAATTGGTTAAAGCTGTTTTGAGTTAATGTCCGACATGTTGACGACGGACAGCGGTATACCATAGTACGTCCCGTAAACGGGCGTATAAAAATGACAGGGTGTCATACCACACCAAAACCTTCTGAAAGAAACACTAAAGTTGGCAAACAATTTTTTTTTTTCATTGACAACCCTGTATAACCTTGCAGCAGTATCGAGTCTACATGCATTACCTTGTATATTTCATGTACATTGAACTTAAAAATATGTGGTCATTGTCAAAGTTAGTTATGTCAGTTATAATTTACACATTTATTGAAACATGCCAGAGAAGTGCATGTACAAACTTTTGAATTTAATCTGCAAACTGGGAAAGCCATCCTTTTTAACGAATAAAATCCCACAATTTATTAAATTGAAAGGGAGCTTGCATCAATAGATATATATAAACAATTAACCAAAGTTTCATGACAAATAACAACTGCTTAAAGCATTTTCGAGTTAATGTCCGAAAACATGGAAATCCCCCTTTTTGAATGAATAAAACCCCTTACATTGTAACTGGATAATGTAAATTCTAAAATCCCAAAACAATCTAAAGGGAGCTCACATCAATACATAAATACAATCCCATATAACTTCATCCTAGACCCCCCCCCCCCCCCCCCCCCCTCCCCCTAAAAATCAAATGGTAGCTCCCTAAGTTAGCAAACAAATTATTTTATTTTTACATTGACAAACCTGTATAACCTTGAAGCAGTATTAAGTTCATGTATTATCCCGCATATTATTACATGTACATTGAACTAAAACAAATAGTGGTCATTGTCAAAATTATAGTTTACAGTTTACTTTTCCAATGCTTTCAATTTAAGATTAGGGCATTTTTGTCAATGGAATTGAGTTTTGTAGTCAGAGATTACTCTAACCTCCAACGACTGTTTTGCGACACCAGCTAGGGCAGTGGGACTTCAGCTGGTCCCATATCAGATAGATGATATTTGCCTGTCCGAAGTGGAGGCGACTGGATTCATATTAATCAAGCCTCAATTTATTTATTTTTCTCTTCATTTCAGTAAGTTTGATCAACCTGCCACCCGTTATCTTCTCATATTTGGACAGTTTTCACATTGACCCATCAATACTGGCATTTTAGAGGGTATGCAGAGTTCACGAAAATGGTCGGTCCTGTCGGACCAGTATTTTGAAGGCTAGTGCCGGTCCCAATAACCGATGTAAAAACGGCCGTTGAAGTGCATATTTCGGCACTTTTTTACATCGGTTATTAGATGTACCGCAACTGTTTCCAATAAGTGTTTACATCGGTTATCAGATGTATCCGCTGCCAATTTCCGGTACTGGTTTACGGATTTATTATAAACAAACCAAAGCGGCGATCTACACGTGGCCTACTTAATTTGTCCATAGAGCCATCCCTGGCAAACAATCGGCGATTGAACCCTACAATGGATCAAACAAATACTGTAACAGCCGAGAAAGTGATTCAGATGATGAAATGGATAGTGAAGATGACTTTAAATAAGAACAATCAGAAGACCTGAACTGGTCTTTCATTGTTAATTTGCCTGTGGGTGCAAAGAATAAAACTAATATTAATAAAGTTATTTTTCAATAAAATATGTTATCAATTTTTTTTCAGGATAAAATTGAGAGATTTTGTAGGACTGGCTAAAATTTTGTAGGACTGACAAATAATCATGCTTTGTCGGTCCCATGACCGACGGGTCAAAATAAGTTTTCGCGAACTCTGGGTATGAATGCCCTTTTCCGTCAGGCGTCAAACATGGTTAACATTTTACCGTGATTCTTCAACATATCCTTATCGTAATTCGTCAGAGGTTTCAAATAATTATCGTTACCGTTATTTTTGGGGAAAAATTAATGTGATTCGTCAAAATCTGTCTATTTTTTTATCGTCTTGAAGAAAGTATTTTATCGTCATGCACCAAAAATTATCGTTAACGTCATTTGGCAGGATTTTTTACCGTTATTCGTCATGAAGGTACCCCCATTACCACCCTCATTTTAACTTTCACTTTATAATGTCACATGACCAACATTATGGGAACTGATTTATGCAAATGACCCATATTCCATAGGAAAACATAATCTATATAAAACGAGCCTCAATTAGTTGATTTTTCTCTTCATTAAAGTAAGTTTAATCGACCTGCCACCCGCTATTTTCTCATATTTGGACAGTTTTCACATCGACACATCAACACTGGCATTTTTTTTTAACTTTAAGAGATTGTGACATGATCAACAGAAAAAGTAATTTACAATGCATTACATGTATGAGAGCTGATTTATGAAAATGACCCTTATTCAATAGGAAAACATAATCTAACACCTTGTTCATTTATGATGCAAATAAGCTGAATGGCCGAGTGTGTTCAATTTGAAAATAAAGAGTTAAAATGCGGGAATCGCGAAAACAGATGTTGGACCCAGAGTTATCTCGGACTATGAGTATGAGTTTTGGGCAATTTGTAAGGAGGGGGGGAGGGTTCAAGGGAAGCAAATGCTCTTTAAATTATGCATGTTTCAAAAATTGGGGAAAAATTACACAGAGAGTTGAGTCATTTTTTTTCAGACTTAATTCAAATAATGACTAATGTAGAATTACCTTCTAATTCTATAAAAAAAATTCACAACTACTGAACAGGAACAATCATGGTACTTTTTACCTATGAAACTACACTATGACATCTGTCGATGATCTGATCTGCAAAACCTACAAACAGACACAGAAATATCATCAAATAGTGAAATAAAAGATTGATTGCACCTTGTATGGATAGTTCCGACACGTGTTACATGGGGAGCCCGTTTGTTTACAAATAATAATGTCACGTGATCACGCACTGACCGTCACAAATTTTTATCACACAATATCACTGTACTTACACAATTCACAAATGCATAACCCATTTATCTTGCGGACATGCAATGGGAATGTGCACGGTTATCAAAAACTACAAAAATATTGCATGTACAGTTAATGAAGAAGTTATTTCATCAAATAGATAAGATTTTCACTCATGACACAAATCGACTGGGTGTCGTCGCCATCGCCGCATCGGGGATAATTGATAAATGGGATTAAATTGACCGCCAAGATGGTGTAGAGAACCACCTCTGGAGAACCTTAACATTAATAAGTAATACTCACCAAAATTTCTCTATAATTAACGCTATTTTCTTTTGGAAAATTTCAGAAAGATGCTGATAAACTTATTTGGTGACACAGATTATTTTCTTGTAATGGCGCGAAATATATTCTTACTCTTAATGCTTGACGTAACAAAATTTGTATATAATTATATTTAACTAAAGCTCAGCGTAAATTTGCAGAAGCATGACAAAACATTAATAATAAAATGTGTAAATATTTCTGTAAAAGAACATAATTTTACTTTACCAGTATACTTCACTTAGAATTACATTTGAGCGCAAGAAAATCTCTATGTGAATCGGCTCGGGGTCGAAGTTCAACATTTCAACGGAAATTTTTGCGTGTGCTTGCGTTGCTTTAGATCGAGGCCACAGCTTTTCAACCAATCGGGGAATGTTTACTTGGGGCATACATCTATTTTTACTGCAGGTTTCGACAAGTTTAAATCGGGATTATAGAAAAATGGAATGTTGTTGGTAGTTACAGAACAGAAAATGATGAACACTTTTAGCAAAAGATCAATTGGATCGGGGGTCTGTGAATTCACATTATTTGTACAACTCTCCTTACTCTTGGGAAGCGTGTGCTTTACATCGAGGCTTGCGTTGCTTTACATCGAGGCTTTCGTTGCTTTACATCGACGCCATAGTAGTTCAACCAATCGGGGAATGTTTATTTGGGGCATACATCTATTTTTACTGCAGGTTTTGGCATATTTTAATCGAAATTAGAGAAAAATGGAATGATGTTAGGAGATATAAAACAGAAAATGATAAATATTTTTAGCAAAAGATGAATTGGATCGGGGTTCTGTGTATTCACATTATTTGTACAACTCTCCTTACTGATGGCAAAAAATGGAATTTCCGTGACCTAAATGGTTCGCGAAAATTAATATTTTTATATATATATAGTAATTATGGAAAAGCCCGGTTAGCCAGATGTTTGTTTATATCAAGCTTACTTTGTATCTAATCTACATTTCAAATATAAATAATACATTTGTACTTGTATATTTAAAGTCGGAAATATGTTGCATGTGCCTCAATTCGAATTAATTTTAGCGTCATTATAATAAATCTGTTTTTATCTAGCTACTTAACAAATTTATTGTTAGGCATTGTACAGTTTTTAGTATTGTGATCAATAGAAAACAATCAGAATCTTTTAAAAAAAACTCTAGATACGAACAAGTATTCCAGGGTTTAAAATGCCTTAAATAAATCTTTTTCTAAGTGTTCATCCGAAAAAAGAAAACTTCCAAAATTGTTGCTGTTTTCTTATTTGGCTCTGGTGTTCTATGCAAACAAGGGTTGTGTAATGTTTTGAGCTTAATCAAATGCTTTAGCATGTTCAAATTCTAATTCTTCGTTCCGAATGTTCTTCGGTACTTGATTTGGCCTTACCACTTATTTGATTCGACAACAATTTATAAACTCTTTCTTTTTAGTAAATGCGTAAAATTAATTTTCCAGTCATAAACAATTACCACAATAACATTTAATTGAAGAGTTTATTTTCCTAATATTCATACGTATACTATGTATACCATTAGATAAGCAATGATTTTAATAAGCAATCAGTAAAGTTTCAAACACACGAATAGTATATTGTAAGCACTTTAACATCACAAGGAATTTTCTTCAATGAATTGACAAATAGTTCATATCATTTGATCCTTCAAACATTTTTGCAAACAACAAGCATTTTGTTAAAGCAACAATAATGTTTTTGCAAACAACAAGCATTTTGTTAAAGCAACAATAATGTTTTTGCTACTCCTTGCCAACCTTTTATATCAAATGCAACCGATAATAGCAGTCTTCCTTTATGGTTTAATTCATCTGAACTATATTACAAAACCCATAATATAATCTGAAGAAGTACGATAATTCATAGGTACAAATGTATACACTGCGGTAAAGCGCCCATTATCTGAAACTGATATGTCTCACAGTAACAAAGCAAATATGAAGACTTTGAGTTATATAATGTTGTCATTTTAGTGTTATATTTAACATTGCCTTTAAAACAGGAGGTTTGGCTAGCTACAAAACCAGGTTCAACCCACCATTTTTTCCTAAAATGTCCTGTATCAAGTCAGGAAAATGGCTATTGATATCTTATAAATTTTACGGACGCCATCACGAGTTGGTTGGCCGTTATGGAATAACCGTTTCACAGATGATATCGGATATGTTCCTTATGTCGTAACTACAATACCCTTCCCTTTTCACGAATGTGACCTACCAAATTAGACTATTTACCGGGTTTGTATTAACATGAGCAACACGACGGGTGCCACATGTGGAGCAAGATCTGCTTACCCTTCCGGAGTACCTGAGATCACCCCTAGGTGGGGTTCATGTTGCTTAGTCTTTAGTTTTTTTTCGTCCCTCTTTTATCGTCCTTTGATTTTCGTTGCCTACAAATAGAGTCCCTATCGTGAACAGTGTATAACTACCAAATATTTTTCATACACCTTCCAAATTTTCATACATTGATTCCATTATGATGGTCTCTTTTGAAATTGGGCGAGCCTATGCTACAACCGACCAACAAAGATAGCTGCATACTGTGAATAAACTTATTATGGAAAATGAATACATTTTTAATTGAGGGGTCCGTGCTCATACTGTATTTACTGTCTTTCTATTATGTTAATGCTGTTTGTCTTTTTGTCGCCTCGATTGGTCATGTTGCTGTTTATATTGATTTGATATATGACTTTTATCCACCAACGCCCCCATCCCTCCTCCCTTTACGATACTTTTTTTTCCCCCGCTTTCGTCGATAACGCGTGCAATTTTTTGTTTCTTTTTTTTAATACATTCAATTAACGAATCATATAACCTCTAAAATTACAGTACTATGATAACTTGAGGAGAGAATTATCGCCCTTTAACTACGGTCTAGTGGTGAATAGCTCTGACGAAAAAATCATAAAAAGTATCTAGTTATAGAAGAGTAAGTTATCAGAACAATGTCTAACAACCAAAACATGATACCAGAACAGTAAAATGAAAATACCAAGCAAGATTCAGATGGTAAACAATCAGAAATTGACAAGTCTCAGTCCGTTGGTAGTGACAATACTTCGGCGCCATCTTTTTCCAATGTTGTCAAACATCATAGTGTAAATTATCAGGCCTACAGCGATCCTGAACCAAAGCTAAAAGGAGTAAAACCTATCTTTATAAAAGAATCAGACTTCTTTGGCAACAAAACTCCGACTAAAGAACTTTGGATAACACACGTAGAAATATACAAAGCACTTGAACATGAGATACAACCACAGTTTGTAAGAGGCATTCAAAGAATAAAACAAATGTGGAGAATCTACCTAGACAGTGAGGTAGACAGAATGCTGTTGCTTACAGAAGGCATCACATTAAGAAACTAGTCGGTACCTCTGCATTCCCAGAACCCATATTACCAAAAAGATGAGTACATAACAACAACATTACGGGTAAAAAATATCTCACTATCAGCAGATGATGGTCAATTGACAGAGAATTAAGACAAAGAAACATAGAGGTTCTCACTATAAACAGAGAAAGACTCAGGGTTGATAACTTGGTTATCAACTGCTGGACAGGAGACAGAGTAGTCATATGCAAAAAATTTGACAAACCACTCCCAAGGTTTCTTACAATAGGTCAATACACAGCAAGAATATGTCACTTTTGTCAAATGAAAGATACAGACATGTTCTTGTGCAACAAATGTCAACTGAAAGGTCATAATATAAAAAACTGTCCAAATGAATGGAAATGCAGACTATGCAATGAATATGGTCATAAGATGATTGACTGCCCTACCTTGTTGGCAAAGAAGATGGGAAAAAATTCTGAAACAGAAAGAGATGAGCAACAAGAAACAACAATAGCTAATGTTGATGAAAATACAAATACTGAAGAAAGCCAACAAATTCAAGCTCTTACAGAAAATAACAAAAGAGATGATACTGATGAACAACCTGAACTAACAGATGGAGATGACGAAGACAACCTGACACATTCTATGTCAATGAACAAAGAAATAACAGCAGCAGATGCAAAAAAAGATAAAAAAAAGTCTGCAAAAAAGGAAGGAAACAAAACTTCAAGTGATTCTTCTAAACAACAGACATCAAAACAGACAGAAACAAAAAGAGATTCTTCATCTGCACAATCTGACATTTCAAAATTGACAGTAAAACATATGCTGCTAAGGAAAGAACCCCACCCATTCCCAATCAACCAGATGGGATAAAAAAACAATCAGTCCATCTATAAATTATAGAAACATTTTATGTAAACAGTCCGCCAAAAGTTAAGCACCACCTATTTTTATTGCATCGAAATTTTTTTCTTTTAAAAAAATCAGTTAATCCTCGAAAAAGAGAAAATATTCATGTAGCAATTTTGCTAACATATACCATAAACAAACCATAGACTTAAGTTTGTTCACGTATGCAGGTTCTATGCATTTGAAATTTGCGTTCATAGAAATAGTGAAAATTACACAAATCAGAAACGGAATTTAAGTTTCACTGTGATTTTATTTTTTTACAACAATTAATCACCCAATATCATTAAAAGTCTTTACAAATAATCTTTGGTATGTTCGGCTAATTTAATGTCAATATTTGAGTCACTAGGATGTGTAACACCCTCTCTTCCGGTACAGTTCCATAGCACGGAGTCTCATACTCTGTACAAGCCTTCTGAACTTTAGTTGAACAAATTTATTCCATTCAGCAACAATTGCGCTTCTTAAATCGCTAAGATTTTGCAAAAGTGGATCTCTGCGATTCAGATTTCTGCCAATGGCATCCAAGACATGTTCGATAGGGTTCATGTCTAGAGACATGGAAGGACAAAAGATAGTGTCAATGGTTTCTTGCTATTTGTACTCTTTGTACTCGGTTACAATCCTTGCCCTGTGTAGTCTGGCATTGTCGTACATTTTTGCAAACAACAAGCATTTTGTTAAAGCAACAATAATGTTTTTGCAAACAACAAGCATTTTGTTAAAGCAACAATAATGTTTTTGCAAACAACAAGCATTTTGTTAAAGCAACAATAATGTTTTTGCTACTCCTTGCCAACCTTTTATATCAAATGCAACCGATAATAGCAGTCTTCCTTTATGGTTTAATTCATCTGAACTATATTACAAAACCCATAATATAATCTGAAGAAGTACGATAATTCATAGGTACAAATGTATACACTGCGGTAAAGCGCCCATTATCTGAAACTGATATGTCTCACAGTAACAAAGCAAATATGAAGACTTTGAGTTATATAATGTTGTCATTTTAGTGTTATATTTAACATTGCCTTTAAAACAGGAGGTTTGGCTAGCTACAAAACCAGGTTCAACCCACCATTTTTTCCTAAAATGTCCTGTATCAAGTCAGGAAAATGGCTATTGATATCTTATAAATTTTACGGACGCCATCACGAGTTGGTTGGCCGTTATGGAATAACCGTTTCACAGATGATATCGGATATGTTCCTTATGTCGTAACTACAATACCCTTCCCTTTTCACGAATGTGACCTACCAAATTAGACTATTTACCGGGTTTGTATTAACATGAGCAACACGACGGGTGCCACATGTGGAGCAAGATCTGCTTACCCTTCCGGAGTACCTGAGATCACCCCTAGGTGGGGTTCATGTTGCTTAGTCTTTAGTTTTTTTTTCGTCCCTCTTTTATCGTCCTTTGATTTTCGTTGCCTACAAATAGAGTCCCTATCGTGAACAGTGTATAACTACCAAATATTTTTCATACACCTTCCAAATTTTCATACATTGATTCCATTATGATGGTCTCTTTTGAAATTGGGCGAGCCTATGCTACAACCGACCAACAAAGATAGCTGCATACTGTGAATAAACTTATTATGGAAAATGAATACATTTTTAATTGAGGGGTCCGTGCTCATACTGTATTTACTGTCTTTCTATTATGTTAATGCTGTTTGTCTTTTTGTCGCCTCGATTGGTCATGTTGCTGTTTATATTGATTTGATATATGACTTTTATCCACCAACGCCCCCATCCCTCCTCCCTTTACGATACTTTTTTTTTCCCCGCTTTCGTCGATAACGCGTGCAATTTTTTGTTTCTTTTGTTTAATACATTCAATTAACGAATCATATAACCTCTAAAATTACAGTACTATGATAACTTGAGGAGAGAATTATCGCCCTTTAACTACGGTCTAGTGGTGAATAGCTCTGACGAAAAAATCATAAAAAGTATCTAGTTATAGAAGAGTAAGTTATCAGAACAATGTCTAACAACCAAAACATGATACCAGAACAGTAAAATGAAAATACCAAGCAAGATTCAGATGGTAAACAATCAGAAATTGACAAGTCTCAGTCCGTTGGTAGTGACAATACTTCGGCGCCATCTTTTTCCAATGTTGTCAAACATCATAGTGTAAATTATCAGGCCTACAGCGATCCTGAACCAAAGCTAAAAGGAGTAAAACCTATCTTTATAAAAGAATCAGACTTCTTTGGCAACAAAACTCCGCCTAAAGAACTTTGGATAACACACGTAGAAATATACAAAGCACTTGAACATGAGATACAACCACAGTTTGTAAGAGGCATTCAAAGAATAAAACAAATGTGGAGAATCTACCTAGACAGTGAGGTAGACAGAATGCTGTTGCTTACAGAAGGCATCACATTAAGAAACTAGTCGGTACCTCTGCATTCCCAGAACCCATATTACCAAAAAGATGAGTACATAACAACAACATTACGGGTAAAAAATATCTCACTATCAGCAGATGATGGTCAATTGACAGAGAATTAAGACAAAGAAACATAGAGGTTCTCACTATAAACAGAGAAAGACTCAGGGTTGATAACTTGGTTATCAACTGCTGGACAGGAGACAGAGTAGTCATATGCAAAAAATTTGACAAACCACTCCCAAGGTTTCTTACAATAGGTCAATACACAGCAAGAATATGTCACTTTTGTCAAATGAAAGATACAGACATGTTCTTGTGCAACAAATGTCAACTGAAAGGTCATAATATAAAAAACTGTCCAAATGAATGGAAATGCAGACTATGCAATGAATATGGTCATAAGATGATTGACTGCCCTACCTTGTTGGCAAAGAAGATGGGAAAAAATTCTGAAACAGAAAGAGATGAGCAACAAGAAACAACAATAGCTAATGTTGATGAAAATACAAATACTGAAGAAAGCCAACAAATTCAAGCTCTTACAGAAAATAACAAAAGAGATGATACTGATGAACAACCTGAATTAACAGATGGAGATGACGAAGACAACCTGACACATTCTATGTCAATGAACAAAGAAATAACAGCAGCAGATGCAAAAAAAGATAAAAAAAGTCTGCAAAAAAGGAAGGAAACAAAACTTCAAGTGATTCTTCTAAACAACAGACATCAAAACAGACAGAAACAAAAAGAGATTCTTCATCTGCACAATCTGACATTTCAAAATTGACAGTAAAACATATGCTGCTAAGGAAAGAACCCCACCCATTCCCAATCAACCAGATGGGATAAAAAAACAATCAGTCCATCTATAAATTATAGAAACATTTTATGTAAACAGTCCGCCAAAAGTTAAGCACCACCTATTTTTATTGCATCGAAATTTTTTTCTTTTAAAAAAATCATTTAATCCTCGAAAAAGAGAAAATATTCATGTAGCAATTTTGCTAACATATACCATAAACAAACCATAGACTTAAGTTTGTTCACGTATGCAGGTTCTATGCATTTGAAATTTGCGTTCATAGAAATAGTGAAAATTACACAAATCAGAAACGGAATTTAAGTTTCACTGTGATTTTATTTTTTTACAACAATTAATCACCCAATATCATTAAAAGTCTTTACAAATAATCTTTGGTATGTTCGGCTAATTTAATGTCAATATTTGAGTCACTAGGATGTGTAACACCCTCTCTTCCGGTACAGTTCCATAGCACGGAGTCTCATACTCTGTACAAGCCTTCTGAACTTTAGTTGAACAAATTTATTCCATTCAGCAACAATTGCGCTTCTTAAATCGCTAAGATTTTGCAAAAGTGGATCTCTGCGATTCAGATTTCTGCCAATGGCATCCAAGACATGTTCGATAGGGTTCATGTCTAGAGACATGGAAGGACAAAAGATAGTGTCAATGGTTTCTTGCTATTTGTACTCTTTGTACTCGGTTACAATCCTTGCCCTGTGTAGTCTGGCATTGTCGTACATGCACAAGGGTCTTGAAGCAAGTGGAGGATTATCAAAATGAGGGACTACAATGTTTCTAAGCACCAAATCCCTGTATGTCTGTCCGTTTATGTTACCCAGCAGAATATGCATACCCACCTTACAACAGTATGAGAAGAAACCCCATACTGTAACACCACCAGCAACGTATGCAGTCGATGGGCAAATGTTGTTTTGGTCATTAGCAGTTTTATTTCCACGACAAACTCGTATTCTGCCGTCTATTGGTCGTAACAGAAACTGACTCTCATTTGACCAATGAACATTTTGCCAGCTTCTCATGTTCCAGCGTCGATGGTCATTAGCCCTTTGAAACCCGATTATACGGTGCCTGGCTGTTAGGGCAGGTCTCTTGACAACACGACGTGCTCTTAGGTAGCCTCTATGAAGTCGACGGACCAATGTTCGAACACTAACATGACCACCTTGACGCCAGTGGTGTCTAAGTTGTGGTGCAGGAATAAATGAGTTGGCTTTAGCACAACCAATAAGGAGTCTGTCATCACGATCGGTAGTTAAACGGGGTCTTCCGGACCTTGGTTTATCATTTACAGTTCCTGTGTCAACATGACGTTGTAAAAATCTGACAATGACGGTGTGTTTAACATTGAAATGGTTACCTATGCAACTAGTGCTCCTACCGGCATTTGACATGTCAATTGCTTGTCAAGGTTCAGTCACATATAACTTATCCCTTGTCATATTTCACAGTGACTTGGTGAAGGTCAAATTTCACCTGTACGCGGGACAGTACGAAGATGATTTAAAGGCATCGAAACAGTGTATTCGAAAAAGTGCAGATGACCTTTAATAAAAAATTGCTTGGCGTGTTAATCGGAGTTTACTTTTTTTTTGTCGTAATGAATTTTCTTAGTGTATGTTATAGGCAATTCATAACACCAAACATAAATATTTTTTTCGCAATAGTTAGAAAAATATTGCCAGTTTTATTTAGGTGGTGTTTAACTTTTGGGCGGACTGTATATAACAAAAAAAAAAAAAAAAAAAAAAAAAAAAAAATATGTATGTTTATATATCTTGTCTCTCCTTGTATTTATGTTTGTGTGTATTTAGTATTTATAGAAAGATAATTGAATGGAATAAAGATTCCAAAACAAATGTAACAAGAGTAAGTATAAAAAAAAAAGAAAAGTGAAATTTTGCACATATTGCATTATACCATATATTTTCATGTATATGATACTATTAACAGAAGTATATTTGATAATACCAAAAACATAAATTGACAGAGATAAAAACACTTATATTAGAAAATTTAACCAGTCTTTTTTCTATTTAAAACCCTTTAGGTTTACAACTTTAATCTATAGTAGACGTACTCAACAAGATCAAATCAAAAGTAAAGATTTACTCACCTTAATAACTATTCTTAGTACATCTTCACAGCATAAATCCTATAAACATGATAAAGTAGTTGAAAATAGAGAAAAGGAAAATATTATTCAAAAAGCAAATAAACAATGTAAAAATGTTATGAAAAACAAAACATCAAAAACAAATGTTACCCGGGTCTGGTTGGTACCAGGGAAAGAATAAAGAATTATAAATACATTTTCATAATATTTATTTTACATGTGGTATGTCGGCTTATCAGCAATATAATGATTAAGAATTAACATACTGTTCATAGGTTTTACAAATAACATAATATCTGACATAATTAATAACCATATGATTGTACCTGATGAATAATTTACTTAATACATTTCTTAAACTCTGTTATGTCTAGGAGTCAATTGAACTTAAGTATTCACTTTAATGGGTCTTAAAATACCTTTTACGCATTGAACGAACTTCATTAATTAATTTAAATAACTTGTCATGACATTTATCTAATTAACTAATCTTTCTTTTCATAAAACAATATGTGTATTTCCTTAAATCAAAGATGTTTTTATTTCTCAGGACGTACATTAGAACATTTACGGTAATCTATATTTATCTTGGAAACTCTTCATTGATACCAATTCGTAATGAACGTGAGGGTCAATAAGGGAAAAATGAGATAAGAAAATAATACAAAATAATAACTAATTAACGGGTATAGGGCTACATAAAAATATATAAAAACTAATCTTATAACAAAGATATAAATGTAATAAAGCATTCAATGTATTTTCTACTAGAGCACAGCTCTATATCGAGGTATCACGTGAATTCCTTTGTTCTCTGAAGACACGTGTTATTCGTACATTCCCATACATTTCATGAGATAAACAATAATACACTAATCAACAAAACTAATACTTTCTACCGATAGTTTAAACTGGGGAATTGTAAATACTTAACGCTTTAAAAGATATATGTTTAAAATAATAGTGAACATCATTATTAAATCAATAAAAACAAACAAAGATGTAATCAGTTAAATTAATCAATTAATCAATTAACTAAAGATTCAAAAATATCCAAAAAGTTTAGAAGAAATTATAACTTTCTTTAAAATGAAAATATAATAAAATTAAACTTCTTACCTGGGAAAGAATAAAGAATTATAAATACATTTTAATAATATTTATTTTACATGTGGTATGTCGGCTTATCAGCAATATAATGATAAAGCCCGATGCATCTCGCAGGATACATATGATACCGTAAACCACCTAAACAACTGTATTGAAATTGTAACTATGATAATATAATAAAAAAATAGGGGTCCCTACTTTTAACAAAACTTCACTGTCTCACACAAACAGATCCGTTTCATCAGATTTCGAAATATTTGAAAATATAACCACATTACTAGCTGAGAAAATTAGAGAAAGTATATTAGTTTTTCTCAGTCAAAACCATACATTTGTTTTAATTTGCACAAAGCAAAAAAATGTGACAATTTGTAATTTTATTAATAGTTCTATGTATATGTTGTGTGATTTGTATTTCAGGTATGCAGTAATTGCTATGAACATATATTATATGTTTCAAAATTATCATCTCAATATTGGACAAATTCATTCGTGAAACAGACTATAACAATATTGTTGCAATCCAATTACACAAAAGAAAATTGATATTGATAAACGTAATCATGTTCACAGGTAACTCCCACGCTATAAACGACGATTAAATGTGGATGAAATAAAGTGTACTTTAAAAACGCGACCCAAACATAAAGTATACTCACTAATTAAAATAAACATAAAAATCAACTTTAAGTTACTTATTTTTTTTAATTAAAACATGTTAAATAACCTGCACATTTGTACAGCTAATGTTAAATGACTTCGAGATAAACAAAAGAGATCGAGATTTTACCAATGGATAAAAAATCAGAAATGTAAAATATCTTTTATTCAAGAAACTCACTTCAATACATCTCTAGAAAACGTTCTAACTATTGAATCAGATCATTCTTTTTATTTTAGCCATGGGACGACATCAAGCAAAGGGGTAGCTATATTAATTAATAAAAAATTAGACTATAAATTAATAGATGAGCATAAAGATTTAGAAGGTCGAATAATCATGATAAATATCGAATTTGAAAATATAATCTATTCTCTTATAAACATATATGCCCCAAATATAGAATCTGAACGAAATAGCTTTTCAAAAAATTAAATGACTTTATAAACAAAAACGCAATAGGTACAATAATTTTAGGAGGAGACATGAATGATGCCCTTAAAAATGTAGATAGGAAAAATTCAAATACTCGTAAAAAAGTTAGTAAACCAGTCAATAGCCTAAAAAATTTAATAACATCAAATGACTTAATAGATATATGGAGACACGTTAACCCCCAAAAGATCCAATATACATGGAGACGTAAAAATCCAGTCCAGTCTAGTCGAATTGACATGTTCCTAGTCAAAAAAGATTTCATGTTAAACGTTAAGTCGTGTGATATTAGGCCTACAAACAATGTATTCTTATTAAAAGCACTGACCACCAAGCAGTTTCCATACAATTACAATCTGTCTCAACTGAAACTAGAGGCCCGGGTTACTGGAAAATCAATAACGGTATCCTCGACGAGCAAGATTATGAATGCAATATAAGTAAAATAATATAAAAACATAGTAATAAGATAGAAAAAAATGAAATAGATCCAAGACTTTTGTGGGACTCCTTCAAATTGGAAATAAAGGAATATAGTATTAAGTATAGTAAAATTAAAGCAAAAAATAGGAAAAATGTAACACGTAATTTAGAATCACAACTAAAAATATTATATGAGAAATCAAATAATGAGGAAAATGATTTTATAAAAGAAAAAATATCCACATTAGAAAAAGAGCTAGAAAACCAATATGAATACAAAGCTAAAGGAGTTCAAATAAGATCAAAACAAGAGTGGGTAGATAAAGGAGAAAAAAATAACGCGTATTTTCTAGGTCTTGAAAAATCTAAACAAACGAAAAAGACGATATTTAAACTGAAAAACAATATTGGGGAAATAGTAACAGATCAAGATAAAATATTAAAGCTTGAGAGGGATTTTTATGCTAATTTATACGACACTAAACAAAAACCGGATATAGATGTTCAAAAATACATTACTGAAACAAAACGCAATTATAAATTATCAGAAGAAGAAAGTAAATCTTGTGACGTATACGTAACGCTAGAAGAATTACCTATTGCAGTCAATAATCTAAAATTAAACAAAAGTCCAGGAATGGACGGGATAAGCATTCACTTTTATATAAAATTTTGGGGACTTCTTGGACCTCTACTTGTAAAAATTTTTAACTTTAGCTTTGAAAATAAACAACTGCCATTTACGCAAAGACAAAGTTTACTGAATCTAATTTATAAAAAAATGATCCGTTGGAACTCACAAACTACACACCAATATCAATATTAAATAGTGATTATAAAATACTCTCCTACACTTTAGCTTTAAGAATAAAAAAAATCCTAACTCTAATCATTAATGCTGATCAAATAGGATACATCAAGAACAGATTCATAGGTTTTAATCTACGCCAAATACAAGATGTAATAGATTACGCAGATAAGTTCAATATAGAAGGTGCTATTTTATTCATAGATTTTTCGAAAGCTTTCGACACATTAGAATGGAATTTTATGTATCATACTTTAGAATATTTTGGTTTTAATAAACCCTTCATAAATTGGATAAGAACCTTGTATACAAATATAAATAGCTCGATATTTAATAACGGGTGGATATCTGCCCCTTTTGGACCCCTTAGAGGTATCCGGCAGGCATGCCGTACTCTTCTCTACTTTTTGTAATGTCAGTAGAAATAATGGCCAACCAACTAAGGCAAAACAAAAATATAAGATGCATAGCATTAAAAATTGATAGTAAAACACATAGCTTGAAAATCACGCAAGTTGCTGATGATACAACTCTATTCCTCAAATCTAAAGAAGAAATCTGAACAGCATTAAATATAATCGAAATTTTTGGAACTTTTTCCGGACTACAACTAAATAAAAAAAAACAGAAGGAATCTGGATTGGTAAACTCAAACATTGTAGGGATGAAGTAGATGAAATAAATTTCACGGATAAATCCGTAAAAGAGTTAGGAATATTTCGGCATTAATAAAAGAGATTGTGAAAAATTGAATTGGGATACTAGATATGAAAAGAGTCGAAATTTAATTACATCGTGGAAAAAAAGAAACTTAACAATTTTAGGTAAAATTCTAATAGTTAAAACCCTCAATATACCACAATTTACTTTTTTAGCGAACGTTACAGTTTTAAGTAACTCAAATATACTTGAACTAGAAAGAGAAATCGTTAGTTTTATATGGGATGGTAAAAAAGATAAAATTAAAAGATATACATTGGTAGCAGATTACAACTAGGGAGGGCTAAATATGATCGACATAAAAAGCTACTCTCCTCTCTTAAGATAAGATGGGTCTCGAGGTTGCTACAGGCAAAACAAGAAAATTGGACATTGATCCCAAAGCTATTTTTAAATAAATTAGGGGAACATTTCCTTATTTTTAGAATGAACTTAAATAACCAAACCTTAATAAAAATAGATATAACTATAGATTCCAGATTTTTACTTAGATATAATAAAAAGTTGGATTTTAATTCATGAAACGAAAAACACAGAACTGAAAAACTTTGTCGAGATAAGAAGGCAAGTTATCTGGGGTAATAAATTTATCAAATTTCAAAACAAGCCGCTTATTATGCATAATTGGATACACATTGATTTCATTTATCTTAATGATATTATTGACGACAATGGAAAAATTGCCCACGAAAAAATATTTAAAAAACTGCAAAATACTAAAAATTGGATTTCAGAAATTTCGATTGTCAAAAAAGCAATACCAACCTCATGGCTAAAAGTTTTAGCCACGAAAGAATCCATCAAATCAAATGTAAATTTTAACAGACTATTTATCAATATAAACAAAGAAAACATTGAAATTGAAAATTTAAGCAACAAAAAGGCATATCAATACCTCGTTCGACAAAAAAATTCTCCAAACATTGACATAAATAACTGGAAAAAAGAACTAGAAATAAATTACAATTTCACCAAATATACGTTTAAATTTATACACCAACATTTAAATCTGAATTAACTTTAAATGTTTAGATGGAAATTTATAAGCTGCATTCTCCCAAATAGATAAAATCTCTACAAATGGAAAATCGAATGTAGCCCATATTGTCAACTTTGTCAACTTAAAGACACGTATCATCACTTTTTTATTGAATGTAAATTTCTAAAAGAATTTTGGGAAATTATAAATAAAATTTTATCTCAAATGAATTTTAATAAAAAAATCAACTTAAAAGATGTAGTTATAGGCTACAAAATAACAGATAGCCAGTATATCGGATTCAATATAATTCTGACAATTATAGGATTTGCAATCTACAAATCGTACTATGTATCAAACCAAAGAAATAAATCTACTAATGTATTCATTCTCTTTAAATCCGAATTTGACGAATACGTTAGATCATACAATCTAGACAAAGAATACACCACAGTCCGAGTGTTTCGAAATTTAATCTAAAGAACAGAAATTTGTTTTCTTCAAAAAAAACAAAACATTTTTATGATATTCTCAAGCAGACAGATATCTTAACTATATACATAAATAAATTACTCACCTAATAAGTTTGAAATCCAAGTATAAAGATATAAAATCGGCAAATTCCACAATAAATATCCATTAAAAAGCATGCTCTCACCTTTAAACAAAGTAAAACATCCGATCAAGAAAATCGATATTCCACACATTTAAATCATGCAATTGATAAACGAGATGACAGTAGATAATTAATTTCGGATTAGTGTATCATATTATTATTGAACATTGTATTTAATTATAAAAAAAAACAATAGATAATTAATTTCGGATTAGTATGTCATATTATTATTGAACATTGTATTTAATTGTACTATTACTAATATAAAATATAAGAAAATACTACTTATGTACATAAAACCCTGTTCTTATAGATATTAACAATATCAGGGTACCTTACTGTTACAGCTGTAGCGGTAAGGTCATTGTTAACAGCTTTAGTGCAATAAATCTTTATTCAAGTGAAAAAAAAAATAACTTTCAACATAATTAAATAATCATGCGAAAAAAGGTCAAAAGAAATTTACCTTGGATTTGATAGTTGTAGGAAAATAACCCTGAATTTAATTGCAGAAAAATATTTCTAAGTCATAAACATATATCTTTGGTGTTTCAAAGCACAATTGTTTTTTTATTTGCTGTTCTTATAAAATATTTTGTAAACTTCAGGTGACATGGTTACTAAAGCTTGTAAAATACTTTGGAATATTCAGGTGACACAGATAACTTCTTTACATTTTTTTTATAATGCCAACTTAAAAAAGACTAATAGGAAAAATCAATGGTGGTATTACTCCTAAATGGGAAGCTGCAAAGGGATCTTTGAACTTGTATGTACTCTCATTTTTTTTTAATTTCATGCTCATGATGCTATT
Organism: Mytilus californianus; assembly: GCF_021869535.1. Classification (NCBI taxonomy): domain Eukaryota; kingdom Metazoa; phylum Mollusca; class Bivalvia; order Mytilida; family Mytilidae; genus Mytilus; species Mytilus californianus. Next base: position 6,757,935 of record NW_026262679.1, on the reverse strand, counting down.
TTACTCATATATAGCCATCATGAAATATTCTGTGCGGATTGAGTCTCAAATCACATTTTTGGGGACATTGCCTTGAAATAAGGCTATACCATGAATATTAGTAGGCAGAGCAAGCCACACTCAGTGTTTTGTGGAGCTTTTTATGACTTTTTCTCCTTATTTCCTACATTGGGCTATACAAGAAATATACAGTAAAAAATAAATGAAATGTTTTTGAAGCAGTAACAATAATTTCTATACTGAAAGGGAACCATTTTATGTCCCTCTCTGGAACGCGGCGTAAACTTCAGTTTTACGTAAGAACTTATTGAAAGCCCAATGGAGTCAGTAAACTTTTATATGGATAGATCTTTCAGCTTGAACACCTCAATTTCTCATTTATTATCACATTTTTTACACTTACATAAATATGTAAAAATTACCCCAACATTTTGATTTATTAGCCTAAAAAATAACAATTTTGAGGGAATGAGAGGTATAAATGGACCAAAAGGGACCTTATAATGAGGAAAAAGAGGTACACTAGTGGTTTTCATCATCTTAGAGTCATCTTTAATATCATATTCAACTGTTCTATGCAGATGAGATAATATTTGATCATTTATTGGTGAATTTATTGGTCCACACTATATTGTATCATGACCGCTGTGATTTGGATTTTTCGAAGAAATTTTGCTTAAATCGCTGTAAATGTTGTCTTACGCTATATTCAATTTTCTCAAACTATTGAACTGATTATGACCAAACTTGACAGTAATGCTGAAATAACCAGTATTTCATAGAAAATTAATCACATTCAGTTAATCACATTCAGTTTATTTAACAAAAATGTCTGCTAATGGGAAGCTGCACATACACCTTTGACCTTGTACATGTATGTACTCTAATTTTATTTTAATTTTCATGCTATTTCACTCATTTATAGCAAACATGAAATATTCTGAGTGGATTGAGTCTCAAAAACACATTTTAGGGGAAATTGTCCTGAAATAAGGCTATACCGTGAATATTAGTAGGCAGAGCAAGCCATACACAGTGTTTTGTGGAGCCTTTTATGACTTTTTCTCCTTATTTCCCATATTGGGCTATACAAAAAAACTATTTCCTTAGTAATTCTTTAAGAAATATACAGTAAAAAATAAATGAAATGTTTTTTGAAGCAGTAACAACAATTTCTATTCTGAAAGGGAACCATTTTATGTCCCTCTCTGGAACGCGGCGTAAACTTAAGTTTTACGTAAAAACTCATTGAAAGTCCAATGGAGTCAGTAAACTTTGATATAGATAGTTCATTCAGCTTGAACACCTATTCATTTATTATCATATTTCTTACATAAATATGTGGAAATTACCCCAAAATTTTAAATTATTAGCCTTAAAAGTAACAGTTATGAGGGAATGAGAGGTATAAATGGACCAAAAGTGACCTTATAATGAAGAAAAAGAGGTACCTAGTGGTTTTTATCATCTTAGAGTCATCTTTTATATCATATTCAACTGTTTTTCTGCAGATGAGATAAATACTTGATCATTTGTTGGTGAATTTATTGGTCAATACTGAATTATATCATGATGCGGCATGATTTGGATTTTTCGAAGAAATTTTGCTTAAATCGCTGTAAATGTCGTCGTATGTTATATTCAGTTTTTCACAAACTATTGAACTAATTAAGACAAAACTTGACAGTAATGCTTGAAATAAACAGTATTTCAAACAAAAATTAATAACATTCAGTTTTTTTAACAAAAAAATTTTCTTTATGTGTCATACCGTAAATTATAGTACGTCACATCCGGTTTCATACAAAAAAGGGTCGAAAAAAATATTCCCATGAATTTGAAAGTTGTAGGAAAATAACACTGCATTTCATTGCAGAAAAATATTCTGAGTCAAAAACATATATCTTGGGTGTTTCAAAGAACTTTTCTTTTTTTATTTGCTGTTCATATAAAAATATGTTGAAACCTTCATGTGACATGGTTACTAAAGCTTGTTAACAAGAAAAAAAGGGGTGAACATTTGATAGGTTTACTTCCAGTAATGGTTAATATCTTATATGCAATGAAATGTTATGTGAAATTTTCACTGTAGTATTGGACAGAATAAAACTTTTCATGCCAAGTATTTCTTTATTTGAAACAAAGATAAATTCTGCACAATTCTTTTTTGAAAAATGCCAATTTAACAAAGACTTATAGGGGTAATTCAATGGTGGTATTACTCCTACATGGATTGTTGACTTCCAACGCCAAATAAAATGCATATAAATGACCAGAATATGTCAATGTGATATGAATATTAACCCTGTACTAGATCGACGAGCTTAGCCATATTTTCAACGTACTAGTTCGCAAGTCAACCTTCCGCAGAAACACATGTAACCCTACCTTGACACATTGTTTGACTCCGAGCCGACTTGTCATAAATAATAACCATAGCTGCCACGTGATAAGCTCAGAAACAACAATTACCAATTAGAATGTTTTCGGTCTGACCTGCCCGGGATTCGATCAAACGACCTCCCACATTCGATACTTTACATATCATCACAATTAAAATATTATCTTTTTATTCTTAGCTTTATATCTATGCGCATTTAATAATTGGATTCGTACATGTTTTCCTTGCTTAGTAAAAAGAATTAGTGGAAATATACATTGTATATTTAAATGCGGGGTATTCCGTAGTAACTGTTGTAGTTTCTGTTAATGTAACAACATACATTTTGAAGTTCTCAACATCCACCTCTTCTCATGAAGTCAATCATTCCACATAATCATCCACCCTTTCAATTAGTGGTAAATACACATTTGACTTATCTGTTTGTTTCTTGGATTTTATAATAATTTTGTTTGTGTTGGTAAATACCCAACATTTTCACTTTATTTATGAATTGAATGCTTTGTTTTGTAATTCTATTTAGGTGTAAAAACGTTAACAGAAGCACATTTTGAATGAAGCGCAAAAGTTTCAAAAAGAAGCATTTAAATCATATTTACATTTCTATGCTACAATCATGAAATTACGAGTTTTGTATACAGGGATGGTATTTTTCTATTATGATTTCCTTTATAGATGATTGCTGCTCACAAGGACGCTACTAAACCAAAAGTTCCAAGTGGTGAAGTTGAAATCGTCCCTTCGTAATTTTTTCGAACGCATTCACGAGTTGGTTGACCTTTATGGAATATTTGTTTCACAGATGACGACGGATATGTTCCCATTCTCGTTACTACAATCCCGTCCCTTTGTCGCCGAATGTGACCTATCAAATTATAATTATCACCAGGTTAATACTTACATGAGCAACACGACGGGTGCCACATGTCGAACAGGATCGGCTTATTCTTCCGGAGTTCCTGAGATCACTCCCAGTTTTTGGTGTGGTTTATGTTGCTCAGTGCTTAGTTTTCTTTATTGTTTTTTTTTTGTACTGTTGTTTGTCTGTTTGTCTTTTCCCCTTTTAGCCATGTCGTTTCCAGTTTATTTTCGACTTATGGGTTTGAATTTCGCTTTGGTATCTTTCGATTCGATTAAATGTATAATCAGTTTTGACATAATTTTGAATAGTTTTGATTTATTCAATTGTTAAGGGACAATGAATCTTTCTTATTATATAAACCCTTACTTGAACATAGGCATCTCCCGCCCCACCACACAAAAATTAATTGTTGCAATATTATACTTTTATCAGTAATTTGCAAGTTATGTTCATTGTGATGAAAAAACTAAAATACACAAAATACTAAAGTGTTCTTCATCTTCAACAACAAAATCTGGTTCCCGTACTTCTGTGTCGTCGAAAGCGCTTCAAAGTATCCTAAAGCCAACTTCATCGTTAACTGTATCTGAGAACAGGGTTTTCCCATCTGGCACAGGAGGTAATACTTCTTCTGGGTCTGCATCAAGCCTCTTTGTATCATCATCAATACTAGATGAAGTGTCATGAATATTCAGTCTCTGAAGTTCCCATATCTCTGTATTACTATCGCTATCCTCCGTGGTCAAGTCGGTGTTCAAATGATTGGTGACTTTTGGTCTCATTCTTTTTTTTTTGGTATAGGTAGTGGTCTTGGTGGTTCAGTCGTTGGTAGTTGACGTTGTGAAATGTAGCAAACAGGTTGTAAGAGATTCCTGTGCAGTATTCGCCTACGACGCTTGCCACTGTCTTTCTGCACAACGTATACGGGTATATTTTTGTTCAGTTGTTTTAGTACAATTGTTCATTAATCGCTCAACTTAAGTATGCAACTAAACGCAACTCTTTTTACCGCAACTGTATCGCCTTTTTCTACGACAGTTCCTTAAATTTGCAAGTCATATTTTCCTTTCTGCTTTTCATGTGCCTTCTTTGCTGATTCTGAAGCAAGCTTGTATGTATCGACTAGTCTATTCTACATTCCTGGATATACTTTGTTTGTGGTTTTCTATCTTTCTGTTTCACAAGTCAAAATGCTAAGTCGATCGTAAGTTTTGATTGTCGGCCACACAAGAGAGTATGGTGAGTGCCCAGTTGCTTTGTGTTGAGTGCAGCTGTACGCATTAACTAACGGAACGACATAAGCTTTCCAGTTGGTTTGACAGCAATGTTCGATTAAATCTTTCAGTCATGCCGTTGCCCATCGGATGGTATGGTGTGGTTCTTGACTTCATTATTCTTGTTTGACGGCAAAGTTCCTGAATGATGTTAATTTCAAAGGATAGACTATGATTTGGGTGAATTCTGTTAGGTAAACCATAATGCTCGATGAAGTTGTTAAGTAATGCTTCTGCGGTTGTCTTTGCAGTCTGGTGTTGCGTGTTGGTATGGCCTGTGCATAACGAGTAAAATGGTTACCAAGATGTCTTTGAATCCTTTATTTGATGGTTATAGTGTAAGGTAATTAATGCAAATGAGGTCCATTGGCTGAGTTGTTGTGATAATGACAAGTGGTGCACATCCTGGATCCGTCTTTCTCTTATAGCATCTTTCATTAAGTTGAATCCAATCCTCAATATCTTTGTTCATCCAAGGCTAATAAGACTGGTAGTTCTATTTTTGCCTGGATGACGGATTTCATAATGAAGTGCTTCCAAAACTTTCTTCATGTGTGTGGATAGTAGTACTAGTTGATGATGTATCTTTTCGTTAATGGTAATCTTTCTGTAAAGTATATCGTCTAGTATTCTGAGATTGTTAAACTGTTTATTCAATGGAATTGGTGTAATCTTTCCTTTTGCTGGTTTCTGCCTACATTTGAATTGTTTCATCCATGTGTGAAGCAGTGAATCCATAGCTTGGACCTCTGACCAGTTGGTGTCAGTTAAAACATCTGTATGCATATCCAAATTACTGATATCTATTGAATCTGGTGATATGGCATAGGAAACGATCAACGGAGTATTTATGCGTCCACATATTGCTTTGATGGAATCTAGACTGATGGTTGACAATCTAGATAATATAGGAAACAAAATAGTTCCTACGCACAGGTGTAAATCTTAAACTATGTAGCATATATTTTAGTAATAAAGGTATCAGATGAAAGGTGAAGGATTGGTAATCCTTGTAGAGCACACAATTTACTGATAATTCTAAATACTACAAAATGAATGATTGAATTCTAAAATTGAGGGCATATATAGCCTGTTTCTCAGATATGAAGTGCCTGGTTTGCCAAATTGGTGTCCTACAATTGAGAGAATGATGTGACACACATCAGAGAAATTATCTCAAGAATAAATACACCATAATTTTAAAAATACAGAAGATCATACATATCAAGCACGTGAAAACTTTCTACGGCCTCCACACAGCACGAGAGACAAACTCCGTTAATATAATAGAAAAACAAAGGATATGGGGTATCCATCCATGAAACAAAATCAGTAAATGCATAACAAAAAAACATACAAAAAGCAACGGAACAGCGCTTGTATTGCTGTTCTTCATCTCACAGTCACAGTGAGACTTCAACACGGAGCAAAAAAACTCTCACCTCACTGCAAGTTTAAGACGGCCCCTAGCACCGGCTTAAGCGGAATTCTTTGGATATACTTAGTAAGATAAAACACCACCCAATCGGGCCCGGTCGAACAAGAACATACTGGAAAGTAGTACATATTTAAAACAAAATAGTTCCTACGCACAGGTGTAAATCTTAAACTACGTAGCATATATTTTAGTCATTACGGTATCAGATGAAAGGTGAAGAACTGGTGATCCTTGTAGAGCACACAATTTACTGATAATTTTGAATAATAAAAAAATGTATGATTGAATTCTAAAATTGAGGGTATATATAGCCTGTTTCTCAGATATGGAGTACCTGGTTTGGTGTATCCAAAATTCCGGTAACCAGTGCAGTACGGTCTGATGTATAAATACAGGTATATTGATCCCGCTTCCATAAAATGTTTTGATGTGAAAAATTTTTACGTGGATAGGAGTGAGGGCCAAGAATAGGTGGTGTGCATCTTATTAAAATTTTAGTAAATAAACTATTATAGTAATAGTATAGTATATTTAGCGGCAACGATTTGACAGCACTGAAGATAAATTATTTGAAGTTCAAATTGTACTCATTCTAATATAATATTAATCATCAAATGTTATATAACATATATCTCTTATTCTGGTAATCAAGATCGATTGTTAAACTACAATACTGTCTTATCATAATTATTGGTACTGTTTTCTTTTTCCTTGTGGTTATATAAAATCAGATTAAACACGATTGACTATTTTTTTTTTTATCTATTTTTATATTATGTTTTCAATAAATGACTTATGATTTCTATCAAACCTTTTGCATTTATCTTTTTTCGTGAATGTCTCAGTTTGGCATGTTTACTCATTGTGCTTTTATCTTGGCGCCAAATATACCGAAGGATAACGATTAAGGTATTTTGAAGCAATGCTATTTCATGCTTTGCAGGATCTGTTTACCCTTCTGAGCATCTGAGATCACCTCCAGTTTTTGGTGGGGTTCGTGTTGCTCAGACTTTGGTTTTCTATGTTGTGTTTTGTGTACTGTTGTTTGTCTGTTTGTCTTTTTCTTTTTTAGCCACGCCCCTTGGTATCCTTCGCCTTTCTTTCTATTGAAGAGGTATTTGTTTTATACCTGTAATGCTTGATGAATGATTTTATTGGATAGTTGATCAATAATTATATTACCTCAACATCTTGACAATAATTGCAGAGTTTAAAATAATATTTTAAGTAGTGTGGGTTACCCAAAGCATTGGAATTGTTGCTAAAATGTTTTTGTGGGTTCACAAAAAATCGTTTAGGGAGGAGAGGTCTGCAATTGTAGTCATCCTCTATAGGCCGATAAAATGCTCAGTTATCTAAATTATCATCAAGTATGACTGCCCACTAGTCAGATTAATCGAAAGATTTGTTTGTAAAATGCCCATGAGTTTTACACTAGCTGTAGAAACGATAGAAAAAAGAAGGCTTGCTAAAATTTTCTCTTGTTTCGCAGCGAGAACAAACACATAAAAAACAATTTCTGACAATGCACATATATAGTTTTTTCTCTATTGAAAGCAAATATGTCTTTGTATACTTGTCATTTTTAACTGATTGCAGAATACAATATTTTAGCCAAATTATACCGGTTTGGCTTGCTAGACTTTTAGATGTTTTTGTATTCCCTGTTTGTCATATTGAAGTTCTACATACATGTTATAGTTTCAAAGTTATGCCATCAATGAAAACAATGATGTTTTATTTCTCAAGAAGACACTTCTAGTGAGTTTGGTGTTCTTTCCAACTTTGTGTACTCTTTTAACACATGCAATAGTTATGTCTTTAAATTGCATATTTTTAATAATTGAAGACGTACTATGCGTCATTGGTTGCATTATTAGTATACCGCCGTTCAATAGTCATAAATCGATTTAACTGAAACAAATCCGGGTCACAAACCAAAACTGAGGGAAACACATCAACTATAAGAGGAAACAAAACGGAACAACAGAAACACTGAATTGCTACAAAAAAAGAGCAAACATACATAGAAACGGACTATGTGATAACAACTGCCATATTGCTGACTTAGTAAGGACATTTTAAGAAAAGATGGTGGGTTGAACCTGGTTTTATGGCTAGCCAATCCTAACGCTTATATGGCAATGTTAAAAATACCGCTAAAATGACAACATTACGTGACAGGAATACAGTACAAACGAATGCAAGAAAATTCAGGACAGAGAAATACTTAAATAAATAATATAATAGTTCATTTCAACATGTAAACCACAGAATAACAACGAACACCTAAAATTAATTTACGACAGAACACAAATACAGCACAATAGAATAATGAACTTTGCGTCACACGATGGAAATGTTCTTGAACACAATTATTTTGTTTTCAAAGAAAAGAAGAAATATTGCTTTTTCGCATTTCGCAACAGCAACCAATTTTGAAATTTATTTTCATTCTCATTCTCTTGATTAGAATTGAAAAGGATTAAACAAAGTTTGCAAAATTATAAGCCTTGAATGCATCAGTGAAGTTGTATAATTAATTTAACCATCAGCTTAAAAATAATTAATGAAACATCAAAATGAAAAAATGTAAAAATATTCCCATGTTTTTGTTTGTTTACAGTATTACTTCATATGATTTGCCATTTGGTTTTATTTTGTAGGAGTTTTAAAGACTTATATTTGTACCAGTAAATGACACTATAAATATTACTGACAGGTAATGCATTATCGTCAAATACATTTGAAATGCCTATCCTCTGCACATTTCTTTCTGAAATTGACAAAAGCTATCAAAGTATCTATGACAAGACCTTTTGGAAATTAAAGGTTGATGCTAAAACGATGATTTTAAACAACTGATATATCAGTTTTACTTATTGTACATTAAAAAGAAGAAATACACGACCGACATATCTGTGACTGGAATGGTAAAAAGTATGTGTTTCACTATGTTTGCTTATTTAAACAAACATAAACTGTCATGGTTACCACGGCAAACATACATCTTTGGGAAAAAAATATGTACTTAACATGCTCAATGTAACATAAAAGGTTTATTTATACCCGAGACATTGCGTGTCATACCTCTTTCAAATATATTTAATGATTACATATAAATGCTCTTAATTAGTAGCTTTAGACTTACATATCTCAAATTGTGTGTAAAAAATCCATCTGTAGGCATTAAAAGAATGAATTTCAATGCAATGAAATGTTTGAAAGTAAAAAACAAGTATCTACACTTCAAATAAATGCTCCCAAATATTTAGGTTATCGTAGAACTATAAAGCTTCAAATGTTTGTAAAACACTCCTGAATTATTATGCTGATATATGACTTCTGGCAAAAAAAGGAAACAAGACATTTGGACTTTTCTTTTTTTATTAAAACAGAAATCAAATTCATTTATTCTGTTCACCATACAGTTTGTTCATTTAAAATTACGTAAAACAATTCAGCCTGAGTTATACATTAATGTAATTACATTAAATGTGTGTTTCGCAGAATGCGTTATTTTGATTTGCAGACAACCATCCCGAGGCATTCCGAAGAAGATTTCATTTCTCAATTAAATGCAACATTAGTGACCGCACACGCCTCTGTTACAATATAACAACAATGCATAGGATATCGGACGAAACATTTGATATATTACTGTTTAATTAATGGTTGTACTTTAAACTTGTAATTACAAGAATTGAGTGCTTCGATTGCGTTTACATTTTGGAAATTCTAAAATTTAATGTAGAGTTATCGTTGAGTTTACATGAAGTCCACATGATATAACGACGCTTTAACCTTTTACATTCATTTACACGTAATGTTTGGACTGCAACCAACTGTATCTACGTGACATTTAATACCATAAAATTGAGAATAGAAATGAAGAATATGTCAAAGAGATAACAACCCGACCAAAGAGCAGACAACAGCCGAAGTCCACCAATAGATCTTTAATGCAGCGAGAAAATTCCGCACCCGGAGATGGTCCTCAGCTGGCTCCTAAATAAAAATGTGTTCTAGTTCAGTAAAAATGGGCGTCACACTAAACTCCAAAACATATAAATGAACTAAAATTAAAAAACATACAAGACTAACAAAGGCCAGAGGCTCCTGACTTGGGACAGGCGCAATAATGCGGCGGGATTAAACATGTTTTGTGAGATCTCAACCCTCCCCCCATACCTCTAGTCAATGTAGAAAAAAGAAACACATAGCAATACGCACAGTAAAACACAGTTTAAAAGAAGTCCGAATCCGATGTCAGAATAAGTAACAAAAGAAAGTAAGCAAAATGACAATGATACATAAATGAACAAAGGACTACTAGCAATTACTGACATGCCATCTCCAAACCTCAAATAAACTGATTGAAAGATTATGTCTTCATCATATGAAAATCAAGTACAATCTCTCCCGTTAGGGGTTTAGTATCATACCATCATAGAATATATGAGAAGAACATGTAGTAATTTTTCATAAGCATGGCTTTTCTTCTACTTAAATGGCCAACGTCTATGTTATACTTTATATGTAAACAGTAACAATACACAATGCATCACTAATTGATGTCAATAGCTTTTGAAGGTGATTATATTCATATATAGTGGTCATTTGATTAAAACACGACCGGACGAGCCAGTTCATTGTAGTGCATCGGTTCATGAATATAGAAAAAAAATGTTAACATTATTGATACAAGTATGTCATCATGCATTAGGGTCATACTACCTTTAATAGAATTCTCTGTTGACCAAGTGAATCATTTTTTTCGTAAAATTAACTGTTTTGCTAATATGACCTGATTTTGGAACAACTACACATCAGAAGGATTAATACACTGTCCCTTCCAAAGCCATTCACGAATATTTGAAATATGTGTCCTCTTGTACCTTCTGTTAAGGAGTTTACATATATTACACATACATGTACCAGTTTCGTCATTTGGATTAGAGTAGTTATAATATTTATCTTTTCCCTTAAGGTAAGAGTTATAAGAGGTCTCGTTATTTCCAAGCATTTTAAGGAAGTTGGCCAGTTTCAGTGGTGAGGCAAACTCTGATGTTAAAATGTAAGTATTAACCGGTAAATATTGTCTTACGTTTGGTGCCCCTCTTACTATAGGGATAATGTTTACATCATCACCATAGATGGAAAATATTTTTTCCGTCATGTAGTCTTTACACAAAGAGTTTTCGAAAGATAGAATAAATTTGTATGTTTCACTAAGTTTCTTCTTGCATTTAAATAAAGTACCCGGACATGAGAAATGGCCACATCTGCCATAAATATCCACATCGATGTGCTTTGATAACTGAAGTACGTAAGACTTCCTTTCTGAAACTGTATTACAGTTACTAGCTATCCATACAACATTGTGTGTCTTTCTTGAATATATAGACGCATAATCTTTGCCTTTGGTACTAGAACGTATTTTGATTATTCCATATGGCGAGAAAGCATCAGCATCATGTCGATAAGACAGTGTCCAGTCGAATTGAAAACTCCCGTAGGTATTGTATGTCGTGTATGGAGTTTCAAATGTAGCAAATATCCAGGTTTGGTTTTTTTTTCTTCTTAGGCAAACCATCATTTATCATTAAGTGTTCGAATATAATAACATCGCTTGTATTTAGCAATGAACGATCAAAAACTATTTCACAATTTTGAAAGTCACAGCCATGTAAAAAGTCCATACTATTTATATTATTGGTATGATGCGGTTGCGCTGCATAATAAGAAATTGTGAACTAATATCGTCATGTGTGCTTTGAGTCAGAGATGGTTTCTGTTGAAAAAATCATCTTTTTGCTAGGCCTAAGCGTAATCCATATTACAAATAAGCTTGAAACTATGATTATGATCGCCAAAATTTGTTTTTTGTAAAATAAAATCAACATACTATTGTCACTTTAAAAACGTTTTGTGACGTTCTTAATATTGCAGAAATGACGACGTTGTAGATGTGAATAAATAATAAGTCGCTTTTTTTTAAATTTTAATACATTACATCAGTTACTGGGAGAGCAATTATCAAGCCTGGGCGTGTATATATGGTTCAAAATCAATAAATTTTAACCAAACGCAGCAATTTCGTAATTTACAGTTTGCTTTTGAAAACATTAGTCTCACTTAAATTATATAGTCTAGACTTTAACACTTATAAAAATATTGAGTTTGCTTTAGTTAACAGACACAAAGTACCGATCAACATCATCATCATCATCATATGTGTTGGTTATGAATGCTATGCAGAAGAATAAACATGATTTGTCAACAGAGGCCAAATCTGGACAAAAATGTATAGTTTTTAATCAAACAATATCCATATGTTCATGCCAGTACGGAAGTATTAAACAAATATTCTGATGTTGATAGCGTAACAAATCATTACTATGTTTGTTTATACAGACCATGTGCTGATGATTTTTCATTAGAACTTGCGGTCCATGTATTCCCTGAAGAAATATGGATTTGATAAGACAAAATGCAAAATTAGAATCTGTCACCAGTGTCTGAGCAGAAAGTTGATGAACCAGGGTTATGTCAATGAACGTCTCGTTCTAAAAAGGGTCATCGGATACCCAAGACCTTGTTGATAAATATTCCGTATCAACCTCACAAATAATACATGATGATCTTGAAGTATGAATTCTAGGTACTGACGTTTTTTATCATCTTAATTGCGTATTATGGTGTTCTTTTTATTTGTCTTTGTATATTTTTAACCTTTACTGTTTAGTCCATTTTTGGTAATATCCTTTTGCCGTGTCTCGGTATTTATATATCTTGCCATTGTGTTATCGTCCTACCGTCATTTGTTGTATTCTTGTCTTTTATGTTTGCTTATGTGCGTTTTGTATGCCATTTTGTTTTTTTTTTATGACATAGTTGTTTGTTTTATAGTGTATAAGATTTTAACACAATTTTGACTGCTGTACTCCAATTTTTGACATTTTTACCTTTTATGTCTGTTTGTTTTGCTCACACATAATTGTCAATATAATGGAATTATATGCGACTGTCATACAAGTGAAAGGTTTAGTTACAAAAAAAAACAGCTGTTATCCACCATGTTCTGCATAAGGACATGTTTGTACCAAGTCAGGAATATGACAGTTGTTTTCCCTTCGTTTGATATGTTTGAGCTTTTGGTTTTGCCATTTGACAAGGGACTTTCCGTTTTGAATTTTCCTTGGAGTTCGGAATTTTTGTTATTTTACTTTTCAATGAATAAGTTCATAAAGAGTTTGAAAACAACAAACAACATGACATTGCACAATGCAAAATAACATATCGACAGAAATAGGAGAATCGTGGTCATAACAGTAAAGCAATGCATATTTATTATAATATATTTCAATTTACTTACATGTACATAGAAATGAATGTTAGTACTGATAAAACCAATGTTCCTACGTTTGTTGGAATTTACAACGTGACTAAATACATTGGCCGAGTGAGCGAGTAGAGAAATTTAAATTCGCGAAACTTTACAACCCTAGATCGTTTTTACATAAATTATGGTTTAACTTTGTTTATATGGTTATACCATGTAATTAATTTGTATTTACATGTAAATTAAATGAACTAAAATATGTACAGCTTGTTCAGATTTCAAAGAACACATTTGTTTCACATTTTTTGAGAACATTAAAAAGATATAATGGAGACATTTAAACCCCATTCATCATTCGACAACGCCTTGACATAAAACGAAAGGCGAAAAAAGAAAAAACGTCCTCATAACACTACTTAAAAATAAATATTGAGTAACATGATCCCCATCAAAAATTGGGTGTGATTTCAGGTGTTATGGAAGGGTAATATTGTAGACTAGAGTTCCATAACTACAAAAGACGAGAAATTATGACATCTGCTTGCCTTTTGCCGTGTCTTAATATAGGTCAATAGTAAATCTGTAAATGCAAAGTTGTTAATTTCGAGTACTTTATTTACACAAGTGTTGATGAGATATACATATGGTGAGATAGAAATAGAATACTTAAATTATTGTAGACAACTAATTTGTATGTTTTTACCCCTTTACACAACGTTTCAGTGAATAACACATGGAAATAGTTTGAACATGTATTGAATTAACCAAATGAAATGTTTTCTTCTATAACTGCTATCCCTTCTCATTAAAATCTTTATGATTTGCTCTAATAAACAATTGATTCGTACAAAAGAGGCGAAAGATACCAAAGGGACATTCAAACTTATAAGTCGAAAATAAATTGACAACGCTATGGCTAAAAAAGACAAAGACAAACAGACAAACAACAGAACAAAAAAACACAACATAGAAAACTAAAGACTGAGCAACACGAACCCCACTAAAACTGGGGGTGATCTCACGCGATCCGGAAGGGTAAGCAGATCCTGCTCCACATGTGGCACAATGTATGGTCGATACGCGTTGCCTAATACTTATAATGCAATTTTGAATGTTTCATTCTAAAAAAGTAAAATACTGTGGATTCATTAGTATTCGTTGGATACCAATTTTCGTGGATTTCGTAAGTACAGTTAAACCACGAAATTAAATGTTCAACGAATATCAAATTTTCTTAGGGCTTGTATGAAGACTTCGGCAAAACAACGAAATTAAATATCCACGAACATGTAAGTTTTCCTTCATCCACGAAAATTGGTACCCACGAAAATAAATGAATCCACAGTAAGAAAAACACAAAACGAAACAATCCTTTTTAAAATAGTGAGTCCTATTCTTATACGGGCGTTGAAGTTAAGTTCCTCTCCATTATTCTAATAGTGATCCAATGCTTTAATCGTAGATCAATTTTTCAAGGTTTTTTTATTAAATCAGTGTCGGTTTTTTTTTTACGAAATAACTTAATGACAACACTTTGATCAACAAGGATATTGTTACTTCCGATATGATTTTAAATATTGCTTAAAATCAAGTAATTATATAAGTACCATATATAGTTATCTTTGGGGAGTGTTGGAATACCATTCGTAAGGTATACACAGCCGTAGCATTGGAGTTCCCGAAACTTTGTCCCTAAACAACTATTTACTGAATTAAAGTGTATAACGTGCTTGAACTATGACATCACGGTAATTACTTTAATGCAGCACAACGGTAACTCGTCGTTAGTGCATTTACCACCTTCTAAATTCCTGACTAGGGCTTTGGTTGAATATCGTTTGTTACAAATTGCTACACTGGCAAATCAATGTGATGACAAATGACACTGTTTAATATTAGACACATAGATATAAGAAGATGTGGTATGAGTGCCAATGAGACAACTCTCAATCAAAGTCACAATTTATAAAAGTAAACCATTATAGGTCAAAATACGGTCTTCAACACGGAGCCTTGGCTCACACCGCTCAGCAAGCTATATAGGGCCCCAAAAATTACTAGTGTAAAACCATTCAAACGGAAAAATCAACTACTGATCATCAGATTCCTGACTTAGGAAAGGTGCAAACAATTGCAGTTATTAAACATTTTAATGGTACCAAACATTCACCCTTATCTGAAACAAAAGTATAACATCACAACATAAAAAGACGCACTATAAAATATCAATTGAAATGGCTTAACTCAATCAAAAGACATATCAACACAAGTGAACATACACTGAACGAATAAATTTGATCTATGATACAATGTAAATAGAAAATCAATAAAATAAGGGATGAATAATTAAAGTAACAGTATTATACCGCTGTGAAATGTTAAACAATTTCAGAAAAACAACAATAACCTTAAACGAAAATCCGCCATTTACAATAATATTATACACAGGTAAATGAAAATAATTTTGTTGTTAGGTATACAGTTTAAAAGGAGAAAGGAAATATTTTTACAAAATGAATAATTTTGATGTTCATAGTTCGAAGAAGTGAAAATTTATAGTAATACCAAACACTTATCAAAGCTGGTATATAGACCAGATATAGCCCTGAATAAGTAAACATTAAATAACAAAAAAGCATTACAAAAAGTATCAAATAAAGGCAACAGTAGTATACCGCTGTTCGAAATTACTAGTTTTCATGCTGTTGGGCTACCGGACTGGTGGAATCATCGGGGACAGATTGTTCACCAGCAGAGATTCCGGTCCGGTGGTGATAAATAAAGGCTACAGTAGTATTCCGCTGTTCGAAATTACTAGTTTTCATGCTGTTAGGCTACCGGACTGGTAGAATCCTCGGGGACAGATTGTTCACCAGCAGAGATTCCGGTCCGGTGGTGATAAATAAAGGCAACAGTAGTATACCGCTCTTCGAAATTACTAGTTTTCATGCTGTTTGGCTACCGGACTGGTAGAATCCTCGGGGACAGATTGTCCACCAGGTCAAATAAACAGTTACTGACAGCTAGTTAAAAGCCAAAAACAATTAATAATAAAAAATCATGCATCAGAGACTAAAATCAACTAAAACACATCCCGGGGATTTAGTATTTTAACGTCATGGACAGTCAAAGAAGACATGACTTGTGCAATGCCAAAAATAAATGTATCGACAGGCAGTAGGATAGTTAGGAGTTAACCTCTTAATAGATAACAATGAACGTGGGTGTGTCTTTAAACATTCCGTTTGAAAAGAATACAAATTTTGTTATGTTTTAATTTGCTGATGACAAAATCGATATTAGTGCCAATGTAAACTATATTCAAAAATCTAATTACAACATTGGTACGGTTACCTTTACTAATAAGTTTGTTTAAAGGTTCGATGAGTTTACAATGATCAGATAGTGATTTCCGCGTTTTTAGGACAATATTACCGTAAAATTTAGGATGTGAAATGCCGTTTTTAATAAAATTTCTATAGGTACAGCCAAATTTACTAATCTTTGTATCTAATGAACAAATTTAGTAAACGTTTTAATTAATTAAATTAACGAATCACAACAGTTACAATAAGCAAATATTCCTACGGGAACGAACTGTGCGCATCTCCTTGCCGACCTCTTCTTATTTGCATATGAGTCGGAGTTCCTTTCAGACACTTCAAAAACAAGAAGATCAAAGAAACCAGATCATTTAATTTCATTTCAGATATTATGATGAAGTTCTTTGGGTTAACATTTAAACTTTTCTGATTGGGTTCCATTAATATATCCTACAGAACTAAAATGTAAAGAAACAACAGACACAGCTTCCACCGCCTCATTTTTAGACTTGTACCTCGAATTTAACATAATTGGTCTCATCAGTAGCAGAATCTATGACAAACGAGACGATTTTAATTTTGAAATTGTAAATTTCCCCCACCTTAGCAGCAATATACCAATTTCACCTGCATATGTGATATACATTTCTCAACTCATTCAGTATTCAAGAGCTTGCAGCTGCTGCTTGACTTTATAAAACGTCACCAGTGTCTGAGCAGAAAGTTGATGAACCCTGGTTATGTCAAATAATATATTGTTGATAAATATTCCGTATCAACTTCACAAATAATACATGATGGTTTTGAAGTATAGATTCTAAGTACCGACGTTGTTTATCATCGTAATTACATGTTGTAGTGTTCTTTTGATTTGTCTTTGTATATTTTTAACCTTTACTGTTTAGTCAATTTTTGTGTAGATACATTTTGCGTGGCTAGATATTTATACATTGTGTTATTGTGCTATTGCCATTTGTGTATTCTGGTCTTTCATTTTTGCTTATGTACTTTGTCTATAGGTTACAATACACCATTAGATTGTATGGGCGCAGCCATTTTATGAGCATAACATGGTATTCAGAATTAAGAGTATGGCTAATCCTGATTGGTTGATATGTGCGCCCGTTATTTTTTATTATTAGAGACTTCGTGCATTCTGCATTATATCAAAGGCCAAACAAATTATTTTCCTTAGCCCTAACGGAAATGAGATGTCTTTTTAACGCTAGGACGAGACACGTATTTTTAAGTGCAAAATTGATAGGCATGGGAGATAAGTACAAAATACGTTAAGAAAAGCAACGCGAACCTATATTTTTTGGACCAAAGAAATACTGTCCGAATAACTTTTCTGTAATTCTAGCAAGGTTTCGTTAAAAAAATCAACTTTCTAAAGTCTGTATCTCAAAAAAGGCTATCATTGTCGCCTATGGGAAAATTAATTGTTTATTTCAATCTATTCAGAGTCGACATTGCTTAATCATAGTGCTCAAAAAGTGTCAAAAACAGTTGTTTTACTTGAAATTTGATGTAAAACCGTATTTTTTGGTGATAAATGAATTATTGATTAACTAGTTTTTAAGCTATAGTCTGTTTCATATTTGTATTGCGTTTTACCTTGGAAACAAGGGTGGGCTCGACTTTTGACTTACTGTGTAGAGAATATGTCATTTTCTGAACTTCTGCTGATTTGTTTGAAAAAAACACGTACACGTCTAGAGTTTAGATATAAAAATCTATTTTAAACATGACAATATCGACCCAAGTGCTGTTATCGAAATTACCAAATTTAGTGAAAATTTCAGAAATGGTCCCCTTCGAACATTGAAATGTTCACTCGAATGACAAACTATAAAAATTAGAATAGACATGACATTTTGTAGTTAACGAATAGTTTTTGATGTTTAAACACCAATATTTACACATTTTTCATATTTTTGAAATGCTATAGTCTGTTTCAAAAATGTACTTTTATACGAAAATGGATTCATTTAAAACTGTTGTTCAAAATTTACCGTAGTAGTTACATATTGGATCGGTTTTGGTATCAATATAATCAGTACTTGATGACATATGAAGAATCATTGGAGAAAGTAGACATTATCTTCAGGATCTTTATAGCAGTACCGCATTTACTAAAAAAATCCGATTTTTTTCTCTCACATTTTTCGACTGGGGTCACCTCTGAAAAAAAAATGGTGAAATTCAGAGAGTAATGCCAGAAAAGTTTGAAGCTGATTTATGTGTGGCATATATATTTGTGCATCTAACGCACTATGAATTGCATGATTCTAGAAAGTATTAAATACCGTATAGGTTACAATACACCATTAGATTATATGGGCGCAGCCATTTTATGAGCATAACATGGTATTCAGAATTAAGAGTATGGCTAATCCTGATTGGTTGATATGTGCGCCCGTTATTTTTTATTATTAGAGACTTCGTGCATTCTGCATTATATCAAAGGCCAAACAAATTATTTTCCTTAGCCCTAACGGAAATGAGATGTCTTTTTAACGCTAGGACGAGACACGTATTTTTAAGTGCAAAATTGATAGGCATGGGAGATAAGTACAAAATACGTTAAGAAAAGCAACGCGAACCTATATTTTTTGGACCAAAGAAATACTGTCC
Source organism: Mytilus californianus (assembly GCF_021869535.1). NCBI lineage: Eukaryota > Metazoa > Mollusca > Bivalvia > Mytilida > Mytilidae > Mytilus > Mytilus californianus. The sequence goes on along the minus strand of NW_026262679.1, from coordinate 6,738,655 downwards.
GAATAACTTTTCTGTAATTCTAGCAAGGTTTCGTTAAAAAAATCAACTTTCTAAAGTCTGTATCTCAAAAAAGGCTATCATTGTCGCCTATGGGAAAATTAATTGTTTATTTCAATCTATTCAGAGTCGACATTGCTTAATCATAGTGCTCAAAAAGTGTCAAAAACAGTTGTTTTACTTGAAATTTGATGTAAAACCGTATTTTTTGGTGATAAATGAATTATTGATTAACTAGTTTTTAAGCTATAGTCTGTTTCATATTTGTATTGCGTTTTACCTTGGAAACAAGGGTGGGCTCGACTTTTGACTTACTGTGTAGAGAATATGTCATTTTCTGAACTTCTGCTGATTTGTTTGAAAAAAACACGTACACGTCTAGAGTTTAGATATAAAAATCTATTTTAAACATGACAATATCGACCCAAGTGCTGTTATCGAAATTACCAAATTTAGTGAAAATTTCAGAAATGGTCCCCTTCGAACATTGAAATGTTCACTCGAATGACAAACTATAAAAATTAGAATAGACATGACATTTTGTAGTTAACGAATAGTTTTTGATGTTTAAACACCAATATTTACACATTTTTCATATTTTGAAATGCTATAGTCTGTTTCAAAAATGTACTTTTATACGAAAATGGATTCATTTAAAACTGTTGTTCAAAATTTACCGTAGTAGTTACATATTGGATCGGTTTTGGTATCAATATAATCAGTACTTGATGACATATGAAGAATCATTGGAGAAAGTAGACATTATCTTCAGGATCTTTATAGCAGTACCGCATTTACTAAAAAAATCCGATTTTTTTCTCTCACATTTTTCGACTGGGGTCACCTCTGAAAAAAAAATGGTGAAATTCAGAGAGTAATGCCAGAAAAGTTTGAAGCTGATTTATGTGTGGCATATATATTTGTGCATCTAACGCACTATGAATTGCATGATTCTAGAAAGTATTAAATACCGTATAGGTTACAATACACCATTAGATTATATGGGCGCAGCCATTTTATGAGCATAACATGGTATTCAGAATTAAGAGTATGGCTAATCCTGATTGGTTGATATGTGCGCCCGTTATTTTTTATTATTAGAGACTTCGTGCATTCTGCATTATATCAAAGGCCAAACAAATTATTTTCCTTAGCCCTAACGGAAATGAGATGTCTTTTTAACGCTAGGACGAGACACGTATTTTTAAGTGCAAAATTGATAGGCATGGGAGATAAGTACAAAATACGTTAAGAAAAGCAACGCGAACCTATATTTTTTGGACCAAAGAAATACTGTCCGAATAACTTTTCTGTAATTCTAGCAAGGTTTCGTTAAAAAAATCAACTTTCTAAAGTCTGTATCTCAAAAAAGGCTATCATTGTCGCCTATGGGAAAATTAATTGTTTATTTCAATCTATTCAGAGTCGACATTGCTTAATCATAGTGCTCAAAAAGTGTCAAAAACAGTTGTTTTACTTGAAATTTGATGTAAAACCGTATTTTTTGGTGATAAATGAATTATTGATTAACTAGTTTTTAAGCTATAGTCTGTTTCATATTTGTATTGCGTTTTACCTTGGAAACAAGGGTGGGCTCGACTTTTGACTTACTGTGTAGAGAATATGTCATTTTCTGAACTTCTGCTGATTTGTTTGAAAAAACACGTACACGTCTAGAGTTTAGATATAAAAATCTATTTTAAACATGACAATATCGACCCAAGTACTGTTATCGAAATTACCAAATTTAGTGAAAATTTCAGAAATGGTCCCCTTCGAACATTGAAATGTTCACTCGAATGACAAACTATAAAAATTAGAATAGACATGACATTTTGTAGTTAACGAATAGTTTTTGATGTTTAAACACCAATATTTACACATTTTTCATATTTTGAAATGCTATAGTCTGTTTCAAAAATGTACTTTTATACGAAAATGGATTCATTTAAAACTGTTGTTCAAAATTTACCGTAGTAGTTACATATTGGATCGGTTTTGGTATCAATATAATCAGTACTTGATGACATATGAAGAATCATTGGAGAAAGTAGACATTATCTTCAGGATCTTTATAGCAGTACCGCATTTACTAAAAAAATCCGATTTTTTTCTCTCACATTTTTCGACTGGGGTCACCTCTGAAAAAAAAATGGTGAAATTCAGAGAGTAATGCCAGAAAGGTTTGAAGCTGATTTATGTGTGGCATATATATTTGTGCATCTAACGCACTATGAATTGCATGATTCTAGAAAGTATTAAATACCGTATAGGTTACAATACACCATTAGATTATATGGGCGCAGCCATTTTATGAGCATAACATGGTATTCAGAATTAAGAGTATGGCTAATCCTGATTGGTTGATATGTGCGCCCGTTATTTTTTATTATTAGAGACTTCGTGCATTCTGCATTATATCAAAGGCCAAACAAATTATTTTCCTTAGCCCTAACGGAAATGAGATGTCTTTTTAACGCTAGGACGAGACACGTATTTTTAAGTGCAAAATTGATAGGCATGGGAGATAAGTACAAAATACGTTAAGAAAAGCAACGCGAACCTATATTTTTTGGACCAAAGAAATACTGTCCGAATAACTTTTCTGTAATTCTAGCAAGGTTTCGTTAAAAAAATCAACTTTCTAAAGTCTGTATCTCAAAAAAGGCTATCATTGTCGCCTATGGGAAAATTAATTGTTTATTTCAATCTATTCAGAGTCGACATTGCTTAATCATAGTGCTCAAAAAGTGTCAAAAACAGTTGTTTTACTTGAAATTTGATGTAAAACCGTATTTTTTGGTGATAAATGAATTATTGATTAACTAGTTTTTAAGCTATAGTCTGTTTCATATTTGTATTGCGTTTTACCTTGGAAACAAGGGTGGGCTCGACTTTTGACTTACTGTGTAGAGAATATGTCATTTTCTGAACTTCTGCTGATTTGTTTGAAAAAAACACGTACACGTCTAGAGTTTAGATATAAAAATCTATTTTAAACATGACAATATCGACCCAAGTGCTGTTATCGAAATTACCAAATTTAGTGAAAATTTCAGAAATGGTCCCCTTCGAACATTGAAATGTTCACTCGAATGACAAACTATAAAAATTAGAATAGACATGACATTTTGTAGTTAACGAATAGTTTTTGATGTTTAAACACCAATATTTACACATTTTTCATATTTTGAAATGCTATAGTCTGTTTCAAAAATGTACTTTTATACGAAAATGGATTCATTTAAAACTGTTGTTCAAAATTTACCGTAGTAGTTACATATTGGATCGGTTTTGGTATCAATATAATCAGTACTTGATGACATATGAAGAATCATTGGAGAAAGTAGACATTATCTTCAGGATCTTTATAGCAGTACCGCATTTACTAAAAAAATCCGATTTTTTTCTCTCACATTTTTCGACTGGGGTCACCTCTGAAAAAAAAATGGTGAAATTCAGAGAGTATTGCCAGAAAAGTTTGAAGCTGATTTATGTGTGGCATATATATTTGTGCATCTAACGCACTATGAATTGCATGATTCTAGAAAGTATTAAATACCGTATAGGTTACAATACACCATTAGATTATATGGGCGCAGCCATTTTATGAGCATAACATGGTATTCAGAATTAAGAGTATGGCTAATCCTGATTGGTTGATATGTACGCCCGTTATTTTTTATTATTAGAGACTTCGTGCATTCTGCATTATATCAAAGGCCAAACAAATTATTTTCCTTAGCCCTAACGGAAATGAGATGTCTTTTTAACGCTAGGACGAGACACGTATTTTTAAGTGCAAAATTGATAGGCATGGGAGATAAGTACCAAATACGTTAAGAAAAGCAACGCGAACCTATATTTTTTGACCAAAAAATACTTTCAAAATAACTTTTCGGTAATTCTAGCAAGGTTTCGTTAAAAAAATCAACTTTCTAAAGTCTGTATCTCAAAAAATGCTATCATTGTCGCCTAAAGGGAAATTAATTGTTTATTTCAATCTTTAGAGTGTCTATATGCCATTTTGTTTTTCTTTGTTGAAATAGTTCTTTGTTTGTATAGTGATTAAGATTATAACACAAGGTGGACTGCTGTACCCAAATTTTTGACATTTTTACCTATTATGTCTTTGTATTTATTTTGCTCACACATTGTTGTAAATATAATGGAATTCCTCATGACTGCCATACAAGTGAGAGGTTAAGCTAGCTATAAGACCAGGTTTAATCCACTATTTTCTACATAAGGAGTTGCCTGTACCAAGATAGGAATATGACAGTTGTTGTCATTTCGTTTGATGTGTTTGAGGTTTTAATTTTGCCATTTAATAAGGGACTTTCCGTTATGAATTTTCCTTGGAGTTCGGTATTTTTTGTGATTTTACTGTTTGATTGCTTACAGTGTTTCCTGTATATATTTTTACTGCAAACACTCAAGTTTAACAGGGGCCAAAGCTCATTCCTGTCTTGTACATCTGTTCCAGTCATGTGCCACATGTGGAGCAGGATCTGCTTACCCTTCCGGAGCACCCTCAGTTTTTGGTGGGGTACGTGTTGCTCAGTCTTCAGTTTGCTATGTTTTGTTTTGTGTACTATTGATTGTCTGTTTGTCTTTTTCTTTTTTAGCCATGGCGTTGTCAGTGTGAACCTGAAACCAAACTTGCTCTAATGCGGTATTGATATCATGATTCCTCGTGAGTATCAATATCGAGTATTCAGTACTCTTAAGTTTGTTTTCCACCAGGCATTTATATCCCTCACAATTAATAGTCGACTCAACTTTTGGGGATTTTTATATACAAATTCTCTACAACTTCCTGTTTGTTGTTAACCCGGTTTAGCACAATCTAGATATGGCCATATATTGAATTTGGTATGGTAAAGTCACAATATTGTCATGTAATGAAGGATTTTGACTCGAGTGCCCATAATGAGTCTTATATAGAAATAAGAAGATGTGGTATAATTGCCAATAGGACAACACTCCACCAGAGACAAAATATATATAGAAGTTATACATATGTATATATGTGTTGTCGAAATGCGTGTCCGCCGTATTAAATAATAAACGTGGTATCCTCTGTTTTGATTACACGTTCAACTCGTAATTGTAAAAATACTATCATTGAGCTGACCCCCGAGCTAGTGATACCATCAGCAACTATTGGTTAACCCAAAGGGATATCGACCAGTGTAAATTAAATAAAAGTATTATTATTTAAACTTTGCGAATCGGATTTTTTATTTTTGATTTTCCTTCATCAGGTACGCTCAGAACCCGAAATTGTAAAGTCAAAGACGTATAAGTTTCTAAACATGCATGTAAGTTATATGAAATAGGAGGCCTAACAAGATTGGTCAAATCCATTTCATGTCAAACTTGCCAGAGGAAGTTAGAACCTTGAGTTTTAAATGATTTATTGATTAGTTAATTTTCTTTGAAGAATCACAGCGGAAGGATATCTATTCAAATGTTGACATGGATTGCTGGTATAGTAGTTAAGTTAAGTTCAATTTTGTCAATAAGTTACATTATACGTATTGTGTAATACTATCAGTATCAATAAACTTACCGGGTCGGTACAAAATTCACACACATCAGTATTTGGTTTCTTTACATGTCATTAAAGTTTCATTTACAGTCTACTTCGTCTAAATGCTTATATATTTTAACCTACCAAGAAACTGTGAAGAGGTACTATATTTATGATAAATAGCATAATTTTATGCGACTGTCATACAAGTGAGAGGTTTAGCTAGCTATAATACCAGGTTCAATCCACTATTTTTTACATAAGGAAATGCCTGTACCAGGTATGACAGTTGTATTCAATTCGTCTGATGTGTTTGAGCTTTTGATTTTGCCATTTTATATGGGACTTTCCGATTTGAATTTTCCTTGGAGTTCGGTATTTTTGCTATTTTACTTTTTTCTAGCACATAAACAGTTACAAGACAGATTGTGATTCTCGTTACTGTTTGCTGAAACTATATTAATGCAAATACAAGTCAATGTACATTTTCGAATAAAAATTTACCTAACATACAGTAATAATATAGATTGCATTTTGTGTTCTGTTGTTTTGTTTTTTACATTTTTATACATCGTAATAATTTTAACGGTAACTGCATATATAAATTAATATAACTTTATGAAAACCAACCCGATACGATATTTCAGCAATGTTATTATCATTGCAAGTACCAAGTCTTAAATGATAGACTTATTTGTTATGGGTTAAACTTAGTACATTGAATACTACGAAATGCATATATTGTGAAATGAAATATCATATTGAACTACATAAACCAAAAAGACATTCCCAAAGCAAGATATGGAAGCGATGCGAAAGATAACAAAGGGACATTCAAACTAACAAGTCAAAGATAAACTAGCATCGCCATGGCTAAAAACAGACAAACAACACAACGTAGATAACTGAAGACTGAGCATGAACTTGTGATAATAGAATTTTCTTTTGATCTGTACAGTTAATGGTTTTGTCTTATATTTATTCATGACACTTTGGTTGAGTCTGAATTTGCACCGACTGATGCGTGCACAATAGAAATCCCTTACTTTGTCAACGTATTTCTGTCTTGTACTTTTAGATGTGTTTGATTCCCTTTGCTGTTAGTGAATTTACTGCGTACATCAAAAATGATTACAATAACATGTTGTCTTCCTTTTTCACTAATATTACTGATTTAACCAATTGCTTAAAACTCATCAAAGATATAAAAGGCTTATTACGAAATTGTTTTAACACACTATGTGATTCTCTTTTTTTTCAATTTATTATTTTTTCAGTATCTAAATATGAGCATATTTGTTAATATTCGTAAATATTTAGGTGTACTACTAAAATTAAATCTTATTACACATTTATTAAATATAGGTTAAACTATCTTCCGCCGTCGTCGAATCATCGCATTCATAGACCTGCAATCGTTAAAACCCTTATTACTGTTTAAATACCCTGGGGGTAGCTGGCTAACGATCGTTTATCACTTGTAAAGGTAGACATACCTTACAATAAATTGATCAAGTTCAGACGACTACTGTATGTGAAATTACTTTACAGCAAATGTTAATGACAGTTTATTTATAAAAAAAAAACTGTAAATGTAATTACGCAGATAAATGTTCAAAAAGTCGAACACGTGCTTTATCAATTTACCTAATCATCTGCCTTCTTTTAAACGAGAATTATATTATACTTTTGTTGGTAGAACTGGACAAACTTATCGATCAAATTTAATCACCTCCCGATGAAAAGATACACAAAATGTTAACTGTCGTTTCATAATCTTGATGACCTGGAGCAGTTTTGTATCGTAATTAAAAACTTCATTTATATTCAAGGTATAGACAATTTACAATGCAAAGTTTATGGTTTATCTTGTCGCAAAGGCCATCGATGGTGTTAGTATGCATCAGGGGGAAAAGTCCGTAGAGGGGTCTTTCTTTGGACAATCTTGACATCCTATAGTGCGTTATGCAAGAACCTAAGAATGTGCATTATCTGATTAATATAACGTAAACAATTTATGTCCTTATGAAACTCACTAATCAGTCAAAGATAGAAACGTTAAAATCACTATCTATTTTTTAGGTATTTTTTTTGTCATATAGCTCTTCAACTGTTTCGTTACTTATACGTCCTCGGCTTTCAAATATTCGGCTTTGAGCGTTCCTGATGAAGGTAAATCCAGAAAAGCGCTTCGGACGCATGAAGTTATTATACGTGTTGTTTCCATTTTTTACAATAAGAATGTAACTATGATTGCATGATGCAAAAGCAAATGCATATTAATTGATACGGTGTATGAAAAATACAAATGACTTTGTAAGTAATTTATTATATCAACTGCATGAAAGTAGGGATGCTATGACATTTTTAAAGCTGAAAAGCAAATTGTTTTTTTTAAACAAATATAACAAACTATCAGTATAATTGTTTTCTCTCTTTCTTCTGGCAGTGCAATCCCCCCCCTCCTCCCCCCCCCCCCCAGGGATTGACCGTCAGGATCAAATATAATAGCCCCTTCCCTCCACTATAAAGTACGTGGCTGTTCCCTTATTAGGAATAGGCCTTTGGTCATTGATCGAGTAAAAGGTATACGTATTAAGGTTAAGATTAAAAGAACTGACACGGAGAGAGCACAACATCGATCGTAATGTTCATAAAACACACAAAGTAAATCCCAATTGACAACACAAGTCACTGATCAAATGAATTATATTTAAAAATAAATTTATTTTGTATTTTAATCAGGGTAAATAATGACTTTACGAGGATCAATATGTTTTGCCTTAAAACACTTTTGATTGATAGTTGGTAAAGTCTGGTTTGTTTTTTCAAAAGAAAAACCTCTCGTTCTAAAAGGAAATAACACCATATAGGTATATAATAATACATAAACCATGGATACGTTCACTTAACGATTATATCAATTTTGCAAATTAGAAATGCAATTATTATAGAGTCTCCCCTAAGTTGGGAATTAAATTAATTTGTGCTATTATTTCCGTAGTTTTCAGTGTTTTTTTTTTTGCGGTAATATATTGTTTCAAATAAATTTTAATATCTTTACCGGTAAACTACAGTGTTTTTATTCTATGTTTTCAAAAACATTGTTTTATTTTTCATTTGGAACATATCTATCAGTCAGGTGAAAGGGTTTAAGAATTTACTAGAACCATAACATATTTTTTGATTTGACGGATGTTCGGAAGTAAGTTGTAAAAGCGCCTGCTCACTTGACAAGATTCATCAATGTAGTTTACAATGATCACGTCGGATGACACTTGTGTAGTAGTTCTACACCGATTCAATTTCGTTATTCTTATACGCGTGTGTGTGCTGGAAATCAGACTGCTTGTAAAGTATTTTTGTAGTGCTGTCTGTCTTTTTGAAGTATTTTTTTATAACACGGTGATTCCTTAAAGTGATGGCAAAAAAAATACCACATCAGTCTTTATTAATGGTAACAGCTTGACATAACAGTTTGTATAAGATGACGAGGTAGCGCTATTCAACACGAAAATACTGGGAGTATCAGTTTGTACGTTAACACTAGTCGTACAACAGAACACTAGAAGAGGAGTTGTGAAACTTGAAACGCAATGAACAAAAACGTGTTTTTGATGGTATATTGTGATATACTAAATTTTCCCACTTCAACCATATTTACAACTGTTAAATAGAAATCGTTTGGCGAAAAAGAACACTGAAGCAATACCAACATCGCACCTAATTTTAGACAGCATTTTCTTCCAAATATACTTTTTAACAAGACCTCACAACGTTAAAAAAACCCTTAAAACTGGTATAGTTTTGTATATTATTTAACACACTTGAATGAGAATGTGTGCAGTCCTGATGTGTTTTAACCGATCTGCGAAAGAACGACTGAAATTGGCATGCTAAAAAGATTGTACTGTCAAAATCACGGCTTGATGGACCAATACGATAGGTCTGTGTCTTGCCCTAACGTTCTTCGACCTATAATTAATAACATCTACGTCAGTGGTTGTCTGGTCGATCTCCTTATTTAATATCACAAGCGACATATAGTGTTGTTATATTTTGAATGAATGTGGAATCGCATTGCTGGAAACGCTTACCCTGTCAGCACATCCAGTCACGCCCTGTTGCGAGTCCCTTGTGATAGTTATACCTTGGTTGAATCAGTCTGCTGAAAAAAAATTAATTTAAACGCCATTTCAACATTGTGTATTCCTTGTAAAAAAAATTCTACGGTGGGAAGATATTTCTCACTAGCATATCAAATGAATTCATAACGCACAGAATAATGCATACTCAATCAATATCAACTCTTCTGATTTAATTTCATAACATATATGGCAATTTAAGATGCCAATACTATAAAATGAGTTGGTATTGAAAAGATTTATATTAATGAATTCGAAAACGTTATTGCGAGAACGTCGCCCTGAAGAATTCACAACAAATTAGAAAAGAAGAAATAATAATACTTGTGATACTAACAGGAAACAACGGTAGCGGAATTTTTCGTCATTATACATTTTATGACGATTAAAATGAGAAAAAAGAAAATATAAAATGTTTATACATTCATGTGTCACCTTAGTCTCAAATATAGTAAGATAGAGTTGTATATTTTGTTTTATGTTTTGAAAATCCTATAATTTAATTAAACCCAATTCCTTTCGTATGAACCTGTTATTTTATTTAATTAGAACAAGTGAAACAGTAAGGGGATATCAGCAATAATGTCTCGGATATATACAATCATTAATGAAGATAATGAAATAATAGAGCATACGATTTAATTGTATCGATTCTATTGCATAGTGTAACTTTAAAAATTCAATGTTTTGTTTTGTAAAAATTACACAATATGAGTATGATTTAGATAGTATAGTTTCTGAGTTTTGTTTACTTATGTAATAAAATTTTAAACACAGTAAATGAATCTCAACTTGAAACAAAGTTATATGTTAAAATATTACAGTTTCTATTTTATTCCAGTCAACATTTTTGGCAACAAGTTCAAACCATTTTGCAGCAAAACATATTGCAATTTCAATACCAAAATTATAAAGTAAAACAACTTTATACAGTAACAGCACTGTGTAAAGTAAAATAAATCATCCAAAAATGCAGTACTTCCTTTTAAAATTAGAATGGACAGTGTATTGACATCTATTTACAATAAAGCGCTTTAAGAGTATAATTTAAATATTGATTTATATCAGCACTCGTGGTTTAGTGGTATCATGCATAGACTAACGACTGTAATAATTTACGATGAAAATACGCGCTTGTTCGAACCCTTCATATGAAACTCGTTTTTGAGAGGATAAAAGATCGTAAGTTAAAAGTTAAAATAATATAAGGTATTTTAAGTTAACACAATGGTTAGTGGATTCTTAAAAAATAATCTACAGTTAAAACAATAGACTGACGTCAGAGAAATGGGTTAAGAACAGTTCGTCAAAAATTGTTAAAAAAATAATCTGCTTTTCCGCAATAAAAATGTCATGAAAAAAAAATAACATCACATCACCCTTTCATAAACTATGTTGGGAAAATGAATAAGTTACAAAGTGACTTTTATCTTTTATACACCGTAACAGTTCATTTGTGTCTTGCTTCATGCAGTATAGTAATATTCTTATGGTATCTAGAAAATGATTTCTAAAGTTTATATCTAGATTAGTTAGTGAGTTTTATTTCATATTATAAATGAGCCGTAGGGTGTATTAAAACCTAGACACATCAACAAAGAATAACACACTTTAGTGTGGTCGGTAAAATTGGATGCAAATGATATTTTTGACGGTATTTACGTCAGATAATGCATATTTTAATGTTTTGCTTGTCGTGAAACACATCTCGGGGTGTGTTATACGACATTATACGTTATAAACCTTACATTATGCATTATCTAAAACACAAATCACCAACCGACAATATATATATAATATATATACATGAAAATATGATTCATTTTACATCATTATAATCATACTGATGAAGGATATTGTTATCACAAATATTTATAGATACTTATATTTTTCAATTTCACATATATCATCATTCTTTAGTTTTCCTATGACTATTAACTTTGTGAATTGAATTGAGACCTTATGCTAAGCAAATCTTAAAATTTAAATTAATTGAATGACAGTTGATTGTTCATAAAATATACTAGAAAACATATTGGAGAAATTGCAAGGCAACCAGCAAAAGAACATAGTCAATCAAATGTTACATGAGATCAATAAATTGTTTCTTTAACATAAACCTGTTGTCCGATCAATGGACGCCATGTGTCATAACCAACTGAGAAAACTACATTAAAACTCAGCATCAAAACTTGTATTTAATGAATAAATGTAATACTTCAGGTATGTTGAGAACGTGGTACATGTAATTAAGGGATAACGATGATGTTCATGTTTTGAAATAAACCAACGCTGTAAATCATTATGAGTCATCAACAGGTGTCACCCATCTTATAATATATCCATCTTGAAGCTTATGAAAGTATAATCGATTGACAAGATGTGAACAACTGTAAATTACTGTCGCTTCAATCTTAACATGACAACTAATCCACTAAATAACACTTTGATACAAAACTACTTTGACGATATAATAAGATTTAAATGCATTAATTAAAAACCAAGTTGATTATTTCACTCGGAGATGGAAAACAAGATATAGCATGTTTCAAACAAATTCAAAACTTTCAGAACAAAATATTTGCTGCTGTCTGACACAATATACCATCTGTTTTATCATTCAAAAACAAACAAATAAGAAAGCTTCTTTAGAAAACCCTTAATATAATCTATCATACTGATTTGGAATTGACGATTTACCCTTATATTAGATCACCAAACATTACTTAGGACAACTACAGTCGATGGTTTTATTCAAACGCAAACCTGTGTGTAAAATATATTTAAGCAACCCGATCCCTTACCCTAAACTATCGAATTAGAATCGTTTGATTTGGTTAAAATGTTTGCATGTCGTCAAGAGCTTGATATGCGGTATGTTTTTTCTTATTGTTGAACATCATACGGTAACCTATAGTTGCTGCTACTATCTACACCATTCGGTCTCTATGGGTTAGTTGTCTCATTGGCAACTATAACATATCTTCTTTGTGTATAAGGAGCAAATCGGTTCATTTCTTGAACAGGTCTAGACATAAGATAATAGAATTTCAGCTCGACGTATGAGTTGCGATCAAAGCTAAGGTTTCCTATCTCTTTAGAATAATTAATAAGTGCAATTAAATACAACACAAAAATCATCAGAAAAATCGATTTTATTTGATGTACTGATCCATAATTTTCAATAAATGAAGGGAATTTCAGTTAGAAGAATAACTTTCCATAACATGTGTATTTTTCCATTAAAATAAAGGTGCACTTAATCCAACAAGTCCTTCACAGGAACTAAGTTGTCCATTGTTCATATGGTTCTAATAGTTTCAATAAAAACTTTTAATGACGATGATTGTTTTGCGTAATACACTAACATTGTGCACTTACTATATTTGCAACACAAAATTGGATTGTAGCGAATAAAAAAAGAGAAAGGATACCAATTAAATCTAAAATTATACGTACTTTGTATACAGACAACTTCACTGGCTAAAAAAGACAAAAGACAATAATCAACCACTACATAAAAACTAATATCACCAGTACCGTATTAGGACACACCGGAACAATGCCAGGGCACACCATCACAGAATCAAGCCAGACGCCCGTTTCGGAGAAAATCTACCGTCATTATACTAGAAGGACTGCTTCATACCTTGATCTTTTCCTCAAAATGACACAGTTGGACGACTTCACAATGTAAAAAATATGACAAGCGGGATGATTTGAACTTCCCAATTATCAATTTCCCATTTCTCAGCAGTAACATACCCTCTGTTCCATCGTATGGTGTTTACATATCTCAATTGATACGTTGTGCTCGTCCATATTCACACTATACGGAATTCATATACAGGAGTGTGCTACTTACGCAGAAACTGCTTCAATAGAGTTATGAGGAGGAAAGATTAAAAATGACACTCCGTATATTTTATGGACACCATCACAAATTGGTTGATATATACGATGTGTATGTGTCTAAACTAACTAATGACATGTTTACCACGTTTTAGATTGTTGTTTAACATCTATGTCGTCTGTCTTTTAAGTACCGAAAGGGACCTATGCCCGAATATGACTGTTTTGCCGAGTGTGAATATGCATTGCTAAACGACGTGTCTCGGTATTTATACATCCAACAATCATGTATTTATTTATTATGTTTCTGTTGTGGTTTCCTTTGGATATTGTGTTATGTCTTATCGTTTGTGGTTTGAATTCTGTATTTTCTGTACATTTCACATATGTATTATTTGTCAGTATAGTCGATTTAATTTCCATTTTCAATGTATAAAGTATTGTGTTAGTCCAAATAATTATGACGTCGTTACAGCATTTATTTAAAATAGCTTTTCAATTCCGTCATAGTCATAATAATTGTTTGGACTAGTATTATGAACATAATTGTATGAATTTCAAAATTATATATTCGTTACAAAAATACGTCACTGATAGTGATGTCCTGTGCTGTCGTTAATGGAAACTGTTCGTTGTTATTCGGCGGTTTACATGTTGTAACGACTATTACATTATTTATTTGTGCGTTTCTCTGTGATGAGTTTTCTTGCGTTTGTTTGTGCTGTATTTCTGTCACGTAGTGTTGTCATTTTAGCGATATCTTTTAACATTGCCATATAAGCGGGAGGTTTGGCTAGCCATAAAACCAGGTTCAACCCACTATTTTTCTAAAAAAAATTTCCTGTACAAAGTAAGGAATATGGCAGTTGTTACAAAATAGTGTTACGTTATTTTTATCTTATAGTTGATGTGTTTCCCTCGGTTTTAGTTTGTTACACGGATTTGTTTTCACTATCGATTTATGACTTTTGAACAGGGTATACTTCTGTTGCTTTATTTTTCGTCTACAAAAGTGTTTTCAGTGACGCTCGAATAAGAAAAGGCGAAATAAAACAAGAAGTTGAAAAGCATTGACGACCCAAAATTTCTAAAAGTTTTGCCTCATGCGGCTTAAGTATTATTTTCATTTGCACCAACATTCCAGGTTAGGAGGATGCAGCATTATGTAAGTGTCGATGATAATTCAGAAGCTTTTACAAATTGATTCAGTCCAAAAACAACAGTCAAACTATTGACTTGGTACGAGTTCTTCACACAATTAGCTTCGACCTGGAAAACTTCATGTCAACCAAACCTGTTCTTAAGTTAACTTTTCGCTCCATTTAAAATCAAATGTGACCAGGCTCATTGAAATCTACCAATATAACTTTTTTTAAATGTCTTGTTTCTCGATAAGCAGTAAAATTAGAATACAGTATGCATAACATTTTGATTGAAATAAGAATATCTCCTTATCTGTCTTTTAAAGAATCTCAAATAAAATTGGTTACCAGATTACACGGCTGAATAAAAGAACAACTTACGCATGTTACGTTCATTGTATATTCTAACTAAGATCAAAGGTGCTTGAGGACAGAACCCTGCTTTGAGCCCCCATAGTCCCTCCTCCTTATAATCATAAATCGTCGATTTTTCAATATATACCTTTTATTTGTACCGTATGTAGACCAAAATACTATATTTTTACTCTAAATATACATGTTTACTATCAACGTGCCACTTTACTATAGAGCGAAGCGAAAGGTTTATAACTTCGTTTCAGGGAATGGGGGAACCGGTTTGGAACTATTGTTTTAAAATGTAATAAATATCCCTTAATGGTTTGAACAACGAGTTCTCGCTGTTCCCAGATAATTATCCTTATTGGATATAAATATCCCGAAATAATATATTACCATTTAAACACTTTTAATTATTTTTTTTTCGCTGGCTATGTTGCTGGGTTTTTTTCCATACAACTTCTATCAACGGAAGTTACAAAACAATGACATCTGTGTGGTCTTCAGCTTAAGAAGTATAACTCCACCTGAAAACGCGGAAAATTAGATGAGTTCCAGGAAACAATGAACAGAACGAAAAGGTACGAGAATTTCGAATTGTTTATCTGGCGAAACATTTAAATTGTAAAAATAAATCTTAAACTATTGAAAACAAAGGTAAATAGAAATGGCAACTAACAAAACATCCTTTTTCACAAGATTGTAGAAAATCTACAACTATGCAATGAATCTCAATTTATTGATCTCATCGAAATTAAGTTTTGAAGTATCAAGTTCTGCTGTCGGTAATGTCATCACAAAACTTTTCAACAATGTAGAAATAAAACCAGGTCGCCCGAAAAACTAGTGTAAATCTACCAAAAGATACTATGGTTCGTGATCAAAATAGGATAACATTAGTCATCCGGAATTATTATTTATTGATATTCAATTTCTTCTCCCTACAGATTATTTTGTGATATCTAAAACTCCAAAATCAATGAAAATATGACATTTCACAGGAGAAATTATAAATGGTAGTAAAAAAAATGATTGAAATTAAGGTAGAAGCAGATGGGAGCATATCGCTCCTAGTAATGGGAAAGGAAATTGAACTTGAAAAAATAGGAATCCTGGAAAGTTGTCAATGACAGCTAATTCAATTTAATCCCTCTTTAGAATTATAAAACAACTAAGGTAGTGTAGTGGTGTTAATATTGTCGAGCTAGATATACCTCATTATGAATAGCAAGTTGTCTTGTGGTTGGAGAGAACTCTCAACAAATACGGTATCGTGCCAAGACATGTTGTAAGGTTTTACCATTCGAAACTTTAACTGCTGCCTCCTGTTAATGTGGTAACTGTAAAAAATAAAAAAACGAAAGTTCAGAATAAAGAACCAAAATGCGACACAAATGATAAAATTAATAATAATATAAACTTAATATGACATCAATACACTTGATAATGAAGTTATTCTAGGTGAGACTGATCATCATAATTTGAGTGACATTTTGACAAAAAAAATTTCCTGATTTCTAAAAAGTCAAAAAAATAGCCTTAGAAAGAAACCCGAATGGTCGGAGGTGGAACAAGGAAATTAAACGGTTGTGTTTAACTTTGTAGAGTAGAAGTCCAAGAGGCTATAGTGAATTTCGAAATAGCAATTTCATAATATCAACATCCAAAAACCTGCTTCGACGATATAAGAACTCTGTTTATCAAGTGGCAGGCATTAATAGTGATACGTTAGATAGGATGAAAAATGAAGCAAAAATGAAAGGTATACCTCCTTAGGGATATCAATGTGGACTTATTATAGATGAGATGTCTAAACTACAAGATTTGCAATTTGCAAGCAAAAATACAATATAGAGCTGATTGGCTTCACTGAATGTTCACCCGAGTCAATTATATTTGAGCAAATAAAGAGTAATAAAAGAGAAAGACCTCTTGCTTCAAATGTTTTTCAGTTAGTTTTCTTAGGATTTACAGGTTACGGTTTCCCATTTGCACATTTTCCTTCCATACTGCATCATGACATGAACTTTACTTACCTGCATGGTAATCTGTTAATATGTTATCATCATTAGGATTTACAATTCAATATATAAGTACTGATGGGACACAAAGCAACAGAGACCTTTTCAAAATGTTGTTGCCAAACTATAAGACTATAAATGAAATCACATGCTCTTTTCAAACATTTTTTTCTCCAAAGGAAAGTAAAAAAAAATATTTTTTATCAATATTATTTGCCATACTGTGAAGAAAATCCGAAATAACATTTCTAAAAGTAGGGATGGTGCTTTTTGTAAACGGCGGTTAAATTTTAAGGACAATTTCAAATGATTGACCCACTTTGAACATGTTTATCTATGGGACATTTCAACAAACCCAATTCCAGTTCACCATAAGCTGACGCAAGAACATATTTTCTTAACATCAGAAAAAAAATAGGAATCATTTAGCAGAGGAAGTTTCAATAATGACATGTTACATTTAATGAAACTTTCAAAGTGCAGCTTAGGTGATGCAGGAACTAAGGTTGATGTAACCATAGAAATGCTACAACATAAAAGTGTGCTAATTCAACACTTTAAAGACTCACAGTCTATAACTGATTCAAGTGATAAGAGAATTAAACAAAACCATGATGTTTTACAGTGGTTTATTCAGTGGGGAAAAATAATTAATAACAGTAGTGAAATAACAAACAAGGAAAAACATCTTATATCCTTTCATATTAGGGAAGACATCATTTCGCCTATCGCGGAATTTGAAGAAATGTGTTTATATAAACTCAAGTGTTCAAATGCATTAATTATTCCAAGTCGTGTAAAAAGTGATGTCATAGAGAACATGTTCTGTCAACAAAGAACACTTCATAATGGGACAAATACTAACCCAACATATATAGGTTACTGTCACTCAGTAAATTCAGTTATACTTGGACAAACATCAATATCTCGCAAATCTAATGCAGGAGGTGGAGAGGGAACACAGTTGAGCGAGCCAAGCAGTAACGGCAAATAAAAAGGTACACAAGTTTAGTGTTGAAGAATGAACCTTGCCATGTAGATGGCTTTTTAGATTTTTTTTTTGTTAGGTTGCTATCATTTGTATATACCCCACATCTCATACCAAGTGAAATTGAAAAGTGGCAGGGAATGTTTAAATGAGATTAAAGAAAAAATTTGTACAGAGCAGATCTCTTTTGAATAGTTGTCTCATTGGTAATTATTCATCATATTTCTATTAAATATTTTAGATGAATGAAAATAGAGTTAACCTTAATGGACAACATTCCTAAATGGAAGCATAAATTATCCCTTTTTAGGGGGAGGGGGTGGATTAGATAAATCTACACAGAAGAAAAAAATACCTGTGAATATACTCTATTGGCACAGTGGGCAGGTGAAGACATCACCTTCTTCACTAAGACTAGCCCAAGTGTCATCATCTTGTAAATTTGCACATTCCCTATAGTACCATAAAAAAACAAGCATGATAAAATGTCCTATCATCACCTCCAATATCAGGCTTATTACACACAGTACATTTTTCATCAGATTCATATGATCTTGGAATATTTTTCTTTCTACTCTTCCCTTTCCCCTTTCCTTTACCTCTCCTTGAAGTTTTCTTTTTATTTGATTGTATTTATTCTTTATTTTGAATTGTAGGTTGGAGTTCTGAAGCCAAAAATTTATATGATGTAGAGGCTACATTACTAGGGCCTATAAATCCTGAGTCCTGTGATTTAGGAGCTGCTGAAACTATATTTTTAGAAGTTGGCTTAGCACCTGTTCCAGAAACATCACTTTTATCCGGATATGGTATGTTATCACTTTTCAATATAGCTTTACCCAATTCAGAACTTATTTCTTCCTTTCGCTTTTGAGAGGAAATGTTTACATTGAACACAAAACACTACATAAGCACATATTTTTAGTAAAAGAACTTTCTGAAAGAAATTGTTCATTCTGCATACGTTCAGATTTCAGAATGTGACCCTTCTTTGTCCTTTGACTTGTCATCAATCAAAAATCGTATATTAAAAGATTACACCACTTTTTTGATTTCCTAAAACTTTCTTACGAAGTGCCTTTCCTTTATCTTTTCTGAGAAAAGTTAAATAATCCCTTCTGATTGACTGAAAGACACTTTCAAAAACAGATGCACAGCTAAATTATAAATTTCTATATAAATTTCACTTGAAAGGGTAATGGAGTGTATAATGCTGTAAATATTGTCTGACGATGTATACTGGATATTGTAGTTGCAGGTTAATGTTTGAACCCATAAATCAAATAAATATTTGTCATTCAATAATTCATCTGTGAGATAGAAGAATAAACAACTTTTTCCATGCTTCACAAGATTTATGTGAGATAGTTTTTTGCCTACACAAAGTTTGAAGTTAACTGAAGAATTCAAAAGTTACATCAGTAATGTTGGTGAAACTTTCACGCTCATTCTTTTTTCTTCTAGTCTCTTCTAAACTTTCTGGATCAATTTTTGAATTCCTTAAGACATCATAGGAAGTACAAAGGGAAGATAATATGTTCATTTGATCTTGAAGCTTGGATAAATTTATTGTGATCCTTCGGCAAACAAAGAATTTCTTATTTGCATAGACAAATTATGTTTTTATTTAGCAAAGACATAGCAACTGATATATGTAATTTATGCTCTTGCAGGGAAAGACAACTCATCTGATGTGGTAATGTTTTTAAAGGATTCGGGCTCCTGTAAATTTATTTGAGGAGATAAATCTTCAAAAAATATTCTTTCCAGGTAAAATAATAGATTTGTCATAAACTAATAATATTCCAGATGCACCATCATCTTTAGAATACATACTTAGTAAAGACTGCACACTTTTAAAAAGTAAAATCACAAAAATACTGAACTCCTAGGAAAATTCAAAAAGGAAAGTCCCCAATCAAATGGTAAAATCAAAAGTTTAAACACATCAAAACGAATGAATAACAACTGTCATATTCCTGACTTGGTACAGGCATTTTCTTATGTAGAAAATGGTGAATTGAACCTGGTTTTATAGCTAGCTAAACCTCTCACTCGTATGACAGTCGCATCAAATTCCATTATATTGACAACGATGCGTGAACAAAAAAAACAGACACAATAGGTAAATATGTCAAAAGTAGGGGTACAGCAGTCAACATTGTGTCATCATCTTAATCACTATAAAAACAAACAAATGTAACGAAGAAGCATAAAAAGGCATACATCAAATTTAACATCCTCATTTTGCTTATATTATACGATTTTATTTATCTATGTAAAATCAACCCATAAAGGATGGAAGGTTTTAAGTACTGGCGTAAAATTGCGCGTTTGAAATTCGCACAGGTAGACATAAAATAATTTTGTCGTTCAAAGTATGACGGGATACATAAATACAGAGTCACGTAAAATGGATATCACAAAAAACAGACTTAACAGTAAAAGTAATATTAATAAATAAAATAATTGTAACATACTCCTCTGAATTAAAATAAAATTATGTTGTCCCTTAGCTGAATAGTTTTTGTCTCCTTCTGGACGATTTATCAGTCCAATGTCTTCAGTTACTGATAATTGCGATTGATACCACTCATCAAAATACAAAAATTATCTAACATTTTAATTTTTAAAGATTTCATGTCATTTCTAAAGGAGTCCCAACAATTTCATGAAAAACGGAATCATGGACAGCCTTAGCTTGTGATGATGATTTATCTTTTGTCAAAACATTGTTTTCAATAAAACAATCCAGAAGTTCTAGTTTTTCAATTTCACTATCTGAAAAATCAGAATCAGAGTTAACACTATCATCAATGTGTGCATATGTACATGTATCGTCAGTATAATCATTATTATCATCATCATCATTATCAAGGTCGTGAAAAAAAATCCTCGTCGTCATCTTCATCATCATCATCATCAGATCAAGAGTCATGCATATAACCACTGATGATAAGATTATGCCTGTTTGATAAATAAAAAACTTCTGATCTTCGCCTAACATTTTAGATTGTTTTGCAATGTTTAAATGTATGTCGTTTGATTACTTTTTCGAAATTCTTTTTCCTTTCGTTCTGTACATTTTTCTCAGAACTCGTCTAGTTTCCTGCGTTTTCAGGTGGCCTGGGGTTATCCTTCTTAAGCTGAAGACCACACAGATGTCGTTGCTTTGTAACTCCAGTTGATCGCAGTTAAATGGAGAAAATAACAGCAACATTACCAGCGAAAAAATGACTTAAAAGTGTTTAAACAGTAATTTGTTTTTTTCGGGATATTCAATAAGGATAATCATCTTGGAACACCAAGAACTCGTTGTTTAAGCTTAAAAGCTAGATATTGATAGCATCGGTTAAAACTGGCCACATGAGTTCTTTCAATTAATACGCGTATGGTGGTTTTATAAGTGTATTGAATCAGAATAAATTGTATAAACAATTATGACATCAATGTTATTGTAGAGTTACTAAAACATTTGTAAAATGTGTCGTATTTAATTTAGAGAACTAATTAACAGTTTTCCCTTAAATAAAAATCAGTTGTCTTGATGCATTTATCTCAAGATGGATCATTCAACGAACTAGTCGGCAAGGATAGGAGCACAGTTTGTTCCCAGGGAATGCCGATTGTTTGTTGAAAAAAACGTCCTCCAAACGTAACAAATATGGTGTCAATCAAGAAATCAAGCATCTTGATAATGTCAGTTTCAGAGAATTTTTTTTTTTTGAATCGGAGTGATTTTTTAACAAATTACGATTTATTCCTCCCTAAGACAAGAAACTTGTATCAACAAAGGCCGTTCTTTTTATGAAAGAAAGCAGGACCAACTCTTTCAATTTGTCTTTAAGTTTGGAATGGGGAATACTTGTGTAAAGTGTAGATTAGTCAAATGTGTTAATACTATTGCAAGATGAGAGATTCTTAGATTGTATGTACTCTTTGGAATTTTTAAGAATCCACATCTGATTCACGCCACCTCTCGAATAAGTAGTTTTGCAATAACTTTGAAGCCCGGCTTTGATTGCTGATAAAATTGATGTAAATAGTTTAAATAGAGGTTTCGTTGAGCACTTGGAAGATCCAGCATTTTAACGTTTTTTGTAAGGACACTTATATAGTTTATGTATCCAATACAGTGAAGGAAGACATTCCAAAGGAACATAGAACTGACCTTTGGTTATCCATGGTTACATATAGTATTAAAGTTTATAATGAAAGTTATGCGACGGTATTACAAACCCCTAATATGGAAACTCAGATGCGTTGCCTAATATAAATGGCACAATTATTGACACACAATTCCTACAACATTTTGGTCGGCATTAGATGTAAGAGAGCAAACATTTCCCTTAGCTATTGAGAATACGAAACCGTTGTTAAAACATTAGTTTTGATATCTCAGTGTGTTTTGTATAATAAAATTGTTTTCCAACATCAATCAATACTGGTAATATTTGCAATGTACAATAAAAAATAAGATCATTCCTCACAAAGCAGTAAATATGGTTACCCACGGTGATTTATATTATGACATGAGTATTGGCACACGATGTGTACAACATATCAGTCAGTTAAAAATTAGAGTGCAAATATTTTTTTTTTATTCTCATGTTGGTTTGTTTTACAACAATATTTACCCACCTCGATTGTTTGAATTTTATAGGTTTCCGGGATTTCCTCCTTTAACAGATAACATTGGAGTTGGTTATTTTTGTTAATACTTCTATTGTGCAAACAAAGGTCAGGTCTGACATGAACAGTGCAAACACGAAATTTTGTCAAAAGCAAATAAGTTCAAGAGCTGACCTCTGCTCAGAACAGGCCAAAGGCAAACATGTGCACAGGTTTAGTCTGCTCTTGCAACTGTTTTTTTTAAGTTTTTTTTTCATTTATGTTGTTGGTCTTGGGTGTATTAGTACATTGTTATGACTGCTGGATTCAAATTATATATGTTCGAGTTGCTAACCCATTTTTTTTTTCGATATAACGGAACTTTACACAACTTTCATACAAGTAGAACGTTTAGCTAGCTCAGATTTAAACCACCATTTCAAATCTTCGGTAAAGTTCTTGTACCAAGTCAGGACTACGACGGTTGTTTTTAACTCGTTTTTTTATAGAATTCACTCTCTTTGAATTTACCTTGGAGTCGGTTATCTAACATAATGATATGGATATGCTTTACCATTGTTGGTATATCTTTATTCTAAATTAAACCAATAGATTGTATGCCCGAGTTTAGGTTAGTATTATATGTAAATTGAGTAATAATATACAATGAGTAACATTTAAAGCAAACTCTTTAAGATAAATAAAACAGTGATATATGACATATTAATTGTATCTGTCATGACTGTTGATAGGTTATACCTAATTGTTCTCTCACTTTCAAAACATTCTTTTCAATTTGTTTAACTACATCGTTTATTTCACCTTGCGAAGACTGACTAAAATCTGCACATATTTGTTCAAAGTTGTTTTCATTGTATTTGATATTTCGTTTCCTATTTCCCTTGTTTAAAGTCGAATGAAATTTGATAAAACTTTGTTCACATGCCCGGTAGTGATGGAAGTCTAAGACAGTCGATGACGCCGTATGTCTGAAAAAAAACATTCTTTAGTAATTAAAAGTTACTAAGTGTGTCAAATACAAATGATGCAAACCGGACACACAATACTTAAAAATAACTTAAAATTTTAAAACAACCTTGCAAAATAAATTTTCTAGGAAGAACGTGTGTTTGGGAAACTGCACAGTTATTTTGTGGTTAATAATTAAACTTTCGTGAATATAAACACCCATTTGGCACCGAGGTAGATTTGTATGGAATTATGCGCCAACTCAAAATGAAAATATTGTTTACTATTTCACATGTATTTGCTATATTTTTTTGTGATGATTCATAGTCGATACTGAAAAATTAAAACATGTGTTGTTATTTGAATTCTCACAAAACATTGTTAAGGTACAAAGACTTACACTCCACCTCATCTTAGTCTGAGGTAACAAAGTCGAAATGTATTAGGAAAAAAACACAAAATACAAATAACAAAAATACAACACAACATGCTGAAATCTAACCAGTCAACATTCTATTGGAAAATGAGTCAATTGGTCATTTTTTTATTATATAATATTTTTTAGAAAAGATAACAGTTCAGAATGAAGATGAGTACATTGCCACTTGACTGCGGTCTTAAAAAGCTCCCGAGAGTTCGTTTTACTTGGTAAATAATATTGCAACTTTGTGTTTTTCGACAACAATTCGAAAAGTTATATTGTATGTTTAAACTGTCACATTCTATCATGGTGTAGCTTTTAGGACAAATCACAGAAACAAAACTTTCCTATGAATAACAAAGTTTTCCAGAATCTATAATATCTTTTAACTTCCTACATCCACGTTAGAAGGTTGTTTATAACCTGTACGTTTACATCGAAATGTATCATTGATACCAGACATTCTTACATCTGAATGAAAGATACTATGCATGACCATCAGTTTTCGTCACTGATGATTTTCACTATGTATTTCTCATAACACTATGATTTATCAAAACTATTCTTGGGTCATTTATGGTGGGATATAAATCTACTTAGTATTGATGGAGATATAACTGTCACATGCTTATTTGTTTATTCATTGTTATTGGTAATATCTTTTGTTGGAGAACGTTATAAATGTCTGATGATATAAACACAAATGCAATGTGTTGTGTTCTGAAATTTGCAATATGTTTAAAAGAAATTAAATTGTGAAACAAAATATTAAACGTATTCATATCAAAAAACAGCAAAACAATTGATAACCAATAAACGCATATTCTTGACACAATGTTTTGTCTTTTAACGCTTAGTTTATACAAATTCAACGATAAATAACTTCAAAATATATCTAATTTACATATATGGCAACACAACATAAGTAACGAATACATTTCGCCAAGCACAGTATATTACATGTATTTTAATTCTTAATTTAACATTTAGTACGCTCTTGTCATTGTCTCGATGATGTGAGACGTAATAGTGAAGGTCGTATAATATTGTTAAGTCACTATACCGTGATAAGAGTTCAAGGATTTACTCTTGTTTATAAATTTCGCGCTCTATTACCAGTGAACAATGTCTTGAACATTAAGGCAAATACGAAAACGTTAACATCATTAAACCTGGTATCATTTAAGGACGTTATTCATCGGGCATTGTGTTTAAGTTAATAATGCAGTCATTATGAATAAAAAATGATGAACGGAAAAGCAAAACAAAAATGTGCTGTACAATGTAGTGTAAAAAAGCAAAATATAAATGTGCTGTACAATGTAGTGTATGGCGGGATTAAACACTCCCTATCCTGGAACAGTTGTGTAACAGTACAATATAAGAACAAACGAAAACAAAATATATCTTGTAACATGCGAAAAAGCCTAAAGTAATAGGTTTTAACATATTTGTACATGGAATGCTCAAAATCCAGACACCTTCGATGGTATGAAACTGTTTTTTTAGTCTGGAAAAACTGCAAAGTAGCTTCTGCAAGTACTATAAATCTGATACCTTCCTTTTGTTTTTTTTTTTACTACTTTTATTTTTTAAGGTTAGTTGTTTATTAAAATGTGGTCTCTTGTGAACAGTAAGCATACATCAGATCTTTCTTCATATTTCATTTGCTTAAGTACAACATTTATCGCTAAAAACTCATTCCTGATTTAACAGATAAAATAAAAATTAAAAAAAACAATATAGCATTATAATGCACTCATTTTGTATCAATAGTTCTGATTTGATGACAACATCATTAAAATTCTGTAACTACCTGTCTGAAGTTAAGGGAAGCCGACATTTTTAATTCTGGAATGTATTTACTTGTTATTTCTTCAACAATAAATAACAAACTCACAATTTTCACTAGAAATGTTCTTTCAGTTGGAAAGCAGGTCTCGGTTTGACCCCAAGTCTATCAGCAACAATAGAGTCACGTGACCGTGATAATTCAGTAAAACTACGGATGAGACAAACCTCACTTTTACTCACTAAAATACCACTGTCATGGTAAAAACTTATTGATCAAAATAATTTTGAATATACATAGTTTTAACTCGTCAAAACTTACACATCAACTCAAAGTCCTTTATTCTTTATTTTATCTTCAAACTTGAAGTTTGTATGAAAATTGTCAAGGCTCCTGATCGAAAAATCTAAATATTTTCGAGGAAACTAAAAATGATGGGCTGAATTTAAATTTGATAAAGCATCTCATTCAGACAAACACTCGATATGAATATCTAGGCAATACAGTTTTGGATACGCAAACGTCAAGTTATGTTCAACACGAAGCGGTGGTTTTTTTGCCGATTTGTGCAAGTGGTTATCTCCCCTTGATATCACCAGTCAAAAATAAAAACCCACCAAAATGAATAAAAAGGAGTTTATTTTACAAAAATCAAGAAGAAAATAAATGAAAGTCGATTAACAACTATGTTATTATAATATTAAGAAGAGATACTTCCCTACTTTCAGAGAAGGATTACAGGTAAGAATTAAAAGACAAAAAATTGGTAAAAATTAGATCTAGAAACCTAGCTGAATTGATATGAATTAGCTCTGGCTGATGAAATTTACTTTCAGTTTGTAATTTTTATAATGGGATATGGGATCACTCCTAATGGATTTTTTTAACTACATCTAACAATGTTTAATGCAATAAAACATACTGTATACCATTTGAATAATCTTTCTAAAAAAAAAAAATAGTACTGACCATTTACATTTTATATTTAATTTCTTCAAAGTCAAAAAGCCTTTTAACTCAAGCCTATGTTTCTTGGTTGAACAGTACAGTACTGCCTAGAAAATATCATACAGAAAAAGGAAAAGTTTACCAAAAAAATGACAAAAATTCTGTAAAAAAATAATGCTTAAAATTATAAGTGAAAGTGACATAGTTTTGAATTTTAAAATCATTATTATTGTAAAATTCAACAATTAGATTATCTATCACAGTAGCCCTTGTCCAATTTCTCAGGGTATTTTATAGATTATGAAGTAAACTTTTTGAAAAAAAATGGGGCTACTTTTCTTCAGGTTGCTGTATCTGCTGCTTTACATATTTATAAACAAAGTATTGTATATTTTACCTGAATAATTGGATATTAATCTCAGAAATGAAAGTTGGTATGACAAATCTTGTGCATTTTACTTTAATAATGATCAATGATGATGAAATTTGACAAGAATTTGCCATTTGAATAAATTCAATTTTGTAAGAATACATCTCTATGAATTAATTTCTTGTTTGACTTGTAAAGCTAGTGTTTGCTAACCCCGTTAAAGCTTTATGCATTTGTTTCGGTGATGACAGATAAGAATGTGAAAATGGTAATTTCAAATAGATAACATGAAATCCTTAATTAAAAGAGAGGCGAGGATACCAAAAGGACATTCAGACTCACGAGTCGAAAATAAAATGACAACGCCATTGTTAAAAAGAAAAAGACAAACAAAAATAGTACACAAAACGCAACATAGAAAACCAAAGACTGTGTAACAAGAACCACACTAAAAACTGGGGGTGATCTAAGGTGCTCCGGAAGGGTAAGCAGATCCTGCTTCACATGTGGAAAAAAGAAAATTAACAATGGTTGGGAAATATTGATCATGAAATCTTCAATACTACAAAAATTTATGTTTTTGTCTACTTCATGTAAAGTTCCAGACAATTACCTTAAAGACACTTAAAGCTGCTGTTTCAAATAAAATCGGGAAGGTAAAAATGACAAATTAAGAAGAAACACACTTATCGGCGAATATCAAAAAGGGGGGTTAAGAATGATCGATTTCGAGTTATTTTATAGCACTGAAAGCTTCATCGGTCTCCTAATTAATAACAACCAATCTGCCGAACTAGAAGCTTATTCCTACTAAATATTTTAACAATCTCGGTAAAATATTTCTTGTCTTTAACATGAATTTAGATAACATAAAATCTCTAAGTGAACTTGGAAAAATGCCAGATTTTTATTTACAAGTAACTTCAAATTGGGTGAAATCAGGAGAGGCTAAGCAAAATATACCGATCACTGTTCGGATATCAGAAAACAGATATTTTGGGAAAATAGATACATTAAACATTGTCACAAAAGCTCTTAAAACTGGGTTACAAGTGGAATGGTTTATATTAATGACATATGGGATCGTGAGGGAAAAACTTTTTTATTTAGAAAAGTTAATTAATAAATAAATATTGATTCACTCATGGGGTCTTTGCATGGGAAATAAACACATTTATTCTATGTTCTTGTCGTATAATTTATGATGGTATGATGATAAATTTTAATTGAGGTCTAGAGCTGGCATTTCAGTAACTGATAGTAGTCCTTTGTTAATTTATGTTGATCGTTGTCGATTTGCTTAGTTTCTGCTGTTATCTATTCTAATATCGGACTCAGACTTCTTTTAAACTGAGTTTTACTGTCCGTATTGCTATGTGTTTGTTTATTCTACATTGGCTAGAGGTATAGGGGAGGGTTGAGATCTCTCAAAATATGTTTTGACCCAGCCACATTTTTTGCGCCTGTTCCAAGTGATGAACCTCTGGTCTTTATAAGTCTTGAATCTTTTTTTTTTTAAATTTTAGTTCATTTATATGTTTCGGAGTTTAGTGTTCATCCATTTTGCTGAACTAGTATACACTACTGTTACGAACAAGCTGAAACCCGCCTCCGGGTGCGATATTTTCTCGCTGCGTTGAAGACCCATTGGTGGTCTTAGGCTATGTTCTGCTCTTTGGTCGTGTTGTTATCTCTTTGCCACATTCCCCGTTTCAATTCTCAATTCTATAATTTGTTTATTTTGTATTAGAATAGAGATAACCGAATTGTATTTGAAGCTTGGTCGACATAAAACTTGGTTTTACTGTCACAAATATCCGTTTACCACCCCCGCTAGGTAAACTAAATTTGCGACTGAAACCCACGTTTTATAAAGGCTAAGCTTCTATTCCGATACAGTTATCTCTTAAATTTACACTACATATGTCCTTTTTATAAATTTGTTTTATTAGATTTTTGCTATGATCTCCTGTATTTTACTAACATAGTACCCATACATAAATTTGAAATAATTAATTACCCTTGATGCATACATTGCAAATAATACAATATTGTTAATGTACGCTGGTTAATCGACAAAGCCGGTTTTCATGCGCTATGTTTTTCTTGTGGTTTCTTCAGGTTGTAACTATTTCATCATATATATATATCTAAATATTTTGTACGCCAGACGCGCGTTTTGTCTACAAAAGACTGATCGGTGCTGCTTCGAAATGATATGTAAATATGTATATTCTTACTTACATTTTATAACTCTTACATGCCGTAAATTCGTGAATATTAGTCGATCCAACAACTGCACGTTGAGGCATGTAAACATATTTGTGTCTGTCGGCAACTGAAGAAGTGCTATTAAGGTATTTGCTAATAAACAATGTACTTGATCGGTTGTAAGGTATCCATGTTGTGATATGCAATTTAGGGTTAAACTGAACACCTGCTGTTGAATCGTCAAACATGTAGTCCTAGAATATAATTAATAAACATGAACGAGGATATAAGTACTTAACATTACGGACAAATATCAAATGCAACTGCAATTATTACTAATTCTCAGGTCGTAAGATTTCTCGTTTGAATTATTTTACATTTGTCATTTCGGTGTCTTTTATAGCTTAATATGTGGTATGAGTGTTGGTCATTGTTGAAGGCTGTACGATGACTTATAGTTGTTAACTTATACGTCATTTGGTCTCTGATACAAATGGTATTTTTTTGTTTTCTTGTAATTCATTTTTGCGTATGTGCTTTGTCCATACAGTGTCAACATGCCAATTTGTATATTTTTCTTTTTGAAATAGTTTTTTTGTTTTTATACTGATAAAGAATATAATACAATGTTGATTGCTGTACCCCATCTTGTGACATTTTTACCTATAATGTCTGTTTGTTTTGCTCACACATTGTTGTCAGTATAATAGAATTCGGTGCCACTGTCATACACTTTAGCTAGCTTTAAATAAATCAAATGGTAGTATACCGCTTTCTATAGTCATAAATCGATTTGTCGGAAACAAATCCGGGTCACAAACCAAAACTGAGGGAAACACATCAACTATAAGAGGAAACAAAACGGAAGATCAGAAACACTGAACTGCTACAAAAACAAACGCCAACATACAGATAAAAACGGACTATGTGATAACAATTGCCATATTCCTGACTTGGTACAGGACATTTTAAGAAAAAATGGTGGGTTGAACCTGGTTTTATGGCTAGCAAAACCTCCCGCTTATATAGCAATTTTAAAAATACCGCTAAAATGACAACATTACGTGACAGGAATAAAGTACAAATAAATAGCAATAAGAAAAAGTGGTATGATTGCCAATGAGACAACTCTCCACCAGAAATTAACCACATAGAAGACGCAAGAACGTTCCCTGTCATGTTCTGATGTGTCATATATGTTGAAAATTTTGCAAATGATAAACGGGTCTGTGACAACAGCAAACAATAGAAAAACTAAAAACTAATGCTCCAAACTTTCTGATGAATCCCAGAAATGCATGTTGTCAATTATACATGTGCATTGAAAGTTTTAAGATTACCGTGTCAATTGTCAGACCAAAGTGACATCTAATATTGAATGCAAAGGGAATTCTAGTTATTATTATTATTCAACAATTTCGGTACAGTTTAGTTCTCAGTGAACCAATCAATCCTGGGTTACAACAAGTGTTAAGGTATAATACCAGGACATGCTTTCAGAATAATAAGAAACACAGATACTTTATATTGTTGTCGAAAATTTTGTAGGTAACCATGTACTTATCTAGATCACAATTTGGGTCTAATGATCTCTCGTTTGGTGCTAAAAGAACAAAATTTTAATGATGCTAAAAGATTTGAAAGAAAAAGTATTGCTATTGGCACGCTTAATTATTGCTAACAAAATGTTCATCAACCATTCGTCTCAGATGCTCCGTGTAATCATCCATCTTGAGGTAAAAAAACGAATATTAACGCTAGTCATACCATAAAAGAAAGCAAGACTTTGCAGGTCCCTTATATGTTATGCCTGCAACTAAATTTTAAATTTTAAATGTTTAATGTTCTCCTTAATGTTTGAATATCAGTCACGGAGTTTTATGTCTCAGTATTTGTGTAGACAAATCGATCCTTATGTACTAAAATAACTGAAGTATGATGCTGGTACATGATACACAGGACAAACAGAAAATATTCTTACCTTTAAAAAGTGCCGACTACAAAATGTCTTAATTTAAATGTTACTGCTTCCATTCTATATCAAACAGTCCATCCTTATTCATCAAAGGTGCTTTATTATAATGCCAGTTCATGCAATTCATAAACAATTATAAATACACCTATTATTGTTCTCGACAAAATTTCAAGTAACCATGAACATGATCGACTTAAATAGCTCACAATGTGGTTCGAACAATCCATTAA
Organism: Mytilus californianus; assembly: GCF_021869535.1. NCBI lineage: Eukaryota > Metazoa > Mollusca > Bivalvia > Mytilida > Mytilidae > Mytilus > Mytilus californianus. The sequence goes on along the minus strand of NW_026262679.1, from coordinate 6,707,090 downwards.
GGGTAACGAAAAGGAATAACTATTTGCAATTTGGATGATTGCTTACATTAATGAAAGTCACCATACGCAGTTGAGAATTTATCAGCTCTATACCAATGAAACTGAATTTTAATATCAGTTTGCAATGATTAAGAATCAGAGAAAAACAAGGACACCATATACAGATACGGAGATATTTTTTACAAAATCAATAAATTTGTTGTTCATATTACGAGAACAGCAGTGAAAATTTATCGTCATACTAAATACTTATCAAAGGTGGTATTTATTAAAAATAGTGAGACGAGATATAACACAAAATAAGTAAACATTGAATAAAAAAAAATGCATTACAAATTGTGTAACAGGTCAAATTAACACGAAAGTACGATTTGAGAGAACTCGCAGATACTGGAAGCTAGAAAAAATCCGAAAATAATTAAATCTGTTCTTCCAAGTGCAAGACAGTTTAAATATTCTTAAACATAAACCTGGCATAACAAATATTGAATACTGAGTGTATCACGGTATTTTACTTATCAGAGAGTGTTGCTCGTGTCAATTTTTATATGTTTTCTTGTTAACACCATCAAGAAAAAGATAAAACTATTTAACTCATCAAAAAAACAGAAGTAAGTATAAATCACGGGAAAACAACGCAATTGGACAAAAACAAACCAAATTGAAATGAAAGATTGTATTACAGATGTTTCAGAAAAGATTTTAAAAATTACAAATTTTAACTTGTCTTTTGTTCCAGTGCAAACATTTAACAATTTGTAGATGCTAGAATGTATTCAAATACAATTATATCATTAATACATACCAAAGTTTCAAAACGAACACAATTAGAAAAAATATATAATCGTATATAAATACCAAAAGAACTGAATTATAATGTCGCTGTCATATGTTTAATAATAAAGATGAACTTTGCCATTGTTATTTGATAATAGTGTACTCTTTTTGCTCTGTAACAGTTAAGTGTTAAGCCCTTTAAGTACGATAATTATCCTTACAGACAAAATCGATATAAGAACTAATGCAAGCAAAAACATCAAAAATAACATAACAATTCAATACAAATAAACTGTACTTATTTTTTAGATAAACAACAATGTCAACACCATTTGACATTAAATATTTAAAAATCTTAAAAATGAAGCGCTTCTAAAGTCCATCTTTACAAGAACTGATGAAGAAATAAAAAATTCAGCCGTTTTCTAACTAAAATATGAATGAAAATTAATTTGCCTGTTCAATATTTTCATCAATATTCTATTCCAGTTAATAGGAGAGGTAAACTTCTATACCATAGAACTTGCTTGCATTTTAATAGAACCATTAATTAACTTCTGTCAAAACGAAGTATAGTGATAAAGAAAAAGAACAGCAAGGAAAAAGTAGGGTGATACAGTGCATTCTTATCTCAAGAATGTACACAAGATCCTTTGCATACATCATAAAATAGTACAACGGTTATAAACTCACAAAAAACGATAACTTGAAGAAAACCAGTAAAATTTAAAAGACAAACATGCCGTGTACAAAAAAATTGAAAACAACACGTTTAATAATTTCATGCGTCCGAAGCGCTTTTCTGGATTTATAAAACAAATAAAAAATCATGAGACGGAATGAAAGATTAAGTTTTCCAATGAAGTCATTCAGTTGAAATAGATTTAACATTATATTTCATAATGCAAGTTCAATTTCTTACAAATCACATTGTCTATTTCTGGGAAGTGTAACAAGTGAAGACAACTGACGAAATTGTTATGGTTTGTTGCGCAATGTTCTTGAAAGTTGAAATTCACATGAGTACCATACAGGATGCAAGGCACTTGTAATATTCAACAAGTTAATTAATACGTCGTTATAGCCACTCCTGCAGCACAAAAACCTCCACATACTTGACATGAATATTCATTATCGATATCTAGTAGATTTGTTAGAAAAAGCAGCGTCAGAAATTAGATTCTGTAAAAATTCTTTACAGGAGAAGAGATTTCTTTTCAACAGATTGCTATAAAAAAAGGATTTCTGGACGGAATTGGTGCGAGAAAAATGAAAGCGATGTCCAAACTGTGGAATTATTAATGATGATGAGTGCATCTTTTTGTACTCAAAGAAAAGGTAAAGGATTATCTTACTGATGGCATCCACTCATATTATGGTGAAGATATTAAAGAAAACCGAAATCTATAAAAACTGGATATCTGGAATGGATTTTACACCATACAAAAACTACGACACGATTAACAAACACAGCTTGTTTGATTTTCTATGTTAATAAAACGTTGAAGTGACTAGAAGCGAAAGACGAAAAGGAAATCGATTAGCTGGTAGAATAAACAAACAGTGAAATTTATCATAAAAAACATACAAGAAGAATTAATCAGTTGTGTTATGACAGATGGATTGTTAGAATGTGATCAGCAAGTTGAGCAAATGATACTGTAATTAAAGGAATCAAATAACGCGACGCTGACTCATCATAAAGGTCCACATAAAGGTCCACATAACAATTCGAAGCTGTGTTTGTTAACATGATGAAGACGACAAAACATTATTCCAGACATCGCAAATCAATGGAAAAAATACTCATGTAATGGCATAAATCAATATATCCAAGATACCATGACAACCTTCATCTTATGGTGACATCAATCAATGTATCGCTGATACCATGACAACCTTCATCATATAGTGACATCAATCAATGTATCCATGATACCATGACAAATTATATCATATGGTGACATCAATCAATGTATCCATGATACCATGACTAATTATATCATATGATAACAGCAATCAATGTATCCATGATACCATGACAAACTTTATCACATTATAACATCAATCAATGTATTCATGATACCATGACAAACTATATCATATGATGACATCAACCAATGTATCCATGATACCATGACAAACTCCACCATATGATGATATCAATCAATGTATCCATGATACCATGACAAAATTCATCATGTGGTGTTATCAACCAATGTATCCATGAAACCATGACAAACTCCATCATATGATGACTTCAACCGATGTTTCCATGATACTATGACAAACTCCATCATATGATGACATCAATCAATGTATCTGTGATACCATGACAAACTCCATCATATGATGACATCAATCAATGTATCCGCCATACCATGACAAACTCCATCATATGATGAAATCAATCAATGTATCCGTGCTACCATGACAAATTCCCTCATGTGATGACATCAACCAATGTATCTGTGATACCATGACAAACTCCATCATATGATGACATCAATAAATGTATCCATGATACCATGACAAACTCCATCATATGATGACAACAACCAATGTAACCATGATACCATGACTAATTATATTATATGATGACATCAATCAATGTATCCATGATACCATGACAAACTTCATCACATTATAACATCAATCAATGTATCCATGATACCACGACAAACTTCATCATCTGATGACATCAACCGATTAATCCATGATACCATGACAAACTCCATCATATAGTGACATCAATCCATGTATCTGTGATACGATGACAAACTTCATCATATGATAACATCAATCAATGTATCCATGATACCATGACAAACTCCGTCATATCATGACATCAATCAATGTATCCATGATATCATGACTAGTTATATCATATGATGACATCAATCAATGTATCCATGATACTATGACACACTTCATTACATGATAACATCAATCAATGTATCCATGATACCATGACAAACTTCATCATATGATGACATCAATCAATGTTTTCATGATACCATGACAAACTCCGTCATATGATGACATCAATCAATGTATCCATGATACCATGACAAACTCCATCATATGATGACATCACCCAATGCATCCATGACACTATAACAAACTCCATCATATGATGACATCAATCCATGTATCGCTGATACCATGACAAACTCCGTCATATGATGACATCAATCAATGTATCCATGATACCATGACAAACTTCATCATGTGATGACATCAATCAATGTATCCGTGATACCATGACAAACTCCATCATATGATGACATCAACCGATGTCTCCATGATACCATGACAAACTCCATCATATGATGACATCAATCAATGTATCCGTGATACCATGACAAACTCCATCATATGATGACATCAAACAATGTATCCATGATACCATGAAAAACTTCATCATGTGGTTGTATCAACCTATGTATCCATGATACCATGACAAACTCCGTTATATGATGACATCAATCAATGTATCCATGATACCATGACAAACTCCATCATATGATGACATCAACTAATGTATCCATGATACCATGACTAATTATATCAAATGATGACATCAATCAATGTATCCATGATACCATGATAAACTTCATCATATTATAACATCAATCAATGTATCCATGATACCATGACAAACTTCATCATATGATGACATCAACCGATTAATCCATGATACCATGACAAACTCCATCATATAGTGACATCAATCCATGTATCTGTGATACGATGACAAACTTCATCATATGATAACATCAATCAATGTATCCAAGATACCATGGCAAACTCCGTCATATGATGACATCAATCAATGTATCCATGATACCATGACTAGTTATATCATATGATGACATCAATCAATGTATCCATGATACCATGACAAACTTCATCATATGATGACATCAATCAATGTTTTCATGATACCAAGACAAACTCCGTCATATGATGACATCAATCAATGTATCCATGATACCATGACAAACTCCATCATATGATGACATCAACCAATGCATCCATGATACTATGACAAACTCCATCATATGATGACATCAACCGATGTCTCCATGATACCATGACAAACTCCATTATATGATGACATCAATCAATGTATCCGTGATACCATGACAAACTCCATCATATGATGACATCAAACAATGTATCCATGATACCATGAAAAACTCCGTTATATGATGACATCAATCAATGTATCCATGATACCATGACAAACTTCATCATGTGGTGGTATCAACCAATGTATCCATGATACCATGACAAACTCCATCATATGATGACATCAATCAATGTATCTGTGATACTATGACAAACTCCATCATATGATGACATCAATCAATGTATCCATGATACCATGACAAACTCCGTCATATGATGACATCAACCAATGTATCCATGATACCATGACAAACTCCGTTATATGATGACATCAATCAATGTATCCATGATACCATGACAAACTCAATCATGTGGTGGTATCAACCAATGTATCCATGATACCATGACAAACTCCATCATTTGATGACATCAATCAATGTATATGTGATACCATGACAAACTCCATCATATAATGATATCAATCAATGTATCTGTGATACAATGACAAACTCCGTCATATGATGACATCAATCAATGTATCCATGATACCATGACAAACTTCATCATATGATGACATCAACCAATGTATCCATGATACCATGAGAAACTCCATCATATGATGACATCAATCAATGTATCTGTGATACCATGACAAACTCCATCATATGATGACATCAATCAATGTTTCCGTGATACCATGACAAACTCCATTATATGATGACATCAATCAATGTATCCTTGCTACCATGACAAACTCTCTAATGTGATGACATCAACCAGTGTATACATGATACCATGACAAACTTCATCATATGATGACATCAATCAATGTATCCATGATACCATGACAAACTCCATCATATGGATGACATCAATCAGTGTATCCATGATACCATGACAAATTTTATCAGCGCGTGGTAAGTACATAAAGTTAACCGTTTATTTTTTTTTTTAAAAAGTAGACGTGCTATTTAGATGTATACGAAAAATTAAACGTGAAAATAAACGCGTGTTTACTTTTTGCGTCTACTAAAATTGTGTGGAGCACACAGAGTAAACGTAGTGTTGATATGGAGTGCACTTGAGTTAACTTCACTTTAACTTATCCGGTCGTCTATATGATATGCATGATTTGCAACTAACTGCCAGAGTGTGTAAGACTATTGTGTACTTGACCTTATATATTATGTCCATACATGCTCACACGTTCTAATATTCTGACAGTATTAATATAAAAATGCAAAAGCGTCCTTTTTTATTGCAAACCTTAAATGTGCATTATGAATAAGTAGTCCTAGTAATTCAGAAGAAATTGTTTAAGACAGCACAAGTAAAATGTAATGATGTAAGTTGTGTGCTTGTTGGTAAGATAGGCAAGATTACCTTAGCTGTATTTGACAACACTTTCAAAAACAAGTATTTCGATTTTGAAAACAATCCACGGCTATTGCAAATCAGAAGTGTTACTGTATGTTAGTTGTCATAACATACCAGTTTAATTGCACCAGGTGTGCATTTCGACAATTATATTTTGACTGATGCTCTTAAATGACCTTGCTTAGCAAACAGTCGCAACACTAATTGTAGGCGTAAAATAAGATTGTTAGTATTTCTCCATTGATCAACATATACAAATTTATTCTATGCGACTGTCATACAAGTGAGATGTTTCGTTAGCTATAAAACCAGGTTTAATTAACCATTTCTACACAAGGAAATGTCTGTACCATGTCAAGAATATGACAGTTGTTTTCCATTCATTTGATGTGTTTGATCTTTTGATTTTGCCATTTGATCAGGGACTTTCAGTTTTGAATTTTCCTTGGAGTACGGTATTTTTGTTATTTTACTTTTTTTCAAATCAGAGGTTTGCATATCGTAACATGTTGTTTAATACCATAAGGGAAGCATCGTAAGTGAATCCTTTTTAAATTGAATAATTTTAAAATATTCTCAGTTTATTGCAATTTTCAATTCGAAAAACGTCATTCCTAATCGTGAATTATTTTTGTATAAATAAATAAATAAATAAGAGAGCTTGCTTTCAGACATTGTTGTTTGTATTATTTTAGAGAACGAATGTGTTGTTAGTCTATTGAAAGCCTCATCGATGTTACAAATAATGTAGTATTCTCCTAAACACTACTCTCCATAAGGAAGACGAAAGAAGAGATCGAATGACGGGCTTACATATATTCTGATTACGTAAGTAATGTGTTAAGGAGAAATGTACGTACCAAGGCTTTCCGTAATGAAAATCCAAATTTTGTGATATTCGGCACTATGAATTCATCTTTGTCACACATGATGACATACTTAAATCCAAGAAGTCGTGAATTGCAATCAAGTGTTACAACTTCTTTGTCAGTCCATTGCCTGATGTTCTGCTCTCCAATAAATCTAGGAAATTCGTCTGAAATTTATAAGAAGATATGAATTATATTTATTGAAATTTGATTTGCTTGCAATAAAAACATTTCCAACAGCAGATTTATATAGTAAATCAATGAAACCCGATCCACTAAAAACTGATAGCAAAAAAAAGCTTCACAAAACAAGCATAACTCAAACAAATACATAAAACGCAACACAAAACAAGTTTAAAACGAAAGGACAAAACACATACAGGGACAATGTTATACATGCAGCCTTAATAAACAGGAAGTGTGAGTACAAAATGTTAGCTCCAAGATGATCCTTATTAACAAGATCTCAATAAGCCTAGTAAGGTCATATGAACCTTAAACTATCATTTCTAATATTGATGTTAAAATAAATAGAATAGTATATTAAAATGATAAGGGTAAGATAGGAGATGTCTAAATTATTTGGAAAATGAATCTACAAATTGCATTTTTACTGGTTAACCAATTGTTGGTCAATTTATGTGATGTTATAATTTAAAATTTGAAGGCAGAGAATTGTCAGATTGTCACTCAATTGTTCTTATCATGTCAATATCAACATTTAAAGTACGAAAACCAATAAAGAGAGACAGTAACGCCCAATGTTATGGCTAATACTAGGTGTTACCTTTACAATTTTAGTTTATTCTATTTACATAACATTTGATTCAAAATTATTTGTTTACGCAACTACTGGACAAACTAAAATGTTTTGATATACAGTATGTTTTTCCAAATTTAACGTAGGCAACAGAGCCATATAATAATTTGTATTAACAAGGAAGAACATACTTAAGGATATACACCTCTAAGGAGTCAAACATTTCTAGAATTAAACTTTTTTTCTTAAGCTGATTTTTGGGTTTATATGACTGTAAAAAAATAATTAGTGAAGAAAACATCATATGGTGGAACACTTCCTTTTATGCTACGGTCATTTGAAAGTACCCAATTTTGATGATTTTTCCATTTTTCATGAATTTTTACCCATTTTTTTGGCTATTTTCATGAAAAAAATCACAGTTTCACAATTAACTTTTTTTCAAACTTTCACTTAAGATGAAGTGGACTTATCTGTATAAACTTTACTTAAAAAACTATAAGTAGGTGTTAATATAAGAAAGTTTTATAAAACTGTGTTGCTTTTTCGTGTCATATTTACCATGCTGTAAATTTGGTAAATTTGGATTTTTTCTCTTTTTTCAGAACAAAAAGCATATTATTTCAACTTCTTTGTTATAAATGACTAGAAAAAGGCATATCTAAGAAATTTGAAAAGAAAAATTGATATTGGATGTACATGTTTCTGGTTAAATTATTTCTTGTACCCTTCACCCATTTTCTCAACATTTTAGCTAATGAAACTGACTTGATTGGTTATAGAATTTGAAAATTTTATTACTCAAAACTACTTCTTGTAAATACACAATTTTTTCACAGAGTTAAGTTTTATTACAATATTTTTTAAATTCATAGATATTTTCCACTTGTATCACATGTTTTATAAATAATTCAAGAACGAGATTTCAATGAGACCTAAACTTCAGAAGAATACATCCTTAATACTTTGATTGCAGGAAGAACGATATATTTGGGGAACCACCATAAAGGAGTTCAGGGGAACCAGTTTTTTTTTTTTTTTTTCCTTTTATAAACGATGAATTTATCTACTAATCCACAATATTCTACACAAGGAAATGCCTCTACCAAGTCAGGAGTATGACAGTTGTTTTTCATTCGTTAGATGTGTTTGAGCTTTTGATTTTGCCATTTTATAAAGGACTTTCCGTTTTGAATTTCTTTTGGAGCTCGGTATTTTTGTCATTTTACTTTTTAGCATGGTTTGTGTGTTGTTTTTTTATACTGTTCCCACGCTGCTAAATTTATCATTTGTTTAGATAATTTGCCTTTAAAGAATTATAATTTACTTTAAAAAAATTAAGTTTATCATGATTCCTTATATATTCTTATAACACCTACATTATAATTACACAAAAATTAATAATGATGATTAGTTCAATTGTCCAGGTTAAGCCTTCCTTTTATCTAGAAATTCATCATAAGAACCATTATATATATGTAGGACTCTAAAGGGCGATTATACTCTAAAGTGCGATGGTCACTCTAAATTGCGATGGTCTACGCTAAAGTACGATGGTGTCTCACGCTAAAGTGCGATGGTTGTTTGTTTCCTAATTAACGATGGTATCTAACGCTAAAGTGCAATGGATCAATAGGGTAAGGTTAGAGGGCTTAAAACGTTAAAGTACATGGATGTTAAAAAATATTTGTTTTGCAAAAGCTAGTATGCTAAGGTATATTAAATATATGTGATAGGCTTTAAAATTTACCGGTAGGCTTAAGTAATTGCTTCTAAATTTAGAAGAACGACCACGTATTAATTGTTAAAAGATAATTTTGGTTTCACAAAATACAATATTTCCTGTACAATTAATTTTTAACAATTCGGGCATATTAAATATTTGGATAATTGGTGTTGCTTGCCGTTCACACAGTCTATCACTAATGTCAATACCTCCCCTTACAGTCGTCATAGTCATTGTAAATTACAAATACAAAATTCGTTCATTGTCGGAACATGTTACATTTATTTGTAAAAGCTTTAATTTAAATGCGAGAGAAAGGAGATGTTTTTTTTCGTAGCGAGCACAAATACATGTTATATTTTCCTACAATGTACAAACTAATGTTTTAGCAGACAGTTTATAATTTACGCTTAAAAACATTTACCTTTATTTTACTGACGTTACTTTTCAATACAATCGACAATATTTTAACGGGGACCGCAAACTAAACTGCAACGTGAACAATGAATTAAATGTATCCGATTGATTCAAATAGAAGCAGGATACAGGACACTTATGCGTATACTATTAGTATCTATATAGTAAAATGGTCGACTGCAGGATACATGTCCTTCTTCCAGCACCCGAAAAAAAAAACACGTTTGCTTCAGCCGATAAAGTATGGATAGGTTTAAACTAGTAAAGTCATAGACATTTGATTTAAAAGTTGTTAATCAAATATTCTTAATTTATCTTTCGGTATGTACATTTTGGGTTTGTATAAACGACTGTTAACGTCATAATCCAACTGCGTTTCTTACGTCTACACTTTAGCGGAACATCGGACTTTAGCGTATGGAGGCATCGACCTTTAGCGCAGAACATCGCACTTTAGCGTGACCATCGTACTTTAGCGTCCCCATCGCACTTAAGAGTCCTACATACATGACATATAGTATAGGTAGCAACCGTGTTTTGCATACAACTAATATGATGTATAAATAAATTATAAAAAACAATTATGCGATGTGTATCCAAACGTATACACATCTACCAATCCAACACTGTTGAATACATCGTAAAGATGGCGCAGTTTATAATATGATTATTTACCTTAATAGATTAAAGATAGATATTGTCTGTTCCTAGATCTAGATATCAGATTAACCCGAAAAACTCTATACCACAATAAACGACAAAGAGGAAGATTGTTCGTTCTTATTGTTAATGTTCATTTTTGCAGACGGAGATTTTCCTTTGGCTCATTTTACAAGGTTCATACATTGCAACCCGTTTTCTATACCCGTGTCTGTAGTTTTAAATTCTAATGCAATGATACAATATTGAAGTTATAATCTGTGGTTTTGGTCTTATATTTTGCATCTAGGGTTGTTTAGCTCTGAGAGAGCTGTCTACATGTTCTAATATTTCAATGTTCTATTTTTTCTACATTTCGTGAATGTTAATGACGTCTTTACATTAAATCCCTTGAGTATTGGATGTGTACTAATTGATACGGTAGTCTTTGATACATGATTTCTTTATATTACCTGTTATTGGCTTTAACCAAGTACCTGCGAGTACTCTCACAGCTGCACTTTGTGTCTTTTTTTGTTTTTGTATGGTTTTTTTTTGCTTTGTATGAATCTGATGTGTTAAGCCCATTTCATCAGATTTTTATAGCTTGTTGTAATTTTGTCTTGTTTCACAACTGTCCTGGGTTTTTGGTAGGGTTTGGCGCCAGTGAACATGTCAAACACCGCAACATTTTGTATGTGCAACTTCCAAAACAGGAGCTTGTAATGCAGTAGTTGCCGTTTTTTGCTGTATACCCTACATATACATCAGGCTGTTAGTTTACTCGTTTAAATTAGTTTGTATTTGTCAGTTTATTGCCCTTTATAGCTTACTATGCATCATGATGTTTTCCTATAGCTGTTCTTGACGACGACTTTAAACTATATCCATTGGATGTGTACTGACGTATGTTTTAGTTCAAGATACGTTTATTTTATTACACTCAGCTATGTTCTAAGTGACAAAATTATTTTGCTAGTTGAAGTTTTTTCTCCAGTTTCAGTTTCGCTTTTATAGCTTTTTTATGTTGCGTTTTAACAACACAGTTGAGTGCACGGCGCCCTCAAACATTGTAACCCTGCCACAATCTGTATTTGCCTTTATGAAGTTACATAATTGGTTTGTCTGTCATGTCATATATAGTTTTCAAGTAGGTAATGTTATGTGTATATTACAAACAAATACTAACAGCTGTTAACATATACATATCAGAAGAACAAGATGAAAGGAAATCGTATTGACACATATTCGGGGACAGCCGATTGCCTTTATCAGTGTCAGTCCCTTTTCAAAATGAGTTAAACAATGATGTCTTAGTTTGTTAAAATAGTACACTCACTCATACATACAAACGTATGTGTTGTTAGATATCTTTTTATTTAATAATATGAATGATCTCATGTGATCATCATCTAAACAAAATGTGATGATAGCTGAGAAAAAGATATGAATGGGTTGTGATTTCCCAATGAAATTCGCGTGCACTTCAAGTAAACGCCGCGTTAACTGTGCGTTAACTCCGAAATTGCAGTAGACATAAAAAGTAAACGGGCGTTTACTTTCGCGTTTACCTCCGCGTTAACGCAAAATCGGCGCGTCTTCTAATTTTGTAAAGAGTAAACGGGCGTTTACTTCCGCGTTAACGTGAAAAAGGGCGCGTCTTCTAATTTCGTCAAAAGTAAACGCATGTTTACTGTTTGTAGTAAACGTGCGTTAACGCAAAATGTCATCGTATCCTGGATACACTGACTTTAAATATAAATGATAAAGTACAGCAAAATTAAATGACCAACTGTTCATTTTCGATTGACATATTGACGATTACAGTTAATTAATAATATTATTACACCTCTTTAATTAATTGAACTATTCATAGTAAATTTCTTTTTCTGCACAAATAAACAGTTCAATCATGTCTTTTTTTTTTATTCAAATAATTAAATCATCACCAAAATCCAGCAGTTTTCACATCTCAGACTGTCCGACTCAGGATGACTCGTATAATAAAATTATTTGACCTCATTAACCAAAACTGACCATATTTGCCCTTCATCAAGTAAATCTATATAGCCGCACAGTAAATCAGTTATATTTTTATATCAGGATGGATTGTATAATACGAATGACAGCAATATTGGAAACTAATGACTAAAAAATTTGGTTTACATCAATTTATAGTGCCAGCATGTCCTCTCTTTATACAAAATATTGAATCGTAAACAAATATCAGTAGTTTTCATACATAAGACTGACACTCATAACAAAATTATTTGTCCGCATCAACCAAAACGGACCATATTTGCACTTTATTATGTAAATCTTTATAGCCGCATAGTAAATAAGTTATATTTTTATATCAGGATGGGTTGTATAATACAAATGACAGCAATACTGAAAAAAAATTACTAAAAAATTTGGTTCGCATCAATTTATAGTGCCAGCATGTCCTCTTTTTATTCAAAATATTGAATTGTAAACAAATATCAGAAGTTTTCAAACGTCAGACTGACTCGTATAACAAAATTATTTGTCCGCATCAACAAAAACTGACCATATCAGCACTTTATTATGTAAATCTCATTAGCTGCATTGTAAATCAGTTATATTTTTATATCAGGATGGATTGTATAATACAAATGACAGCAATATTGGAAAAGAAAAACTAAATAATTTGGTTCGCATCAATTTATAATGCCAGTATGTCCTCTTTTTATTCAAAATATTGAATCATAAACAAATATCAGTAGTTTTCATACCTCAGACTGACTCATATAACAAAATTATTTGTCCTCGTCAACCAAAACTGACCATATTTGCACTTTATTATGTAAATCTTAATATCCGCATAGTAAATCAGTTATATTTTTATATCAGGATAGAATGTATAATACAAATGACAGCAATATTGAAAAAAAATTACTAAAAAATTTGGTTCGCATCAATTTATAGTGCCAGCATGTCCTTTTTTTATTCAAAATATTGAATCGTAAACAAATATCAGTAGTTTTCATACCTCAGACTGACTCATATAACAAAATTATTTGTAAGCATCAACCAAAACTGACCATATTTGCACTTTAGTATGTCAATCTTAATAGCCGCTTAGTAAATCAGTTATATTTTTACATCAGGATGGATTGTATAATACAAATGACAGCAATATTGGTAAAAAATTACTAAATAATTTGGTTCGCATCAATATACAGTGCCAGCATGTCCTCTTTTTATTCAAAATATTGAATAATAAACAAAAATTCAGTAGTTTTCATATCTCAGACTGACTCATCTAAAAAATTATTTGTCTGCGTCAACCAAAACTGACCATATTTGCACTTTATTATGTAAATCTTAATAGCCGCATAGTAAATCAGTTATATTTTTATATCACGACACATTGTATAAGACAAATGACAGCAAAATTGAAAAAAAATTACTAAAAAATTTGGTTCGCATCAATTTATAGTGCCAGCATGTCCTCTTTCTATTCAAAATATTGAATTGTAAACAAATATCAGAAGTTTTCATACGTCAGACTGACTTGTATAACAAAATTATTTGTCCGCGTCAACAAAAACTGACCATATTTGCACTTTATTATGTAAATCTTAATATCCGCATGGTAAATCAGTTATATTTTTATATCAGGATAGATTGTATAATACAAATGACAGCAATATTGAAAAGAAATTACTAAAAAATTTGGTTCGCATCAATTTATAGTGCCAGCATGTCCTCTTTTTATTCAAAATATTATATTGAATAGTAAACAAATATCAGTAGTTTTCATACCTCAGACTGACTCATATAACAAAATTATTTGTCTGCATCAACCAAAACTGACTATATTTGCACTTTAGTATGTCAATCTTAATAGCCGCTTAGCAAATAAGTTAAATTTTTATATCAGGATGGATTGTATAATACAAATGGCAGCAAAATTGGAAAAAAATGACTACAAAATTTGATTCGCATCAATTTATAGTGCCAGCATGTCCTCTTTTTATTCAAAATATTGAATCGTCAATAAATATCAGAAGTTTTTATACGTCAGACTGACTCGTATAATAAAATTATTTGTCATCATCAACAAACACTGACCATATTGCCACTTTATTATGTAAATTTCATTAGCTGCATTGTAAATCAGTTATATTTTTATATCAGGATGGATTGTATAATACAAATGACAGCAATATTGGCAAAGAAAGACTAAATAATTTGGTTCGCATCAATTTATAGTGCCAGTATGTCCTCTTTTTATTCAAAATATTGAATCGTAAACAAATATCAGTAGTTTTCATACCTCAGACTGACTCATATAACAAAATTATTTGTCTGCGTCAACCAAAACTGACCATATTTGCACTTTAGTATGTCAATCTTAATAGCCGCTTAGTAAATCAGTTATATTTTTACATCAGGATGGATTGTATAATACAAATGACAGCAATATTGGTAAAAAATTACTAAATAATTTGGTTCGCATCAATATACAGTGCCAGCATGTCCTCTTTTTATTCAAAATATTGAATAATAAACAAAAATTCAGTAGTTTTCATATCTCAGACTGACTCATATAACAAAATTATTTGTCTGCGTCAACCAAAACTGACCATATTTGCACTTTATTATGTAAATCTTAATAGCCGCATAGTAAATCAGTTATATTTTTATATCACGACACATTGTATAAGACAAATGACAGCAAAATTGAAAAAAAAATGACTACAAAATTTGATTCGAATCAATTTATAGTGCCAGCATGTCCTCTTTTTATTCAAAATATTGAATTGTCAATAACTATCAGAAGTTTTTATACATCAGACTGACTCATATAACAAAATTATTTGTCCTCGTCAACCAAAACTGACCATATTTGCACTTTATTATGTAAATCTTAATATCCACATAGTAAATCAGTTATATTTTTATATCAGGATAGAATGTATAATACAAATGACAGCAATATTGAAAAAAAATTACTAAAAAATTTGGTTCGCATCAATTTATAGTGCCAGCATGTCCTTTTTTTATTCAAAATATTGAATCGTAAACAAATATCAGTAGTTTTCATACCTCAGACTGACTCATATAACAAAATTATTTGTAAGCATCAACCAAAACTGACCATATTTGCACTTTAGTATGTCAATCTTAATAGCCGCTTAGTAAATCAGTTATATTTTTACATCAGGATGGATTGTATAATACAAATGACAGCAATATTGGTAAAAAATTACTAAATAATTTGGTTCGCATCAATATACAGTGCCAGCATGTCCTCTTTTTATTCAAAATATTGAATAATAAACAAAAATTCAGTAGTTTTCATATCTCAGACTGACTCATATAAAAAAATTATTTGTCTGCATCAACCAAAACTGACCATATTTGCACTTTATTATGTAAATCTTAATAGCCGCATAGTAAATCAGTTATATTTTTATATCACGACACATTGTATAAGACAAATGACAGCAAAATTGAAAAAAAATTACTAAAAAATTTGGTTCGCATCAATTTATAGTGCCAGCATGTCCTCTTTCTATTCAAAATATTGAATTGTAAACAAATATCAGAAGTTTTCATACGTCAGACTGACTTGTATAACAAAATTATTTGTCTGCGTCAACCAAAACTGACCATATTTGCACTTTATTATGTAAATCTTAATAGCCGCATAGTAAATCAGTTATATTTTTATATCACGACACATTGTATAAGACAAATGACAGCAAAATTGAAAAAAAAATGACTACAAAATTTGATTCGAATCAATTTATAGTGCCAGCATGTCCTCTTTTTATTCAAAATATTGAATTGTCAATAACTATCAGAAGTTTTTATACATCAGACTGACTCGTATAACAAAATTATTTGTCCTCATCAACAAAAACTGACCATATAGGCACTTCATTATGTAAATCTCATGAGCTGCATTGTAAATCAGTTATATTTTTATATCAGGATGGATTGTATAATACAAATGACAGCAATATTGGCAAAGAAAGACTAAATAATTTGGTTCGCATCAATTTATAGTGCCAGTATGTCCTCTTTTTATTCAAAATATTGAATCATAAACAAATATCAGTAGTTTTCATACCTCAGACTGACTCATATAACAAAATTATTTGTCTGCGTCAACCAAAACTGACCATATTTGCACTTTATTATGTAAATCTGAATATCCGCATAGTAAATCAGTTATATTTTGATATCAGAATGGATTGTACAATACAAATGACAGCAATATTGAAAAGAAATTACTGAAAAATTTGGTTCGCATCAATTTATAGTGCCAGCATGTCCTCTTTTTATTCAAAATATTGAATCATAAACAAATATCAGAAGTTTTCATACATCAGACTGACTTGTATAACAAAATTATTTGTCCGCATCAACAAAAACTGACCATATCGGCACTTTATTATGTAAATCTCATTAGCTGCATTGTAAATCAGTTATATTTTTATATCAGGATGGATTGTATAATACAAATGACAGCAATATTGGAAAAGAATGACTAAATAATTTGGTTCGCATCAATTTATAGTGCCAGTATGTCCTCTTTTTATTCCAAATATTGAATCATAAACAAATATCAGTAGTTTTCATACCTCAGACTGACTCATATAACAAAATTATTTGTCCGCGTCAACAAAAACTGACCATATTTGCACTTTATTATGTAAATCTTAATATCCGCATAGTAAATCAGTTATGTTTTTATATCAGGATAGATTGTATAATACAAATGACAGCAATATTGAAAAAAAATTACTAAAAAATTTGGTTCCCATCAATTTATAGTGCCAGCATGTCCTCTTTTTATTCAAAATATTGAATCGTAAACAAATATCAGTAGTTTTCATACCTCAGACTGACTCATATAACAAAATTATTTGTCCGCATCAACCAAAACTGACCATATTTGCACTCTAGTATGTCAATCTTAATAGCCGCTTAGCAAATAAGTTAAATTTTTATATCAGGATGGATTGTATAATACAAATGACAGCAAAATTGTAAAAAAATGACTACAAAATTTGATTCGCATCAATTTATAGTGCCAGCATGTCCTCTTTTTATTCAAAATATTGAATCGTCAATATATATCAGAAGTTTTCATACGTTAGACTGACTCGTATAACAAAATTATTTGTCCGCATCAACAAAAACTGACCATATTGGCACTTTATTATGTAAATCTCATTAGCTGCATAGTAAATCAGTTATATTTTTATATCAGGATGGATTGTATATTACAAATGACAGCAATATTGGTAAAAAATTACTAAATAATTTGGTTCGCATCAATATATAGTGCCAGCATGTCCTCTTTTTATTCAAAATATTGAATCATAAACAAATATCAGTAGTTTTCATATCTTAGACTGACTCATATAACAAAATTATTTGTCCACGTCAACCAAAACTGACCATATTTGCACTTTGTTATGTAAATCTTAATAGCCGCATAGTAAATCAGTTATATTTTTATATCACGACGGATTGTATAATACAAATGACAGTAATATTGAAAAAAAAATTACTAAAAAAAATGGTTCGCATCAATTTATAGTGCCAGCATGTCCTCTTTTTATTAAAAATATTGAATTGTAAACAAATATCAGAAGTTTTCATACGTCAGAATGACTGGTATAGCAAAATTATTTGTCCGCATCAACAAAAACTGACCATATTGGCACTTTATTATGTAAATCTCATTAGCTGCATTGTAAATCATCTATATTTTTATATCAGAATAGATTGTATAATACAAATGACAGCAATATTAGAAAAGAATGACTAAATAATTTGGTTCTCATCAATTTATAGTGCCAGTATGTCCTCTTTTAATTCAAAATATTGAATCATAAACAAATATCAGTAGTTTTCATACCTCAGACTGACTCATATAACAAAATTATTTGTCCGCGTCAACCAAAACTGACCATATTTGCACTTTAGTATGTCAATCTTAATAGCCGCTTAGTAAATCAGTGATATTTTTATATCAGGATGGATTGTATAATACAAATGACAGCAATATTGGTAAAAAATTACTAAATAATTTGGTTCGCATCAATATATAGTGCCAGCATTTCCTCTTTTTATTCAAAATATTGAATCATAAACAAATATCAGTAGTTTTCATACCTCAGACTGACTCGTATAACAAAATTATTTGTCTGCGTCAACCAAAACTGACCATATTTGCACTTTATTATGTAAATCTTATTAGCTGCATAGTAAATCAGTTATATTTTTATATCACTCAGGATGGATTGTATAATAGTAATACAAATGACAGCAATATTGGAAAATATTATGAAAAGTATGAGAAGTTCTCTTCTTGGAATAGTGTACTGTTACATGTAATTTATTATGTCGGTTGATTGATTTGTTTTGTAGCCTAACATCCAGGGGCAAATTTTTTATTCATGTTCAGAACGAGTATATTTTTTCGGACGTCCCCGATATCATTTATAATCGTTATGGATAACATACATGTGATTCTTCCGGCGGGAGTCAAAATCTCCCGCTTTTCAGACCCTCTTCCGTCCCTCCCGTTAAAATTTGAAATCTTCCGCTTTTTGAAAATGTCAACCTCGTAAAATTTTTATTAGACATTTTTGTTTACAAAATTGATACGGACAGAGAAAAAGTTCGAGAAACTCGAAATTGATATGGGAAAAGTCCGAGAAAAACGGAAGTTTCCTGTAATGGATTTTGTGTCAAAAGTTAAAATAGGTAAAATTAGCCTGAGGTGTTTAGGATTAAACTGTATATACAACAATAAATAAAAGATAATAGGCAATTACCTAGTGATCAACTAGCTAGTTTAAGACACAAGCCAGGTTGATTAAAAGTGAAATACTGACAAAGGATTAAATTGTACAAGTTGTATAAACAACGATTTAATTTGATGCTGTTGAAAACATGGAACATTTACTGAACCTCAAAGACAAATGAAATCAACTCATATATGATATTTATGGCTTGTTTTCTATCCAAGCCAATGGAATACCTATATAAGTACAGTTGTCTTGGACTATTCTAAAATTTTAGAATTTGACAAAATGCAAACCGTATTTTTATATCACCAAATACCCCAGCAGCAAATAAAAGAAGACCAAGTATCTAGCCAAATTCAACTCTGCCTGGAGATCTGATTTCAAATGATGCAGATCCAGTACCAAGGGTCAAGACCATGCTTACTACACTTCATGCAAAGCTGACTGTGGTGGCCCTAATGATTTGACCAAACTTATGGGGACAGCTACCCACCAGCAAGCCTACAACTCTATCAATTTAACACCTTCTGTTACAAGCATGTTCAGTAGTGGTACCAAAGTTGACAAAGTAGCTTAATCAGGGGTACTTTTTGCCTACTCTGTATGATGGCTGATTGCTTTATCTTGAATTATATATAATGAATAAATATTTGAAAACCCCTTATCTTCTATTTTTATGGAAGCAGGACAAATCGCCCCACTGGCAAATCGCCCCACACCAAATCGCCCCACTTTTTCACCAACTCGCCCCACTTTTAAAAAAATCGCCCCAAACTGGTTTACCAACTCGCCCCACTTTTGAAAAAAGGTAAAATCTAGATGAATATATAATTTTCAGGTCTGCCAACTCGCCCCACTTAAAAACGAAAATTTATTAAATTATTTTTATTGACTATGAGGTGGCATGACTCAATTCATCAGGACTTTTCTATTTTTCATAAGTGGGGCGAGTTGGCAAGACTCAATTCATCAGGATTTCTCTATTTTTCACAAGTGGGGATAGTTGGCATTCACGTCACAGAAATACTGATACTCACTTCTTTCTGCTTTATTTTAACAAAAAGAAAAGAACTACAAAATAGATATAAGAAGATGTGGTATGAGTGCCAATGAGACAACTCTCCATCCAAGTCGCAATTTGTAAAAGAAAAACCATTATAGGTCAAAGTACGGTCTTCAACACGGAGCCTTGGCTCACACCGAATAGTAAGCTATAAAGGGACCAAAAATGACTAGTGTAAAACCATTCAAACGGGAAAAGCATGTTTATCTAAGGTTTTCATAGGTATTGATTTTATTTATGAGTGGGACAGGAATATAGATATACAACAGGATTGCATCTTTTGCATCAAGATGGTCGAGTTGGCATTACTAAATTCATCATTTTTTATCTATTTTTCACAAGTGGGGTGAGTTGACAGACCTTATTTCAGAGGGATTTTTACCCTTTTCATAATTGGAGCAAGTTATCCAACCTATTTTCAATCGGATTTTACCCTTTTTCATAAGTGGGGCGAGTTGGTAAACAAAAGTGGGGCGATTTTTCAGAAAGTGGGGCGAGTTGGTGAAAAAGTGGGGCGATTAGGTGTGGGGCGACTTGCCAGTGGGGCGATTTGTCATGGATTCATTTTTATCAAGTAAAAATGGATATGGAGTTGTTGAAAGGTATGGAATTATTGTTCTTTTAACAAACAAAAAAAGAAGATATGCAGTTTAAACACACAAAAAAACCATTGCGTACGTCGATAAATAGGTCGATAAAAAATCTCCAGTTATGAAGCCCAAACTCCAGCTGAAAATTTCCAAATCTCCAGTTGTGGCTTGACAACTCTGTCACATGTCTGGGATAAGTCTGTCTAAATTGACGAGATGGTACAAATGTACATACTTATACAACACCTTATCAATATCCCTATCTATATACTGTACAATTTTCGATTGAACATTTGGCAAAACAGAATCTTAAATTATGTATGTCCAATGCAAACAAGGTGAATTACGATTAAAAATCCATGTATTATGGAAGAGACTGTTAAAAATAGGGAACGAAGCAACGAAAACCATGATGTTTATATCCCACCATATAAAAATGTTTTTCCGATGTGTTGGATAACCTATGTATCCGCCTCGATTTTTGTACATGTAACTTTTTAAAAGGAAAAATAGCAAATCTGCTACTCAGTAAAGTTATTGGAACTGATTTTTTGTAATTAATAAAAGTTAATATTTCGAATTAAAAGTGATGTTGAATTGTTCTAGTTTGAAACACATATACGTAAAATATTAAGATAAAAGTCGGTTTAATAAAACAAAGGTACAATGAACACGAAGTTTATTTCTTAATGTACACAATCAGTTAACGCGAAAAGTAAACGTGCGTTTACTTTCAAGTGCACGTAATAATACAGTTGTGAAATCTGTAGTAAACGCCCGTTTACTTTTAAGTGCACGTAAAAATCCACTTGTGAAATCTGAAGTAAACGCCCGTTTACTACTGACTAAACGGACACAGAGTAAACGCGCGTTTACTCGGGTAGACATTAGAAATTTTCATTGTGACCAAGTTAACGTAATTATAGTAAACGCGCGTTTACTAGTAAACGCGAAAATTGAAGTGAACTAACGGAATATGTGCACGCGGCGTTAACGTGCGTTTACTTTACGTAATGCTTGGTCTGCACCCAACTGTATGTTTACATCCAAATGCTTAAGAGAGAATCGAAAGATACCAAAGGGAGATTCAAACTCATAAGTCGAAAATAAACTTACAAAGCCATGGCTAAAAAAGAAAAAGAATAAAAGACAAACAACAGTACACAAAACACAAGATAGAACATAAACGACTGAGCAACATGAACCCCACCAAAACATGAGACTCTAATACTGGCAAAAGAAACGAAAATTAATATAGCCGCTGTGGACTTTAGTTTGTGAATGTAAACAAACGCTTTCACTTCCGCTGGGTATTGCTTGTTAATTCTTTTGTTTTTTGTTATACAACAGTTTCTCTCCATATTAAATTACTACTTACACAAAAACACCTATTATGTTTTTATCATTTACGACTGAATATGTGACAACCTTGCGACAGACGTTAACCACAGTTAATCCGATGGAGAACGTCTGTCGTAAAGTTGTCACATGTTTAGACATATATAATATATATATATTTATTACAACGAAAAACGATTCTTGGGCCAATATTCAAATGTCAAAAATACCCGACCACGTCCATTTAAAATGGGATTGTCATCATACGCAACCACGTCTGCTTAATATTGGAAAAAACATTATATTTTTTTTTCTTCTAGTTTATTGGATACAGCGAGTATGCTCTTTAAACAAGCACAAAACTAATTTTATTTTCATATTTTGAATAGGGACTGACACATGTGAAGGACATTTGTTGAACCGAAATATCTCTCAATTCGATTTCATTTCATCTTGTCTTTATATGTTTGTCTTTGTCATATCATTGCACAAATTTTACGACTTTTTTAAATTGTGTGTATTTGTTTGTGTTGTACAGTTCTTAGACTGTCCGCTTGGTATCACATTAACTGGTTGATAGTTTTCTATAGACTCTTTAAACTAAAAAATGTCAATAAACAGCGCAAGTGTAAATACATAGGGCCAAAAACGAGAACATGCATATTGTAATATTGTATTATGAATGTTTCCAATGAGTATCATACGCGAGGAGGGAAATCAGCAAGAATAATGTAAACGATTTTTAATAAACAATATATATGCATTTTCTTCTTTTTTTAATTTTCCTTTATATGTGTACGGATGTTAACTACTCCGGTTCGTTTGAAGGTTTTACCCTAATAACTTTATCCGGTTTTGGTGTACATTAGAAAGCATAAACAATGTTCTATAATAACAATAACCATCAAATAAATGATTAAAATATTATTTGGGTAAACAAATGCAAAATAAGGTAAAACAAAAATGGAAAAATCTAAAATTCAAACAATTTCCCATCTTCCTAATATTCAGACTATAAAAATTGCTTCAAACAGATCAATTGCAAACAAACATATTCTATCATTACAACAACTATCAGAATACATCAAATTTTCAGTTCGTGTTTATATTTTATGTATTTGGGAACAACAAATACATGTTTTTTAGCATTTTTGTCGATTTTTCATGGGTTAGGGAGAATATATTTCAATTATGAGAATAATCGTGGACAACAAAGCTAAAAATCTGATAATATGTAGAATGCTAATACCCTGGGCTTTCATTTTATATCCTACATGAATAAGTTCTGAACTCTGGCATATTGATAGACCTCATTAAGTATACGGTATTATATTCCCAGTATATCAGCCATTTTTGATTTGGCAGCCTTATTGGATTTTTTCTTTTCGTGGATCCATATCCAAAAATATTTATTAGCATTATAACAAACTTTGTGCAAAGTTTCAGGCTTTTGCCATAAAGTGATCAATTAAGCAAGTTTAAAGGACTCAGCTGCTGGACTAGTTTAAGGTTCAGCGACTTGTTTGGTTTTAATTTTTTTTTTTTTTTTAACAAATGCACATTATTCAATAAAAATATCACGAAACGAGAATAAAAAAGGATAACATACCTTTTTTTGGCATATCAAAATCATGAATAACATCAACAAGTCCCATGGACTCGTAATAATCCAACACTCGAATTGCATCGCTGTTAAGATCCTGTGTGTACGTTACAATCTTATTAACACCAATTAAACGCTGTGCTTCGAACCATTCAACTAATACTGCAGCATCTTGGGATCGATAGGATATTAGAGAGCATATAGCTATATTTGAATCTTTTGACCTCACTGGTAATGTTACTTTTACATAATAGGATATGTTTTCTTGACATGTTGCACTCAAATCATTTACAATTGATACGTGTTTTATCCAATTTGACCCTACTGGAACTGGACATGTGTACTGAATTCTACGAAGAGGCATATGTGCATATGCACTAGATAATTTCTGACTCGACACAATAGCTAGCTTGTTTCCATTTTTTAAACGAAAGCAACAAATGAAATCATTGTTCTTTACATTATTTTCCCAGCCGTTTACAATAATAACATGTTGATGCTTTGTACAGCTTGATAAATAAGTAGACATGGCAGATGTCAGAAAGGCTGTTTTGTCAGATGTAAGCGTAAATTTGAAGTGAGTATTTGCCTTACTAGCATCGGGAATAAGCGCTGCTTTTCTAAACTTAATATAAGCGCGAAAATAGTGTTTATCAATGAAAATAATATAAAGTAATGAAATTAAAGATAATGCTAATACAGGTCGTTTCTTAATCAAATGCGCAACTTTTGAAAAACAAATATTCATGATTTAATCAAAGTAAACTAATTGAAGACAAAGTAACACTTGAAATGACGCTATATATTACTGTAAATAAATCAACAATTACATAGGAAGCCATGACAAAAAAAAACGTAAACTTAATAGACCATACAATATTTACAAATTACAGAAATCATTTAATCAACAAAAAATTGTAAAATGTCTTCTTATTATCTGTATTTAAGCATATATCGTGAATGTAGTTTGTATATGAAAGGAATGTGTTGAGAATCTTTTGAAAATATATATGTATCGAATATAGTTTCGAACGAAATAATTTTTCAAGATATCAAATGGCTTAAACATAAATGACTTCAATTGATTAATCTCACGAAGAAACATGACTGATCGCTTGTAATATATCATAGGGAACAAAAAAATAAATATGCTACCAAAACTGGATTTTTTTTAATGTGAAACAAGTGAACAACTTCACGCTAGTTTGTATAGAGAACAAGTCAATGGCAGTTTCACTTGAAGCAGTACACGATGTTGTGATCAAATATAAAAGTAAATAATATTTGACAGGTCTGTTAGTAACAATTAGACGGCCACTCCATTTTGAGGGAAGTTATCTTTACAACATTTATTATTTCAACATTTTCATTAGGATAAGCTTGCAGTAACACATATTAATATCTAATGAGTTTATATTAAGTTTACTAAGGATGGTACACATAATATATATTTGCATTTCTAGTCTCACTCTTATTTTACACAAATTATATTATCCAAACCGCTGCAACTTTTCGTTTTTCTATAAGAAAGTTTAGACTCGTTTGTTATTATAGAAACGAAGTTCTTAAATCATCATGCAACCGTAAGATAGGTTTGTCAAAAATAATCAGTTTCAATTATTTCATTTGCATAACGGAATTTTAATTATATAGTATAAATCTTTTCGATTTTCCTTTATAATTGATTAGTGTTATCGTAAAGTACATGTATTTTGAGTATAACTGAATAACATACTATTTGTTCTACGTTTGCGCGTATAAGATAAGACAGACATTTCTTTTCCTTGATGCGTCAAACATGTCAAAACTGTAATACAATCGAATTAACGCTTACCCGTTAACAGATCTAAAGGAATCAAAAACGTATCACTACGCTGTTAACGTCATTGTTAAAGGTTAGCTTCTCGATGAGTTACAATTGTATACCTTATGTTCAATTGGCAAATACTTTGATTAATGACATCTAAAATCAAAAACTACTGTCAAATAAAGTGTGTTACTGATAATGAAATTAATACACACATTTACTTTGAAAGTACTGCTGTTCATGTAGGCAACTTATTTCGTACGGTATATCATATCATATCCTATTTTGCTTGTACAGTGTTGTTGATAACAAAGCTAAAATGAATATACCAGCGCTCAAGTGTCGTCTTTTGAGAATTTAACGTCTGAATAAAAACGTTTTAAATAATTCATCTTGTTTTGGGACTACCCAATTTCGGCATTTCACAACATAATTAAATATATAAAATAATTGGAAAATGATGTAAATATGCAAAATCTTAAATCAGCTATTTATGTTTAATGTTAACCATTACCATGCTGAGGCCGTATCATTAAGGCCTCTTCCCAAAATTCCGGTTTTTTTTGTGGCTCCAATGGCTCTCCGTACTTTTAGAATTCAACTGTATGACATTAATTTCAAAGTTGATGCATGTTCCCTCAACCCAAGACTAATTATTGTCATGTTTCTCAGGTTAAAGTTGCGCTTTGAACTCAAATACGAACTTGGAAAATTGAAATCGGATAAAACTGGATTTTTTTTCTGGAAGGGGTTGGCTTCCCTTCGGTGTCTGACACACACAGTTCAGAGACTTCCAAAATAGTGTAACCCGCGGTTATATAACTGCTGATCGTGTTTATTATTGAAATACATTCAAAGAACGACTACTTCCAGTTGCAGGTCCAGTTGAAGCTTATTATCGGAAAAAATTGGGAAAATCCGGATTTTTTGTGCAAATGACCTTCTTTAGACTGCTGTACCAAGATCGGTTTCACTTCTATCTTAGTTTTGTTGTGGTTAATGTGTTCACTGGGGGTCCACTCTACATGCAGACTACAGAGTGTTACATCTATCAGCATCCCTTGGTCTTCCAGGTCAAGAAATAGGACCAAAAATCGTCAAAATTGACGCCAAATGTGACAGAAGTCTCCGCATTAAGGAATATTTCGCGTCGAAGGAAAAAACAACGAATGCTCGGATAGTGACTCAAAATTAATCATGGATAATTCTGGCTATATTCAAGAGGCTGGATGCCAACTTCACTATGCAAGGTTCTACCGAAAACTAGACTCTTATCCTGCAACAACTTTTAACAAACATATAACTGTTACTTTGGGTAAAAATGCACGAAGATGGCTTCGTCGATGACAAAACTCTTTTTTATTTGAAACCAGAAAATCCGAAACCGGGCATATTTTATCTTTTATCAAAAATTCATAAGGCAAAAAACCCAAAAAGATCCATCGTTTCGGCGAACGGTTATCCGACTGAAAAACATTTTGGAATTCGTTGACTTTCATCTTCGTCAACATGTTGAACACTTTCCATCGAACATCCAAGACATGACTAATTATCTTAGAAAAATGCAGGCCTTAAATCCTCATCCTACTGACACCACACTTGTCTCTATGGATGTCTTCTCCCTCTACATAAAATTGAGAATGGAAATAGGGAATGTGTCAAAGAGACAACAACCCGACCATAGAGCAGACAACAGCCGAAGGCCACCAATGGGTCTTCAATGTAGCGAGAAACTCCCGCACCCGGAGGCGTCCTTCAGCTGGCCCCTAAACAAATATATATACTAGTTCAGTGATAATGGACGTCATACTAAACTCCAAATTATACACAAGAAACTAAAATTAAAAATGATACAATGATGACTAACAAAAGCCAGAGGCTCCTGACTTGGGACAGGCGCAAAAATGCGGCGGGGTTAAACATGTTTTTTGAGATCTCAACCCTCCCCCTATATCTCTAGCCAATGTAGAAAAAACAAACGTACAACAGTACGCACAGTAAAACTCAGTTCAAGAGAAGTCCGAGTCCGATGTCAGAATAGGAAACAAAAGAAAATAAACAAAATGCCAATAATACATAAAAAACAACAGACATGCCAGCTCCAGACCTCAATTAAACTGATTGAAAGATTATGTCTTCATCATATGAATATCAGGCACAATCCCTCCTGTTAGGGGTTTAGTATTATTCCATCATAAAATATATGAGAAGAACATAACCCGTGTCATGCCAACAACTGGTTTTAGAATAAATATGTTTAATTCCGATGAATATTTCACATGTAGATGGCACTGATGCATGTAAAGAAGTTTGGGATTCCCCATTAGTAAAATATCTACCTACTGGATACCTGGTCAACATGTTCACGTTGATACTGAAGAACAAAAACTTCGCCTTTGATGGAGAGCATTATCTACAAGTTGATGGAACTGCTATAGGTACCAACATGGCTCCATCATATACTTATATATTTATGGGCATATTAAAAAAAACTCGTTTAATATTCATTTGAAAAACTGCTTTCCGAGTTTAGATTTATAGATGATGTGGATATGAAATGGAATATAAGTGACGAGGATTTAGATACCTTCATCACTCATGCCAACAACATACATCAAAGTATAAGATTTACTCATGAGAGATCTAAATCCAAAATCACCTTCCTTGGTACTTCCATCTCACTAATATATGGCATGATATCCACATACCTATATTCTGAGCCTACTAATACTCAATAATACCTGTCCCAAAAAAGTTGCCATCCTGCTCACTGTACTAAGAGCATCTCGTACAGTAAGGCACTCAGAGTCAAGCGAATATGTTTCAACACAGAAACAACTAGAAAACGACTGATTCAACTCGAATCCCGCTTAAACAGAAGTGGCTATGAACACAACACTATTCGAATAAGTATTCAGGAAGCGGAAAATATCCTAAGGAGCAAACTGAAAGAATACAAAGATGAAAATAAAAATAAAAGGACTGCGTGTGTTCTTACAAAGAGATGCGATAGATACCACACAGTCATAAATCAAAAAAACATACTGACAACACCGTTGCAAAACTAGAGGCTTTAAATGACTTAGTTTCTAACCTAGGTATATGTTTATCTTCAACAATGGTGACTCACCAACATTTCAAATTGGAATGTAATTCGTGATAACAATCTCTATTTGACGTTCATTGCACTAAGGATCCTTTGTCAGTTCACTGCTTTCTCTATTTTTTTTAGTGTAAGCTCAACACACAAAAACAGTTTAAAGGGTAATAACTCCTATAAAGAGTCTACTTACGGCAACATTTGATTTACTTGTAGATCTTCTCTTGCTGACAGTTTTGGTTTCAAAGTGCCGACCTATTTATTATAGTTTTCAAGATAATAGGCAAAAACACACGAACTTAACGAAAATCGTCATTCAAGAGCTATTACCCCACGAAGGAGTCAGCTGACGATTTCGACCAGACGATTTATTTGTAGATTTTGTATTGCTGATCAGGTTTGATTTACAAAGTTTCTATCAATCCATTATAGTTTTTATAAGATATTAATAAAAGCCAAAATATGGCTTACATCATAATTGAAGGGCAATTACTTCAATAAGCAATAAGCAAGTCGACTGACGAAATCACCGACATGTAGGTTACATATTTGTAGACCTTTTCTTGCTGATAATGTTTGCTATTTTGTGTCTATATATCTATGTATAGTACAAAAAATTGTCGGAAACATTCGTTTCTATCTTAACATCATCTGAAAAGTATGAAAAATAGATATTTGGTCATGTTTTATCTTTCGAATAATTTACAGACTTATCCACTCCGGTATAATCAGAACTGTTCAGTCAATACAGTACTTTTAGCAGCTTTTGGGACAATTCAGTATGCTGTTAATGAATAAAGTTGATAACAACTACAGTTGAAAATAAACTGAACAGATCTTAATTGATTACAAGCGATTTGTCTGAATAGAACTGAATTTACCTCAGTGGATAATTCTGGAATTGACTGTAAAACTGAACATGACTTAATCATTTATTGTTCAGTATTTTAAGAGCTGTACAGATCAAAATGACCGTTTCAGATTAAAATTAGTTTACTAGTGTATTAAAGTTTTTAAGACAGTAAACAAAAGCGAAACCCAATGGCAAACAACCGTTTTTAACATGCAATAACTTCAATAACGATTTCGGTCATGCTGACTTATTTGTAGATCTTGTCTTGCTGATCCTTTGTGTCATTCAAGTTTATGTCTTTTTTATATAGTGTTACAAAAACGTATGATAAAAATATATTGTTAAAATTTGTCATTTCAAGTCAATAACTCCTACAAGGAGTCGTCTGCCAGTTTTGATAATGAGACATTAGAGGTATTGCTGTGAGCTACAGTTTTGTTTTTATTACAAATGGATTTATATATATTTGTATATATGCAATAGTTAAATAAAGATTATGTATCTGAGGTCTAATGATGAACACTGAAATTTAACACCTTCTGGCCCTGGCATATGATGCCAATGACAATGTTGTTTTTTACAAATGAATATATCAAGGTACTCATTAAAACATCATGTGTGTATGTAGGTAGCTATATAACAAGGTAATAAAAATTAAGAAAAGATTATAATCAAGGCTTTAGAGACTGAGTGAAAAATAAAAATCTTTTCCTTATTTTCTTTCCTCTCATATATAAAACCATCTCTGGAAACATATACATAAATATGTGAAATAATGAAGAATTATCAATTTCAAAAATGACCATGTTGACCTGATATATAATTCCTCATCCGCTGCATGTGCATGCAGCTAAATAATTGTAAAGATAGAATTATGTTAAATGGAATAAAACGTCTGATTTGTGAAGTGTCTCTCTTTTCTCCAGAATAGGCTATTAAAAAATGATTTATATACTCTATAAGTTGAAAATTTTATGAAAATATAAAAAGTGGCAATTCTTACCTTTCATACCTATAGGTGCATTGATAAAAAAAATAATATGGACTCGTCCACTGTCCAGTTTAAAGGTTATTTAAGTTTATGTACACAATCATGCATGTTCTGATTTAATCGATGTACGTGTATGAAAAAAATAAACAGTTTAAAGGTAAATTAATAGTATCTTAATCCAATCAAATTGCGTAAAATTCAATAACAATGACCGGTCTACGTCATAATAAGTTATAGGGGTAAACTGGGTAGGGAGAAAATGACAGATATTTTATGTTCATTTTTTGCAGTAACGAATTAAAATTTGTCAACTAAAAGATTTGCTATAATTTCAAAAAGATGTCGTTCTGTATTGGTATAGTTTTTCGGATCTTTCTTTTGCGTATTTGGGTCAATATGCATAATTGATTTCCCATAGGCGGTAATGGTAACATTTTCTTCTGTAGCTCATTCTATATCGGAAATTTGGATATGTATGATCATGATGATGGCTCGTTTCGAAGCTGAGACCTTTTCATATATGTGGTTAAATTTTCGGGGTACGAAGCGAGATTCATCTTTCCGTACATTAGCACACCCCGAAAATCCTTTCGTGGTTTTTCTCCTCGAGGTAAAACATCCCTTTTTTCACGCAATAAGGGATTCTTTAACTACTTTGCATACATTTAATAACTTCAAAATGTTTTACATATTTATTCTATGGACCTATACCTTCCAAATCGACACAAATGGTTTAGCTCAATCACTTTTTAAAAAAAGAAACATGTCCAATATCAATACACAGAGATTTTTTGTTTACGCACAACTTTTGTGTTCCTTAATTTGAGGCGCATTAGGGATATTGACCCATTTAAAGCAATAGAAATATTGGGTTTTAAAAGTGTACAGAATTATTAACTTTATACAGAAAATCCGCCCTTTTTCAACATTTACTGTTTCACAAATAATACATGGATACAAAGTAAAATAATTTTTTTTTAAAAACTGGAAAAAAAATCATTCTGATTGGTATAGTGGTATTGTCATCAAGTGCGTTGAAATGAACCGTGGTATAGCAAACATCGAATTCGCTCACAAAATGTTATCAAACACTATAGATGCTCTTTGTCAACACATTGCATTACAACAATATTAGATTGTAGAAGCACAATTCTTAAAACTGAAAAAAAAAAACGTTTAAAGGCAATATGAACACAGGATTCATGTTTCATTGGAAATTTAAGGGCCGAAATTGATCTTTAAACTTTTAATGTGTTAACTGTCCCCATGAGAAAACAAATCTACTTGTATCCTTTGAATTGTAATTGTATGAACAATTGAATATAAAAGACTTTTTTATTCAAATAAAATCAGACAAAAAACGATAGATACTTGAATAATATGTATTTCATTTTTGAATGAAAGTGACACTTTAATGAATTATCTGGTACACATTAGATTTTCTATCTTGATCCTTGTATATTTTGACAACTGAAACGACAGTTAAAACTATTGTCAACTCGAAACTGTAATATTTTTAGTGCCTGTCCAAAGTTTGCAATAAATAACAAATACCTAGTTTTCCAGGAGGAGATATTTAACGTGTTTCTGTAAAACTGATGTTGAATCAACAACGTCATGGTAGGTCACTCAAAATGACCAAACCCCAAACAGTCTACAAAACACAAATAGAAATCAAAAGACTGCCCAACACGAACCCAACTAAAACTGGGGACGGATTATCTCGGTGTTTCGGAAAGCTACCATATGTTGCTCCATAAGTCGTAAGCTTCAAGTCGCTTAAGTAAGAACAATGTTGGTGATTAGCCTAGTTCGGTATATCGCAATCGAGGAAAATAGAACAGGATTGTAATTATGACAATTGGAACATAAACGTCGTCACCTGTGAAATAGGTATTCAATAACAATCAACCAACTGGTGATGGCTTCTGTAAAATTTATGAAGGGATGTCTTCGACTTCACTACTTAGCGCTCTTTAGTAGTTCATTTTCATGCAATCCCTCTATTAATAAAATCATAACAGGGAATTAAGTGATTACATACGTATCAACTGGGAGTGATATGTTTATCATTGATAAAATAAAACAGTCATTGAATTCGTTACGGCAATTTTTTTTAAATGGAATTGAAACAATATGTGTCAAAGGGACAACAACCCGACCAATATTCAAAAACAGCCCAACCTGTTCTTAATTCTTTCTTACCTACAAAGATTTAGTTTAAGTTCCGTTATTCAGTCACTGAAAATGTAAACCAATTGGTTATGTTTGCCTTGGTTGAAAAAAAGGACAGATATCAAGGGGATAAGCTCTAACCAACAGTCTCGAATAAATATATAACGCCATTATTAGGACGCCGCCTACAACATGGAAACATCTCAGGTGGTCAGGAAAGATCATAAAATCCCAATCTTTATTTAAGCAAAAACTACCTTATCATGTACATGTACCAGCATACGACATTTTCTGGGTTTGTGTTTTAAATATTTCATCTTAAGTGTATAAAACATACAATCTTAGTCAACTAAATGACACTTCGATTCAAAAATACTGTGATGATATTTTAAGATTTATTGAGATACACTACTAATAAAAATGCACAGCATTTTTTTGGTTTTTGAAATTTTATTAGTTTACGATAAAAGAAAAAAATCAATAATCATTCATTCGTAAAACTATCAAGTTAATATTTTACTCTGCGGTGATAAATAAGAAATAGCTGATGTTAAAAGATGAAAATATTAAAAACTTTCAAAATCAAATTTTTTCCTGCTGTGTGACACTATAGCCATTTATAACATTAACGTCTTAGTCATTCCAAAATCGGAGAAAAACATTATCCCTCGTGCTTTGTGTTGAAGCCACGCATTTTAACACCTCGATTACCTTACCCCGATTAAGTAGAATAAACAACGGTAAGGTACGTAGATAAAAGCAAACTAAAAACAAAGGTCAGCCTTAAAATCGAAAAGATCAAGATCCTTCTTGCTTTCGACACTGTTAAACATTTCTGTGAACTTGTTCTCCAAATAAAAACAATATTTTCCAAGTTTAGGAAAAAAACAACAAGGCAAGCCATCGTACGTAAATAAGTTTTTTCGTAAGACTTGGTTATTGTTTTGTCTTGTATGTGCTTTATTACAGATTGATATGCGGTATGGATTGTTCTTCATTTTTGAAGTCATTACGAAGAACTATAGTTGCTAACACCTACGTCATTTTGTCTTTGTTTGCAAGTTTTCTAATTGACAATCATGACATATCGTTTTTCTAATATGAATCAATTTATATAGTGATATAGAAATGTCAATACAATAGGGAGATTTCTGCTCGCTACAATAGTCGCGATTAAAGGTTTACTATTTCATGAAAGAATTAATGTTTAGAATAAAATACAACGCATATGTCATCAGAAGCAAGCCTGTTTATTAGCAATACAGGTCTATTTCATTTAGTTAAATGAATTTCGTTAGAATGTGTACTGTCCAACAAACTTTATAAGCACAAAATATTCAATTTGCCATATTAGTCTTACACTTTTAATTATAAATTTGATTTCTGATAGGTGTTTTGGGTTGTGTAAAGCGTTTATGTGTTTTTTTCATTATGAACAAAAAGTAAAATAACAAAAATACCGAACTCCAAGGAAAATTCAAATCGGAAAGTCCCTTATCAAATGGCAAAATCAAAAGCTCAAACACATCAAACGAATAGAAAACAACTGGTACATTCATTTCCTTATGTAGAAAACGGTGGATTAAACCTGATTTCTAGCTAGCTAAACCTCTCACTTGTATGACAGTCGCATGAAATTCCATTATATTGGCAACAATGTGTG
The DNA here is from genome assembly GCF_021869535.1 of Mytilus californianus. Classification (NCBI taxonomy): domain Eukaryota; kingdom Metazoa; phylum Mollusca; class Bivalvia; order Mytilida; family Mytilidae; genus Mytilus; species Mytilus californianus. The sequence goes on along the minus strand of NW_026262679.1, from coordinate 6,672,407 downwards.
AACAAGTTAAAACAAACAGACATAATAGGAAAACATGTAAAAAATAGGGGTACAGAAGTCAACATTGTGTTATAATCGTAATCACTATAAAAACCAACCAATATGTCAACAAAGAAAAACAAAGCACACTATGACACGTATTTATGTAATAGTAAAAGTTCAATGATAAGTTAATATTGATATTAAAAGACCTTCGAACAAAAAGGGATGTTGAGATCCCCGAGCCCGAGGGGCTGATTTGAACAGCCCTTTTTGTGAGGAGGTCTTTCAATGTCAATATCAACTTTATCATTGAACTTTTACTGACTTACAAACCGTCAAAAGCATACCAAAAGTACACAAAAAACACTTGCAGAAGCCTAATTCCCCTGAATTGGACGAGTCTAAATATATTCAACTTAAATGATAGTTAAACAGTACTCAGATTGATATATATACAAATAACAGTTACCTAGTTGCATTGGAAACGGACCGATTAAATGACAGTACATCATTTAATTATTCATTTATTATAATTTGTTTAGCATTAAAATAACACCATATGATAGTTTTATAAAATTAAGGGGTAAATTTATATTTTTGAATTCCAACTTTTCAAAATAACGATTTTTTATTTTATAAATGAGTAAATCAAAACCCTATACAGACCTAATTTACAACTGACAAATGAATGTTCTGCACAAAAACTTCTTGTTATATATATTTGATATTTACAATCTGTCAGTAATCATGAGATAGATTCGTAAAGACCAGACCATATGAAAACAGTACAGTCCTTGGATTGTGTAAACTTCCCACTAACACCATACACCATTACACCATTCACCATACACCATTACACCATACACCCTGTGCCATTACACCATACACGTTACACCTTTTCACTATACACCTTACACGTTACACCATAAAGCAACTTAATTTCAAAGAAAGCGTGCGACTACAAAATTATTTATTTATTTTAAAAAAAGAATTTTGATCACAATATTGTAAATTTATTTATAAAATTAAAAATCAGTTCTTATCAATATTTTGCATAGTTTTAAATGTCGAACACCATTCATTCACACCATTCCCGATCGCACGTTACACCATTACACCATTCCCCTTACACCATACACCATAGCACCATACACCTTCTACCATTGCACCATATGCCATACACCATTACATCATACACGTTTTTTTGGAAGTTTACACCTTCCAAGGGCTGTAAGTTAACTTCGAACAATTAGTTATTTAAACAGCTTATATCACAACTTCTAATCGAACAGACCTAGATGCACAAGGTCCATCACAATATTCAGGTGAATGTTCATTTTGGTTATGATTCTGTAATTTCCCTACACCATGCAAATTCAAAATAATTAGTGGTGTCTGTTTAGTCTAATGGATTAATAAATCTTGTTTTGTTCAGTCTAATTAATTAATAATTCTTGTTTTGTTTGTTTTTTTTTAAATAACAAAAACTATGCCTGTAAACTTCAATGAATAAAATCACATTGAATAGCCTAAATGTAACATCTTTAGCATCAAGTTACGTAGGTTTGAGTGGCTCGATTAAAACGTGTATAGATGAGATATTTTCGAAAGGTTGATCATCATTCTTAAATTGAAAGACAATGTATTATATGAAAACAAACACTTTTATGTAGTCGTTCGTCATTCCCTTTCCACGTCTACATGAAGCATAAACACCTTGAAAAAAAACTTTTACCTTTCTTAGTTTTATAATCGCCTGACATAATCATATATTATAAATCGTAATAAACAGTAGATAAGAACCATAGAAAAGAAATATTTAAAACAAAAAAAAATAGGTGTTCAGTTATGTAACTTATGTAGGAAAAAATAACCCCCCAAAAAAATAAACAAAACATTTTTGCATTATTATTGAGTGATTTATATGGAAATTTTACATAATAGTATTGTACAAGATCTTGTCTTCGTGTTCTTTGTACATTGAATAATTTATGAAGTTGATTGATTGTTGTTTGCTTTACGCCCAGTGGCAAATCTTTCGTGCATGTTTATGACGAGAACACATAAATTTTAAATACAATACGTAGGTCTTACAATAGGAGGTCGACAGTGAGGTTGGACGTGAAACTTGGAATACCACTGGAAAATGAGGGTATATTGAATAAGGACAGAAATTTAGCCTTGCAACAGCTGGCCAAATCCTGATCCCTCAAATAATTGGTGCAAGAGTTTTTTAATTTGCAGAGAGCGTTGATCCATGAAATCTACTCTAAAGTCGTCCATCGATATTTACGTGTAGTTTCCAATATCATTTAACGCATCTAATTTAGGTTAGATACTTTTAGCACGCTTAAGTAACTATGAGAATTCTGTGAAACTATATCGTTTATTGTACTTGAGTTTTTGGTATGAAAATCTCTACTACGGCTCCCCTGGTTGGTCTCGTGGGAGTGTGTTCGCTTCGGGAACGGGAGGTTGTTGGTTCGAATCCCGACCGGGTTAAACAAAGACGTTAAAAATGGTATTTTCTGTTTCAACGCTAAACAAGCAGCATTTATGAGTAAGAGCACAGACTGGTCGGCTCGGAGTCAGAAATGTGTCCGGGTAGAGTGAATTTTCTTCCTTCGATCGTTTAGCTTGTGAACTTACACGTTAAAAATCCGGCTCAGCGTGTCTGTCTAGTACAAAGCAGGGTTAATATTTATATTATATTTACATGTTTTGTCCTGAATATGCATTTAATTTGCCGCTGGACGTTATCCATTATCATTATTCATTTTACCGTTACAGTGAAGTGTTTTTCTTCTACTGGTTTATATTACACCTTCTTTAATTTTCACCGATCGAAATTAAAAAAGAGCAGGTGATATTTTTCAACCAAACACTTGTGCTTGTTGGGATACCATTGACAGTAACTAATATTAAATCAAATGTGCCTGTTGGGATATCTTTGACGGTAAATAATATTAAATCAAATGTGCCTGTTGGGATATCTTTGACGATAAATATTATTAAATTAACTCCGTATTTTTTTGTCATGGGGCGGTTTTGAGCTTATTATTCTGTATAGGCTTCTTGCTAAATTACAAAAGACTGTAGAATAATGTTGACTCTTAATGTTGATTTGTCTGTGCCTTTGGGTAGCTGTCGCATTAATGTATACCTTAATCTCCTTTTATTCTAAACCAAAAGATTGGCTTGGGTATAGAAATATTGACATATCTGGACTTCGCCCGTCCGACAGTATAAAATGACCAAGGATTAAATGTAACCCCTGGTGTGGACTACGTTAGTTAATGTTAAAAAAAAGCAAAGAAAAATTAGGAAAGAAATGCTAAAACTTACGCTTAAAAAATCAAATATAAATAAAAATTGGAAAACTGTTTGAGATAATTATCAACTGAAGACTCATGGTTATACATCACTTAATGAAGCTGATTAATTGATTGCTCCATTAATGTCTAGTGGCTAATATGTCATGCATATTCACGACGAGATGCAAATTGGATCAACCTGAAGCAATTGAAAACAATTTTAGAGTGACACTTTAATAAGATAGAGCGTTGGCTACAGGTAAAACGTATGCCGTACTAGAATAAAGTTGAACCATGATCAAAACCAGAAGTAAAGCTCTTATTCCCCCATCCCTCTTTTTTCTCTACGGTAGACGACTGCCAAAACAAAACGACATGAATTCACAACCAATAACGGCCACTATGAGTAAATGAGATATGGAATTATTTTGTAAATAAATTCCTATTGCAGCCAACATTTCCCGGTTTCGGACAGGTTTGTATTTCCACTCAAATACCTTCTGATTATTGACCGGAGATTTTAAATCAACAAAAGCACTTTGATTCTCTGAAATTGTAAAATATGATATTTCGCTGGCTTTTTTTTCCCCGATTCTTTTTGGATCCCTGATTCTAAGAGGGCGTGTATAATTAATCATGCCCAATTAACTTTTAGTAAATTTAACCTCAACTAAAAGACCTACACCGGGTTAATAGGTTCGAGGTACAATAAGTAAACAAAAGAGATCCTTTATGAAATGAGATCGTCCCAGGTATCGTTGATAATTATTTTGCGTTGAATAACAATGAAAAATGCACAAACAGGTGTGTAAGATGATAAACAGTTTCAGTACTTAGAATCTATACTTCAAGACCATCATGTATTATTTGTGAAGTTGATACGGAATATTTATCAACAAGGTCTTAATATCTTCCGATGAACTATTTCAGAAAAATGACGGGACGTTCTTTGACATAACCCTGGTTCATCAACTTTCTGCTCCGACACTGGTGACATTTTATTAAGTATGGGTATCAGCAGCAAGCTCTTGAATACCGAAAAAGTTGGGAAATGTATATCCCATATGCAAGTGAATAACACACCAACATTGAGCACATGCACTATTTTCAATAAAAAAAGGAATTTCAGTTTATACAAGAGAGAAAAGATACAAAGGCAGCAAACACAAGTTGTCTCATTTGGTAATTATACAACATCTCCTTATTTTGATATGAATCAGCGATAATACAACAGCCAATAAGTTAAGATGGATCCTTGCAGTAAGCGACTATGTGGATATATGGACAATATTTATAAAATATGTATGTTTATTTGAAATACTCATTCGTTTATGTTTTGAAAAGGATTTTGGTTACCCAATATGTGTGCTCGTTAAATCAAATACAAGCCAACAATTTATTAGGTGTTTCACATACATGTCTGCAAACACTTAAGCAGAAAAGGCGTTTTAATTATCACATGGTTGCATACTTTATAAAACAAAAGCAATTGTCATACCAGTGAGAGGTTTAGCTAGCTATACAACGAGATGTATCTACAATTATTGCAGGAAAATATCTGTACCAAGTCAGTAATATGACGGTTGCTTTCCATTCGTTCTATTGGTTGATAACGTTTGATTTTGTTATGTTGTTGTGGACTTCCATCTTTTGAATTTCTTTGATGGTCGGTTTTTTTTTCATATTTTTTATAATAAAAAAGCTAATTACTGAGTTATCTTCCCTTAGCGGGATTCGAACCCATGGTTCTGTGACATCGTAAAACATCGCCTGTACTGTGTCAAGTGCACCAGACCACTCGACCAACTAGGTTATAAAATAAAAGCTTTTGTTAGTCAAGTAAGGCATTTCTTTTTCGGCTTTATCTAGGGTTTTTTCACAGTACATCATGTAGATAAAGGTGACGAGGAAAGGCATTACATGATAAACGAAAGCTATATGTTATATAGCCAAGTTGGTCGAGTGGCTTAGAGCACTGTACACAGTGCAGGCGGTGTTGCATCGATGTCACAGAAGCAAGGTTTTGAATCATGCTGAGGGAAGATATAAATAATTGCGGGCTCTCATTTGCAAATCTCACATTGTTGGGCTAAATTTGAGACGACTTTTATATTATATATAATTATATTGAATAAAAATATCATCCATGTGATATAGGATAAACCTGCTCGTGACAAACACCTTTAAGACTTAAAACTACTGATGATAAAAAGAGATGTTAAACAGTACATTTTCAAAAAAATAAACGTATCAATCTCTGTTGCAGTCTACACGGGAATGCTGACTACTGGTCTGGTGCTACTCATTAAGGACTGAACGTCCATCGGAAGGGATATTTAGTGATTGTAAAATTATCACAGATGTCAGGATGATAATGCGGTCCTCCAGACGCGCAGTTCGTATATATGACACACCAGTGGGTTTAATCAATTTTGTTTTTACGACCAAACAAATGTGTACTTCAAGAACACAAAAAACCCAAAACTCCATAAAGACTAACTAAACCCGGGAACAGAATCTCAATTTCAATTTTTCAACATTATCTAACTAATTTCACAGTAATTTACCGTATCAATCATATTTCTGTTACTAAAGGAATACCAACTACTTACCTTGTTTAATAATATTAAAGACGAAACGTCCACTGGTGAGTGGCATCGACCAAGTAGTTGTTGAAACTCAGATTTATAATTTGGTACGGCAGACGCGTATTTAGTCATCCTTAGAGTCATTAGTGGCACTCGGATCACAACATCCATACGTATTATACATATATGCGGCAAAAAAACAGATTGACTATTTAAATGTTTAGAATTGTGTCCGTTATGCATTCTTTTTCAATTTATTCATGATAATGTCATGATAATATATTCATTGTTATAAAGGGAAAAAAATCCGTTGTAATTGTTCAACAACTTACGGTTATTACAAATGTAAATTGCCGATGATGTTCAAGTCTAACTAAAGGAACAGTAGTTTACCGATGTTTAAAACTAGTTCATCAATTGAGTAGCGATACATTTGAGTAACAACCAAACACTGAGGGAATCACATGAACTCCAAAAGCAGAAAAGAACAAGACCGGTACAGAAATAACTAATGGCGAGTGCCACCAAAATAGTATACACAGAAAGTAAGTATCATCTTTTTGTGGGAAAACATTTTACTTTAATCTACAATCCTTCAATGGGTTCATAAAAAAACAAGACAACACTTAGAAAAAAATCTCTACAAAGAAACATGGATCATAGTTTCATACGCGTTTCTTACAGATATAAAAAAGAAATGTGGACTCAAATTTCTGAAGTGTTTTTATAAATGCAGCTAGGACTGATCAGACATAATAAGCTTTATGTAGACGGTCTGATGGTCAACATTATGAGCCTGGTTACTGTACTAAATGTTTACAATGAACATTATCTCAATCACTATGATTAATATTTACCTATAATCCAAGATATTCCGTTTAAAAGAGAGACGAAATATACCAAAGGTACATTCAAACGCACAAGTCAAAAATAAACTGACAACGCCATGGCTAGAAAAGAAAAAGACCACCAGACAAACAATAGTACACAAAACACAACATAGAAACATTTCAAAACAAAAGTACATCAGTTTTATCTATTCAATTAGATACAACTAACCCATTAATCGACTTTTAGAAATTGCTATAAAAAAGGATATGTATATATATATGTATAAAGTTAAGAAATCCAGATATGGCGTACAAAAACCTTTGCACCTTTTGTTTGCGGTATATCATCTTTTCTGAAAGTTTATTGTTTTCTGTTTAGCATTAAATTTATAGTTAAGATCCATTTATTACATCGGTGATCCGTTTATTTGACAATCGACAATGGCAGTCAGCAGGGTTTGAGAAACTTTGTTTTTCGACCTGTTAGCCATTGCGTTTTGTTAAAATATCCTTTTTCACTTTTTTGGTCTTTTGGAAAATGTTTTTGTGCTGTATTTAGACTCCTCTAACAAGAAATTTGTTTTGCATGCACACTATACAAATTGCGGTTTTTACCCAACGCAATCATAGGTTTGTACGTTGTTTTCAATTTAGACTTGTTTATATTTTTTCGTTTGGGCTTGAATTATATTTGCCGTCGGGTTTATATGATCCGTTCATCCTATTTTGACTCCTCAAAATTCAAGAGTCTATCCTAAATTGAGGTAAATTATAGGGCTTTCTAAATACCGTTTCGATTTCTAACATCACTGGAGAGACATTAATTGTCGAAATCCGGATATGGTGTACAAAAACCTTTAATAATTTACCTTAGCTGTATTTGTCCAAATTCTTCGGATTTTTAAGTCCTAAATATTCTTAAACGTCGTAATTTATTTTGTCTATTTACTCGTTCTATTCAAGGGTCACTGATGAGTCTTTAGTAGACATAACGCGTTTTCATACCTAATTATAAACTTGGAATAAGGTTTTCTTCCTAGACACTTTCTGAAAAGATGGAAACATAAACCAGAACTAAGAGTGTCTCAACTTAAAATCTTGAATAATTTTTCAACATGCATCATAACATTTTTCTAAAAAGCAAACTGTTTGCCTGTACAAAGCCAGGAGCCTGTAGTTAGCGCATGGTTGTCATTGGTTGCTGACTGTTATATCTGTCGTTCATTGTTTTTTTTTTTACTTAAATCAGTTTGTTGTTTTTTTGTTTTTTTTTGGCGTTTAAATTGTTTTACAGTTTGTCATGTTAGATCATTTTAAAGCTAACTATACGTTTTGTTTTTTTTTCCTCTTATTAAAAACCGGGCAGTAACCTATATTTGCTTACATCCACGTTATTAAGACTAGTTATGATATTTGTCATATATCGTAAAACAAAAAAAACTAAAAACAAAATGGTTTTCGTATTTCGTTTTTTAATATCATAAAAAAATATATTACGCCATTCAATTTCTCTTTTCAATTCTGAAAACTTGTAAATAAAAAACTGAACAACATATTGATAACAGAATCACCAGTAAACCAAATTAGTACACGGTAATTAACTACTTGCAGTTATTTTCCATGAACAGTTTTAATCAATTTTTAAAAGATATTCTAAATACTTTATTATTGATTTAATCATAATACTTTTATCTTCTTTAAAAAAAAAACACGTTTTATGTTACAATGTTTATCGCTCGTCAACACTATACATAACCGGAAATAAACATCCGACTCCATACACATTTCTCGAGATTATTCTTCGTTGAATTCTTAAATTCGTGGTTTGCTGTGACCCACAAAACCCACGAAAATTGGTATACCACGAATAAAATGAGTCCAGAGTATATGATATTGTATCAGTCACGTGTAGATTTTACATCCCTCTGATTGATTGTGTTAAGGACAAGATGATATTATATTATATCGATTATCAAAACCAGTATTCATACTTGTCTTACTGCTTATAAAAAACATCTTCACAAGTTAGCTATGTTTATTCCATAGACATTTAAAATCAGTAAAACAAATAAAATAATAAAATGCAAATACTTGTATTGATATTTATACCTTATTTCTACAAGAGAATATGAGAACAAATGCCGGCACTGTAGGTAAAAGTAATAAACGCACTATTCTGTATTATTATATGCTCATTCGCAGATACAGTGCAGAACATTGAACGTATACATCCTCGGATTTCAAATGTTTGGCTTTGAGCGTTCCTGATGAAGGTAAATCCAGAAAAGCGCTTCGGACGCATGAAATTATTAAACGTTGTTTTAAATTTTTTACAGGGGAGGTAATGTTTGCCACTTCATTCTGCACTGAACATCAGTACAGGATCTGTCAAATGGTAACTTTTCCGGTCGGAGCATTTATACAACAAGTAAAACATTGAAGCTGTATGACCACATCAATCTGTAACAGTTTTAGTAAATTCCAGATATTGCATTCCTTTAATGACTACTCTTTTTGCAGCTTTTACGTTCTGTTTGTTTCAATTTCGTCAATGTATGGCGGTATTTGTTCAATAAAAAGGTGGCTAAGAGGGATACACTTTTGTAAATTGCACTTAAAATTGATACCGAGACGTATGCAGCAGGTATACTTCTTAAAGTACACTACATTAAATTATCTGAAAGTGTTATAAACATAATTGTATCTTTTGTATTATTCTTATTTGTGTACGTTCCCTCTTTTGTGTATGTACGAAACCATTTTCTGTAACAAAGAAAAAAATCTCAATTTACAAATTAAAAATCACTAGCTGTTTGATATTACTTTCTACTATAAGTATGCTCACTCTCCTTGGTTGTAATGTTAAAAGCCTTGGTTGTGTTGTTAAAAGCCTTGGTCATTAATGTGGATATTTTCGTTGCTTGAACAGCAAAAATAATAAGTTTAATGTATACATTCTAAAATCAAAAAGCAATGGAATTTATGTTTTAAAATGTCGGTTGTTTAAATATGGGTGTAGGTCTACGGTTATTTTGTATACTTTTGAAAATGAAAAGATTTTTGGGGAATTATGTCGGTTTTTTAAAAACATTGATGTCATAATCGAGGTAAGGTTACATCAATTAAAGCGTATCTGTCTAGTTCTGTGGTACAGATATTATCTGAACTCGACGGGTGCCACATGTGGAGCAGGATTTGCTTACCTTTCCGGAGCACCTGAGATCACCCCCAGTTTTTGGTGGGGTTCGTGTTGCTTAGTCTTTAGTTTTCTATGTTGTGTCATCTGTACTATTATTTGTCTGTTTGTCTTTTTATTTTTGGCCATGACGTTGTCAGTTTGTTTTCGATCTATGAGTTTGACTGTCCCTCTGGTATCTTTCGTCCCTCTCTTATATGACATAACAATGAACCGATTCATGATGGCCTCCGCGTACAACTTTTATAGAATGCTTTTAGCTGTACCACCTGGAACCCCTGGTTGAAAAAAACTTCATTGTAAACAGCGGCATAATAAATTATATTCATTCATCATGTTCATTACGCAACCGCTATTTGAATGTTTGTACATAAAAATGGAATTGAACTGATATCATTTATTTGATCGTAACGTTTCAAAATTTAAGTAAAGAAATGCGGTTTCAACATTATCACCACATTTATTATGAAGTGAGCGGACATCAATGTATATTGGAACATTCATTCAAAGGATTACGATAGTCTCATATAAATAAAATAACAAGCGGCAATCAATGCGTATTTCGACAATAAATGTTTTTCTCGATATTGCACGAGGCAAAAATAATTGAAAATCCGACATTTTTACAAACAAACAAAAAAAAGTCGCCTGTTTTATTTTGTTGATAAATTTACTTACGTACAGTATGTAAAATGTATTTGTTTTCGTATATCAATTTTTATTGTTATGTTTCTCTCTAAATTGAAATACTGCATATGATATGAGGACTACAAGATCTGTCTACTGAAGGTGTTGTTGATGTATGTCTTGCCACCACACATTTTCTAAATTTCTGTTTTTTATTCCGTTTGAACAAAAATTGTAAAGCAAACAAGATTAAAACATGAAATACACTTGCATCGTATGCAAGAGATTGTATATTCAATAAAATTTGACAATAACACAATCAATAATGATGATATTTAAATGTTTACTTGTTTAGCAGGATTTCCGAGCTTATTTTCAAGAATTTTTTCAGTTTTTGTGTCGGATAACATAACAAAAATAAATATTGAAAAACCCACAGCTGTGTTCTTCAGTGTACACACGTAAGTGACACCAATCTCATAACTCTACATGTTCGCGAATTGTACTTAAATAAAGGCAACAGTAGTATACAGGTGTTCAAAAGTCATAAATCGATTTAGAGAAAACAAATCCGTGTTACAAACCAAAACCGAGGGAAACACATTAACTATAAGAGGAAAACAAATGAACAACAGGAACATCGAAGTGCAAGAAAAACAAACGCCAACACACATAGAAACGAACTATTTGATAACAAATGTATATAAAGTTAGTATAGTGTGAACATACAATTGTGTAATAACACGTCCCAAAATGTAACAAACATCCTGTCAAAAATATTATCAAATTTATAATCGTATTATTAATATAGAACCTTTGTATGGTCCAACTTTGTTTTGTGTATAGCGTTATGGTGTACGGTTTGAAATGCATGTTGTATTGTTCATGGGGAATGGTGTGTCGTATGATCGGAATGGTATGGGACAATTGATCGTAAGCTTTTCAACACGAGTTTCTATTCCCATTATTAAAAAACCAACTAAAGACAACAATTTCTGTGAGAGTAGGCATAGAGTAAGTTATGTCAACTGAATCCAAGAAAACCTGTTAGCATTAGATTTCTTGATAATACGATTTCTTATAATCCTTTTTTTTTTTTTCTCTTATTTTCAACAAAAATCGAATCAGTTCTTTATTGCTAAGCGCAGACATTTTATGCGACTGTCATACAAGTGAGAGGTTTAGCTAGCTATAAAACCAGGTTTAATCCACCATTTTCTACATAAGGAAATGCCTGCACCAGGTCAGGAATATGAGAGTTGTTTTCCATTCTTTTGATGTGTTTGAGCTTTTGACTTTGTTCTTTGATAAGGGACTTTCCGTTTTGAATTTTCCTAGGTATTCAGTATTTTTTTTTTTTTTTTTACTTTTTATTTAAATATAAGAATCCTTAGCACTGTCGACAAAAGATGCAAAATACCTGACGCACTTTCTTCATATCAATATCTCTGTAAATCCATACGTATAATGGCTTTCTTTGTTTTTCTAAAATTGTGTATGCATGATCGAAAAGATCAAACAGTCCATCTTTTTTCCAAATTGATTCTGAAATTCTCAGGATTCTAGACCTAAAAGAGAATATTAAGTTTGTATCATTTATCTGCTACAAAGGGTTTGTACGTACGTTCACACACACACACACATACAGAGACACACACACACACATTGTGCCCCCCCCCCCCCCCCCCCCTGGTGTGGGTTGTCGTGGAATCGTGCATTCGTAAAGTACGCGGCATTAAGAAGTTAGAAAAGAAATGTCGACTCGGAGTCACAATAATCGCCAAGTAGAGTGATATGTGTGGATCTTATTCTTGTGAACTAACGAGATAAATTTGAATAATCTAAGTCTAGAAAATATTTGTTTATGGCACTACGAGCCATTGCAGCTTCCTTTTATAGTGTTCAAATTATAATTGTTTACTCTAAAACATTTTGTATGTATCTTTAATACTGAAAAGAGCAATACAGCTTCGACGTGATCACATGCTTTTTACTTTGCCAGTTTTACCCACGTACCAACAGAGGTTCGAACCAGGAACCTCTGGTACAGTAAACCACCGCTTTCTTTACTCAGCTAAATTATCATCCGACTAGCACATTTATTTGATAGCTATCGTTTATCAATTTATTATAAGGTTTCACTTTCACATTTCAAACATCGTGGTTTCATAATGACGATATTCACATAAACCTTTGTAAAACTCATTTAATCTCTTTTATTCTCCTTGATTTTTGTTTAGTCCGAGCACCACAACGTAACCAGTGTAAACGCTGTTCTATCAAAACTGCACCAGCCAATTGTTTTAAAAGAAACCATAGCACTATACGTCACCGTTTTATCAAATGCCATAAAAAATAACACCACTTGAGCAGCTAATAGAGGGCGGGCTTATATATACAATAGGTCAAGTAATGCAACGATACATAACAAGTTGTAAAACATGAAACTGTTAAATGTGTGTTATGTTCCATACCGGTCAGTTCCCCTGGTTGCTTTTTGATGTTGCACACTCCCACAGTGTCCATATTGATGAAATGGTCTTGACAATTTATAGTGAACTCGTCGAATTCTACAAAGTATACACATTTCATAAAAAAATTGAAGCGAAATTATTGTCCTTCTTTGTTATAGTTGAGCCTAATTTAGCAAGTAGTGGTTTAATATTACTTGAAAATTAGCAGAGTAGTAGCTACAACATAGTAAACGAAACCTATAATTTCTCATTGTTAAATAGCAGATTAGTAGCTATAACATAGTAAACAAAACCTGTATATTAAGAAAAACCTACGCTTATGGTATCTATCTATTGATATAAAAAATCCATGGCTAATATAATCTACAGACTTTGCTATGTCATACGTTTAGTATTTCAATGATGGGGGTATTGTTTTTGTTTTAATTAAAAAATAGCAGAACAATAGCTATAACAAAGTAAACGAAACCTGTAAATACTAATTGTAAAATATTTACGTTTTTTTATTTTTTAAAAAGTATTTAAAAAAATTGTAAAAAAGCATCACTTACATACATTAAAAACTGTTGATACGTCTACGTTTTAATCTGTTGATATAAACAATGCATACACTTGACGGGTGCCACATGTGGAGCAGGATCTGCTTACCCTTCCGGAGCACCTGAGATCACCCCCAGTTTTTGGTGGGGTTTGTGTTGCTTAGTCTTTAGTTTTCTATGTTGTGTCATCTGTACTATTATTTGTCTGTTTGTCTTTTTATTTTTGGCCATGACGTTGTCAGTTTGTTTTCGATCTATGAGTTTGACTGTCCCTCTGGTATCTTTCGTCCCTCTTTTGAAAAAATCAGCTTATTGTCCTTGACTTCTTCATCAACTAGAAGTCTAAGGTTGTGGATGCTTTATTTATTCACCTATTCTCACTGTTCCGTCTACAGTAAAAGATCGCCTTTAGAACTAATGTGAAGAGGCAGTTGCACTTTTAAAAATTATACATATCTACTTCACAATATTTTTCCAAATTCTTTACAACATTGCAGCAATAGAAAACCTTTTGATGGATCTACCAATTATACTTATATTCCTCATGCTTCTTCGTAGATACACATTTCTTGTTTGAGGTCAAATGAACAAATATAACTTCTGAGAAACCGCAATTATTCAATACAAAAAAAACAGCGAAGAAAACATCATCAAATTGGCATTCTTTTTTTTTTTTTATGGTCAACATATACATGATATCGATTGAGTTCGGTGGCGTGATATTTCAACTGACAGTCGGTATTGCAAAGTATACACATTGTGCATTCCTACTGACATACTTAATTATTCGAAATGCAAAATTTCTTAATTTCTATATTCATTGTTGCCAAAAATAGAAAGAGAATTCAGTTATGTGGTTGGTAATTGTAACCCAATACACAACGGCACTGTTTGAACATGCCTCGGCGCAAGAAGCGCATTCAACGACACATGGTGCATGCACCATCACATGGTCGTTCAGCGTGGATAGTATATAAAGGGTTCGTAACGCTCATAATTTCTGATGAAAGTAAGTCGTCTACTTTTTTAATCATTTGCTGCGTTTATATGTTGCAAACCTTGTTCAAGCAGATTTTTACTAAATTTTTATTATAACTTCTCAGATCGAAAACTTGGGCTTAAAAACGGCAGCATTATCATTTTGAAATAGATTGGAACGTGTTGACAGAATGAAGAATTATTTGCCGTATCCCTCCTTATATCTTCTGAATTTGAGTGCGATGCGTAGAAAGGCTAGTTCGACATTGGGTCTGCTAGTCAATTAGAAGACATGACGGATATCGTGTGTTGGGCGTGTCTGAGGAACTTGTTGTGTGATTGAAAGGAACTGTACGAATAACTATTTCGATACTGATATCAGAAGTTCAACCAGGATGTAACCAATAGAAAGCAGAAAGAAATTTCAACAGTTATGTGTGTTATACATAAGTTCAGCGGGAGCAAAAGTCAGCACAACATTTGATAGGTGATTTCTTGGTGCACTGGAAGGATTTTCTTTAATAATTGCTTATCATTCTTCTCATTCAAATTCAAATTTATGGCTGAAACAATAATTCCTAGTTTCAAAATAATACGGAAAATTAATGTGAACGATTTCATAATTAATTGAATTAGGGATCATCGAATATATTCGAAACTCAGAAACAGGCGAATCAACACAATCCTATCATGTATTATTGTATTAGAACATCCGCTTATAAGGTTAACATTAAAGAGGTAGTGAGAAAGACATCTGTTCAAAAGAGGTAGTGAGAAAGCCATCTGGTCCAACTGTTTATGATTTTGAGCCAATTACAGATTTAGAGTCACAAAAACCCGCATTGTATACAATTCAGGTTTGGCGACAATTGCCTAATAATCGTTAGCTGTGATAGATTACTGACGCACGGATGTACAATAATCTGTCAATATATTCAGAGTCACCGTTTCAGGGTCCAAACATGTGATAAACGGTTGGTTTCAATTATAAAAAAAATTATTAATGCTCAATAATCAAGATTACAATGCACTAATTGACAATTACAAGTTATCGAAGTTTTTTCAATTGAATTGTTTCATATTTTTTATGTAGGGGCCCTTTATAGCCGACTATACGGTATGGGTTTTCTCATTGTTGAGGCCGTACGACTGGTTTTTAAGGTTAATGAAAATCTCATATTCAGTAGTCCCTTGGAAATTTCATAATTTTAGAATCATAGAGATAAACCGTACGTGAAACTATAATCTTGAGAAACAATTTTAATCGCAACAACCTTGATAACATATATATAATAAACAAGCAATCTAATTGGCCATAGTGGAGTAGAGTCATGTACAAATTGAAGCAGCCATAGCCTGTACAAACGTTAACATTACACATACGTTTTTAATGCCCTCCAAGTCAACCATCTATATTCTGAGCAGACAAACAAGTTAATGTGGTAAGTGTTTAACCATAGATATTTCTCTATATTTAGCACTGCCTCAGTCTTAGTGGTGTGTCTTATTTAGACAAGACCTGTTCACTGCTCTACTCCAGACAATTTCTAACGATAAGGCTGTCTAAACTCGTCTTTCTTTGAACGGTCTAGAGATATGTATAGGTCTTCATTTGTATATGTGTATACAGGACAGTGCCTTCTAATTATTTTTACAAAAACTGGTCGTATTTTGTAAATATTTAACTCCAGATGCACATACGTTCATTATAAAAAGAAAACAATAATCGAATACGACGGCGTTTAACGAAAAAAAATTTAAATACAATGTCATAAGGGAAGACACTTCTATTTCGAAGCCATGACAAGGGAGGTTTAGTGCATTGGAAAAGCTATTGCATATGATATGGTGTAACAATATTTTTATTTCGTTCCGCAGTCTGTAAAGTACACACTGAATTATTCGCTAGGTGTGCTTGTTTTCTCCTTCGTCATATTATTTTTTTCCTGGATTAATAAATGATAAATAGAATGGAAATTCCAATCAATTTTCAATAGTTCCGTTCTCCCTTTCTAAATGTTTGAAATAAAATTGCTTGTACGTTGGATCTTTTGTTGTTTGTATTACATCTTAGACTTTAAAACTATCATGGTCCAAAATAAATGGTACACGCCATACGTAGTAATAATTTCCCGCTCGGGTGTTGAAAGCAATTGGTAAATGTACAGATCAGACTCTTTTTCGAATGTCTTTAGACCGAAATTCTTGAAAACATGTCTCTTGTGAGTTGAAACAATAAGCATTGTATCTTTATACCAATTTGTGATTGTGACCGTAACAATTATGTAGTGTCGATTTCAATGATATTTTAAACAATATTGGTCTCTTTCTCTGAGAGATCAATGTTTGTTTGTGGAACAATCCTTGTAAATAAAGTCAATAAAATGTGAACTTGCACGATCATAAAGTATTTACCATACGATATGAAACAGCATGGCAGGTATAGTGTCCGGGTGAGATCGTGTTGTTTCTAGTTAATCAGTTTAGTTTTTTCGAATGTAAACCAGGTATTAAAGTTGTTTCACTACATTAAGATCAAATCGATTAAGTGATATTTTGTAAGCATAACATTTTTGTATACAAGATCGACCATCTTATTCCAATTGCTATGCAGGTTTTGAACACAAACAATTCGTAATTTCTCTTTGTTGTCTTCAAATGAAACCTCTTACACAGTTCAGGTTTTTTAAGAGTAAAGCAATAGAATGTATGTGTTTTTATAAACTGGACCTTTCAACTGATTTTATTGATTTTTAGTACTGTAATCATGTGAAAGGACAGACACATATATTCACAACAAAGTCACAAACGCACACAACTCTCTTTCTTGACTAAATTTTAAATTATTTGTCAGTTTAAGGCTCATGTCTGTTAAAATACATTTTACCATAATCTGACCGTATTGGGATATAATAGGAATAACTATATACAAATACGTTTATTTAAATGATGAGATATCTCCCAAAATTATCACCGCCAAACACAAAAGGAAAAACATAACCTCAAAATGTCGCAAGCAAGTAATTTAATTCAAATACTGTTGCAATTTCGCAAAAGATTCAGCAAAAAATTACTGAAACAGATGTGGATATCTTCTGTGCATACGAATTTATAGTGAGACAAAAAAAAACAGCATTAAGAGGTGATAACTCTAATTTTGGTAGAACACTTTATAGCGAAACCGGTTTTTTATATTATACATCAAATATCTTAATGACACAAAAACTGGTGGACAGAACAATGAATAATAGAACAAACATTTGAGGTCTTGTCTAACAACTTTAGAATAAAAAACAAAATGACTATCCCCCAAAACTATTTACATCTACAATCCTTGTAACGTAAAAGTAAACACTTTCTTCATTCGGGAATCGTACGTACAGCGTTCGGGAATCGTTCGTATAGAGTTCGGTCATCGACCGTACAACATTCGTATAGCGTTCGTACAACGTTCGGTCAGCGTTCGTACATCATTCGTTCATCGTATGGTAAATGTCATCGTTTAGCGTTATATATATATCGTATGGTACAAGGTATCGTTAAACGTTTTATGTGTCGTATGGTACATGGTATCGTTTAGCGTTTTGTTTATCGTATGGTATATGATATCGTTTAGCGTTTTATCTATCGTATGGTATATCATGTTGTTAGGCGTTTGGTATATGTCGGGTTTTTTTTTCAGAAACTTTATTTCAGTTATTATATGAATAGTATCTTGAGTTAAGAAGATAAAAAAAAATTAAAAGATAATTTAATATGAAAAAAATAGAAGGATAAAATTTCCTAATTTTTTAATGAGGATTGAAATAGTGAAAAATTATTTATGTTTTGAAGCATTCTGTAAATATCATTTCAAATTCGATATTATAAAATGTTGGAAAACTAACCTACACAATACCCTTAGATCAATGGAACGTGATCTATCTAATTAACATAAAATTTATAAAGTCATGAAAAATATTTAATACTGATTATAAAAAGTTTTATCTTGAGGATCGTTTAGCAATACAATAAACTTAATATACATGAAATATAATTTTATGTAGATTTCGAACTGTAAACGATTCCTTACCGATAGATAGAAATATGCAACTAATATCATTACACTATGAAATACCCTGCTATATAAAACGAAGGGGGAAAATTTCCTTCCGTCACATTTTCACATGAGACCAAATACAGCTAAAAAAATCTCTCTCTCTCTCTCTCTCTCTCTCTCTCTCTCTCCAAATACTTTTTTGCTCCAAATATTTCCTTGACACAATTAATTATATTCAATGTTCTGTAAACGAAGCTTTATATGAGATACACTTTCTATCTAAATGAAGAAGATAAAAAAAAACTATGAGGTTTGCTACTCTTACAAAACAAAGATTTAAGCGTTATGACTAAAAAAAGACATGACATCATTCCCTGGTATTTGTTCCCCTCAATGTCCGAGTCTGATATAAACCAGGGATTGATATGGATATATAAAAATTCGTGAAGTTTTCTATGGAACCAGTGTTTCGATTGCTGCTGTCGGTATTAAACTGTCATTTTGAATGTAAAAAGTGCATGAGTCCATGTATAAGTGAAATACAGAACTACAAAATAACTCTTCCTTTTTTTTCGTTGATATTTCTTGATCATAAAGATAAACTTCTGTCCAAGTTTCATAAATTTACGAATTTAACAACAATCATTTGAATCGAATTACCTTAAATAACCAATCAATTGTATTTTAAAGTTGTTGATTTCTTCTTGTCATGAATACATGAAATATTTGTCACTGGACGTTATGCAATCAATGATCAAATACAAATCTACAGTATTTATAAACCTATTGCAATTTTATATATGAAAGACTCTAAATAATATAAATATTCATTATTTTACACATGTTCGAAGGATCGAATTAATCATTTCTACAAATTGCTGTTAATGAAAGATTTATTGCAATTTTCCAAATATTACTTGTCTCTGTAAAATTTCATATGGACGGACCAAACTGTTTTTTTTTTATCTTTAGACAAACCGCTGCAAAGCTCATTTCCCGATTCACTTAAAGGTTTTTGGCGATCTTCTTTCTTGTTCATTTACATTTTA
Source organism: Mytilus californianus (assembly GCF_021869535.1). Taxonomy (NCBI): domain Eukaryota; kingdom Metazoa; phylum Mollusca; class Bivalvia; order Mytilida; family Mytilidae; genus Mytilus; species Mytilus californianus. Next base: position 6,652,791 of record NW_026262679.1, on the reverse strand, counting down.
AAATTAAAAACCTACAAAAATTTTTATTCTCCGCTAAGACAGCGTGAAAGACAAATACACTTTTGTTGGTGTACAAACGGCGTTTTGACAAACCGGTAATTTCTTTGCCCGGGGATATGAATTTGACATTTAACTTCCTTCAATAATTTTACAATACCCAGCCGTGTCATTTCCGTATATTGTAGATGGTACGTGTGACTTATATTCACGACTTCTTTATAAATCCCCAAAACGTACCAACCTAAATGCATTCACATTGAAATTGAAAGATTTCTCAAGTTCAATTCAAAAATAGTTTAAAGTTAATATTATTTTTGTCTTTTGGTTGCTTGTTCATTGACGTTTACCCTATATTTTTTTTTGGCACGTCTGAAAGCCGCTCAGCGATTAATTTCACACAAGAAATCTTACGAGAAAAATAAGTCATGAACATTAAAGTATAACTTGAGATCTATTTTTGTAGTAAGATGTTTTTGTGAAAAATAGCCCCCTCAGGACACTTTATGATCTTCGTATATGCACACAGAAAAAATAAATAAAACAGTCTCAAGCTGTTTGAATCAGTGAATTTTGAAAATGTGGTTTTTGACAAAACCGGTAATTACTTTTTTGTCTCTTTTCTTAACAATTAGGACACGTGCCACTGATTATACGATGAGGGGGGTTTAAGGACCTTGACTACCCATGAGGGTCATGCACGGTCGACATATTATACAACAAGACCACTATCATAAATAGTCCAAACAACAAATTTTTTATTGGTTTGTTTCTCATTTCTCGTTTTTTATATAGATCAGTCCGTTGGTTTTTTCTGTTTGAATTGTTTTACACTACAGTAGTGTCCGGTAATTACGCCCGTCCGGTTAACCCGCCTACTCCCATTTCTTCCGTAATTGTCACTTCCGTGAATATTTCGTCTGCTATTTTATTCATAAGAACTGTACTTATCATCACTGCATGTGAAATTTTATAGAAAAAATCCTTTATTACGAAAAACTCTAGTGATATATATATAATACAGTTCCTAAAGCTAAGATAATCATATTATTGCTAACAAAACTCATTTCTGACTTGAAATTTGTTTTGGGATTATCTGGAAATTCTTTATAAGTGGTCTATTATTTAGGTTTATTCCTAGGGAAAAACATCTTGTTGTTATTTAATTGTATGTAAAAATACGTTTCTATCCTTCATCAGTTGGCCACACAAATATGTTATAGTTATGGAAGAAGCAAAAAACGAAAAAATTGCGTACTTTTTTCAATTTTTCTGGTTAACTACAATACCACTTCTAACTGTCAAATATTCAAAAGTGACAACTTGCAAACGGGCTAATTGCTTTATTCTTCTGAATTTCATTTCACTCAAGATTTGTAATAAGCATAATATCTATGAATCCTATCATTTAAGTTCGCTATTATGCAACAATTTTTAAAACTGTGGATCTCACAGCTTACAATAAAAGTCTACAGTGCACAAATGTTCATCTTTAAAACTTGTTTATTAGTTAAATTATAATCACCATTGATATTCACAATAAACATTGGTTATGCATGACATATCACAAAAGTATGACACGCGCCGATCCTGCATCGATAATTTCATAAATATTGCATTCATAATCGTCAAACCCGCAGATCAATTAGTTTTTCGAATTTGTCAATTAATTTAGATTTTCTTTAATTCGCTAATATATTCTGTATGCACGAAGGAGTCAGGCCTGAGTAAGGTAAAACGTTCTTTTCTCACATTGCAATACGGTACGTCTAAACTTAGTGCTCTAGGGACTAGAAGGTTACATGTATTTTTTCATAGTATGGTAGAGATTGTTATTAAATGCATAAATTCCAAATTTTATAGAAAAAGAACAACAAATAACTGAGTAAATTCTATTTCATTAAGGCGGACGTCGTAGAAAAACTCGGTTTAAAAACTTGTATAATTGTATTTCCAATTCTAAAAGATGATTTTGCTACCTTCTTTGCGAACTTCATTGAGAGCGCACTGGATTGAAAGTTTTACAAATAATCCGATCAATGTAATTCTTTGGAATATGTAACGCGAACCTCAACGAGAACATCTGGATTGAAACATTTTGTCTAGATCAGCCAATCGAATTTCATCTTAGTATTTGTTATTCACGTTTTGTTTTACAAATGCTTAAACAAATAAAATTTAAGCTTTATACAACTGCTCGGGCTACCAATTATTAAAAAGAAAGAGTGCTCTCTTCGAAGTCCTCGTTATCGAAAATATTTTAATTCTTTTTTCAACTTCGATTCGTATGAAATAATTCGATAATGCTGACTGTCAATCTTTTAAAATTATTATATTACTGAGCTGTAGCAATAAAAATATTGCTAAGCATGAGTATGTCTCGTGTATACATAATAATTGCAAAAATGCGATAAAAGAGAAATTCAATACACAAACAAAGTTTTACAAAACTTTAGGACAAAGGAAAAATCTAAGGACCCCGAATATACTCTTGTAAATAATTAGATTAATTTAGAATTCCATCAAAAAACAAATTGTTCATTTAGGTCAACAGAATTTGTATACCTTAGGCTATTTTCAAAAAAATGTTGACCAAATATCCTTTAGACTGCACTTTACCCGCACATTCACCAAGTACGTATTTCCACGGCTAACAAAAATTCATCAAAATATCCTTTATTTACATTAATTTCATAATTTTTTTTTTAATAATTTTTGTATGTTAATAAATTTGGATGAAAAGTCAGATAAATTATATTTTATTGGATGATAACCAAAAAAATGAAATATTCATCCCATCATCTAAATGTTAAGCCTATGATTACCTATATAAAAAGATATTGTTGCAGATTCTAACAGAACACAATTGCTTTTTATTTATAAATACCGTATATGCTAGACGAAACTATATACGCTAAAGAAAAACGATATACGCTTAACGATACGATATACGCTAAACGAAACGATGTACGCAAAACCATACGATGAATGCTGAGAGAGCACTTATGGTATCGTTTATGGTATAGTTTATGGTACATGGTTTCGTTCGTACATCATTCGTTCAGCGTCCGTACAACGTTCGGTCAGCGTTTCATTTGCATTCGTACACCGTTCGGGAAGCGTACGTACATCGTTCGGGCATCGTCCGTACATGAATCGGACATCGTCCGTATTATTAACTTTTACGTTACAGGGACTGTAAGCACGATTGTAAGGTAATAACTACCTGAGGTGCTTGATTGAGAAATGTATTTGATTAAAATAAGTTTAAGAAGTGGAGTTTGCACTTTTTTGGTACAGTTTCAGGTAAATTGCCGAATAGTGTCTGTTTCTCCGAAGGTACAATTATGTAGTACACACACAACGCATGAACGTTACTGATATACACATTGATTGAAAAATACGTTAACACAAATCGGCTCATTGGTAAACGTGAAATCTTGATTAATTAATTTGGAAAGGTTCAATGTCATGATTTTTATAACTGTATCTTAATTACAACAACAACCCTTCGTATATAAACTGTTTATCAGATTGGTTATAGTATTTTCAAAAAAAATATTAATATTTTGTTTATTTTAGTTTGTTTTTCAAAAACATTTTGTAATCCCCTTAAACACATAGCATTAGCGATGATCTTAAATGGTGTTATTTGTGTTTTATTTAATTATTTACAACAGTAGTTTAATTATGTAAAAATCTCATCAAGCAATTTAAAAGACGAAAAAGAAGGTCAAACCACAAAAAAACAACGGAATAGCAAATTTGATTGAGACCGGTACGTCTTATGCTATTCATTCACCATCTTCAATGCACATTCATAAAATTAACATGCAAAAATCGAAAATTTCGCAGTATCACTACCGGGGAAATATGAAGGTGTAAATTTGAAAGTTGAAACCGTCGCTATGGTAGTTTTCATAATCCCAAGTTCATCTAAATATATATTTTTGTATGAAGTTTGCTGTACATAAATACATTCAAAAGTTCATCAACTATGCTGTCAAGCAAAGGAAATATCCGTTTGATGCCATCATATTCCATCCATTTGAAATTGGAATAAGTGCAAATCGGAATGTGATAAGGAAATGCGTTAAAGCTTATGGTGTACGGTAAAATATTGTATTATGTACGGTGTTATAGAACATCATGCAAATTGACAATTTACACCATTACATGCATTCAAAGTTATATTCCAATCAAGTTAGTCACGCAAATACATTATAAGTACAAATTACCAATGGCAGATTGACAATGATAGGCAACACAACGGGATGTAGTAAATTACTTCGAAACTTTTATAAGCACACACGCAAACACACATTTTAAAAAACACTAATCGCATAGACACACACTGCACTTTCGTTGCAAGCTATGTCTAAATATATTGTTCCTTGTTTATCCAATCATAAACGGAAAGCCATATCAAGTACAATTGCCCCTCTTAGAGTTTAAACAATTTTCTAAGTGTTTATAAATAAGAAGATGTGGTATGAGTGCCAATGAGACAATTGTCCATCCAAGTCACAATGTGTAAAAAGTAAACAATTATAGGTCAAAGTACGTCCTTCAACACGGAGCCTTGGATCACACCGAACAGCAAGCTATAAAAGGCCACACAATGATTAGTGTAAAACAATTCAAACAGGAAAACAAATCTTGAGGTGTCTCGCAATCGTTTTAATTACCTTACATCGTTAACCACTGTTACCTTAATACGCCAACGGTAAAATAACGTACCGAGTCCAAAACACACTCACAAAATATACACGTTTTATGTTATGCTTTTACTTATCAGTATATGCAACATTCTTTACCGGATGGATTCCTAGTGAATCATTTACATTACCTGCTAGACACCTCGTCGTCCTCACTTCCCCATCCAAAGAATTGGTTAGGATAACCATTTATTGCTTCGAACTGTTCTGTCGAAAAGATGACAATACCTCCAAAATTTCTTTCATGAGGTATCCTATCCAAAAAAGTAGACAAAAATGGTAAAATAAAAACAATACGGAGATACAGATACTGAATAGCTCTTTGTGGATGGGCGGGAAGTATTAAGTTCAGTCTTAATAAATGATGTCAATTGAAGATACATATGTACATAATCAAAGAGTTTGACATGTGTTATCCAATTAAAACTTGTAATAACTCTGCTTGCTCTGAGGCATAATGCCTTGAAAAATTCAAAGGCATTTTACAAAATACCTGAATTATTTTATAGATTGAAATGTACACAGAAACTTAGTCATTGAAAGTATAGAACACCACAACAGTTTATCTATGATAATAACTGAATGTTAACGCTTGCATTTACAGAGAATTAATTATCAAAAATAATTTCAATTGAATTATTTAAAATTCCAACAAGTACTGAACTCGACAATTATTACCTGAAACTGAATAGATAATAAGTATAGATTTTGCGTACTGACGTTGTTTTTCATCTTAATAACGTGTTATAGTATTCTTTTATTTATCTTTATTAATATAACTTTTACTGTTGAGTCTGTTTTTTGTGATATACATTTGACGTGACTCTGTACTTATGTATATCGTCATACTTTGTACCACACAATTATTTTATTTTATTTATTAATATTACTTTTACTGTTAAGTCTGTTTTTTGTTATATCCATTTAACGTGACTTTGTATTTATGTATCCCCTCATACTTTGAACGACATAATTATTTTATGTTTACCTGTGCGAATTTGGAATCTTCGGTATCGGGTCCGTTCGCGCCCAATACACGTTCGCACCCTACACGTTTGCACCCTACACGTTCGCCCCTAGGTCCGTTCGCACCCTACACGTTCGCATCCCTTTTTTTTATTCAAAAACCTGATAAATTTTTAGATGGTTTGTAGATGTTTATATCAAAATATTTGTATTTTCATAAATAAAAATTCGGGAATTTTTAAATGAAATATTGTTTTAAATTGATTTGATGATTAATTATTAAATGTAAATTAGTTAATTATGTATAATTACTGCTAATTGGTATTTATAAACAGCCTAATTTGGTGTTATTGTTGAGTGTTTAAAAATCAGGATTGTTGTCATGGTTGTTTTAACTTGCTGTGATGTAAATACTGCATGTATTTAGCTTGGTATGAATAAAACTTTGAAAATTTTAAATAAAAAAATGAAAGATAATTGTTTTCAACAGCTTGGCACCTTTGATCTCATGTGTGTCAGAATCTCACTTCATTCATAAACAATGAAAAAAAACATTTATAGCAATACACTATCCAAAACAGGATTACGAATTATTCAACACATTAAAAAACGTTGTCAGGATCTCACTATATTTAGAAACAATGAAAAAATAAATATATTTATAGCGATACACTTACCATGCTTACCATTTATTCAACACCGAAATAACGTTGTCAGATTCGCACTTTATTTACTAGAAACAATGAAAAAAATATTTATAACAATACACTAACCAAAACATGATTAAAAATTATTCAACACAAAAATAAAATACTGGTCGTAAGAATCTCACTTTATTTAAAACAATGAAAAAAATGTTTATATCAATACATTTACCATGACACAAACAAAAAACTTGTCAAAATCTCACTTTATTTAGAAACAATGAAAAAATATATATTTATAGCAATACACTTACCAAAACTCGTTTACAAATTATTAAACACAAAACCAATAAAAATTGGGCGCGAACGTGTAGGGTGCGAACAGACCTTGGGTGCTAACGTGTAGGGTGCGAAAGTGAAAGGGGGCGAACGTGCATGGGGGCGAACGTGATTGGGCGCGAACGGACCCGGATTCTGCGAATTTCAAACGCGCGATTTTACGCCAGTACTTAAAACCTTCCATCCTTTATGGGTGGCTTTTACATAGATAAATAAAATCGTATAATATAAACAAAATGAGGATTTTACATTTTATGTATGCCTTTTTGTGCTTTTTCGTTACATTTGTTTGTTTTTATAGTGATTAAGATGATAACACAATGTTGACTGCTGTACCCCTATTTTTGACATTTTTACCTATTGTGTCTGTTTGTTTTGTTCACGCATCGTTGTCAATATAATGGAATTTGATGCGACTGTCATGCAAGTGAGAGGTTTAGCTAGCTATAAAACCAGGTTCAATCCACCATTTTCTACTTAAGAAAATGCCTATACCAAGTCAGGAATATGACAGTTGTTATCCATTCGTTTGATGTGTTTGTTTTTTTGATTTTGCCATTTGATTGGGGACTTTCCTTTTTGAATTTTCCTCGGAGTTCAGTATTTTTGTGAGTTGTATTTTTTGTTGAATTATGTTTAAAAATTTCAGTCGTTTTACACAATGACTAGGTATATTTAGTCATTTTATATCATACCTTTTAAGGTTAGGTATTTTACAAAATGCCTAAATAAAGAAAATATCTGTAACAAATACATAATTTAAAAAAATACTGTTCAAAATTACCGTTTTAGACAAAATGTGTTTACTAATGTAAATGTTGTGTTTTGTATTATTTATTTTTTACCATTGTCATAGAGGTTAGAGTTAGGGTGAGGGTCGAAGTAGAGTGTTATTATCAGCTCCCGTAAATACCTAAAACATTTATAAGTGAAGTGACAAATAAAGAAACTAGACGCTCTCAAAAGCCTGTGTCGCTCACCTTGGTCTATATGCATATTCAACAAAGGACACTTTCCAACGTTGTAGACTATAATAGGATTAATGACAAAAATCTATTTTTTTTTTTATCTTATATTGCTAATCATTGAAGTCTGCTTAGTTTCTCTCTATCTTCATGATCTTATTTAGCTTTAGCTCCAAACAAAAAAGAGGGTAAACAAACTGCTATAAAGAGTAACAGTCTACAAATTATATCAGCAAAATTTGACATGTTAGTAGGTCTTGTCTTGCTTATCATTTTTGATTATTTAAGTTTCTATCTAACTTTTATAATTTTATCATATCAGGCAAAACGCCAAAAAAATGGTAAAAATTGTAATTAAAGGGCAATAACTCCAACAAGGAGTCGTCAGACAAGTTCCGCTATTTGTCTTAATTGTAGATCTTGTCTTGTTGATCATTTTTGCAATGTAAAGTTTCTCTCTATCTTTTATAGTTTTCAAGATAATAGGCAAAAATCGAAAAAAAGTGGTAAAATTTGTCATTTAAGGGCAATAACTCCTACAGGAAATCGTCTGACAGTTTTGACGTATACAGATAATTTGTAGAGCTCAACATTCGGAACAATCTAACCCCTTTCAGATTTCCTCTCTCTTTATAACAGTTATCAGAATGATAGACAAAACTTGCATTTTACCCCATATGTTCTATTATTTGCCATGCCGGCCATCTTTGTTGGCAAGCAGAGTCATCGGACATATTTTTTAAAACTAAATACCCTAATGATGATTGTGGCCAAGTTTGATTCTATTTGGCCCAGTAGTTTCAGAGAAGAAGATTTTTGGAAATGAATACAAAAATTTACGAAAAATTGTTAAAATTTGACTCTAAAGGGCAAAAACTCCTTGAGGGGTCAATTGACAGTTTTGGTCATGTTGACTTATTTGTATATCAAACTTTGCTTAAAATTATTGCTGTTTACAAATTATTTCTATCTATAATATTATTCAAGATAATTTCCCAAAACTGCAAAATTTCCTTAAAATAACTAATTTAGAGACAGCAACCCAACAACGGGTTGTCTGATTCGTCTGACAATATCAGGGCATATAGAACTTCACTTGATGAACATTTTTACCAGTTGTCAAATTTACTCTAAATGCTTTAGTTTCAGAGATATAAGCCATAAACTGCATTTTACCCCTATGTTCTATTTTTAGCCATGTCGGCCATTTTGGTCGGCGGGCGGGATCATCGGACACATTTTTAAAAGTAATTACCTTAATGATGATTGTGGCCAAGTTTGATTCAATTTGGCCCAGTAGTTTCAGAGGAGAAGATTTTTATAAAAGATTACAAAAAAATATGAAAAATTGTAAAAAAATTGACAATAAAGGGCAATATCTCCTTAAGGGGTAAATGACCATTTTGATCATGTTGACTTATTTGTAGATCTTACTTTGCTGTATATTATTGCTGTTTACTGTTTATATCTATAATAATATTGAAGTTAATAACCAAAAACTGCAAAAGTTTGGCTTGGTTGGCGGGCTCGGTCGTCGGACACATTTTTTAAACTAGATACCCCAAAAATTATTGTGGTCAAGTTTTGTTTCTTTGGTTAAGTAGTTTCAGAAGAGAAGATTTTTGTAAAAGTTAACGGACGACGACGGACGACAGACGCCAAGTGATGAGAAAAAATCACTTGGCCCTGTGGGCCAGGTGAGCTGAAAAGGCGCTTATTCTACGACTGTAATGGACTGGCATAACTGCAGGCTAATTTTTTTTGGGGGGGCAAAAACAATACCTTAATCTCCACACAATAATATAATTATCCTACAAAATTAATATTCTGAAATAGAATAACTCCTTTTGCACAATACAGGGCGTGCTTGGTAATTTGTTTACTTAGCAATACATTCCGACGAAAAAGAAGAAATAAACGATGAGTTGGAAGATTTACGAGAAGGTCATTGCCTGATTGGTGATATCAATGTCTATTTGAAATATCTATGTTATATTCAACACAACACACTCCTTCCTTACTTACTAATTTTTTATTGCGGATAATTGATGCTTTAGCTTAGATTGATGAGGGTAATGATATTTAACTTCCTGACGACAAAATGTGAAAAGTCTTCGTAGAATGTATAGTTACATTAGGCAACTAACTTTTTACCCCATGAGTTTTAATAAAAAATAATATGATTGACAATCAAAATTCCAATGACATTTGTGCTTCATACTCGGAAGTACGAAAATATCTCACTAGCTTGAAACAATTGAAGAATGAGGTCAAATGATACAGGAGGAATCTTATAATATTGACATCAATGTTGAGACAATTGACAATTGATGGTAACATACCTTTCACTCTATACAAATTACTGTCTTTTGGTATTAAAAAGAAACATCAAACGCGATCATAAGATACTCTAAGGTTAAACTTGAACTAAAAAGATCGTTGACGGTTGATGATTCTAGTACCATTCTTACGGCATGCTTGCCAATCGACAAGCTAAAAAATGATCTTAACGTTATTTTCCTATGCTTACGGGGTGATTCAGTTTTGTTTAAATAAAAACAAATTGATTCATGTATCTTACGTGTCGTGGATATTTCTCTGACTTGATTCAAGACAAAACTTAGATCAAATTCCCATGTTGCAGAACACACCAAAAAACTGTTCCAATTCAGACCGGTTTCACAGAAGGCTATCATAATGAAAATTTGAATATACTCCAGCTTATGATCCGATCACGTACACTAAACCTAGCAACATGAAAACAGTTTATTGTATATATTACTATACATATGAAACAATGTTTAATCTTGGTGTTCCAGAATTAACACTGCCTTTTAGCTCTCATGGTTTCTTTAATTAAAGCATTTCTTAAATTGATTCAAAGACAGTAACTGTATAAAAAGAAATGGACCAAATGTAAGAAAGGCGTTCCTTGCCAGTCATAGTTCATGTTTCATGTTTTGTCTCATCTAAAAGCACTGTCGGCATTGTACATTTCTTAACTGTTTTTAAAGACCATACATTTGTTTGAAGAATTGAGAACACATACCGGTTTTCTGCGAGGGACCTTTGACAACAGAATTCCTTTAAGACCTTATTTCAACATGCAATGGTAAAGAGCTTGAAATGAAAGTAATGTCTTCAACACAGAATTTGGCTTATACAAGTATTTGATCGTGTGGATGGTCTGCGGGATGTAAGAATCAAGCAAATTCTGAAGAAGACGACGATGATAACGATATCTGGTCAAAATAGGTTAAGGCAAAACTAATGAGGAAATTATTTCGTACAAATATATAACAGGGACCTAATGGAGGTTGGATACAACTTTGACTATGCGGAATGTTTAAATCCAGGGATTAACAATGAGAAAAAAAGCATGTTAATCTGAAATGTTGTACACTTTGCATGTTGAAGGAGCCTTGCAGCAACTTTCTCTGAGGAGTCCATAGGTGCTGATATCAAATTCCTACCCATACCATCTCTATAGTCATAACAGAAAAAAATGGCTAACCTATCAGTACTTCGTTTAAACCATTTTATTTAGTTACCTAGTGAAATATGTGTCGCTGACAGTCGGTATATAATTAAACAGAAACACATTTGCGTTCGATTTTTTGTTAATGAGAATTTAGAAATGTATCATAAAATGTATATGTAATGTAAACAATATCAATTGAAAGCCGTTTTTTTTTTTTTTTTTGCTTTTCTTGTTGCCCACATGAATTTCGATCCATAAAAAAAAATATTTGTGAATACAGTATTTTTAAATTGGCTCGCGTTAAGCAACCAAAAATCATCCAATTAATGAAATAGGCTACTAGTACATTTCGTATCAGAATGCAAGTTCTTGATATTGCTAATCTTCTTAGTCGCATTATTCACATACATTAAAACACGCAAAAGTGTATGCGTTTACAATAAGTTATGCTTATATAGCAACATTTTATGCGTTATCTATATAAGTTGCTAATATTTTATTTTGTTCTTGAATGTTTTGTACCGGCATTAAAATGCTGTTAGTTTAGTACCTCAGAATGTATACAGTCACACACATTTTTATCTATAATAATAAAAAGCAGTGAACATTTGTTTTTTTTTTTGTAAAAAATGTATTGTTCTTATAATACAATAGGATGCATTATTTCTAGTATAATAAGAGCAATTTAAGTTCGCAATTGATAAATATCTTTTCGGCATCCATTAAAGGTAAGAATAGTTTCTTTAGATCTTGAATAATATGTACCAACATTCAAATTCAGTTTTTTTTGTACAAAGGGATAAAAGAGGGACGAAAGATACCAGAGGGACAGTCAAACTCATAGATCGAAAACAAACTGACAACGCTATGGCAAAAAATAAAAAGACAAACAGACAAATAATAGTACAGATGACACAACATAGAAAACTAAAGACTACGCAACACGAACTATGATTCGAATTATGTTTAAAATTGCAAATTTAGTTGGTGGCATCTATATAGCATATCAGTATTTTGTCAGGTTCTTGAATATTATGTACCATAATTAACATTCAGTTTAGTGTGTATCATAGAATACATTGTTGTGCATACATTTTCACCTATAGAAGACTTTGATTACTTAAATTGTTGTCATCAATAATGGAATTGCTAATATTTCTTTTTTTTAAAATCATGTACCTGCATAAAAAGTATCTCCTTTTGGTACCTCGGAGAAGATTGTTTTACACAAATTGCTAGCTATATCAGTCTCAGAATGATTTGTTTGACATTAGATTGAAGCAATTTAATTTTTAAATAAGGAGTTGTGTGGTCGGCATCTATTAAGAGAGAGGCGAAAGATACCAATGGGACATTTAAACGCATGTCGATATTAAACTTAAAAAGACATGTCAAAAAACGAAAGGACCAAAAGACGAACATTAGTATACAAAACAAAAAATAGAAAAAAACGAATCCCATTAAAAAACAAAATACGTGTGCTTATGTTTTCTCTTTTTTTTCATATAACATACCGTCATTATTTTAGTGCTCTTTTGGAAACCTCAGACTAGATTATTTGACACAAATTGTATAGTCACACACATTTTTGTCTACAATAATACAAAAAAACAAACATTTCTACTTTTTCTTCAAAAATGTTCTGTTCTTATAATACAATACAAAAGTTTCATACTCAATATAATAAGAGCAATTTAAGTTTGCAATTGATAAATATATTTTCGTTATCCATTTAAGGTACGAATAGAAAACGCCGATATTAGAATAAACTAACTGAATATGTGCACACAGAATTAATGTGAGCTTTAGTTATATAATGGGTTGTCGGTAGCCATTTGTAACACTGATAAAGAGGTCATGTCTTCCTTTTACCTCGCCGCACAGAACATGAATTATCTATACTGTTTTATTTGCATACAAACAAGAACTGTTGTGAGATAAACAATAAGTTTGAATATATATACCTATATCCGTATTTCTGAATCTTAGTACTGAGTTGGGCCGGATTGTCACCACACGTGTAAAGAATTCTGTCATCTTCAGCAAGAACGTCAACATCATGTATTACTATACAGTCATATTTCATGTCTTTTATTGCCTCGATAAAGCCAGTATTTATAAGCATCCCTTTGTTAAACAGATTCCCAGGAGTCTGCAAAATAAGGAAAAGTGAAATTACTCAAATATATGTATATCCTAAGTGTTCAAATCGTGATATAACCCAACGGGTAGAGGATTAAAATTGCATACCTGTGTGGCGCATTATAACATTATACTTGTATCTAACGCTAACATTAGTTCCATGTGTAATACAACATACTTTTGATATTCCCCTTTTTAAAAGACATTTCTGAGATTAATGTGACATTGCAACTGTTCTCAGGACACTTACTGGCAAGGTAATTTTGCCATTTGATAAGGGACGTTCCGATTTGAATTTTCCATGTTTTTTTGTTTTTTGTTTTTTGTTATTTTACTTATATTATATACTTCATGTTTCGATAACTGTTTATGACACTGGTAAATTAACAACATGCTATAGTTGAAGTAATTTTTAATCAATATTTTGTATATGCAGCTGTATTATTCTAAATGCCCTTTATTTCCATTTTTAGTGAAACCGTATTCTTTACCACAGAAAATCAGTTTCTAGAACATAATTTTTGTTATTTCCAATAGTTCGTTTATATGTCAAATAAATGTTGCTAATAATAAGTAGATGATAAACTCAGCATAAATATCAGATAAAAGAGAGGCGAAATATACCAAACGGACATTCAAACTCCTTAGTCGTAAATAAACTGACAACGCCGTGATAAACAATAGATTTACAATATTTATAAATCAGAAATTCTCCAAACACGATCAATGATGAGAAATGTATTATTGTTTATTTTAAATAGTTGGTGAATAAAGTTTACGGCATATCTAACATGACAATGCTTCAAGACGTGTAATTAAAGAGACGAAAAACACTATTTTTTTAAACAATTTACGTTTAGATAACTGTCTAGTCAATACATGAAGGAGAATTGAACACCAATCAACTAATATTGCCTGCTTCAATTTATATCTTTTAAAGAAAACAAATCGATACTTACCTGCTCAACAACGTATATCGTAAATTCCAATTGCTGTCGATAAATACGTGGTATAAAGTTATTAAGGAAAATCCGTAGTTGTGGTTCTCTGTCACGGAATGGAACAATAACTGCAATTTTTTGATACGGTGAACAGTTTTGGGGTTTAAAATGGCCCTTCTTCATAAATCCAAACACTGTACTTAGCGTTTTCAGGTCAAATAGTGTCCTGTTGAGCGGTTCACGTCCAACTAAAACCATTACAAAGGATGGATAAGCTGAATTATAATTTATTAATGGCTATAACTTAAAAACTACCATTTGGAGGGCCAAGGGTTAGGTCTCACAGAGAACACAAGTTTTTACAGATATCCTAATATTCAAGGAGGATTCTACCAACAAAGCCAATATTAAAAGACAAGACAGCATTTAAGGTGAGAAGACTGAATTTTCCTAAATAGGAAAACAAATAACCTATGAATATTGGATAAAGTAGAAAACTGATATTAACTATTTGTCATCCAACTTGTTTCATGCGGTTCCCGTCCAACTAAAATCAACATAAATGCCTGAACAAGCTGAAAGGTACTTTATTGATGGCTATAATTTAAAACTATAATTTTAAAGTCCGAGTGTTTGCTCTTACAACCGAACAAAAATCGAACACATATAAAGTTGAGTGTGAAAATATCTTTGCAAGTCTGGTTTCAGTTTCTATCCTTAAAATATCAATGTATCTCTACTAACAAGTATGTTATATTAGAGCTTAGAGGTAGGTGTAATCGTGGTGTCCGGATTGCCCAAAGAAAGACCTCACTACGGTCGTTCTTTGATTTGATCCATCCTGACACCCCTCGTTGTGTTAAACAACAAGAAACACCCTAAAATATGCATTAACTATAACATGATTGGAAAACCAATATCATCCTTTCTGTCGTAAAGTTTCATACTCAACGGACCATCTTTGTCAATTTCTAAATGTGAGTAAATGCATTTTGGCAGACCTATCTGTATCTGTGGTAGTGTTGATAATGCGATCAAGACAGTATCAACATGCGAAGTTTAACGCATAGCCAATTACATTGCATGACTCTTGATTTGTATTTTATATACAATTATGATAAACAAAAATGAATAAAAGTTTCAATGCTTTTTAAATATTTTGTCACTTATTTGTTATGTCTTTGTTCCGATTGGTCTAGTTTTGTTCTTTTCTTATTAGTACAAATTATTTTGCTGAGAAAAAAATTGCCTTGACTTCAAAACCATTTGTTATTTGTGTATAAGAAATTTGAGTTAATAAAATTCTGCTATCCAGTTACACTTTCGATGAAGCGTTTTAAAAAAATACTGATTATGAATTATGTCCTTGATTATATATGTTGGCAGTTATACAAATTATAAACTGTTCTATTAAGTTGGGGGGAAAAAGACTTTTATCTTGAAATGTTATCTCTTGTACTTTTAAATAAGGCGCCTTCTTTATGTTAGAATCAAAATGTACTTTATACCATTGTATTAAGCAGAAAGTTGATGAACCAGGGTTATGTCAAAGAACGTCTCGTCCTTTTTCTAAAACAAAGATCATCGGAAGATACCAAGACCTTCTTGGTAAATATTATGTATCAAATTCACAAAGAATACATGATGGTCTTGAAGTATAGCTTCTAGGTACTGACGTTGTTTGTCATCTTAATTACGTGTTATGGTGTTTTTTATTTGTCTATGTATATTTCAAACCTTTACTGTTAAATCCATTTTTGGTATATATCTTTTTGGCGTGGCTAGGTACTTATACATCGTGTCATTGTGTTATTGTACTATGGCCATTTTTGTATTCATGTCTTTCATTTTTGCTAATGTACTTTGTCTATAGAGTATATAGATATAAGAAGATGTGGTATGAGTGCAAATGAGACAACTCTCCATTCAGGTTACAATTTGCAAAAGTAAACCATTATAGGTCAAATTACAGCCTTCAACATATGTGTCTATATGCCATTTTGTTTTTCTTTGTTGAAATAGTTATTTGTTTTAATAGTGATTAAGATTATAACACAATGTTGACTGCTGTAACCCAATTTTAGACATGTAACCTATTATGTCTGTTTGTTTTGCTCACACATTGTTGTCAATATAATGGAATTCTATATGACTTTCATACAAGTAAGAGGATTAGCAAGCTATAAACCCAGGTTTAATCCACCATTGTCTACATAAGGAAACTCCTGTACCAAGTCAGGAATATGACAGATGTTTTCCAATCGTTTGATGTGTTTTGAACTTTTGATTTTGCCATTTGATAAGGGACTTTTAGTTTTGAATTTTCATTGGAGGTATTTTTGTTATTTTACTTTTTAATAAATGTAGTATAAAGTACACATATATCCGAATCCAATAATCGCAAAGGTTTCATAGATTTCCTTCTTTCTGCTTTTAGTCTCTCTCTAAGTTTTGATTTGATGGAACATTCTGGATGCAAGCGGATATCAATTTAGCTTACAATCAATGGTTTTGTAATATGTTTTACAATTACAGTGGTGGAATATTGCAAATGTTGTCCCGAGTAGCTAAGATAATTACACTTTGGATAAAATGCATCGTCAAATGAAGTGTAGTTGTGCCCTAGAGTTTTCATGTTTGTCATATGTATATTTTTGCCGGAAAATTGCAAAGTTAAAATCTTTGATAAATCTGCAAAATATATCAACAATTAATCCACAAAAGGATGTGCAGATGTTTCATGTATATGTATAATCAATTCGTTTAACAAGTGTAGAGCTATATATCACGTGGAGCAGGATCTGCTTACACTTCCAGATCACATGAGATCACCCCCGGTTTTTGGTTGTGTTTGTGTTGCTCCGCTGTCACTGGTTTTGTATGTTGTGTTTTCTGTACTGTTGTTGTTCTTTTGGTCTTCTTCGTTTTTTTGCCATGTCATTGCCAGTTTATTTTGACTGTTACAATGTCCCTTTTGTATCTTTCGCCTCCCTTTTCGATCTTCTGCATACTAAAGACATGTATATAGAAAATGTATGTCATATCAACTTCGTTTGCATACTATTGAAATAGCAATGATTGTTTCGGGGGAATATATGGGCGGGTACATACTTTATTTCTAAACTTGGAGATAGCTGTCCATTGTTTTGTGTAACGTGCCTTAAGCTTTTTTTATTTACAATCAGTTTTGTTCATTAGGATTTACTAAAATTATATAATTACAGTTTGATTATTTTAATGGTATTGTTTTAGTTCAGTTTCTCTATTTTATAAACAGCGTCTAGAAATCTTATTCATATAAAAATTGAAAAGATTAACATGTTCTTGTCTTCTAATCAATATTTTAAGAAATCAGAATTCAGAATAACGCAATTCATGTTAAGCATTTCTTTCACAATTTAGATAACTGATTTCTTCTAATTGACAATAGAGTTTATGAAAATAAAGAAATGCATATACAATTTTAAAACAATACCATTTACCATAAGATAAACAAAAACGCTAAACAATAGCATATTACACAATAAACGAAGCGTTGAACGATACCATATACGATACAATAAGTTAAATGCTAAACGAACGCATAAGTTACAAACGCTGACCGGACGTTGAGCAAACGAAGACTTGACGCTATACGAAAAACGCCCTTGCGAATCACGAATGAAGCAAGTGTTAGCATTAACGTTATCAAAACTGTAATGATTTAAATTTCAAGAGTATATCGAGCATACGCATAGTATTAACATGCATTTAATTTATGAACATCAATAACAGGGTTGACCTATTTACGCAAAAAGGTGTTCGAACAGATTTATGAGGAAGAAAAAATGAAATCGACATTATTTGATTTATATGGCGACACTAACAATATAAGTTAGACATTGAGTTTTAATGTCCCTATGGTATCTTTCGCCTCTCTTTAATGAATGTGTTGACCGACACCGTGTTTCTATGTGTCAATTTACTAGCATGTTGTTTTCGGACTGTATCATGATATGCCATAATAATCGACTGATTGGACTGTGGATTCGTTTAGCGATTTCTTCAGTTTGTGTGCGTTACCTTGGTTTGTACTTTCTTAATCGATCTATGAGATTTGAACATTGATAAACCACTGTTGCCTTAAATTATACAGATAATGCAGTCGACAAAATTTACACTTGTCCTCGCTATAAAAATAAAATGAACAATAACTCCTACTTACTTAAATCGTGTGGCGGCCATGGGCAATTTTTCTTCGAAGTGATGTCTTTTTGTTCCAATGTAGATGACATGAATGACATTTGCCTAGCTCCTGTATGGTATTCAAAGCCCTGCTTAACTGCAATTTTTTTTTCGAATTTTCCGTTTGACATTGTAATATTAAAAAATAATAACACAACGTTGAACGCACTAATAATAGTGAATGTAATAAACAGTTCTGAAGGTTGTATAACACGCATCGGACAAGTAGGTGTACTCTAGAAGAAATAAAAAAAAACTTTCTTCATTTATGATCACATTAATACAAATCATCAAATAACCGAAGATATATAACATATAAAGAAAAGATAATTTTTCGGCAAACAAATGAAAAAATATAGAAAAAAAGCATACAAATGAAGAATACAGTAATGAAGATCCCTACCCAGGTATTCATGCATGTTTCAAACACATTATAATCCAAACCAAATGCATCATGTGTAAGTTAGTGACATACATGATGTTTTTTGCGTGTTACCTACCCATGATACTCAGCGAAAAGTAAAATCACAAAAATACTGAACGCCGAGGAAAATTCAAAAAGGAAAGTCCCCAATCAAATGGCAAAATCAAAAGTTCGAACACATCAAACGAATAGATAACAACTGTCGAAGTTTCTCTCACATATGAATATCAGTATTTGTAATACAAGCAGAACAGTATAATATATTATGCAAATTATCATCTGATATACAGATGTATTGTACAAATGCACTAATTTCGTCCTATTGTCCCTAAATGTGTAAATTCATGTTATCACGGTCCTCTCAGAGTTCTAAAATTTTCTACTTTTGAGAATATTTTTCATATCATCTTTTCCAATCTAAACATGTCTGCTTGATCTGCCTCATTTTTCTTAATTATTCAAAGAAGAAACTTGTTAATGATTGTTCATATTAGGTTGACCCTAAAGCTATTCAGCAATAACAATAGTGACTCATGCTTGGCTTTTTTAAGATTAATTGTTTATAGAGAAGATACACATATAATAGAGCTTCAGACCCACAAAATAAATTGAGCGCTTTTTAAATTCTGTAAATGTTTTTTTTTTTCAAAATCTATGTTTAATGCAAAATACAAATCTATAGGAAATTAAATCATAACGAAACTAGCAGTAGACTGTCGGTTCATAAATACGAGATTAAAATGACCAAAAACGGACCTATATAGGATACACTTTACGTGAGGGATGTGTTACAGTCCTTGGATCCTGTAAAATTTACATTAACACCATACACCATTACACCATTCACCATACACAATTAAACCATACACCGTGTGCCATTACACCATACACGTTACACCTTTGCACCATACACCTTACACATTACACCATAATGCAATTTAATTTCAAAGAAAGCGTGCGACTACAAAATTATTTATTTATTTTAAAAAACAAATTTTGATCACAATATTGTAAATTAATGTATAAAATTAAAAATCAGTTCTTATCAATATTTTGCATAGTTTTAAATGTCGTACATCATTCATTCACACCATTCTCGATCGCACGTTACACCATTACACCATTCCCCTGACACCATAGCACCATACACCTTCTACCATTGCACCATATGGCATACACCATTAAATGTACACGTTTATTTAGGAAGTTTACACCATTCAGGGGCTGTACCATATTTTCTTTAACTTATTGTGTAGTTATCAACAGACGCTTAAACAAAACTGAACGTAAACTCGTGTTTGTACCGCAATACATACTACTGTGATGATAATACCCTTTGGGAATACCAGTCCAATTGCAGTCCTGCCTTATAAAAACTACATTCGTATTAGTTTACGAACACTCGGAGCTGATTTTCCTTCATAAGGATCTCTAAAACTCAAAACTGAAATCCTAGTTTCCGTAAATAATTGATTACATTATGCGTTATATGGTCAAACTGAAACATAGCAAACTAGTTAAAATTTAACAGAGTATGATTGCCAATCATATGATTATCCACTAGAGATCAAATGACATGGATGTAACTAATTAAATGGTCAATAAATGGCCTTCAACGATGAATACAAACAATGCCGTATGATCAACTATTCATTTACACCGACATGACAATTATACAAACCATAAAACATATCACATCTTAAAAACAACAGATGATTGTATGTTACATTCAGGCAACCTTTACTGTGTCAATTTTCGAATTTCATCCATTGATTAAGAAGATGCAAATAAAGATACCAAAGAAATGAGGGAATAATACAATAAGAGAAAAAACAGTAATGTATGGCACTTTACTATGAACGGAGTTATATTTCGTATGGTTGTGGTAAACATGTTTAAAAGCATTAAACCATCGTCCTAGTCAATAATGCAACATCTCAACAAAAGAAAACGTTTTAAAAATAATAACAGTAACGGTACCAACAAATGTTTCGTTAGTGAAGCTCCAAGCATACTTATGAGAAAAACACAAAACACACGGCGAGGATACATTTTAGTGAGGATTTGGCTGGAGATGTCAGAACTTAATTGTTACGTAATTTGTAAACGTTTCAACGGAGAAAAAGTAATTTATATATTATAAAAGCACATAAAAGATTAGTGGCATTTATCAAACAATTTCATGTTCATACACCTATAACTAAATCACGTATAATTTGTAGCACATCATATGTACTCTATTTTTCATTCCGGTAGTAGCATAATTTTCTATATTTCAAGGTGTCAGCGTCAGCATGTATTCATCGGTCTTCAGCATTATAAGGTGATGCATGCAAACAAAGACAACTTTAAAAAAAAACATCATTGTTCAAATGTTAAAATGCTCTTTGAAATACTATGGCTGCATTTCAATAAACAGCGCTTTTTGACCCGAAAATAACGTGAGCATTATAAATATGATTTAAAACAGGCATCAGTTCAAAATAATGCTTCTCTAAGTGATATTGGAGTTTTTAAAATCATCAATTTACAACTAGGGCTCAATGCTATGTTAACAGCAAGTAATAATGACAACTCCAACAGTTGCCCGGATGACAGTTGTTTTTTTTTTTTTTTTTTTTTTTTGTATTTTGTTTTTTGTTTCACTACAATCATAAGTAATATTGATACTGTTTCTACATTCTAAGTATTTGTATGCTATAATGTTTTTTTTTAATTCCAAAAGTGCGAACAACTAATCATTCCATTTATCCAAATGGTATGCATACAAATTTAGATAATCGTTAACAAATGTGATAAGATATAATGTCAGTTACAGGGCTGTTATACTCAATTTGAAGTGTTGAATATTAAAATTGTCTATCGTGAAAAACAATTCTGTGATTTTCATCTTTTGAGGGATAGATTAGAATTCTTAATTTCGGAACAACACACAGGCAAACCTAAAAATGTATTTTTTTAGCATGCAAATTAAGTGATTTCAATACGGTTGTGATTTTAAATATAACTGAACGTATCCTTGGTTAAATTAAAGGAAGAAAACACTATCTCAAACATTGGTTCGAAGGTACACAGCTTTCGGTATGACTAAACTAAAAAAAAAGAAAAACAGACAACAAACAGATCACAAAACACAACCATCGGAATCTAAATATAAAGACTATCTAAAGCCGGGTGTAATGTCATATAATATTTACAATTAAGAACAAAAAAATCAATTGTTAATTTAGAGTAGAAAAAACATAATGAATAAATCTAGATTATTGGATACATTGAATGTTTGTAGAGAGTAAGTGTATAGTAATTTTTTCTTCGTTTAAACGCACAGTCATTATAAGGATGGTTTAGAGAAACCAAGAACCGGGGGAACAGGGGTAACTTATCATTTCTGCCAGAAAAAAAATCATTAATTTCAAACATTGTTCAAAAGAGCTCAAAGTAAATTACAAAATCCATGCTGACATATTAAACACACAACTTAAATATAAACAGGAAGGGAGGGGAGGGGTATGCGTAAAAGAAGTTAGAGCTTGTATCTGACATTAGTGAAGTAGCATTTTGAACATCGGTTTACTACTATTTGAATAATCTATAAGGTGATATCTACACGACGGGTGCCATATGTAAAGCAGGATCTGCTTAACCTTCCACCTGAGATCACTCCAAGTTTTTGGTGGGGTTCGCGATGCTCAGTCTTTACCTTTTTTATGTTGTTTTTTGTGTACTGTTGTTTGTCTGTTTGTCTTTTTCTTTTGTGGCCATTGCGTTGGCTTATGAGTTTGAATGTCCCTATGGTATCTTTCGACTCCCTTAGCTTAACATAATGTTTTTTTCTTAATTTGGGCATTTTATTAGTTAAATGCATGTTATAAACTGACTAATCTTTCCAGGCATTTAACACTATACCTGGAACAATAGAAAGACATTTTACAAAATGCCTGACTTAATTTTTTAGAACACGTAGAATGAAATGTTTATCAAATTTAGCCACTGTAATTATTTTGATATCCAGAGCTGTTTATTCTTTAATAATTACTGAATCCAACAACATGTATCATAAGAGTTTTGTCAAATTTAAAAAAACTATTCTACTGAAGTATGTGCAATACTCGTAGGAACTAACAATGCATTTCATGTAATGTTCCTATAACAGTATCTGTAACAAATGAGTTCTGATTTTTTTGCAAACCATCTTTTGGTGTAAAATCGACGTCAATCGTTCAATTACATTTCTGTATTGAAACGTTATAGTCGCTGTAGATCTAAACTTATATTTCTAAGAATGTCGCAACAATCTATTCACTAGAATGATGCAATGGTATGCCGTTGAAATAATCTAAATGATTAATATAAAAAGACAAATTGAAAGGGTTGGTCCTACTTTGTTTCATAGGCCAACGTAGATACAAGTATCTTGTCTTGTGGCGAGATAAATTGTACTTGGTACAAAATCACTCTTATTCAAACAAAAAAATCTCTGAAACTGCCATTATCAAGATGCTTGATTTCTTGATTGACAACATATTTGTTACGTTTGAAGGATGTGTTTTTCAACAAACAGTCAGCATTCTCATGGGAACTAACTGTGCTCCCTCCTCTTGTTACTGACTTGTTCCTTAATTCGTATGAGGCGTACTTCATACAGAACAATCTAAAGAAGAATGAAAAGAAGATTGCATTATCTTTTAACTACACGTTCCGCTGTATAGATGATGTCCTCTCACTAAATAATTCAAATTTTATTGACTATGTTGAACGCATTTATCCCATCGAATTTGAAATAAAGAATACAACAGATACAGTCAAGTCTGTCTCATATCTTGAAGAACATCTATACATTGACAATGAAGGTCGGTTAAGAACAACACTTTATGACAAAAGAGATGATTTCAGCTTACCAATTGCGAACTTTCCATTTCTATATAACAATAGTATAGCAGCACCTGCATACGGAGTATATGTCTCCTAGTTGATACGATATTCCAGAGCTTGCATTTTCATGTCATGATTTCCTTGATAGAAGGTCGCGGCCTACAAAGAAGCTATGGAACCAAGAGTGTAAAGTGGGAAAGATGAAAACATCCCATCGCAAATTTAACGGACTGTATCACGAGTTGGTTAACCGTTATGGAATATCTGTTTCACAGATCACGACGGATATATTCCAATTGTAGTAACCACAATCCCATCCTCTTTTCCTTTAATGTGACCTATACCTAATACCGGATTTTTACTTACATGAGCAACACGACGGGTGCAACATGTAGAGCAGGATCTGCTTACCCTTCCAGAGCACTTGCGATCACCCCAAATTTTGTTTAAAAGGGGTTTGTGTTGCACTTGGTTTAGTTTTGAAGTGTTGTTCTTTTTGATTTTTAATTTTTCAATGTTTGTGTTGTTTATATCGGTTTAGTCGCGTCTATCCTTGGTCAACAGCAATTTCAAATTTTCACAGTGGGTCAAGTTTCAGGGTTAGAACATTTACTTTGCCGGTGGTTTATTAATTTGGTGCATGATGTCTTAGGGTTAGATAAGAGTCTATTAACAATCCGCTATTTTACGATGCCTAATCACTAGATATAACTTATCAACGTGTTTTATAGGAGTAACACAACGGGTATCACTTGTGATGCAAGATCTGCTAACCCTTCCGGAGCACCTGAGATCACCCCCGGTTTTAAGTGGAGTTCATGTTGCTTAGTCTTTAGTTTTTTTTCTTGTGTTTTGTGTACTCTTTGTCTGTTCGTTGTTTGTCTTATTTTGCCATGGCATTTTCAGTTTGTTTTCGACTAATGAGTTTGAATAATCCCTGTGGTATATTTCGACTTTCTTTGAAAGTCATATAAAACTTCATATTAAAAAGTTGAAAATGTTTTATATACTTGAATGGCTACGTTTTACTATAAAACAAATGTACGTGAACTTTCTTGTATAAAAATATCCTTTATATTATCAAATTCTTCATAAATGTACTGCTATTAAATTACTATCTTCCAGTACACTAATTCACCGATATTTTCCCGTTTGCAGTGACCTTAAGGGCATACGATACAGTTACAGTGGAGGTAATGACGTCGCTAACGTGAAATTCTATTTTTCGCGACGGAAAACTGTGACATATCTTCAGAAGATGCATTTTTCGACTGATTTTTATCATTCAGAACTTGAATACGAGTACATTAACCCCTATTTTAAAAAATGACATTTCGCTTGATTATGTACGATTTTCTTTTGTGCCAACTTTTATGAACAAATCACCGACGAAATTATTTTTCATAAGATAGATATACAGCAAAAAATGCCGTTTTTTTTTTAGCAAATATCATGAAAATTTGAAAAAAATAAATAAATTGTTTCTAAAAATTCAAAACACACTTATATAGAAGTCATTCCAAATGTATTTACAAAAATCCGTTTGCGTTTATCTTTTAAGACAAAAAGTTTAGTATGACTTTCCAAAGGATTGAAATGTCCAAGAAACCAAAATGTCCAGTAAATGTCTTAAATTTCGACCCCATTTATCCCTAAAAGTAGCACACGAAGGTATATTATTATCACATATTTGAATTGACAAAGTGAAAAATAGCTTGTATCTAAAATTTCGTCAAAAATTCACCTTGGGATCAAAACTGTATCCTATGTCCTTAACTACGAGACCTCTCGTTATGACTTGGCGACCGCAAAGCGCGAGGAAAAACCGTGATGAAAGAATGTAAACAAAGTGCACTGGAAGGTTAAAAGTTATAACTGATTCTGAAAGAACAAATTTAATACAACAAATCATTTCACAACCAGTAAACTTCACCAACAAACTCGAAAGTTAATTAGTTTGCAATCAACAATCACTGAATGAAATAATATTTGTCGATAATACGTTGTAGATTCGCAATAGTATAAGAAAATAAATATACTTTTCTGGTGCAATGCACCTCTATTGAAAATATCCTGTATTACTAAATTATAGACTTTTGTGGAACAGCACTTTATTTTAGATTAACGTCACTTGAACCTTCAGGTCCAACTGCATCTCACCGAACGTTTTCTGGTGCAAATGTTCCTCCGATAAAGTCTAGCATATTAATCATGAGTTCTATAGCATTTATGAATGTATAAGGTATGTGTATCCGTTTGGGGCTCCTTTTGTGTATATTTAAACTTTATAATTATGTGTCGTTGATAATTATGTTTAAAATGCATTTATACAGCAATGTAAACTTTTACCTATTTTGTGTACCTTATAAGACCAATAAATAGTAACAATACGGACCTATTTTGAAGTATATATTTAACACATATACACATTGACATGTCGTCGTCCGATATGTATTCATTGCTCTGGCCGGGAGATACGTACTGTGGTGTCCCCGCAACATTGCTCTGACCGAGAGATACATACTATGGTGTCCCCGCAATATTTCATAAATTGTCTAAACTATCAGGCGTTTTACAAAATGCATAAAATTGGAAAATACCTGAAACATGTATAAGTCTTATTTAATGAAACTGCAAATATAATTAAATATTCATATGCTCACCTTCATTACTGCTTATGATTGTTTCACTTTTCCACAATCGCATATATTGGAATAGTATACTATTCAATCGTTATAAAATGTCGTGATTTACATATGGTAACCGATTTTATTGTATTGATTTAATGATCATGATACTGCGTGTTAATCTGTTTGTTTTATATATTTAATCCGAAATACTGAAACGACAAACACGTTGACCCAAGATTTATGCATGCATTTGTTGGACATTTTAAAAGTTGACTGATTAAAACAATCACGTTCTAGCACGAACATAGTTTTTTTATGCACAATTAAATAGAATAGATTTTTTATTCCTTCTTAGTGCACAGGAAACATTGACCTACGCATAAACGAAGAGCAAACGACAAGCAGTGTAAACAATTCAACCAGTTATGGACTGTTAACCATTTGGCAATCAAGGAGAACCACAATGTGCTTTATTAACGAAATCAACTGAACCATTATCACATCTCCTTATTTTATATAACTAATGGGCTTGTTTCAAGCTCGTCAGAAGTTTTCTTGAATACATGTTATGTTTTATAAATGGGGTTAACCAATCAAGTCACTGACATATTCATTCCAATGATGTTTTCATTTGGTCAACGGGCTATACATTGCAAAATCTTCCTACTTTTTGTTTACTTACAAAAATAGAATAAAACAAAGTTTCTAAGAACCTTGAAAATTATTTTGCGTCCAACTTACACCGGAAATAAATGGATAAGATTTATTTAAATTACAAAACTTTATTTCGACGTTACGAAATGAAATTGTGTGTATTTATCAAGAGATGCATAAGCATTCAAAATTTCTAGATGTCGCCTTGCCTTTTTTCAGATGGCTTCATCTTGCGATAGTTACAATTGTGTAGCAAGATATCATCACAAGCACATGTCTCAGAAATTGTTTACCTATATACCTCAATATAACACGTATATAGGTAAACAAAATCACTTGACGGAAAATTTAAGTTGCAAAAAAAGGAAAGGATGGTAATCGATAGTACTATTGTTATTTAATCAAGTCAAAACCATTGTAGTTTTATATTCATTGGCTGCATAGTCATCTGCAATCTGATCCTTTGTCATTTTTGTCATTGGGTTGCTGTCTTGTTAATGTATACTCCATATGTTTTCTTTTTAGTCATATGTATAATCTGTCGTTTATAAATATGTATCCATTTCCCCTGAATATGTTCTTAAATAAAGGGACGATCATTTGATTTTCTGTGGGGTATAGGAGGATTTGGAAAATGATAAACTTGGCTTGGTATATGAGCTGAAAATAAAGAATTTTACACAAGACGGACTGAAAATATTTTTTCTGCAACACAGAATGCAGGGAACTAATGAAGACAAATTAAATAAAAAAGGATTCGTAGTAACAGATAAAAATAAATGATCAGTCCTACTGACCATCCCCCTACCCAACGAAAGAATATTAAATAGCCGTACACTAACTGTAAGTGTTCCAAATTGAAAAAAAAACATGATTTAACAATTACATGCAAGGAAAACACAAGAATAATTAAAAAGATGATATGTGTACAACAGCTATGATAATAATAAATTAATTGAATGAATAAAGGAAGCATGAACGAAAACATTACAAAAATATCTACTTTTGATTAATTGGTTAATATAAAAAAATCATTAGTTTTTTTCTTCAAGTTGTTCTGCTGAATAATATATACTTAAGATCCCGCCAGAATGCCTACATCAAAGATAGGCTTGGCCCGAGTCCTAAAATTTATAGGGAGAATATTAAGAGGGGAGAGGCATTTTTGCCCCTCCTCCTTTTTCCCTTAAAATAAATCTGAATATGCTGTATACTATAAAGTAAATTTATTGTACAATTTTTAGCCAAGTGACTTTAATTCAGAAGTTTTTTTCTTGCATATCACTCGATGTTGATATTATTCTTTTGGTCTAAGGGCAAATTTGGGATGATAGTAGTGCTGGGTGTTTAGAAAATATAAGCTATGAACCAAACTTGAAAATTCAATATGTCAATATGGCGGCTTTTTATAAGAGGCCGCCACAACAAAATATCAAAATCAACAAATTTCCCTTATTTTAGTTCAAATTTGTCATGTTTGTAGTGCTGCGTGTTTCGAACAACATAAGCTATGGACAAAACTTGAAATTTCAAAATATCGGTTTTTTTCCAAGATGGCCGCCATAAGATATCAAAATCAACAAAATTCACTTATAAAAGGTTACAAAGTGTTTTGTTTTGACGTATCTTCAGTAAAACCTAGTGCCCTATAATACCTAGTGTATGTCACATTTATATACTAAAGCCAAACATCAAAAGATTTCTGACGATTTTCTACAACGAGGAATCCCGTATAGACACTGGCGTTATTCCAATATTTAAGCTAGACTTAACTAAAATGTATACTTTTCGACTCGAACAGTTTTCTGTGTGATCAACTGGAAGAGGACATAGTAATGATCTAAAAATTGCAGTGATCTCAGGCTTGCCAGGCCATTAACAAGGCTTCTTCTGTTTAGTTGCAATTTAACAATCAACCGCAACAATCTGTTTGTATGACATTGATACTTGAAAAGCTGCACATGCAGGTAGTTCAAAAAGACATGATGTTTGCAAAGGTCTTTTGAATAGTCATTAAAAACATTAGTTGATAATCGTTTGGCCAAATATTCAGATAAAGTCGAGTTATTTCATTTAGGCAAATACGACGCTATCCATTTCAAAGTTACTTCTGTTGTTTCCTCTATTCTTCTTTAACATTTAATTCAACTGAACTAAAACCATCTCATAATGTATATAGGCCTTCTACTGGATGCTAGGACTAGAAAAGAAGGTACTACATGACAAAATGCACAGTTTACGTCTGTCTTTTATGAATGGTCCAATTATGTATTTATCTACTTTACTAGAAGATTCCATTTACGAAACATTAAACATTGACCAGAATATGTGGTTCCTTCCGCGAAACCTGTGGTTTTTACAACAGCAGTCGTGAATAATATTGACAACAACAAGAGTTCAAATACGTCTAACGAATCGTCACACAGTACGATAATTTCCATATTTCAGCTTTTTCTTAGTCTAACTTTGCAAATTCGTCATAACCTTTTGCTTGAAATATATGTATTTCACTTTTAATCTCTGGTACTTTAAATAATATATTATGCGCCAGCACAACTGTTTTATTATATTGATATAACTTAGTATATATGTACTACATAATAAGATGTATCCTTAATACTAACTAAATATAACCACGCCTATCATACTTGCATTACTAATAAACTGTTTATGGACACACACTATGTCAATTGTCTAACCAGATATACATGTATGCCAACCTGGTATAATTAGTCAATTGTGTAGACTATATCCTCACATGGTATATAAGTTAACAAAATGATAACACAGATGTCTTGAAGCAGATGATAATGAAAACATTAAATATGTCTGGACAGCATTCCACGCATGTAGAGCCAAGACAAATGGTCATCCGCCTTTATATATTAGTCCGCATTCACCAATGGTCCAGGAAAAGATCAAACCTGTCACAACGATTCGAAATTCCATGAATACAATCCAGCAATGTGTTAATTCTTTCCGAGACATGTATCAATTATCACTTGTGATCAATCGATTTTTTGCTTTTGCAAAATCAGAACAGTGGAATAGGGCAAACATATTTCTAGCAGAACAAAGAATAGTTTTGTTTTAAATCTTCATATATAAATAGCATAGAAATGACATCGTTGAAAACCTTATATGATTAGTTAGAAAACAGTGGTTGAACATGTGTTCAATCAAGGAAACATTATACTTAATGAATAGCAGATGTACTTTAGAGGCTCTTATGCATCATGAACATGATATTTCCATGAGCTTACAGTAGGTGTACTTTCCATTCAAATGCAAAGATCCTGGCATAATTTTTATTGAGGAACAAGACTTTGGTGATAACTATGTAACATTCAAAGAATGGAGTAATAAGACGGACACTGACAGTCCACTTAACCACAACTGGTCTGTAACAATAAAGATTGAACTAGACATTTTGATGTGAGATCATTAAGTGAATGTTCCTTCTAGGTGAATAAAGATTCCATTAAACTGCTTGTTAATTTATTTTTTTGCATTTTTCCACCCAAATTATGGCTTCCTGAACCCGTGCGTGATACTATGCCATATAACTATACAGTTTAAGTGTCGGAAACGTAATTTGAAAATGGTAACTGTAGATCAAGCCTATGAGTAGAATTACACACTTGTAAAATAAGAAGGTGGGGGCAATCGTATTGACCATCAATATCGCACAACAGCTGCATGTAATAGTGTTTTGTTTAGAAATGAACATAGTAATTTACAAGTTCCCATCCACCTTTGAAATAATATAACGTGATCAGGTAATCCGCATGATGTTCTACACCAGGAACGGGTTAAAAGCAAAAACACAACATTCTCAAAGCATGTAAAAGCTTTAGGCGGGGGAATGTATCAGCCTTTTACCAAGATTGCTACTGTGAGTGAACGCGGATTGCGTATACCTTCTTGGACATTTATCACAAAGTCATCAGCCTCTTGTAATTAGGTAATAAAATGTTGTTGACAGATATAAAACGGATGTCACGGTAGATGAAAATGCACGAGGACAATGATGTTATGTACGGTCCTGTTGAAAATGTGGTGGGCAGTGGGGCAGACACTAAATGGGCTGTCCGTGAGAAACATTATTAAAACACAAAAATTAAAAAGTTGAGCAAACGAACCCCAAATAAAAACCGGGGATGATATATTGTGCTCAAGAAGGGTCAGAGGTTCCTGTTCAACACCTACCTAGATGCTCTTGTTTAAATAGATCGATTAATCATATCAAGTAATTAAGAAATATATCATATAAAAGTGGATTTATAAATATCTCTTTTCTAACACTTACAATTCACAAAATATCAAACTTGACTCAGTTTTGTTCATTTTCACTTTTTTGGCCGCCATATTGGATTTTTCAGAGTGGGTCCATAGCTTGAATTGACTACCACATATATATATATATACAATTGTGCAAAGTTTCATGCTTTTATCATCAAACCCAAAATTCTTTTAAAAATATGCATGAATCAGCTGGACTAAGCGCAGAGAACGTGCAAAAGATGAATAGTTCCAATTCGCAGTGTTTGCATAAGAGTTAAATTTTGGGCCACTGCATTCTCCATTGGAAGCTACAATAATCACTTAACCAAACGCATATTTATTATGCATGGTCATGTATGGCGGGAATAATAGCATTATAGCAGAAAAAAGCTATTCTTCCGGATGGCCGGACGAATAGGCATTTTTTGCTATTTTTTTTGCTAGCCGGAAGAATAGCCACTGCCTATTTTATATAGCAATCCAGCAATGTGTTAATTCTTTCCGAGACATGTATCAATTATCACTTGTGATCAATCGATTTTTTGCTTTTGCAAAATCAGAACAGTGGAATAGGGCAAACATATTTCTAGCAGAACAAAGAATAGTTTTGTTTTAAATCTTCATATATAAATAGCATAGAAATGGCATCGTTGAAAACCTTATATGATTAGTTAGAAAACAGTGGTTGAACATGTGTTCAATCAAGGAAACATTATACTTAATGAATAGCAGATGTACTTTAGAGGCTCTTATGCATCATGAACATGATATTTCCATGAGCTTACAGTAGGTGTACTTTCCATTCAAATGCAAAGATCCTGGCATAATTTTTATTGAGGAACAAGACTTTGGTGATAACTATGTAACATTCAAAGAATGGAGTAATAAGACGGACACTGACAGTCCACTTAACCACAACTGGTCTGTAACAATAAAGATTGAACTAGACATTTTGATGTGAGATCATTAAGTGAATGTTCCTTCTAGGTGAATAAAGATTCCATTAAACTGCTTGTTAATTTATTTTTTTGCATTTTTCCACCCAAATTATGGCTTCCTGAACCCGTGCGTGATACTATGCCATATAACCATACAGTTTAAGTGTCGGAAACGTAATTTGAAAATGGTAACTGTAGATCAAGCCTATGAGTAGAATTACACACTTGTAAAATAAGAAGGTGGGGGCAATCGTATTGACCATCAATATCGCACAACAGCTGCATGTAATAGTGTTTTGTTTAGAAATGAACATAGTAATTTACAAGTTCCCATCCACCTTTGAAATAATATAACGTGATCAGGTAATCCGCATGATGTTCTACACCAGGAACGGGTTAAAAGCAAAAACACAACATTCTCAAAGCATGTAAAAGCTTTAGGCGGGGGAATGTATCAGCCTTTTACCAAGATTGCTACTGTGAGTGAACGCGGATTGCGTATACCTTCTTGGACATTTATCACAAAGTTATCAGCCTCTTGTAATTAGGTAATAAAATGTTGTTGACAGATATAAAACGGATGTCACGGTAGATGAAAATGCACGAGGACAATGATGTTATGTACGGTCCTGTTGAAAATGTGGTGGGCAGTGGGGCAGACACTAAATGGGCTGTCCGTGAGAAACATTATTAAAACACAAAAATTAAAAAGTTGAGCAAACGAACCCCAAATAAAAACCGGGGATGATATATTGTGCTCAAGAAGGGTCAGAGGTTCCTGTTCAACACCTACCTAGATGCTCTTGTTTAAATAGATCGATTAATCATATCAAGTAATTAAGAAATATATCATATAAAAGTGGATTTATAAATATCTCTTTTCTAACACTTACAATTCACAAAATATCAAACTTGACTCAGTTTTGTTCATTTTCACTTTTTTGGCCGCCATATTGGATTTTTCAGAGTGGGTCCATAGCTTGAATTGACGACCACATATATATATATATACAATTGTGCAAAGTTTCATGCTTTTATCATCAAACCCAAAATTCTTTTAAAAATATGCATGAATCAGCTGGACTAAGCGCAGAGAACGTGCAAAAGATAAATAGTTCCAATTCGCAGTGTTTGCATAAGAGTTAAATTTTGGGCCACTGCATTCTCCATTGGAAGCTACAATAATCACTTAACCAAACGCATATTTATTATGCATGGTCATGTATGGCGGGAATAATAGCATTATAGCAGAAAAAAGCTATTCTTCCGGATGGCCGGACGAATAGGCATTTTTTGCTATTTTTTTTGCTAGCCGGAAGAATAGCCACTGCCTATTTTATATAGCAATCCAGCAATGTGTTAATTCTTTCCGAGACATGTATCAATTATCACTTGTGATCAATCGATTTTTTGCTTTTGCAAAATCAGAACAGTGGAATAGGGCAAACATATTTCTAGCAGAACAAAGAATAGTTTTGTTTTAAATCTTCATATATAAATAGCATAGAAATGGCATCGTTGAAAACCTTATATGATTAGTTAGAAAACAGTGGTTGAACATGTGTTCAATCAAGGAAACATTATACTTAATGAATAGCAGATGTACTTTAGAGGCTCTTATGCATCATGAACATGATATTTCCATGAGCTTACAGTAGGTGTACTTTCCATTCAAATGCAAAGATCCTGGCATAATTTTTATTGAGGAACAAGACTTTGGTGATAACTATGTAACATTCAAAGAATGGAGTAATAAGACGGACACTGACAGTCCACTTAACCACAACTGGTCTGTAACAATAAAGATTGAACTAGACATTTTGATGTGAGATCATTAAGTGAATGTTCCTTCTAGGTGAATAAAGATTCCATTAAACTGCTTGTTAATTTATTTTTTTGCATTTTTCCACCCAAATTATGGCTTCCTGAACCCGTGCGTGATACTATGCCATATAACCATACAGTTTAAGTGTCGGAAACGTAATTTGAAAATGGTAACTGTAGATCAAGCCTATGAGTAGAATTACACACTTGTAAAATAAGAAGGTGGGGGCAATCGTATTGACCATCAATATCGCACAACAGCTGCATGTAATAGTGTTTTGTTTAGAAATGAACATAGTAATTTACAAGTTCCCATCCACCTTTGAAATAATATAACGTGATCAGGTAATCCGCATGATGTTCTACACCAGGAACGGGTTAAAAGCAAAAACACAACATTCTCAAAGCATGTAAAAGCTTTAGGCGGGGGAATGTATCAGCCTTTTACCAAGATTGCTACTGTGAGTGAACGCGGATTGCGTATACCTTCTTGGACATTTATCACAAAGTTATCAGCCTCTTGTAATTAGGTAATAAAATGTTGTTGACAGATATAAAACGGATGTCACGGTAGATGAAAATGCACGAGGACAATGATGTTATGTACGGTCCTGTTGAAAATGTGGTGGGCAGTGGGGCAGACACTAAATGGGCTGTCCGTGAGAAACATTATTAAAACACAAAAATTAAAAAGTTGAGCAAACGAATCCCAAATAAAAACCGGGGATGATATATTGTGCTCAAGAAGGGTCAGAGGTTCCTGTTCAACACCTACCTAGATGCTCTTGTTTAAATAGATCGATTAATCATATCAAATAATTAAGAAATATATCATATAAAAGTGGATTTATAAATATCTCTTTTCTAACACTTACAATTCACAAAATATCAAACTTGACTCAGTTTTGTTCATTTTCACTTTTTTGGTGGCCATTTTGAAATTTTCCCCATTTTAAAAAAAAAATGAAGTCTGATGTAACGTCATGATTTACTAAAAACGTTGGATTACATTTTAAATGTATTTAAAAGATTTGGTTTGACTATTGTTAGCTTTAATATTTACATTGTTGTAAAATTTAGACTGATTGGCAGACATCTTGAAAATGGCCGCCATATTGGATTTTTCAGAGTGGGTCCATAGCTTGAATTGACTACCACATATATATATATATACAATTGTGCAAAGTTTCATGCTTTTATCATCAAACCCAAAATTCTTTTAAAAATATGCATGAATCAACTGGACTAAGCGCAGAGAACGTGCAAAAGATGAATAGTTCCAAATCGCAGTGTTTGCATAAGAGTAAAATTTTGGGCCACTGCATTCTCCATTGGAAGCTACAATAATCACTTAACCAAACGCATATTTATTATGCATGGTCATGTATGGCGGGAATAATAGCATTATAGCAGAAAAAAGCTATTCTTCCGGATGGCCGGACGAATAGACAATTTTTGCAATTTTTTTTGCTAGCCGGAAGAATAGCCACTGCCTATTTTATATAGCCGAGTTGGCCGAGTGTCGGTATTACAGGGTGTTTATTCCCTGAATTTAATTGGTCTAGGAAGAAGCAGGCGTCCTGAAAAACAAGAATTAACTAACCTGAAAATGTTGGGCTAACTTTCAGGAAAAGTATATATACCAATATAGCTATAGACCAGGATGAAGCCGGAACATATGTCAAAATTTCGATATTAAGCCATCAGTTTGCTTCATAGATTTGGTAGTTTCTAGTGAAATAAGCCAGAATATTTCAAAAAATACAAAACGCACGAAGTTCTGTGATACTGTGAGTTTGTTTTAAGTACACACTGGCCAATATTTTGAAAATGACCATGGCTTTAATCAAATTCAGGAGAATTCGAATTGTCCTTCATACTGCTACATACAAAAAGAGTATAAATGAAAGTTTTACAGGGATAGACATGTAACATTGCAATAGGCCACCTACATGAGTTGTTGAAAATGGTTTATACGCGTGAAAACCGTGGCACCCTTCAGGACTTAGCAAAACAGAATTAGCGATCAGCCATCAAGCATCGGTCAGTCATCATTCAGTCAACGTTAGGATCATGTAAGTATAATATTAACTCGGTTATACAATCGTTGTATATTCGTGCTATTAATATATTCGGTTTTAGAATTTGCCATACTATAAAAAATTATGCATAGGTTCAAATACTAGTAATTGAAACATAATACAATGTAAACTTAAATGTGTTATAGAACTGAGCAAAAATTCAACATGCATGCATTTCAATGATTCACAGTTCACAGTTGGTAATACAGTTTGTTTCTAGTAAACATTTGAAAGTTGTAAGCACCCGTTCTGATTTGTGCAAATCATTAATTTATTTATTGATTGGGGACTGTTGTCCGGATAGGATTCAACAGGTCAGATCTGTTGCTTCCGTGCTACGTCATCAATCAGTTAGGGATCCGTCACCGATCCATCACCGATTAGTCATCGATCAGTCAAATAGTAACGCTACGAGTACATGCACTGCTTCCTGTACGAGACATCTGATTTAACGAACGCATTCTGACTGTATACCTATCTGCGTATTTATATATCCCGCACAATCAAACAGACGCCCTTGTCTAGCAAGAATTTTTTCGCAAGAGTTCGATATAAGTTATAGTTTAACTTTTACATATATAATTATGTCGGTATTACAGAGTAAATAACATGTGTTTATTCCTTTAATACAATATTGGAGTATTTGTCAGTTCGTCTGTTAGCTTTATATCAGGTTAAATGTTTAGCTTACAGTTTTGGTTTAAGGTAGTTTATGGTAAAATCGACTTTAAACATGTACATTATGAAGTGAACTGTTTAACATTCATGTAAAATTGAGGCTGGAAATGGGGAATGTGTCAAAGAGACAACAGCCCGACTAAAGAGCAGAAAACAGCCGAAGGCCACCAATGGGTCTTCACACAGAGCAATAAAATCCCGCACCCAAAGGTGAGCTTCAGCTGGCCCCTAAAGAACAATGTGTACTAGTTCAGTGAAAATGGAAGTCATACTAAACTCCAAAACATATAAATGAACTAAAATTAAAAACACATACAAGACTAACAAAGGCCAGAGGCCCCTGACTAGGGACAGGCGCAAAAAATGCGGCGTGGTTAAACATGTTTAGTGAGATCTCAACCCTCACCCTATACCTCTAGCCAATGTAGAAAAAACAAACACACAGCAATACGCACAGTAAAATTCAGATCAAAAGAAGTCTGAGTCCTATGTCAGAATAGGTAACAAAAGAAACTAAGCAAATGACAATGATACATAAATTAACAAAGAACTACAAGCAGTTACTGACATGCCAGCTCCAGACCTCAATTAAAGTGATTGAAAGATTATGTCTTCATCATATATAAATCAAGCACAGTCCCTCCCGTTAGGGGTTTAGTATCATACCATCATAAAATATATGAGAAGAACATAACCCGTATCATGCCTACAACTGGTTTTAGAATAAATGTGTTTATTTCTGATGCAAAGACCCTATGAGTGAATCAATATTAATACCAAAATATGCCATCTTTAATGACCTGGCAACAGTATCGTAACTATATCCCTTCTGAATAAGTCTGTTTAAAGGTTTGGTTAGCTTTAGAGGTGAATGCCGACATTTTTGAGCTTTGTAAAGAATATTACCATAAAAGATTGGATGTGAAATACCTGAATGTATAAGATGTCTGCATGTTGATTTATATTTACGAATGATGTCCTTGAACCGATGATAAAATTTAGTAATTGTTTTTGACTAGTTTGTGATATCGAAAACCCTGGTGTAATAATTTTTCAGTAAAACAGAGGTTTCTTTCGTTAAAATCAAATACGTTGTTCCATACACGAGCGAATCATGTACTAGTATTTGCCAAATGAAGGTTTTCACTTAAATGCTATTGTCCACTGAACATGTAAATATGAAATTTTAAGTATTCATTATAGATTGGTTAAGGTTTTGATTGATTGATTGACTGTTATTTGCTCAACGTCCAGTGGCAAATATTTCATGCATGTTCACGACGAAAACAAATTAACAATAAATACAATAGGAAGGTGCTGTAATTGAGGTCGTCCTGGATGATGGTTGGGGAAATTTAGACTTCCACTAGAAAATGAGGATATAGTGGATAGGGACAGAAATTTTGCCTTGCAACAGGCCACCTACGGACCCCTCAAAGAGTTGTTGCAAGGGTTCTTAACGTGCAGAGACCATGTCACTCTCTCTACACGAGGCATCGGATTTAACGTCCCTATTCTGACCGGACGTGGCTGTGTACTTGATACATCCCGCACAACCAAACGGACGCCCCACTTTGGTAAGGGTTTTACTGCCCGTCAGAAGAAACCTGTAGTGACCATATTTCTATTCCCCAGTCACCCTTGGGGGCTTAAGGCTTTGAATAGCTGTGTACAGTTTGTAATCACATTAAATAAAACTTTTTACATATGTTCCTTGTTAAGGAAACTGTGTAATGTGTATGTCAGATTAGAATCAAATTAGGGTTTTGGTCAAGAATTCACAGTTAACTGAACATGTAAATGTGATTGTGCGAACGGGGCATGGTTTCCTATTGACACATGTTCTTGTTTCTGTTCTTGTTTTACTTGCACGTTTTTGAAGGTATTGTATAGTTTGTTATTTAACTATTCAAATAAAAAGTTGAGTATTTCAACTCTGCCACAAATTTCTTTTGCCTTTATCAAGCAAGCATCATGCCTAAATGCTCCTCAATGGTTGTCCATAGTTATATCACATTGTTTTTGTTCTTTGAGATATTTCGTGTAACGTAATAGCTCTGCTAATTTTAGTCAAAACTAATTTAAAACTCTGCACCGATTTAGAGGACTGAGCTTGATATATTCTACGTTTAAAAAATATACACACTTGCATAATGAAGACTGCTGTTAAATCTTGGCAAGTCTCTGTCGTATACTTTTAATACATTGTCACGGCTATTGTTTTGTCGACTTGCTCTTTAATCGTAAGATAATGCCAGTGCTAAAATGCAGTACTTGAACTCTTGAAGAAGAGTTTCTTGTGTCAAGGTCAGATAGGCACACCCCAATTGTGGGAAATGATCTCTAAGAGCAGTTTCTATCACCGATGGGCATTCTTCAAGTTCAATGGGTGAAAGCATTGATTGATTGATTCATTGTTGCTTGCTTGCTCAACGTCCAGTCGCGATTATATTTCATGCATATATTTAGAACGAGAAACTTTAAAAAAAAAATTACAATAGATACAGATGTTCAGCAATACTGACCGACAGGAAAACGGGCGTTAAATATGGACTTGAACTAGAAAACAATAGTATGTTGGATAAGGGAAGCCATTTGTATGTTGCCTCTAACTATACAAATTGATGTTAAACAGTAATATGTCAAGTTGAACTCGGCCGGCATGTCAATCTGAGATTGAAAGTTCGAACCTCGCACGCGGCAATTGCATTTGACTCCAATCTTAATTGACTAGGATTACCACTTTTCCTGTCGAAGGTCGGTGGTTCTCTCTGTGCACTCCAGCTTCCTTCACCAATATTAATTAGCCACCACGATATAACCAATAGTGCTGAATGTGGCGTTAACCACTAAACATATATCAATCAATCACAGGGTGCCAAAATTGACCTTTGAAGTCTAAAATCTGCAGATTTCAGAGTATGAATACAAAAAGATTTGCGAAAGATGAATTATATGAAATAAGAAAGCAACCCAACGACCAAAAGGCAACCAAAAAAAAAACCCAAAAAGTATCTATAACAAATAGTCTGCAATAAGATACCTATATAAAAATAAGGAGATGTGGTATGGTTGTCAATGAGGCTACTATCCACCAAAGTTCAAATGAAGTGGATGTAATCTAATCTATATTTGTCCTAAGTCAGGAATCTGATGTTCAGTAGTTGTCGTTTGTTGATGTGGTTCATAAGTGTTTCTCGTTTCTCGTTTTTTATATACTTTAGACCGTTGGTTTTCCAGTTTGAATGGTTTTACACTAGTAATTTTTAGGGCCCTTTATAGCTTGCTGTTTGGTGTGAGCCAAGGCTCCGTGTTGAAGACCGTACTTTGACCTATAATGGTTTACTTTTATAAATTTTGACTAGGATGGAGAGTTGTCTCATTGGCACTCATACCACATCTTCTTATATCTATATATCATATGTCAAGCTCTATAAAATCGGAAAAATTCTATTACAAGTCATTTCCTTCTTCAAAACGAGGCGTTTATATGAAACTCTAATGTAATTGAAGCCTATTTTTAATTTTGATATTCATGGAAACTCTTTCAAAAAGTTACATAATATTATATTGTTTTGAATACTAAATTTATTTTCGTTATAAAATGTCGTTGCGGTACTATTTGGCGTTGATTTTTAAATTTATTACGACCAAAACAAACTGCATTTTTCTTCATTACATTGCTTTCTAGTCTAAAATCCACCTAAGAATGTACCCTATAAACAAGAAATGATTCTTACGTGAATACAGGTAAAAGAGTCTGTATGGGGTTTTTAGAATATAGGATGATGTGCAATAATAGAGAAAATAATTGTGAAAAAATAGTGAATAACAGGCAAAAAATCAAAGGGTAGAGGAAAACAGGCCGAAAGAATAGAGAATACTGGTGTGATAATGTATTCAGAAAAGAGAATATGGACAAAACAACACACACACATATCAAAATTTTCATATAAATAAATTCAGAATTTGTTTTTGTAATATCTCTATTCAAACACATATGGCATAATGCCGTTCGCACACAACATGTTCCGTTCTTTACCCTTATATAGATACGATAGAGACTAAAAGCATTAAACTACACACACAAAATAAAAGGTCTGAGTCCCTAAAATGCAATAGATCTTTTCTATAGATTAGACTTATTTAGTGTCTAACGGTTAAGTTAAACATGTGTGTAAATTATTCCGTTTCCTCCACAATCATTTTTTTTTCTTTTTTTTAATATTGTCGATTTCGCTGAGTAATTTCCCTGCATGTACCGGTTTGTATTGTCTTTTCTATTATTGTATGTTTTGTTAATCTACTGATCGACATTAAGATATACAAAATATTAGTTTAACTCTGTTTCAAGTCAGGAACCTCTTAAGTGTTTACAGCAGATCTTGGATTGTTTCTGTTAAATATTTATTCAAAACTTTTTAGATAGATGACTTAATTATGTCAATTGTAGAAGAAAGTGTGGTATTTTGGATGTTTTTTTTTGTCGTTTGGTTGCTGTTTCGTTGAGACATACCCAACATTCCCTTTTATTTATATTGAAGATCAGTTCAGTTGTGTATAAATATGTGCTTTTTATTCTTTAAGTTGTTCAACTGGTTAACACTTCAAATTTCGTTAGAAATTCTACTTCAAGGATTGACTTGGCATTTGATCTCTTAGTGGTTAGAAAACCCAATTTACAAAGTTTTGACATGTCACAGGTGTTTTGTTTAGCACGATAAACTGGTAACTACAATATTCCCACTATATAAGTAATCGATAATATTGTTGGATGCAAGTGGGGTTTTTTTTCATTGTAAATTATGCAACCGCCTTTGATATGTGAATCGTAAAAAGTATTTAACATTTACATTTATTTTTGTTAATTATTAAACATTTAAAAAACTCGTCATGATCAATCAATTATATATTCAAGAGACATCAACTACGTTAATTTTCTTTTATTTTCTCTCCCTCTTGTTGAAAAAGCAATTTTTGGCAGTCACTGTTTTAGAGAAACAAAGAATATTAATATTTATAGAATGGACTTATCAAAAAACCTTACTTTTTTTCACCTTATGATGCACTGTGTTTTTAAAGGGGATTAGAACATCCTATATCCCAGCCGTATCATATTTTTTCTAACCTTGAGAATGTATTCTGCATTTTTATATTTTTGACAAATGTCAATATTATTGGAAATGAAAAAAATTACAAATATCTGATCAATTTACGATTTCTGACATCTATCTTTATACATATCACAACATGGTAACTAGTTGTTAAAACTGATAACAATTCTATGTAAATATTAACTTTCAGAGGTGGCTTTGAGAGAGGGAATGAGGGGGACAGGGTTCCTGGGTCCCTACTTTTAGAGCTACATTTATGGTTAATGCAGACTGTTTTCCTGTTCCACTCAAAACGTTGCTTAGATTGGGGTTCCAGAACCCCCCTTTTTTAAATCCTGGATCCGCATCTGACCTTGTGATATATTGCCCCTGAACTCTGCACCCATATTATGTATTATTAAGCATAGGAAAGAGTCTGATTCCAGAACTCAATTCATTTTACTCGTCCTTCCCCAGGGGTTTATTTTGATTGATTCTATTTAAAATTTAGAAACAAATCTGTAGTGTTTCACTCCGACTTTACAAACCTGCACTCTTTTTTTTTGTTTGTTAGAATGTGTTGGTTCGTATCAAAATATTTGTATTCTGATTTCCTTTTTCTTTTTTTTCCTTTTTTTTTTTTAAACTTTTTTCTATTTGATAAATTTGTTCGCTTGGTTTTTGCTTCTTAATTTGATCCTTTCTTTCAAAATTACAATCACGTTTGTGAGGCTACAAATTTAAAGAAACTGATAATATTCTACATTTCTTATTTATAGTGACTACCAACTAAATTTCTTTAAAATACATAAACAAATCATACACTTCAAAGTCCTGCATTTTATATGATGTGTATTATAATTTTAAAGGCAAGCAATTATATAAAGCATGAGTGATTATTTTCTAAAAACCAGAAGAGAGGCAAAAGATACCAAAGGGACATTCAAACTCATAAGTCGAAAATAAACTGACAACGACATGGCTACAAAAAGAAAACAGACCAACAGACAAACAATTGTACACAAAATACAACATAAAAAACAAAAGACTGAACAACATGAACCCCACACAAATTTGGATGTGATCTCAGGTGCTCCGGAAAGATAAGCAGATCCTGCCCCACATGTGGCACCCGTCCAGATGCTCATGTTAGTACAAACCCAGCAATAAGTATAATTCGGTAGGTCACATTCGGGGAATAGGGGATGGGATTGTAGTTACGACATTTGGAACATTTCCGCTATCAACTGTGAAACGGATATTCTATAACGGTCAACGAACTCTTGATGGCGTCCGTAGAATTTACAAAGGAATGTTTTCAACTTTACCACTTGGAACTCTTGGTAAAAAAGTTAGGTTCCAATTCAGTCTGGGAGAACAAGATTTATTTCAGTACTAGTTGTTATTGGCTTTGAACAAACTTCCAGTAATTGCAAATACCCTTATTTCGGTGCTTTGTGTCTATTGTCTTATAAGTTTTTTTTTTGTGTGTCTCGTACCGATCTTTTGAGTTAATCTAATTGCAATTGAATTGTGCAGGTTGTTCTTATATTGTACTGTTACACCACTGTCCCAGCTTCGGGAAGGGTTGAGCGCTCACAAACACGTTCTTGTACTGTTACACCACTGTCCCAGTTTAGGGGTCGGGTTGGGTCGGATCCCGCTAACATGTTTAATCCCGCCACATTCTGTATGTATGTGCCTGTC
Source organism: Mytilus californianus (assembly GCF_021869535.1). Lineage (NCBI taxonomy): Eukaryota > Metazoa > Mollusca > Bivalvia > Mytilida > Mytilidae > Mytilus > Mytilus californianus. Next base: position 6,609,189 of record NW_026262679.1, on the reverse strand, counting down.
CCAAGTCAGGAGCCTGTAATTTAGTGGTTGTCGTTTGTTGCTGTGTCACATACTTGTTTTTCGTTCATTTTTTTGTACATTAATTAGACCGTTAGGTTCTCGTTTGAATTGTTTTACATTTGTGATTTCGGGGCCTTTTATAGCTGACTATGCGGTATGGGCTTTGCTTATTGCTGAAGGCCGTACGGTGACCTATAGCTGTTAATTGCTGTGTCATTTGGTCTCTTGTGGAGGGTTGTCTCATTGGCAATCTTCGTTTTTATATCAACCCTGCCGTATTCTTTGTGTGCCTGTCCCAAGTCAGGAGCCTATAGTTTAGTGGTTGTCGTTGGTTCATGTCTCGACTCATATTTGATATTTTGTAAAATATTTTGTTATGTATAATTAGGCCGTTAGTTTTTTCGTTTGAACTGTTTCTCACACTTTTCACGTCGGGCCTTTTATAGACGACTTTTAATACAGTATCGGGTTTTGTCATTGTTGAAGGACTTAATTACGATTGCCTATAATTGCTTACATCCACTTCATATTTGAACTCCGGTGGATAGTTGCCTCATTAACAATCATACATCTCTTCGTTTTTATATTATATACCTGACTTTTGAACTTGTGTTTTCCTGAACCGAGTCCTGAACATGCATGACATATTTGTCACTGGGCGTTAAAAATTAGCAACAATCAATCAATCAATTTAAACTTGTGTTTAATAAGAAGAAAAATCATTTGATATTTATTCCTTTTATTGGGGTGGGGGACAGGAGGATTTCATATATGAATATGGTTGACTGGTAAGAGCTGAAAAATAGGCATAATTAGCGACAGATTAAAAAAGTTAATAATGCCCTCTTCCCTTCCCCATCCTCCATCTATAAATTTAAACTGACCACCATAGAATAGCCCAACGTAGTGCTGAAAGTAGCGTTAAACACCAATCAATCAAAATCCCTTCCCTAGAATATCAAATAGTCGTCCCTTAACTGTTATTGTCCGTGTAGTTCTTATATTTATCCAGTTTATCGTCCTACAGGGATGTCCTACTAAGACTGTCATACCATAAAAACGTTTATAACACAGCTCACATTCTAATATATCTGCATTCATTACCGTATCACCATGGTGATACGGTCTGATTAGTCAAAGGCTGGACGTCTGGAATGTGGTAAATCTGTTAACGGTATATCATTGGTTATTACCGTATCACCACGGTCTGATTAGTCAAAAGCTGGACGTCTGGAATGTGGTAAATCTGTTAACGGTATCTCATTGGTTATTACCGTATCACCATGGTGATACGGTCTGATTAGTCAAAGGCTGGACATCTGGAATGTGGTAAATCTGTTAACGGTATCTCATTGGTTATAAATAACATTAAATGGCTGCATCTCAGCTGCTTCCGGGCTGCTTCTGGGAGAAGTGAAGGATATCTTAACGTCTGATTGGCTATTATTGTTTTGTATTCATTATATGTCAACGCGTCCGTAAGTGGGGTCGGATAAAAATCATGATAGTAGGTCATCGATAGAAACTATAATGAAGTGTTCAATTGCTATCAAAATCTAAGCCAAATTTAGTTCACGAAGCCCTGTCAATTTGAGCAAATAATATCATTCTGTGAGGATGAAAGTTATGTTGTCTTGAAATTTTGTTGCAATTTGGGTACATAGGTGTATATTTATGGATTATTAATGTTCTTTCAAAAACAAAACAATAATACATCTAATCTTCACTTTATAGTGCGTATTGAAACATATTTTGCTATATTTCTTTATAAACTATAATTTTAAATAGTAAATACACAAAACGTGTGCTCTATGAATAAAAATATCCTCATATTTTTAATTGCTTGAACATATTGATTAGAAAATATTCAAATCACGGAATTTACCGTATTGATACGAAGATGTCCTTTCGTTTCCCGCGCATTCACCGCTTCTTTGATTTCTGATGTAAACAAAACAGACAATTGCCGATAAACAGCTGATTAGAAGAATAGAAAACAAACAAGGTGAGTAATATGGTTGCGTGTGTGCAAGGAAGCAAACACCAAGCATCACGGTTTAGTTATGGGCAAGGGCTTCAGTGCACTATAGTTTGTTTAATGACCCCTCTAGCTGGACGTCTACGACTTATAGATGAAATTATAATTGAAGGTGAGACTACTATATGTTAACACAATTTGAATTAATATGATCGCATCTTATTTCCTGAAAACCCAAGATACTTGCAACACAGCGAGGTTCTAAATGATGTTTGCATGTGGGGTAGACAGTTTAATGTACTCGTACATGATGATTTATACTTTGGAGTCGTTGTACACCACGGGCGGACCCTAAGGGGGGTGGGGGGCCGCCCCTCCCTTTGGTTGATTATATAGCCCCCCCCCGCCCCCCTTTATGAAAAGTTCTGGATCCGCCACTGTACACAATGGCACTCAGCAGTCATTGTTAATTGATATATCAACAGCACTGAGAACTGCATTTGATATATCCAATTCTAATTTGTTCACATTACAATGTATCAGGTCTTACAATAATTATATTTGGTCATAATGATAATTACTATTTGTTTGATTCACATGCTCGAGATAATCAAGGCTGCTATTTTGCTAACATTTTCAAATCTGAATGAGCTGAAACTATATGTATAATCATCAATATACAATGGTGCTGAGTTTAACCTATCGGCTGTATGTGTATAAGTATTTGTAATATGTGATATTGGCAGATGGAACGGACTATGTAAAGGCTCTAGTTTATGACTTGGATGTGTTTACAATGATGGTGGTTGATAAGGAAATCCAGATCCAGGATGTTATTCCAAAACCGAACAGGTATTTTACGTATATATATTAGAATTCATCCTCCTGAACATAGTACCCACATATAATTACCATACACCTAATCGCTTTATGGAATTCTGTCCCAGCTGACCTGAGAATCTCCCGCTTCAACCATTAATATTTTGACATCATACAACAATCACTTTTCCGTTGTGGCGTCAGATATTTTGTATTATGACGTCAACATTTTACGTGAACCTTTGTGATGGCCGGTAATGGCAGACAAATAGAAATAAGTAGGATTCAAAGCACTCTTTAATAAATCAACTCAAATGAAATATTCTTATATATATAGATGATCACATGACATCATGAACATAGACGTCCCTTAAGTAGTGCTTCAAATGCATCTATTGAAAATAAATTATTGCATGCGTTTCATAAGTTCTGCTTTGGACATAACTGAATAACAATGCCGAATATGATGGAAGCATACATTAAGTTAAATTTCTTTATTTTTCACATAGCATCTGACAGCATTGAATGATACGATATGAATCAGCAGATTTATCGTTGTTTTAGAAGTTCAACGAGCAGTTATATATTTTACTTAGTTGGTGGATAACATAACATTTACAAATGTATCTTGTCATTATACATATAAAAAAAAAGATGTGGTATGATTGCCAATGAGACAACTCTCCAAAAAAGACAAAAATGACACAGAAATAAACAACTATAGGTCACCTTATGGCCTTCAACAATGAGCAAAGCCCATACTGCATAGTCAGCTATAAAAGACCCCGAAATAACAATGTAAAACAATTCAAACGAGAAAACCAACGGCGTAATCTATGTTTGCTCAGCATTCATCATGAAAACGATCACATTATAAATCATTTAAGAAAGCACTGTAAGCAGACATTTCAGGAGGCAACAAGTCTGTCATTGTCTGTAGGCTGACTGTTTATTATCTGAACAAGTTCATTTCTTGTCAACTTCATAATTCTTTCAAACATTTTAATAGATGTCACCCAAATTTTGTCTATTTCTATTAGCTTAATATTCTTGCTTTTCAAAGTCATGTTCATTTTTTTTTCAACCGCGCCCAGAAATATGCGGTTACCTTTAATTTCAGAAACGGATTTAGGGAAAGGCGACCTGGGTCCCCTTTTAAAACCTACATTTAATGTTAATGCAGACATGTTACTTGTTCCACACAAAACCTTGTCAAGTTTGGGCACCCCTTCTTTCCATAATTCATCCTACATCTACTTTTGAATGTGTTGCTTATTTGTTCTTTGGTCTATGAATATCTTTCTATATATTGACAATGAAACCACATCTTCTTGATCCCACAAAAATGTTGATAATGTGTACATGTAATTTTTTTTCTAGCTTCTGTCATATGATAGCGGTACCTTTTTGGTCACAATTCTGTGTTGCGTCTAAATATTAACTGTAACACTTTATAGTGACTGAACAGGTAAAACAAATACTTCTCAAGAAACAGAAAAAGAAGACTACTTGGAACAGCACCAGACTATGTATGAATAAAAACTCAGATCGGAATAGCATGGATGATATATTTATACATCCTTGTGAATAAGTAAGGAAAGCTATTAATAATAGTGCATTTTTTAAATTAAAGTTTATTGGGTTTTTCATTCATATTCTGTTCGAATTTTCACATAATCTGTCGAAAAGGCAAAACTAACTTTACTGAAACACTTTACTAAACTTTCAAACAATATGAGGAGTGTTTAATTCACTCTTGCAATTCTGCAAAAAAAATCATGCATGATTTTGTGAGTGAAAGGGGAAAGAAGATCCTGACACAGCGCACCCGTGCATGTCAATTGCGAACTGACCCAATAATTTATATATCACGACCAGTCAACTGATACTGACATTATCAGAGAGTACACATCAAAGGAAAAATGCACAAATTACCGATAAATTGTTATATATGATATTATAGAATTAAATATGTTTTATTACAAAAAAATGTGTTCTCAATCTAGTCGATAGATATAACAGAATGTCATATCAGTACCAAAGACAACTCTCCATCAAAGTCACAATTTGTAAAAGTAAACCATTATAGGTTGAAGTACGGTCTTCAACATGAAGCCTTGGTTCACACTAAACAGCAAGCTATATAGTCCATATCAATCATGACAATAAACATAAACAAATAAACTAAAAACTATCGCTTACTAATAATCCTGACTATATGTATTACATGAACTGGTTGCCATCAGAAATGAAAATATAAATATTCCAACTAACAATAGCATATGCTTACACATGCAACCAAATATAAAGCACTAAATGCTAATATCAATATGACGCTCCCATCTATAGAACTTACAAATAAAATGTCAAGATTGCAAACCACAACAAAATATTAAAAAATATAAGAAGCCAGCTGACAACATGTACATGTTCTAGAAAATTATTTGCAATTAATATTTCATTCCAAAGCCATTACCACAAAACATCTTCTTACAGTAATACTACATCTGGAAATTAGTAATGGGGGGGGGGGGGGGTCTCAATATACATATCAGTCGACCGGTAAAAATATTTGAACGGCCAACTATAGTAGTCCGAGCGGGATTTAGAGAGTTTTTCAGGGAACCCCCCCCCCCCCCCCTTTTGTGGGAAAACTTTGGTTGATCATATACATATACATAATCCGCAAAAGTAAATAATACTGTTTACTGTTTTCTTATTTGCTTGATTATAACCATGCAAACTATTACATAACTGTCAAGACACAGTATGCATGTTAAAACTACTTGCATTGTCATAAAGAGTAAACAATCATATTCCACAAAAACAAAGAAAAAAGTGTTTGTATCGTTACTCTAGCTATTACAAACCACATATCTATATATATAGATTGCCTAACTTCAACTACCAATTTTGTAAAAAATCTTGAACTTCATCCAAATTATGTATTATTTTCAAGGCAGCTAAATTCAAGTGCAACATATTCATTGAGCTGCAAAAGTTTCTTATCATCTTCATCCGATTTCACCTGGATAGATGCACGCTTGATAAAGCTAGTTAGTCTAGCGAAATATTGCGTTTATTTTCATCATTTTGTAAATATTTTAAACATTCTTATATTTACATACTAAATAGTGTGTTAAAATTACATTGTTAGGCAATCTATAATTTTATTTGTGTAATTTGTGTAATTGAATTAATCTCTGTACTGATTAATCCACACTCCCATAGATTTGTATGTCATGTGCTGCTATTTATAGGCACTTATATATATATATATTATCATATCTGATTATAAAGCCTCCTTCCATGATAACCCTGATCCACCAATACTACAACTAAAATAAAAAACCAGGATAAAAAAGACACTATATATTCATAGTGCTTGGAGTGCAAGATTCTAATAAAAAAAACCTATACCCACAAACCACCGATCTCAATATAAGCAGCTAAAATACGGCAAGCTTTTTAGAAAAGCTATTACTTGTAAATTTATTAATGTCATTTAGACTAAACGACGCCATGTTTTTTATGTGCCTCTGCCGTCTAAACTATCTATCAAAAATGAAGAGGTGGAAGAGAGCCAGAAGATCTTCCCTATTAAAAAAAAACAGAAATGGACCTCTTCTGGCTCACTACCGAAGAACAAAATAATACACCCCTGGTACCACTTATCTATAAATAGCCGAATCTCCTGAAGATTTGTTAACACACACGTGATTATTTCAAGTTACGTACATTTTATACGTGAAAACATAAGAAAACTTTTAGGAAAATGCTTTTTTCTTAGGTTATATTTATTTATACTCAGTAAGAATAATACACGAGAATTTTTATCTAAGGTGGCGGGGGGCGGGGGCGGGGGCGACGGCACTTCGACCTTTCTATGGCAGGGGTGAGCAGCTGAGACATCCAATACCCACCCTTTCGATCCCTAACATCACTGAAGAGACATTAATTGTCGAAATCCGGATATGGTGTACAAATTTTTGCACCTTATGATTGTGGTATACCATCTTTTCCACAAGTTTATTGTTTTCTGTTTGGTATTAAATTAGTATTAAAGATACACTTCGTTAGATCTGGTGATCAATTTATTTGGCAATCGCCAATGTCAGTCAGCAGGGTTTAAGAACATCAGTTGTTCGACCTGTTAGTCAAATGCGTTTTGTTAAAATAGACTTTTTCACTTTTTTTGGTCTTTTGGAAATTGTTGTTTGTGCTGTATTTAGACCCCTCTACCAAGAAATTTGTTTTTTACATGCACACATATAAAAATTGCGGTTTTTATCCAACGCAATCATAGGTTTTACTACGCTATTTTATGGGGAGATACTAGTAAATAGATTTGACAAATATCTTAAAATTTTTAGAGACATATATACACAATCTCTGGTGATTTTAATTGCATCTGTAAAAAAAATATCGACATCTGATTAGTTTCAGATTCAATCATCAACCTTGTCTATCCTAAGTTGAGGTAAATTATATGGCCTTCCAAATACCGTTTCGATCCCTAACATCACTGAAGAGACATTAATTGTCGAAATCCGGATATGGTGTACAAATTTTTGCACCTTATGTTTGTGGTATACCATCTTTTCCACACGTTTATTGTTTTCTGTTTGGTATTAAATTAGTATTAAAGATCCACTTCGTTAGATCTGGTGATCGATTTATTTGGCAATCGCCAATGGCAGTCAGCAGGGTTTAAGAACATCAGTTGTTCGACCTGTTAGTCAAATGCGTTTTGTTAAAATAGACTTTTTCACTTTTTTTGGTCTTTTGGAAATTGTTGTTTGTGCTGTATTTAGACCCCTCTACCAAGAAATTTGTTTTTTACATGCACACGTATAAAAATTGCGGTTTTTATCCAACGCAATCATAGGTTTTACTACGCTATTTCATGGGGAGATACTAGTAAATAGATTTGACAAATATCTTAAAATTTTTAGAGACATATATACACAATCTCTGGTGATTTTAATTGCATCTGTAAAAAAAATATCGACATCTGATTAGTTTCAGATTCAATCATCAACCTTGTCTTATATTTCACCTAAATTTTTCGACCTCATGCAATATCATGAAACTTCAAATAGTGACCTATCCCAGCGACTCATCCCTTCCACTCATTACATAATAAGTGCCCCCACACAAACCCCAAGATCGTTGGGCTGAGTTGGATGTTGTCTAGATCTACCTAGCTAGCTCTTCCAAGCAAGATATAGCAGAGGTTGAAGAACAGAAGACTAAAAATATATCTAAAAGGAAATATAAGAACAAAAAACTACTCTCAGACGATAAAAGCAATTATACGTGTATGCTAACATATTTTAAGCAATTTTTAATTTCTATGAATGATTTTAAAGGAGATCTGAAGTATACATAATTAATTTAGACAGCAACCCAATTAAGCTACAAACAAAACGTGACAATTTACTTCTAAAGTTCAATCTACGGTCTTCTTCAATGGACATGTCATTACAACATTTGAAAGTTTTTTATCCTCCCAAGTCTAACTATAATATATAGAATAGTTGTGAATATGTGAGCCAAAATTTGTTCCTGTGAAAAAAGTTCCAGTGGAACAAATATCACAGGAAATATATTCTGGGAGAACTTTTTTCACAGATAATTTCTATATGATTTGTTCCATCTCTATAAAAATAAGTTCCACAATTTACCTGGTGAAATAAGTTCTGGGTTTGTGAAATTTGTTCCTTACCTAGTGAAATAAGTTCCGGGTTTGTAAGATTTGTTCCTTATCTGGTGAAATAAGTTCCTTGTCTGTGAAATATGTTCCACTGGTTATACCAGTGATCTTTTATACTGAGCATTGTTATCAGTGAGCTTAAAGTTATAATTCAAGTACATTATAAACACATGTATTATATTGATAATGTAATAAATAAAAGATGTAAACATCCAATATGGATTCTGTGGAGTATAGCAAAATGTTTAAATACATTATCCATAAAAAAATATCCAAATGACAATAATTTAATGAGGCAGATAAACGAAGAATAAGAAAAATCTATCAGAAATTTTTTATAGATCAATCATTTATTTATGAATATTGCAATTCAACATATGTTACTTCATATCAGCATTTGTAGATAAACTGTTATCACAGAGATATGTCTCGCCCTTTTGTAATTTTGATTATGCAAATGTTGAAATTAAAATAGCAATACTTTAACATGTTTCATAAGTTATGCAAATATTCAAAGTCAATGAACCGTGACTGAGGTACATGGCTAAACAATCTCCATGTAAATAAGATGTGCCAAAGCTTATACAACTGCATACCAAATACCATTGACTTATTATAAGTCGTTCCCTTTAAACAAACCTAAACACAAATATTAACTTATAAACTTTGTAAAAGTTTCAAAGTCAATGAACCATGAAGAGGGGGTGGGGCTATATAATATCCATGGATACGATATTTGCAAATGCCAATAAATTTGCATACCAAATATCGTTGAATTAACATTAGCAGTTCATCTTAAACTGATCTAATCACAAACTAATACATGTAAACTAAGCAAAAGTTTCTAAGTCGATAGACCATAACTGAGGGAGCGGGGCCAAATATTATCCATGGTAATGAGATGTGCTAATGCTTATACAACTGAAGACCAATTAACATTTGCCTACAATAAATGGTTCCCCTTGAACTGACCTGATCACAAACTAATACATGTTAACTTAGGAAAATTCTCAAAGTCAATAGTCCAAATAATCTCCATGGAAATGAGATATGCCAATGCTTATACAACTGCATACCAAATACCATTGACCTACCACTAGTGGTTCCCCATACACTGACCTAATCACAAACTAATACATGTAAAATAAGTAAAAGTTTCAAAGTCAATAGACCATGACTGAGGGGGCAGGGCCAAATAATCTCCATGGAAATAAGTTTTGCCAATGCTAATACAACTGCATAACAAATATGATTGACCTACCACTTGTGGTTCACCATAAACTAGACCTAATCACAAACTAATACATTGTTGACGACGCCGCCGCCGCCGCCGCCGACGCCGGAAACAGCATACCTATGTCTCGCTTTTTGACTCCGTCAAGGCGAGACAAAAAACGAAATAGTGTGTTTTAAATATTTATCGCAGTTGTTAATCATAGTTGTGCATTTGTTTAATAATCATATTATCTACGTACAATATATATGCTGACTTAATTTGAATTTCTTAAAGATTTACCTTATTTTGAATGTTGTCGTGTTGTTTAAAGACTTCAATGTCAAGTATTAAATTTGTCAGGTACAACTATAGAATGTTTTGCTTGATATAAAGTTAATGCATCATGTTAATCTATAACACCCGGAACTTATTTAACATTTAGTAAACAAATTAGTTCCGGAACAAATTTTACAGTGCTGGAACATATTTCCTTATAATATATATTCCGGGTATAAATTTTCTGTGATATAAATTCCAGTGGAACATATTTCTTATGAAATAAGTTCCCGCGGAACAAATGTCACGCCGGAACAATATTTTTGTTACAAAAAATAATCTTAATAGCAAACAAATAGTTCAGATATTACTTGAAACTATGAGCAGGGTCAGGAACAAACTTCTAATGTTTGTTTTGAGGTTTATTGACTATTTATACTAGACATGCTATATGAGAGAAAGAGAAATAAAAGAAAATTATAAATTTAAAAGACGAAAATACTGTTGGCATTTTAAAAGATTATTCTTAATTGTATGTTTTTTACAAGAATTGTAAAACAAATATAAACATATATATACTATGATCATAAAACAAAAAGACATTTATATGTCAACATACGAACGGTCTCCCACAAAAGATTATGTCAATCCAGTATGTCAAGCTTTTAAGGGTAAGTATGATAAGGGCCTTATTCGTCATCCAACATTAAATGGTATAGTAAATAAATATGAAGATATGTACAAGTAAAACAATAACGAAAGATACAGTATCAAGCTGTATGCTTGGTAAAGTTTTGGTCAAATATTTTGATTCTCTTATGTTGATGGTCTCATAGTGAACTTAAAGTAGCTTTGCAGAACTTATCACCTTCTTTATAACCAACGACGTCCATTATGATTTGAAAAAGAATGGCGGCGAAACTCAGTACTATGTTTTCAGGCGCTTACAATTGGTCTTATATAACATATTACCCGTCTCACAACTCTGAGTATTTTTTCATCAAAAAATAAAATCAAGAAGTCCAATAAAACCAAATAATCTGAAAAAAGAATCATTTAATTGTTAAGGATACTCATTATTCAAATATAGAAAAAGAGGCGTGAGGCATTCCACATTGCAGTCCAACTACAATGAATAGACAAAATCTTCATCGACAACAAAAATAACTTGACCATACATATATGTGAAGCTTTACATTTAAAGGATCATTTTTGAAAAGATGTGAGAAACCGTTGGAGATATATTAATTATATTCTTATATGTTTAAATTTTACTACGTTTCACTCTACACTATTCGATGACTATTATGAACAAAAAACTTTCAGGTGGAAGCGGCCATACTTTTCTAACACATATAAACAAGCAAACAACCAAAGAAAAAGTCAACGAACAACTCCGATATCTGTTTGAAAAAAAATAATCGATAAAAAGACATTACCCCCAATTTCCAGTGTTAATACTTTCCCCACAAAAAATTGGTAAATCTAAAAAATTGTATAAGCCTTTTATAATTTTTGTTATCTACTACAATTTACATACAATTCTGAACGAATTAAACTACAAAGAGAAAACATTTTCCACTTTCATCAGCTATTAGACGGCTAGCTTTTTAGAAAAGCTATTACTTGTAGTTATATGAAATACAATATTTACATTTCTTTACGGTCCTATGTTTTATATATAACGGTCTTTCTATATTCAAATGAGATAGGGTAATACCCATTGAATTCCATTCTGCACGGCGATTTCGGCAGTCAGTATATAAGGAAAATTTAAGGTGTGTTTGACCAATGCGACGTTCGTTACAAGATAGTAAGGACTAGGTTAGTTTGGTATACTATTCCCCTTCCACACCATTAACCCATCTTATGTATGTAACATTATCGTTTCTTTTTGACTTGTGTATGGTAAAAAATTATGCCTTTTTGTATGGCTGATTGTATATATTTATGTTGAACATGTTAAATTCAAGGCGATCTTGTAGCGAACGCACAACTATATACTGTGTTTGGTTTTTTCTACGATATCTAGTTAAGAAAAAACTTTATTATCGGAGGGATGAAACGAGGGAGAAAATAATATGTATTAGATACACATTAAGGGCGTTAGCCCGAATGAGTGCGTATTACTTACACCAAGATAAATTGAATATTGTCAATGCAGAATGACAAATTCAATAATTTAGGACAAGGACTTTCAATACTAACGGATTCCCTGTTAAGGGGGAGATCTTTTAACAATTTGACAATATTCTATTGAAATGCATGATAAATGCAGGGTATTCAATTCATTTATCGACATCTTTGTGTAAAAAAAGATACAATTTTGCTAGATAAATAGAAAACAAAAACACATTTCCTTGCATAATCTTATATAAAATTATTGAAAATTATCATAACTTATGGGTATTTTTTTAACATGATACACCAAAGCCGAATTTTGTATGTTTGCATTACACACTTGCACTGTTTGAATTAACGTATCAATTAGAATGTAGGTTAGAAAGTCACAAAAAAAGAATTAAAGGACAAAACGCCATTATACGGTTTTTCGGATAATGTTTTTTTGGCAAATATTAAAAAAAAATCTAAAACTTTAACATATACAATACATTTTAGGTAAACACCTAGAGTTACAAATATACCAGCATACGTTTTTGATAGAAAAAAAACATGCTATCAAAGATACTTCAGAAATGCCTAGCTCCATGCCTAAGAAATATACATCTTTTTTATTGTTCACATTTATTTAACCTCCATTTAACAATGGGAAAGAATATTTGCCTCAGCTGTGAAATGAATTGATTTAAAACGACTTTAAACATATTTATTATATACTTAGTAGTAAATACAGATAAATTGTATATGTAATACAATCATTGGCAAGCGTGCTGTATCAGCCATCCGTGATGATATCGATATCAGCACGGTTGCAAAGGCTTTATCACACCTTTAATCTGTATGACGTCACGTCATCGATTGCAGTCACTGTTGCAAGGCTTTATCAAACCCCTAATCTGTATGACGTCATGTCAAACCTATAATCTGTTTGACGTCATTTCAAACCTCCTTTTCTTTTTGACGTCATGTCACATAAAAAAAAAAACATCTACGTGAGGTATATGTATATAATAAAGTGTATATGATATGGCTTTTTCAATATCACACACCGTATCAACCCTCAACCAATATAATCCCTCGAGCAGAGCTCAAGGGATTATATTGGTGTCTCGGGTTGATACGGATGTGATATTGAAAAAGCAATATGATATTCTCTATTTATTTCTGTCTTGTCAATATCTTAGCATAGAATATGGTCTGTGTTAAAAACAAGTATACCGCTGTTATAAAAGTACTAGACAATTTATACATGAAAATATATGCTACTTCCTACAGAATTTTGTTTTGCTTTTAGTTTTTAATTATTTTTTTGTCATTATCGTATATTTTTTTTAACCACTAAATTTGCGGTTTTGTGATATGTTCGTGCAGTTTTAACAATGTCGTCAATAGTGTTTAGAAAGAAGCTATTATAAAACGTGTTATATATATATATCTTTATTCTCGTAAACCAAAGTACAATGGTACAGAGATATATACAAATAAATTAACATACATAGTATAAATTTTAGATACAAACTTAAAGTAGAGACATAAAGGAGTTACCCAGGAGATTCTAGGCATTTCATAATAATTCTTATAAACTTACACAGATTGTTTAGTTCAGACGGGTTGTTGCTATTCATTAGACCTTGAAATTTTAAAATGTTTGGTCTGTTTACAAAATGATGCTATAGTAGCATTTGTGTACTTTCGTCTATTGCCGAACATTCTAAAATATAATGGAACTCGTCGCCAATATCACCGGAATTGCACAAAGCACAAATACAATTTTCTCTCTGAATATTTTGCCATCTACCAATTTCGATAGGAATTTTTGTGTTCAAAGTTCTAAATCTACAAAAAGAAGCAATATTTTTGTCATCTAAAATATCAAAGTAGGTTTCGAAATTTATACTATTTTTGAATAATTTATAATTTAGAGCCTGTGAAGAATTTTGTAGAGTAGCATACCATGTCTGTCTGAACTGGTCAGTTAATCTTAATTTAACAGTATCATACAACCAGTTTTTACTTATAAAATATTTAGTGTTCCATATATTTGATAGTCCACAATTATCAAGCACAGATTTTACATTCTTACACCAAGCTATATTTCCATTATAACTACCAGTAACAAGATTGTATAGAATAACAGGAAGTTTCTTATCTCCCCCAGTTGCAAGCTTTTCCCAATAACTAATAGTACGTAATTTAATAAAAATATCCAGTGTTAGAACCTTAAACTTCACATACATGTATGGAGCTATGATACCATGACAAGTGTACATATGATGTAATTGTGAAATAGCCATTGTAATTGCCAAGTTTTTAATATTTTAAGGATCATTGATTTTATTACCTTTTGATTATTGGCACGTGCCATCGAACTCAATCTTTATTGACAGAAAATATTAAATAACGAATACATTTATTACTATTAGAGGAAGAAGAAGAAGAAGACGAAGAAGAATTATTTGTTATAGTGCAACTTGAATAAACAAATAAATACATATTTTATATTAAATAAGATTGACAATGTTATTAACATGAAATAAAGGATTAACGCATTTACAAGGATATATACTCGATGCTGAACTTACATAAGGTTATATTGTTTAAACGAAAAGTTCTATGAGGATGTGGAGGGGGTCCTTTTTTTCTGTATTCTTTATTTTTTTATGCCGTTTTTCTCTATTCCTTAAACTTTTTTGTCTATTGTTATCAATTCTTTATATTCAAGCACCTTATTATTCTCTATTCTTTATTTTTTTATTCATTTTCTCTATTCTTTATATTTATTGCCCATCATTCTCTATTCTGTAACCCCCCCCCCTATCAACATCTTCTTCTTTCCGATGGTATGTTATTTATAGTTTTATTGTCTCGTCACGGTCTAAGTGCAGTTTTCAGAATATTAGCGCACTCGGAGACATGGTTCCCTGATGCGTCCTTGGTGACTACGCATCACTACGAAATAAAAGCAAAAAAAGACGGTTGTCCAAATATAAAAAGAATTACTCGCATGGGGAATGATAACTAAATGCCACGAAGTAATTATTAAGTTTTAGAGGAAAGTATCGAAAGATAACGAAATTAATGATATAAATTATCTGACATAAAACATATTTGTATTTACGTTGATCGTTCCCGATGAAGTTAAATCCAGAAACGTGCTTCAGACGCATGAAATTTATAAGGTGTTTTCACACTATTATTAATGTTATGTTTAAAATTTGCAATTACTTCTTTTCAAAGAATAAGTAGATAAATACATAAATTAACATCAGAAAATAAAAAATAAAATCATAAACAGTTATAGGCGAATAATTAATTTCCTCAACAAAACAAAATTAACAAAAGTTTATATATATTAATCACTTATCTCTTAAAAAAAGACCAACAGAAATAAAAAGTCAACCAATGATTTTATGTTTAATTATTAAAAATATACGTTTTTCATTCTAGCATTTATTTTGTAAATTTTTTGTTATTAAAATGTATCATCCACATGAAGGGGCGTAACTCCTAATATCATTCTGACACACTAAACGGATCTTAACCCGATCTGAAAATTTTGAACATTACTTTTTATGATTGGTCTGAATTTGTCTAAAACCGTCTTAACATATCTTGTTTAACAGCTAGAGCCTTCTGTCTTGTTTATCTTGACATGAATGAACGGACTGAACACGACATATCGGAACAGCGTCTGAAAGTCTTAAAAAGTCTTAACGTTTTTCCCTAGCGGAAAATTCAGTCGATTCAGACCTGATCAGACCAACTGACCGTTTCAGACTGAAATCTTGCTACTAGTGCGAGTTACAAAAGTCGAGTTGCGAGTAAAAAAAGTCGAGTTGCGAGTAAAAAAAGTCGAGTTGCGACTAAAGAAAATTGCAAATTAAAACATGTCGAGTTGCGATTTACGAAAGTAGAGTTTCGAGTTGAAAAAGAAGATTTTTTGAAAGTAGATTTGCGAAATACAAAAGTCGAGCTGCGAGTAAAGAAGGTCAAGTTGCGAGTTACAAAAGTCGATTTGCGAGTCACGATAGTAGAGTTGTGTGTTAACAAAGTCGAGTTGCGAGATGAAAAGTCTGATTTGCGAGTTAAAAAAGTAGATTTGCGAATTGCAAGTGTCGAGATGCGAGTTAAGAAAGTCTCAAATATTTAAAAGATAAGAATGATTTATAACGGACAGTCATTTAAATAACCAACCTCATGGAGAAAAACTTGCATACCTAGTCAATTAGGATTTGAATCGAACGCACCTTGCTACGTTCCCAACACCATGCATGTCCTGAATAAATGAAATATATTCTGGCCCTCGTCTTGTGTACAGTTTGGTTGTTTCGATGATAAACATATGGAAATTTTATAGAGAATCCATGGCCTTTTCCCGCGTACAATTATATTTGAAAATTCAGTACTCAATAGATAGAGGATTACTACATGCAGTGCTAGCAATGATTTCCCTAAAACAAGTTTTAAAATAAATATATTAGTTGTAAACAAGAACAAATATGGACCAATTTAAGTACACATTCTAAGATGCGCTCGACTTAACCGACGTTTGTCTGTATTGCTAAGGCTGTTTGAGATTTTTGTAAACAATAAAAGCCAGCAGAATTGAGTTATCTATGTTTCAAATGTTATTACTAAAATCTCTGTCGATGCCTATATTTTGGCATTGCACAAGGTCATGTTTTTCTCGGACTGTTAACGACGTCTTTACACTAAATCCATTGGATGTTGGATGTGTACTGATTGATATTTTAGTTTTTTTTATAAGTTGTAATTTGCTATGAACTAGCTGTCAGTTACTTCGAGTACTCTAAGATCTATACGTTGTGTTTTCCACGTCCGGTCTGCGTTTTTGTTACATGTTTTTCTGTAAGCCCTTTTCAACTGATTTTTATAGTTTGTTTTTGTTTTACTATTAAACCACTCTTCCAGGTTAGGGGTAGGTTTGCACCTTCTAACATGTTAACCCCGCACATTCCATATGTGCCTGTTCCAAGTCAGGAGCCTGTAATTGAGTGAAAGTGCTTTTTTGTTATTTCTCATATTTACTTTTTGTTTATTGTTTTTTGAGGTTACAAAAGGTGTACTTCTCATTCTTTTGATAAGATCCTGACATACATTTCACCGAGGAACCAGACTCTGGTGAGAACTATGTAACATTAAAAAAATAGAGTAATAAGAGGGAAATTGAGAGTCCACTTATGCATAACTAGTCTGTAACATTAAAGATTGAACTGGACATTTTGAAGTGTGCATAAAGATTTCGTTATACTGGTTATTCATTAGTTCTTTGCATTTTTCCATCAACATTATGGCTTCAAGTACTCCTGCGCGATATTATGTTATTTAACTATATAGTTCAAGTTTTTCAAACGTAATTTGAAAATGGTAAATGTAGATGAAGCCCATGAGTAGAACTACAAACTTCTAAAAGGAGTAGTTTGGGCAATCCGATTGACCATCAATATCGCACAAGTACAGCATTTAAATATGGTGTCTTGTCCAGAAATGGCTATAGTAATTAACAAGTTTCAATCCACCTCTGAAATAATCAATTCGACAAATGATGTTCTACACCAGGAACGGGTTAAAATCAAACAAACAATATTTTCAAAGCATGTGAAAGCTTTCGGTGAGGGAATGATTCGGCCTTTTACCAAGCGTGTTACTTCGAGTTGATTTGAATGGCATATATCATATTGGACATTTATCACAAAGGTATCAGCATTGTAATTGGCTAATAAAATGTGGTTGAAAAATAGAAACGGATGTCACGGTAGATAAAATTGCCAGAGGACAATGATGTTACGTACGAGGCTGTTTAAAATGTGGTGGGGACTAAATTGGCTGTCCTTAAGAAACATTTTCAAAACTGCTGTGAAAATATGTTGCTGTCTACATGATAAAAAAGATGAAAAAGATACTTAGGCACTCAAAATCATTAGTAAAATAAAACCAGATAACAACATGGATAAAAAACGCAAAAACGACAGACAGCAGTCAAGAAAATTACTACACAAAAATCTAAAAACTGA
Source organism: Mytilus californianus (assembly GCF_021869535.1). Classification (NCBI taxonomy): domain Eukaryota; kingdom Metazoa; phylum Mollusca; class Bivalvia; order Mytilida; family Mytilidae; genus Mytilus; species Mytilus californianus. The sequence goes on along the minus strand of NW_026262679.1, from coordinate 6,591,028 downwards.
GCAAGAAGAACCCCACTTAAAACCCGGAATGATCTGAGTTGCTTAAAAAGGGTCAGCAGTTCCTGATCCACAAGTGACACCTACCTAGGTGCTCTTGTTTAGATAGATTGATGAGTCGTATCCCGTAATTAGGCATAATCATATGAAAGTGCATTTATAAATTTCTCTTTTCTAACGATTAGAATCACAAAATTTAAAACATGTAAAAACCATGTTATCTAAAACTTTACCGAATGTGAACGTTTGAATTGAAATAGGTTTTTCCATGCAGGAACACAACATTGAAAGCATAAACAACATGAGTCCCTTTTTATCAAACCCTGAGGTCAACCCAAGTGTTCCAGAAGGGTGTGCAGGTCAACTGGTAGAACGCGTGCTGTTTCTCATTGCAAGTAGACGTTCGGTGATTGTCGTATTAATTGATCATCTTGATCCACAATCGAGGAAAAAGAAAGGATTTTGGTTAGGAGAAGTGGAACATATCCATTACCATTTGTGACTCGGATGGTACTTTACTGTCAAACAAATGCTGATTGCGTCCTAAAAACGTTCGAATGTTTCCATTTATCGGATCTTTGATCTTTGATTAAATTGTCTTGTAAGCAGCATCAATGTATCATGGAAACGCAATTCCTAGAATATTGTTTGAACCGCAACATGCAATCCGATCAAAGAAATAAATATCAGCAGAGCCCTCTCTTAGTGTTGTGCATTTGCAATTTTTGGTGGCCACTTTGAAATTTTCCGCCATTTTGAAAAAAATTAAAAAGTCTTATATAGCCTCAGGACTTACAATAGACGTTGGACTACATTTTATATGCATTGAAAGATTTGGTTTGATATTTTTCGATGTAATTCATATATGGTGGTGAAATTTGGACTGATAGACAGACATCTTGAAAATGGCCGCCATATTTGATTTTTCAGAGTGCCACCGGGTCCATAGCTTAAATTTACTAACAAATATATATCTACAATTGTGCAAAGTTTCATGCTTTATCACCAAACCCACAATTCTTCTTAAACTATGCACGAATTAGCTAGACTATAAAACTACATTCATGTAAGGTTCAAGGACATCTTGTGATAATTTCGGCAAAATCTGAATTTGGAATATTCCCTATCAAAGCAGGTGTTATAATGTTATCATTCATTTCGACCACTAACTGAAATAAATTCCCTTTTTTATCTTAATATATACTCGTAATCAAGTCACATAAATAAAGTACTGAGAATATTACCCACTGAGTACCATGTAGTTTACAGTGACATATCAAAGACACGGCACTCGGTGTTGTGCTCTATGATATACATGATATTCACAGACATCCATCTATGGTAGTTATAATGTTACCCGTATATCATATTTCTCAAATGTATAGTAGCTTGAATACATTTTAAAACTTCTTGATAACTATATTGAATTGCAGCAATGGCGTTTATGTGGTACATTTTGTCATCCACCAATAAATGTATTATACACCTATGGAACGCCACAGCTGTCTTATGTGGAACTCTGATATTACGTTATTTTTATGTTGTTTTATTATTACTTGATGATACTTTGTCTTTACAGAATATGGTTTTGACATTACGTACTGATGTTTTCATATAACTCAATATGGAATAGTCATTACTCAATGATATTTCGATATTACACGATATGGTTTCGTATTGACTTGATATAGTTTTGTCATTACTTAATAAGGTTTTGTCATTACTCGATGTGTTTTCACCATTATTTAATGTGGTTGTGTCATTAGGCAATGTGGGTTTAACATTACTTGATGTGTATGCGACATAACGTAAAGTAGTTGTTTCATTACATGATGTGGTTTTGTTTTTTGGTAATGATGATTTGCCAATTCTTTATATGGCTTTAACATAACGTAATGATGTTTCAAAATTTGACGATTTTTCACTACATGATGTGTTTGTTTCAATATTTGATGTGATCCTGTCATTCTTTGATGTGGTTATCACATTACTTGATGAGGTAAAACCACGTGACCATTTCGGAAAAAATATGTTCTATTTTTAAACCGATTTCCAAAAGTCGTTTGTTCAATGTGCTTTGGATGAATATTGCTATATATTGAGTTAAAGTTCAAATTAAAGTTGTTGTTCAGAATATTTTGATATACTAGAGTTATTTTCAAACAGTCATTTAATATTTTCACCAATTAAAAATTGAAAATCTAATTTATAATACATGCTTAAAAAAAAATGGTTCAAAACTACAATCTTAAAAGTTTATCATTGCTCTTAGTTGGGTATTTAATATTTGGAAAACAATGAATAATGTGACATTCATTACAAAAATGAATAATTTTATTGGAAGTAAAGTGGTAAATTGTTTTTTCATTTTTTTTAAATAAATATAAGTATGGGTTGCTGTCTTATTGATCTGAATCAAATTCTCATTTTATTCATACTGATAATACAAAGCGTTACATGCAATTGTCTTCATCAATAAAACTGACTGATGTGAATTGTGGGAATTAATCCTTTTGGGACCCTACATTGTATAGTAGGTGGAAAATTCCGTAAATTCAAACAAAATTCAAAGTGTTAAACAACCTCTGTGATTACGGACAATATGAACATGTACATGTACAGTGATTTTAAACGTGTAGACAGACATGCTCATTTGATTTTTGCAACAAATGATGTAAATATTTTCAATGTTCAATTTTTGTATACAGCTGTCATTACTAAAATTGATTAATCAGCATGCGTTCATGTATACATTTACTTTCTCATAACAATATTGTATTTCAACGCTTTAACATTTTGAGTGTCTCTGAGAACAGGTAATACAATTATATATTCTTTTGAACATTGTTTTTTTTTTTTAATTAGAAAATGTAAAGTGGACATATCCTTTTGACGCACCGATCATTCTTAATCTGTCTGTGATAAGGTGACTTTTTAAAATCTTCAAATACCACAATACTGATTTAGATCATTTGCCTTGAACAAGCACGCTACTCACGAAAGTAGTTAGAAAGATTGAAACCCAAAATAAAACTTAAACAAAATTAATTTACTTTTTCCTTTCTAAAGAGTGTATGTATATAATATTCCGTCCCCTATTTATCACAAATTTAGACATCTGTGGCCAATCAAATATTCAAAGACGAAATATTACGTACTGGTAGCTATACATTTCGTATTAAAAGAACGTTGTGTCAATTTGTGATTTTCAGACATATCCCTGAATGGTTTCTCTAACTTGGGGATTCTCATTGTTAACTCTAGTGGTCGATTAGCTTGATTAGTCGCTGGAATTGGTCGCTAACTTGAGTCTGGTATGCAAAATCTGGAATTTTTCGATAAATCAAAGCTATATTTTATGTGTTTTCTTACATGTACAAGGACAGTTTTTTTTTCGACAACTTAATTTTTTTTACCAGATTCATTTGATTTAAATAAAGGCAACATAATTATACCGCTGTTCGAAACTCATAAATCGATAGAGATAAAAACAAATCCGGATTACAAACTAAAACTGAGGGAAACGCATCAAATATAAGAGGAGAACACCGACACAACAAAAACACAACATTAAAATGTAACACACACAGAAACGAACTATAATATAACAATGGCCATTTTCCTGACTTGGTACAGGACATTTTAAGAAAAAAATGATGGGTTGAACCTGGTTTTGTGGCATGCCAAACCTCTCGCTTTTATAGCAACGTAAAACAAAACACCAAAACGACAACATCACATGACAGGACCACAATACAAATAAATGGGAGAACATATAGGACAAAGAAACACACGAATAATAGCTAACAAAAGGTACTAGGCTTAAAATTCAATACGCCAGACGTGCGTCTCGTCCACACAAGACCAACCAATGACACTCAGATGAAAAAAGTTTGAAAGCCAAAACAAGTACAAAGCTGAAGAGCACCGAGGACCAAAACTTCCAAAAAGTAGCGCCTAACACGGCCAGGGTTTTCTGCCTGGGACAAGAACATCCTCATTATTTAGAATAATTTATAATTTTGCAAACAGTAAATTTTATAAAATTACTATATAATAGATATACATGATAAAACCGAAGTGGGGACTAACTACAGAATAAAAACGGATACATTACATAAAACAACTTAATCCAACACATTAAAATACAGAGCCGAGTTAGCCAAAGCCTCAACGCACAAAGTGACGTCACATTTGAAATTCTAAAAAAACACACAAAGTGACGTCATATTTGAATTTGTAAAAATATTTCCCAAAATTAAAACGGTTTTGATCCTACTCAAAATAGTGTGAATCCATCTTTAGTTTTTAAGGTTATTACATAAATTAAATTAAGATAAGTATATATGAATGACATATCTTGAATGTTTTTTTTAAATATGTATTGTTGGGGTGCTGTATTGTTTACGTTTAACATATGTCCTGTTTTACTCATATTTAATGTAGGATATAAACAACAATATGGATTTCATTGTTTTTGAATCAATAGCAAATGTAATTTTTAACAAGTTTTATTTTTATATTCATTATACTTATGTTTAATTGTTGTTTTTATTTTCTAACTGTTGTGACTGTTTAACTTATTTCTTGACATTTGTCTTGTTCTTTCGCAAATATTATTTCAAAGTTATCGAATAATTAACTATTATGAATTTACATAATTCCTGACACTTTCTTCTAATGTGTTATCTGTTATCCGTTTCTGAAGACGTTCATTCATATTTCTGTGTATAAGATGCACATTGAGGGCGTTAGCCCCAATAGATGTATCTTATTTACACCAAGATATTATTGTCAATGCAGAGTGATAGTTTTCAAGAATTTAGGAGGGGTCTTTCAGCGATTTGACCATATGTAATTGAAAAGAATGATAAATGTAGGGTTTCCAATTTCATGTTATCTTGGTATATATGAAAAGAGTTCAACCTAAGAGACATTTTAATATATAATCGTATATCCTGTATACCGTCATTCAAATGCGTGTCATCAATTGCTTTACTTTTTACCATTTTACATTCGAAAGAAATAGAAATACTATTAAATAAAAGGTCAAACAATGTTTATACCGATCTAGTGACGTATGGTACGTTTCCCAAAGACGCATTACTAAGTACTTATAATAAAATCTAGATTCGGAACAATACGTACGAAACCACTGGATTCACAACAAGATATAGATATTTAATAGAAGAAAGGTATGAAATTGAATTCATCAAAGATACCAGAATTGAAATAATGTATTTGCGCCAGACGCCCGTTTCGTCTACAAAAGAGTCATCAGTGACGCTCGAATAAAAAAAAGTAAAAACGGCTAAATAAAGTACGAAATTGAAGAGCATTGAGGACTTAAATATCCTAAAAGTTTTGCCAAATAGAGCTAAGGTAATCTATTCCTGAGGTAGAAAAGCCTTAGTATTTCAAAAATTCAGTTAATTTATAATTTTGACTATATCAATGATAATTCATGTCAACACTGAAGTGCTGACTACTGGGCTGGTGATACCCTCGGGGAATAAAATCTCCACCAGCAGTGGCATCGACCCAGTGGTTGTAAATACACTCATCATAAATACCAGGATTGAAATTTTGTATTTGCGCCAAACGCGCGTTTCGTCTACAAAAGAGACGACAATTAACATCCTTTACTTCTATTAAAAACAAACTGGAACCAGTATGATATACTGGGTAGACATTTATTATATGTTGGGACGGTTTTGTTTTAAAAAATTCATATAAAAAATAAGAAGATGTGGGATGATTGCCTATATAACAACAATCCACCACACACTAAAAGACGTAGAAGTTAACTATAGGTCACAGGTACGGCCTTTAACGACGAGTCTTTTTTAACAAAAAGTTTTGTTTTACCCATACAAAATTAGAGAAAAGGCAATGCCATTTATGATTTAACTTGCAATTGTTTTTGTCGCTATTTTGTTGATCTCAGAGTGTTTGTTTTTTAATCCTATCTACTGTATGTAATTAACACAAAGACTCTTCTGTAAAACATGCATTTTTCACAACATTTTCTTTGCTATTGATTTAATTGTGACAAAAATGACGTTTGTTCTTTATGCATAATTCAAAAAGAGTTTTGCATTCACGCTGCATATCTTGATAGCGGTAATGAAAGTAAATCATGATAAATCATTGTGCACTTAAACGCCGGATCTACGGATTTAGTGAGTTGTTGAATCTTAATTATCATGATAATCCGACCAAGGAAGTATTATATTGACAATATGATACTTCCATGATCCGATCTACAGTAGCTAATTAAAAAAAAAAAAACGGTACCGTAAGGAATATAAACAAAAAAAGCATATCTCAAGGTAAAAATCAGATATTATAAATGTTCTACACCCTGTAAATAGAGAAATATCTGCATTTTAAAGATTGAGAGCAAACTTTGATCTAGCTGTTAAATTTATTAGTTATTTGTCTTTATTTTAGTGAAAAACAATACATCGTTATGTATTATATAAACATTGCTAGAGAATATTTTATTTGTTATTTATCAATGTTTTGATATTTCATTGTTGTTACATGGCAACCGATATAAGGTTAGATTAATCTTAAACTGGGTTTTATTTAAAGTATATTCATTTTAAACGGCATAAACTAGATAATTCAAGATTTATAAAAAGGAAATAAAGTTTGCAGCTGTAAATCACATTCAAAGCAATATAGCTATAAAAAAGTAAACATCATTAACCTTAGACTAGTATTGACAAATTAAAATTATCAAAGAACTATAACCGAAAGTTGTATTTTAAACAGATAGTAGTTGTCTTTCATTGTCAAAACTTCACCAACAATCATAAATTGGCGTGTCGGGAGTATTTTTTGTCGTGTCGTAGAAAATCTGACAGTTGTTCCTTATACGCTGGTATAATTGCCACTTAAAAATAACTTTTATTTTCTAGAAATTTTCAAAAATTAGTCACGGGGCCAAAAAAACGACCGAAAAAAATAATTAAATTGATAGTATTTTTGTTATCTTATGCATTTCCATAATTTTATGAATTAAGAAATCTCATAATATAATATCACAATTATTCGATTAACTAATATTATGAAATTTCATAATAATGTGTTAAATAAGGATATTTCATAATATTATACAATTTACTATTTGCCTCGACTGATATCCATTGACGATTTAATGGCAGCAGATTGAGTTTTCTTGAAGGTTATGCCAGCGAATAAATATTCGATTCCCAGAAGTCTTCGTCTGCAATACGGTTATTTACGTTTGAATGCAACAAAACAGAAACACCTCTACACAATACATTTCAAAAACAGTCGTACAACTTCTGTGTTTAAGCCGCAACCGTGGTATGGATGCTTTGCAATTTGTGGCGTTCTTCGTTAAGTTTGCACGTTATAACGTGGAATAATCCTATTTTGTTCTGTACAAATGACATGTAACTATCATATTTTGAGTCCATATATTCAACTTAAAACATCATTGGCACTTGAACAACTTTCCTTAGGAGTCCAAGTTACGTTGATAAAAGCAACTTGTTGTCACCGTAAGGCCTTCAACGATTACATAAACACATATAATCAAGATAAAAATCCAAAGAAGAAAAACAAGAAACCTAATTTATGACATTTCAATAACCACAAATCGGTTTTGACAGGAACAACCAATTACAACTAGTGAGTTATAAGCTACTGAAAAGCACATAACCATTTGCCGGGGTTAAACATGTGTGTGACCGCTTAACCACCCCGTACTTGGCCGGATGATAAAATCGACTTACACACCATACAGACAACAAAGTTTCAATATAAAAAGCTAGTTCTAAGCAAATTTAAAATAAGTCATCAATCAATTTCTCCCAGACTAAAGTAGCTTTACACGTTTCTCTTGAATGATCAACCTGTTAATGTCTGTTTTATAAGGTCATCCATATTCTCCGGAACATTTTTTGCCTCGATATAGTTGTTTGTGCTGAGACGGCGTAAAACCATCACCAATTAATCCCGGGACATTTCTGATATGACGTAGGCAGAGAGCGTCTGGCATACCTAATTATAAACCTGGTATATTTCAACCTTTTAAATACATATGATTAAATGGGGCAAGTTGTTGATGTGAAGGTGAACAAGATAAACCAAATAAACACTTATGAATCATATGTCAGTATCGAAGCACTGACTGCTAAGCTGATGATAACTTCGAAGACTAACAGTCCATCAGTAGTGGTATCGACCCTGTCCTAGTAAATGAAATACACAGATGACAAGTTCCGTGCATCCAAAGCAATTTTCCGGATTAACCGTCATCAGGTACACTCAAACTTAATCATTAGAAAATCAGGGATTCGTAAATACCGAATCAAAAACACCAAATGGTATGTAAATACCTCAAATTCTGAACACGACTTAATGATAATTTCAGTCTTTTCGAATGCTGGACGTCTTGATCGACAAAATATTTGTTGAGTTTGGAGAATTGATATTTCAACAGACAGTTGGTATTCCAATGGATACTAATTGTGCACCTCTACTGGCCGATTTGTTTTTGTACTCATATGAAGCAGAATTTATTCAGAACCTTCTAAAACACAAAAAGAAAATAAAAACTTGCACTATCACTGAATAACCCATATTTCAGTCAGTACTTACATCTTATATATCCCAGAAAACTTGAAATTAAGGATACTACTATACGACGTGTCTCTGTATTTATACATCCAACATTCGTGTATTAAGTTATGATGTTTCTTTTGTAAGTCTTGTTGGATAATGTGTTATGTCTTATCGTTAGTGGTTTAAATTCTATTTTTATTTTCTATATGTATGTAAAAGTTAAGATAATTAATCAGCTATTTCATTTATATGATTTTTAGTTTAAAGCAAATATAGGCACAGGATTTTTTTGTTTATACACAGTTTTGATTTAAAAAAAAAACCGACATGGTTAAAACATACAAATGTTTACACCATTACAAACACAATTCCATCTTGATATTCTTGTCATGGTTAGAACATACATTAAATATAACCGTTACAAACTCAATCACAATTTTATATTCTATTTTTTGAAATTTACCTGTGATAAAATAAACGTCACAAAAATGCTTTTTGTGGCGTTGTTACATTCATGTGACGCACAGTTTATAATTATATTGTGGTGTCCTGGTGTACTGTCGTAAATTCATAGGAGGTGTCTGTTGTTATTCTGTGGTTAACATGTTGTAATGTACTTTTATATTATTTATTTATGTATTTCTCTGTCCGGAGTGGTCTTACATTTACTTGTACTGTATTCATGTCACGTTATTTTAGGGGTATTTTTAACATTGCCATATAAGTGGGAGGTTTGGCTAACCATAAAACCAGTTTCAACCGACCATTTTTTCTTAAAATGTCCTGTACCAAGTTAGGAATACTGAAGTTGTTATCAAAAAGTCCGTTTCTTTGTATGTTGGCGTTTGTTTTTGTTGCAGTTCAGTGTTTCTGTTGTTCTGTTATTTTCCTCTTATAGTTGATGTGTTTCCCTCGGTTTTGGTTTGTAACCCGGATTTGTTTTCGCTTAAAAGAGGGACGAAAGATACCAGAGGGACAGTCAAACTCATAGATTGAAAACAAACTGACAACGCCATGGCCAATCGATTTATGACTATTGAACAGCGGTATACTACTGTTGCATTTATTTAAGATTACAAGACCGTTTCATACTTACTTTTGTTAACTAGTGTGTGAAGCAAAAAAAATTAAGTTGCATTAGCTCAACTCAAAGTATGCAGCTTCATGTGATCAGTTCGTGTAGCCTACCACTAGATGACTTCAACACATGTTTTATTAATTCAATTGAAATTATGATTTAACTAATTAACCGTATATTAACTATCTAACTCTGTTTTTATTTCGACTGTAGTTCCTAATGCAATGCCAATTTGATCGTAGGGGATTTGGCAGATGATGCTAAGTGATATTTCTGCTAAAACAAATCACAGATGATCTTTTCAAAATGCAAACCGTTTAATATTCGTAGTGTTTTTATGGTAATGAGTACTTCTTGCCGAACACATATCTTTCATCTTTCCTATTTGAAAGTGAGAAAATGTGGAATGATTCCCAACATTCATACAGCTTTCTCTCTAGCACACAAAAACATAACTGTTGATGAGAAGGAAATACGTCATAACCTGCTTTTTTAACTTTGTCATTTTACAACATAAAACCAACAAACTTGTTTGTTCATTTCAAGTTTTGAAAAGTTTGTCCTTTCTCTGAAACGTTGTATTGTTTCTTTCTGCAAAAGAAAGGCGGAAAATACCAAAGGGACATTCAAACTCATAAGTAGAAAATAAGCTGACAACGCCATGGCTAAAAAAATTTAAAAAAACAAACAGACAAACAACAGTACACAAAAAACAACATAGAAAACTATTGTCTGAGCGACACAAACCTCACCAAAAACTGGGGATGATCTCAGGTGCTCCAAAATAGATCCTTGCAGTTTGGCTGTTTTGATAACTGTTAATACTGTTTCGTTTTCATTGGTGATCTCTTTTATTCTATCAAACATGTTTGACCAAGTGTATCTGATGAAACTTATTCCAATTACCAATGTAAATATGTGATATGCACAAACAACATAGTATATGTTTATGGTCTATATGATGTTATTTTAATTAGCCATATTTTATAAGATTTAATACAAAGAACCGATGCAAAAAAGTTTGTTGTCGCTTTTATGACAGAATTTTTTTAAGTCTGTTATTAATTTTAAAAAACCCTTGAATATATCTGTAAAACAAATTTTCTGGACAATTTTTCTCTTCAATGTTTCTTCCAAAAAAATATATAAGTCCGAAACTGGATTTTTTATCAAGGCAATTTATGAAACCAGATGAACAGAAGTTATGTTTGTGTACATTTACCTTTCTTATTCAATACACAAATTGTAGTATAGTTTTGTTATGTTGTAACAAACTGTTTGCCTGACTTATTAAAACTTTGAACCAATAATTATATAACCGCATATGTCATACGTTTTAAGTTGCCTAAGTCACTTCAATCGTTTCCGCATAATACGTAGCTATCATCCCACCTAACTGTACGACTGCTACATACATACATTCAAACCATAGCTGGGTTAAATTGATCATATTTCGGAACAGTAAACAGTTCATTCTGCTTTTTCAATCATTTATCTGTAAACTGTTTTTACCGAATGTATATAGTATGCAATTCAAAGCCATAACGACATCTTTTGTTTTGTTTTGTGCAAATTCGCTGATCTTCTTGCTCATCAGGAAAAAAACAGTCAAATACTGAATTTTTATAAACTATGTAATAAAAAAGAAGGCTTTACAGTATAATGTGTAAAGATTTTAACATATTAACCAAACGGGTTGTTAAAATGTCTTCAAGCTATAGAGAAAGCCCAAATACCTGTCCATTCCTGGGAAATAAAGGAGCGGAGGACCATAGGGCCGACGCGCATTATTTCACAGGAATAGACAGCTATTTGGACTTTCGCTAACTTAAAATACACCTTAAATATTAAGAACGAATCTTTAGATTATAACATTTTAAAGAATTTTATTTCATTTTGTATTGATTTTCTTTTCATTTTCCCCGTGTTGTTCCCAATAATTCACAACCAAAATTTAAGATCAAGCTGACCATCTACTCAATTAACAAAGTATTTATGAACAGTAGAATAATTACTATAAAAAAATCTTGAATAAAGTTTGTTTAGATTTATGATTTAAGTCATTGGATACGCACTTCTTTCTTGTAGTGGGATTGAAAGGATATTTATCTGTGTCTTAAAGTGTATTTTGGGAGAGAGAGAGAGAAAACTAGTATTTATGCATGTATGTTAATGGATACTGTGTGTTTTTCGTTTGATGAATATTGGATGTAGAATTGTCTATAAAATTTGAAATGGTACAACTAGAATAAATTTTCAGGTATGTAACGCTCTAGTCTAGGTTATTTAACTATTAAGGGTGTACTTGATTATAAGTCATATCTGAAACATAATATGATTCTATATTTCAAACCATTCTATTAGATCAAATAAAATTAAACAAGAAAACAGAGTTTCGTGCATAACTCAACAATTTTTTTCCTTTGCTCATAACAACGAAAAAAATGTTATGCATATTTTAAACGAGTCATAAATAGCAATTCAAGCAAACTGAAAATATGTTTTCGTTCTTCCCTAAATTCCCTAATTTAAAAAAAAACACGCGTGATTAAAAACATTTCTGGATTCCGTTTTGTATGTCTTTAACTTAAGTGGAAAACGACTTTTTGATTTTATTTAAACATTTTAAGATTAACACCGTCATTTGCATTGCCGATATAACTGTTATATTTGCCACTGCACAAATAACAACAGTGAAGGAATTCGATAATGTTACTCGTTTTGTTGAATTGAATAAAAGCCTCGCCAAATATCTAACACAAGCCTTATTCAAATTTTATTCATAACCCCTCAAATTAGTTCTATATTTAAATTATAACAATGGACAATCAAATAATATAACACTGAGGTTGTGAGTTCGAACCCCGCTCGGGCGGATGCACTCGACTTCAATCTTAGTTGACTAGGATTGTCAGTTTTCGTCCACCAATAAAAACTGGCCGCCACGAAATAGCCCCAAAACGGTGCTTAAAAGTGGCGTTAAAACACAAAAAAAATCAAATAATATACCGGATACGCCATTTTGACCATTTCAGTTCTTCGAATTATTTATTCTACTAAACCACAATATTATTGTAGAAATATTCCGAGTCATTTTTAAATGGAACAAACGAAATTTTGCTGAACAAAATCAAAATACAACACTTTAAATTTTAAGGAAATGATATGTTAAACGTTAGTCTTGAAAGATAATCTTTACGTGAAATATATTTTTCTCTAATTTTTCTTATAGAATAATGGTAATGTGTTCAATATTACGACAGAATTCAACTGAGTTAACACATTTGAATTTCTGTAGATGCACAGAAGAGGATGGCACTCAACGGAAAATATTCGTTTTTACCCGCTAGGATACTATTCTTGACAGAAATTCAGCCAACATTTGCATCGGATTGTAGATAATGACGAGGAATTTTAGTGAATACGATACTATATATTATACGATGGAATTATAAATCGCAAATAAAAGATGTTTATTAATGATAATGAGATATTTGGTGTTCATTGTATTACTACGATCCTAATCTTTTTTAAATCCAGTAACAATCGTTTGAGTAAGTTTTCATCTTCATTCAATCTCGCGTTTCGGCCTTTAGAATTATTTCCGTGGGTGAACACTTTTTAAGGAAGTGTTCATGGAAATATCCAAAGGGCAAAACGTCCGGATGAATGAAGATGGACAATAGAAAATAACTCTCCATTCCTGTAAAAAAATGGAGAGTTTGAATAAAAGATTTACGTCACAGGTGTATTTTAATAAAAAAAAATATTGACATACTGAAGTAAAATCATACGTAATAAGAACATATATTTCTATATCTATCTTGAAGAAATTATAGTAAGTAGATAATATTGGGTAAATATCATTCTTATGGTTTGTTATACATTGTATATCGCTTCATATTGATGAACCTGTTTCATTTCAGAATGCGTTCTTCTTTTGCTACATCATTTATATCCGTATGGTTGATAATGTGTATATTCATAGTAATTGGAATCATAAGTATTGGACATTATCGTATCAATATTCAAAGTATAGTGAATAAGTTTCCTGCACGAATAATCCTTTCGAATACGGAAACAACTTATAAACATGAAATATCATATACCAGCGCAAATGCTGCAAATGATGAGAAAAAAGTTACAAAAATTTTCTCTTTGTTATGGTATACAAAACCATTTTGGATACCGGCATATATGTTCAATTACAAATTTCGAAACTGTGCATTCAAATTTTGCAAACTGTCAACTGATAAAGCCTATCTGAACAGTAGCGATGCTGTGTTATTTCATCATACAGAAATGAAAAGTGTTGACATACCGAACAAAGCAAAACATCAGACATGGATATTCATGTCTGATGAATCCAATGTCCACACGATGAAATACTTCATGCACGGATCATGGAAAAATGAATTTGATTGGACATACAGCTATAGATCAGATTCAGATATATATCTTCCATTCGGAGAATTCGCAAAAAGGAGCTTACCAGCAGTAAAAAATTATTCAAGTATCTATAGGAAGAAGAACAAAAATATTGCCTGGGTAGTATCCAACTGTAATGCCCCTTCTTCACGAAATAAATACGTAACAGAGCTGAAAAAATACATCGATGTTGACGTATATGGAAAGTGTGGCAAACCATGTTCTGCCTGGATGGACGACTCCTGTTTCAAAAAAATAAGTGGTGATTATAAATTTTATCTTGCGTTTGAAAATTCTCTTTGTGAAGACTACGTTACGGAAAAGGCATTTCGTTTGTATCAAGAGGACTTCGACATAATTCCAGTTTACCGAGGGGCACCAAATGTGAAAGATATTTTGCCTATGGGGACTTTTATTTCAACGCTAGATTTCAAATCACCAAAGGAGCTCGCTGTATATTTGAAATATGTTGCTAACAATGAAAGTGTTTATTGTAATTATTTAAAAGCGAAAGATAAGTTCTGGGCAAGTCCGTATACACTACATGAGATCGTTGAATTTATATATTGTTCTGTGTGTGAAAAACTTTCCACAGATTACACAAGAGACGCTAAACTTAACTTAACAAGCTGGATAAAGGACAAAGGATGTCATAAGGCATCAGATATTTGATATTACAAAATATTCAAACATCACTAATTATGTATTATATGTTTGTTCCGATGTAATACTTCTTAAAATAAATAAAGACCATCTTATAACAGATCTTAATATAGACCATACACATTTCAAATATTACTTTTATTCGAGGTAAATTTGAAGACAAAAATTATGACACGCCAGTATTAGGTCTTTCCACTTTTCCGTGGAAAGGACTTTGAATATGCCCTGATTAGTAGGTCTTTCCGCCAATTTTGTTTTCTTGTGCATTTTGTGTTTGTTTCGCAAAATGATGAAACAGTCAATACGCGTCTGAAACTGACATCTCTAAACCGTACTGTTGTCTTTGCAAAAGTTATCTCTCCGAACATTTGCTTTCTGGTGATAACTACTACTTCGCATTCATAAAAGAAACCAACAAATACCTTTTGTGTCCAGATTACGCGTTACATTCTCAGCATGTTGAAAATAATTAAGGACTCCATATGAGAATTATTTCCCCTTGTGTATTTGATATAAGTTATATGCATTTGTAACCGGTAAACCGTAATTGATAGAGATTAGGGTTGTTTGATTTGAGGTCCTAGGGTCACTAAAAAGTAAAAAGAGGTAAAGGTCAGAGGTCAAAGCCATGTTCTTAATTTTGATATTGGCTTTTTATTTCTTTTCTCCAGAAACGTATACGATACCGACAAAATATTTCTCTAAACTGTAGTAACACAAATATTTAAAAAGGGTGCGTTGACATTGAAAAAGAGTTTCCTTCCTTGTAATATTTAAAATAAGCTGTATTGGGATATAATTCATTCACCATATATAGAAGGAACTTACGGTCGTTCGATTTGAGGTCCTTGCTTGATGACCTTTAACTTTAAGGTCGAAGTCAAAGGTAAAATTAGAACCGTCATTTTTTTAAACGATGTTACTCGAAGCTGCAATTTATCTCCCTAATTCTAAGTAAAAGTAAAGAGTAACCATACATTTTTGGAATCAGCGTAAAGTAAGCTATTTTTTCACACTAGAAGTGACTTTGATTTTACCTGTAAGTGAATTATTATCTTCCTTAATTGATAAATAAAGTAACATAAACAATTGGTTTTTTTTCGGAAGCATTGTGAGATCAGCATCTGACAGGCTATTTTTAATACAAATTTTCTTTTCTTTAGTGATTTTGTGTTGACATAATTCATGAATATTTTTTGAGCAATTGGCTTTTGATTACTGCTATTATTTTTCGGGACTTTTATTTCTTTCCGGGCTTTTTTTTTCGCAAGATGTCGCGAAGATATTTGGTATATGATATTGAACAATTAAGACGCTTTCCAAACTATGACCGTTTATCCGAACACTTTTCTTTGCAGGAGGTATATCCCTATACATGATGTTCCTTCTGCGCATTACTCTTTCACAACTGTAAACGATTACGACAAAATTATTTTCCAAAATAGCTGATTTCATCCTCAGAATGTCCAAGATAATTTTGAACTAAGAGATCTGGAGATTCAATAAGAGAGTTATTTCCCTTTATGTATTCGAAATAATTGAAATGTAATAATAACTCCTCAAAAAGAGTTAGATATCGACATAAAAATCTAAACAAAATGTTGGTCGCGACATGTCTTAACTTGGAATATTTTGTCAAAATGGTACGCATTACTTTATTGGCGGGTCAATGCACCTGAAATGGTCAAATCAACAAATTAACTAATTATAACTTCAAAGTGTGCAGCAATCACGATGTACATGTATCTTATCTCAATTAATCAACTAAGGTCCTCCCACCACAGCCCCCCCCCCCCCCTTTTCCTGATTTGTGTTTTTTTTTCAATAAGGTATCATTATTCTTTTGAAATAAAAATCGCTTTCTGTCCCGTAAATTCTGCTGTCAAATCAGAATTCGACTTAAATTAAAACTTCTGAAATAAAAATCCCTCCTTGCAAAAATCTACTTCAATTCATGTATTTTCTGAAAATAATTGATAAACGTATTGTTAAATTACTACAACAGCATTTGTTTGTGTGGTCAGCGATTACATATCAGTTAATCTGTAAATGAATCAAAATATTTCCCCGTCAGCCCTAAAAATACACATCAGCTTGACCTCCTGATCTTGACTGCAAAACTAAACTCAATGACATAGAAATCGCTTCCAAGTTCGTAAAAATTAGTGAAATCCTACAATCAAATTTCTAAACATGCATTAAAATACCAATGTGTTCTCTCGTAACATCTGTTGTAATATGCACTGTCGAACAGGTAATACGCCTACGAAACTGATACCGTTTAGCCTGACAGTTTTCATTGAAAAGTTATTTGCCCAAAGGCCATTTTTCTTGTGTTTACTACTGCTTCGAAACCGTAGATGATTATGCAAAAATTCTTTTCCAAAATTACTTGTTTTATCCTCAGAAAAAAGAGAATAAGTTTGACCAAAGCAGTCCGGAGACTCCATATAAAAGGTATTCTCCTTTTGTATTTGATATAAGTGATATAAATATTGCTACTGGTAAACCATAAGTTAAAGAGAACTCGTTTATCTCCAAATATTGATTACAAATTATATATCCGTTTGCCAACAGCTTATTTTCAATTACAATAATTTCAAATTCACTTTTGCTGTCATATGTTGTTTATTGATTTTTAAATTATCTTTTAAACAATTTATGTAGTTACAAACTCATTTCTCATTGTTGAAGGTCGTACGGTTGCCTATAATTGCTTACATCCACTTTATTTGAACTTTGGTGGATAGTTGTCTCATTGGCAATCGTACCACATCTCCTTATTTGTATATAAATTACGTCGTCATTATAAAGTATTTGCACGTGGAAATAAGGTCAATTTTTAATGTCATTACATGCAGAGATGAGGAATCGAGAATCTTGAAAGTCATTGACAAGAAATCAGGACAGCATGCACCTACATAAATTAAATCAAATATCCATTATTATAATTAAATAAACAAACATTTGTATATCAAACTACACATACATGTTTAAAGTTTACAACTATATTGATATATCACTATGTTTCAGGTGTATTGAGTTATATTGATATTGTAATATGTTTTGGAAATATTGACCTCTGGTTAATCTGGCTTTAAAACTGTTTATTTGTGAACAGAGAAAATTTTTAACGCAAGTCTAATTTGACAAATGGCTAGTTTTATTATCTGCAGTTAAAGTTGAACTGTCAGATGTAATTTGAAAAAGAAACGATGTCTTAGGGTGTAGGGTAATAAAATTTAGTTATGCCTATTTGTTTTGTCTAGAGTGAAAGAAATTAAACTTTCTTATTAAGGTCAGTTTGGTCAAGATACTGGCAGATTGTGTATCAGCTCTGATACTGTAAGGATGTGACTTTTCCTTGAAGTCTTGAATCATTAAAGATTCTGGAGGACTTGTTTTTAAAGTTTATATGTTTAAATTTTGCAGCTTACTTTGTCAATCAATCTGAAGTTTTGTACATTTGTGAATAAACTTGTAAATATATATCGTATTATTTAGTTAATGGAATTTACCACATGATTCATTGCCGTGCTATACTATGGTTATGTCCGTCCGTCTGTGTCGTTGTCGTTCCTTCCCTCGGTCACGTTACAATATGCACTAACTTTTCAGTATCTGTTATGTAAATATCCGCACAATATGTATAATGTACGCTAGAATGATGACTTTTTCTATGTCGGATTTAACTCATGTAAATGTCTATTGATTGTATTTATATTTGTCTATACAAACTTGGTATGTCCGAATCATTTCTTTTTTGACACAGTTGAGTTAAAATACCAATTCATATCGTTGATCCTAAAAATGACCCATGCTTTGTGAACCAATTATAATAAAGTGTGTATTTAAGACACATTAATTTTAATTGTTGTAAACAACTAAATATGCCTTAGAATTTATCATCCTTTATATAAATTATTCATTGTTTTAAACACTAAAAATGACAAATAAAAGCCATTTAGCTGTGTTGTAAATAACAATGGATTACAGCAATCTGAAAAAGTAGCAGAATGATTGAATGGTCTAACCAACACAAAATTGATATAGTTTCTTTTCAAGAAACTAATTTTCTGATGCCGTAATGAAAATTTGTTGGTATCGTTTCTGGTCTTCAGCTGAATCGAACCGATAACATAGTCAAATGTCTTTAACTTTCCAAAATATAGCCTCAAATATGATTATAACAAATGAAATTAGGTTTAGAAATTTAGTATAAAAGTTTATATGGAATAGCAAAAAAGACATAGTTTTAACATTGCATTACCTTGAAGGAGATCTATACAAATAACGGATTTAACTTGTGACTTTAAATGTTTGAAAATTTGACAACTTTTAAAAACTGAAAATGATAATTGGAAACGTATCCAAAAATTTTATTTTGATAAATTTAGGAGGTACCTTCTTTAATTTACGCTGGACAAAATAATGTCAAATCTGTACAAGAAAGGCGAAAGATACCAGTGGGACATTCAAACTCATAAGTCGAAAATAAACTGACAAAGCCATGGCTAAAAAAGAGAAAAGACCAACAGACAAACAAAAGTACACAAAACATAACATAGAAAACTAAAGACTGAGCAACACGAACCACACAAAAAACTGTTGGTGATCTCAGGTGCTCCGGAAGGGACGATCTTGCTCAACATGTGGCACTCGTCGTGTTGTTTATGTAAGTACAAACCCAGTAATAAGTCTTGTTTGGTAGGTCAAAATTCGGAAAAAGGGTAAGGGATTGTAGTTACGATATAAGGAACATATCCGCTATCATCTGTGAAACGGTCAACCAACTCGTGATGGCGTCGTAAAACTTACGAAGGGATGATTTAAACTTCACCACTTGGAACTCTTGGTTTAATAACAGCAACCCTCTATCAAGGAAATCCTGATAGGAAATACAAGCCCTAGGATATCATATCAACAGGGAGATATATACTCCGTATGCAGCCGCTACTGGAATGTTGCTACATAGAAATCAAAGTTGGAAAGCTTAAATCATCTTTTTTGTCGTAAAGTTTTGTTTTCAACCGACTCTCATTGTCAATTTCTAGATGTAAGTCAGCATATCAGGCAGACTGAACTGTATCTGTTGTATCATTTATCTCAAGTTCGATGGGATAGATGCGTTCAACATAGTCACCAAATTTGGAATTTTTTGGTGAGGAAGCATCATCAATTTAGCGGAAAGTAAAGTTAAAAGGTACTGCTAACTTCTTTTCTTTCGTCTTAAGAAGTTCCTGTATGAAGTCAGCCTCATGTGAATAAAGGAACAAGTCGGCAAGAGGAGGGGCGCAGTTTGTCCCCATGGGAATACCGATTGTTTGTTGAAAAACACGTCTTCCAAACGTAACAAATTTGTTGTCAATCAAAAAATCAAGCATCTTGATAACGTCAGTATCAGAGAATTTTTTGTTTGAATTAGAGTGATTTTTTACGAAGTAGGATTATCCCTCCATAAGAGAAGATACTTGTATCTACATTGGCAATTCTTTTTTAGGAAACAAAGAATCTTTGGTTGAAAGGAACATAGAACAGACCTATGATTATCCAGGATTTCCTCTTTAGTAAGTGTCGTTGGGTTATATGTTGAGTTTCAAAGGTGAATTATCAATACCTAATTCATTTATCAATCTGTTTAATAAGTAATGATATTTACACACAAAAAGATGTTGTTTGGGGCTTTATCTGTGGGGAGTTTTATAAACAATTTACTGAAATTTGGGAAGATGTAAAAATAGAACAAACAATACTACTAAGAAACAAATCTTATGGGAGAATTTAATTGTCTTGATTACTTAAAAAAATAAATTGAAGACAATATTGTGTATATTAATGATATATTATATGAAAGAGGATGCATTTCATCGGATATTCTTCCAGAAAAAAACAAAATCAAAACAAAAAAGCAAATGGAAAACTCTAGACAATTGTTTTAAAATCAGATAGAAATTCACGAAAAATATAAAACTTTATAGGACTTATAAATCAAGAAAACTCAGCAGATATGTATAACAAAGGCGTTTATTAAATTTTACGAAGTCATTATTCGTATGATAAACTAACGGATGTGTTAGTGTGGCAAACAGTATTTCAAAAAACAATTCAAATATACTTTAAAGTTTTAAAAACTGAAATTTGTGACATTAATTATTGAATCCAATTCGTTTCAGAAACACACAAATTGGTACCATACTGCTACAAACAGGACTATTTTGAATCCATGTCATGTAATTAATATGTTCTAATGTACTTGATTTCTTTTTCTCTCATTATAGTCGCGTTCACGTGTATTTACGCTACTTTCAGTTTTATGTGTACTTAGTGAACCCCTCATTTTGAATACTGTTTCTATGCTTCGTTTTGTTTACGATAACAGCTTTCTACCTTATTTACAAAAAGATGTTTGTCATAATGTGCATATAATATAATCAAAGGATCAGTTAACAACACGCATGCCAGAGATACCGTTAAAAAGAAAAATGAAACTTAAAGGTTCTGGTCAATTAACGTCAAGTTCATCGCTTCAATTCAGACTAGTATTCCCATTAAAGTCACATCAGTTGATTATGTGCATTCTTAGTCATAAGTCTTGCACATATAAGAACATTACTATTAGTAAACCAAAAGACTACTAGTGAGACTATGATAATATATACAAAATAACGGCGACGAAGTGTACTTAAATCTGGGAAACGTTTAACTATGTGAAACTGTGTAAATTTATAAATGTACATAATTCTATATTCCCGATTGAATATTTCCCCTAAATCTGCAATAATTAACATACAGGGATACCTAGTTGAAGCTGTAGATTAAGTAAATTGTTTACAGCAAAGGTGCAATAAAAAAGGTTTAGTTTGATTAAAAAACATTGCATCAGAGGTTAATAAGAGACGACACGGACAAAGAAGGCGTTCTACATCAAATCAACCGGCTGAGCAAAGTGTACAACATCAAAACACCTTAGAAGTACCGCAGTTCAGGCCGGATCTATATTGATGGTCCTTTGTTAATGCCTTGCTCAAATGAGATTGATGTTATTGTTCCTCAAAATAACAAAAGAAAACATTTTGAATTGTTCTCATGATGGTTTTGCTAATTTACTTACACAAAATATTCTATATTAAATCAATTATGACCAAAAACAGAGTATTATTGTTGAAAACGGAATGCTTGTTCTTTCTTATAAACCTTTGCGGGTAAATTTAAAAACCATAGGTGAAATATTGACTGATACTTATTCAATATCATGTTGGCTCAGCACAAGACTTGTTTACATACACGTCAATTAGTAGGGATGGTATTTTAGATGCGCCATTTGAAAGAGTTAATCTGTACGAAAACCAATTTTGGTTACATGTGACACAATCTCACATATAGTGTATACTATATATTGTATGTTCTATCAACTACAAACATTTTGGTTTGCAGCGTTGTTAACTGCAAAAACTGTTCTATTACTACCTTTCTTTTTTGGCGTCTGTTAGTTTTATTTGTATGTGTGTTTGAATTTTTTAGGCAATTGTGTTGTTTGTCTGTGAAGTATATTTACACTGCTTTAATACTTTATACCAATAGCTACATAAACCCATTATGTGTCTTTGGGTTGCTTGCCCAATTTTGTCAATATAACAGAACTATAAGTAATTGCCCTACAAGTGGGAGGTTAAGCTGGCTTTAAAATTAGGATTGACCCATCATTTTCTTCGAAAAACACTTGTACGAATTCGGGAATATGAAAGTTGTTTTTTATTCTTTCCGTTGGTTGACAAAGTCTAACGTTTGATTTTTCCAGTTTTTACAGACTTCCCTTATTTTGAAGTTACCTTAAAATTGAGAATGGAAATGGGGAATGTGTAAAAGAGACAACAACCCGATCAAAGAGCAGAAAACAGTCGAAGGCCACCAATGGGTCTTCAACACAGTGAGAAAATCCCGCACCCGGAGGCGGGCTTCAGCTGGCCCCTAAACAAAAATGTGTACTAGTTCAATGAAAATGGACGTCACACTAAACTCCAAAATATATAAATGAACTAAAATTAAAATTGTATTTTTTATTTTTTTTTACTCCGATTTTTTCACTGAGATTGTTGGCTTTTTTTGGTTGCAATTGTTTGCAAAGGGATCTCAAGTCGAACCTAGTCCCAAAATCAATAAGGCTATCATGTCTATTAAGGATTTTTCGGAGATTGCAGAGTTGTTATAGACATGACTGTTTGAAATGTTCATTAAAGCATCCACCCATATCATGTATTAGATTTGATAGGTTTCGACTTATCAATGGTTTCATAATGGATTAATGACGAACAACTTTTACATTTAGGCCACGAGTATTTAACATGAATAGACGTCGTGTGTTCAACAGATTTCGACAAAATAGGTCTTCATTTTTGAAATATAAATAGGCCATCATTACGCACAAGGTTTAATGTGTCTAGATTTAACTTTTCTTTCAAAATTTTCAAAGAATAGTGTGATAATTGGGGAACGGGACAATATATTATTACACATGAACATTTAGAGTTAGTTTTGAAAGATAATCCTTATATAAAAATGAGGAGATGTGCTATCATTACCAATTAGACAACTACCAAACAGGGTTTTAAAGACGAAGATGAAAGCGATTATGGTTAACTTAAATACCACGGTATGAAAAATATGAATCAAATTAAACGAAAAACTAACGGCCTAATTCATAAAATGTAATTTAGGAAAACTATATATGACAGACAAGAACCAAAGACCACAACTGAATTACAGGCTCCTGACTTGAGACAGGCACATTACGAATGTGGTGGGCTTAACCATGTTTGTGAGCGCTCGACCCTTCCCTTGCCTGGGATAGTGGTGTTACAACGCAACAAAAGAGCAAACTGCAAAAATCAGTTGTAAAAAGCTTAACACAGTAAATCGGTACAACGCACAGCTCAATTAACTCTTGTTGATTAAATGTACAGGTAATTTTAGGGAATAAATTAACATGCAGGCATTGAAAATTGTGATATTTGGCATCACGTAGTAGTATAAATTCATCAAATATAAAATTCCAATGGTTTACTACAGTAGACTTGGTTTTTAACTCGAGACTCAAAATTGTGACTCGAATCAAATTACTGAAAAGGCAAGTTCAAGCTCAAAACTGGAAATCATTGGAAACCAAAAGTAAAAAAATTACTCCATTCGGTTTTATATATATCTATGCGATACTAAGAAACAACGGAATGAACTCGGTTTTTCTTGTAATTGTAAATGATCCTATCTTTCTGTACCTTTTCCGCGTTGCTGTAGTTCTATCAATCACTCTTTTTAAAAAAAAGTGTAATATTGAATTTATGGGGTTGGTTTCGAATTTGTTTAGTTCTATATTGTTTTTACTATTTCTGTATGATATTGAATACATATTGACTCCATATACCATACACCGTGTACACTGTACATAAACACAGGTCTCTAATGTTAAAGTATGACCTTCCTGTTCAGAAGTATGTAATTCAGTGTTCCTACGAACAATTACTGACACATTGAACGATTTATATTTTCCTTCAAATTTAAGTTAAAAATTGAACGTACTATAACATTTAATTAATCTTACAAATAAAAAAAACAACATTAATTTGCATGAAACACAAGGAACAAAAAAGCAAACTGACCACCTCTCTTGGAATTTTTTTCTGACTTTATTTTCAGCACTCAGATAAGATTTATCATAAGCATGTGAACCATGCAATACTGCTTAATGAGAAGACCAAAGTTTACACGATTCGAAATCTCTTCTTTCAATATACAAAAAAAAAAAAAAAATACAAAAACAAATAAACAAAATTATTACAAATCAAAAGCATTAACCACTTTACAATGCCTTACATTGAGTTGTTTACGTATTTAGCGAGAACTCACTTTAAGAGTTACTATCATGATAATAAAGTTAACACAAATCGGGATAGGCAACATATTTTCAAACAATCTTAATGTATACAAGTAAAAATGTATAATTAACATTTGAAATGTATAATTAGATATATTGAAGGTTTGCTATAAACAGACATCTGGCTCAATGGGCATTTTTAGAATATGTTACATATACCTTCTTGGTAAGTGAAGTGTAACATATTGAGCACCTGTTAGTATCAAATCCAAATGTTACTTATATTAATAATAAAATGTCAATCAATGAATAGTTGTCCTCTGCATTGTATCCTAGTAATTGTTAATGCAAATAAGTTTAATTTTCTTTTGCGTCATCCGCTAAATCTTAATAGGTGATTGTGTCAGTTTTAACAAATTCATAGTATAGCTCACTCATTTATCAATTACAAATTGTATTCGGTTTTGTTTTGTTTTTTTTAGTTTTAGAACACACTTGGTTATTAATTTTCTGATCAAGGTTTGGAAACATTACCTAGAAGGTAATTTCCGAAGAAATGGTTGCCTTTTAAAAATACAATTACGAACGAACAACTACAACAAGGGACGGACAACGCAATATTGCTGTCGACGAACGATAAGTGTTTGCTATAGCTGACGCCAGCCCTTTAAGTAGTGCGAGTGAAATTAAATCATTTCTTAGAGCAATTAAAATTAAATCGACAGAATAAGCCCCAACCATGAAGAAATAACGAACAGACACAAAAAACTATAAAACACTCAATATTGTTAATATACTGTTTTATGAAAACGCATACACGATACAATTCGTGAATTTGGAGTGTTACTGATTGCTAAATAAAGTTATTTCCGCAATGACCTCAAAAACAGACTAAATATAATATCCTAATCAGTAAGTTAGTAATTACATCTATCGATTGAGTGTCCAAAAATCAGTATTGCATTAATAGTGACACCAGTCACAACCCGTAAAAGTTCATATACCAATCCGATATTGTGCCTACAAACTGGTAATGACAATTTAATGAAATTGGACAAGAGAAACATGGAGGATGCTTCCTGTTTCTAAAGCTCGTAGAAATAAATTTTATATTTCCGACAATTTCCATATACTGTATATATATTTAGGTCGATTCAACTTCGATTGCTCTTATGTTATGTTCTACTGATTTTCATTCAAATTACCCAACAGAATAATGAAAGTTTTTGCGATATCTAATTATCTATCGATGTTTTCCGTCCCTCGTTGTGTTTTTCATCAGCTTAGAAGATGGCATTTACAAAATTTTGCAATAAACGTGTGCTACTCTGATTGACTGATAAAGACAACTATTTATTGATTGGCATTCAACTATTACAAGTAACATTTGTTTTTTT
The DNA here is from genome assembly GCF_021869535.1 of Mytilus californianus. Taxonomy (NCBI): domain Eukaryota; kingdom Metazoa; phylum Mollusca; class Bivalvia; order Mytilida; family Mytilidae; genus Mytilus; species Mytilus californianus. The sequence goes on along the minus strand of NW_026262679.1, from coordinate 6,564,996 downwards.
AAATAACAAATCTTCCAAATGCTACAACTGACCGGACAGTAGCTTTTACGATTTTTGTAGCATACTTTGAAAAAATACCGAGTGAGCCAGATGTCTTTTTATACGAAGCTGTTTGTCTTTCTTATTTACAATTGAAATATGCATCGTGTGGCTTTTTTCTCGTATACATTATAATCGTTCGCAAATATGTTACCTATTTCTCGCTATGGAATTAATTTTATCAACGTAAAAATAATTGTTTAAGGTGAACTCTTTACCAGCTACATTAAAAACTCCATGTCAGGCATGGCAAATTGTTTTTTCGTTTTGTTTTTCTTCTTCAAAATAAGACACCCTGAGACATTTAGCATTCAGTTTTTAAATCATAAATGCAAAGCAGGGTTTGTTTCACATGCGTAAAATAAATCTTGAGTGTATGAGCCTTCTTATTTATTTGTGTGTTTCTCTGTGATGAGTGTTCTTGCTTTTGTTTGTGCTGTATTTCTGTCACGTAGTGTTGTTATTTTAGCGATATATTTTGTTTACATTGCCATATAAGCGGGAGGTTTGGCTAGCCATAAAACCAGGTTCAACCCAAAGTTTATTCTTAAAATGTCCTTTACCAAGTCAGGTATATGGCAGTCATTATCAAATAGTTCGTTTCTATGTATGTTGGCGATTGTTTTTGTTGCACTTCAGTGTTTCTGTTGTTCCTTTTGTTTTCCTCTTAAACTTGATGTGTTTCCCTCGGTTTAAGTTTGTAACCCGGTTTTGTTTTCTCTCGATCGATTTATGACTTGTGAACAGTGGTATACTACTATTGACTTTATTCTTCAGCATAAAATAATAAGAAGAAAAAATCAAATACCAGAAATTTGGGAAGTTTGCTTATTTGCTCCGCGAACTCTATGCACATTAGCGTTGATTAATGTTTTAAACTCAATTACTTCAAATTTTTATTTCAGTTTGGAGGGGAAATATGTATAAATCGAGGTTTCATAAATTTTCGTGGGAACACTGAAAAGCATATTTCGTAACGTGAAAGGTCATGCTTTAACATTATACTTTGTTTTAGTCAATTTTTCCGATTGAACCAGACTATTTGTTTAGTCAGCTCAACACTTAGTGTCATTGTATCTTGTGACCAGAACTGTTTGCATTATGTCGTCTTATGCAACCTCTGCAGTCACTATGCACACAAAAATAAAAACAAAAAAAGTGAACTCCAAAATAAATTCAAAACGGAAAGTCCCTTATCAAATGGCAAAATCAAAAGCTTAAACACATCAAACGAATGGAAAACAATTATATTTATCAAAGTTGTACATATATCGATGCAAGTTTGTAGTGTTTGGCAAGGTACACGTGGTTATGCTATTTATAGATTGGTTTGTTTGATTGGATATATAAAGTATGCGATTAGAATTTCATGCACGGGTGGTTTGATAGTAGTTAAAGTCATTCGAGTCATTGTAGTCAAGTGTTTCAGAGGCTTTTTTCGAATTCTTACAATTTGGTACATTTAACCTAGTATGGAAAATTCTGAAAATGAAGAGACTGTTCCAAATACCCGTAGAGAAGAGCAACAAACAGCCAAAGAAGTTGCTGAATCAACCTTATGCCTTTTCAAGAACTATTTTGACAGCAGAATATGAAGTCTAAAACGTGAGTTAAAAGAAGAAGCGGCAAGTAAATCTGATAAAGTCTTGCAAAAACTTAAATCAGAACATTCATAGAATTTTAAGTTTTCGGGGAATAAATTTCAGTTCAAATTTAATTCCGACATTGACCATGAGATATCTAGAATCAAACGCGCCACCGATTCCAGGGACTATGATAAGATTAAAGACATTTGCTATGATCTCAAAGCCAAAATCCATAACCGTAACACATGCATCAAGATTGCTGACAAATCCTCTGCCGGGTGGGGTACAGTCAAGGAGTATCTTTCGGATGATCTGGCATCAGATATCAACGACGAGAAAAGAATCCGGTCAGCAGAAAGTCGTGCTCTCAAAGCGAAGAAAACCCTTGAACAAGACAGAAACAAACGTAAAATTGCAAACAGTTACGGATCGAAAATGCCTGAGGTTTCTCGCACAGTACCTACTGCCACTGTTACTAGTGCTAATGGTCATACTTTTTGTGCCTACGAGAAAAACAACACTGTACCTAAATCCACAGACATCTGCTTTGGTTGACAGACCATGGGTCACTGGAGAAGAAACTGCCCAAAATTTAACAAGCCAACAAGTTCTGGACAAAGATATTAATGATAAGTATTATTTTGATTTTGTTGTCAATGATAAAAGTGATTTAAAAGAACAGTTTAATACTTTACAACTGGATTCATATGAATATGAACAATCAATTAGTGTACAATCTGTTAAAGGTAGACTGAAAATCATTTTCATTATTTGATAAAAAGATTTAGGCAAATTCTTATGTATTAGACATTATTGAAAACGGCTATGCTATACCTTTTATTACAACACCGGATTCGGTAATAAGTAAAAACAATAAATCTGCTATGGACAATGCAGAATTTGTATCACAAGCTATTGCTGATCTTTTGGTTAATGATTGTATTGAAGAAGTTAAAACCAGACCCCATGTTATAAATCCGTTAACAGTTTCGACACAAAAATAAGGGGAAAGGAGATTGATTTTAGACTTAAGGGAAGTTAATAAACATATTTGGAAGAACAAAATAAAATTTGAAGATTTGAGGGTAGCGCTACAATATTGTGAGAAAAATAGCTTCAATTTTATTTGTCACCTGTCATAGGTAATGTAACCAGATTAATGACTAGAAATTTGCTTTTCAGAGTATAAGGTTCAATCTATAATTGTGTATTCGGATGCTAGCAATTTTGCTTGTTGAGTTTATTCTTGTCAATTAGATAAACAGAAATTTCATAAAATGTGGACTGGTGGAGAGAAAGAGTTAGGTTCGACATGGAGGGGATAAAAGGCTATAGAATTATGTATAGATACTTTTCAAGGTCAGTTATCAGGGAAAGTCTTGAAGTGGTTTAGATTTGCCGACAATAATAACAAGAAAATTGAATTATTTAATTCTAGATTTTATACACCAGGTTCATCAGGTGTAGATGCTTTTTCTTTTGACTGGAAGGAGGACAACAATTGGTTGGTCCCCCCTATACATTTAGTATGTAGAGTTATTAAACATTGTATTGTGTATAAAGCTTCAGGTACTCTTATATTACTGAAATGGCAGTCTGCGCCATTTTGGCCTTTGTTATATCAGAATAATTTGTTATGTCAACCTTATGTGGCTGAGATGCTTGAATTCAAGGATACTTAAGACATTTATATTCATGGTGCTAATAAAAAAAAGATGATTTTAAACGCATTGTACTTGCTGTACGCATTTTGACTTATATAAAAGACGCACAGAGGTTATTGAATTATATCTATTTTCTCTCTTATCTAAAAAAAACTTCAGTTGGAGTATTAAATGTTAAAGAGATATAGTTAACAAAAGTGACTGGAAGCTTGTTATGGCCGTAACATATATAACATCAAGAAATTTCCACGGCATCGGAAAAAATCCATGTAACGTCGGTCAAGCAGCCAGAATAGCTACTAATTGCTTCGATACACTTTTTGCACATTTGCGTCTCACCTTCAAACTAAGACGCATAATAAACGCATCTTTCCTCAATAATAGTATGATACGTGGCTAGCACAGTCTTGGCTTACAAATCATAATGTGGATTGCCTAACAAAGGAATGAAAACAACAAACCAATGTGTTCTCCTAGAATAGAATTAAAAAAACAAAGGATATCCATGACACAATGGACACACGAAATTTATACCGAGTTGTTTTCATACCAGTATCTCTAACATGGCAATAAGAATAACATTCTGAAATCTGTAAAGCATAAGTTTAACGGCTAATATCAGAGGTTGGTTGACTTATATGAAATATTTGTCTCAAATAAATGTGTCTGATATATACATTTATTGATTACGAGTAACTCCGATTTAATCATTTTTGACAATTAAACATTACGCATCATAAGGTAATTGAGAAAAAGGTCCTTTAATTTTAACCAGTCATGCTATATCGAGTTGTTTTCATGTCAATTGTCTATAATAGCCCATCGTGAGAATCATTTTGTGACACTTGCTCGTGTCTCCATCGACACGTGAATATTGTGCATCGGTACTTTATTTAGACCCCAATTTACTATGAGGGTAACAGACTGAAATCTGCAAGACATTAGTTTTTCGGCTAATATCACGAGTTGGTTAATCAATATAAAATAAATCTTTTAAATTTTATGTGTCTGATGTCGAATTTATTGATAACGACTTACTCCGATTTTGTTTTTTTTAAGGATATACACCCCTGTGGAGCCTAAAATTTCTAAAATTAAACTTTTTTTCTAAACAGAATTTTTGGATTAATATGGCTGTAAAAAAATAATTGGCTATGGCCATTTGAAAGTACCAAATTCCGATGATTTTCACATTTTTCATCAATTTTTACCCATTTTTGAGCTAATATTACGTAAAAAATCACATTGTCACAATTAAACTTTTTTTCATACTTTCAATAAAGATGAGGTGGACCAATCTGAACAAATTTAACTTTAAAAAATATTGGTAGGATTTAATATAAGAAAGTTCTATAAGATTTTGTTGCTTTTTCGTATCAAATTTACCATGCTGTCCATTTTTTTTTATTTTTTTAGAACAAAAAGCATACTATTTCAACTTCTTTGTTAAGAATGATTGAAAAGTATATATCTAAGAAATTTGAAAAGAAAAACACTGATTTGGCATGTACATGTTTGTAGTAAAATCGTTTCTTGTACCCCTCACCCATTTTCTCAACATTTTGGCTTATGAGACTGACTTGATTGGTAATAACATTTGAAAATTTTATTACCAAAAAATTACTCATTGTAAATACACAATTTTTTCACAGATTTAAGTTTGATTATAATATTTTTTTTAAAATTAATTGATATTTTCCACTTGAATCGCATGTTTTGGAAATAACTCTAGAACGAGATTGAAACGAGATTGAACCGTCAGAAGAATACAACCTTAACTAAGAGTAGATTATCATTGTGCACCATGAAAACATTCAAGATACATTAACCCTGACGATTTCGAGCTCTATTTGGTGTATCTATTTCTCCAGGTTTTATTGTTTACCTTGATTTGTATATTTCCGAGGAAAATTCAAAACGGAAAGTCCCGAATCAAATGGCAAAAACAAAAGCTCAAACACATCAACCGAATTGATAACAACTGTCATATTCCTGACTTGGTACAGACATTTTTTTATGTAGAAAATGGTGGATTAAATTTGGTTTTATATCAAGCTAAACCTCTCACTTGTATGGCAGTCGCATCAAATTCCATTACATTGACAAAGATGTATGAACAAAACAAACAGACATAATAGGTAAGAATGTCAAAATAGGGGTACAACAGTCAACATTGTGTTACAATCTTAATCACTATAAAAAAACAAAGAAACACAAATAGACATACAAACAAAGCACAAAGGCAAAAATGAAAGACAAGAATAAAAAACTTTACCATAGCACAATAACACAATGATGGGATGTATAAGTACTGAGCCACGTCAAATGGATATCACAAAAAAAAAGACTAAACAGTAAAAGTTATATTCAAAAAGACAAATACAAGAACACTATAACACGTAACTACGTCAGTACCCATGATATATACTTCAAGACCATCGTGTATTATTTTGTAGTTGATACGGAATACTTATCAACACAGTCTTGGTACTTCTTGTTTCTGTATAGGGTATTCAAAGTTTTGTTTTCACTTTTTGGTGAAGTAATAGAAAGATATGGTAGTCAATATGTTGCTTGCAAATATTTCGATCATATAAAGGACGAATTTAAAATAAATGAATAAAGGCATTGAGCGTTCCTGATGAAGGTAAATTGTTTTTGAAAAGTAATTCTTTTAATCTCCGGGAATTCTCGGTGCAAGACCCTATGAATATCAAGTAGGCGTTTTCACAAAATTTGTTACCACGAAAGCATGAAATTATTAAACGTGTTGTTTTCGATATTTTATACTACATGTATATTTTAACAATGTATTATTTAGGTCTTTGTTAAGCATTTTATGCGACCAAAGTTAAAATTTCATTGTGTCCTGATTATATTTTAGATTTCATTGTTTTTGAAAAGAAATTCTTTTAATCTCCGGGAATACTCGGTGCAAGACCCTATGAATATCAAGTAGGCGTTTTCACAAAATTTGTAACCACGAAAGCTGATCGTAATATACATGTGGAAAATACCATGACTTATTAACTTTCTTTTTTTTTTTAAACGAGTTGCAGAATTTAATATAACAGTTTAAAATCATTTATGTTCACTTCTTACACTGTACTACGATCTTATTTATAAACATACATTAATTGAGGAATAATCAAACCGTTACAAAACAATTAATCGGACTTTCTGTCCTTGTAATTACATGTGTGAATTTTTTGCCGTTTCTATCTTAAACAACGCATCAGATTAAATATATTATTCAGACCGAAATGTATAAAGCGTATTTATAAACAAAGTTCGTCTTAAATGACGTCCCCTTCTAGTAAGTTTTGAACTACTAGTCGGGAGCCTTATAATGCTACAGAGTCCCATTGTAGTAAGGGTTGAACTACAAGTCAGGAGCCTTATAATACTACGAAGTCCCATTGTAGTTAGGGTTGGACTACTGGACGGGAGCCTTATAATATTACGGAGTCCTATTGTAGTAAGGGTTGCACTACTAGACGGAAGCCTTATTATACTACGGATAATTCTACATCCTCGTCAATCCTTGAAGAATTTCTGATTTTACATTGAGTAAAATAAAAACATGTTTCGCATTTTATTAGTTTTCTTCTTTTTTTTTTTAACTTTATGTTTTCAAATTATTTCGTACTTTCAACATTCAGATGGAAGTGTTTTTCAAATTAATTCAGGCGGGCACCACATTTGATTCAATTTTTGTTCAAAATTTTACAGGAACTGGTCCGTTGAATAAGATCAAATATTTTATATTAGTTTTATTTAATAAGATTATATATTTCTAGTTAAATCTAAGGACACGTGTTATTTTCCCCCTCTCCCTATTTCACAAGTTTTGACTTTAACATTTTATTCACATAATGCTTGAAAAGATGAAAAATTCATATTTAAAGAAATAGTTTAGAAATTAGAATTTAGATCAATTAGACAACACACAATTAAATCTATCGTTAACCGTTATTATTATTATTTCTCATTATCGTCAATTTGAATATGTAGGAAATTATTTGTTTTATTTATTACTACTAGATTTTACTTCCTGTTTGAGTAAAGGAAAAACAAAACAATACGATTCACAAAACGGTAAACGATATCAAATACAACATGATAAGCGACGACATATACGGTGACCGAAAATGTACACGTACGAACATCAAGCGAAAGTCGTACAAAGTAATGCAAATGATGCACGGACTTTGCATGAACGTGATACATAAAGGCAACAGTAGTATACCACTGTTCAAAGCCAAAATCGATTGAGAGGACACAAATCCGTACGATTTACGGAAAAGAAAGTGATTAAGTTTCCATCTCAATCCTATCTTTTTGGGTTCAAACTATTTCCCTCGTTTGCCTTCTGTTTCCATCTATCTGTATGCTTAAATGAATTTACAAGTTTTGAACATTGGCAAAGTACTATATTAAGCGAATGCTATGAAACTACTGATTTTTTTCAGATGGAAAATGCTAGAAAAAAAGCAAGGACCATTTTCACATTGATGGACTGATTAGTCTTAAATACAAAGTTATGGAGGAAGACACCACCTCTATCTTCACTCGATTTGTAGTCGAAGTCAACCAAACTGAGATTATGCAGGAGTTACAGAAACGTTTGACACAAACCTTATCATAACTTTACTCATGTGTGGGCATCGTTATGAACTAGAATTGTTTACGGCAACATCGAATGCTGATACAGAGTACAACAAACACTGCTTTCTAATATCTGAAGTTAACAATATCACTGACACATAAATAATGCATAAGTTGTCATTGATTGTTATATTACCATTATTTAAAAGTATGTATCTGAAGGTAGAAAATATCAAAGAATTGTCAATATTCTGTTCTTTTTCAATTAGATATATCGAAAGGTAATTAAAGAATATTACAGACGCAATCTAGAGTTGGTTGAACGTTAAGGAATATCTGTTTTACAGATAACAACGGATATGTTCCGAATGTCACTGATCGAAATAGACTTATCACCGGGTTGGTACAATAATATCTAACATGAGCAACACGAGGGGCGCCACATGTGGAGCTCTTCGGGAACACCTGAGATCACCAAATTTTTTGGTGGGTTCGTGTTGCTCAGTCTTTAGTTTTCTATGTCGTGTTTTGTGTACTGTTTTTTGTCTGATGATCTTTGTCTTTTTTAGCTATGGCGTTGTCAGTTTTTTTTTTTTTCGACTTATGAATTGTTGAATAACCCTTTGGTATCTTTAACCTCTCTATTAAGGGGATAAATAGAAATGGAGGCATGGAAAATTGGAATTCCTGGCATCAAGTACAGTAAACATTCATCAAACATGAAAGGTCAATGGTTTGCTACAGTAACCAAAAATAAAGCATGCAATAATTTCGGAATTTGCAGTTTACTCGGTAGAAAGTAAAATAACAAAAATACCGAACTTCACGGAAAATTCAAATCGGAAAGTCCCTTATCAATTGCAAAATCATAAACTCAAACACATCAAACGAATAGAAAACAACTGTCTTGGTACAGGCATTTCCATATGTAGACTCATCATTGTTGCTCGAATCAAATTACTCGAGTATTACTCGAAAGGCAAGGTCAAGTACAACAATATAGGCAATATATTTTTGAACGATTCAAATACATTGTACATACAAGAACAAATGTATAATTCATATTTGAATTGTAAATAATCGACATAAAGTAAGATTCATTTAAATAAACATCTGGCTCACAGGGCATTTTCAAAATATGTTACCATATCTCCTTCAAGGTTAGGTGTGAAATATTGAACACCTGTTGGCATCAAGTATAAATTTTACTTATAGTAATTATGAAATGTCAATCAATAAATGTTATTTGTATAAGATCCTACTAACTGATATTTAAAGTAAGTTTAATCTTGTTTGTGTCATCCGCCAAATCTGGTAACATGATGATGTCAGTTTAAGCACATTCATAATACTGCTGTCTCATTTATCAATCACAATTTGTACTCATCATTGTTTTCAATTTTGAAAGTATTGGAAGCATTTCTCCGGTAATTTTAGAGAAGACGGATGCTTTTAAAACAAATGACGAACGAAAAACTTCAATGAAGGACGGAAAACGTAATCTGACCGTCGACTGCAATTGATAACTCTAGTCCTTTAATTAGTGTTAGTGAAATTTGGAGATCATTTCACACGAAAATCAAAATTAAATCAACACAAAAAAAGCGATACACGAATATATTTCGAATAGACACAATACAAAACTATAAAACACTCAATATTGCTAGTATATTATTTTATGAAAAAAAACTAAGAATAACAATATTACCGAACTCCGAGGAAAATTCTAAACAGAAGGTTTCTAATCAAATGACAAAATCAAAAGCACAATTACATCAAACGAATAGTAACAAATTTCATGCATATTCCTGACTAGTTACAGACATTTTCTTATATCGAAAATGATTGATTAAAACTGGTTTTATAGCTAGCTAAACCTCTCACTTGTATGACAGTTGCATCAAATTCCATTATGTTGACAACAATGTGTGAACATTATCTGGCATGTTATCTGCTCTTTGGTCTGGTTGTTGTCTCTTTGACATATTCCCCATTTCCATTCTCAATTTTATATAGACAGAGCACTTAACCTATTTCTCTGACGTCAGTCTATTGTTCTGACTGTAGATTATTTTTCAAGAATCCACTGACCACAGTATTAACTTAAGAGAACTTATATTATAACTTTAAACCCTTTAACTTACGATCTTTTATCCTCTCAAAACGATTGGCATGTGAAGGATTTGAACCTGCGCGTATTTTCTTCGTAGAGTCTTCAGTCTTTGCATGATACCACTAGACCACGATGGCTGACATCAATCATTATATGAATAATACTCTTAAAGCGCTTACTTGTCAATACATGTCATTTAACTGTATTTCTGTCTCATTGATAATTTTTGTAATCTAATGAAATATATATATCTTGGTTTGTTCATGTTAATTGAATTTGTTTTATTTTGGGTGTTATTTCTTTTTTTAAAGAAATGGGTTAAAACTACTTCTTTGACAGTAAAAACAGAAACAAAATCATCGCCATTATATGAAAATGAAATATATAATACTTTTACATTTTCTAGGATTAAAACAATATTTTGGTCCAGAAAAAAATTTCATTCCGGGTACAAGGTTCGAACTTTGCACTGTTAATATCACCGTTATGACATTCGTTACCAACGACTAGACGATCACGGCTATGAATAGCTTGGTGGTATGTTTATGAAATCGACATTATTATTCAATGTACATCCGTAGCAAGTGCATTTCTGATGGGGATTCAGAATGCATGCCACAGATAAAACTAGTTTATTGCCCGGTGAACGATATATGCCAAATGTAATAACGTTAAAATAATCTTAACTGAATTAAACGGAAACAGTTTAAACAAAATTTAAATATAAATGTTCAATTAAAATCGTAGGCACACAATTTAAATACTTTAAAAAGCAACATGAATTTGGGCATCATGAAATGGCTGATTTATGGCATTTACGCTAATAATATTTATTTGACTTAGAACGGCATAACGGTGTTAAGTCTTCATTTTCCTAAATCACGTTGCTAGATATTATATATATAAATTTTGAAGATTCTAAGTTTTAGTAATTACAATTTTTTAACTTTTCAAAACAAGATAAATACATTCTGTATATTGATATATGTCTCTTTGAATAAATTTAACATACCAAAATCTATTCAATTTAAATAATTTGTAATGATTAAACATTAAATGAAATATGTATATACAAAAATAAATCTGGTGTTAAAAAGGGGAGCTAACACCACATTAAAGTTCTATTAAACTTATGTTAACTTGTCAAATGTCTAAATATACATGCGAACCGTGTGGATATAATCATTTCCAGCTATTATAAAATAAAAAAGACAAAATACGAAACTATTTTTTATGAAATATCGTTGATTCATTGTCAAAACGTAAATCAGACAGTCGTTTTACTAGAAATGGGTTAAGCTAGAGAATTGATAAGAAGTAGTGGATTCGGAAACGATAATCAACCCACATAATCAAAAACAAAAGAGAAGAATCCAAAAGTTCACCATAGCACAATAACACAAAAAAAAAACGGGATGTATAAGTACCGAGCCACGTCAAATTGATTTTACCAAAATAAGATTAATTAAAACAGTAGTACCAAGTCAGGAATATGAGAGTTATTATCCATTCGTTTAGTGTTTTTGAGCTTTTGATCTTGCCATTTGATTACTTATTTTACTTTTTACAAAGACAAATAAAAGAACACTCTAACACGTAATTAAGATGATAAACAACGTCATACTTCAAAACCATCATGTATTATTTGTGAAGTTGATAAGGAATATTTAGTAACAAGGTCTTGGTTTCTTCGGATGAACCTTTTGTTTTAGAAGAAGGGACGACCCGTTCTAAGACATAATCCTAGTCCATCGACTTTCTGCTCAGACACTGGTGACGTTTTACAAAAGTCTGAGTAGCAGCTGCAAGCTCTTTAATACCGAATGAAACGCATAAACGATAAAATTCGTGTATTTAAATTGTTACTGATTGCTTGTTAAAATGATTGTCTATATGTATGATTAATGTTGTTAAAAAGTGTTTTTTGTTGCAATGTCTGGCAAAATTATTTATGGTATCCATGAATGTACAGGAAATTGTGCGTTTTATTTATGTGAAAGCAGCGTTTTATTGAAGTTCGATATTGTAATATATGAATATTGTTGATATTTATGTGAGAAGCACTTTTACTCTAAATAAGTAAAAAGTTTGCAGTTAATTTTTTCTTGTTTTTCTTTTCATTTAAGAAATGGCCCAATGGCTTTATAGAATGTTAAATACGTGAGCTACTCGTTTTAGGTTGAAGGGGAAGCATAAAGGCAAGTTATTTTAAGAACTACTTTATGAAAACGTCATAAAAGCAAATTTGCCCGTTTTACAAAAAAACAGAAAATTAAAACCGCTATACCCTACAGAAAAAATCCTGAAGTAAAAGACAGCCTCGAAATCTAAAAAAGATTTTAACAAGAGCTAAATTTTATGACGGAACTGGAATGAAATACAACGTTTCAAAATGTAATGGCCTTAGATGTGGTCCTTGTGTATATATGGAAACCGGGCTGCAAATAACGTTAACATTAATAAACAGCAAAACCATTGTTCCAACTACAGATATTAATTGCAAAACCGTAAATTTGGTTTTTTTTTTTGTATGAGAAACAGCTTGACTCTGAATAAGTAAGCACTTTGCAGTTCACTTTCTTGTTTCATGTTTTCATTTATGCATTACCCAAATGGCCCAATACAATGTTAAATACGTGAGCTACTCGTATTGAATTGAATGTTTAACCTCTTGTTGTTTATTTGGGTTGATGGAGTAAATCTTAAAATACACAATATTGCATTGCAAATTCACGTGAACAATATAAAAGTATATGGACAATACCGAAACCTACGGCAAATTAAAAAAGGAATGTCCATAAAAACGGCCATAATTATACGCTTTCAATCAACGAAATAAGTGAAAAACAACTTCCATATTCCTGACTTAGTACAGACATTTTGCGAAAAAAATGGTTGTTAAATTCGGTTTTATTACTAGCTAAAACTTCCACTTGTATGACAGTTGTTTATAGTTCCATAACATTGATAAAAGTGGTTAGCAACCAAAGCAGACATAATAGGTTAATGTGACAATAATTAATATCCAGCAGCAAAAACTTGGTAAACCCACATCACAGACATACAACACAACTGACTACAAAATTCAAGCAAGCATACAAATTAAATTAACAAAGATGCCAACAATAAGGTATAGTATATGGTAAATTTTGATTTGATAATGACGTCAGCAAAAAAAAAGATGTTGTCGTTGAATAGTACATACCGTATATATATAGTATATACATTTTCTCGATAAAGTAAAAATTAGGTAAAAATCAAAACATTGGTCAACAAAATAAGTAGACACAACAAAAACCCTTCATTGTCAAATTCCGCCCCAAGATCAACCCGCACAAGGAACGCCATAAGTTAGAACAACAATGATTTCATGTATTGCTTTGTTCAAAGATGGTAAAACAGTTTTTGTGCGAATTACCATTTATACAGTGTGAATGCACATATGCTTCTGCAGAGAATGCAATACTAATATCCAGTTCTAGTAGGGTGAAATAATATTCAAAATGTGTCAATTGTGAATGATTTGAATGCAACGAGTCAGAAGGACATCATATCTTTTAAAAGTAACCAGTAAGGTAACAAGATTCTAGTATAGCTATATACTCTTTACTATCATATCGATCCCAAGATGCTTAATTATTAGTTGAATGGTTCATAGCACAGCGTTTAATAAATGTTAATAAGATTGTAACGTATACAACAGGGATGAGTGCTGGATTATTACGAGTCCATATGACTTGCTGATACTATCCGAGAGTTTGAAATGCCAAAAAAGGTTATTTGTTCTTGTTTTTTTGTCTCTTCATATGTTTTGATTATATTTAAAAAGAACATTCAGGTTTAATCCACCATTTTCTACATTAAAAAATGCCTGTACCAAATCAAGAATATGACAGTTGTTATCAATTCGTTTGATGTGTTTTAGCTTTTGATTTTGCCATTTGCTTAGGGACATTCCGTTTTCCTGGGAGTTTGGTATTTTTGTTATTTTTTACTTTTTACTAAGACTTCAAAACATGTGTTTTGTTCTATAATCTTGCACTTTATTAAAAAAAAAATGAATATCCGATACTAAGTAGGCGTGATTAAAACGGATATATTAGGGCAAATATTTAAATCTCTAAAATTATTTGAAAGGAAATGTGTAATTCATTCATAAAAAGTAGGATTTTTAATTTTGTTTTCCAAAAAGGAGTTGTTTCAAAGATATAGTGAGTAAATATTTATATTTATTAGAATTATGTACACCAGTATGTAAACATTACCACGTGTATTTGTTATTTATTAAACACGTTCTGAAGGTATATGATAGGTTAAATGTTTTTCATTGGTCGGATTAGAACTGACCATAACATTTGAATAAGGTCAATTCAACTATTTCGTGCTATACTTATAGCGGTTGTGTGAATTATAAGATATTGTCATTCGATGTTCGCTATTGATGCAGTAAAGTTTCCCACACTCCCATCCCACAAAATGTATTTTTCTTGTGTTATTTTTCATTTATGTGAATGATAATGTGTGAAAGAACAGAATCTTTAATTTGATTCATAAATTGTATTTGCGTACATAACAAAAATTGTTTTTATTCTTGTAGATTGGTTTTTGTGTTTGTTACCTGCAGCGGCCTAGGCAGACAGTAACAGATGAACTCTATTTTGCATTTGTCTTTAATAAAATCAAACCTTCGAGGCAAATTGTCAGGCGAGCTAATCCCATTCAAGGTGTTGAGTTTATTTTGTGAATAATTTAAACCTTTCTAAAATTGTCCGTTGTTAAATTTTGAAATTATAAAGAAACTTAGGTTTCAACTCCCTCGGGCAAAGTTGACCTTAGATGAAATTGGCTATTTGTTTTTGGTATTTTTGTCATATAGCTCTTCAATTGTTTCGGTACTTATACATCCCTCGGATTTCAAATGTTTGGCTTTGAGCGTTCCTGATGAAGGTAAATCTAGAAAAGCGCTTCGGACGCATGAAATTATTAAATGTGTTGTTTTCAATTTTTTATGTTCGCCTGAAGTTATGAATTAGAACATAATTGTTTATAATATTTACATGTTGATACAACTTGTTCTTGTTACAAGTATATAATAGACATAGTTTATTTACACAATAAAACATGCATAGTACATAGAAGGAGTTTATTGTATATGATAATTTATTCAGTATTGAAGTGGTCATTACACTGACCTGACCGCGCAAAAATATATAGTTATATACAAAAAGTCTCACACATGATAGAAACGGCTTCATTGTTCGTATTTTGTTAAAGAAATTTGAACAAAAATTCCATTTGGTGTTTTATAATTTTCAAAATTCTCCGTTTAGTTCTCCCTTTCTTTTGATATTTTGCGATGTTTCTATTTTTCCAAATCATTCATTTCGTGACAAGAAGCACCGTATCTATAATTTTAAAATAAGATGTATCTGCATTTATGACACCCAAAATTATACTAATTTCCGATTTTTGTAATTTTTCGATACTCAATTTTAACAAAAATCCAATATTTCCTAAAATATTTCCCGCAAAACGTCTTCCACCAGTTAACAGTATATAAAAAGATGAAATAGTGATTCTTTTTCATTACACAAATGACACTTTCCGTTTGAGCAATTCTTTTTTTGTAATTTTTTTTTCGGGTAAATTATATAATGAAGTAACTTCGATTGAAGTTGTTTCGCTTTCCTGTTAGTTAAATTCTTTTTTAAATATATTTTGATGATGTCCTTTCCATTAACAACCCAAATATTTCCGATTGAGTTCAATTAATAAGTCTTCAAATTAATAATTATATCTTCCAGAACTCATTCGGTATTCAAGAGTGTGTTTCTATGTTTCTCTTTTATTTTGTGTGTTCCTTTGCTTGTTTTTGTTAAGCCTTATACTAAGTACTGTTTTCCGAAAAAGAAAAAGGCATTTTTGCGCCTGTCCTAAGTCAGGAGCCTCTAGCCTTTGTCAGTCTTGTATTATTTTTAATTTTAGTTTCTTGTGTACAATTTGGAGTTAAGTATGGCGTTCATTATCACTGAACTAGTATATATATTTGTTTAGGGGCCAGCTGAAGGACGCCTCCGGGTGCGGGAATTTCTCGCTGCATTGAAGACCTGTTGGTGACCTTCTGCAGTTGTCTGTTCTATGGTCGGGTTGTTGTCTCTTTGACACATTCCCAATTTCCATTCTCAATTTTAAAGAAAAGTTCTGTATAGAGAAACTGGTACTGCAATACCATATTGTTGCAATGATTACTTCAAAGGAGTATAATATTTGTCAAGTCTAGCATGCAGTGATATAAATGTAATGAGACGATTTAATAATAACTTAATGTGACCTACTGCGTTAGATCTATTTACCGGCTTTGTAATAACATGAGCAACGCGACGGGTGCCGCGTGTTGAGCAGGATCTGCTTACCCTTCCAGGGCACCCAAGATCACCCCCAGTTTTTGGTGGGGTTCGTGTTGCTGTTGTAACCCTATTTGAGACATTTTTACGTATTGTGTCTGTTTGTTTTATTCACACATCGATGTCAAAATAATGGAATTTGATGCGACTGTCATACAAGAGAGAGGTTTAGCGCTTTACAACCAGGTTTAATCTACAATTTCTACATAAGAAAATGCTTGTACCAAGTCAGGAATATAACAGTTGGTGTCCATTCGTTTGATGTTTTTGTGCTAATGATTTTGCCATCCATTTAGGGACTTTTCGTTTTGAATTTTCCTCGGAGTTCAGTATTTTTGTGATATAACATTTTAAGGTCCCAGCGTAATCATTAGCAAAAACATTACCCTCGGCCCAATGTACAAAAGTCTTTCAAATCTAGATCGACCTCTGAAAGCTTTGATGACATTCCTTTCATCTTCATCATCTGATAGGGTTACATTACATTATAACTATTATTTTTTTCACTGCCTGTTAATTTTCGATAATGTTTTTAGAGATTACGCTCTTGGCATAGAGAAATGAAAGATACCAAAGGGACATCATTCAAGCGCATATAAACCTAAACCATTGCAGAGACTCGTTTACAAAGACGAAATATTTATGTTACGGAACAAAATATTTTGCATATATATGCTATTCACTTGTATTGAAAACATATTTAAAAAGGACCAACGTATTTTTGTGACCATCTATCTTTGCCTACATGTATCAGTGATATAATGCAGTTGTAACATTTGTCTGTCTATCTGTCCTTAATGCTTCCCTAAGATTAGTGTATACTTTCTTTTAGTAATTGAATTTATGGAAAATAGAGGAAAAATAGTTGCCTCGTCAAACAAAAAAATTCATTTACATTTCTTCGCGAGGGGTGATTCATCCAAACTATCAGATGTTAAAAAGAAATTAATATACTTAATATATATTCAATATAAGTTGATAACTATCGTTTTTTGGCAAGAATGAATTGAGAACGTACAATATTACAGTTGGCAGCTTTGTTATAATTGTTATCAATACATTGCATATCAATGATATCGGATTACCTTATACTACATGTAAGTGTCTGTTTTTATATTACTATGACATAGTTTGTTCGGTATTTTTTTTTTTTTTTTTTTTTAATAATAATTGATAGTAATCGTTTACTTGCAAGAATGAATCAGAACGTACAATGTTACAGTTGGCAGCTATGTTATTATCGTAAATACATTGCGAATAAATAATATCGGAATACCTTATAACATATGTAAGTAAGTAAATGATATTTTAAGTCGGCATATATATATATAATGACAGAGGAAAACTAACCGACTATTATGTGAAAATAATGCAGCTCCATGCATATACTAATGAATAGGGAAAAATGCATATATAATGAAAGTAAATGATTTATCTATAAATATTTGTTTGTATGCTTCTATGACATATACAAATAAGAAGAGCGAGGTATGATTGCCATGAGACAACTCTTCACAAGAGACCAAATGACACAGAAATTAACAACTATAAGTCACCGTATGGCCTTCAACAATGAGTAAAACCCATACCGCACAGTCAGCCCCAGAAATGACAAATGTAAAACAGTGCAATTAGTTATCAAAGGTACCAGGCTTATAATTTGATACGCCAGACGCGCGTTTCGTCTACATAAGACTCATTAGGACGCTCAGATCAAACTAGTTAGAAAGCCAAACAAGTACAAAGTTGAAGAGCATTGAGGACCAAATATTCCAAAAAGTTGTGCCAAATATGGCTAAGGTAATATATGTCTGGGATAAGAAAATCCTTAGTATTTCGAATAGTTCATACTTTTGCAAACAGTAATTTATAAAATGACCATATAATTGATATTCATGTCAACACCGAAGTGCTGACTACTGGGCTGGTGATACCCTCGGCGACGAAACGTCCACCAGCAGTGGCATCGACCAAACGAGAAAACTAACATACTAGTATATGTACAAAATGATAAACGAAAACAAAATATGATATGCAACAACAAAGAAAAACCACTGACAGTTTATTTAATATTTTCAGGACTTAAGTAAACACAACGATGCCTATACTTATAAAACGACGGCTCATTTTCACCATTATTTCTGCCAATCTATACTATATTATCTATACAACACTGTACATCGACCGGAATGCATGCAGCAGGCGAACGGATTACACCCTTCGCGATGGAGCAAAGATCAATGAAACAATTGCTAGTAAGAGAAAGGATAGTGGATTCAACAAACACGAAAATTGTGTTGAGGTGTCAACGAATAATGGAAATCTTATTAAACTTTTCAAGGAAATACAAAAAGCTAAAATTCATGTCCGAGGATCTAAAACAAGAAACGCAATTAATAATGCAATGTCTATTATAACAGATTTGCTTAAGAATAAACAAATGAATGACCAAAACTTAAAGCGAAAGACAAAACCTTCAAAACATATTTGTGAAGAAATGTATCAATTAGACAGAGGATTTAAAACACAGAAATGTTCATATTCCACATCTTTAGATAAGTTAGTAACAGTTTTAATCGTCCTAAAACCTGAGGAAATTTTAAATTTCCAATCGACTGTAGAAAGCTTATTTAACATCAATAAGCATATCCAAATTATAATTGGAAAATTGAACAATATAAGCATGTCAGTGTTAGAGCGAAACAGTAATATATTCTTTGTCAATTATACAAAGTCAGATTCAGAAGGAAAAATTTGGAACTTACTTATACAAAATGTAAAAACAGAATACACACTAATTGCAAGAGAAGTGACTTCATTCAACATAGATGCTCGGCTTGAAAGACTTGTTCGGGAAATAGAATCATTAGACGTTGTTATAGCAGCGGGTGCATCACGTGACCAAAATGGCATTTGGAAATTAGGATGTTATCAAACTACATATGCAAATTATTCTTTAGTGTATCATGAGGGTTATGACGAATCAATGCATGAATGTATATTTTGTGATTATATAAGTGGTCCATTTATTTCGAAGACAAACGCTTTGAAAAAATTTAATTTTGACACTACAATGAACAATATTTCCGTTTTTCATGATTTCTTTTTACGTATTTCACAGACTAAGTTAGAGTCCGTTGTATGTCCAGATTCAATGTTTTATGTGCAAAAACAAGATCAGCCAGTAGGATCAATTGGTTGGACTCTTTTTAACAATAAATGGCAACTTTTCCGTTTAACAATTGCTGACGAAGTTGACATCATCGTTGAATGTGAGAATCAGACACAAGAGTGCCTTCCAAGTAAAGGATACATGTCTTCGCCTTGCTGCTTAAAAGAACTTACCGATATGATTAAATTTATCATGAAAATGTGTGAAGAATTTAATATTATTTGTGAAGCAGATGGTGGAACGGTACTTGGAGCTGTCAAATTCAATAAAGTCCTACCTTGGGAAAAAGATGCAGATTTTACATTTCTAACATCAAATTTCACGTCTCTAAAGCAACTTGAACCCATCATTGCAAAGAAATATCGTGTTAAAACTCGCGAAAGACCCCGTAGGTGTATGTTTGTAGATAGTAAAAACTGGTCTCTTCAAATGTATAGCTTATATCCCATGGATTCAGAATTACTAGCCAAAAAAGGTATAAAGCCAACGAGAGTTTTTTTGGATGGCCAATTGATTCAAGTACCTAGAAATCCCGGATACTTTCTCCGTAATGAATTTGGAAACGAAATATATGCCCATGCTGAACACTGGTCGGTTCTAGAGATAAAACAAGCTGAAAGATATAAATCCAAGACATTTGCGTCGTGTCCAACATCAGGACGCCATGACTGCTTAGATACATATAATGTAGACGGTAATCTTCAATTTACAACACAGATGCCATAGTCAATTAAATGTCAGCGTTATGAGGGTTTTATTTAATGTATTAAAAAGGAAAACAATGTGTTTAGTGGTCATACCTGTTTGAATTGTTTTACGCAAGTCATTTTTGGACTTTGATAACTTGATGTTCGTTATGAGCCAAGACACCGTGCTGAAGGCCGTACTTTGACCTATAACTGTTCACTTTTTTATATATTGTGACTTTGATGGAGAGTTGTCTCATTGGCACTCATACACCAAGTTCTTATTTATAATAAAACAAAAATCAGTATCAATCATATATAAGTAATATATACTATCGATGAGATCATAACAAAGATATCCACATCACTTTAATTGGAGATACTTGAAAGTTTCCAACAGTAACTTAATGATTGTCTCGTTGGCTAGTACTACAAGAATTTAGGCAAATTATATCATCATGGATAAATTTTCAAACTAAATCTTTAAAAAACAATACTAGATAGTTTGGAGTTCAGGTGGACACATTAATTCATCGTGCTGAGTATGTCTATTACAAGTTTATATGTAAATCGGCGATAAATTTACAAATATAGCATATAACTCATCAAATAATTAATAATGCACACAAAAACAAAACAATTTAAGATCCAGAAAACAGAACTTCTTATAGAATTGAGGATAGAAATTGGGAAAACGCTTTGTCAAAATTGATTATCATGATTTGGGAAACCTTTGCTAAATTTACATGTAGCTAACAAATATATCCAATAATTTATTTGACCTTATTCGATATTATTGGTTGTAAAGTAAAATAATCACTTTATTGTTTATAAACTATCATAGTTGAAGTATATAGATAAAAGAAGTGAAAATCACATGTATTTAAAATAAAACTTCAAATTCTACCGTAAATGTTAAGATAAATTATTGAATTTCAAAGTACAGCATAAAATATCGTTAAATAATGTATCATCTTGTAAATGATCTGTAAGAAGTCCAATAATCTTAATTCAAATTTACGCATTGACAAATCGTGTTTATATTTACCGTGCTCGGAAATTTAGAAACGATCCTGGTAAACTTATCGTTCCTTTAAAAAACTTATTCTAAAAGGCTACAAGTTCAACACTGTCATTAGATCTTTGAAAATTGGTTTTTTTTTTATATTTACATGGATTTTTTTATCAGTAAATTAAAAGCAAACTAAATATTATTGTTATATACATATGCACATTCATGGCTCCACAATCTGTCGATACCTGTATCATGACATTGCACAAGGTGATGTTTATGACGTATCTACACTAAATCCATTGGATGTTAGATGTGTACTGATTGATAATTTAGTCTTAGATGTTTTAATTAGTTGTTTTTTGCTTTGAACTAGCTATCAATAACTGCAATTACTCTCAGCCCTGTACTTAGTGTCTTTTTTGTGTTTTTGTTAGATGTGTTTCTATTTGTATCCATCTGATGAGTTCAGCCTTTCTCAAATGATTTTTATAGTTTGTTCTTATGTTAAACAGTTACACCACTCTTCCGGGTTAGAGAAGGGTTGGTCGCCCGCTTACATGTTTAACCCCGCCACATTCTTCATGTATGTGCCTGTCTCAAGTCAGGAGTCTGTAATTCAGTGGTTTTCGTTTGTTACTATGATATACATTTGCTTTGTATACTTAAATTAGGCCGTTATTTTTCTCGTTTGAATTGTTTTACATTTTTCATTTCGGGACCTTTTATAGCTGGCTATGCGGTATGAGCTTTGCTCATTATTAAAGGCCGGACGGTGACGTATATTTAAAATTGAGAATGGAAATGGGGAATGTGTCAAAGAGACAACAACCTGACAATAGAGCAGACGAACAGTCGAAGGCCAACAATGGGTCTTCAATGCAGCGAGAAACTCCCGCACCCGGAGGCGTCCTTCAGCTGGCCCCTAAACAAATATGTATACTAGTTTAGTGATAATGGACGTCATACTAAACTCCAAAATATACACATGAAACTAAAATTAAAAATGATACAAGACCAACAAAGGCCAAATATAATTTTCTATTAGAGTACATATACGAATAGAATAACTATGTTGCATCAATAATTATAATAATTTTCTAATATCAATTTAATCATATATGAATATAAGCTAAATCTTTTTTGCTTATTTTTTTGTTGTTGTTTTTTTTTTTTTTTTTTTTGTATGGGGAGGGGGATGTTGATAGAAGCGCTGACACTGACAGGTCAAAATAAATAAACATGTATTGTATTGTTCTTTAAAAGAAAAAATGCATAAAATTATTGTATGAGATGAAGAAATACAAAATAAAGAATTATAAAAATATATACCACTGAAATTGACAGAGTAATCATGTACGGCGGGAATGATTGTACGCGATACCAACTTATCTCAACGTAATTAAGCGCCCTATTGTCAAACGGGACGATTGCCATTCAAAAATCAAGTTTTGTGGCTTTTATTGAAAAACAAGCACATAGACCCCTATTTTTTCCTTTGCAATCGATCAAGTACTGTTTCAAGAACGTTTCACCAAAGTTTTAAGAAAAAATTAACGATAGATTTTTTTTCTACACCTCTGTGTAGACGCAAACATATTTTCAACTTCTTTATTATACTAATAGTAATATAATTCAGGGATATGACTATTCAGTTTAACCTTAACATTGTTACAGTGTGTTAATGCCATGGATGAAGGGAAACATTTCGCGACGTTTAAAAAAAACGGTTTAATTATGACTTTTCGTTCAAAAGTATTGATACTTTCCTTAAAAGTCCTTCAATACGAAATTTGTTGGTTTTCCCTTGAAATATGCAAATTTCGAACCACAATAAGTCATGAAGTTATATTTTTCTTTGCATATTTCAAAAGTACACATTGAAATTAACCTTCTATTAAAATGTCAAGTAATTATCAACGAGGGATCTCTACTGTATCATATGCCCTTGAAGAAACACAGTTTTAATACGAACTATTCAGAGATATAACAACTGTTACAGATATGGCTGATAGTCAATGATTTAATAAAATTGAGAATGGAAATGGGGAATATTTCAAAGAGACAACAACCCGAACAAAGAGCAGATAACAGCCGAAGGCCACCAACGGGTCTTCAACGCAGTGAGAAAATCCCGCACCCGGAGGTGGGCATCAGCTGGCCCGTAAATGAAAATGTGTACTAGTTCAGTTAAAATGGACGTCATACTAAACTCCAAAACATATAAATGAATTAAATTTAAAAAAAAAACACTAGATTAACAAAGGCCAGAGGCTCCTGACTTGGGACAGGCGCAAAAATGCGGCGGGGTTGAACATGTTTTGTGAGATCTCAACCCTCCCCTTATACCTCGAGCCAATGTAGTAAAAATAAACACACAGCAATACGCACAGTAAAACTCAGTTTAAAAGAAGTCCGAGTCCGATATCAGAATAGGTAACAAAAGAAACTAAGCAAAATGACAATGATACATAAATTAACAAAGGACTACTAGCAGTTACTGACATACCAGCTCCAGACCTTAATTAAACTGATTGAAAGATTATGTCTTCATCATATGAATATCAAGCACAATCCCTCCTGTTAGGGGTTTAGTAGCATACATACCATCATAAAATATATGAGAAAAACATAACCCGTATCATGCCAACAACTGGTTTTAGAATAAATGTGTTTATTTTCGATGCAAAGACCCATCAGTGAATCAATATTAAAGCCAAAATATGCAATCTTTAATGACCTGACAACAGTATCGTAACTATATCCCTCCTTAATAAGTCTGTTTAAAGGTTTGGTTAGCTTTTGAGGTGAATGCCGACATTTTTGTGCCTTGTAAAGAAAATTACCATAAAAGATTGGATGTGAAATATCTGAACGTATGAGATGTCTGCATGTAGATTTATATTTACGAATGATGTCCTTGTACTGCTGATACAATTTAGTAAATGTTTTGACTAGTTTGTGATATCGAAAACCCTGATGTAATAATTTTTCAGTAATACATATATTTCTTTCGTTAAAATCGAATACGTTGTTACATACACGAGCAAATCGAACAAGCTGAGATATATAAATACCATCAGATGGTGACAAGGTAACGACACCATCTAAAAATGATAATTAACAATAGGAAATGAAAACTCATCTCTTTTATCATACATTTTAGTATGAAGCTTCCCGTTAATGATATAGATATCAAGATCCAGGAAAGGGCAGTCTTCATTGTTAGTATTAGCTTTATTTAAAATTAGTCTAACAGGATAAATTTCTTTAGTGTACATACTGAAGTCGTCATTATTGAGAGCCAATATATCGTCCAAATATCTAAAAGTATTATCAAATTTTTGTATCAGATGTTGCTGTTGGTTCGATGAGTCTTTGCTGATTTTAGTCATAAATTTTAACTCATAACAATACAGAAACAGGTCCGAAATAAGTGGTGCACAGTTAGTCCCCATTGGAATACCGATAACTTGACGATATACAAAAATATTATCTATCAAATATTCAAGGGCAGTTATAGTATCAAAGCAGGTCCAATTGACTTAATTCGTTTGTTTCTTGTTACTAAAAAAAAGATCTAAAAGAGATTGAACATATATATTCGCATTTTGATTTTTTAAAGGCCAATTTAATTAGTTGTGTGATTTTTTTCTTAATA
Organism: Mytilus californianus; assembly: GCF_021869535.1. Lineage (NCBI taxonomy): Eukaryota > Metazoa > Mollusca > Bivalvia > Mytilida > Mytilidae > Mytilus > Mytilus californianus. The sequence continues at coordinate 6,540,051 of NW_026262679.1, read as the reverse complement.
AGAATATGAGGCAAAGTGGTATATAGGGTAGAACATAAAAACTTTCAACAGATTCAAAATCACAAATATAAGCATGCAATTTATCAAGTACTTCCAATGAATTTGTAACACTCCAAAAGTAATTAATTCCACTATTTTCAGAGGCCTTATTTGAACAATTTTTTTATCAAGTGAACTAGTAAGTAGAATAGATTGTTTTGTAGTGGATCAATGGCTTGAAGACGAAATAAATCTACGTTTGTAAGGAGTTTTGTGCAGCTTCGGAAGCCAGTACATAGTTGGTACTTTCATGGTATTTAGTTCTGCTGGTAAAGAGGTAGCTTAAAGTTTATATCAGATATGGCTGATAGTCATTGATTAAAATAAACATAGGTGTGATACGAACCATACGGGATGTGATAAATATTACAGACATGTCTGATAGTCAATGATTTAAGTAATCATAGTTGAAATGCGAACCACACAGCGCTGACCCTCTCACTTGTATGACAGTCGCATCAAATTCCATTATATTGACAACGATGCGAGAGAAAAAAAACCAAACAGACATAAAAGGTAAACATGCCAAAATAGGGGCACATCAGTCAACACAATCTTAATCACAACAAAAACAAACACATATTTAACAAAGAAGCACAAAAAAGCATATTACACATTTAACAACCACGTTCATTGCTTACTTATTTTTGTATTTAATTTATGTATGCCAAATCAACCCATAAAGGATCGAGGGATTTTAAGCACTGGGACCGAATCGTAATGTTAACTTTAACATTGGCGTAGAATCGCGTGTTTGACGTCAAAATGTAAAAAGACAATAACCCGACCACAATTTAATTAAAACCACACAAGACTTACAAAGACAAGAAGTTTCTGACTATGGACTGGCACAAAAATGTCTATTGCAAAAGTGGAATTTATATCACAGCAATACTGTGAACTAACTTTGATAAACAGAAGTTGACATAAAAACAAAAACAAAAATATCCATCGTTTCCAATGTTTTTCAGGTTAATACTTGATTCTGTCGTACAACTTACTTGAAAACATTTTATAAATTCATACCTTTTAGTAAATCTGTTAAATCAATTATGCAGTCATGAACATCTACCATTATAACATCTAATTGCAGAGTTTATTTTCAGAAAAATCATACTTATACCATGCAGTTCGGAAATATCTTTCCTAAGCAATCAGTAAAGTTTCAAGTGCACGAAACGTAATGTGTAAGAAATATGAACCCACCCTTTGGTCTACTTCATGTTTAAATATATAATGACTATTACATGATTAACATTTACTACATTAAATGTTTTATAGATTTGCTTGATTGTTCGACATTTATTTTTATCCTGCAATCAGCCAACTATTGTACACAAACAGGTACACAAACATTTGTCTTTGTTTGTACTTGTACTATTTTCGACAGATATTTTCCAAAAACTACTATGGTAATGTGTCCTTAACTAAAGCAGAACGAAACATACATGATGTTGAAAAAAAAACATTTGAATACAGGTAATGGTAAATGACTTAGCAATATTTTTTTCTAAAAGACAGCATCATCACTTTACAAACTGAGGAGATAGCATAAATATTATCAAATAAGGAATAAATAAAGGCAAAAGTAGTATACCGCTGTTCGAAATTCATAAATCGATTGAGAAAAAAACAAATCCGGGTTACAAACTAAAACTAAGGGAAACACACCAAATATAAGAGGAGAACTACGACACAACAGAAACACAACATTAAAATGTAACACACACAGAAACGAATTATAATATAACAATGGCCATTTTCCTGACTTGGTACAGGACATTTTAAGAAAAAAAATGGTGGGTTGAAAAGTGTTTTTTTTTCTAAAATGAACTGGTAAGAGCAACTTTTTATTGATTAACTTAATACAAACTTTACAAGTAACTGTTTTTTAAACTTACACATCTTCTAAATGCTACAAATGACCGGGCAGTAGCTTTAACGATTTTGTAACTTATTTAGAAAACAATACTTAGTGAGCCAGATGTCTTTTTATACCAAGGTTGTATCAAGGTGATCGTGTTTCTTATTTACAATTAAGATATAAATTGTGCAAAAATAGCTTGTGAGCGAAATAGCTTTTTTATACCAATGTTTTACTGAGGTGTTTGTGTTTCTTTTTTCTTTTTTCTTTTTCTTTTTTTTTTTAATTCTATATATATGTACATTTGTTAGAGATACATAAAGCACCGGTACCTTATCCCGGCCTCGTTAACGTTATTATATAGCATTTCATAAGGTTAGTATTTGTTAGTACACAATTTACAGTTTTGCTAATAAATAATGTGTAACAGAATAAAAAATATAGTTACTATGATATATTATAAATCTTAGTTAAGAAGATAAATTAATTTTTTCTGCAACCAAATTGTAGAAGTTTTTATATTTGCCTTGTTTATTTGTCAATATTTCGTAATGTTGGAGAAGTTCATTTCTAAAAATTTCAAACATATTAATTTGTTTTGTTTTCTGCTCGGATATATAATATACTTTATATATAGTAAAAAGTATGGTTGTTAGAAAATCGTTGATATTGTAATAATTTGTATCGTTTATCTTGTATCCATACAAAAGTGATGCAAGTGATATTATATGATGTCCTATTTTAAGTTTGTCTAGTATTAGTTTTATAAATTTGTATTGTGGTCCTGTCATGTGATGTTGTCGTTTTGGTGTTGTGTTTGACGTTGCCATAAAAGCGGGAGGTTTGGCATGCCACAAAACAAGGTTCAACCCACTATTTTTTTTCTTACAATGGCCTGTACTAAGTCAGGAAAATGGCCATTGTTATATTATAGCTCGTTTCTGTGTGTGTTACATTTTAATGTTGTGTTTTTGTTGTGTCGTTGTTCTCCTCTTATATTTGATGCGTTTCCCTCAGTTTTAGTTTGTAACCCGGATTTGTTTTTATCTCTATCGATTTATAAGTTTCGAACAGCGGTATACTACTGTTGCCTTTCTTTACTTGATCCCAAAATGATTTTAGATATTTGCATGTCAGAAAGTAATGTTCATAATCTTCAATGACATTACATATATTACATAAAAGAGTTTTAGTTATTTTCTAAGAGAAAAGTAAATGTTTGGTTGGTAAAATGTAATGTAGAAATTTCCATCTTAACATTCTCAATTTATTATCTTGGATATAGTTAAAGATAAAGTACAACATTTTTTCTCTTTTTCTTGTGTTGTTATCTAAATTTAGAATCCTGTCCCATTTTTGAAATCCTATTGCTTTCTCATAATATCTATTTAAAAGCGAGATGTAGATATCTTTCAAGGAAAATGTTTTTATTGGTACCATTTTTTCTTCTCTATCTTTGAATTTAAATTTGGAGTCGGTAGCGACTTTTGTTTTAATTGACTCTTCTTTTATGAGCTCTTGTAACCACTGTTTTGGTATTGCTTTCATCAATTTAGCATATTCCGAAAACCAATTAGCATGGCAAGATAGTTTATTTAAAATCTTATTTTGATTAATTTTTCCTTTATCATCAATTATGTCATTTGCAAATAAAATTTTGCTGTTTATCCAATTTTTGAAAATAAGACATTTACCATTTAATTTGATATGCGTATTGCCCCATATTAGTTGCTGTCTGATATGTTTATATGTTAGTCGATCTGATTCTTTTTCAGATTTTGAGTTTATCCATGATATGATTATTTTTAAGTAAAATTCTGGAACAATTCCTTTTAGTTTATTAATCAAATTAATATTGTTAAAGTCCATTTTAAATATAAGGAATTCTTGTCCAAACTTGTCTAAGTAAAATTTTGGTAAGACTTTCCAATTGGGTGATGAGTCTTCATTATCAATGAGTCTTTTTACCCAATTAATATTTATGGATTCTATATATTTATCTATGTCTATCATTTTAAGTCCGCCAGCAAGATAAGTTTTACTTATTATAGCTCTTTTATCTTTTTCTGGTTTATTATTTCATATAAAACTATATATTATTTTTTTAAATTTTGCGAGATATTCTTTATCAATTACTGTTACTGATGCAACATAGGTTATATTTGGTAGGATTAGTGATCTAACAAGAGTTATTTTACCTAACATAGTTAATTTTCTTTTATTCCAATCTTTAATTATTTTTTCCGATTTTTCGTATTGTCTTTGCAGGTTTAATGTTTTACACTCATTTATTTTTTAAGTCCAAAATATATCCCTAATACTTTTATCGGTTCTTGTGTCCACTTAATGTTTTCAACTTTATCTTTACAGGACTTTAAATTTCCGAGCCATATCCCCTCTGTTTTATTTCTATTAAACTTTAGGCCTGAAAGTGATCCGGAAATTTCTATAATGTTCAAAGTTAATGACTTCTTGTTTTGAATTTAAAAATAAAGTGGTGTCATCTGCAAGCTGGCTTAACTTTAGAGTATGGGATTTAATATCTAGTTTGATTTGAAAACCTTTAAATTTTTTATCATATCTTAATCTACAGGCTAAAATTTCAACAGCAATAACGAAAATTATAGAACTCGCGGGACACCCTTGACGGATCCCTTGCTCAATGCTGAAGGGTCTTGAAATCCACCCATTATTTAATATACAACCCTTTATATCTGTATATAAAGTATTTATCCACTTCAGTAAAGATTTCTGAAAGCCAAATTTCATGAATGAACAATACATAAATTCCGATTCTAACGAGTCAAATGCCTTTGAAAAATCTAAAAAAAAAAGAACCTCTAGTTTATTTTTGTGGTGATATTATCAAAATCTGTTGATGGATTGGTTATTTTTATGTTAATGTCCAGTTGCAAATACTTCATGCATATTGAGGACAACTGAGAAATATAGTAAATGCCAAATCTAATCCCGCATGCGCATGTGAACCAAAAAACAACTTCATGGAATGCTACTTACTTTAAAAACAAAACTTAAATTCGATTTTCAAATATTGAATAATTGTGTAATTGTAGAATGAGCTTTTGCTGCACATGTTTTACAGTGTTACTTTTTAATCAAATTATTAATTATACATTAAATATGGAAAAGCTATAACACAACGCTGTTTCATATTATTTTCAAATTAACTACTTACAACAAGAATGTTTGTACAAAAATAATGAAATTAATTACATGTACATGATCATAATACATAATAGAAATCACAAATATACATTTAAAAAATATTTATAATACCAAGTTATAATATTTTTACAAAAATCAGCTATGATTTATCATAAGGACAACGGAATGTTTTGTTTTGTTTTTATGTCGGATAATTGATAAAAAAAATGTTTTAACTTAAAAAAAGAAGAGAGGCAAAAGATACCAATGGACATTCAAACTCATAAGTCGAAAATTAACTGACAACGCCATGGATAAAAAAGAAAAAGACAAACAGACAAACACCAGTACACAAAACACAACATAGAAAACTAAAGATTGAGCAACACGAACCCCAACAAAAACTGGGTGTGATCTCAGGTGCTCCGGAAAAGAACTTTCCTTTTAGTTATAAAAATTAATTATAACCCCGTTATAGGAGCGGGGGCTAATCTTTTTCTACTTCCGTCTGTCTAGCCAATTGTCAAACAGACATTTGTTAACACATTTCTCAGAACCTACAAACCAAATTTACTTCATATTTTGATTGTAGGGGTTAGGGCAAACGTAGGATTGCTTTAACGATCAGTTGGACACCTATTTTCTGTTTGCCCATACTTTCAATTAAGAGTTGGTGGTATACTTACCCATAACAAAATGTGCGTTCTTGTTTTTATTTAAGTTTGCTGCGAAGTGTTCTCATAGCTTCGGTTTTGTTAAGATGGAGTCATTGTCTCATCTCATTATAAAAAAACAGGGTTGCGTACAGGTGCCCTAAATATTTGATGATTACTGCTCTAATAGCTGCACGTTCTTTTTGGATACAAATATTTTGTAAACAAACTATTTCTTCAAAGACTCAAACACAATTTTATATTATATGTTTTACTATTATTGGTAGAAAAGTTTGCATTTTTTGAACCATGAAATCTGCAGATACTTGGTCAAGTAGAATAACACTTTTACTGAGTAACAGAATATACAAAAAGATTCCCTCTTCTAAGGTTTCTTTTTCTCCGAAAGGATTTTTATTTTTCATTTATAAGATTTTTTCTCCAATTTGATTTTTTTTCTCCTATAGGATATTTTTCTCCTTTAGCCTCTTTCTCTCCATTAGAATTGTTTAAATACACCTTAAGACTTTTGTTGTCCCAAACCACTTGTTTTCCCTTAGATTTTTTTGTTTCTTACACATGATATTTTTCTATAATGGAATCCTTTAGGACTTTAACTTTAGGAAATATTGTATTCTAGATGATTATTTTATTAGAAAAAACAAATCCAATAGGAGAAAGATGACTTAGATGTCCTGTAGAAATACTTTTTTCCTAGGGATTTGTGTAGTCTAAATGGAGAAAATGTATTGAAGATATCCTACGGGATTATGTCTTTTTCCTATAGAATTTCTTAAAATCCGATAAAAAAAAGTAATATTCTACCAATTTTGTTTGCACAGTTTTCACTCGTATTTCCGAACCAGCCAAACTATATCAAAATTTAACATTTTATTGTTGTCCGTATTCTAATTATTTTCACGTTTAATGATTCTACCTTTTAAAAATGTGGTACCAACTGGCACTCATCAGAAGTGCAAATTAATCCGTGAAACTATTATGTGCATTTGTTTTGCAATCAAACATTTTACATTGACCATTAATTCATAATAGTTGATAAAATTGAGAATGGAAATGGGGAATATGTCAAAGAGACAACAACCCGACCAAAGAGCAGACAACAGCAGAAGGCCACCAATGGGTCTTCAACGCAGCGAGAAAATCCCGCACCATGAGGTGGTCCTTAGCTGGCCCCTAAATAAAATTGTGTATTAGTTCAGTGAAAATGGACCTCACACTGAACTCCAAAACATATAAATGAACTAAAATTAAAAAAACATACAAGACTAATAAACTCATCATAGATACCAGGATTGAAATTTTATATTTTCGCCAGACGCGCGTTTCGTCTACAAAAGACTCATCAGTGACGCTCGAATAAAAAAATATTAAAAAGGCCAAATAAAGTACGAAGTTGAAGAGCATTGAGGACCAAAAATTCCTAAATGTTTTGCCAAATACAGCTAAAGTAATCTATTCCTGAGGTAGAAAAGCCTTAGTATTTCAAAAATTCAAAGTTTTGTTAACAGTTAATTCATAATTATGAACATATCAATGATAACTCAAGTCAACACAGAAGTGCTGACTACTGGGCTGGTGATACCCTCGGGGAAATAAATCTCCACCAGCAGTGGCATCGACCCAGTGGTTGTAAATAAACTCATCATAGATACCAGGATTGAAATTTTATATTTACGCCAGACGCGCGTTTCGTCTACAAAAGACTCATCAGTGACGCTCGAATCAAAAAATATTAAAAAGGCCAAATAAAGTACGAAGTTGAAAGGCATTGAGGACCAAAAATTCCTAAAAGTTTTGCCAAATACAGCTAAGGTAATCTATTCCTGAGGTAGAAAAGCCTTAGTATTTCAAATATTCAAAGTTTTGTTAACAGTTAATTTATAATTATTAACATATCAATGATAACTCAAGTCAACACAGAAGTGCAACAAAGGCCAACACTCATTTATGTAATAACACTTCTTTGTAGACATGTTATTTCAAAATTAGTCTATATAGCGGATAACAAAACATTGAGAAGCATTACAGTCGATTTACTGTCATTTTCATTTAGTAAAATATTAACATGAAGATTATGTTCACTTTATAATTCATTTGGTTATTCGTTTATTAGAAGATGTATTCAACTGTTCAACACACACATTCAGGTAAAAACAGATAAATAGAAATAACAATCAATACACTTTTGGACTAATCATGTTTTTATATGAAATGTAGGTATCATTTTAATTCAAAAGTTTATCTTGCCTTTTTTCATCTGCAATAGTCTATTAAATTCGTGTACTAAATCATTTGGCGAGCCATATTCGTGACTAGTTATTACCGTATCCAGTTTTTTACGGACGAATCGGATTGAAAATCTCTCGTCATGTGTCAATTTTATCTTCAAAATTTTAGCTACCATTCCAAGGTAGACATCATCAAGAGATATCATTTTCACGTACGGGAAAGTATTTGCGAACTTTGTTACCATGTCCATAGACAATAACATTGACCCACCGCTGATGAATGGAGGCCAATTTGTGTTACATGTAGGATAATCTTCAGTAGAAACGTACCATTTATTATTTTTATTTCTCTGAACCTTTGTGTGCGTCTGATTGTGACCAATAAACACATTTTGGTTTTTAGATTTTCTAATATTTTCAATGAGATTAATGAGATTTGGAATATTTACATAATAGTCATCATCTACAAATAACACGAACTTTGCTTGTCTACAGTAAGACGCAGCCCAGTTAAATCCCATGATCGTTTTTAAAGTATTGTTTCGATATCGGTCGATAAAGTCCTCTTGGATCAGGTCCTTATGCACATTATATTCCATCTTAATAAATGATTGAACTAACCGTGAATATCCAAGTAGGAATGCTATGTGTATTGAAGTGTTTGTTAAGTTCCCCCATGTGGCCCGGATAGCCATGCGACGTCCAATTTGCAACACATTTGATTTTACTAAGATTAACAAATTTGGATCAGGATTATAACTAGTCGAATTAAAAATAGTGGATGGCTTATGTATATATGTATATGGATGCAGATTAACATTCTTGCCGAGCAGTACACCAGGTTTGACAGCCATTTTATTTGTCATAGTTTCATTTGGAACATTTGTAATAGAATTTGCTAGTGAAAAGGCTGTATTGATAGCTAATAATACTGTCTTTTCCGTTGTAGATTTTAATATTTCGTCTAATGGTGTGGCTCTGAATTTATCGTCTAGAGAAAGAGTCATTAGAAACATTGTTAACATACTTGTCACAAAAATAAGTGCTAGTAATAAGCAAACAATATGTTGGGTTCGTCTGTTCATAATATACTATCCTTTTCTATGAATAAATAATTTCTACGTTATTCCTTTCACGCTTCACAAAACAAAATATTGCTTGAAAAAAAACATCAATGCTTATACATAAATATTTCGACTAATTATTTAACACATGAAAATGCATCATGCATGAAATCATGTTTACGTCTTTATCAAATGTCAAAAGTAATCTACAAGATATTTTTTTACTGGAAAATTAAGAGATACTTTATTTAAAGGAAACACGACGAACATCTTTATATGATACTGTGTAGGAACACTCTTCATGCTTTTAATTTAATAGATAGAGGTTTCGAGCACTCGAGTTTAGCATGCCATTATTTATGTCGAAGAGTAAACACATGATTGGTACATGTGTGCTTTAAGGCAAATAAATAAATTACTCTTCAAACACAAAAAAATTATCTTTATAATCAAAATAACTCATAACTACACAATTCATTATTCTATGTTTTGAAGACAAAATTTCAAATGAAACTTGGTATCATCTGGATTGTTTCATCAACACACTAGTAGCACGATTTTGGTCTTAAACGGACATTTAAGCATGAAAAGGTCTCACTCAATTTCCCGCAAGAGAAAAACGTTAAGACTTTTCACTTTTTAGACGCCGATTCGCATGTTTGTGACTGCAGACAATTAACTCCGTTAAGTCATGTCAAGATAAACTAGACGGATTGTCCTTGCGTACAATTGAGACTTGATCAGATCAAGTTTAAACCAAATCAGACAAAAGAGCCATCGCATATATCCAAATTTACGATATTTGCAGAGGAATTGAGCAAAAGCCTACCATTACAAATTGTGGATCTGTACCTCATTCATAAACTTTATTTTTGAAGTTGTCAGACTGATTTATCCATGACTGTATCTTGTACACCTGAGCAAATTGTTAAAATGAAGGTGAGTTGTCTTTTATAAATACCTAGTTATCACAGCTGGTTCTAGATTAACGTTATTAATAAAGATCAGCAACAAATTTCGCTTTTAAAATGTATTACTGGCACGGGCAATTCTTATAGGCAAAGTCAAAATCTTTGTTTACATGAGACGCTGAAAGGCACATGTCATTGACTTAAAAAAGGGACTATTTTCTTATGGAAACGTTTAATATTGTTTAATTGTAAGTCAAACATGACACACTTAAGACATAGTTATGCCGTTATCATTCCAGTCTACAGGAATAGTTGATAATCAAGGGAAATAACACACTTCGTACCTGCATGTATAATTTCATACAGTAATAATTTGACCATTAATTATTATCTAGTCTAAAAAATACAAGCAAATAAATAGACAAACATATTTTAAGAAATGCATGGATTGCTTTATTTTAATGCACAGGAACAAATCACAAAATGTTGTCTTTTCTCGGGTAAAAAAGGAGGAGAGTCAACCCTTTTAAAACACAGTGGTTCAACTATGCAGCTATGAAGCTACTACTGATATCTCCTCATAAAAAAGGTTAGAATGAATGGTGTGAAACCACAAGGGAGAAGCATCTCTTTCTTTTTGTGATAAAATTTTCAAGAATTAGAGTTTTTCTCTCTCAATAATACAGTCTGTATTTAAATGAAATGATAACGCAACCTGAATAAATATTTTGTCTTATATCAGTTTCAGACGTATCATTCCAGTTAAAACCTGAGATGGCAAATTAGAGGTTTTGAAAAGTTCTGAATTTCTGGTAAGCATTTTACTTTATAAAGAAAGCTCTGAATTGTTTATGAATGGTAAGTATGCAATTTCAATTACAGTCAGGATGTTAAAAATATGCTGATATGAAAACTGTTGCTATGGTCTTGATATTGTATAAAAATGCTTAGTTACTGATCTTTTCGACTCGACATTTTGAGTTTAACCCTTTTGCAACTGTTTGTTATGTAACACTGCATACTTGCTTATCATTATTATAATCAGTGGTTATTTAATGACATGATAATATGTTTGATGTCATAATGTTTAATTAAAAACCTTATGTGCATTTCTCTTTGATAAAGGGTTTCATTGAAATACATTTAAAAAACCCTTTTTATTAAATAAAACTATGTGAAAGGACTAATTTTGAAAATTGCATTTCATTGCACTTTAAATTTTATGATAGCTTTGACAGTAGTTTATAATGGTTTCTAAGGTTGAAAATACCAGATTTCCCGTGGTAACAATTATTGAGTATTTCGATTTTTTGTTTTATAAAATCTACATTTTTGCATAATTTCTCAGTTAAAATACACTTTTAGACATCAGAAAATTTCATTAAATGCTTTAACAGGATCTATATATTGTAATTGGCAGTTATCATCAGATGTTTCATTCATATTGTGACCTGTGAAGGTAAACTGGAAGAAATTAATTATACTTACACATTGTATTCAGAATTAATAAATATAGCGATTAACATTATTAAAGGGTCAATGCCTTATAGTTCTGAAACAGATTTATTTTCTTTCAGAAATGGACAAAAATTCACAGATTTATTCAGAAAGTCATACAGAAGAAAATCACACAAGCATATCTGGAAAAATCTGAACTACGGATTTCAATATGGGTCAATATCCCTAATGCGCCTCAAATTGTTTCAATTGTTAACAAGTGACAGAGCTTTACCATTTGTGCTGATTTGGAGAGCAAAGGACTATAGAATAAAGGTGTAAAAACTACGGAGTTATTAAATGTAACGTCGAAAAATTGGGAACTTTTTTAAACGCTGTGTTATCTGGAATTTCGTTTATCTACGACAGCTCCTATTTTCCGCTCATATCTGTTAATATTGGAGATAGTGTTGTGCCCCAGAAATTTTATTCTATTGTGAGTGTATCATATCAAGTTTTTGGCAAATGTCGCATCTTGTCTGTGCATAGTGTCCAATCTATAAATCAATGTTAATGCTTTAGATAATGTCACAAAAACTAATGTGACAATTTTGTTTCAAAAATACAGCATGCCATTTCAAACGTCTTCCTCATTTGAAAAGGTATATACATTCGCTCAATATCTTCTTGATGATTAACATACTAAAGATACTAAAAGGAACAATCCAGGCGATTTTGTTCTTGATATATAATATATCTCAAATGTCCTTCACTCATCCATACAGTTTTATTTGTGATATGGCCTAAAGCTAAAAAACATATAAAAAATTGATGTGATATTAATAAGGGCCGGCAAAGCTAAAGTAATGCATGAAGTGAATAAACCCATAATTGATTATCATGTAATTACAGAGACGGAACTGAAATAATCCTATCATGTTTAAAGTGAAAAAGAAGAAATAAAAAAAAATCTATTATTTTTCATATTTTCCTTTGATTCCCCTACGTATCATCCTATAGTTATAGGAAATAATATTGTTACGTTTGAGTGTCATAGAAAATGTAGTGTTATGCTTAATAACATGTGGCTATGGTATGACCCTTTTATTCAAATGTGAATATTTTGCTTATAAACATATTGGTAAAAAGTAAAATAACAAAAATATCGAACACAAAGGAAAATTTAAAACAGAGAGTCTTTTATCAAATGGCAAAATCAAAAGCTCAAACACATCAAACGAATGGAACTCAACTATCATATTCCTGACTTGGTACAGGCATTTCCTTATGTAGAAAATGGTGGATTAAACCTGGTATTCATGTTTTATTTCACAAAAATCTTGAGGTTTGGCTTATCAATATGTTCCTAAGAGTATAGATTTTTTATATCATAGGAATCTTGAGGTTCGGCTTACCTTGTCATCAGATTTCAGGATCTCCAAATCTTATTGTTTGCTAGCTTGAGAATGGCATGAACACAAACTTAGATACACGCGGAACATTGTTCAGTCTTTTGAAGGGACTGGTCACCTAGTCACCTTTCATTGGGATAACCTCCCTTATGAAGGGATCCTATATTTCAATTGAAACATAACACAGTTGCAGTTTGACTTCTTAAATATATTTACCTAGCATAATTTATAATAAGAAAAACAGTGAGATATTATTCACATTGAAAAAGTTTTTATTAATTACATATTAAGCAATAACTATAGTACTTAGAAAGCATTACACATGTCAAAGCTATTGTTAACAAATTCATCACTTTAAGAGGATATATCAGTTGGCATATGACACTGATTTTCCCATAGCCATTTGTTTAGATATATAGTTTTAGGCTTTTATTTTCTAACATTTAAATGGTAACAAATATCTCAAAGTCCCACTTTAAACTTCACATCTATACCAACATATTTGTCTTTTTCTTTCAAATATGAAATATAACGTGTTTCATTGCTGCCAATCATCTTCAAAAACGCCGCCAGTTTCTGAGGTGACTAGAAATCAGCTGTTGAAATATATGTTTTTAGTGGCAAATAATCTCTTGCATTAGGTGCACCTCGAAAGATAAAAATACAATTTCTACTAGTAGTGTAAAGGTTTGCAATTTTTTCTGTCTAAGTAATCCTTGCATAATGCATTTTCAAAAGAGAGCTAAAAACGATGAGTTTTACTTAAATGTGTTTTACAACAGTCGCTCACGATCCAAGCAACATCTTTTGTTTTATTCATGTATATAGAAGTGTAATGTTTTACTGGACTGTGAAGGTCTTTCTTTAGAAGCACATACGGTGAAAATCCTTCTGAATCTGTTCGGTACGTCATTGTCCAATTAAATTTCCTCTTGGATTTACCAGTGTTAAATTGTTTAAAAGTAAGATATGGACTCTATAAGGTCGCAAATATCCATACTCGTCCACTTGGTTTCTCGGGCAATTTTCAGAATGAATTATGATGAAAGATGACAGCTTCACTGGATGAAAGTAGTTTTTTGTTTTATTTTTCGTTAATTCGCAGTTTTTGTAGCTACATTTACTGAAATCGAAAGATTTCGGAGTAAACCAGACAGGTGTAGCATAAAATAATATAGTATAATAAGTTTCTGAAGAATTTGCCCCTAATGCTTAATAATAGGAAAATCTGTTCCTTTCAAGTCATCTATTTGTCCTAAAATTAATAGTATACGTATCCCAAAGCAGAAAGGTGTTACACCTATGCAACCAGTCTTAGCTGAAAATATAAAAGAAAACTCTTGAAGAATTTTGCCCATGAACAATCGTATATCTTTCTACAACCATGATGTAAATGAGTCAGTATTAAACTATCATATCATTTGTAATGAATTCTGTACAATAAAGGCTTGGAAATAACAGTATTATCTCGTCCTATATTTCCTCGAATGTGACTACCGAATAAGACTGATTACTGGGTGGATATTTGCAATAGCAACACGACATGCGCCTCTTGTGGAGTAGCAGGTACTGCTTTCTCTTCCCGAGCACATGAGATCATACCTGATTTTTGTTCGAGTTCTTGTTGCTCAGTATTGTGTTTATTATATTGTATTTTGTGTATTGTTGTTTGACTTATTAATTTGAATATCACTTTGGTATTTTTTCCCCTATTTCAATTAAAGCGTGAAAAATCTTTTGGAAGTCTTGGATAAGACACAACTCTTTGAGGATAATTTCTCTATCAATAAAACTACACAATATAACATTATATTTCCAAAAGGTTATTCAACTCAATTAGATTTGTTGCACTCGATACAAATCCCTTTATTAAGTAATCAATCGTACAAAAATACACACCTGGACATGCAATGAATTGATCAAAATGATTATTTTGGATTTATGATATTTTTGGGGCGTTTTGGAATACAGTTTAACAAGAAAAGATTAGTTTTTCGATTGCAAGTAATCGATTCAGGTTATTTTAGATTAATGGTGTTGCAAACTTACCTATATTGGAGTTGATGAACAAGGTAAATATCATAATTAAGTATTTGAAAAATGTTTAGACACACTTTTTGAAACCGTTTCGGGATGAACACACATTTTCTAACGCAAATTTGCAGATCTAACATTGAGAAAAAGTATATAAAACGTCCTAGATAATAGTCAACGATCTTTCTCAGGAAGACGCTGGATCATTTAGAAATACGATACTGTACACAATAAATAACTTATATTTGCGCCGTAAAAACGAACACAATAACATCGATGTTTAAAAAGGAAATAGTAAATACAAAAATCGATAAATAGTTGGGATAACATAAATTCTAAATCAGAATGATATAAAATAAACCGAACCAAGCTTGTGCATGGGTACAATCCTAATCTGTACAAAAGTTAACTTGGAGCAGCTTGTTGGCTGCTTTCATAGTTAACTTAAGAAATTTTCAGGAAACAAGAAGTCAACTTCATCGGTGAAAGATCAGATCTAGGTCTGCCTTTTGAGGACTATTGCAGACTTATTGACAAGTCTGATCTAGACCAGACCTATGGACAAGTTTCTATTGACAATTTTTTAGCACAGGTCTGGCCCAGACCAGACATTTGTTGTAGGAATGTATAAATATCCGGCCACGTGCGGTCTGTGTTTTTGTTACTTATTTTTCTGCTTTGTATCGATCTGATGAGTTAAGCCCTTTCAACTGATTTTTATACTTTGTTCATATGTTGTACTGTAACGCCCATACTGTATGTGCCTGTTCCAAGTCAGGACCCTGTTATTCAATAGTTGTCGTTTGTTTCTATATATCATATTTGCATTTCGTTAATTGATTTGACATAAATAAGGCCGTCAGTTTTCTCGTTTGAATTGTTTTACATTTGTTATTTCGGGGTCTTTTATAGCTGACTATGCGTTGTACGTTTTGGTCATTGTTGAAGGCCGTACGGTGACTTATAGTTGTTAACGGCTATGTTATTTGGTCTCTGATGGAGAGTTGTCTCATTTACAATTATACCACATCTTCTTATTGTTATATGTGGACAGTTTTGCTCCAGACCAGACATATGGACAGGTCTGCTAATGACAGATTGCCGTGTTTAAGACTTTTCGTATCAGACCTGAGCTTTTATTATGTAAACAATAATTAAGTTGTTCTTTTTCCCAGTAAAGCAAATTATTTTGCTCGTTAGTGACTCTTAATACATATTATAGTTGTAGTATTATTCTATTTGTCTTTGTAAATTATTCCTTTTACTGTTTATCTATTTTTAGTAATATCCATCATTTGACGTTGCTCGGTACTTACACACCCCGTCATTGTGTTATTGTGCTATGGTAAATTTTTGTATTCTTGTCTTTCGTTTTTGCTAATGTGCTTTGTCTATATACCTTTTTGTTTTTCTTTGTTGACATATATGTTTGTCTTTATAGTGATTAAGATTATAACACAATGTTGACTGCTGTACCCATATTTTTGACATTTTTACCTATTATGTCTGTTTGTTTTGTTCACACATCGTTGTCAATATAATGGAATTTTAAGCGACTCTCATAACATGTGACAGGTTTAGCTAGCTAGAAAACCAGGTTTAAATCCACCATTTTTAGGAATATGACAGTTGTTTTCCATTCGTTTGATGTGTTTGAGCTTTTGATTTTGCCATTTACTTAGGGACTTTCCGTTTAGAATTTTCCTCGGAGTTTTTGTTATTTAACTTTATGTACTACATTAAAAATATCTTTTTTTCATTTTATATTCTTATATACATTAAATAATGGCTACAAAATTTCACACTTGTTAATCGACATATATACCTGCAGCTATCATAAGAGAAAGAAAGGCGAATAGAAAGGTTATCCAACGCATTGGAAAAATATTTTTGTATGTTGGGATATATTCAACATTGGTTACGTTGCTTCGTTCCCCATTTTTTACAGTCTCTTCAACGACAGCCTGAGATATTAAAACTGATTTTTTTGTGACAAGTCAATATTTCAAAAAAAAAGGAGAACATGTTGGCACGATAAATTGATGCGCATAAAATTTTGTAGTCATTGTGTTCAAATATTACTGTCATTTGTATTATACAATCCATCCTGAGTTAACAAATTTACTGATTTATGACATGGAAATTTGATTTTAATAATAAAGTGCAAATATGGTCAGTTTTTGTTGATGCTGTCAAATATTTTTGTTATCATGTTATACGAACCAGCCAGAAATATCAAAACTACTGAGTTTTTCTGACGCGTCAATAATTTGAATAAAAAGAGGACATTCTAGCACTTTAAATTGATGCGGACATAATCTTAATAAAGTCAGTTTTGGTTAATGCGGTCATTTTTTTTCGTTACACGAGCCAGCCAGAGATATGAAAACTATTGATTTTGGGTGAAGATTCAATATTTCGAATAAAAAGAGGACATGCTGGCACACTAAATTGATGCAGAAAAAGAAACAGTAGTAATGTGGGCACTTTGAGTTAAATCCGACCATACATATTAGTAACTGTACACCTATATTGCTTTCATTTATCATGATCATTTTATACAATTTATGTACTCTGCGTTATTGGCATTGTTAATCGATTCTATCTGATAACTAAGTTTTTAAAATTAATGCTACATTTTAAAACAGAAAGGAACTTAAACATTTTATATAAAATATTAACGATTTGAAGAATTTATATTTATTGAAATATATATTCAATGCACATTTGTAATGTAACCAATATCGTTTTCGATTTGTAAAAAAGGCAGACCATGAAGAAATTTGTGTAACAAACAAAGTTCTATACGTTCTTTATTTACAAATGTTTTTGATATGTATTTATTTTTGTTTTATCAAGAAACAAAGACATCTAAAAATGTTTAAAAATTCGGTTTAGAGCGTTCCTCACAAGGTAACTTAATGTTGAGCAGAACAGCAAAAAGTTAACTTTAGATCAGATCTGGTTCAATCGTAGTTGTCAAAATCGAAGTTATTTTATTGCAGGACTGGTTTCGATGTAAACTTTAGTAGCGGACCTGTCTGAAGTTTATTTTTTCAGCATTCATAAAAACAGTCCTAGGACCAACTTGCATTTTGATTGTGGTCCTAGGCCTGGTAGGAGCAGTCCTAAATTCTGTCGCAGGTTGCTTTTGACCAATCAAAATGACTGGTTAGCAAGTTAACTTGCTGTACAGGTTAGGACTGCATCCATCTGTATAATTCTAAAATTTAAAGTGCACGTATATCAAATATTTACACCAGATACCAAATGACTTAAATGTAAACAACTATGAGTCGTCGTACGGCCACAGCAATTGGCAAAACCCATACTGCATAGTCAGCTAGAAAAGGCCCCGAAATGACAGATGTAAAACAATTCAAACTAACTGCCTGATTTATGTACGAAACTATGACCGAAAATCAAATTTGATATTCAGCAACAAACGACAACCAGTGTATTACAGGCTCCTGACTTCGGACAGGCACTTACAGAATGAAGCGGGGAAACAACATTTCTTTAAAGCGAATAATATGTTTCACTCCTATCTGTAAACCTTCCTTAGCAACTGCAACGTTCAATTGAAATCAATTTTCCTGGCTAGTGGTGCAATTTGTGGATTGTATTTCAAAACCCATAATAATATTTAAAGAATGACAATGATTTCTAAATACAAAGATCTTAGATGAAAAAATAAAGAATTTAATTATTAATATGTTGAGATAACTTGAAACTAACATTATCTTTAAACATTTACTAGTCTTGGTGAGATTCAACAGGTTTTTCCTTGAATACATGTTTTTCATGCTTTAGCTTTCCTGTAGCAGTTGAAACAAATGTTAGCTCCACTGCAGACACTGAACACTGTATCATTTTAACGTTTGTTCTATCTTAGCAAGGATTATAAATTCACAAGAACACGTTCTGGTGATTAGTTTAGATAACAATAAAATGACATAAAAACAGAAACTACCAACTGTACTGTTCTCAAAATTATCATTATGACAGGTGTCACTATTGATGAAATACTGGTTTAACGACACTCTATGTATTTATAAACTTGATAATAAGGATAATGTATTTAGTCTGTAATGTCAGTCGTTGACTTGACTCTTAAAGTATAACTGTACTTTTGTCCGCGTATACAACGCCAACACTTTATTTTTGTTTTTCGAATTATTATTCCAGACACAAACAATAACCACGAAAAGACTTTTTAACAGGTCATTTCCACTTTAATCACACCTATACCATGTACTTAAGTATATTTGATTGCTCCTATGATATGATTTCCTAGGAGCTAGTGTCAGCTATTGGTAAGCCTCTTCGTCCGTCAACAATTGATTTTAAAGAAATTTACAAGATGTCTTTCCAAATTGAATTACAAATATTATGAATACAGGTTGTAATTAGTAAATGGGTGAGCAATATTATAAATTTCCTAAACTGAAATCATCACTCTACCAGATTTGGCGCATGATATAAAAAAAAAATAAACTAATTTGCAATACAGTTTTTAACAAGCATAACATGGAAAAGACAACCATTTATTGATTGATATTACATGTTCATATAAGCGGGACACATTCACAATCGGATACCACTAAACGTTTATGTGTATGAAGATCACTCAAGCTCATATCAACAGTTGCTTGAACAGGCTAAGATGCCTTCACTGCATTTAAAAAGACAAAGATCAATGGCAATTGAAACTTTTATATCAGCACCTGTCTGTTTACATGATCTATTAAATGTAAAAGATTGTGAATATTCTTTTAGATATAGTAAAAAGTAAAATCACAAAAATACTGAACTCCGAGGAAAATTCAATCGGAAAGTCCCTAATCACATGGCAAAATCAAATGACAAAACACATCAAACGAATGGACAACAACTGTCATATTCCTGACTTGGTACAGGCATTTTCAAATGTAGAAAATGGTGGATTGAACCTGGTTTTATAGCGCTAAACCTCTCACTTGTACGACAGTCTTATCAAATTCCGTTATATTTACAACGATGCGTGAACAAAACAGACATTATAAATAAAATAGTCAAAATATGGGTACAGCAGTCATCACTGGTGACGAGCAACAATTGGAAAACTGAGAAATATATTTTCAACCCATGGAATGCCGGAAAGATAGGAAACAGACAATGGAACATTATTTAGCTCAAATGAATTTTCAAACTTTGCAACTGAAATGGGATTTGATCATCATAAGATAACAACAGAATATTCGAGAGCAAATGGCAAGGCATAGAACTTTATGAAGTTACTAAACTAAACGGAAAAAATTGCTCATATCAAAGGTAATCACAGTAATGATGCGATTCAGGATTTGTTAATGGGTTATAGATTAACGCCACACCCAGCAACATGATTCACACCATATGAGGCATTAATGAACAGAGAAGTTACGACTATATTAGATCACATACGGAACACCAATAAAACCGAAAAAATGAACAAGAAGATCAGACAAAGAGACAAGGAATACAAACAACAATTGTTATATAAACATTCACAGAAAAGGAAGTACAAGGAACATTCATTTAAAATCAGTGACTGTGTCTTATTCAAGCAAATGAAAAGGAATAATGGTCAACTGCATATGAATCGTATATCATATACAAAATATCAGGATCAACCATTGGAGCTATGCGAAAGTCAAACGGAAGGAAAGTGTTTGG
This sequence comes from Mytilus californianus, assembly GCF_021869535.1. Taxonomy (NCBI): domain Eukaryota; kingdom Metazoa; phylum Mollusca; class Bivalvia; order Mytilida; family Mytilidae; genus Mytilus; species Mytilus californianus. Next base: position 6,519,529 of record NW_026262679.1, on the reverse strand, counting down.
TGACTCTTCACACTTTAAACTTGCAAATAACATTGACATTCCAAACTCAAATGAACTGGCGAGATAGAATTTTGATGCAAACTAAACCAAATGGAGATAAACACATGGTTGTACCAGGAAGAAGAGAGATGCCGATTCGAACCAAGAGAGCACCTGTTAGATTAAGAGACTGTGTAGTGTGATTTTAGATGATAAATATCATAACTGAAATATGGATTGTAATTATCGAAAATAGATATCATAAGTGAAATATGGACTGTAAATTAAAACTTTTATTTTGAACATTAATTTATTAAACAGCACTTTATTTGAAATGGTTGATCAGAACTTTTGAAAAATTGGAGAAATATAATGACTTTAATTGCGCGAAACGTAAAGTTATTCTTTAGTGTGCCGTATGTAACGTCACATTCTTGGTTAGTTGTGTTCCATTAGTGATTTTTTTTCACTTTTACTTTAATACTGTTTCTAGACTGATTTATTTCCGTAGTGATATTTCATCTTATTGAAGTCTTTTTTTTTTCATTTTAATTTCAACAATTTTGATTAAATGCACATGATAGTGTCAATGATCTAAGTATTCTTTCGTAAGTCTTATAAAATTCTCTATATCTTGGACGTGGTGTATTTCTTGTGTTGAATTCTTTAAGCGTTCAGTGAACTCAAACTGGTACATGCATATTATTCATATCAAATCCACACTGGGAACTATTAAACTGAGTGATAAAATTGTTTTTAGGTGAGGATGATCATATGGTATATGTTTCCAATAGGATACAATTCCTTAATACCACAAGATGAGCGTTACAAATTCAGACAGATTTTATTGAATAAATATCTATGGCCTTATTCTCAATATGACTTGATAATTATATGTTCATTTTCAAGTACGGGTTGTCTATACTTGTAAGCGGGATCCTGGATCTGATACAATACCAGAAGATATTTACCGATGTAAATAATATCTATGTTGTGTTTTTGTTACATGCACCATTATATCGAACGAACTATTTTCATAGTGCATTCATATTCTAAAATTATATGAATAATTCTGTCGCCTTTCAAGAGAATGTTATTCATATCAAATCCACACTGGGAACTATTAACCTGAGTGATAAAATTATTTTTAGGTGAGGATGATCATATGGTATATGTTTCCAATAGGATACAATTCCTTAATACCACAAGATGAGCGTTACAAATTCAGACAGATTTTATTGAATAAATATCTATGGCCTTATTCTCATTATGACTTGATAATTATATGTTCATTTTCAAGTACGGGTTGTCTATACTTGTAAGCGGGATCCTGGATCTGATACAATACTCGAAGATATTTACCGATGTAAATAATATCTATGTTGTGTTTTTGTTACATGCACCATTATATCGAACGAACTATTTCATAGTGCATTCATATTCTAAAATCATATGAATAATTCTGTCGCCTTTTCAAGAGAATGTGTGCATAATAAATGTTACATAACGTTGAGACATGTTTCGAATGATTGAAACAATTATTCCAAACTTAGATATGAAGAAATGATTCAAGTGAGTTTGTTTAGGAAGGAATTAAAAAAGCCTGATTGTTTTACTAGAAAATCTGAAAATATACTTTATTTTGTCATTTAGAAAATGCAAGAAAATGTTCACCAGATGAGTATTGATTTTGGAGCAATAAAAGATTTGTTATTACGTGGCTCCATGTACAAGCATGCTTATTGGCATCATGACTTACACTGTGCAAATTTTCATGCTTTTACCATCAAGTGATTTATCATGCCAATGTATTGGACTAAGCTGAAAGACTATGGAATAATTAATGATAATCCATATGATTTACATTTTCTGGTTAACCATGTCTTACCAAGTAGGAAACCTAGTTTCAATCCATCATTTTCTACATAGGGAAATGCCTGTACCAAGTCAGGAATATGACAGTTGTTTTCCATTAGTTTGATGTGTTTGAGCTTTTGATTTTGCCATTTGATAAGGAACTGTTCGTTTTGAATTTTCCTCGGAATTCGGTATTTTTGTTATTTTACTTTTCACAATACAGTCATTTTTAAGACTTCAGTTTACAATCCGAGAAAGGTGTCTTCATTCAGAGTAAGAACATAGACAAGAAAAAAGACAATCACAACTGGACGTTTCATCCTAATACCAAAGAAATGCCAAATCTAGACAAGTCAACTTATTTAAGCTATAATGTGGTTAACAACTAAATCAAAATCAGATACAGATACATTTCAAACAGCATATTACCACAAAAAACACGCAATGAAGCTTATAGTTCTCTAGCAGCAGGTTTGCATTGGAATAACGGTTCGGTTCCAGTAACATCTATATCCATAGGTAAGACGTATCTTAAATCTGTACTGTCATATGGTCTAGTTGTATTACAACCAAGTTCAACAAATATGATAAAATTAGAGAAGTTTTAAAAATCAAGTTATTCAGATGTCAATTGAAACGGTTTTATTTCCGAGTATACATGTCATGTTATGTTGTTTTTACAAAGTGTGGCAATCATATTGATATGACGTGCACACATATAGAATATAATGTACCATGATCTTTTTTTTATATGGATCTGGCTTCATAACCCATATCCTTATTTTTATATAAGAACTAATTTTATAAACAGTTCACTCCATCAGGTCGTTAGAAGATGATTAAATGCAAGAACAATTCACTATATTTTGGTCCAGATCGTCCACTTCGTTGATATATATTTTCCAATGCGGATGATAAATAATGAGCAATATGCCGTATCACAAATATACTGGTAAAGCAGAGTCTGAAGATATAGAATGGATCAGTCAAAGTAAAACTGACAACATTATGGCAAAAACGAAAAACGACAAAAAGACAAAAAAAGTTGCATAGCAGACTAAATAGTAACAAAAAACTGGAATAATAATAAGTTATACGGAATCATCAGCGGGTTGTGCTCCAAATGTGGTATTCATTGTATAGCTCTTGTAGTTACAAATTTGTTTATGAGCCTCAACTCATAATATCACATTTGAGGAAAAGAGGACGTGATTTTTGCTATGATATTTGGAGAATATTCATCGTCGTCAGACAGTCCATAAACCAATGAGTAGTTATTGTGAACTAAATTTCTCTATAATGAAGCAACTTGATTTGTGGCAAGAATGATGTGATACTAATTTTTGTTGATAAAAAAGTAACACAACAAATATACCGAACTCTAAGGAAAATTTCAAACAGAAAGTCCCTTATCAAAAGGCAAAGTCTAAAGCTCAAAAATAAAATGATGTTTTGAAACACATTTTATAAATTCTTTCTTTTCATGCGTAATATTACCTTTTCATTCATGAACAGTTACCACAATAACAAATAACTGAAGAGTTCATTTTCCTAATAATCATACTTATACCATGCATTTAGGCTATGAATTGAATAAGCAATAAGTACTTGATGTTTAAATAGATAAATAGATAATGACTATAAATAAAGGCAACAGTAGTATACCGCTGATCGAAACTCACAAATCGATAGAGATAAAAACAAATCCGGGTTACAAACTAAAACTGAGGGAAACGCATCAAATATAAGAGGAGAACAACGACACAACAAAAACACAACATTAAAATGTAACACACACAGAAACGAACTATAATATAACAATGGCCATTTTTCTGACTTGGTACAGGACATTTTAAGAAAAAAATGGTGGATTGAACCTGGTTCTGTGGCATGCGTTACAGTAACTAAATTAAATGTTATATAGATTTGCTTGAATGTTCGACATATTTTTCTTATTCTGCTATTAGCCGACAAATGTAAAAATAACAGGTACACAAATACATTACGAAAAAATCGAGACAACTTTTTAGAATTAGACAAATAAAACTTTAAGTGCCGGGTGTAAATTACAGGAACAATATTTGTACAATGTCGGAAAAATAAAATGTATTTGTATTTGATTTTCTTCCTGTTTCTAAATTAAGCTCGTAGAAATAAATTTTATATTTCTGGCAATTTCCATATATTATATATATATTTAGGTCGATTCAACTTCGATTGCTCTTATGTTATGTTCTCCTGATTTTCATTCACATTACCTAACATAATAGTGAAAGTCTTTGCGATCCCTAATTATCTATCGATGTTTTCCGTCCCTCGTTGTGTTTTTCATGAGCTTAGAAGATGACATTTACAAAATAAAATTTGCCATAAAAGTGTGCTACTTTGATTGACTAATAAAGACAACTATTTATTAATTGGTATTCAACAACTATTACAAGTAACATTTGTTTTTTTTAAATAACAAATCTTCCAAATGCTACAACTGACCGGACAGTAGCTTTAACGATTTTTGTAACATATTTTGAAAAACATACCGAGTGAGCCAGATGTCTTTTTTTATGAAGCTGTTTGTCTTTCTAATTTAAAATTGAAATATGCATCATGTGGCTTTTTTCTCGTATACATTATAGTCGTTTGCAAATATGTTACCTATTCCTCGCTATGGAATCAATTTTACCAACGTAAAAATAATTGTCAAAGGTGAACTTTTTACCAGCTACATTAAAAACTCCATGTCAGGCATGGCAAAGTGTTTTTTTTTCGTTTTGTTTTTCTTCTTGAAAATAAGACACCCTGACACATTTAGCATTCAGTTTTTAAAACATAAATGCAAAGCAGGGTTTCACATACGTAAGATAAATCTTGAGTGTATGAGCTTTCTTATTTATTTGTGTGTTTCTCTGTAGAGAGTGTTCTTGCGTTTGTTTGTGCTGTATTTCTCTCACGTAGTGATGTCATTTTAGCGATATATTTTTTTTACATTGCCATATAAACAGGAGGTTTGGCTAGCCATAAAACCATGTTCAACCCAACGTTTATTCTTAAAATGTCCTTTACCAAGTCAGGAATATGGCAGTTGTTATCAAATAGTTCGTTTCTATGTATGTTGGCGTTTGTTTTTGTTGCACTTCAGTGTTTCTGTTGTTCTTTTTGTTTTCCTCTTATACTTGATGTGTTTCCCTCGGTTTTAGTTTGTAACCCGGATTTGTTTTCTTTCAATCGATTTATGACTTTTTAACAGTGGTATACTAATATTGCCTTTATTCTTCTGCAAAAAAAAAAGGGGAAAAATAAAATTCCAGAAATTTGGGCAGTTTGCTTATTTCCTCCGCGAACTCTATGCACATTAGCGTTAATTATTGTTTTAAACTCAATTACTTCAATTTTTTATTTCAGTTTGGAGGGGAAATATACATCAATCGAGGTTGCATAAATTTTCGTAGGAACACTGAAAATCACATTTCGTAACGAGAAAGGTCATGCTTTACCATTAGAATTTGTTTTAGTCTATTTTTCCGATTGAACCAGACCATTTGTTTGGTCTGCTCAACACTTAGTTTCATCGTATCTTTTGACCAGAACCGCTTGCATTATGTCGTCTTATGCAACCTATGCAGTCACTAAAAATAAAAACAAAAATAGTGAACTCCAAGGAAAATTCAAAACGGAAAGTCCCTTATCAAATGGCAAAATCAAAAGCCAAAACACATCAAACGAATGGAAAACAACTGTCATTTTCCTGACTTGGTACAGGCATTTCCCTATGTAGAAAATGGTGTATTAAACCTTATTTTATAGCTAGCTAAATCTCGCACTTTTATGCCGGTCGCATATAATTTCAATATATTGACAACAATGTGTGAACAAAACAAACAGACATAATATGTAAAAATGTCAAACATAGGGGTACAGCAGTCAACATTGTGTTATAATCTTAAACACTATAAAAACAAACAAATATGTCAGCAAGGAAAAACAAAATGGCATACAGACAAAGAACATTAGCAAAAATGAAAGACAAGAACACAAAAAAAAGACCATAGCACAATAACACAATAGCGGGATGTAAAGGTACCGAGCCACGCCAAAAGAATATTAACATAAATGGACTAAACAGTAAATGTGAACGATTTAAAAATACCAATAATAGAACACTATAACACGTTATTAAGATAATATACAACGTTAGTACCCATATGAAGGTGAAGTTTGTATATTGCTACTAAGGTGAGGGAAATTGATAATTTCAAAATTAAATTTGTCTCGTTTGTCACAGATTCGCGTACTGAGATGACTGCTTATGTCAAATTCGAGGTATAAAAATGAGGCGGATGATTTTAAAAGGTGTATTCCATATGTTTGATCGTTTCTGAAATAAATGTTGTAAGTATCCAATGATATCCGAGTTATCAAAACTTAAATTTTTAGGGTATACTGATAGCTCGAGTTGACTTTTTTGTTAAGTCATAAGACGTTTGTGCTCTAAAAGTATCAAATATGGTTATTATATATACCAGGCTGGTATTAAATATACTAATCAAATATTTAACATACTCGCAGAGAGTGAATTTTAAGACTCAACATTTTTACATCCAACAGATCGAAATCAGTGTCAAAATAAAACATGAGTACAAATTTTCCCAGCAGTTACACGTATTTTGTTTTATAAATACCAAAATCGTCGAAATGTCCCCTCCGTGGGAAATAATATCCGTTGACGTTTTTATCTCATGCCAAGTAAACATGTTAGATAATTATTACGGATGGTGAAAAAAAAAGAATTGGGACTAATAACATATGTTGAATTTTATACGGCATAAGATGATCATTGAGCTTTTATTCAGAGAAGCTTTCTTCAATATTTTTGTTTTTATTAGAATGAAATTATGACTTGGCTGAGAGGGCATGGTGTAATATTGTCCCTTACAGTTATAGAAAATACTCTCAAAAAATATTTTTGCAAATTAAATCAGTTATAAAGATCAAACACAACTATCCGACACTATGATATATCTTGGGAAATTGCAAGAAAACATCTAATATTCACGCGGGATACAGTCTATAATAGTCAGATTATATACAAGGAGCAGTTGTTTATCTGGTCCCTTTTTGGTGGTCTTCTTTAAAATTGGGCACGCTTATGCTACAACCGACAAACAAAGATGGCTACTTAATGTGAACAAACTATTTATGAAATATGTTTACATTTTTTGGAGTGATCATTTATATTTGACAATAACAAATGTTCTATATTATACATCTATCTAAACAGAAGATTGGACGAGATTTGAAACATATTTTGAAAAATGCCCGGTTATTCAGATGTGTGTTTACATCAAGCTTACTTTGAGTCCTATTTACAATTAAAATATAAATAATACATTTTTTCTTGTATGTATGAAGATTTTAAAAAACGTTGCATGTTCTTCGACTGGAATTCATTTAAGCGTCATGATAATAAATCTGAAAAGCAAATTGTTAACTGGCTACTTAACAAACGTGTTGTTTGAAATTGTAAAGTTTTTAGTTATTTTAACAATAGAAGATAATCCGAATCTTTTTAAATTCATTTTTTTAGATAAGAAAAAGTATTGCAGAGTTACACATGTCTTAGCTAAATCTTTTCTAAGTGTTCACCTTAAAACGAAAAATCTCAGAAATGTTGCCTGTTTGCCTATTTCTCTCTGGTGTTCTTTGCAAGCAAGGGTTGTGTATGTGTCAACATGTTCATATTCTAATTTCAATTTGGAAAAAAACATAGATTGTGTCATAATTTTTTTATAGGAACACTGAACATCATATACGGGAAAAGTCATACTTAAGGAACTCGACGTGTGTGTTTATATATAGTATATGATATTGGAATGTTAACTATAGAACACAGAAATAATGAAAACGTTGTATATATATTTTTAAATCGAAAGCAAACCATAAAAACCCAATATACAGAAAGATACGATCATTTAAAATTAAAAGATCAAGCCGATTTCATTGCGTTTTTTTTTTCAGTATCTCGTAGCTACCAATCATCTTGCTCCCTCGCTGTAACTTTTCGTCAGATTTTGTTTTCTAAAACCTACTGTTGTAGTGTGTCCCTAACTAAAGATGAACGAAACATAAATATGTATTTCAAAGTTGAAAAAACACATATTTAAATACAGGTTGTTAATAGTAAATGAGTAAACAAAAAATTGAGTAACAAACAAACTCCTAGGAAATTCAAAACGGAAAGTCCTTTATCAAAACTTCAAACACATCAAAGGAATGGGAAACAACTGTCATATTCCTGACTTTGATGCATATATGGCATATAGACAAAACACATGAGCAAAAATGAAAGTCAAGAATACAAAAGAATGACCATAGCTCAATAACACAATAACAATAGTTACATCAACACTCAGCCAATGTAGAGGATTGATTCAACATATAAAATTTGCAATAAAAGTGCGTTACTATGATTAAACTGGTTAATATAACTATTTATTGATTGGCATTCTACAGCTATAACAACTTGAAGTAACATGTGTTTTTAAAACTAACAAATCTTCCAAATGCTACCACTAACCGGACAGTAGCTTTAACGATTTTTGTAACATATCTTTAAAAAATACCTAGTGAGCCAGATGTCAAGCTTTTTGTGTTTCTGATTTACATCTGAAATATACATAATGTGGCTTTGCATTACAATCGGTTGAAAATATGTGACCTTTTCCTCGCTGTTGAATTATAGCAACAAAGAAATAATTGTTAAAGGTGAATTCTTTACTAGCTACCTTAAAGGCATGGTATAGTGTTGTTTTGTTTGTTGTTTTTTTTTTGATTTTTTTTTTGTTTGTTTTCTTTTTTTTTTTTCTTTATAATAAGACTTTTAGCATTCAGTTTTCTAATTATAAATGCATATTACGGTTTCACATACGTAAGATAAATCTTGGTGTGTATGAGTCTTCAACATAAAATAAGATAAACAAAACAATTCCAGAAATGTTGGCAGTTTACTTATTTGCTCCAGGAGCTCTATGCACATTAGCGGTGATATCAATGTAAAACACTCTACCACACTCTACCACATACTCCCTTGGCATCTGAAATGACGTCCACGTCATTTCAAACTTGACAACATAATACCTATGAAAAATTAAAGAAATGAAATAATAATATATCTGATGCTACAAAAAGTAAAATAACAAAAATACCGAACTCCAAGGAAAAATCAAAACGGAAAGTTCCTTTTCAAAAGGCAAATCAAAAGCTCAAACACATCAAACGAATGGAAAACAACTGTCATATTCCTGACTTGGTACAGGCATTTCCTTACGTAGAAAATGGTGATTAAACCTGGTTTTATATCTAAACCTCTCACTTGTATGACAGTTGCATAAAACTCCATAATATTCACAACAATGTGTGAGTAAAAACAAACAGACACAATAGTTAAATATGTCAAACGATTAGAGTATAGCAGTCCACATTGTGTTATAATCTTAATCAATATAAAAACAAACAAATATGTCAACAAAGAAAAAACAAAAAGACATATTGACACTCTGTAGACAAAGTACATAAGCAAAAAGACAAAAGACAAGAATAGACAAATTGACGATAGCACAATAACACAACGGCGGGATGAATAAATACCGAGCCACACCAAAAGGATATATTACCAAAAATGGACTCAACAGTAGGAGTTAAAAATATACAAAGACAACTAAAAAGAACACTATAACACGTAATCAAGATGATTAAAAACATCAGTACCCAGAATCTATACTTCAAGATCATCATGTATTTTTTGTGAGGTAGATACTGAATATTTATAAACAAGGTCTTGGTATCTTCCAGTGAACGTTTTTTAGAAAAAGGACGAGACGTTATTAGACATCACCCTGGATTATCAGCTTTCTACTCAGACAATGTACTGATACTGTAATCTCTAATAAAGACAGTGTAGAAATCAATCAGAATAATCCACTGAACTATTATCAAATATGATATTAATACTATCAATAATATAGCTGAAATGTAAACAAATCAATGGACTGAAGTAGTCAACACAGCTTATAAAGCCTTCTCGCCTTCTGGCTCTATCGATACACTTAGATAGGTAATATGCCTTCTGTGACCACTCAGCTAGTGCAGCTAATGAGTATCAGAATGTAGGATTGCAGAATTCAGCACAAAATCACATAGGCTTTGTCCTCACTCGATCAGATAGAGAGGAAAACTAGAGATGTATCATCTTCAACATGAGCTGGATCAAGCGTCTCTGGTTCCAAATGCATCTCATGCTCTACATTTACAGCTACAAAATCTGGTGTCCGTACAATTGTGTCGTTGGAGTCGTTTCAAAGTATCCTAAAGCCATCTTCATTGTCAACTGTATCTTAGAACTGGGCGTTCCCATCCGGCACATGAGTTAATACTTCTTCTGGGTCTGCATCAAGACTTGCTGTATCATCATCATTACTAGATGGAGTGTCGTGAACAATCCGTTTCTGAAGTTCCCATATCTCTGTACTACTATCAATATCCTCCGTGGTCAAGTCGGTGTTCAAATGATTGGTGACTTTTATTCCCATTTTTGTTCTTGGTATAGGTAGTGGTCTTGTGGTTCTATCGTTGATGGTTGGCGTTGTGAAATGTATCCCACAGGTTGTAAGAGATTCCTATGCAGTGTTCGCCTACGCCGCTCTCCACTATATTTCTGTACAACGTAGACGGGTATATCTTTGTTCGGTTGTTTTAGTACAATGTAGATATCGTTCTCCCATTTATCCCTCAACTTATGTTTGCAACTAAACGCAACTCTCTTCACCAGAACCTTATCGCCTTTTTCTACGACAGTTCCACTAACTTTCAAGTCATATTTTCATTACTGCTTTTCATGTACCTTTTTTGCTGATTCTGAAGAAAGCTTGTATGCATCGGCTAGTCTATTCTTAATTCCTAGATGTACTTTGTTTGTGGTTTTTTATCTTCCTCTTTTACAAGTCAAAATGCTAAGTCGATCGGAAGCTTTGATTGTCGGCCAAACATGAGAAAGTATGATGATTGCCCAGTTAATTTGTGTTGAGTGCAGCTGTACGCATGACCTAACGGAACAACATAAGCTTTCCAGTTGTTTGGACAGCAATGTTTTATTAAATCTTCCAGTCATGCCGTTGCCCATCGGATGTTATGGTGTGATTCATGAATTTTTTACTCTTGTTTGACGGCAAAGTTCCTGAATGATGTTATTTTCAAAGGATAGACCCTGATTTGAGCGAATTCCATTAGGTTAACCATAATTCTCGATGAAGTTGTTGAGTAATGCTTCTGCGGTTGTCTTTGCAGTCTGGTTGCGTGTTGGTTTGGCCTTTGCATAACGCGTAAAATGGTCGGTGATTACCAAGATTTCTTGGAGTCCTCCATTTGATGGTTATAGTGTAAGGTACTCATGGCAAATGAAGTTCATTGGCTGAGTTGTTGTGATGTTGACTAGTGGTGCCCTTCCTAGATTTGTCTTTCTCTTAACGCATCTTTTGTTGATTCCAGCCCTCAATATCTTTGTTCATCCAAGGCCAGTAAAAGCGTTATGTAATAAAGAAGACTGCTAGTTTTATCTTTGCCTGGATGACCGATTTCATCATGAAGTCAATCCAAAACTATCTTGATGTGTGAGGATGGTAGTACTAGTTCTTTTCGTTAATGGCAATCTCTCTGTCAAGTATATCATATAGTATTCTGAGACTGCTTATTCAGTGTAATCTTTCCTTTTGCTGGTTTCTACACAGATTTTAGTTGTTTAATCCATGTGTAAATCAGTGCTTGGACCTCTGACCAGTTGGTTTCAGTTAAAACATTTATATGCATATCCAAATAACTTATATCTATTGAATCTGGTGATATGGCATCGTTATCAAATAGCTGAGAAACAGTCCATGTAATAAATACTATTAGCATACACGTACTAGAAAATAGCAAAACACAGTCCGCATGAACATATTTGAGACGTAATCGTATTTAAAGACACAGTCCTGATGAAAAATATCGATAACATACACGTGTTAAAAAACTCCTAATCATAATCTTATTGACTAATATCTGTAACATACCCGTATCATAAATCTGCTAAGAACTGTATCTGTGACAAACACCTGTAGAATACCCATATAATAAAGTTCAAAATGTAATATCATTTGCAAATACCTGCAAAACACCAGTATTTAAAACTGCAAACAGGTATTTTTGAAATCAATCAGATTCTCTGTGTTAAAAAAAGTTTAAAAAATAGTCCTCTATGAAAAATAGTTGTAACATACCCATATTATTAATTTAAAAAGTGACTCCGACCGAAAAGTCTGTTGTATATACGAATTAAAAAAACTAAAGCACAGAGTACCTATGACAAATACTCGTATCATAAACTTCAAACATGTATATTTGAAATCCCAAATGAACACTGTGTTAGAAAACTGCGGAAAATAGTCCAATATTACAGACACTTGTAAAATACCTGTTATATACATTTACAAAATGACTCCGTATGAAAAATCTGTGACATATATGTATTAAAAGACTAAATAACACAGTACGTATGTCGGTAATATACCCGGATTTAAAAACTGCAAAAACTATCCCAATAAAAAATATCTGAAACGTACCCGTATTTAAACATTTCACAGCACTGTTCCTGAGACAAATACCGGGGTAAACTGCCATTATTAGATAACTGTAAAAACAAGTCCTTGTGTGTAGAATAACCGTATTACAAATCAACAAAACACAGTTCGCTTGCATACGTCTGAAATGTTACCATAGCTAACAAAACCTTTAAACAGACTTATTAAGAAGGGATATAGTTACGATACTGTTGTCAGGTCATTAAAGATTGCATATTTTGGCTTTAATATTAATTCACTTATAGGGTCTTTGCATCGGAATTAAACACATTTATTCTAAAACCAGTTGTTGGCATGACACGGGTTATGTTCTTCTCATATATTTTATGACGGTATAATACTAAACCCCTAACAGGAGGGATTGTGCCTGATATTCATATGATGAAGACATAATCTTTTAATCAGTTTAATTGAGGTCCTGAGCTGGCATGTCAGTAACTGCTATTAGTCTGTTGTTATTTATGTATTATTGTCATTTTGTTTATTTTCTTTTGTTTCCTATTCTGACATCGGACTCGGACTTCTCTTATACTGAGTTTTACTGTACGTACTGTTGTGCGTATGTTTTTTCTACATTGGCCAGAGGTATAGGGGGAGGGTTGAGATCTCAAAAAACATGTTTAACCCCGCCGCATTTTTGCGCCTGTCCCAAGTCAGGAGCCTCTAGCCTTTTTTAGTCTTGTATCATTTTTAATTTTAGTTTCCTGTGTATAATTTGGAGTTTAGTATGCCGTCCATTATCACTGAACTAGTATACATATTTGTTTAGGGGCCAGCTGAAGGACGCCTTCGGGTGCGGGAGTTTCTCGCTGCATTGAAGACCCATTGGTGGCCTTCGGCTATTGTCTGCTCTATGGTCGGGTTGTTGTCTCTTTGACACATTCCCCATTTCCATTCTCAATTTTATTAATCACACAGTCCTGATGACAAACACCATTAAATTCCCGTATTCGAAAATTCTTAACGCAGTACCTATGATTTATAAATATAGAACATACCCGGATTTGAAATCTCCAAAAACAATCCTTTATACTTTTTTATACATTGTGACCTGGATGGAGAGTTGTCTCATTGGCACTCATACCACATTTTCTTATTTATACTAATAAAAAATATCATAAATGTGCCTTTATTTGAAAATTTCAAAGTTCTGTTCAGATGACAAATACCGACGCAATAACCGTATTAGAAATCTGCAATACTCAGTATCTGTTACATACACGGGTTAACTATCATTATTGGAAAGCTGTAGAAAGAAAGTCCTTGTAATAAATACCTGTGACATACCCGTATTAGAACGTACCAAAACACAGTCCGAATGAAAATATCTGAAAGGTACCCGTATTTGATCACACAGACTTTAGGAAAAAAAAGCATAAAATACCCTTATTAGGAAACTCCAAATCTAAGTCTCAGTGACCTATATCTGGAACAAACCCGTATCAGAAATCAGCTAAATACAGTATTTGAAACAAATACCTGTACCATCCATCTCATTTGCGAATAACTAAACAAACCTGTATTAAAAACTGCAAACAGTTTTGTTTGAAATCCTGAAAAATCACCGTGTTAAAAGTAGTAGTCCCCTATTACAAGCACTTGTAACATACCCATAATATAAATTTACAAAATCACTGGGTATGGCAAATATGAAGCATAAACATATTAAAAAACTAAATATACAGGACTTTTGACACATATCTGAAATATACCCGGATTTGAAAATGCAACAACAATACCAATAATAAATATCTGAAAAGTTCACGTATTTAACAAATTTCAAAGCACAGTTCCTCTGACAAACATTTGCATATCTGTATTAGAAATGTGCAATACCCATTACCTGTCATTACACTGGACAACTACTGTTATTGGAAAGCTGTAAAAAAAAATCCCTGTAATAAATACCTCCTGCATACCCGTATTAAAAAACATAAAAACATATTTCGCTTGCAAAAATCTGAAACATACTGAAAAATCTTTCGGACATGATGACAAACACCCTTAACATACACGTATTCAAAAATTCCAAACGCAGTACCTAAAAATAAATCTATATCACATCCAGATTAAAAATTGCAAAAAACAATCCCAATAAAGAATATTCGAAATGTACCTTGATTTGAAAACTTCACAGCACATTTCCGATGACAAATATCTGCACCATACCAGTATTAGAAATCTGCAATACCAGGTACTGATTACTAGCACATGTAACATTCGATTATCAAAAAGCCGAAAAACAGTCCTTATAATGAATACCTGAAGCATTGTCCTTATGACTAATATCTGTAACATACCCGTATCATTAATCTGCTAATGACAGTATTTGTGACAAAAACATGAAGCATTCCTTTTTTAGAAAGTTCAAAATGCAGTGTAATTTGCAAATAGCTGCATATACCTAAAAGCCAGAACATATAATTTCACATTCAGATGTATTGATGATGTTCTATCCAGTAACAATACAAAGTTTTCTAATTGGGTTCCATTAAAATATCCTCCGCCCCATTTTTAGACTTATACCACTTATTTGACATAAGCGGTCATCTCAGTACCAGAATCTATGACAAACAAGACGACGTTGATTTTGAAATTATCAATTTCCCCCACATTCAAAAGCTTGCAGCTGATACTCAGACTTTATAAAACGTTTCAAGCGTCTGAGTAGAAAATTGATGAACAAGGGTTATGTCAAAGAACTTCTCATGTTTTTTCTAAACAAAAAATTCATCGGAAGATACCAAGACCTTGTTGATAAATATTCCGTATCAACTTCACAAATAATACATGATGGTCTTGAAGAAGTATAGATTCTAGGTACTGACGTTGTTTGTCATCTTAATTACGTGTTATATGGTTCTTTTATTTGTCTTTGTATATTTCTAACCTTTACTGTTTAGTTCATTATTGGTAAATTCTTTTTGGTATGGCTCGGTATCTATACATTCCGCCATCGTGTTATTGTACTAAGGTCATTTTTTTGTGTTCTTGTCTTTCATATTTGCGTAGTGCTTTGTCTACATGACGTTTTGTTTTCCTTTGTTGAAATATTTGGTTTTTTTTATAGTGATTAAGGTTATAACACAATGTTGATTGCTGGACCCCAATTTTTGACATTTTTACCTATTTTGTCTGTTTGTTTTGCTCACACATTGTTGTCAATACAATGGACTTATATGCGACAGCCATACAAGTGAGAGGTTTAGCTAGCTATAAAACCAGGTTTAATCCACCATTTCTAAATACGGAAATGCCTGTTACAAGTCAGGAATATGACAGTTGTTTTCCATTCGTTTGATGTGTTTGAGCTTTTGATTTTAACATTTGATAAGGGACTTTCCGTTTTGAATTTTCCTTGGTTATTTTTTTTTCTTTTGCAAATATCAAAACAAAGACACCCGTATTATAAAACCTGCAAACAGGTATGTTTGAAATCCTGCTTAATCACGGTGTTAGAAGAGCTGCAGAATATTGTTCCCTATTACAAAGACTTGTAACATACCCGTAGTATAAATTTTCAAAATTAATGCGTATGAAAAATCTGTTACATAAAAAATTATACAACTGAAAAACACATTCTGTAATATACCCTGATTTGAAAACTGCAAAAAAAATCCCCCCAAAAAATATTCAAAGCATACCCGTATCTAAGATTTTCACAGCACTGTTTCAATGACAATTATCTGCAGCAAACCTGCATTAGATAAAGGCAACAGTAGTATACCGCGGTTCGAAATTCATAAATCGAAATTTAGAAATCTGCTATACCCCGTACCAATTACTAAAGCAGGTATACTACCATAATTAGAAAGCTTTAACAAAAATCCTTGTAAGAAATACCTGCATGAATCGTAATTTCTGCCTCTGCTATTTTTTGTCTAGTTTTAAAGCAAAGAAATACGAACAAACTCATCAAACTTGTAACTATACGAGGAATAAATGAATACAGCCATCAATTCTAATGTCTGCTCTCTTTTAGCATTGGTAGCGTGAATTAATAATCCATAGTAGAAAATGATACTTTTATTAAATTTCTGGAACAGCTGATACATTTACATACATGTACAATGTTCTAATAGCTATATAATTTACATACGTTTTCCATTCGTTTGATGTGTTTGAGCTTTTGATTTTAACATTTGATAAGGGACTTTCCGTTTTGAATTTTCCTTGGTTATTTTTTTTTCTTTTGCAAATATCAAAACAAAGACACCCGTATTATAAAACCTGCAAACAGGTATGTTTGAAATCCTGCTTAATCACGGTGTTAGAAGAGCTGCAGAATATTGTTCCCTATTACAAAGACTTGTAACATACCCGTAGTATAAATTTTCAAAATTAATGCGTATGAAAAATCTGTTACATAAAAAATTATACAACATTAGATAAAGGCAACAGTAGTATACCGCGGTTCGAAATTCATAAATCGAAATTTAGAAATCTGCTATACCCCGTACCAATTACTAAAGCAGGTATACTACCATAATTAGAAAGCTTTAACAAAAATCCTTGTAAGAAATACCTGCATGAATCGTAATTTCTGCCTCTGCTATTTTTTGTCTAGTTTTAAAGCAAAGAAATACGAACAAACTCATCAAACTTGTAACTATACGAGGAATAAATGAATACAGCCATCAATTCTAATGTCTGCTCTCTTTTAGCATTGGTAGCGTGAATTAATAATCCATAGTAGAAAATGATACTTTTATTAAATTTCTGGAACAGCTGATACATTTACATACATGTACAATGTTCTAATAGCTATATAATTTACATACGTTTTCCATTCGTTTGATGTGTTTGAGCTTTTGATTTTAACATTTGATAAGGGACTTTCCGTTTTGAATTTTCCTTGGTTATTTTTTTTTCTTTTGCAAATATCAAAACAAAGACACCCGTATTATAAAACCTGCAAACAGGTATGTTTGAAATCCTGCTTAATCACGGTGTTAGAAGAGCTGCAGAATATTGTTCCCTATTACAAAGACTTGTAACATACCCGTAGTATAAATTTTCAAAATTAATGCGTATGAAAAATCTGTTACATAAAAAATTATACAACTGAAAAACACATTCTGTAATATACCCTGATTTGAAAACTGCAAAAAAAATCCCCCCAAAAAATATTCAAAGCATACCCGTATCTAAGATTTTCACAGCACTGTTTCAATGACAATTATCTGCAGCAAACCTGCATTAGATAAAGGCAACAGTAGTATACCGCGGTTCGAAATTCATAAATCGAAATTTAGAAATCTGCTATACCCCGTACCAATTACTAAAGCAGGTATACTACCATAATTAGAAAGCTTTAACAAAAATCCTTGTAAGAAATACCTGCATGAATCGTAATTTCTGCCTCTGCTATTTTTTGTCTAGTTTTAAAGCAAAGAAATACGAACAAACTCATCAAACTTGTAACTATACGAGGAATAAATGAATACAGCCATCAATTCTAATGTCTGCTCTCTTTTAGCATTGGTAGCGTGAATTAATAATCCATAGTAGAAAATGATACTTTTATTAAATTTCTGGAACAGCTGATACATTTACATACATGTACAATGTTCTAATAGCTATATAATTTACATATGGGGCGGAGCTACTAAAATAACATTCTTTCTTGTATTTTTGTACGGACCAAACGGGAATATCTTTAAATTCTACAATGCAAATAAATGCGAGGATTACAGCTATCTGCGCTGATTCTTGCCTCTAAAAACTCCCGGGATCCTTGCTGTATGCCAAATGTAAACACGACAAAGACTGACGAATTTGGCCTTGCTCTGGTATTTATTATAATTTACCGGAAGTAATATTCAAACGCTGACAGAAAATATAAAGTCCTCAAAAATGCTTATAATAATAAACTATTGTGACTAAACCAATCTAGACATGTCAATTTTTACAGTTCAGAACTCATAAGTGTACACGTTTGGGTTCACGCTAAGAATATTGACCCAACGGTAACGTTTTGAACAACACATGACACAGTTGCGCCATATTTGGCATTATCAATACAGCTAATAACTTAAATTAAAACGTACGTTAATTGCTTATTGAATTATACATAAAACTAGGAATAAATTCTGATAACTTATACAAAATCTCAATATACAAAAGTTCACATTTACAACATCACATAGGATAACAATAAAACACTGTTCGCTTGCAAATATCTGAAAATTACCCGTATAACACAAACCCGATGACAAACACCCTTAACATACACGTATTCCAAAAATCTAAACGCAGTGCCTATGAATTATAAATTTATAACATACCCAGATTTGATAACTGTAATAGAAAATATCTGAAATGTACCCTTATTTGAAAAATTCAGAGCACAGTTCATATGACAATACCGACACCATACCCGTATTAGTATTCTGGAATAACCAGTTCCTTTAACTTAAATAGGTAACCTACTATTATAGCAAAAGCTGAAAGACAATCCCTGTAATAAAGACCTGTACCAAACCAATATTAGAAAATAGAAAAGAGTCCGCAAACTATCTGAAACGGTCCCTTATTTGATCACACAGTCCGTATGACAAATATCCATAACATACCCGTATTAGGAAACTTCGAATCTTCGTCACAATGACTAATATCTGTAACATATCTATCCTAAATCTGCTAATGACAGTATTTGTGACAAAACCCTGTAGCATATCCGTATTAAAAAGTTCAAAACGCAGTCTTATTTGCAAATAACTACAAACTACCCTTATCAAAAATTGCAAACAGGTATGTTTGAAATCCGAAAAATCACCGTGTTAGAAAAATTGCTAAAAAATATCCCATTTTACAAACATTTGTAATACCCGTAATATAAATTTTCAAAATCGCTCCGTAAATACCTGTAGCTGTATTAGAAATCTGCAATACCCAGTACCTATTACTAACACGGGTAAACTACCATTATAAGAAATCTGTAAAATTCTCCGTGTAATAAATACCGGTAGAAAATTTGATATAAAAAACAACAAAACACAATTCGCTTGCAATTATCTGAAACTTACCCATAGTTGATCACACAGTCTTGATAACAAACACCCCTAACATACCCGTATTCGCAATTTCTAAACGCAGTGCCTATGATTTATACATTTATAACATACACGGATTGAAAAACTATAAAGACAATCCCAATAAAAAATATCTAAAATGTACCATGATTTTCAAATTTAAAAGCACAGTTCAATGGCAAATACCGACTCCATACCCGTATAGGAAATATTCAATACCCAGTATCTATTACTAACACGAGTAATTACAATGATTTGACAGCCGTAAAAAGTCACTGTATACATGATTGTAGCATACCTGTACTATAAAAGAGCAAAACACAGCCCGCATAAAAATATCTGAAACGTACCAGCACTTGATCACACAATCATTAAGACAAATATCTCTTACATACCCGTATTAGGAAATTTCAATCTTAGTCTCAATGACTAATATATGTAACATATCCATATAAAAAATCTGTTAATGACAGTTTTTGTGAAAAAAAAACCCTGTAGCATACCAGTTTTAAAAAAGTTCATAAAATTTAAAATAACAAAAATACCGCTACCCGAAGAAAATTCAAAATGGAAAGTCCTATACCAAATGGCAAAATTATAAGCTCAAACACATCAAAACGAATGGAAACCAACTGTTATCTTCCTGACTTGATACAGGCATTTTCTTATGAAGAAAATGGTGGATTAACATGGTTTTATACCTAGCTAAACCTCTCACTGGTATGGCAGTCGCATATAAGTCCATTGTATTGTCAACAATGTGTGAGCAAAACAAACAGACACAACAGGTAAAATTGTCAAAAGTCGGGCTACAGCAGTCAACTTTGTGTTATAGTCTTAATCACTATAAAAACAAATAACTATTTCACCAAAAAAAACGAAATTAAGATCGTCTCGTCTTTCATAGATTCTGGTATTAAGATGACCGCTTATGTCAAATTCGAGGGATGAAACCGTGTCTGTTGTTTCTTTAATAGAACCCAATCAGAAAAGTTTGGAATGGTAATGGAAGGAACATCATCAATATATCTGATTGTGAAATTAAATGATATGGCTTCTTTGATCTTCTTGTTATTGACAAATGTTTGAAGGAACTCCAACTCATGTAAAAATAAGAAGAGGTCGGCTAGGAGAGGCGCACAGTTCGTTTCCATAGGAATGCCGACAATTTGTTGAAAAGTCTACCTCTAAATTCAACAAATATTTTATCAATAAGAAACTACAGCATGTTTTACCTTTTTGTTGACTATTAACAAAATATGCCGTATGGTATCCCAAAGCAGTACAGGAGACATTTTGCAGTCTCATTTACAAATACCTACAAAAAGCCTGCATTAAAAGCTTCCAACAGGTTTGTTTGAATTCCTGAACAATCATCATGTTAGAAAAATTGCAGATATAGTCCCTTATTATAACCACTTATAACATACCCGTGATATAAATTAACAAAATTACTGTTTGTGAAGCATATACGTGTTAAAAAACTAAAAACCAAAGTACCTATGACACATCTCTCTAATATATCCGGATTAAAAAACTGCAAGAACAATCCCTTTAAAAAAATATGAAACATAGCCGTATTATAAAATTATATAGCACAGCTATTACAAATTCTTGCACCAATACCTGTATTAGAATAATGTAATACCCAGTACAAATAACTAAAACGGGTAAACTATAATTATTAGAAAGCTGTAAAAAAGGTCCTTGTAATGAATATCTGTAGAATACCCGTATTAGAAAGCAACAAAAATCAGTTCTCTTGAAAATATCTGAAACGAACCCGTATTTGATTAAACAGTCCTGATGACAAACATCCTTCACCTACTCGTATTCGAGAATTCTAAAGGCAGTGCAGGTATGATTTATAACATTCACGGATTTAAAAACAGCAAACCAATCCCAATAAAAAATATGTAAAATGTACCCTTATTTGATAATTTCAAAGCACAGTTCATATGACAAATACCGACGCCACATTCGTATTAGAAATCTTCTATACCAAGTACTTATTACTAACAAAGGTAAACTATTATTATCATAGCCGTAAACAGGCACTGTAACAAATACGTGTAGCATACCCGTATTATAAAAGAGCAAATCACAGTCAGCATGAAAATATCTGAAATGTACCCGTATTTGATCACACAGTCCTTTTGACAAATATCCATAACATACCCGTACAAGAAAACTCCAAATCTTAGTCTCAATGACTAATATCTGTAACATACCGTTTCAGAAATCTGCTAATGAATAGCAAAAGGCCCATAAGAAACTGGGTTGCTTATCTTTACATACTTGTCTTACATCCACAAGCTACAAACACCAAGTGAATGCAGCAGCTCCAATGTTCTTACATATAAAAATAAGAAGATGTGGTATAATTGCCAACGAGACAACTCTCCACAAGAAACCAAATGACACATAATTTAACAACTATAGGTCTAAAGAAGCTTGTACCTAAAATAGAAGTAAATGTGTTTCATTGAATGCCGTAAACTGACCTATAGTTGTTAACTTCTATGTCATTTGATCTCTGGTGGGGAGTTGTCTTACTGGCAATCATACCACATGTTCTTATTTTTATAAATAATACCACTTAAATTTGCTTGAACTTTCTTTTGATTTGTCGCCATTGATAGGTATTTACATTATGTCTCTATTTTAACACATTACATATGGTAGGATCTAATGGCATTGAAAAGAGTATGGTGGCCGACGCATAACATGAATTTATTTGTTCCTTTTTCGGATATTGACCAAAGTATTACATACAAATATTTAGAATGTATTGAACATTATATGTGCCATGTGTTGTACAGTTACTTTTCAAACAAATTATGGATTTAAAAGGCTGCAGTATGAATACAAAGTATTCCACACAAACAAATAACTTTTTTGTACATTCAAGTTATCATGCTTTGTATACTCAAAATTCTTAAAATGCATATGTTAGTTCATCTTCATGTGTTGTACAGTTTTCTACTATGTAATAGACTAAGCAATTAGGGTAGGCGACACGTAATATGAATCTATTTGACACCTTCTTAAATGGATTGTCCATATAGTTTACGAAAATAAATCAAATGCATCTAGGCATCATAATTTGTATAGATTTCTTTTTACATGAAAAGATAAAGAAGCGTGTGCGACATTTTACTTGACTACATGTTCCACTTTTGTCGAGGGGTTGGCCATAGAATTACAAGAAACTAGATATATTGTGCATTCTAGGTTTTGAGATTTGTATACTTAATATTCAAGGTTAGAGAACAATTACAGATAATTTTTTTAAACCAAACGCAGTGATTTAAGGGATTTTCTTTATCGCATTGTTGATATAGTCTTAAAAAAACTCAGTTGTTAGTCTATGCTTGTCACTTTATTGTTCATTGTTAATGACGTGGCCTACCTATTTAAATAATTGCAAAAAAAACAAAACTTAGATCAATACACACCTAAACGTTGTACTTGAATAGGTCTAACATAATCGTCCTATATCTAATTCATAATCTGTATCTTTAAAAAGTTTCATAGATGGTATTGCTTTCAGTATTACACAGACTTGATTCGTCATCTGTCAAATACATGATTATAGTGTGAAACGCTGTGAATTTTCTGTAAACATCGAAAACAACATTGACTATATAATCTTTTAAAAATTGTCATGCAGTCAAAGCCTCTAAAAATTTGTCATATTGTATGTGTATTCAATGTTGAAGGCATAAGAGAAATGTGCAGATGCTTATCAACGCAATTTGGTCTCTGATTGATACTTTTATCATGTCAATAATGCATTATGTATTATGCATAGAAAATGGATTATATTTTTTTTTATTCACAAAGCATTACCCTCGTGGTTTTGAATTTCTAATAAAATTGAGAATGGAAATGGGGAATGTGTCAAATAATCTATATTTGATGTATCTGATCTGAGTAATTAACCATGCATTTGTGTTAGATATACTATATCATGTATATTTCTTTAAAAGACATATTTTAAATTAAATGTAGATTCATACTTTGTGTACACTTACAGTCAATTAAAAAAAATCGTGCTTTTTTATTTAAGTCGGAAAAAATTAGGGTCCCAAGAAAATAACACACCTGTGAACACATAAGATGAAAGGTCAATGCCATATGCTCCATGATTGATTAAATGCTAATCTTTTTTATAATTGAATTGATTTTACTATATACTACTAGTTGTTATCATATTTTCTGGTATTTGAAACTAAATGCACGTCATGTTGCAATTTTTGTTTTCCTCTGTGAGGTTCCAGCCGATATCTCTTTACATAATTTGCTGAGAGCTATACGGTTGTAAAAATCAGGTACTTAGTAATTAACATTTTAAACTCTTTAATTGTATTATTCAAACGTAAAACAAATACGATTTTATTTTCAAAAAGTACATTCTTGAAAATGGTCAATCCTCCCAGTTATTAATTGTAAATCAGCACTGCACATTAAGAAACTTTAAAATCAGATGGAAGCCCTAGACAAGGGTTACATTTGCTAGATTTAACATTTTCCATTAATATAGCAGAACTTGATGAGCACGAAACAGACAGATGTGCGGTTTTCATTTGAACTAATTAGAAAACTGTTTACAAATAAGAATCAGCAAACATCAGATATAATCAAATGAATGAGGAATTGACAGCTTCTAATTCAACCTTAAAAAGGAGAATCGTTTAACTTCAAAGCTTTGGATAGCATCTTAGCAGGCACTGCACAGAAACACGTGGTGTCCGAAAACATCGACTTTCTGATACCATTATATACATAATCGTTATTAGTATTATTAAACTTACAAATGGTTTATTGCAAATACTAATGTATGTTAAGTTAGTCACTAACTTTACATTGTGTATTACCAAAGAAAAGAAGAACTGCATGTATTTTCAGATTTTTCAGAGGAATATTCTTTACCAATTATGACCATTAACGATTTTGTGTGCATTGATTAACGATTTAATGGAAGCGGATTGGGTTTACTGGAATGTTGTGTTAGTTAACGGATTTTTGCAACCAGCAAATAGATATTCGATTCCTGGAAGTCTTCGTCTACAATACGACTATTTACGTACAAATGCAACCAAAAAGAAACACATCTTCACGATACATTTCAAAAACAGTCGTTCAATTTCCGTGTTTAAGCCACAACCGTGGTAAAGATGCTTTGAAATTTGTGTCGTTCTTCATTAAGTTTGAACGGTATAACGTAGAATAATCGGTTTTTTTTCCTGTTCAGATGACATGTAGCTATTACATTTTGAGTCCATATACTCAACTTATATTGCTCCTGGGACAACTTTGCACAGGAGTCTAAGTTACGTGGATAAAAGCCACGTGTTGTCACCGTATGGCCTTCAACCATAAATAAAACCCTCATATAGTCAAGATCAAAGACCAAATATGAAAAACAAGTAACGGAACGACCTAATTTATGACAAAACAATAAACAAAAATCAGTGACAGAAACAACCAATTACCACCAGTGAGTTATAAGCTACTGACAGGCACATACATATTGTGCCGGGGTTCAATATGAGTGTGTCCACTTAGCCACCCCGTACTTCATAGCGTTAAGCAGCACAGCTTTACACATCAGAATGGCCCGGATGAATAAATAGACTTACCATACACACAACAAAGTACTAATATAAGAAGCTAGTTATAAGCAAATTTAAATTAAATCATCAATCAATTTTTCAAAGACAAAATTAACATTACACGTTTCTCTGGCTTTAGCTTACTCGGCTGTGTATTTTTATATGTTGGATTAAGTTGTTTTATGTAATGTATCCGTTTTTATTCTGTGGTTAGTCTCCACTTTGGTTTTATCATGTATATCTATTATATAGTCATTTTATAATATTTACTGTTTGCACAATTATATATTATTCTAAATAATAAGGATGTTCTTGTCCCAGGTAGAAAATCCTGGCCGTGTTAGGCGCAACTTTTTGGAAGTTTTGGTCCTCGGTGCTCTTCAGCTTTGTACTTGTTTTGGCTTTCAAACTTTTTTTATCTGAGCGTCACTGGTTAGTCTTGTGTGGACGAGACGCACGTCTGGCGTATTGAATGTTAAGGCTAGTACCTTCTGCTAGCTATTATTCGTGTGTTTCTTTGTCCTATATGTTCTCCCATTTATTTGTATTGTGGTCCTGTCATGTGATGTTGTCGTTTTGGTGTTGTGTTTGACGTTGCCATAAAAGCGGGAGGTTTGGCATGCCACAAAACCAGGTTCAACCCACCATTTTTTTCTTAAAATGTCCTGTACCAAGTCAGGAAAATGGCCATTGTTATATTATAGTTCGTTTCTGTGTGTGTTACATTTTAATGTTGTGTTTTTGCTGTGTCGTTGTTCTCCTCTTAAATTGATGCGTTTCCCTCAGTTTTAGTTTGTAACCCGGATTTGTTTTTATCTCTATCGATTTATGAGTTTCGAACAGCGGTATACTACTGTTGCCTTTATTTCTCTTTGATGATCAAACGGTCAATAAAATTGAGAATGGAAATGGGGAATGTGTCAAAGAGACAACAACCCGACCATAGAGCACAAATGTCTGTTTGATAAGACCATCCATATTTTTCCGGAATATAACTGATATGCCGTAGGTACAGAAAAAGAGCATAAGACGTACCTAATCATAAACCTGGCATGTTTTAACTTTTTAATAAATATGACTAAATGGGGCACGTTGTTGATGTAAAGGAGAACAAAATAAACCAAATAAACACTTATAAATCATGTCAGTACTGAAGCACTGACTACTAAGCTGGTGATAAACCCGGAAACTTACACTCCATCAGGAGCGGTATAGACCCAGTCCTAGTAAATGAAAAACACAAATGACAAATTTCTTGCGTCTAAAGCAACTTTTTGGAGTTACCGTCATCAGGAAAGTTTAAACCTAAACATCTGAAAGTTAGGGATTCGTAAATACCGAATCAACAAATCAAAACTGTCTGAAAAATACCTCTAACTCTTCATACGACTTAATGGAAGTTTCAGTCTTTTCAACTGATGTTGAGATTACATACTTACATTCGTTAACTAGTGAGTGAAGCAAAGAACACTTAGATTGCATTTGCTAAGTTCCTTTTGTAGTACACAAAGTAAGCGGCTTCATGTTATCAATTCGTCTAGCCTTACACTAGATGACTTCAGCACATGCTTTATTATTTCTCTAGATATTATGCTTTGATTGATTAACCGCTGATAACTATCTAACTTTGCATTTAATTCGACTGTAGTTCCTAACTCTATGCAAATTTGATTGTAGGAATTTTGCAGATGATGCAAAGTAATACTTCTGCTAAAAAACCACCAATGATCTTCTAAAAATACAAACCGTTTAATACTCGTTATGCTTTCCATATTATTGAGTGCTTCTTGCCGAATACATATCCACGGTCTGCTCTTTTTGAAAATGAGAAGATATTGAATTATTCCCTACATCATACAACTCTCTCTCTCTCAAGCACATAAAACATAACTGTTGATTATTAGGAAATACGCCACAACCTGCCTTTTTCCCTTTGTCATTTTACGAGATAAAAACAACAATCCTGTTTGTAAATTTCAAGTTTAAAAACTTAACTTATACTGTTTCTTTTTCCAAAAATTATCCTTGAAGTTTTAGTGCTTTGATAACTGGTAATACCGGTTTGTTCTCATTGGTGATATCTTCTTTGTCTATCCAAACATGTGTGTACCAAGTGTATATGATGTTATGCCAGATGCTTGTTAAAACCCAACAACAAATTGGCAGTATTTTGCCACAGCCTTTAATATTATTTAAATTTATACATATTGTTTATAAGTAATCTCAATATAATATACATATTGTATATAAGTAATCTCAATATAAATGTATGTATGTGCCGCAGATCGCTGGCAATTTAACTGTCACTTGTATATATCTGAAAATATGAGGTTACCAGCATATCGCTGATTATGGCAACCGTACTATCAGATATATATATAAATGACTACTACATATAGTGGTAGTTGAATATAAGATTATAACCATTTGGATCACCGTGGGAACACCAGTGAGGGATCAAAACCCTTACATTGTTCATCTGTAGTGAATGATTCTATTTATAAAACAAAATGTTTTTTGATGCAGCGAATAATGCAATCCGAGTACATTTGTAAGTCATTCTTTGACGACAGTTCTTTTTACATCAAGCGGAATTCTTCATCTGTCCACTTCGCAAAATACACGTAGGCTTCCAAAAATGTCAACTCATGCATCACCTGAAAAGATAACATAAACCAAAGCAGTTTCTAATTCTAAATATATTTACAAGAATTGCATGTTCAATATCAGTAACAAATATGTTTACTGAAATTCTTAAGTTTTTCTTCAGAGAGATGTCTTTCATTGTTATTGTATTTTATTTTCTCCAAGTATCTGTTTCTATTCGATGTAAAACAGTGTCCACCTTTGCAAACCAAACACAACAAAAAGTTTAATTTAAATTTCATGTGCACATACGGACATTCTGCATAATTAACCACTCCGCAAGTCATTACAAAAATTGGCCAATCAAATAACACAAGTCTGTGTCCACACTTGTTTATATTTACAAAATAATAAATTACTGGGAGGGATGGCGGGTGTTTGGTTTTATATTGGAGTTCAAATGTCTCCTGCCTTCCTCCTTGGATCCAAATTGAAAAAGGCTCGTTACATCAGATTTAAAGGTTCAGTAACCACCAATGAGATCATGGTATAAATGTATACGTAAACTCACTAATCACCAAACAAAACATATGGGGTACAGCGCACCGTGATAACTGAATTTAAGTACAAGACTTAAATTTTAAAGTTATTCCAATAACATATGTGATCCACACAAACAACATTGTATACGTTTATGTTCTATTTAAAGTTGTTCAAATTGCCATATTTTTAAAAGATGTAATGAAAAGAACCGATGCAAATAAGGTTTTTGTCGCTTTTAGGACAAAACTTTTTTTTAAATAAAATTGAAAATGGAAATGGGGAATGTGTCAAAGAGACAACAACCCGACCATAGAGCAGACAACAGCCGAAGGCCACCAATGGGTCTTCAATGCAGCGAGAAACTCCCGCACCCGAAGGCGTCCTTCAGCTGGCCCCTAAACAAACCTTTTGAGATCTCAAAAAACATGTTTAACCAATACATATCTACGGTCTGCTCTTTTTGAAAATGAAAAAATATTGAATTATTCCCTACATCATACAACTCTCTCTCTCTCAAGCACATAAAACATAACTGTTGATTATTAGGAAATACGCCACAACCTGCCTTTTTCCCTTTGTCATTTTACGAGATAAAAACAACAATCCTGTTTGTAAATTTCAAGTTTAAAAACTTAACTTATACTGTTTCTTTTTCCAAAAATTATCCTTGAAGTTTTAGTGCTTTGATAACTGGTAATACCGGTTTGTTCTCATTGGTGATATCTTCTTTGTCTATCCAAACATGTGTGTACCAAGTGTATATGATGTTATGCCAGATGCTTGTTAAAACCCAACAACAAATTGGCAGTATTTTGCCACAGCCTTTAATATTATTTAAATTTATACATATTGTTTATAAGTAATCTCAATATAATATACATATTGTATATAAGTAATCTCAATATAAATGTATGTATGTGCCGCAGATCGCTGGCAATTTAACTGTCACTTGTATATATCTGTAAATATGAGGTTACCAGCATATCGCTGATTATGGCAACCGTACTATCAGATATATATATAAATGACTACTACATATAGTGGTAGCTGAATATAAGATTATAACCATTTGGATCACCGTGGGAACACCGGTGAGGGATCAAAACCCTTACATTGTTCATCTGTAGTGAATGATTCTATTTATAAAACAAAATGTTTTTTGATGCAGCGAATAATGCAATCCGAGTACATTTGTAAGTCATTCTTTAACGACAGTTCTTTTTACATCAAGCGGAATTCTTCATCTGTCCACTTCGCAAAATACACGTAGGCTTCCAAAAATGTCAACTCATGCATCACCTGAAAAGATAACATAAACCAAAGCAGTTTCTAATTCTAAATATATTTACAAGAATTGCATGTTCAATATCAGTAACAAATATGTTTACTGAAATTCTTAAGTTTTTCTTCAGAGAGATGTCTTTCATTGTTATTGTATTTTATTTTCTCCAAGTATCTGTTTCTATTCGATGTAAAACAGTGTCCACCTTTGCAAACCAAACACAACAAAAAGTTTAATTTAAATTTCATGTGCACATACGGACATTCTGCATAATTAACCACTCCGCAAGTCATTACAAAAATTGGCCAATCAAATAACACAAGTCTGTGTCCACACTTGTTTATATTTACAAAATAATAAATTACTGGGAGGGATGGCGGGTGTTTGGTTTTATATTGGAGTTCAAATGTCTCCTGTCTTCCTCCTTGGATCCAAATTGAAAAAGGCTCGTTACGTCAGATTTAAAGGTTCAGTAACCACCAATGAGATCATGGTATAAATGTATACGTAAACTCACTAATCACCAAACAAAACATATGGGGATCAGCGCACCGTGATAACTGAATTTAAGTACAAGA
The DNA here is from genome assembly GCF_021869535.1 of Mytilus californianus. NCBI lineage: Eukaryota > Metazoa > Mollusca > Bivalvia > Mytilida > Mytilidae > Mytilus > Mytilus californianus. The sequence goes on along the minus strand of NW_026262679.1, from coordinate 6,489,388 downwards.
CTTAAATTTTAAAGTTATTCCAATAAATTATGTGATCCACACAAACAACATTGTATACGTTTATGTTCTATTTAAAGTTGTTCAAATTGCCATATTTTTAAAAGATGTAATGAAAAGAACCGATGCAAATAAGGTTTTTGTCGCTTTTAGGACAAAACTTTTTTTTAAATAAAATTGAAAATGGAAATGGGGAATGTGTAAAAGAGACAACAACCCGACCATAGAGCAGACAACAGCCGAAGGCCACCAATGGGTCTTCAATGCAGCGAGAAACTCCCGCACCCGAAGGCGTCCTTCAGCTGGCCCCTAAACAAACCTTTTGAGATCTCAAAAAACATGTTTAACCCCGCCGCATTTTTGCACCTGTCCCAAGTCAGGAGCCTCTGGCCTTTGTTAGTCTTGTATCATTTTTAATTTTAGTTTCCTGTGTATAATTTGGAGTTTAGTATGACGTCCATTATCACTGAACTAGTATACTTACTTGTTTAGGGGCCAGCTGAAGGACGCCTCGGGGTGCGGGAGTTTCTCGCTGCATTGAAGACCCATTGGTGGCCTTCAGCTGTTGTCTGCTCTATGGTCGGGTTGTTGTCTCTTTGACACATTCCCCATTTCCATTCTCAATTTTATACTAGTTCAGTAATAATGGACGGCATACTAAACTCCAAATTGTACACAGGAAACTAAAATTAAAAATGATACAAGACTAACAAAGGCCAGAGGCTCCTGACTTGGGACAGGCGCAAAAAATGCGGTCGGGTTAAACATGTTTTTTGAGATCTCAACCCTCCCCCTATACCTCTAGCCAATGTAGAAAAAACAAACGCACAACAGTACGTACAGTAAAACTCAGTATAAGAGAAGTCCGAGTCCGATGTCAGAATAGGAAACAAAAGAAAATAAACAAAATGACAATAATACATAAATAACAACAGACTACTAGCAGTTACTGACATGCCAGCTCCAGACGTCAATTAAACTGATTAAAAGATTATGTCTTCATCATATGAATATCAGGCACAATCCCTCCTGTTAGGGGTTTAGTATTATACCGTCATAAAATATATGAGAAGAACATAACCCGTGTCATGCCAACAACTGGTTTTAGAGTAAATGTGTTTAATTCCGATGCAAAGACCCTATTAGTGAATTAATATTAAAGCCCAAATATGCAATCTTTAATGACCTGACAACAGTATCGTAACTATATCCCTTCTTGATAAGTCTGTTTAAAGGTTTTGTTAGCTTTTGAAGTGAATACTGACATTTTTGTGCTTTGTAAAGAATATTATCATAAAAGATTGGATGTGAAATACCCGAACGTATAAGATATCTGCATGTTGAGTTATATTTACGAATGATGTCCTTATACCGATGATAAAATTTAGTAAATGTTTTGACTAGTTTACTACTGGATTCGACAATTGGGAACTGCAACACCATATGGTTGCAATGACAAAATTGATGGTATAGGTATTCTATCTAGTCCTTCCTGTAGCTCGGTGAAAGTGATGAATATTTTTAACTCTACTCCTCGACGTAGATGCAGTCATGGTCATCGTCATTATACATCACCTACTTTGCATGATGTCTCTATTAATGACTTGCTGCCTTTTATACAAAAGCCATTAGGTATTCATCCCATTCGCACGAAACTGTATTTATTACCCCTTTCAAAACTTCATTCTCTGTTCAATTTATGATTGGAAACCACTGTTACAAACCCTCATTTAAACCAATACAAACTTACAGCTAACATTTCGGATATTGCAAGTCACAGACTTTTCAACTAGTTCGCATTGGAAAAGATGAAAAAGAGAAAACAACTTTTCTTAAACTTTCCTTTGCCAACAAAGGTCTCGATGGCGTCAACTTAGGCAATATCCTTCATTATAAATTAGTTCAGTCGAAAATACCTCCTTATTTTAAAGATCAGTCTGTACCAATAATTTCTTATACCTATACCAAACCAAAAACATTTGGTGTCTATGTTGAACGAATCTATCCCATCGAACTAGAGATAAAGGATACTACAGATACAGTTAAATCTGCCTCATATCTTGACTTACATCTAGAAATTGACAATGAGGGTCGGTTGAAAACAAAACTTTACGACAAAAGGGATGATTTAAGCTTCCCAATTGTGAACTTTTCATTTCTATGTAGCAACATTCCAGCAGCGCCTGCATACAGAGTATATATCTCCCAATTGATACGATATTCCCGGGCTTGTGTTTCCTATCATGATTTCCTTGATAGAGGCTTGCTGCTCACAAGGAAGCTATTAAATAAAGAGTTCCAAATGGTGAAGTTGAAATCATTCCTTTGTAAATTTTACGGACGCCATCACGAGTTGGTTGACCGTTATGGAATAACCGTTTCACAGATGATATCGGATATGTTCCTTATGTCGTAACTACAATACCCTTCCCTTTTCACGATGTGACTTACCGAATTGGAGTATTTACCGGATTTGTAATAACATAAGCAACACGACGGGTGCCACATGTGGAGCAGGATCTGCTTACCCTTCCAGAGCCCCTGAGATTACCCCCAGTTTTTGGTGGGGTCTTTAGTTTTCTATGTTGTATCATCTGTACTATTATTTGTCTGTTTGTCTTTTTATTTTTGGCCATGGCGTTGTCAGTTTGTTTTCGATCTATGAGTTTGACTGTCCCTCTGGTATCTTTCGTCCCTCTTTTATGATATCGAAAACCCTGGTATAATAATTTTTCAGTAATACATAGATTTCTCTCGCTAAAATTTAATACGTTGTTACATACACGAGCGAATCGTACAAGTTGAGATATATAAACACCATAAGATTGTGACAAGGGAACGTCACCATTTAAAAATGGATAATTAACGATAGGAAATGAAAAATCATCTCTTTTATCATAAATTTTTGTATTAAGTTTCCCGTTAATGATATAGATATCAAGATCGAGGAAAGGACAGTGGTCATTGTTAGTATTAGCTTTGTTTAAAATAAGTTCAACAGGATAAATTTCTTTAGTATACATACTGAAGTCGTCATTATTGAGAGCCAATAAATCATCCATATATCTAAAAGTATTGTTAAATTTTTGTATCAGATGTTGTTTCGATGGGTCTTTGATGATTTTAGTCATAAATTTTAACTCATAACAATACAAAAACAGGTCCGCAATAAGTGGTGCACAGTTAGTCCTCATTGGAATTCCGATAACTTGACGATATACGGAATCTCCAAAGCGAACAAAAATGTTATCAAGTAAAAATTCAAGTGCAGATATAGTATCAAAGCATGTCCAATTGACATAGTTCTTTTGTTTGTTGCCCTTAAAAATTGACCTAAAAGAGTTTGAACATATGTATTCGCATTCCGACTTATTAAATGCCCATTTAATTAGGTGTGTTAACTTTTCGTTCTTAATAAGAATATGAGACAAAGTGGTATATAGGGTAGAAAAATCAAAACTTTGAACCGATTCAAAATCACTAATATATGCATGCAAATTATCAAGTACTTCCAACGAGTTTTTGACACTCCAAAAGTAATTAATTCCACTATTTTCAAAGGCCTTATTTGAACAATTTATTATCAGGTTTTTGATCGTACCAAGGGTTCTAGTAAGTAGAATAGACAATTTAGTAGTGGAACAATGACTTGAAGACGAAATAAATCTATATTTGTAAGGTGATTTATGTAGCTTCGGAAGCCAGTACATAGTTGGGACTTTCATTGTATTTGTTTCTGCTTGTAAAGAAGTAGCTAATAGTTTATGTTTGATACAGATATCGTTTTCTGAAAATGAAGTCAGTTGGAATGTTTGTGAATTGGTGATTTCCTTTTGCAGAACCTCAATGTAAAATTTACGTCAAACTATAATAATATTATTAGCAGCTTTATCAGCCGGGACAGAAACAAATTCCTTGGCTAGTTCTTTTAGTTAATGTTTGATACGAGAAATAGGATTTTTATGGTTGTTGTTAAGAGTAAACTGTTCTTTAAAATGTTGTATACGTATATCAACTATCTTCATTACTGAATTAAAAAAAGAGTCCAAGGATTTTTTGTCAGCTTTTTCCCATTTTATCCATTTCAAACAATAAGCACGAAATGAGTCGTTGATGATATTACGACACTCATTCCAATTAATAATTGAAATTGACGGGGGACGATATATAGGTCCTTTACTGAGGAATGATTTTAACTCTCGGTCGCGAACGATGTTAATCTTCTGTTATATAACATGGGAAATGGGGCCATGAGTGTATACTGAATTACTACAATTACATGACGTAGGTGTATTTTCACTGATATTTACATCTTTACAGACTTGGCTATAATTAAACACAAATTTCCGGGTAGATTTCTTGTAAATATAACAAATAAGAGGGAGTTCAGTATTATCAAAATATGCAGGAATTTGTTCTTTAACAGAATGTTCGTTTAAAATACCGGCAATATTTACAAAATCAAAACCTTTATTGACATACTTTATTTTAATAAAATGTTTTTTATGATCTTCAGGGCGATCAATTTTGGGAAACAGTTTAGAATAACAATATGCCATTATAATTTGAACGATTTCATACTTAGGACTGCAATATGAAATTGTGCTGCAATCCTCTAAAATTTTATTTTATTTATTTATAGGTAAAGAGCAGAGCTTGGTTAATAGATAATGTCTGCCGTTGTTTTTTGAAATAGAAATTAGGTCCGAAATATTAGTATGGTAAGTCCGAAATTTTCTTTGATCGCGATTTTTTTCTACGCCCATGAGAACGTTTTTTACGAACAGTTTTAGAAACTATATCCAAAATGTTAACAGAATCGGTTCTTGATATATTACCTATTCCCATAATATTATCATTAAGACCGAGAGGGTAGACTGTCTGTAATTTTTTAATCCAATTTAATTCAATTATTTTCCGTGATCGTACAAACTTTGAATGAGATTCACCAGGCTGCTTATTTACTATTTCTAAAGGTTGAACTGTTAAATATTTAATAGGATGATTGTGCTTTTTAAGATGTTGATAAATGATACTTTTGAATTTATTGGGTCTTTTAAAACGATACAGGTGTTCTTGCGTGCGTTTAGACAAATATCGTCCAGTTTCAAGTCTGTTATTAATTTTAAATAACCCTTGATTATATCTCCAGTATCAAATTTCCGGACGTTTTTCCTTCTCAATCTTTCTAACAAAAAAGTATTTCCTTCAGTACGAAACTGTTTTTTATCAAGGCAATTCATGAAACCAGATGAACAAAAGTTATGTTTATATACATTTACCTTACGTATTTAATAGACATATTGTAGTATAGTTTTGTAATGTTGTAGCAGTAACAAACTGTTTGCTTGATTTGTTACAACTTTGAACCAATCATTGAATAACCGCATTTATCATACGTTTTAAGTTACCTAAGTCACTTCAATCGTTTTCGCAAAATTAATAGCTATCACCCTCCCTCACTGTACGACATTAATACATATATAGGTTCAAACAATAGCTCAATTAATCGGATCATATTTCAGATCCACTAAACAATTCATTTCGCTTTTTAATCATTTATTTGTAAACTGCAATACAAATCCATAACGACATATTTTGTTTTGTTTCGCGATTCCGCTGATCTTCTTGCTCGTCAGGAAAAAAAGCAGTAAAATACGTAATTCTATAAACTACGTAATAAAAAAAAGGCCATACAGTTTAATGTGTAGGGAATTCAACCTTTTTTTCAAATGGGTTGTTAAAATGTCGTCAATAAAAAGTATCGATATACTGAAGTAAAATAATACGTAATTAGAATCAAACTATATTCATCTGAAACAACATAGTAGGTAGATAATGTTGGGTAAATAGTATTGTTATGGTTTGTTATATATCGCTTTAAATTGATAAACCTGTTACATTTCAAATGAGGTCTTCTTTTGCAACAGCATTTATATCCGTTAGGATGACAATGTATATATTCACAGTAATTGGATTCTTAAGTATTGCATATTATTTGAACAATATTCCAGGTATAGGGACTAAATTCAAGTTTCTTGCACAAATAACCCTTTCAAATACGAAAACAGTTTATAGAAATAAATTATCATATACAAGTGCAAAGGCTGCAAATAATAAAAAAGAGTTTACAAACATTTTCTCCTTGTTATGGTATACAAAACCAACATGGATACCGACAAAAATGTACAATTACAAATTTAGAAACTGTGCATTCAAATATTGCAAAATATTAAACGATATAGCCTATCTGAATAGTAGCGATGCTGTGTTATTTCATCATAGTGAAATGAATAGTGTTGACATACCGAAAAAAGCAAAACATCAGACATGGCTATTCATGTCAGATGAATCTAATGTTCACACAATGAAATACTTTATGGACAAAAAATGGAGAAATGAATTTGATTGGACATATAGCTACAGATCGGATTCAGATATATATCTGCCATACGGAGAATTTGCACGAAGGATCTTACCGGCAGTAAAAAATTATTCTAGTATCTACAGAAAAAAGAAAAAAAATATTGCCTGGGTAGTAAGCGACTGTAAATACCGTTATTCAAGAAGCAAATACGTAATAGAGCTGAAAAAATACATCGACGTTGACGTATATGGAAAGTGTGGCAAACCATGTTCAGCTTGGAATGACGACGCATGTTTCAAAAATTTAAGTGGTGATTATAAATTCTATTTGTCGTTTGAAAATTCTCTTTGTGAAGACTACGTTACGGAAAAAGCATTTCGGTTGTATCAAGAGGACTTCGAAATAATTCCAGTTTACCGAGGGGCACCAAATGTGAAGGATATTTTGCCTACAGGGACTTTTATATCAACGCTAGATTTCAAATCACCAAGGGAGCTCGCTGTATATTTGAAATATGTTGCTGACAATGAAAGTGTTTATTGTAATTATTTAAAAGCGAAAGATAAGTTCTGGGCAAGTCCGTATACACGACATGAGATCGTGCAATATATATATTGTTCTGTTTGTGAAAAACTTTCAACAAATTACACAAGAGGCACCAAACTGAACTTAACACGCTGGATAACGGACAAAGGATGTCATAAGGCATCAGATGTTTGATATTACAATATTCGACAAGCACTAATTATGCACTATATTTTTGTTCCGATGAAATATTTATCAAAGCGAGTAAAGACCATGTTATAACAGACCTTGATAAGAGAATAGGTCTTTGACCTCATAAACATTTTAAACATTACTTTTATTTGACGTAAATTTGAAAAAAAAATAAAATTCTGACACACAAGTATCTCAGGTCTTTCCACTTTTTCAGTGGAAAGGTCTTTGAATGTCCGGATTATTAGGTCTTTCTGCCTACTTTGTTTTCATGAGCAATTTGTTTGCTTCGCAAAATGATGCTTTGATGTTTGATATATTATATTAAACAGGTAATGAGCCTCTGAAAATAACATCGCTTAACCGAACTCTTGTCTTTGTAAAAGTTATCCCTCCGAACACTAGTTTTATGGTTATAACTACTACTTCGCAACTGTAAAAAGAAACCGACAAATAACCTTTGTGTGCAAATTGCTCGTTACATTCGTAGCATGTTCAAAATTATTTTGGACTATTTATGAGTGTTATTTCTCCCTATGTATTTGATATAAGTGATATGTATTTGTAACTGTTAAACCGTAATAAATAGAGACCTAGGGTCTTTAAATTTGAGGTCCTAGCTTCACCAAAAAGTAAATGCGGTCAAGATTAAAGGTCAAGGTCGTGTTCTTAATTTTGGTTTTGGCTTATTAATGATTTTCTCCAGAAACCTTATAAAGTTAAATAACAAAAATACCGAACTTCATGGAAAATCCAAAACGGAAAGTCCCTAATCAAATGGCAAAATTAAAAGCATATATACCGACAAAATATTTTTACTAAACTGTTAGTAACATAAATATTGGTTTCAGAAGGGTGCGTCGACATTGAATATGAGTTTCCTACCTTTCAATATCTAAAATTAGCTGTATTAAATATTGCTCATTAACCAGATATACAGAAGGGACTTATGGTCATTTGATTTGAGGTCCTTGCTCAATGACCTTACAATTAAGGTCGAGATGAAAGGTAAATTTGTCGTTCTAGATTTTAGCCTTTGCTATAATTTCATATTTAAACATGATACAGCCATAGCATTAAGCTGGTTATCCCGCTTTAGTTTTTGCTTAATCAGTTGAAATAATTGCAATTAAAATACGAGAAAATAAAAAAATAAATGTGATTAGAAATAACACCAGATAAGCAAAACCTGTTCTTTAAAAATAGGCAAATGATCAGATGACATCACACTTTTTTTCTAAGATATAACCATAGCCCTCCATATTATTGCAATTTTTGAAGTCTTTTCTGGTTTACAGCTGAATAGAAATAAAACGATAGCAGTAGTTAAGTCTAACTTTACCTTATATAACCGATAGAGCCTCAAATATGATAATAACAAATGAAATTATGTTTAAACATTTAGTATACAATCTTATACGGAATAGAAAAAAGACATAGTCAAACTTTCAACAATGTATACATCGTACCTTGAAGGCAGTCTACACATAATTAATTTAACTTGTAACCTTAAAAGTTTGCAAATCTGACGTCTCTTAAAAAATGAAAATGATAATTGGAAACTTATCCAAAAATTCAATTTTGATTAATTTGGGAGCGACCTTCATGGGAGAACTATCTCATGAAGGAAAAAGTTCATTTTCTTGTTTTCTTTAAAAAAAAAAAAATTGAAGGCAATATTTTGTATATTAATGATATATTAGATGAAAGAGGATGCATTTCTTCGATATTGTACCACAACAAAAAAAAACAAAAAAAACCACTGGATTAGGGTATTCCTATTGGTGAATAATTCAAGTTCAAAGTATTGGAAACATGTTTTCAATAATGACGACTTCAGTATGTATACTAAAGAAATTTATCCTGTTGAACTTACTTTAAATAAAGCTAATACCAACAATGACCACTGCCCTTTCCTCGATCTTGATATCTATATCATTAACGGAAAGCTTAATACTAAAATATATGATAAAAGAGATGATTTTTCATTTCCTATCGTTAATTATCCATTTTTAGATGGTGACGTTCCCTTGTCACCATCTTACGGTGTTTATATATCTCAACTTGTACGATTCGCTCGTGTATGTAACAATGTTTTAGATTTTAACGAGAGAAATTTGTGTATTACTGAAAAATTATTACACCAGGGTTTTCGATATCACAAACTAGTCAAAACATTTACTAAATTTTATCATCGGTATAAGGACATCATTCGTAAATATAGCTCAACATGCAGACTTCTTATACGTTCAGGTATTTCACATCCAATTTTTTATGGAAATATTCTTTATAAAGCACAAAAATGTCAGTATTCACCTCTGAAGCTAACAAAACCTTTAAATAGACTTATTAAGAAGGGATATAGTTACGATACTGTTGTCAGGTCATTAAAGATTGCATATATTGGCGTTAATATTGATTCACTTATAGGGTCTTTGCATCGGCACTAAACACATGTATTTAAAAACCAGTTGTTGGCATGACACGGGTTATGTTCTTCTCATATATGTTATGATGGTATGATACTAAACCCCTAACGGGAAGGATTGTGCCTGATATTCATATGATGAAGACATAATCTTTCAATCAGTTTAATTGAAGTCTGGAGCTGGCATGTCAGTTAACTGCTAGTAGTCTGTTGTTATTTATGTAGTATTGTCATTTTGTTTATTTTCTTTGTTTACATCTTCTGACATCAGACTCGGACTTCTCTTGAACTGAGTTTTAATGTGCGTGTTGTTGCGCGTTTACTTTTCTACATTGGTTAGAGGTGTAGGGGGAGGGTTGAGATCTCATAAACATGTTTAACCCCGCCGCATTTTTGCGCCTGTCCCAAGTCAGGAGCCTCTAGCCTTTGTCAGTCTTGTATTATTTTTAATTTTAGTTTCTTGTGTACAATTTGGAGTTTAGTATGGCGTTCATTATCACTGAACTAGTATATATATTTGTTTAGGGGCCAGCTGAAGGACGCCTCCGGGTGCGGGAATTTCTCGCTGCATTGAAGACCTGTTGGTGACCTTCTGCTGTTGTCTGTTCTATGGTCGGGTTGTTGTCTCTTTGACACATTCCCCATTTCCATTCTCAATTTTATTTAAAATAAGATAGTTATTTGGCAATCTAAGAAATAAATAAAATTAAGAAATTTAAGAAATCTCACCTCACATTTGTAACAAAGATGTTTATTTAGTTAAACGATGGCATAATTCTCACGATAAGCCGACGGGTGTATTAGTGTGGCAGACAATATTTCAGGAAACAATTCAAATATACCTATCAATTATTTTTAATTATCTTAAAACATGTAAAAGATACGAATTGAAAATGTTCAAAAGGTAAATTATACATTACATGGAAATTCTAGCTTGTAATTATGTTTGAATACATCTTTCAGAATAAAACAAATCATTCATGAGGTGTGAAGATGAAGGATATAATTCTGTTTAATAGATATTACGCTTCAAACTTCAATAATTCGACTGCAGTGAATCACTGCTCAGCAAACTTTTCTTGAAGACTGTGTTCCTTGTCGGTATCAGTTTGTTTGTTAATACTAACAAATGCGAAGTTGACTTCGTCATCATCGTAGACCCAGTTTATAATTGGCCATTATCGGATTATATTTTTAAGTGCAGAAAAAAGATCCGGAGATACGAAGAAAACTTGTTGGATCCGTAGTTGAAGAAGTAACGACTACATCATTGATTGAAAATGAGAAGTAAGTAATCGCTGAGATTGGGTGTGACAACACTTTCTCAATTTATTTTAACAGAAGTTAAACATAGTAGAACCTATTGGTATGATGTTTTCATTCCATGATGAGGCAATCAAATAATGATTTTTTTATGCGAATATTACTAAAGACTGTGCTAAACATACACCATATTAGAAATGAAAAGACATGCATTATTGGGCGTCTTAGCTTGTGTGAGAACAGTGCATTGTAGCAATTAGTAAATATTCGTAATGCATGACTAAAACTACATGGATGTTTTAAGATGTAGTGGAAAGTCTTGATTATTATGGCATAGGCATAACCAGCTAACTGTCATTTTCTTCAACTGTATCTATTTTACATTTGATAATTTCCAACTTAAGCTTTTTTCAAATAAGATAGAAGATAGATGTAAAATATAAATATCCTATGTATATAACTATAACATTACCTTTTAGTATTAGTTTCATTTCCATTGTCCGTTTCATGTTTGAGCATCTTCTATCGACCTACATCCATAGAATTTCGACTAACATTGAAACCCTCTTTATGAATTCTACAAAACACAAATAAAGGTGATAAAAAGAAAATATCTATATGCATAATACATGCTTTTAGAACTGTACATTTACATTATCAACTAATAGACAGACAGACAGACAGACAGACAGACAGACAGACAGACAGACCGAACGACAGACAGACAGATAGATAGATAGATAGATAGATAGATAGATAGATAGATGGATAGATAGATAGATAGATAGATAGATAGATAGATAGATAGATAGATAGATAGATAGATAGATAGATAGATAGATAGATAGATAGATAGATAGATAGATAGATAGATATATAGATAGATAGATAGATAGATAGATAGATAGATAGATAAATAGATAGATAGATAGATAGAGAGATAGAGAGAGAGAGAGAGAGAGAGAGATATTAGACAGATAGATAGATAGATAGATAGATAGATAGATAGATAGATAGATAGAGAGAGAGAGAGAGAGAGAGAGAGAGAGAGAGAGAGAGAGAGAGAGAGAGAGAGATTTATTAGACAGATAGATAGATAGCTAGATAGATAGATAACTAGATGAATAGATAGATAGATAGATAGATAGATAGATAGATAGATAGATAGATAGATAGATAGATAGATAGATAGATAGATAGATAGATAGATAGATAGATAGATAGATAGATAGATAGATAGATAGAGAGAGAGGTCAAATTTTCTTATGATGTTGCAGGTTTAACTCGGTATATAATTGTATTGTATTATGACTTAAGAAATTGGTATATAATTATATAAGAATTGTACAATTTCACTTGAAATGTAATTTGATGTCAGTTAAGCCGGTTGTGTAGCTTAGAGCTGTCCCCATGACTGACATGACTGGTCTGTCAAATAGCAGACTTGTATACAAGACAGAATAACAGCAGACCTATTCACAGCTGACCTGTATACAGGTCTGGTCTGGTCAAGCTGACCTGTATACAGTTCTGTACCAGTCCTAAAAAATGCAGATCTAGGTCTGGTCTGATAAGAATAAAGTTAATTTGCAGGTCTGCTAAACATTTCACGTTTGTACAGGACAGGACTGCACCTATCTGTATTTCAAATCAATAGTGTTACGGTTGCTAATAGTCATATCATTATCGGTACCAGTTTAATTGGACCATGTGTGCATTTTGATAGTTATCTTTTGACTGATGCTCTCAAATGATATTGTTTGGCAAACAGTCGCAAAACTGTTTGTAGGCGTTAAATAAATTTGAATATATTTTTCCATTAATCGAAATTTTCAAGTTTAATCAATCAGGTTTGTGTATGTGACGGGTTGTTATACACCATTAGAGAAGGATCGTAAGTGAATTTGAGGACTTTGTATCTTTATTAATTTCAGAATTGAGCAGTTGCCACTTATAAGGATGAATTATTTTTATAAAAACATTCAAGGAGTTTGTTACGAGCATCATTCTGTATGCAATTCAGGATATGTTAATTGCATTATTTTACAGACCAAATGCATTTTCACTAATCTTTAAAAATGTATTTATTTTTCTTCAAATTAAGTATTCTGCTCTTGATACATTATAACAGTTTCAACATTTCCCTTTTGTTTCCTGAGGTAAAATATAAAACAAAGCATTCAAAGGTGTAATAAGAGAATTTTTTGAAAAAAAACAAATTTTGGTTTCTTTTTATGATTCTGTTGAAAAATGTCAAAACTTGCAATTTCTAACAACAAATCAATACATTTAATATACCAATATGTATAAACATGGAGTTTTAAAGTGCATTATTTGAAAGATAATCGATAATCTAACAAGGTTTGGATTCTTATCAAATTACAGTCATCAAAAGTATTGATTTATATATATATATATATATATATACAAGTCTAAATTGAAAACAACGTTCAAACCTATGATTGCGTTGGATAAAAACCGCAATTTTTATACGTGTGCATGCAAAACAAATTTCTTGTTAGAGAGGTCTAAATACAGCACAAACAACATTTTCCAAAAGACCAAAAAAGTAAAAAAAGTATATTTTAACAAAACCCATTTGACTAACAGGTCGAACAACAAATATATATATATAATTCGTCTAAACAACCGCCCAACAATGTCAGATCTGTAAATTTGCGGAAGCAAATTTTTTGTTCTTCCCTGGCCGGGATTCGAACTCATGCTACTGAGATATCGTGGCACCAAATCGCCTTGCACTATGCCCGACGCGCTAGACCACTCGACCACCTAGGCTCTATAAAAATAAAGCTTTCGGTGGCCGGATGTTACCTTTCCTCGTCCGTTTTTTTTCTAGCGTCGTAACACAGTACATGATATATAAGGCATGAAGATGGAATTGTTACATCCAGCCGAATTATCTATTGTAAAGAATCCTACAAATTAATTGACGATGCAGTCACAGAAATAATTATATTATAAGTACGTCTGAACCAGTGACGACTCTACAACAGATTTTATCAATCGGATCACCAGCAGTGATGGTGATACAAGGCTGAAAATACAATCTGTATATATAATTCGTCTAAACAACAACCCAACATTGTTAGATCTGTAAATTTGCAGAGGACCTATTAAAATAAAGCTTTCGGTAGCCGGGTGTTACCTTTCCTCGTCAGATTTTATCTAGCGTCGTAACACAGTACATGATATATAAGGCATGAATGGAATTGTTACAGATCAGCTAAATTATCTATTGTAAAGGATCCAACAAATTAATGTAATATATATATATATATATATGACCAAGGGGGAAAATCCAAATAAATGTAATGATAGACTTCAGAATTCATTTGCGCTATTATATTCTTACGAGAGTTAACTCATTATAATTAAACAAATCTTAAATTGTCATGATATGCTTGTTTCTATGAAATAGTTCTATATCTATTTTTTGTGACCTTTAAGAAAAGTGAAAGTTCAATGGTTTATTGTTATTGAATTTCTACTGTTTACTTAGGGAAGAATATGCAAATTATATAAAGTTCAGCGCTAAATGATACACAATGAACATGTTTCTACAGTGTACTTTAAAAATGTTTATAGAGACTGTTTCATCATTTTAATACTTGGGCTATGTCGTTCATTAGATGAAAAACTGATGTTTTACACAAAAATTAGTTATTCATTCTTTCGGGGAAATTTTCAATTTTCGTTGGCCTTTTCAAAAGGCAGCCTTTATTTATTGAATTTTTATGGTTTTCTTAGTTTATTTGGGAAATCTTAGAAGCTGATTTTTGCTAGTAGAATGTATGTCGAAACATTCTGATTAACACCTTCAAAATATATTTCTGTAAATTCAATTATGAATATGAATAACCCAACAGATTTTAATATGTCCACCTTCTGAATTTGTGAACAGGGCTCATTTTCAACCTTGACCAATAGGTTGTCTGTAGAAAGCTACTGCATAATTTTTATCCAAATTCGATAATGATTAAATATGCCAAAGCGCTTTCAATCAGGACTAATGCTCTGAGGGACAGACGGACGAAAATCTTTTATATATCCCCGGCAGCAATCTGGTGCTGAGGGGGACAAAAAGAACAGATATTGAATAAATGTCAAGGAGACAACATTTCATCTCAGAATTTAACTAACCAAAACTTTACATCCAGATATCGCCACATGATCTGCAATAAACTGGGACCCCCCACACCTTGTTGTTAGCCCTATGTGGACCAGACTGCGACATAACCCTAGTTGAATTTTCATTCTTGTAGACTGTTCAATAACAGTATAATTTAAATTTGCTTTTATTGATCTCATAATTTCGATGGACACCATGAATATGCAATAATATTATCATAGATACTTTAAGACAGGACAATTGGTTTTTCTTTCAATTATTTTTGCGTTCTTCTGTTTGATATAAACATAAATATACTAGAAATTACTTGTATCTACTGTTTACTATCAATTCCGAGTTTTCTATCCAAGGCTGTAACTGATAATATATAGGAATATATAGTACGCAATATAGTACTAATGAAACGACGGGGTAAGCCATTAGTGACCAAATATATGGTGCACATAATTGATCTATTCGTGGTATATAAAATTGAGAATGGAAATGGGGAATGTTTCAAAGAGGCAACAACCCAACCAAAAAGCAGAAAACAGCCCAAGGCCACCAATGGGTCTTCAACACAGCGAGAAAATCCCGCTCCCGGAGACGGGCTTCATATATACTTGTATATGGTTTAGGTGTGTGGATATGAATAGTGTATATTACGGGCATGAACCCCAAAGACATTTGGAGTGTACTCAAAGGTGCTGTCATACTGATTGATAATATACATATGGTTTAGAGGTTTGAGTATGAAGATATTTCTAGCTATTTTACCATTAATGATATGTAGGGGCGAGGCATGTCCCCTATTAAGAACTAGAAAGGTTTCAGGAAGGCAATTAAGATTAAATATGTGTTAAGGATGGAGTGTTTAACCTTTTTTTAGATAAATAACAACATAATTATATGAGGGCACCGGTAATGACGAAATCCGGATATGGTGTACAAAAACCTTTGCACCTTTTGTTTGCGGTATATTATCTTTTCCGCAAGTTTATTGTTTTCTGTTTAGTATTAAATTTAAAATTAAGATTCATTTATTACATCGGTGATCCGTTTATTTGGCAATCGCCAATGGCAGTCAGCAGGGGTTAAGAACATTTGTTGTTCGACCTGTTAGTCAAATGCATTTTGTTAAAATATACTTTTATACTTTTTTGGTCTTTTGGAAAATGTTGTTTGTGCTGTATTTAGACCCCTCTAACAAGAAATTTGTTTTGCATGCACACGTATAATTATTGCGGTTTTTATCCAACGCAATCATAGGTTCGAACGTTGTTTTCAAGTTAGACTTGTTTATATTTTTCGTTTGGGCTTGTATTATATTTGCCTTAGTGTTTATATGATCCGTTTATCCTATTTTAACTCCTCAAAATTCAAGAGTCTATCCTAAATTGAGGTAAATTGTTGGGCTTTCCAAATACCGTTTCGATTCCTAACATCACTAAAGAGACATTATTTGTCGAAATCCGGATATGGTGTACAAAAACCTTCGCACCTTTTGTTTGCGGTATATCATCTTTTCCGCAAGTTTATTGTTTTCTGTTTAGTATTAAATTTAAAATTAAGATCCATTTATTAAATCGGTGATCCGTTTATTTCGCAATCGCCAATGGCAGTCAGCAGGGTTTAAGAACATTTGTTGTTCGACCTGTTAGTCAAATGCGTTTTTTTGAAATATACTTTTTCACTTTTTTGGTCTTTTGGAAAATGTTGTTTGTGCTGTATTTAGACCTCTCTAACAAGAAATTTGTTTTGCATGCACGCGTATAATTATTGCGGTTTTTATTCAACGCAATCATAGGTTTGAACGTTGTTTTCAATTTAGGATTGTTTATAATTAAATGGTGACATAAAGAAAAATATTTGACCGTGACCTTTTGTTTGACCTTAGATGTCAAAAGTCAAGGTCATCACCCATTGAACGCGACACATCAAATTCAGGTGCTACACTTGTGTACAAGTAGTTTGACTATAATGATGTTATGCGATAAACTGTCTGATGGTTATACACCGTCATGCCAAATATCATAAACCAGTGTCAAAATATATAAAAAAAAAAGATCTTATGTTTATATACAAGGATTATATAGAAAAATACGCTAAAATTACACATTTTTATTCTGTTGCCATGGTAACGATGTAAGAGACCCCAGCTTAAGAATCATAAAACTTGTAACACATATGTAAATGTTTATAGAAATCTTTAATACATTAAAAAAAATCATATTACTTTAAAAGATTTCATGTCTGATTGTTGATCTTTTTATCAGGTATCTAAAAAAAAAAAGCCCAAATGCCCCTTTTCGACGTGTAAGCCCAAAACAATAGCTATATTAAACTGTAACATTTTGTCAAGTTTCGCAGGACGAATAATGCTTGTAATAAAAATCAATTCAAATACCACCTCAACATAACCATATCTAGATATTAGAAGATGTGGTATGAATGCCAATGAGACAACTCTCCATCCAAGTCATAATTAGTAAAAGTAAACCATTATAGGTCAAAGTACGGCCTTCAACACGAAGCCTTGGCTCACTCAGAACAGCAAGCTATAAAATGCTCCAAAAATGACTAGTGTAAAACCATTCAAACAGGAAAACCAGCGGTATAATCTATATAAAAAACGAGAAACGAGAAACACTTATGAACCACATCAACAATCGACAACTACTGAACATCAGGTTCCCGACTTAGGACAGGTGCAAACAAATGCAGCGGGTTTAAACGTTTTAATAGGCGCCAACCTTCACCCTACCTGAAACAATAGTGTAACATCACAACATAGAAAGACACACTATAAAATATAAATTGAAATGGCTTAACTCAATCAAAAGACATATTAACAAAAACAAGTGAACATACACTGAACGAATAAATTTGATCTATGACACAATGTAAATACAAAATTAATAAAAAAAAAAGGGGGTAAGATGTAAAACAATATCAGAGAAACAACCATAACCTTGGACAAAATGCCGCCAAATAAATTAACGTACTCAGGTAAATAAAAATAATTTTGTTGTAAGGTATACATGGAGTACGGAAATAATTTTACAAAATAAATAATTTTGTTGTTCCTAGCACGCATGTGTGGATGAATTGACGTGTGAAATTCTGAGGCGCGCTGAAAGAAAGACTTTTATCCTTTTATATATTGCATTCCGTCTTTTATGGGCTTATTTATTTAAAATTGGGTTTTTTTTTTATATTTTGCATTATTTATATTTTTGATGATGAGCGAATCAGGTGAGTGGGTGTGTTCGTATGTTTAATTGTATTGTACTTATTGTTTTTAGGGGAGGTTAACTTTCTGGTAGTAAGACCTGTCACGGCCAGGCTGGGAAACTGGATAGGCAAATGCTCACATTAAATCTGTATCGATACAGTGTGTTAAATGTCCTCCTTTACACCATAACCCGTGGTGGTGCTCCTATTAAAGGAGGAATATACAGAACATACATACCTAGTACGAGAACAAAAGTGAAAATTTTTCGTCAGACTAAACACTTATCAAAGGTGGTATATATTAAAAATAGTGATACTAGATATAACACCAAATAAGTAAATATTAAATAACAAAAATACATTACAAATTGTATCAACAGGTCAAATTATCACGAAAGTACGATTTGATAGTCTCGCAGTTACTTAAAGCTAGTTAAAAGCCAAAAACTATTAATAATAAAAAAATCAGGCATCAGAGACTAAAATCAACTAAAACACATCCCAGAGATTAAGTGTTTTAACGTCATGGACAGTCAAAGAAGAATGACTTGTGCAATGCCAAAATAAAAGTATCGCTAGGCAGTAGGACAGTTAGGAGTTAACCTTTTAATAAACATGTATAATGTAATATATAGATAGAGAACTCACTATATAGAAAATAAACGTGGATGTGTATTTATATATCCCTCAAAACGTTTGAAAAGAATAAAAATTTAGTTATGTTTTAGTTTGCTGATGACAAAATCGGTATTTGTGCCAATGTTAACTATGATCAAAGATCTAATTACAACATTGGTAAGATAAACTTTACTAATAAGTTTGTTTAAAGGTTCGATAGGTTTACACGGATCACATAGTAATTTCCGCGCTTTTAGTACAATATTACCCTAAAATTTAGGATGTGAAATACCGTTTTTAATACGTTTTCTACAGGTACAGCCAAATTTACCAATCTGTATCTTTGTTTCTATGAAAGAATTTAGTAAAAGTTTTAAGTAATTTATTGTAACGAAATCCCTGATCTAATAATTTACTAGTGATGCATTTATTACGTTCGTTACAATCTATTACTTCACTACACACACGGCCATAACGAACGAGTTGGGACACATAAACTTCGTATGATGGAGACAAAGGAAGATCGCCGTCTAAAAAAGGAAAGTTAACAATTGGGAATGAAAAATCGTCTCTTTTGTCGTAAATTTTAGTATGGAGTTTCCCTTTAAAAATTGAAATGCCTAAATCTAGAAAAAGGACAAATACTGCTGTTTATTTATTTATTTAAAGTAAGTTCCTTTGGGTAATTTCGGTAGTTTATTTAGAGAACTCTGGATAATGTAACGAAAAAATATCATCAAGATAACGGTAGGTATTGTTGAATGTATCAACCAAATGTAACAATGACGTGTAATTACTGAGTTTGGTCATAAACTGAGAATCATAGCAATACAGGAATAAATCTGCTATTAAAGGGGCACAGTTAGTGCCCATAGGAATACCTTCTACCTGTCGATAGCATATTCAGAGCAACAAAAATGTGACATTTCATGAACATTTTGGGAAATTAAGCCTTTTCGAGAAGTTGGCGCTGCAAAATCTAAAAATAGCCTCAGATCAAATGTTAAAGTTATAATTTTCTTTATTTTGATTATAATAACATATGTGCAAAATGTCATAACATTTGGGTGACATTTCATGTGGACCCACTAATAAGCCTTTTGCATGCTTCTATCAAAGACTGGGTGTTATCATCATTTGTTTTTAAGAAACTACTCGACACACTACAACGTTTAGATGAATAGTCATAAATCGTTTGAACAAAGAAGAACTCACTTAACATTTGTAATTTAGGACCAACGGTCTTTTTTGGGGAACCTTATGAATTTATCATGAAATATATATATTATCAGTTGTGAATATGACCCGTATAAGAGTTCAGGGGTACTATCAGTTTATTCCTTACTTTATAAAACATTTTTTTTGGGAAAAAAAAAAACATGATTTTTCGTTTATCTATGCTTACATGTACCAGTGATATAACTCAGTTGTAAAATTTGTCCGTCAGTCTTTATTTAATGCTTCCCTAAGATTAATATACTTTGTTTTAGTTATTAGAATGATGGGAAATAGAGGAACGATAGTTGTCTCCACAAACAGAGTTCATTTTGTTTAAACTTTTAAAGTCCGTTTCTATGTACGTTGGCGTTTGTTTTTGTTGCAGTTTAATGTTTCTGTTGTTCCGTTGTTTTCCTCTTATAGTTGATGTGTTTCCCTCGGTTTTAGTTTGTAACTCGGATTTGTTTTCTCTTAATCGATTTATGACTTTTGAACAGCGGTATACTACTGTTGTCTTTATTTATTCATTAAATCTTGCAGATGATGAAAAGAAATGAATGTATTTAATATTAGTTGATAATTATCGTTTTCTTGCCAGAATGAATCCAGAACGTACAATGTTACTGTTGACTGCTAAGTTATAGTCATCAATACATTGCATATTTATGATATCGGACTACCTTATAATATATGTTAATATTTGTTTGTATATTACTATAATATAGTTTGTTCATTACTTTCAGGACATAAATGAACACAGCGATGCCTAAACATATAATTCGATGGATCATTTTCACCCTTATTTCTGTCAATCTATTGTATCTTCTGTATACTAAATTGTACAGCGACTTGAATATATACAGCAGACAAACGGGTCACACCCTTTACAATGGAGCAACGATCAATAATAATACAAAAGGCAAAGGAAAAATAACTGGATTCAACAAACAGAAAATGTGTGTTGAGTTGTCAACTATTAATAGTCATCTTATTAAACTTTTCAAGGAAATACAAAGAGCTAAAATTCATGTTCGAGGTTCTAAAACAAGAGACGCAATTAATAATGCAATGTTTATTATAACAGATTTGTTAAAGAAAACAAAAATAAATATACAAAATTTAAAGCGAAAGACAAAACCTTCAAAACATATTTGTGAAGAAGTTTATCAATTAGACAGAGGATTTAAAACACAGAAATGTTCATATTCGACATCTTTAGATAAGTTAGTAACAGTTCTAATTGTATTAAAACCAGAGGAAAGTCCAAATTTACAATCGACTATAAAAAGCTTATTTACCATCAATAAGAATTTCCAAATTATAATTGGAAAATTAAACGTTGAAAGGATATCAATTTTAGAGCGAAGTAGAAATATATTCTTTGTCAATTATACACAGTCTGATTCAGAAGGAAAAATTTGGAACTTACTTATACAAAATGTAAAAACAGAATACACTCTAATTGCAAGAGAAGTGTCTTCATTCAACATAGATGCTCGGTTAGAAAGACTAGTTCGGGAAATAGAATCATTAGACGTTGTTGTAGCAGGGGGGGCATCGCGTGACCAAAACGGTATTTGGAAACTAGGATGTTATCAAACTACATATGCAAATTATTCGTTAGTGTATCATGAGGGTTATGACGAATCATTGCATGAATGTATATTTTGTGATTATGTAAGTGGTCCATTTATTTCAAAGACAAATGCTTTGAAAAGATATTATTTTGACACTAAAGTAAACGCTATTTCCGTTTTTCATGATTTCTTTATACGTATTTCACGGAATAAGTTAGAGTCCGTTGTTTGTCCAGATTCAATGTTTTATGTACAAAAACAACAGCAGCCAGCAGGATCGAATGACTGGACACTTTTTAACAATAAATGGCAACTTTTCCGTTTGAAAATTGCTGACGAAGTTGACATCAAAGTTGAATGTGAGAATCAGAAACAAAAGTGCCATTCAAATAAAGGCTACATGTCATCGCCTTGCTGTTTACAAGAACTAACCGATATGATTAAATTTATCATGAAAACTTGTGAAGAATTTAATATAATTTGTGAAGCAGATGGTGGAACGGTACTTGGAGCTGTAAAATTCAATAAAGTTCTGCCTTGGGAAAAAGATGCAGATGTTCGATTTCTATCATCAAATTTTACGTCTCTAAAGCAACTTGGACCCTTCATTGCAAGGAAATATAATGTAACAATTGGTAAAATTACTAACCTTTGGTGTTTGCTTGTAGATAGCACAAACTGGCAGCTTCAAATGTACGAGTTATCTCGTATGACTTCGGGATTACTAGCAACAAAAGGAATAAAGCCAACGAAAGTCTTTTTGGATGGCCAGTTGATTCAGGTTCCGAGAAATCCAGGTTACTTTCTTCGAAATGAATATGGAAACGAAATATATGCCCATGTTGAACACTGGGCGGTTCTAGGAATAAATGATTCCGAAAGATACAAATCAAAGACATTTACATCATGCCGAACATCAGGACGCCATGACTGCTTAGATACATATAATGAAGACGGTAATCTTCAATTTACAACGCAAATCCCATAGTTCATTAAATGTCAGCGTTTTGAGGGTTTTATTTAATGTAATAGAAAGGGGGAATGTGATTAGTGGTCATAACAAAAACAAATCACACATTTGGAGTATGTTATATATACTAGATTTTGTCATCACTAGATTAAAACATAACTAAATTTTTATTGTTTTCAAACAGTTTTTTGGGATGTATAAATACACATCCACGTTCATTTTCTATATAGAGATTACTCTATCTATATATTACATTATATATATTTATAAACAGGTTAACTCCTAACTATCCTACTGCCTATCGATACTTTTATTTTGGCATTGCACAAGTCATGTCTTCTTTGACTGTCCCTGACGTTAAAACACTAAATCTCTGGGATGTGTTTCAGTTGATTTTAGTCTCTGATGTATGATTTTTAATTATTAATTGTTTTTGGCTTTTAACTAGCTTTCAGTAACTTCGAGTACCCTCAAATCGTACTTTCGTGGTAATTTGACCTGTTGATACAATTTGTAATGTATTTTTGTTATTTTATGTTTACTTATATTCAGTATTATATCTAGTCTCACTATTTTTAATATATACCACCTTTGATAAGTGTTTAGTATGGCGAAAAAGTTTCACTTTTGTTCTCGTACTAGGAACAACAAAATTATTTATTTTGTAAAAATTATTTCCGTACTCCATGTATACCTTACAACAAAATTATTTTTATTTACCTGTGTACGTTATTTTATTTGACGGCATTTTGTCCAAGGTTATGGTTGTCTTTCTGATATTGTTTCACATCTAACCCCTTTGTTTTATTAATTTTGTATTTACATTGTGTCATAGATTAAATTTATTCGTTCAGTGTATGGTCACTTGTTTTTGTTAATACTCCATGTATACCTTACAACAAAATTTTTTTTATTTACCTGTGTACGTTATTTTATTTGGCGGCATTTTGTCCAAGGTTATGGTTGTCTTTCTGATATTGTTTTACATCTAATCCCTTTGTTATATTAATTTTGTATTTACATTGTGTCATAGATTAAATTTATTAGTTCAGTGTATGTTCACTTGTTTTTGTTAATATGTCTTTTGATTCAGTTAAGCCATTTCAATTGATATTTTATAGTGTGTCTTTCTATGTTGTGATGTTACACTATTGTTTCAGGCAGGGCGAAGGTTGGCGCCTATTAAAACGTTTAAACCCGCTGCATTTGTTTGCACCTCTCCTAAGTCAGGAACCTGATGTTCAGCGGTTGTCGTTTGTTGATGTGGTTCACAAGTGTTTTTTATATAGATTATACTGTTGGTTTTCCAACGCTCCGTGTTGAAGGCCGTACTTTGACCTATAATGGTTTACTTTTACAAATTGTGACTTAGATGGAGAGTTTTCTCATTGGCACTCATACCACATCTTCTTATATCTATATATAGAGATGGGATCCTTAAAAAGATATCCACATCCACATAAATAAAGATACTTGAAAATGATCAACTGTATCTAAAGGACTGGCTCGTTGGCTCGTACTAGAAGAATTAAGGCAAATTATATTATCATGGATATAATTGCAGATTAAAACTATAGAAAACGATACTAAATGTAAACACACTGGTTGAGTTCAGGTGTGCACTTTAAATTCATCGTGTTGAGTATGTCAATTACAAATTTACAGGTAAATCGGCAATAAAATAGAAATGGGGAAAGCGCTTTGTCAAAATTGTTTATTATGATTTGTCAAAGTTTTGTACTTTTTTTTACAACTTGATAACTAAAATATCAAATATATATGACCTTGTGTGCTTATATAAGTTATATAATATCTTATATTGCAGACCTCCAGAGACGCTTATAAACTGAAAATATAAAAAAAAATGAAATCTAATAAATACAATGTTTACTACCGAAAACTCAGATTTTAACGTGTTTTGACATCACAGCAAGTTTTCATACTGTTCACATATTAAGATATGTTTAATTTATAAAAAAAAAAACAGGAACACATTGGTCCTTTTGTCGAAATGTTTCGTTTACAGTTTTGCATGTTAAACTAAAATGTCTGAATCTAGGAAGAAAATAGTTATTGATGATTATATTAAATATATTCAAAGTACATATTTGGATAAACGGCGGCATGATATTAAGGTAATTATTGATTATTTAACACAAATTTATCTTCAATGTAACGGTAATTATATATTAGCTTTGTTGAATTGACCACTTACTGAGTTTGGCCATACGCTGTAAGTGAAGCAATTTGGGAACAAATATGCACTTAAATGTTACTTTTACAGTTGCACCGAAACAAGAGACGGTTAAATACTTTAACAAAACAGTATCCATATAAGGACTTTAATTGTAAATATAATATGTCTCGTAAAGCTATAACGTACGATACCATTGCTCATCCTATTTCTAGAGAAAGCTGCTATACGACTTTTAAAACTGAAGAATATGGGTACTGATTATCAACTAATTCAGTCAAAGTTATTATACTGCCGACTCCTTGATGATTTTAAATACACACTTGTCTTAAAAAAAAGAGTTTGCGATGAGACTTCTCTAAACCTTTCAGAAATGATTTGTGTTTCTTTTAGGTGGCATCATTATAAGCGATACACGATGACAAAAATATAGCAAATTTAAAAAATACACATTCAGACGACTTCATTAAAAATGTATTTCACTTTCAAAGATTCCATGAACACGCTGGACTTTTGAGTTGAAATTTTAACATACGACCTTCAGCGGCGACTCGGATCACATGACATCTTTCACTTTGGATATAAAACAAAACCAAATGCAACTTTAGATTTAGTTCTTAAATGTTTCATTCTAAAAGCATTACTTTTCTTCATTTTTTGCGAGCCTTGTTTTTCCTTCTGTTTTTAAAGCTCGTACAAATACATTTTGTATTTCCCGACAATGAACATATAGTGTATATATATATTTGGGTCGATTTAACTTCCATTGCTCTTATGTTATGTACTCCTGATTTTCACTCACATTACCCAACAGAATAGTGTAAGCTATTACAATCTCTAATTATCTTTTGACGTTGTCCGTTCCTCCTTGTACTTTTTCGTCAGGTATTTTTTTCAAAAACTACCGAGGTAATGTGTTCTTCACTAAAACAGAACGAAACATACATGATGTATTTCGAAGTTGAAAAAACCTATTTGAAGACAGATTTTTAGTCATGTCTGTAGTAAAAGAGTTAGCAATATTTTAAATTTCTTAAGATAACAGCATCACTTAACCAACTTAGAAGATAGCAAAAACAAAATCAAATTTGCAATAAACGTGTGTTTTTATGATGAACTGGTAAAGATTACTATTTATTGATTGGCATTCAACAACGAATACCAGTAACATTTGTTTTTTAAAACTAACGAATCGTCCAAATGCTACAATTGACCGGACAGTAGCTTTTACGATTTTTGTAACATATTTTGAAAAAAATACCTGGTGAGCCATATGTCTTTTTATATCAAGGTTTTTCGTGTTTCTTATATACATTGATATATATATTATGCGACTTTTTTATCGTATATATTACAACCGTTTGAAAATATGTTACATATTGTGGAAATAATTTTAGCAACGTGTAAATAATTGTGAAGTGGGAATTCTTTACTAGCTTCCTTAAACACTCAATGTCAGACATAGCACAGTGTGTTTTTTTTTTCGTTTTTTTGTTGTTTTTTGTTTTTTTTTCAAAATAAAACATCCTTGACATTTATCATTCAGTTTTCTAAATATAAATACATATTAGGGTTTGACCTGCGTGAGATAAATCTTGAGTGTATGAGTTTTCGATAAAGAATTAGAAAAAAACAATTCCAGAAATGTTGACAGTTTGCTTATTTGATCCTGGACCTCTATGCACATTAACGTTGATACATGTTTTAAACTCTCTTATTGTGCGCGTCTGGCGTATTAAATCATAAGCCTGGTACCTTTGATAACTATTATTTCAATTTCTAATATCAGTTTGAAGGGGAAATATGTATCATTCTAGATGTCATACATTTTCGTAGGATCACTTCAAAGCACATTTTGTAACGGGAACGGTCAGGTTTTAACATTAAACCTTTGTGTAAATATATAGCCATATATAGTATATGGCGTTAGAAAGAATACAATAGAACACAATAAAATAATATCAAAGGAGTATGGCCACGAAGTGCCGATATTGGCCCTGTGAGGTGGCTAAAAATAAAAGAGAAATAAGGTGTATCCTTTATAGCCCAAACATATCTACGTATACCGTTATTTGTTATTATAGTATAAAATCATATTTTTGAGACGTCATTAATGTGACGTAATACCCGGAATCAAAACGGAACGCTCAAAATGTCCAAATTCTTAAAGAATTTCACACTTCCTGGTTTAATTTCGCATTGGCCACAGGCCTCGACCAAGATAATTTTACTCTTATTTTGATTATCTGATACTTTGACTCAGTTTGCAACAATATTTGACGTGGTGGAGGCCTGTGGCCATATCGAAAAAATTTGACTTTTGCTAACAAGCAAATCCTGATTCAACGCCGCTTTTTCCGAGGTACGAAAGATTCTCAGAGACGAAATAACTGTACCAAGAAATTGTACGATTGCTATGAATAAAAATAAATTCTATAATTATTTTTTTTTTATTTGTAACAAACAAAAAAGAAGATAATGGAATAACAAGTCTTTGATTTTTAGCGAAGCTTCGTTGACCGCCGACCCGGTAAGGTTAACACGGACATGGCGAGGTTAACACGAACAGATACGTCCTCATAACCGTTTTTATTAGAAAACAAGACAAACAGGTGGAAATAAAAATTGTGAATTTGCAAATTATTTTAAAGTTCATTTCCACGCTATTTTGTAATAATTATCCCGGTCTGTGCTATGCAAACATAAAATTCAAAAGAGGACAGAATTAAATTAGAGTCGTAGTTTTTCTCCGTAAAATTCTACATCCAGCATATTCGGCTTTATAAAGACGAAATCGTCGACAGAGGTAACCTTCGTGGATTGTAATCTCATGTTGACGCTTTGATGAATTGCTTTCTTTCACGTCCGCATTTTCTATCAAGTATGGCATGCCAAATTGACATTTTAAATAATTACTACGGATGGTGTAGATAATTATACAACTATGAACAATAACATGCATTGAAAATCGTAGAACATAAGAAGAAACCACGTGAGAATTTTGATATCATATGGAAAGTGGTTAAATAAGCTTTCCAATATCTTTTATTTATCAAAATAAAAATTACGACGCCATGAGAGGGCACGGTGTATACTGTCCGTGACATTCAACCAGAACAAATATTTGTTTGCAATGATAACTGGGATAAAGATGAAACATACTATCCGACACAATGATATAGTTGGGTAGCTTAAAAGAATTATCTGATATTCACGCGGGATAGCATGCATAATTGGTCAGACTGCATACAAGGAGCAATTGTTTATTTGGTCCCTTTTTTGGGCTCTCTTTTAAATTTGTACGAGACTATGCTACAAGCGACCAACAAAAATGACTGCTTACTATGAATATATTATCTATGAGATATATTTATATTTCTGATTTTTTTATTTTTTTTTTTGTGGTGGCCCGAGGTTCGTGTTCAATCTGTAGTAGCCTGTTTTTATAAAGACGAAATCGTCGAAAGGTATCTGTCACTATAATATCTTATTGTTACTTATAACAATATTTTGTTATTCCTGAATATCTTTTCGTCACCTCTATATGTTCATGGTGTTGTATGATTTCATTGGTCTTATGATTCTTTATTGCCCCCCCCCCTTCTTTTGGAGACTTTTCTCTTATTTTCAATGACAACACTTGCAATTACTTGTTTCCTGATTGAAATAAATTTTCTAAATTGCTCTGTCATAAATATGCATGAAATATTTGCCAATGGACGTTTGTCAAACAACTATCAATCATATCTCACTCAAAGTTACAGTACAATAATAATAATAATAATAATAATAATAAATTCTTTATTTAAAGAGGGTAAACAAAGTTAGTTACAATTACTAATCTTTCCTGAGGCTCTCATATACAATACAAGTAAAAAAAAATAATTATAAGAGAAAAAAAAAGAAAAAAAGCAAACATACAACATATTAACACAATCGTATAGTCATAATTGTTCAATGTACATGTACCATTAGAACATATAAAACAGTTACAGATTGCATGTAGTAAATAGATATTATATACAAATCAAAATCATACATTCTAAAAAAGTAATAGTTGCAATCATTTTAAGACGGAATATTGGGACTGTCTAAAGTATCGTTTTATAATTTGTTTAAAAGAAAAAGTGTTTTGCACTTTACGCATTTCATATGGTAGTCGGTTCAATAAAACTGATCCAGAATAAGCAAAAGATTTTTAAAAAGTTCAGTTGTTGGCTTAGGAATTATCAAATTACCTTGAGTAAGACCTCTTAAAGCATAAGGATTATTAACAGATATAAGTTGAAACTTTTGAAGTAGTACAGTGGTGTTCTTTCCGCATACATTTATATAGCATTAAATATTTGTAGTATTTGATTCTGTTTTCTACTGTCATCCATCCAAGTTCTTTAAATAAGGGGGCTGATGGGGATAAAAGGGCTGCATCAAGAATTAATCTTGCTGCTCTTTTTTGAAGTTTTAATATTCTTATTATTCCTTCATTTTTAAATTCTCCCCAAACAATACAGCAGTAATCGATGAGCGGCAGAATATACCAATTATAATATGCTTTCCTGGCATTAATATCTAAACATTTCTTTAATTTAGAAAGAAGGTATATTCTTGATGAAATGCTAGCACAAATTTGATCAATTTGATTTGTCCAGCTAAGTGTGCTGTCAATTTTAACACCTAATAATTTTTCACATGATGAATTTTGTAGTGTTTCTGAATTTATTTGTAAATTTGATTGAAAAGATTGAGTTGATAACTTCTGACTTGTTCCAGTAACCAAACATTTTGTTTTTTCAGTATTGATGAACATAATATTCATTTTGCACCATTCTTTAACTCTGCATAAATCTTCTTGTACATCGTCATGTAAATTTTCTATGTTTTTCCCGGATTTATGAAGAGTAGTAACATCAGCAAACAAGTCTCTTAATGTTTACCTGCTGTGTTCTATTACTTAGATATGACCTGAAAAAATCTACAGCAGACTCACTGAATCCATAAATAGCAAGCTTTAAGCAACGACTGTCATGATCTACAAGATCAAATGCTTTTTTGAAGTCCAACAGTATTGCTAGGTTTAAATTACCATCATTTATTTCTTGCAGCCATTTGTCAATGATATCAATAAATGCAGTTTGACAAGAATGATGTGGCCTGAAACCTGATTGTGTAGGATGTAAATAAAAGCCACAGTAGTATACCGCTATTCGAAATTCATAAATCGATTGAGAAAAAAACAAATCCGGGTTACAAACTAAAACTGAGGGAAACACATCAAATATAAGAGGAGAACAACGACACAACAGAAACACAACACTAAAATGCAACACACACAGAAACAAACTATAATATAACAATGGCCATTTTCCTGACTTGGTACAGGACATTTTAAGAACAAATGGTGAGTTGAACCTGGTTTTGTGGCTAGCCAAACCTCCCGCTTTTATGACAATGTTAAATATAACAGTAAAATGACAAGATTACATGACAGGACTACAATACAAATAAATGGGAAACCATCCAGGACAGAGACACACACAAATAAATGGGAGAACATACAGGACAGAGCCACACAAATAATAGCTATCAAAAGGTACCAGGCTTATAATTTAATACGCCAGAAGCGCGTTTCGTCTACATAAGACTCATCAGTGATGCTTAGATCAAAAAAGTTCGAAAGCCAAAACAAGTACAAAGTTGAAGAGCATTGAGGACCAAAATTTCCAAAAAGTTGTGCCAAATACGGCTAAGGTTATATGCCTGGGATAAGAAAATCCTTAGTATTGAGAAAAATTCATACTTTTGCAAACAATAAATTTATAAAAATGACTATATAATAGATATACATGTTAACACCGAAGTAGTGACTAACTACAGAATAAAAACGAATACGTGAAACAACCTAAATCAGCACATAATAAAGGCACAGCCGAACAACGTATTATATGTTAGACGAAGAGATCGACGCACACTGTGACCTCACATATAAATTTCTATAAATTTCCAAAAAATAGGATAGAGTACAAAATTAGGTTTGTAATACTGATATAACATGTATTAATAACAATGAACATTACAATACTTATTAATATACAATTGTGGTAGTAATTAGATAATTAATTGTATTATCAAGCTATGTCGGTATTTCTTCTAAATCAAACTGTAAACCAAATACATCGTATAAATTTAGTTGACCCAAACTAAAATCTTATTAATGAACTGGGTGATTAATTATCTTTATCGTAACACACGAATAGAACAGAAAAAAATAAGATGTACAACTACAAACGATAAGACATTTGACAAATCCGATGAGAATAACAAATATAACATCAAAACTAAATACATGGATTTTGGATAGAAAAATACCGTGACACGTCTTATAGCAATGCGAATTCACACTCAGCAAAAATGTCACAATCGGGAATAAGTCACGTTCGGTACTTAAAAGATCAGACGACGTAATGGCAAACCACAATCTAACACGTGGTAAAAGTGTCCTTTGCTAGTTTGGACAAAGACACATCGCATGAATCAACCAATTCGTGATGGTGTCCATAAAATTTACGGAGTGTCATTTTTAATCTGTCCTCCTCATAACTTTGTTGGAGCAGTTTCTGCGTTAGGAGCACACTCCTGTATATGAAGTCCGTATAGTGTGAACATGCACGAGCATAACGTATCAACTGAGATATGTAAACACCATACGAAAGTTTAAATTTAGACAAGTACTTGTACATGTTATTTGAGACATGCCTTTCTAATACTTTTGATAGAGATGGAAGAACAGATATGGGTCTGTAATTTGTTGCTAAAACCTTGTCACCATCTTTGTAAACTGGTGTTACCTTAGCGTTTTTCAGTAATGAAGCATATATACCAGTACCTATCATTCTGTTGAATATATATGTGAGAAGAGAGGCAATATATGGGGCACTTATTTTAAGGATTTGGGGTCCAATATTATCAGTTCCCGATGATTTATTTACATCAAGTTTGGTTAACTCATCAAATAGCTCATTTATTGTTATTGGTGGTATGGTAAATTTCTCATGTTTTTGTTGTTTTAATTAATTTCTAATGAATGTGCTAAGATTATTGAAATCTGCCTTGTCAACAGATGTAATGTTTCTTTGCTCTCTTAGTTTTTCAGCACAGGAAGTAAACAAGTTGTTAAAAGTATCTGCTATTGGTTTTTTATTATTTGTTGTTGTATTGTTCTCATCTGTAGCTAACTCATGTGGAGATTTTTTTACCCTAGGGTTCAGACTATGAAGGCATTTCCAAAAAGATTTTGAGTCATTAGTCTTTTATCATGTTTTTATAATAATTCTTTTTTGAGTTTTCTATTATTTGTTTAGTTTTATTTCTCCAAAATCTATATTCACTCCACAATCAAAGTGCATTATAATTATCCCTCATGTTCCTAGCATACATAATTTCATTATTATACCAATCAGGTTGCCTATCCTTTTTAACTCTCTTTTCAACATCAGGAGCATGTTTATTTAAAACTTTGTTCAACATATCATAAAATAATTGGAGACAGACAGAAGGATTGTCTTCAAATTCAATTATATAAAAAGTTGTACTTTGTAGGTCTAATAGAAATTCATTTTGGTCAAATTTTTTTTAATTTCTGTATGTGATTGTACTGTGTGTATTCTTTTTGTCTTTATTACCTTCTTTCCTTGTTAAACAAATAGGATAATGGTCACTAATTGCATATTAACAGATATGTGATTCATGTACCTTATCTGGATTACTGACATAGATATGATCAATCAATGTACTAGAATCCTTTGTGACCATTGTAGCATCTACAATCAATTGTTGAAGATTAAATGATTCTAAAACACTCAGCCATTTTAGGAGGTTTGTTTGGTGCTTTAAAATTCATATTAAAATCACCCAATAATATTATATCTGAATTAATGATTACTGCCATTCCTAGTTCTTTTTCAAAATCATCAATCCAGTCTATTGTTGACTTTGGGGGTCTGTACACAAAACATAGTAAAAATGTTTTTTTATAATCTGGTTTTACTTCAAACCACATTGTTTCATGACCTCCTATTTCAATGTTGTTTTGTCTTGAAAAATGTTTCTTTTTTCAGAAAATTAAACAATCAAACCACCCCCACCATGGGAAGTTCTGTCTTTTCTTTCTGATAAATAACCATGTATCTGTTATTCATTATCAGTAGTGTTTTTAGTTAAAAATGTTTCACACATTCCCACAACATCAGGTGGGTTATTTGAAAACATAAGTGTTTGTTTGATTTCATCGTATTTACTTTCAATCCTATTAACATTATGAGAACAAATCCTGATATGCCAATAATAACTTTCAATATAATTCAATAAATTATAAAAGATTTTAAAATCTTTTGAGCAGATATTTACGCGTTTATAATTTCACTTTGGGGAAAAAAGAAAAAGAAAAGAACATTGAATATCAAAGAAACACACTATTTTACTCCATGAGTTGTTTGTCTTATGATGATGGATGACTGTTTAACGTCCAGCGGCAAGTTGGGTGCATATTCCGGACGAGAACATCTTAATTTGCGCACATTGCCTCTATACCCTGGTAGCTACGGTATTCGAGACATAATTTGGACATCACACACGGAGTCCAGAATTGAGGAGCTTCTCTTGTAGATGCAGCATTCATCTCACATGCCACAGACGAAAGTGACAGTGAGCAGAATGTAGGTGAAGAATAGAATATTAATTTTAATACTGTTAGGTTACTGTCACATTGACGTTTATCTCAGTATTCATCTTGCTCATCTTTTTGAAACTTATTTGTTTATATCGTACTTTTTTGCGACTAGGCAAACTTTTTTAAAAATCTTAAAAAAATTTTACAGGTTTATATAACATAGCCATGAGAAATAGTTCACTTTAAAGAAAACAAACATATAGACAAAATAATTGATCTTGTATATTAATTATAATTATAGATAATACATTACTTGAATAAACGCATATTACATCTGTACATACACTTATATCATTACATTCAACGCCAATTAAAAAAAACTGATATTCATAGATTTCTATTAGTTTGCAAATGAATCCATGCACGTCATTCGGCAACTGGTTGAAAGTTGTCTTCTTTGAAATTATATCACATCTTCTTTTTTTATACGGATTGAGGCATGAATCTGTTTAATTTGACGAGATGATAAGAAAAATAATAACAAAGTACACTCGAACTTGTTTTCAAATTAAGAATGATAGTTGTATGTGGACTACCGGAACACTTTAACCACGTGCAAGACTAGTTAAGATTACAAGATAAAAACTAATAAACAATAAATTGACATTTGTGAAAGCCTTAAAAAGAATTTCAGTTCAAAACTTAAAGGGGCATTACTTGTAAAATTCATGTTCACCGATTTGACTCAATTTCTCATATTCGACTTAAAACATATTAATAATAAAAGAAATTGTTCTTTTAAAACGTTATTGATAGAAACATTCAAAAGTCGGATAGATTTAATTGAATAAAGCTTACTCACTAAAAGAAATCGTCCACAATGGACAACTGAGAAAGAGTATTCTGTCAAATTTTTTAGTTTTTTTTTAAACTAGGTAGTGGCTATTTTGTCGGCAAAATAGAAAATATGCTCTTTTGTCGTCTTTGATTAAAACATCTTAATCAAAACAAGCAAAATAATATATTTCGATAGCAATGGCCATGTTGCCGGCGCCGGTAAAGGGTGAATTTTTATATTTACTTTTGAAAAATACTACGAAAATGTCCATTGTAAACATAACAGAATCAAATCATTATTCGACATATAGTTGAATAAGATAAGTGTGTGTCACAATATTTGAGATACATATAATCATTTAAAAACAATTATGAGTCCAATTGAAAATAAAAATTTGTAAAAAGGAATAAAAATAAAAACTATTCAACATCCATTTGTAGCAATGAAATCATATCAAGCATGTAGTTGAAATGACTTCATAAATCAGTCTAATGCTATATGTATGCATAAGAAGAAAATCTCGGATTTTTAAACTATGCCGTAAAAAAAATGCAAGATAAAAATCTCACTACATATAGATTTGATAAAAACGTTATACAGTCTAAAAAAATCAATCACATAGCAACAAAATAAAAAATATTTAAATTAGATTTGGTTTTGAAATAATAGGCAGTTTTGAATTGTAGTCAGTATTGAAACGCTTACCTAGAGTTGGTAAAATAGCATATTTTCAATTTTGGCGTGGTACAGGCAAAATGGCCACTGTCTTTAAACTATTACTTTGTCTAGTAAAAAAGTTCTAGGAAAATATAAAAAAGATTCATTGAACCATTTGAATGAATTATATTTCAATTCAGGTGACTACATTTTTCATGCGCTTTAGGTACAATTAGAGAGAGCAATACTATGTAATCTGGTCAGTGAGGTATGAATGACAGTATTATATGAAACTATCGTTTTTTCAAATGTTTAATTCTGAATGTTGATTTGAGAGTCAGCATGTAATCCTCCGGAATGAGAAAAATGTTTATGAGTGCACGTGTGGTTTTAGTGTCTTATGACTTTTGTACAATTATAATATGTTCTATGATTATCTTGAAGTACATGTAATGCTATGTAATGTCTATACACATTGTTTATTAGGGTTTTCCACCTTTCCGTGGAAAGACCTATTGATTTTCTTCTGATTATTTTTTTTTTTTTCCGCCTAATTTTTTTCTTGCACTGTATTTTTGTTTCAAAAGATGTCGCTTAGTTTTTTTGTATATGATATAATACAGTCTATACGGTTTTGAAACTGACCCTGTTTAACCGAACACTTTTCTTTGTAAGAATTATCTCCCCAAACACTGTTTTTCTTGTTATGAGATCTCCTCCGCAACCGTAAGAGAAAGCGACAAATTTATTTTTCCAAATTGCTCGTTATATCCTCAGAATGTTAGGTTTTATTTTGACCGAAGCTTTACGAAGACTCCATATGAGAGTTATTTCCCCTTTTGTATTTGATATATGTGAAATGTATTTGTAATTGGAAAACCATAAGTGATAGAGGCCTAGGGTCTTTTGACTTGAGGTCCTTAGTCCAAGGTCAAGGTCATATTTTAGATTTTTATATGTCTTTGATTTCCCTATAATTCTCGACTGGTTTTAGATACAGAAAATTTAAATAGTGAAAAATGTTTGGTACTTCAAGGGGCAACTTTGTTACATTATGACTGTATTGGTTTTAATATTGTGTAAGGGACGTAACCCCCATTTATGGTTTATCAAAAGACATTATTAGGCAAAACTCTTAAACAAAAGGTCCTAGACCTATAGGGTCTTTTGCAATGACATTGTCGACCAATGACCTTGACCAAGGTCATGGACAAAGAGGCAAATTATGTGTTTTTGGCACTATTTAAAGAGTTCTATGTGTGTTTTAATGCTTTTGTAGGTTGACATTGACCTTTGACCTTACTACTTGTTGGGAGATCTCTCAAAAGATAGATACCATGTGTTAAGATATAGTATCTAGGCTTTAAATTACGTTTTTGCATGATCCTAGTGGCTCGTTTCCATGTGTTTACTCAACTAACATAGATAGATAATAGATAATTAGACAGTAAATAAAATCTACATTAATTTTTTTTTAAATCTTGTTTATAGATATAAGAAGATGTTGTATGAGTGCCAATGAGACAACTCTCCATCCAAGTCAACATTTATAAAAGTAAACCATTATAGGTCACAGTACGGTCTTCAATATGTATATAATTAGCTATAATAAAGTATATCATGATAGCGTGTTTGTATTAGAGTTAAGAAGAATGCACCCCATAGCGGTGACAAATGATGATTTGGGTACATGAAGTAGATTACTTATTCAAAAACCAAGTGTTCCAATTTTAATGCAATGCATGCAAGTATAGATCCTGGTACTCAATATTGGTGGCAATTATGTATAGATCCTGTCGCTCAAAATGGGTGGCATTTATGTATAGATCCTGGTGTTCATACATACATAGATCCTGGAACTCGAGATGGGTGGCATACATGAATAGATTCTGGTATTCATAGATCCTTGTGTTTGAGACACGAGACACATATTCAGGTTTCCCGCGAATGGTGACAATCATGATCCTTGTGCTTAAGAGCGACATATATATGCGAAAACATGCAGTTGCTGGTCTTGAGTTATGTTTTTGTACACATACTGTGTGTATATAAATTGAGACATGAATACTGGTATTATTATTTAGATATTTAAATAGATATTAAAATTCATTTTCAAATGACAATGACTGTTAGAAAATTCATAGCACTCAGAGGTTATAATTTCTTTTATAGATTCCTAATTTAAGGATTTATCTGAATTAAAGCAGTATGAGATACTTTCTGACCAATAAACTGTAGAAGAGGATAAATGAAAAGCGGATTAGAAAACGATCAGAAGTAAGTCTGTTTAGAATCGTACGTATTCATTTATTCCATTGTAAAAACAATGAAATAGAATAATAATGTTTCAAACATTGTTTAAAGTTTAGACAAATTAGGATCTGTTTATTGAAGCTTATATTTCTAATTAACAACATTTTAACATAAAATCGTTCAGATTTTATTTTGAATCATAAGGATTAAGTTACGGTAAAGACCTCATTTCAGTGAGTAAGGGCTAACGACTCAAATCATTACGTTTGTAAAAATTGTGAAATTGAAAAATGTATTTCATTTACATTTTATTGTAGATGCAAGAAAAATATGTTAACTGATACAACTAGTAACAAATACACCTGTGTCGTACATAGAGAACCACTTAGACATGTAAAGAATATACAATCGAAGACAAGAAATGGAGTAAAAGAAAAATGGTGCATAAGATGCAAGAGCAACAGAGGGGCAATAGGGAGACATAGTCACTTGGACATAAAATACAATCAGGCATATATATTGATATGCGATATAAACTGTTATCTTTCTTTTTCAATGAAATATATCCAAAATAAAAATTCAATATGGTTTACTGTTTCAGTGATTCTTGTATGAATATTAAAAAAACATATGTAAACATGTAGGGATTTTATTTGTAAAATCCTTTTGAGTTAATCGGAAATATCTAATTAAAGTGAGGTCCAGATTCAAGTCTTTAGGATAGAAATAAACAAATAAAATTTCCTGGGTAGAAAAACAGAATTAAGATTGCACTATACAATGTTGGTTCATTTGATACCCAACATGTTGGACCAATGTTAGCCCAACATGGTATCCATGACAATATGGTTGGCACATGGTTGGCAGTACGTGTTATATGTTGGGGAAAAGTTGCTGGGCCAACATGTAGCCAACTGTTTGCAGAGACGTTAGCCCGATGAGCAACAAGTTGTTGGCCCAACAATGGCTGCCATCATTGGGCCAACAAAGATGCCAACAAAAAGCCAATATTGGGCCAACAAGCATATGTTTTTTTGGGATATTCCTTTACACTTCAGATTACAGATATCCAAGATATTTATTTCTTCCAAACACTTTACTTCACATACATTATTTTCTTAAATATGTTTACATTCTGCATTTCACTTATTTAGATAAGATTATATGCACAAATAATTTGAATAAGACACGCATATCAGAAAAATATATCCACCCGAATCCACAATGTAAGACAGAATCAAACAACACGTGGTAGTTGTTGAATATTTTAGTGTCAATTTTATTGTTTATCGATTTAGACATAACAAGGTCAAATAAGGTCAGTAAATTAAATGCCGTATTCACAGATAGCGTGTTTTATTGGTTACCCATAATTATATGTAATATGATGAATTGTACTTTTTATGTTTGTAGAAATAGAGGGATTGTCGATTTCTGTATGATTGTTATAAAAATATTTTTTAACTGTACTGTCTGTAGACATGTACCAGTATGTTAGCAACTATTACAAAAATATGAAATTATACTTTGAAATGGCATCTAAATTTTTGATAAATTTAAATAGTTGAAATGTAAATGGTACTAAAAATAAAGCTAAAAGAGACCCTGTAATTGAATGGATTAAATCTCAAAACGGTTCTGTTTTTTATTTACACGAAACTCATTTTGATGAAAACATAGAAACAGAAAAACGAAATAATTCAGAATTTGATATTTTTGCAGTCACGGAACAACTTCTAGTAGGGGCGTGGCTATTCTCATTAAAAAGTCACTGAATTCTAAGCTGATAAATAAATATGACGATGTAGAAGGACGATTAGTTCTACTTAATGTGGAAATTGATGAAAGCGTTTTTACACTAATGTGTATATATGCACCTAATTGTAAAAATAATAGAAACATATTTTTCAAAAAGGTAAATAATATATTAAAAGAAGAAGGGATAGGAATTACAATAATGGGTTGAGATTTCAATGATACGATGAAAGGGATAGACTGAAAAAATGAAGAAGGGATAGGAATTACAATAATGGGTTGTGATTTCAATAATACGATGAAAGGGATAGACTGAAAAAATGTTCAAAATAGTAAATAGTTTTAAAATCCTTAATAAAAACAAATAACTTTATATTTATTCACCAAATATGCTTGTTACATTGCTACTTCAAGAGTCCAAGCTCTTTTCGATGTATCCTGTAATATTCCACTGATTACCCAGGTTAGTAATCAGCTGTTGATATATATGAATATACACATTTCTTGAAATACAATTGTACGAACGTTTTATGCATTATGTTTTTATCTATTCAATTGTGTATACCGGTACTTCTTTTAGTGACTTCAGTACTGAATTTAATTCATTGTTCTGTTTTCGTTATATCTTTTTATGTATTCTTGAACAAAATTTTGATAAACATTTACATTTGTCAATTTCTGATTAGATACATAATATGATTTGTATATAGAAAAACCTTAAATTGTGAGAAAATAATTTTTTTTAAAAATCTTATATCCAAGGACTAATTGCTTTAACGATACGCTAAAATTTGAATTTTGTTTTCTCATTAACTCATGAATACTTTTCAAAAACTTTTCAAAAAATCGACAAGAAAGAAAAAAAGTGGTTATAATCTTTTTCTTCGTTACATACATTAAATAGACCGTCGTTCTTCTGTTTCCATTTAAATAATAAGTGTTTTGTTGGTATTATGAATTGAAGATGAAGCCTTAATGTAATTACCTTTCCAGATCAATTTATGTCCAGGAATATTTACAATACTCTGAATAGAACTTTCAGACTTTAACATCTGAAGCATGTCTTTTGTAATGGCTTTTTTCAAAATATGTATTTCTACTATTTAATTTATTTAATTATTCTTAGAGACTAATTTTTGCAAAATGAAATGTTGAGATATATCACCAGTGTCATCTATAATATCATTGACCAATATCAAGTTACTCTTTATCCAATTTGCAAAAATAATGGTTTTATCTTCAAAATTAATCAGTTTGATCCCCCAAATTACCTGTTTTCTTATATCTTTGAAGTTGGTATGTTTCTTCGTCTGTCCACCACCTGACATTACCTAACATTTAAATACTTCTCTATAAAATTCAGGGATGTGCTTGATATAGTCTAGAATTTTCTTCTCTTCAAAATTTATCTTAAAAATCAACCAATTTATACCAACAACACTGAGATATTTTAAAGGAATCAACTTCCAGTTTGAAATACCGTTACTAGTGACTTAACGTTTCGAAGATGCTTTGAGAGACATAAAACAAATTTGTATATCAATCATTTGTAACCTCCCTTCTTCATACGACTTAATCATGGTATTTCTTTTAACCTTATCTGATTTACCATCCCAGATGTATTTATAGCATTTACTTTCTATAGTTTTTTTATATTTCTCTGGTACTGTACAGACCTTTGCCAAAAATGAAAATTAAGGCAACAGTAGTATACCGGTGTTCGAAAGTCAATAATCGATGGAGAGAAAAAAAGTCCGGGTTACAAACTAAAACCGAGGGAAACACATCAACTAAAACAGGAAAACTAAGGAACAACAGGAACACTACAGTGCGACAAAAACAAACGCCAACATACATAGAAACGAACTATTTGATAACAACTGCCATATACCTGACTTGGTACAGGACATTTTAAGAAAAAATGATGGATTAAACCTGGTTTTATGGCTAGCCAAACCTCCCGCTTATATGACAATGTTAAAAAATATCGCTAAAATAACAACACTACGTGACAGAAATACAGCACAAACACACGCTAGAACACTCATCACAGTGAAACGCACAAACAAATATCATAGTCGACACAACATGCAAACCGCAGAACAACAACGAACATCTTCCATCAACGACAGACACCACAAGACATCACAAACAGTGACGCACTTACGTAACGAACATGCAATTTCGAACTTTATACAATTATTTTCACAATACCAGTCCAAACAATTTACATGACAATGATGGTATTAAAAGGCAATTTTATAATGATTTGGACTACAAACGATAAGACATAACACATTATCCAACCGAAACCATAACAGAAACTGTTACATTAAAAATAAATACATGAATGTTGGATGTACAAAATACCGAGACACGTCGTATAGAAATGCAAATTCACACTCGGTATAACAGTCATATTCGGGAATAGGTCATGTTCGATACTTGGCAGACCGACGATATAGATGTTAAACCACAATCTAAGACGTGGTAAAAATGTCATTAGTTAGTTTAGACACAGACACATCGTATATATCAACCAATTCGTGATGGTGTCCATAAAATTTACGGAGTGTCATTTTTTAATCTTTCCTTCTCATAACTCTGTTGGTGCAGTTTCTGCGTAAGGAGGGCACTCCTGTATATGAAGTCAGTATAGTATGAACATGCACGAGCATAACGTATCAATTGAGATCTGTAAACACCATACGACGGAGCAGAGGGTATGTTACTGCTGAGAAATGGGAAATTGATAATTGGGAAGTTGAAATCATTCCGTTTGTCATAGATTTTAGTGTGAAGTCGTCCATCTGTGTCAATATTGAGTTAAAGATCAAGGTATGAAGCAGTCCTCCTTGTATCAGTAGTACCTTTAATTTCAAGTTCACTGGGTTATATGAGATGCAAGTACTGACTGAAATATGGGTTATTCAGTGATAGGACATCATCAATATATATGTGAGTAAAATTAAAGAATTTTGCAAGGTGTTTTCTATTTTTGTCTTTTAGAAGGTTCGGAATGAATTCTGCTTCATACGAGTACAAAAACAAGTCGGTCAGAAGGGGTGCACAATTAGTACACATTGGAATACCGACTGTCTGTTGAAATATCAATCCTCCAACCTCAACAAATATATTGTCGATTAAAAAGCCCAGCATTTTGATAATATCTTCACTGTATTTTCTGACAAATCGGTGTGGTTCTTCACAAAATAAGAATTATTATGACCCAAAACAAGAAAATTATGTCTACGCTTCCCATTTTTATAGAAAAAGCTCTGTTTAATGATATGGTGATGTCGATCTTTCAATTGAGCATGGGGAATAGTAGTGTAAAGCGTAGAAAAATCAAAAGTTTTACTGTTGCTTCAAAATTGCAGAGATTGTGATCTAAGATTTAGAAGTAGATCTTTAGAATTTTTGAGAATCCACAACTGATTGACACCACTGGTTGAATATATCTCATCACAATATTTTTGAAGGCCATCTTTTACTGTAGAAAGAATAGAAGTCATCACTTTAGAAAGATGTTTAGTCGAACATCTTGATGATCCAGCTATGTATCGTTCTTTATACGGAGTTTTGTGAAGTTTTGGTATCCAGTATAATGACGGTAGAGTTTCTTCGTTTTCTTTGATGTTAAAACCAAATAAAAGAAGGACAGATTTGTGATTTTGTAAAATTTCATTCTTTGTAAATGATGTTAAAGAATATGTAGGATTACCAGTTGTGCTGTTTATTCCAAGCTCTTTTGTGAGACATTGCAAATAATTGTTTTTACATGCGACGACAATATTATTGGAGGCTTTATCTGCTGGAACAACGACATATTTTTTATGCAAAGAGGATAAAGCATCTACAACCTAAAAAGTGGTAAAACTAATGTTTTTATAATAGGTATTTTCCCGATTAAAGTTAAATTACGTTTCCCCCATAAATGAAATAATTTATCCATTTTCTCAGTTTTATTCTTCCTGTTTAATTTTTCACATTCCTCTCTGTTATGACCAAAATATATTCCTAATGCTTTAACTGGTTTATTTGTCCAATTAATCACGGCTGCTTTACCTTTTCTATTTTTTAGTTTTCCTATCCATATACCCTCTGTTTTATTTTTATTCAAAATTAACCCAGAAAATGATCTAAAAAATTCTTTTTCATTCATTGATCTATAAATATAGAACATACCCGGTTTTTAAAAACTGCAGGAACAATTCGTATAAAGAAATATCTGAAATTAACCCTTATTTGATCATTTCACAGTACCGATCGATGACAAATATCTGCAACGTACTCGTACAATATATCTGCAATACCCAGTGCATGTTACTACCACAGATAAACAACCAGTATTAGAAGGCCGGGAAAAGTTCCTGTGATAAACACCTGCAGCATACCCGTATTAGAAAAAACACAATCCGCATGAAAATATCTGAAACATAACCGTATTTCATCACAGAGTCCTTATGACAAATATCCATAACATACTTAAAATTGAGAATGGAAATGGGGAATGTGTTAAAGAGACAACAACCCGACCATAGAGCAGACAACAGCCGAAGGCCACCAATGGGTCTTTAATGCAGCGAGAAACTCCCGCACCTGGAGGCGTCCTTCAGCTGGCCCCTAAACAAATATGTATACTAGTTCAGTGATAATAGACGTCATACTAAACTCCAAATTATACACAAGAAACTAAAATTAAAAATGATACAAGACTAACAAAGGCCAGAGGCTCCTGACTTGGACAGGCGCAAAAATGCGGCGGGGTTAAACATGTTTTTTGAGATCTCAACCCTCCCCCTATACCTCTAGCCAATGTAGAAAAAACAAACGTACAACAGTACGCACAGTAAAACTCTGTTTAAGAGAAGTCCGAGTCCGATGTCAGAATAGGAAACAAAAGAAAATAAACAAAATGACAATAATACAT
The DNA here is from genome assembly GCF_021869535.1 of Mytilus californianus. Taxonomy (NCBI): domain Eukaryota; kingdom Metazoa; phylum Mollusca; class Bivalvia; order Mytilida; family Mytilidae; genus Mytilus; species Mytilus californianus. The sequence goes on along the minus strand of NW_026262679.1, from coordinate 6,445,575 downwards.
AAATAACAACAGACAACTAGCAGTTACTGACATGCCAGCTCCAGACCTCAATTAAACTGATTGAAAGATTATGTCTTCATCATATGAATATCAGGCACAATCCCTCCTGTTAGGGGTTTAGTATTATACCATCATAAAATATATGAGAAGAACATAACCCGTGTCATGCCAACAACTGGTTTTAGAATAAATATGTTTAATTCCGATGCAAAGACCATATAAGTGAATCAATATTAAAGCCAAAATATGCAATCTTTAATGACCTGACAACAGTATCGTAACTATATCCCTTCTTAATAAGTCTGTTTAACGGTTTTGTTAGCTTTTGAGGTGAATACTGACATTTTTGTGCTTTGTAAAGAATATTACCAATGAAGATTGGATGTGAAATACCCAAACGTATATGATGTCTGCATGTTGAGTTTACGAATGATGTCCTTATACCGATGATAAAATTTAGTAAATGTTTTGACTAGTTTATGATATCGAAAACACTGGTGTAATAATTTTTCAGTAATACATAAATTTCTCTCATTAAAATCTAATACGCTGTTACATACACGAGCGAATCGTACAAGTTGAGATATATAAACACCATAATATGGTGACAAGGGAACGTCACCATCTAAAAATTGTATTCGAAACTCAAAATCTTAGTCCCTATGATAAACGTATGCAACATACCCGTATCAGAAATCGGTTTATTACAGTGTTTGTGACAAATAACCGTATAGCAAACCCATATTAAAAAGTTCAAAATGCAGTCTCATTTGCAAATACCTACAAAAAACCCATATCAAAAACTGTAAACACGTATGCTTGAAATCCTTACAAAAACAACGTGTAAGAAAAACTGCAGGAAATAATCTTTTAACATATCCGTAATATCTATTTACAAACTCTGTATCATATACTAGTATGTATTAAAAAACTTAAAAGACACAGTGCCTGTGACAAATATCTAAAAGATGCCCATATTCAAAAACTGCAACAACAATTTCTATAAAACAATATCTGAAACTTGCCATATTTGATAATGTCACTGCACAGTTCCTATGACAAAAACCCGTATTCGATCACACAGTCCTGATGACAAGCACCATAAACATACCCGTATTCGAAAATATTCTAAAGGCACAATTATAATTTATAAAAGTAAAGCATAACTAGATAAAAACACTGAAGAAAACAATCAAATAAGAAATATATGAAACATACCCGTATTTCAAAATTTCACAGCACAGTTCCTATGACAAATACATGCACAATATAAAAAATAAGAAAATGTGGTATGATTGCCAATGAGACAACTCTTCACCATACCCGTATTAAAAAACTGCAGTATCCAGTACATATTACTAACACAGGAAACTACCATTATTGGAAAGCTGTAAAACAGTGCTTGTAATAAATACTTGTAGAATACCCGTATTAGAAAAAAACAAAACACAATTATTTTGCAAATATCTGAAACGTACTCGTATTATATCACATAGTCCTGATGACAAACATCTTTAACATACCCGTATTCCAAGATTCTATACGATGTGCATTTGCATTATAAATGTATAACATACCCGGATTTAAAAACTGCAAAAACAATCCCAATAAAAAATATCTGAAATGCACCCTTATTTGCTAATTTCAAAGCAGAAATCATATGACAAATACCGACGGCACGCGATGTACATTGAATTATTAAATGTATAACATACCCGGATTTAAAAACTGCAAAAACTATCCCGATAAAAAATATCTGAAATCCACCTTTATTTGAAAATTTCAAAACACCGTTTATTTAAATATATCTGAAACGTACCCGTATTTGATTATACAGTCTTGATGACGAGCACCACTAACATTATCCATATTCGAAAATTTTAACCCCACACATATGATTCATGAATGTGTAGCATACCTGGATTAACAACTTAAAAAAACCCAATGACAAATATCTGAAACATACCCGTATTTCAAAATATCACAGCACAGTTCATATGACAAATAACTGCACCATACACTTATTCTGTAATATCAGTACCTTTTACTCTAACGATAAACTACCATTATTGTAATATAATGTATATTGTAAAAATGTCCCGGTAATAAATAACTTTAGCATACTTGTATAAGAAAACAGCAGAATAACCTGAAACGTGACAGTATTTGATCATACAGTCCTGAAATACCCTAAACATACCTACAGTGCCTATGATTCATAAATTCATAATATACCCGGAATTCAAAACTGCAAAAACAATCAAAATAACAAATATCTAAAATGCACCCTTATTTGAAAATTTCACAGCACAGTTAATATGACAAATACCGACGCCATATCCTTTTAAGGAATCTGATATGCCCAGTACCTGTTACTAGCTCAGGTAACCTACGATTATAAAAATGCTGTAAACAGTCATTATTTATTTTGTATTTACGTTGTATCCTAGATCAAATTTATTTGTTCAGTGTATGTTCACTGGTGTTAATATGTCTTTTGATTGAGTTAAGCAATTTCAATTGATATTTTATAGTGTGTCTTTCTATGTTGTGATGTTACACTATTGTTTCAGATAAGGGTGAACGTTTGGTACCATTAAAACGTTTAACACGCTGCAATTGTTTGCATCTGTCCTAAGTCAGGAATCTGATATTCAGTAGTTGTCGTTTGTTGATGTTGTTCATAAGTGTTTCTCGTTTCTCGTATTTTATATAGATTAGACCGTTGGTTTTCCCGTTTGAATGGTCTTACACTAGTAATTTTTGGAGCCCTTTATAACTTGCTGTTCGGTGTGAGCCAAGGCTCCGTGTTGAAGACCGTACTTTGACCTATAATGGTTTACTTTTATAAATTTTGACTTGGATGAAGAGTTGTCTCATTGGCGCTCATACCACATCTTCTTATAACTGCTGACTCTTACCAAATGTACGATAACGTTGCAGAATAATTCTTTCATGTTTTATTTCTAATACTCATTCATTCATTTTTTATGCGACTGTCATACAAGTGAGAGGTTTAGCTAGCTATAAAACCAGGTTTAATCCACCATTTCTACATAAGAAAATGCCTGTGCCAAGTCAGGAATATGACATTTGATAAGGGACTGTCCGTTTTAAATTTTCCCTAATGTTCGGTATTTTTGTTATTTTACTTTTTGCTTTTATAGCTTTTATCTTGTTTTTAAAATATTTATTCTTACAGTTGTCATCAAAATTGTCCGGATGGCATAGTCGAAATACGTAAAACTGTAAACCTATTTTCGCGTGTGTAATCAAAAATTGTAGGATCAGTTGTTTCATTTAAAAAGCTATTTGACGTTTATAGAAGTTCGTGTTTTTATATTTAGAATGCATCATTACTATTGATTTAGTTCGTTTATTTGAAATACCACATTATTTTTGTATTGGATGTTTGTTTGTTGCAATATCGCATACTTTATATTAGTTCGTTCATCCGAAATACCAAAATACTTTTCAATTAGCTGTTACCTATTTTGGCAACCTTTTCATGTTATTGATTACTAAAGGTATGATCGATTTTTTTGAAATTATAAAAGTAACGTTTTTTTAAAATAAAGACTTAAAGATAATACTTTTTTTTCAATTGATCACATACAAATATGTTGCACAAACTTAATACATTAATTGTTTACATGACTATATAATCGACTGTTCTTTCCTGTCTGTAACAAGATTAGTTGTAACAAGAGCAAATTCGCCAATTTTAAAAAATTTGAAGAACATGGCACTTTTCAATTAAACATCTAAAAGATATATAAACACATATCAGAGATATATGATTAAATATCAAATTACGTTCTTATCTTTTGCTGATAACGAACAGTGCTCCTTTTATTTATATATAATCAGGAAATAAAAGGCTACTTTAAGATTATGTCAGAAGTACAACTGAAAGTTCTTCTCCTTTAACACATGCGGAACAGAGTCTGCTTATTCTTTTGCAGCACCTGCGATCAGCATCGATTTTTTATTCTAGGCGATAGTGTATTTATGTAATGTTTTATTGACTGTTGATTATCTTATCGTGATTTTTCGCCTTTGTCACGATTTTCTCGGTCTCCCTCGACTTATGGAGATTTGATTCTCCCTTCGGTATCCTTCGGCCCTCATTCTAGCAGCTTTAAAGGTTATATTTCGGACTTCTTTTGAGCTGAGTTTTACTGTGCGTATTGCTGTGTGTTTGTTTATTCTACATTGGTTAGAGGTATAGGGGTAGGGTTGAGATCTCACAAAACATGTTAAACCCCGCCGCATTTTTGCGCCTGTTCCAATTCAAGAGCCTCTGGCCTTTGTTAGTCTTGTATGTTTTTTAATTTTAGTTCATTTATATTTTTTTGAAGTTTTTAGTGTGACGTTCATTTTCATTGAACTAGTACACATTTTTGTTTAGGGGTCAGCTGAAGCCCGCCTCCGGGCGTGGGATTTTCTCGCTGTGTTGAAGACCAATTGGTGGCATTCGGCTGTTTTCTTCTGTTTCTCATTGACACATTTCCCATTTCCATTCTCAATATTTTTTTTATTTTTATAAATACATTGTTAAATATCTTCTATGTAATCTAGGTCGTAAACTCAATATCTTTTAGATTGATTTAAACCTCTAAAAATAGAAATACAGATTAAAAAGGACAGCTATAAAAGCTTGTTAAAATCATCAATAATCTATGCAACATGATTGACAACGAGATGGAAAATTCTTCACTTAAGTGCTCATTGAAATAGTCAGGAAAATGACAGTTGTTGTCCATTCGTTTGATGTGTTTGTGCTTTTGATTTTGTCATTTGATTAGGGACTTTCCGTTTTGCATTTTCCTCGGAGTTCAGTATTTTTGTGATTTAACTTTATTTTTGTATATTCAATAAATTTAACAAACAATTCTCTAACATTGAATTTGATTGAGTCTTAAAATATTAATACTAAGTTTTTTATAAACAAAACAACTGACTATTTGTATAATGTTAACAGTACTTTTTCCATATTTATTTAACATTTGCAAACGTAAATTATGTAAGAGTAATACATTATTATGAGAAAAGGATCATCAGAATAACTGGATCATTAAACTACACACCGAAGCAAATTAAAATCATCCATTCCAAACTAAATGCCGTCTAAATGGATACTGGCCTAACATTACAAAGCATCCATTATCCACAATCGTATCTGTACCGTCTTTCTGTAAGCTTGCTCATAATGTTATTATCCCTGGGATTATTTTCTTACCAAACGACCGATAAAGAAAACATTCACAAACATTCGAAAACAAAAATTCACTGCAATCATCCATGCAGTGTACACTGATTGAGATGGCTTGATAACACCAAGCATACTTGTCTGTTAAATATGGCTTGTCTATTTCATGATTTAAAACCGGTTTATAGAAACGAATCCAGGTGCTCAGCTGACAGTCAATTTTAAAAAAAATATACTACTCTTCAAACCAGTAAAAGTTTGAAATGGCCTATTACTGTACTCGACTGTACTGATTTTTACCTGACCAGTCCGAATTGGTCTGAATTTTACTCGAAATTACTCGACCCCAATCTTAAACATACTAGACTGTACTGATTTGTACTGTACCTATCTTTGCCATTGGAAAAAGTCTGAACTATGTGTTATGTCTTATCGTTTTTGGTTTGAATTCTATTTCTATTTTCAATATTTTAAACAAATCCGGGTCACAAACCAAAACCGAGAGAAACACATCAACGATAAGAGGAAAATAACGGAACAACAGAAACACTAAACTGCAACAAAAACAAACCCAAACATACATAGGAACAGACTATTTGATTACAACTGCCATACTCCTGACTTGGTACAGGACATTTTAAGAAAAAAATGGTCGGTTGAACCTGGTTTTTTGGCAAGCCAAACCTCCCGCTTATATTGCAATGATAAAAAAAAACCGTTAAATTGACAACATGACGTGACAGGAATACAGTACAAATAAACGCAAGAACACTCAGGACAGTGGACCACATAAAAAATGATATAATAGTACTTTACAACATGTCCACTTGAAAAAGACTGTGTAATCTGATGTTCAGTAGTTGTCGTTTGTTGATGTGGTTCATAAGTGTTTCTCGTTTCTCGTTTTTTATATAGATTAGACCGTTGGTTTTCCCGTTTGAATGGTTTTACACTAGTAATTTTTTGGGGCCCTTTATAGCTTACAGTTCGGTGTGAGCCAAGGCTCCGTGTTGAAGACCGTACTGTGACCTATAATGGTTTACTTTTATAAATTTTTACTTGAATGGAGAGTTGTCTCATTGGCACTCATACCACATCTTCTTATATCTATGTAATATAAAAAAGAATTTCTGGAAACGATTCATAGATTTATTTTAAATACCTTTAAAGACACGATTTTTTGTCTTTTTTTAATATTTATATCATATTATATTTAAATTCTTTAGCATTTAAATTTCCTGCCATGACTAACATTACCAAGAACTAATGAGAATATTTCAAATTCATTTAACCGAAAGCCTAATTTATTACGTGATATGTTTTTAATCCGACCAGAAATCACTTCTTCTGATCATTTTGTTTTTATTTTCATTTTAGAGGTGATATATATATATATTTATCAGTGTTGGTTAATATGGTGTTGATATATATGATTACATTATGTGTATTGTGAAATATTGGTTTCAATGTTATATTAAATAATTATGTTTTGGGATTTCAAGTTATTGCTCAAATTTATAGCCAAGGTGTTATGCGACTTTAATTATTTTGATTTTTTACATTGGCCTAATTTGTTCTGTGTTGCCTTATAAGATGTTTACATAATTGAGTTGTGACCTATCTATAGTTGTTTATCGAATTATGTTAATGTGTAGTTTAGAAATCACTGGAACAATCGTAGATGCTAATGGAATGATTAGAATTTTCTATTTGATTTGCATGATAATTCCAGAATGATTATAATCTACGATGCGTAATTTAAACGAAGTGTTCTAGAAGTTTCCCTTCTACAGTGTTCTAGAAGTTTGTGAGGTAACGATATATATAGACGCTGAATTGTACTAAGATACAGAAATATACAAGTATTCAAAAAAGATTTTTCGAGTTTTTGGATTGACACTTTTATTTACGTTATCAACATTATACTAGTTTGTGAACTAATTGGACATATATATTCCGTTTGATTCCGTTACAGCTAAGAGTAGAATTCCGGATAAAGAAAAGACTAGGATTGGACATTCAGATATCTTAACAGTTAAGTTAACATTTCTATTTGTATATTATTTCTTGTAAAATTGTATAATAAATCTTGTTCAATTATTTATTGATTTTTGTCTTTTGTTGGCCATAATTTTAATGTGATTTATGGCCGTAACAATACAGAAATAGGTTTTAGTTGTTGAAGGCTTTGCCGAGTATGGTTCAGACTAAATCGATAATGGTTCAGCCTAGGTTTAGAATAATTAAGACTTAGTCGAGTATGATTCAGACACGTATAAAGTGGTTAAGTACTGGTCGAGTAAAGTTTAAGTACACGTTCAGACTGTTAAGCATAGTTCAGACTAAAGTCGATAAATATCGAGCAAAGACTAGACCAATTCAGACTGGTCGAGTAAAAATCGGTACAGTCGAGTAGAGATATAGGCCATTTTAGACTTTTATTGGTTTGTAGTGCTATATGATGGAATTTTCACTGCAATGTGTAATTCGGTGCACGATGACTTTCTTTACTTCATAACATGGCTGAACATTGTAAATAAATTACTTGATACATATAATAAACTTGGAGATATGGAGAAATACCTAATGTTAATTTATAACACTACACGGATTTGTTGATTTACTTGCTTGAAATACATAACGGATCTTGTGCTCCCAAATAAATATCTAAAATTCAAAAATAGGATTTATGTATTGACTCCTTGAGTTGTCAATCAAATCAATAAACATGTAGCTGCTTCCATTTTACCACATACTCCATTTTATCACAAAACAGTCGACCATTATTGTAACATACACCACATACAACCGAACATAAGAAGCGTTTCGAATAATTCAAAGATCATGAACAGAATGTTTACAGAACATGACAGTATCAATCAGCAGAGAGAAACCTGGCTTATATATCACGCCATACCCACGTTTGGACTTTAAAGATATAGAAATAAAATTATGCTTTACGTGCAAATATTTTTTGACGGAAAACTACGAATTTCCCTAGTTTGGAGATATAAATTGTATATTTGGCGACCAGTATTTTACATCTAAACAGATGAAACAGCAAATCGCATAATGGTTATATGAATAGATATAGGAGGGGAAATTACTGTACCGATGTTCAGTCTCATTAATCAATAACAGAGATACAAATCATGGTAAAAAAAGAATACAATACCGGACACATCGACAAGGTAGGCTTCTCCTTCGATGCATGCATCACCAGTCATGCGCAACAACACTCACTCATAATGTCACAATCAGGAGAAGGGAATAGGACATATGTAAAGTTACAGATCAGATGGTTATCTTGGTATCTAATGATCTCAGAACATGAATAAAACTTGAGACATAAACTCATCGTTTCTTCCGATAAACACATCGTATTGGTAAACACAACCTGATGGTAACCTCATCACTTGTGTAGTGTTGAATTCAGGCATTGTCCATACAACTTTGTTAAAATAGTTTTTGTATCAGTAACAAGTCCCTGAAAATGAAGTCTGTATACTTTAAACATCCCTGTATTTAAAGTACTTAAAGTGGAAACATGCATAGGCATAAAGTTTCATTGGTGGTATGTATACATCATACGATGGGACATAGGGTATGTTGCTGCGTAGCAATTGGAAGTGACCATTAGAAAAATTAAAATCATCACGTCTGTTATATATAGTTTATAAATTTTGAAATTATAAAGAAACTAAGGTTTCAACTCTCTCAGGCAAAGTTAGATGGGTTTGGCTATTTGTTTTAGGTATTTTTGTCATATAGCTCTTCAACTGTTTCGGTACTTATACATCCCTCGGATTTCAAATGTTTGGCTTTGAGCGTTCCTGATGAAGGTGAATCCAGAAAAGCGCTTCGGACGCAGGAAATTATTAAACGTGTTGTTTTCAATTTTTTACATCACTTGGTCGATACCTCTGCTGGTGGACTATCAGTCATCGAGGGTATCATCAGCACAGTAGTCAGTACTTCGGTACTGACATGATTTATAACAAACTTTTCTAAAATTGCCCGTTTATAAATTTTGAAATTATAAAGAAACTAAGGTTTCAACTCCCTCAGGCAAAGTTGACCTTAGATGGATTTGGCTATTTGTTTTAGGTATTTTAGTCATATAGCTCTTCAACTGTTTCGGTACTTATACATCCCTCGGATTTCAAATGTTTGACTTTGAGCGTTCCTAATGAAGGTAAATCCAGAAAAGCGCTTCGGACGCATGAAATTATTTAACGTGTTGTTTTCAATTTTTTACATCACTGGGTCGATACCTCTGCTGGTGGACTATCAGTCTCCGAGGATATCATCAGCACAGTAGTCAGTACTTCGGTACTGACATGATTTATAACAAACTTTTCTAAAATTGCCCGTTTATAAATTTTGAAATTATAAAGAAACTAAGGTTTCATCTCCCTCAGGCAAAGTTGACCTTAGATGGATGCGGCTATTTGTTTTAGGTATTTTTGTCATATAGCTCTTCAACTGTTTCGGTACTTATACATCCCTCGGATTTCAAATGTTTGGCTTTGAGCGTTCCTGGTGAAGATAAATCCAGAAAAGCGCTTCGGACGCATGAAATTATTAAACGTGTTGTTTTCAATTTTTTAATATAGTTCAATTTTGTCCTTATCGATTAAAAGATCAAGATATATAACAAACCTTGTAGTTTGGTAGTTATCGATTAAAAGATCAAGATATATAACAAACCTTGTAGTTTGGTAGTATTCTTAATCACAAGTTCGTTTGGATGTATGACATGAAAGTACTCACTGAAATGTGAGTATTGAGTGAAAATGACATCGTCACTATATCTTAAAGTGAAAGCAAAGAATTTTGCAAAATCCTTTTTCGTTTTTGTCTTTGAGAATGTTCTCTATGAACTCTGTATCAAATAATTACAAAAACAAGTCGGCCAGTAGGGATACAAAATCAGTACGAATTGCATAACCTACTGTCTGTTGAAATGTAATCCACCAGACACAACATTTATGCTGTCTTTAAAACAAAATGTCAATACAATTCAATTCGATGTACTTGTTGGTGATCAGGGTAGGTAACATGTTTGTGCAATTAACCCAAGAGCAAGTCTATATTACTTTCAACATGCATAGACATGTTCGTTCAGTATATGATAACGATATTATTTAATTCAAACGATTCAAAAATACATTATTAGTCAACACTGGTTTTTAGATAATTTCAATACCTATATAACGTTGTTGTTTTCCATGGTTTAGGTCAAATATCTGCTATAAAACTTTTGAATTTGATAGTTGCCATACAAATTGTACGGATGGTATAGTAGAAGTTGGTTAAATGTGTAATCGAATGTTATGTGTTTATCAACAATACAAGTATTAGTTCGTTAATTTGAATTATATACCTATACGGATTGATCTGGGCATTTTTTTTTTTCTCGGAAAAACAGGTCTTTCTTTCGAAGAAACAACATAGACGATACCAAAGTTCAATGAAATGTGCTTCAATGCAAACGGTTATGACCAGTGTAAGGTGATTATTTACCCTGATTTAAATACAAACTACATGACAGTTTACTAAAACATTTTATTTTTTTTATAGTTCCCATATATTTGTCCAATTGTTTTACATGTGTCATGAAAAGATATTGCTTTACACTCGTTATTCTATACTATTTAGTTTGTTCTAAAATGACGCGTTTTGTTTGGGGTTTTTTTTTTCGCTTTGAAAACAGCACTCTGTACTCATTAATTGCTGTTATAATTTACCTCCCATGTAAATCGACATGTATCGTAACGTATGTGCAAACCTGATGTCGACTTCGTTGTGTTCAAATTGAAATCAAAACCAATCCTTCAAACTTGTTCTTCCTATTTAATTCCATAACAAAAAGAATTTCATGCACAAGAGCTTGAAAAAAATTTATAAAATCAAAATAGAATGACCATCCGTGAAATTCCATGAATGATCTCTGCGCATCAACGTCATGTAAAAAAATGACGTCATGCCAATTAAAACTCTCAAGCTGAATGTTATTTCGTTACGCGTATGCTCAAATTTCGGATAACATCGCAGTTAAATTAGTTTTGAGGTAGGTGCTGTTTCAAAAAAAATTTTCTTGCATTAATCGCACATTTCTGGATTTCAGCAAGTCTACAAGGTGACTCACTCTTTATTTACGACATGTCAACTGTGGCTTTTACGGTAAAAAGATTTGGTTGAGGATTATATGAATGGAACACATTTTCCAGCGGTCATTGTCAAAAATGTTCATGCAAGACATGTTTTATACTGTATTTGCCCTGTTGATATATTTAAATTGTATCATTACTATTGCATTAGTTAGTTTCTTTGAAATACCACATCACTTGTGTGTTAGTTTGTTTATTTGAAATACCACATTACTTTTGTATTAATTAGTTTATTTTAAATACCACATACTTTTTATCACTTCGTTCATCTGAAATACCAAACTACTTTTCAATCAGCAGCTACCTATTTTGTCAACACTTTCATTTTATTGATTACTTAAAAGGTATGATCGATTTTATCAAAATATAAAAGAAACGTATTTTAAAAATAAAGACTTAAAAATAAGACTTTTTATTCAGTTGGTCACATGATGCTCACTCGTTTACTAAAAATGTATGAATTGCAAAAGTTTGAAAAAGGGCTTGAAGAGTTTTGTCATGATTTTTTCTTCTATCACTACTAGACGAAAAAAACAACTGTCCATACCAGTAACAGTCGTTCTACGACTGATGTTTGTTAAAGTTGTAACAGTTGTTAAATTTCGCTGTTGGGGTTATTGTCTAACTGTTCTAACTTTAAAAGTGTTTGTCTCTAACATAAATGGACTCGTTCACAGTTTCATTCATATTCTGTAATAAATTCAAAACTATTGTGAAGTTATGTAATTTTTTTTTTTTTTATTATTTTATTTTTTTTTTTTTTTTTGGTCTGGGGGTATCTTTTTGGATATAAAAAACTGTGTGTCAAAGTTCTGGTACTTAATTACCTCCACTCCCATTTCGATGCATTAAATCAAAACTTAACACATAATTAATGATAATCATATATTGTTAAGCAGACCAGTCAATGGTTACCTAAAAAACAGGACTGGTTTTATTGGATATTTTCAAGTCGAAGCAATCTACTGTGAAGGACTGGTTTCGAAGTTAACTTTAGTAGCGGATATAACGTTACCTTTTTCGGCAGTTATAAAAACAGAACAAGGACCAGTTAAGTTTAAAACAAACTATATTGGTTACCAGGTTACACAGTTATAATTATAACATCAATATGATCATGATGTCTAATCATCTATAGGTCGTTAAAAATATGTGAGAAATTATAATGTGGTGATATGTTTTACTTAGAATAGTTTCAAGTCGAATAAATGAACAGTTTTAACGTTATGTAACATTTGTTTCTATGTTTTGTAGATGCGGCAAAGGAGATTAATATTAGTTTGTCTTCTTCTAGTTTCTATAGTCTATTCATACTATTGGAGGTACACGAATGATACAACTACAAATCTTTTGAACGACGCTAAAAGTAAAACATACGTCGCTTATGCAAGACATGCAAAATCAATTAATGATTTCATACGAACGTGTGGGTTAAACGAAGAACCAACTGTCACGAGGACAATTCCGTCATTGCCAAATATAAAGGCGATAAATCCCCTAAATAACCAGGTAGCTAAAGACCTGTGTGTAAAGACAATAAAGGAACGCCCACTTTTTCCTTTAACATTAAAAGAAATACTAAATATGGAAGACTGCATGAAATATAATGAAAATCCAGAAAAATTAGAAAGCTACAGTTGGTACTTTTTTTATGATTTAAGTGGAGTTTTTTTTTCAAAACATAAATAGAAATCCAGAAAGCATTATAATAGAAATTGGCGGCTATGTTGGTAATCATGCGAAGAAACTTGCAAAACAGAATGTTCAAACATACGTAGTTGTAGAACCGATTAAAAAGTATTATGACCAACTGACAAGTAATATGAAGTCCTATGGAGGAAAAACTACTTTTCATTTTTTCAATTTTGGTTTAGGAAAACAATACAGCAAAGTGGCAATTAACGACGATGACGTCCGAACCTCACTATTCAATCTCAACAAAAATACACCTTCAAAAACTATTGATGTATTTAATGTCATTGACTTTTTCGTATATTTGGGTGTTGCATGCGTTGATGTTCAATTGTTGAGTATAAATTGCGAAGGCTGCGAATTTGAAGTCATAGAAGAGTTAGCAACTACAAGTCTGATAGAAAAAGTTGTCAACATACAGTTTCAGCCACATTACGTATATACAAATGTAGGTAATTTCTCTTGTAGATATTGTCGTCTGATTGAATTGTTGTCAAGAACTCATGAACTATCCTACCGATTTAATGTTATTTGGGAAATGTGGAGAAAAAAGTATGGGATTTGATTGAAATGTGATATATGAGTTATCATTTGTACCGATAAAGGCTGTGAACACAGTAATATTTACCATAATAATAGAATAGGATAGATTGAAAAAAAACAACGCTTCCTGACGTAAATGTCTCTTAACTTAATGATCGTGTTTAAGGATATGATTCTCTTCCAATTAATTAAACTTTATTGCGCATTCGTTTAATTCTGAGGTGAAATGTTTTCCCGTATATTAACCAGCGCGCATATGTATACACTTGTTACTTAAGCTGAATTAGAGATAATTAGAGATAATAAAACCTTGTTATGTTCAACTCTTTATTATTTCTTGTCTGTACATAACTTTTGTCTAACATTGTGTTTACAATACTAATTCACGCTCATCGTATATTTGCATTGTCGAAGTCTTAAATTAAGGTTGACGTAATAAAGAAACCACCCTTTTTTTGATTGATTGATTGAATGTTGACTTTTACTCCATTTTGCGCACCCTTTAAAATATCATGGAATCCAATTTCAATTGGTCATAGAAGATGAAGTACCGGGAGAGATATAACAAACTTTGACAGAAAAAGCTGACAATCCTTGTAAATCAGAATCGGAATCGAACGCACCTTTTCGAGAGCAACAGTCGAACTCACAACCCTAGTGTTGACAAACCCATTGATCACTGTAGATGAAATACTCATTCCACTTGATCATCAAGAATACATCAGAATCGGAATCGAACGCACCTTTTCGAGAGCAACAGTCGAACTCACAACCCTAGTGTTGATAAACTCATTGATCACTGTAGATGAAATACTCATTCCACTTGATCATCAATAATACATTTGTTTCCATCGTTTACATGTGTACCAACAATAAAATTAAAGTAGGTATTATTTCGACATGTGTGATCTCTGTGCATTCTCGTCGAGTTTAGTAACATCACCATTTTAAACGCCAGGCTGGGTCAAAATGTCTCTACTAAAACATGCCGTTGCCAATCAGAAGGCAAAAAAGGACATAAAAAAACATATAGAATTATTCTTATGTTGTTACTGAGCAGTCAATGCGTCGGTACTGTCATGATTAATAACAAACGTTTTATAAATTTTCCTCCAAAAAAACATGAAGAAGGTAAATTTCCAACTCTGTTAGGTAAAACTGACCTTCTATAAATGTTGCTATTATTTTAGATCCCTTTTGGTCATATAACTCTGCAGGTGTTTCAGTTCTTATACATCTTTGACTTTCTTATTGTTGGCTTTGAGCATTCAGGATGACGCTCAATCCAGATAAGCGCTAAGAATTCATACAATTTATCAAGGTCTGATCATTGCTTTTGATTGGTATTTGCGATACTTTAACCTATCTACTCGATTCCATCAATGAAATGCACATTATACTTAACAAAGGGCGGAAGATCGCACATAGACATCGAGCACTCTTGAGTCGACATTTTTAAGTAAAAGAAAATTGCAAGACAAACTGCATATTACATAAACACTACATAGAAAACTAATGAGGACACAATACAATCATAATAAACAAGCATAGAAATATCAATAGCTGTGTTAGGGTAAGACAAACAGACTTTAATGTGGATTTAAAATAGTGTTACTAATGAATGCTACGCATTCGTCCACATTCGTTTAAGTCACACAAAACAAAAGAGGCTTATGTTACGAACATATTCCAGGTATTCTTTGAAACAGATATTTAAGAAAGGTCATCCAAATCATTATGACGTCATTTAAACTTTCAAAGTGGTGCATTTAGTTTTACGATGTAGTTCAATAGTTCAACAAAAAGACACATACAGTTTTTGTACAAACACCATTTTATGTCTTTATTATATTTAAGAGTCACATATATAAGCCAAACAGTATCAACCAAGAACTTTAAAATTGACAAAGCTTTATAAAATGAAGGGACAAATTGATTTTATACAAATAAATCATGTCAAGGAGATAACACGAAATTGTCTTACGATATTCCAGTGCTTCTATTTCCTATCATGTTTTCCTTGATAGAGGGTTGCTGCCCACAAGGAAGCTATTAAACCAAGCGTTCCAAGTGGTGAAGTTTAAATCATCCCTTCGTAAGTTTTACGGGCGCCATCACGAGTTGGTTGACCGTTATGGAATATCCGTTTGACAGATGATATAGTCCAGCGGCTAAGTTCAATATTTCGGCACGATTGATCATTTTATGGTAAAAGCATGAAACTTTGCACAGCGTTAGATATGACGTTAACAAACATTTTCGGATATGGAGTCATCTCAAAAAAATTCCATAATGGCCACCAAATTCCAAATGGCCGCCAATAGCCAAGAGGTTAAGTCTAATATATTGATATAATTGATCACTTTATAGTAAAAAGCATGAATCATTGCACAGTGTTAGTTATGATGCTTATAATAAATTTTGGATATGGAGCCATCTAATCAAATAGCAAAATGGCCGCCAAATTCAAAATGGTCGCCGAAGTTCAATTTATTTGTATAATTGACCACTTTATAGTAAAAGCATGAAGCTTTGCACAATGTAAGTTATAATGCTAATGAAAATTTATGCAGATGGAGCAGTTTATAAAAATCCATAGAAGATTCTGTACCCCAGTCATTGATTTCTTTGGTCGATATGATTCAGTTTAGACCCAACATTCAGGATCGTTCATATTCGTAGTCAACATTAACAACGATTCAGCTTCTGGTGTATAATTGTACAAAGAAACTATCCGTCATATAAAAGATTATAAACCCCAAGTACGTGCTTATTTGGGAATCATGATCCACTGTAAGACTAGAAAATGTAATGTAGTAGACAATTTTTTTCAAACTAGGACTAATTGTTTCCTATGACAGATTGTTAGAAATTTCTAGTTTGTTGGCTAATGATGTTTGTCGTCGTTATATCCCTGAAGGTATTTGTTTGCCCTACCCATGTACTGCAAAATGTATTTACTTCGTCTGCTGTTAACAACATTTATCACAATCCAAGAAGTATATCATCAAAAGATTCATTTCATGGTACCGGTACTAACATTCAAACATTTTTCGAAAGATATTCAAGGAGTTTTGCTAACATCTGACCAATTTGAAGCTATTTTAAAATGCCAGTCAAAGACAGTATCCTTTTAACCAGAGAGTTATTCAAATCGTCCAATAGCTGTATTGAGATTCAGCAAAACAGATATCCCAATAACGGAATGAGAAATATCAATCCCAGTTGCATTAAAAAGGGAAGTCAAATGGCTCAAAGATTTTGAAGAATATTCAAGTATTCAGGCTAAAGTTGGGACAATCATTTCATGGTCCGCATATCATGCTTCATCGTTGCTAGATGGAAATAAACTACCAGCAATGTCTGCCTTTCTACCTTGGTTTTACGATCAGGCTTAATCCGTTGCAAAATAAAGAAAAAATCCATTAAAACATATTTTTACGAACGCTGCAAAGGCGGACCGAAAAAACATCTTCTTGACTACTTTAAAACAAATAAAGGCAGCAACTTCACATAAAATAGCATTCTAAAACAAGCAAACCAGTTATCACAAAACCAACTATAGACCAATTATTTCAACATTTTCGAACGAGCAATTTACAACCAGCTTGTCGAATACTCAATACACACTTTCGACCGAAATACGGATATCAAACTACTCTACTCAGAATCATTGGGGATTAGAAAATGGCACTAAATCAAAATAGATGTATTGGGTCAATACTAATGGATCTTTCTAAGGCGTTCGACTGTCTTCTTCGCGATCTTTTGCTGCTTAAGCTTGAAGATTACGGTCTTTCAACTTCTTCTCTAGAACTGATACAAAATTATTTATCTAAAAGGAAACAATGTGTTCGAGTTGGCTCCATTCTGAGCAATAGGCAAAATATATACAAAGGAGTACCACAAGGCTCTATTCTTGGTCCTTTACTTTTCAACATTTTCTTAAATGATATGTTTGACGTCACCACACATAGTTCACTCTACAATTATGCTGACGACAATACACTTTCTTATGCAAATAGGGATACAAACACTTGAAAAAAGTAAAATCACAAAAATACTGAAATCCGAGGAATATTCAAAACGGAAAGTCCCTAATCAAATGGGAAGATCAAAAGCTCAAACACATCAAACGAATGGACAACAACTGTCATATTCCTGACTTGGTACAGGCATTTTCTTATGTAGATAATGGTGGATTAAACCTGATTTTATAGCTAGTTAAACCTCTCACTTGTATGACAGTCGCATAAAATTACATTATATTGACAACAATGTGTGAACACAAGAAACAGACACTATATGTAAAAATGTCAAAAATTGGGGTACAGCAGTCAAAATTGTGTTATAATCTTAATCACTATAAAAACAAACAAATATGTAACAAAGAAGAACAAAAAGGCATATAGACAAAGCACAAAGACAGTTTGGCTCTGATAAACTAGTTCTCTTCCAATCAAATGAAGGTAAACTCTTAAAAATTTCAAGCTTTGGCAATTGGCAAAAACATTACATTTGATCTGGCAGGTAACAAAATAAAATGTGAAAAGGAGGTCAAACTATTAGGCATCACCATTGACTTTGAACTAAATTTCAACACACATATATCCAACATCTGCAAAAAAGCATCCAGACAACTTAATGGCTTAAAAAGATTTGGCAAATACTTGAATACACTGGGAAAATTAACAATGTATCACTCCTTCATTATGTCAAACTTTAATTTCTTCTCATTGTCCAGGCATTTCTTCAGCGAGGCAAACACTACTAAAATTGAAAAAGTACAAGAAAGAGCACTCAGCTTCATTTACCAGGATTACACTATCATATATGATGATTTACTTTTAAAATAAAAAATGCCATCACTTAAAGTTAGACGCATAAGATAGTTATCAAAGGTACCAGGATAATAATTTAATACGCCAGACGCGCGTTTCGTCTTCATAAGACTCATCAGTGACGCTCAGATCAAAATAGTTATAAAGCCAAACAAGCACAAAGTTGAAGAGCATTGAGGACCCAAAATTCCCAAGAGTTGTGACAAATACGGCTAAGGTAATCTATTCCTGGGATAAGAAAATCCTTAGTTATTCCATAAAATTCAAAGTTTTGTAACAAGAAATTTATAAAAATGACCATATAATTGATATTCATGTCAACACCGAAGTGCTGACTACTGGGCTGGTGATACCCTCGGGGACGAAACGTCAACCAGCAGTGGCATCGACCCAGTGGTGTAAATAGTTATCAAAGGTACCAGGATTATAATTTAAGACGCCAGACGCGCGTTTCGTCTACATAATTCTCATCAGTGACGCGCGGATCAAAATATTTATAAAGCCAAACAAGCACAAAGTTGATGAGCATTGAGGACCCAAAATTCCCAAAAGTTGTGCCGAGAACCATGGCAATAGAGGTATTTAGAACAGTTAAAAAAAATCCAATATACCTACATGATCTTATAAACATTAAAGAAACAAAATATTCTTTTAGATATCAAAACTTAGCTTAAATGCCTGCAGTAAGAACTACAAGGTATGGCTTGAAATCTTTCAGATATTCTGCAGCCAAACAATGGAATGAGTTGCCAAACCACTTAAGAACTGAAACATCTTTTACCCAATGCAAGCGTCTAATAAACTCATGGAATGACAACTCATGCCATTGTAATGTATGTGTTTAGTATTTATTTTTATGTTTTATGTTACAGTTTTGAACCATACTAGTGCTGCTTATTATACTTCCTCTTTTTGTGTTTTATTTGCTTAGCTTTTTATAATGTGTGATTGCTGTGCTTTAGTGTTTTATATTGCTGCTTTAATGTTGCTTTTAGATTAGTGCTCATGCATGTATGTAATGTGTAGAATTTAATTTAGTTCAGCCTTGCCTAACTGTGCATGCATTTATGTTCTATGTCTTTCATGTTTTAATATTAGTATTGTGTATTTGTATTGGGTTTGTTTATTGTGTAAATGTATGTATTTGTCGGTTATAAAAGCTCAAAGAGCTTATGTTATTGTTATTTGACATGCCGCCTTTGAATAAAGCTTTTGACTTTGTTGCAATGATACGTCATTCATTAAACTTATTCGTAGCGCTGTAAGAAAGCTTAATCGAGGTCAAACTCCCGTTGTTGGTTTTGACCAATCACTTTTCACAGTAGTAAAATTAATACAATGGAACTGGCCTTAGATGTATGGTGAGGAAAACTTTGATATGATATTCGGCAGACTACATATAGAATGGATGCGTCCAAAGCCCTTGGTAGTTGGCTTGATGATAGCACTACAAAAGTCAAAAAGTCTGAAAAGACCAGTTTTTGTCTGATTTTGCATGAATTTTTACTCGACATTCTTAATTTGTCTGAATAATTTTTAAAAATTCTTGACATAGTATGAATTTGTCTAATAAGGTTCTTGATTTTTCTTGACAAGTGTCTTGACAGTATGAATATTGTCTTAAAATTTTTCAACACTTCCTGTATCATCTGATAAGAGTCTGGATTAGTCTCGACCAATTCTTGACTGTCTTAAATTTGTCTCGATCTGTCTTGACATATTCTTGACATTCTTAATAATGTCTGAATATGTCTCGACATATTCTTGACATTCTAAATAATGTCTGAATATGTCTCGACACATTCTTGACAGTCTTAAATATGTCTTGACACTATCTCAACAGTATAAATTTCGCTTGAAATGTGAACAGACTTATTCTGCACTGTTTATGACATTCTATTGCTGTTATATACTCCTTTTTATTATGGCTAAACTAAACTTTGAAGAATCAAGGAATAATTTGGTATAGTAAGATACCCTTTTGGTGCAACTAAGTTGGAACACCCTGAATAATCCCCCATGAAGTTTAATTTTGAATTATCTTTATTAAACATTTAAGTAATTGTTTTCACTTGGAATATAAGTCGAAGGTATTGACAAACAGCATTTAGATTTTTGCCGTTCGCAAAACTGCCAGTCAAATTTGCTTTACTAAAATAGGTGTCTTGTATCTCTTTTGGACCCCACAATTCATCTTTTGGGTTTGTGTGGCTAAAAAAAGAGGGGGGGGGGCTTTCGTTTAGGTCAAAGAATTTGTTCCCATCTTGATTCAAAAACCTTATTCATTTTTTAGAACAACCCAAAAACATTTTTTATTCAAATTTAAGTGTTGAATTTTATAATTTTTATCAAAAATAAATATTTGTGATAACTCCTTCCTGAAAAGAAAATAATGTTTAGATCTATATTATGCATGTCTGTTTGAGAACCATTTCATAAGACCGATGATTTCTATAGAAATCATTGATGGGACCCATTATAAATACATTTTTTTTATTATTCCTGGAGTAGATAATAATTTTCTTTTAATCTTTGGGAATTATTCAATTTGTTTTTATGTTAAAATAATTAACTTCATAATTTTGATGAAGAAAATCCATTTCAATTCAATTTTTTTTTATCATAATGATGATTTTCATTTTCATCTATCAACAAATTTTTAAATTGTAGTGGCATGGTCGGTCAACTGATAAGTTGTATGGCTGATTACAGGTAAAGCAATAACTTCTATTTGACAGTTGCGTGTACTCTGGGGTGTGGAATACCTTAATTTTATGGGGAACATCCTGTCCATGTGTAATACTTAATATATTCCAACAGATGACATTACACAAATTTTTCTTCTGTTAAATGAATGATTTGTATATCATCATAATTTGCTATTTATAAACCACATTTGGTATAATAATTATTTACCATATCAACATTGAATATTATGAATGTAGAATGAAATATGTCTACAGTATGATTGGTTTGAATCATTTAATTTATAAGATTTAGGAATCAAAATTTGTAATTATTTAAAAACCCACATTGAAATTGTTTTATATCAACACACCCACATTTGAATTATTTTATACTTTAGATTTCATAGCCATATTTGCATTTGTAAAAATATTAATATACCCAAATTTTCAATTATTTTACATGCCCAACTTTTATTTTTGTTGTAAAGAAGTGTAACTTGAAACAACAGTATATCATATAAAGAGAAATAAAGATTAAAGTTATATCATGAATATTGGTCATGATTTGTAAAACTCAGAACTGTCAAGTAAATTTAAGACACGATTCAAAATGTTCAGAATATGTCAAGCCATACTGAGAAAAAATAAGAATGTCGAGAATATGTCGAGAATTTCAAGACAGTATTCAAATGTCAAGAATTTGTCAAGAAATTTTAAGACCATATTCAGAATGTCGAGAATATGTCGAGTAAATTTCATACAAATTTAATATAAATGAGAATTTGTCAAGAAAAATTAAGACACAAGTCATACTTTTGGAGAATGTCGAGTAAAAGTTCATGCAAATTAAGACAAAAACTGGTCTTTTCAGACTTTTAGACTTTTGTAGTGTAGTGGAAAGACAACTGTTTTAATAAATGCCCAGGTTACATCACCCAGTACAGCAGATTTATTCCTGGAGGCGTCTCATGTTATAAAAACACATAGAGTACACCAAGTTACAGCATGTACACTTTACAGTGTATTGCCAATAGCTTACCGCCAGTAAACAGATACTTTGAATGATGATGAGGTAATCTTAGAATCCGAAAAAAGGTGTTTAGAAAGATCAAAAGAATTTTAAATTCTGGTATTTACACATTTGAACAGCGGTATACTACTGTTGTCTTTATTTAACCCTGCAATTCTTTATTTGTAAGACTGTATACTGCTTGTCAATCAATGGATGAAAACATCGCTTAGTCAAAATGGTACGATCCGTCTAGGATCAAATAGTTGACCTTTTGTTAAAGTGTCTAGATAATTTGTCGCCTCCAACAGATGTTTAACCTGAAGTGTCTTCTATTATTCTTAGTGGATCTACAGCTTCTAATATACTTAATCCAACCAATGTAAAAACATTTACTAGTAATGAATACGCTGCAAAAGTGTTTATACCGTATATTCTTAATATTGGAAAAGATTGCGTTTGGCATGTACGTTCATAATAGTTTAAAAGCGACGACTCGTGGAAAACGTGGTAAAGTTATTCGAGATGTTCAAGATGAATCAAAAGTTCAAGGAAACTTGCAAAAATTCGTGCGTCTAGACGACAATTAAGTTAAATTCTTTCATTATCCTGACGATAGAATAATCAGAGCTGGCATAGAAAATGAATTTTACCGCCATTTTAAAACTATAATCTATGATTTATTTAATAATTTCTAGACCCGTGTCTACATAACATGATCAGTTTCACAAATTTGTTAACTTTTAATCAATAATGTATTTCTAAAGTTGAAAACATAATTATTAAGTATATCTTAAATGTATTTCCTAAAATTTGAGATATCTACTGAACTATATATAGGTATGATTCATCAGGTATATGATGTTGTATTACCAGTACCTCATGTCGGCCATCTTTAGTTTGTCGGCCATATTAGAAATTTTTTTCGTGGCTCCATATCTGAATTTTGTTTATACCCCTTTAACTTTCACTTTGCAAGTGTTACATGCCTTTACCATAAAGCGATCAATCATTCCTAAATCCGCTGGACTATGTAGATACAAATTAAGTTAAAACGTTTTCACACAAAAGGATGAGACTTAATTTCTTTTTATATTATTTTGGTGGCACTCAACATTAATTATTTCTGCACCGGTCTTGCTCCTTTCCCCTTTTATAGATCGTGTGATTCTTTCGGTGTTTGTTGTTTTCTTAAAGTTGTCGCTCTGTATTTGATAAACGAGTTTTGAACATCGGTACTTAAAGGCAACAGTAGAATACCGCTGTTAAATAGTAATGATTCGATCAGGCAAAAACAAATCCGGGTAACAAACTGAAACCGAGGGAAACACATCAAGTATAAGAGGAAAACAACGACACAAAAGAAACACTTGACTACAGCAAAACCCAAGTTACATAGAAACATCCGACAAGAAGTCAATGTTCCGATGTTGATTTAAACAAAGATTAATATATTTATTCTGTGAAACTTTACTGTTTAAAATCTTTTTTAACCTCAGTAGTTGTAAGCCTTAGTTATGCTTGGCACGAGCAGGTTTATATTCTATTCCATGGATTCTATTTTTATTCAATATAATTATGTTATATATAATGCATATCATATACCGCCAAAGAATATTATTTTCTGCAAAGATTTGCAGAACTTGCATCCTATTTTACCGACCACATTAAAGTGGGATATTCTTTTTTGATGCGTTCAGGTTTTAATACGCCCTACGCCTCATTTATAATGCGAAATAAAACTCACTAATTATTATTAAGATATAAACTTAAGAAATCATTATGCAGTTAGAATAAAAATATTAATGTAACTACATGAAGCAAGACGTTTTTTTTTTTGTTACGGTGTATGAAAAATACAAGTCACTTTGTAAGTACTTTATTATCAACTTAGTTTTTGAAGGGTGCATGGTACTCTTTATTTTTATGACATTTTATCGCGGAAAAGAGATTATTTTTTCAACAACTTTCAAATTAACTATTGCGAATAATTGTTATCTCTCTTTTGTGTTGCAATACATTTGTTTAAACTTAGAATCATAATTAAATCTTATACCCCCCCTCCCCCCCACCCCCCACGAACCCAACTATAAAGTAAGTGGTTGTATTTCTATAGAAAAAGAGAGGCAAAAAATACCAAAGGAACATTCAAAGTCATAAGTTAAAAATAAACTGACAACGCCATGACCAAAAATGACCAACAGACAAACAACAGTACTCAAAACACTACATAGAAAACTAAAGACTGAGCAACACGTACCCCACAAAAACTTGGGTGATCTCAGGTGCTCCGGAAGGGTAAGCAGATCCGTTGTGTTGTTCATGTTAGTACAACCCAGTAATGAGTATAATTCGGTAGGTCACATTCGGAAAACGGAAGACGGGATTATAGATACGACAATTGGAACATATCCGCTATCATATGTGAAATGGATATTCCATAACGATCAACCAACTCGTTATGGCGTCCGTAAAATTTACAAAGGGATGACTTCAAATTCACCACTTGAAACTCTTTGTTTATTTGAAAGATTTCATGTGAGAAGCAACCCTCTGTCAAGGAAATCATTATAGGAAATACAAGCCCTGGAATATCGTATCAACTGGCAGATATATACTCCGTATGCAGGCGCTGCTGGAATGGTGCTACATAGAAATGGAAAGTTCACAATTGGGAAGCTGAAATCATCCCTTTTGAAGTAAAGTTTTGTATTCAACCGGCAATTATTGTCAATGTCTAGCTAGATGTAAGTCAAGATATGAGGCACACTTTACTGTATCCGTTGTATCCTTTGTCTCAAGTTCGATGGGATAGTTGCTTTTAACATATTCACCAAATGTTGAGTTATTTAGTGAGAGAATATCATCTGTATAGCGGAAAGAAAAGTTAAAGGATACTGCTTACTTCTTTTATTTCAAGCAAGGACAGAAGCTCATAAACTCGGCAGGAGTTCGGGAAAGTCGACCACCTTGCTTCGGAAGTTGATATTGATAATATAAAAATATTTGATCATTTGATGGAGTAAAAGGTAATATAGATAGATGTAAAAAGTTGAGAACTGGTTCAAAGTGAGAAGGACATCGGAATACATGTACATATAACACGAAAAATGAATATCCATAGATCAAAGTCTGATTTCCACTACAGCGTGAATCAACAAGATTTTTCAAATCCTTCACACGAATGTGTTATATCTGGCTTATTTTTTTAAAAGTGTTATAAAAAGTTTTGCATAATTTAAATCATCTCGCATAATGTCCCTTTATTGTAGCGATGAATTAACAAATGTTCACATTATTAAGTTCGACAATTAAAATGTGCGTCAACGACAATTTTTGTTATTTCAGTCTAACAAACACAGGAGACGTTAAGGATTGTTTCTGCCTCAAATCTATCAAATTGGAAAATTAAAAAGTAAAACCCCAATTGGCAACAATACACGATAACTATCAAACGAATTACATGCTGAAGTACATTATAATGTGCATTTTAATCAGTGAAAATAATTACCTTACACAGGCCATTATTTTATGCCTTGAAGTAAATTTCATTGAAGCTTGGTATCGTCCGGGTTGATTCTTCAAAGGAAAGACCTATTGTTCTCAAAGAAAATAACTCTATATAGGAATTATGTAATTAAGGTGAGTCTAGGTGGTCGAGTGGTCGAGAGCTCTGGACACAGTGTAGGTGGTGTTGTCTTGATATCTCAATAGCATGAGTTCGAATCCCGGCGAGGGAAGAACAAACATTTGCTTCCGCAAATTTGCAGATTTAACATTGTTGTGCTGATATTTAGAGTAATTATGAATATAACATGTGTTTTCAGCCGTGTATCACTTTCACTGGTGATCCAATGGATGGATCTGTCGTAGAGTTGTCACTTGTATAGACATATTTATCAAATATTTATTTTTGTGACTGCATCTTACGATCCTTTACGATAGATAATTTAGCTAATCTGCAATCAATTCCATCTTCATGCCTAATATATCATGTACTGTGTTACAAGTCTAGATTCTACTGACGAGGAAATGTAAAACTAGGCCACCGAAAGCTGAATTTTAAGTTCAGTCTAGGTGGTTGAGTGGTCTAGAGCGATGGACACAGTGCAGATGGTGTTGTCTCGATATCTCAATAGCATGAGTTCGGATCCCGGCAAGGGAAGAACAAAAATTTGCCACCGCAAATTTGCAGATTTAACATTGTTGTGCTGATATTAAGAGTAATTATGAATGTGGTGATCCAATGGATGGATCTGTCGTAGAGTTGTCACTTGTTTATACGTTCTTAGTATATAATTATATATGTATATCTTATATATAAGTCATCTCAAAACACAAATAATATTAGATCTGCAAATTAGAGTCAGGAATTGTTTGTGTTCTTTCCTAGGCATGATTCGAAAGCTTGCTTCTGTGAAAGGCATTACTCGACTAATGAAAGCTTTATTTTAAAGTCTAGTTGATCGAGTGGTCTAGGGCGTTTGACCCATTGCAGGCGATGTGTTTACGATTTCACAGAATCATGGGTTCGAACCCTGACGCAAATTTGCAGATCTAACATTGTTGTGCTAAATTTGAGACAAATTATATATATAGGTTTGAACGTAGTTTTCAACTTAGACTTGTTTTTATATATATATATGTTTATATATTGAGAGGAATACTTAAACTATTTGTCGTTGGGACGTTTTTGTCCACTAAAAAGTATATAAATGTACATATTCATGTATATTATACCCTTGAATTATATGCCAAAACTAAATAAAAATAGGAAACCTTTTTGTTCTTTAATTGTTCGACGAACATGACATGAGTTTTTGCTGCATTATATTTTTTATATTTTCTAAATATTCATCAGTGCAAGAAATTTAATTGTTATATAAAAGATATTGACATTTACCTTTTTCTTGAAAAAATACCCTTTCAAACAAAAACAAAAAGACGTAGATGTTAGCAACTATACTTCATCGTATTGTCTTCAAAAATGAGGAACAACCCTTTCCGCATTTAAAGCTGCGATAAAGCACCTACTAGGCAAAACGCTAACCAAGTCATACGAGAAAATAAACAACCTGATTAACGTACAATTTCTTCGCACTTCTATATTTTTTAGTAAAAGTAAAAGTTCACAGAATTGCTGTACGGTGTTTGAAGCAAGAAAGAGCTTGATCATTTCATTTTTAAGGCTAACCCTTGTTTTGAGTTTTCCTTTACCAGCGTACCTTACTGTTGGTTATTCAGCTAAATTGGGGTAAGGTAATTGGAGTGCTAACATTTGTGGCATTAACACAAGGCACGAGGAGAACATGCTTTTAATCCGATTCGGAGAGATTTAGACGTTAACGTTATAAATTGTATGTAGTGACAGAGAGCAGGATATACTTTGATTTTGGAAATTTTTCATGTTTTAATTTTTTAATCTCCTCTATCTCTAGTTTATCAACACAGAGTAAAATATTAACTTGATTATATTTAATGAATGCATGATTATCGATTTTATATTATAAAAAAAATATATAAAATTTCAAATGATTCAAAATCCAGAAAAATATCATTTTTTGGTATCTTTGAGTCATTTAGGTGACCAATGTTTTATGTTTTAAACACTCAAGATCAAATATTTAAATCAAAAGAAGTTTCCAACATGGAAATATAATTAGCTAGGGGACACATGGTTGATGACTCATAATGATTTACTTCGTGTCTTTATTTTTGAACATGAACATAATCTATATCACTTCATGATATGCAACACGTTGTCAACATACATGAAGCGATATATTTATTCATTAAATACAAGTTTTGATGCTGAGATTTAATGTAGTTTTCTCAGTTAATAATGACACATTGTATTGGCAACATGTTTTACTTTGTGAAATACGTTTTATATCTCATGTAACATTTGATAGGAAATATATTTTGCTAGTTTATTCGCAATTTCTTCAATATATCTTCTAGCATAATCAAGTCTTTATGAACTCTCATTGAACTAATCTAATTTGTTAGATTTAAGATCAATTTGGTTCCCTTATGTTCAAACAAAGTTAATTTTACACAATGAAATGAGATAATACAATATAAAACATTTGGGACTGATGAATCGAATAATCTATGACATGAATGAATGTATATGAGAGGTCCGTACAATGACATTCACCATTACGGAGCTTTAAGTTGATATCAATTTACTTTGTTTTACATGTCATCAAATTACTGTATATATAAACATGAATAACCGGAATAACGGCCTATTTTGATCATTAAACATTTGTCATTCTTTCAAAATTTTCAAATAAGAGAATCGTTTGATTTTTTTTAGGATATTGTATAGAGTAAAATAACAAAAATACCGAACTCCAATGAAAATTCAAAACGGAAAGCCCCCTATCAAATGGCAAAATTAACAGCTCAAACACATCAAATAAATGGAAAACAACTGTCATATTCCTGACTTGTTACAGACATTTCCTTATGTAGAAAATGGCGAAACTGGTTAAATAAACGAAATACATGAGAATCATTGACTGGATACTTTATTCTCTTATAACAACACGATACAGAGAAAATATACATATCTATGGGAGATATAACTCACACTTTGAAAAGAATAACTCTGATTCAAACAAAAAAGATTTCTGAAACTAACATTATTTCTTGATTGACAGTATATGTGTTACGTTTGGAGGACGTATTTTTCAGCAAACAACCAGCATCCCCACGCAAACCAGGTGTGCTTTATACAAGAGAGTCTTAAGAATAATGAATAGAAACTAGCATCATCCTTAAACTTCACGTTCTATTATACATCCTCTAATGTGATGTAATCTAAGATTGATGACTATGTTGAACGCACAAGTCCCATCGAACTTGTATAAAGGATACAGAAGATACAGAAACGTCTGCCTCATACCGGTATAATGACTTACATCTGAAAATTGACAAAGAGAGTCGGTTGAGAACTAAACTTTATAACACAAAAGATGATTTCTGTTTCCTCACTTATTTTCTATGAAAAATGACAAATTACAGCAAAATCAAAAATAATTCAGAGTGAGGGATGGTGTTTTTTGATATACATATACCTTCCCCCTCTCCCCCAAAAAATGAGATTGAGTGATCGTTTATAGATCAGCAGTATTTGTTCACAGTTTTAAACTACAATTAATGTATATTGTTATAGACAAGCCTACGTTTGACGCTTTTACAGTTGTCCAAAAATATCGATATCTACAAGAAAGGAATTGCAGTTTTATATTGAGTAAAAATATCGATTGTCAATATGAGGAGAAAAATTTTCAAACGATGCTTTAAATTTAAATTTTTTTCCTAACGTTCAATGATCGAAAGAATGTGTGCATTTAAAACACAAACCCAGAAGATGTCGTATGCTGGTAAATGAAAATGTAGTTTTTGTTTAAATATAATTGGTATTTTATTACCTCTCCTGACCACCTGAGATAATCCATGTCGTAGGCGGTGCCTTGTCATGACTTTATATATTTATCCGATACTTTTTGTTTGAGCGTATCCCCTTGATATCCGTCCTTGTTTCAACCAAGGAAAATATAACCGGTTGGTTTAAATTGTAAGTGACTAAACTAAATCTGCGTATGTAAATAAATAAAGGCAACAGTAGTATACCGCTGTTCGAAATCGATTGAGAAAAAAAACAAATCCGGGTTACAAACTAAAAAAGAATTAAGAACAGGTTGGACCGTTTTCTGAATATTTGTCGGGTTGTTGTCACTTTGACACATACTCCCTTTTTCATTTTCTATTCTATTTTAAAATGTTGCTGTACGAATTCATTGAATGGGTTTTTTTTTTACTTTATTTTCCGTACATTTCACATATGTCTAATTTGTCAGTATAGTCGAGTTTCTTGTGGTTCGTATTCAGTGTTTTTGTTTTATGTTGTACGTTTTTATGTGTGTTTACTGTTTGGTCTTACATGGTCTTGCCTTATAATATAGTAATTTTATTTTCATTTTCTGTATGTATGTAAAAGTTAAGATAAAAAGTTTACAGCAACTATATATATGCACAGGATTTTTTTGTTTATTTACAGTTTTCTAAAGATCTACTGCTAAATCTCAGATCACAATCACTGCAATTTTGCGGCAACATTAAGACATTTGATTTTTCTACGCTTCAGACTACTATTCCCCATGCTCAATTGACAGATCAACTTCACCATCTCATTAAACAGAGCTTTTTTTCTATAAAAATGGGAATCATAGATATGAATTTCTTGTTTTGGGTTATAATAATTCTTATTTTGTGAAGAACCACACTGATTCTATCAGAAAATATAGTGAATATGATATTATCAAAATGCTGGACTTTTTAATCGATGATATATTTGTTGAGTTTGGAGGATTGATATTTCAACAGACAGTCGGTATTCCAACGGGTACTAATTGTGCACCCCTTCTGGCCGACTTGTTTTTGTACTCGTATGAAGCAGAATTCATTCGAAACCTTCTTAAAGACAAAAAAAAGAAAAGCACCTTCCAAAGTTCTTTAATTTTACTTTCAGATATATTGATGATGTCCTATCACTGAATAACACATATTTCAGTCAGTACTTGCATCTCATATATCCCAGTGAACCTGAAATTAAGGATAGTACTGATACAAGAAGGACTTCTTATATACCTTGATCTTTTCTTCAATATTGACTCAGATGGACGACTTCTCTCTAAAATCTATGACAAACGGAATGATTTCAACTTCCCAATTATCAATTTCCCATTTCTCTGCAGTAACATACCCTCTGCTCCATCGTATGGTGTGTACGGTCTATATGCTCGTGCATGTTCACACTATACTGACTTCATATACAGAAGTGTGCTCCTTACGCAGAAACTGCTCCAACCAACTAATGACATTTTTACCACGTTTTAGATTGTGGTTTAACATCCATGTTGTATGTCTGCTAAGAACCGAACGTGACATATTCCCGAATACGACTGTTATACCGGGAGTGAATTTACATTGCTATACGACGTGTCTCGGTATTTTGTACATTCAACATTCATGTATTTATTTAGATGTTTCTGTTATGGTTTCGGTTGAATAATGTGATATGTCGTATCGTTTGTAGTCCAAATAATTATAAAATTGCCTTTCAATACCAATATTGTCATATTCTTAATGTGAATTTGCATTGTTGTGCGGCGTTTCGCGGTGTTTTGTACAT
Source organism: Mytilus californianus (assembly GCF_021869535.1). NCBI lineage: Eukaryota > Metazoa > Mollusca > Bivalvia > Mytilida > Mytilidae > Mytilus > Mytilus californianus. The sequence goes on along the minus strand of NW_026262679.1, from coordinate 6,414,213 downwards.
CCCATATTGCTATACGACGTGTCTCGGTATTTTGTACGTTCAACATTCATGGATTTATTTTGATGTTTCTGTTATGGTTTCGGTTTGGATAATCTGTTATGTCTTATCGTTTGTAGTCCAAATAATTATAAAATTGCCTTTCCATACTATCATTGTCATGAAAATTGTTTGGACGAATATTGGGAAGATAATTGTATTAAGATCGAGATTGCATGTTTGTTACGAAAGCGCGTCACTGTTTTTGATATCCTGTGATGATTTTCGTTGACGGAATATGTTCGTTGTTGTTCTGTGGTTTGCATGTTGTGTCGACTATTAAATTATTTGTTTGTGCGTTTCTCTGTTATGAATGTTCTTATGTGTGTTTGTGCTGTATTTCTGTCACGTAGTGTTTTAGTGGTATTTGTTAACATTGTCATAAAGCGAGAGGTTTGGCATGCCATGAAACCACTTTCAACCTACCATTTTTTCTTAAACTGTTCTGTACCAAGTCAGAAATATGGCAGTTGTTATCAAATAGTTCGTTTCTATGTGTGTTGGCGTTTGTTTTTGTTGCACTTCGGTGTTCCTGTTGTTCCTTTGTTTTCCTCTTTTAGTTGATGTGTTGCCCTCGTTTTTGGTTTGTAACCTGGATTTGTTGTCTGTCAATCGATTTATGACTTTTGAACACCGGTATAGTACTGTTGCCTTTATTGATTTAGAAGAAAAACCGACATGGTTAGAAAATACTTATAATAACACCATTACAAACACAGTTCCATTCTAATATTATTGTCATGGTTGAAAATACATAGAATAACACCATTACAAACTCAATCCTAATTTAATACTCTTGTACGTGTCTATAAATAGAACAAATCTATTTCATTTTTAGAAATTTACCTGTGATAATATTTAAATGTCACATAAAATATGTCCAAAAATATAGCCATCTGCAAAATAGGGATCAATCTCCGTTTTTATATTTACTTATAATGTAACACATCGATTGTTGTCAATATCAGGAAGAAACTAAGTATTCATAATTAAAGAAGAGGTAATACAAATGCAAACAAAAAATATGTGATCTTTTTACAGTAAAACATATGGGTTTTCGAAGTTAAACTTAATTATCTTTTGAATTCATGTTGAAATGCTAGTATGTTCTTGGTCATAAATCGGTTGAAAACTTGAAATTAGTTACTAGCTTTTTGAATCTGTTGATCATCCTCGACTTATGGTTGGAGATTGTTCCCTTGGTATATTGATCATTTGTCGATTTGCATGTCCATCCATTTGTCCATACACTTTGTAATATCAATACTCCTCCTACGTCGCTTGGTATATTTTAGTTAAAGTTTACAATTATAAACTAATCCAGATGAAATAAAAGCAACTGTATTTAAGATAACAACATGATTAATGATTAATATGTGAACCACAAACAACTATTTTGATTTTCACTCATTTTGTATTATCCTTTTGACTTATATTTTTAATGTTTTAGAAAACTGTTCAGATGATGTTGAGTCAATGCAATGATAGGTTTCAAAAAGTGAAATAACAAAAATATCGAACTCAAAGGAAAATTCAAAACGTAAAGTTCCTTAATAAATGGCCAAAAATTATGACATGAACTTGAAGTTTTATTAAGAAACACCTTTAAAAAGATTAGAATGAAAAAAATTGACGGCACCTTTTGACAATTCCCCTTTGCTCCTGAAAATATTATGCTAAAAAGGATTGTTTGGTGCAACAAATTATATAGGTTTCCGTCAAAGTATAATCGTTATAATATACTGTTATTGGAATAAAACTCTTTCTTAGTATGTTGTCCTATGTATTCGGTTGGCATAAACTTTTTTTCAAATAGGTTTTTACACATTGTGACTTGGATGGAGTGTTGTCTCATTGGCACTCAAACCAAATCTTCTTATACCTATTTAGTTGTAATTTACGTATTTAGGTTGTTTTACTTATTCGTTTTTATCCTGTAGTTAATCGCCACTTCGGTGTTAACATGTATATCAATTATATGGTCATTTTTATATTTTATAAATTTACTGTTTGCAAAAATATGAATTATTCAAACTACTAAATATTTTCTTATCCCAGGCAGATAACCTAGCCGTATTTGGCACAACTTTTTGGAATTTTGGGTCATCAATGCTCTCCATCTTTAGCCCTGTCACCTTTGATAACTATTAGCGTGTCGTAATGTTCTATTGTATTCAATTTGTTTATTTGTGTGTTTCTCTATCCTGTATGTTCTTCTTTTTATTTGTATTGTAGTCCTGTCATGTTATGTTGTCATTTTAGTGTTATATTTAACATTGCCATTAAAGCGGGAGATTTTGCTAGCCAAAAAACCAGGTTCAACCCACCATTTTTTCTTAAAATGTCCTGTACCAAGTCAGGAAAATGGCTATTGTTATCTTATAGTTCGTTTCTGTTTGTGTTGCATTTTAGTGTTTCTGTTGTGTCGTCTTTCTCCTCTTATATTTGATGTGTTTCCCTCAGTTTTAGTTTGTAACCCGGACTGAACACAAGTGCGGCCACTTTCATTTTAGATAAAAACCGTCTAAATTTTAGCACAAATGCTAAAATTGTGAAAATTTCAGTTATTTTGCATGAATTAATGATGCTGGTACCTGATGCATGTGCATTGTATTGTCAAAAACGGCACAATTTTCTGCTTTATTGTAAGTTTCAGTACTTTTGGCTTCATTATGGCTGCCAGTTTTTATTGTTGCTGGTAGCTATAGTTGTATTTCAACATATGAAGACGTTAGCTAATTACTTTTGTCAAAGAATAAGACGATCACGAAACAACATTTACTATCTAATAGATGTTTATTCAGCCAAACATTTATATCAATCAACATTGGATATTGCATAAATTGTAGTTTATCTTAATTAACATTTTCTGCTTTAATAGTTTGATCAGAAAAATCGAATACTAACCTGGTTTACATAATCACAATTTGTGTATTTTATACATTTAAGTATCTGTAATAATCAGATCTAGAAATTCACATTTACATCATTAAGTACATTGATTTGTAAAGCTAACATTCACACAGAACAATATCAGTTCTTTATGAAGAAATAGTTATACTATCATAGAACATGATTGTTTTTAACGTGTTGTTTTCATTTTTTTCGAAAGATTGTCAAATGGGTTTTAGCATGCGACTAACATATATGTTATGTAAAGTCCTTAATAGAGAAAATGTGGATTTGGCTTCATAGCACATTAACAAAGTATAATTAGCCAAATTATTTGATAATTTATCATAATACGATATTGTTTGATAGACCTTATCGCTATTTCAGCATCTGCCACACTTGACCTGAGAACTAGCGACACTTTGACGTCATTCAACACATATTTTTCCTTTGTGGTAGCTGACATTTTCTATTGTGATGTTAAAACTTTACGGAAACCTTTGTGTTGTCTTGTGCAAGGAAAATTGTCCACTAATGCATAAGTAGATAATAGTTAACACTTGTCAGCAATTTTCACAATTTCTATAAACCAGCTTTTGAAGTCCTTGTTTTTATGGCTTATTCTCTGTGTTAAATCTTATATTCAGCCGATAGTTTGTTCGCTATACTGTTCATGAAAGCACCTAAATGAAGCCATAACGTATAACTTACATATACCAGCATTTTTAGATTTGATTGGTCAGTATATGTTTTAGCGCATGACATCGTTAATTTGGATGAACATTTTCGAAAGAATGTGTCAACAACAAACACAATTGTTAATGCGGACGATGTTGTCAGTAAACTACTCCTGTGAAAGTTCTCTTGTATAAAGAAAAGAAAACATACTTTCAAGTTGAACAAGGCTGGTTGCTTGATTTTTGTGTTTCTCTGTTTTATCATGTTTATGGTCGGGCTTTCTCATATAAAACGATGATGTGGTATGATTGCCAATGAGACAACTCTCAACAATAGACAAAATGACACAGAAATTAACAACTTTAGGTCACCGTACGGCCTTCAACAATGAGCAAAGCCCGTACCGCATAGTCAGCTATAAAAGGCCCCGAAATGACAAATGTAAAACAATTCAAACGAGGAAACTAACGGCCTAATTTATGTACTAAATAATGAACGAAAAACAAATATCAAACACAGCAACAAACGACAGCCACTGAATTACATGTTCCTGACTTGGGACAGGCACATACAGAATGTGGCGGGGTTAAACTAGTTTGAAGGCGCCAACCTTCCCTAACCTGGGACAGTGGTTTAACAGTTCAACATAAGAACAAACTATAAAAATCAGTTGAAAAAGGCTTAACTCATCAGATGGATACAAATTGAAATACATCCAATAAAAAAACAAAGTGGACGTGGACGGGTTCGTGTACATTCCAACAACAAAAAGACACTTAGCACAGATCTGAGAGTGCTTGCAGTTACTGACAGCTAGGTCGAAGCCAATAGCAACTAATAACGAAAAATCATGCATCTAAGATTAAATTACTTTAATGGTGACCTTTTGGAAAATTGAGTTTTAATCGTAGATCTTTGAATGTTTCTTTTCAATTTATTTACAATTTTTACATATATACTTTAAGTTTAGCAACTATTTTTAATTTTACGTTTGAAAAATAATCTATAATTCGAAACATACCAATAAATGAAATATTATACCAAAGAAAATCAACCGTAAGGGCCAAGTTTTACTCGATTAAGAATTAATTATAAAGAGGTCTGATTGTATGGTACGCCACAGGCAACACCTCACAAATTCACACTTAAAATCGAATATTCAGTATCTGGTTTAGGCTCCGTTGGCATAAATAGCCCCGCATCGATTATGCCTTCCTCAAAGATGTTCAATTGGAGCAAGATCAGGTGAACGACATGGCTACGGCAAAATGTTGATGTTGTTTGCTTGTAACTCTTGTATTGTAAGCCAACCAGTTTGTTGCTTAAAATTGTCCTGTTGATAAACAAAACCATTATTTCTGTTATTATCATTAACGGGATCATAACGGGCGTATAATGTCACTGTGTGCATTTAAGAGTTTAATTTTACACCACCAAATTTGTTTCCCTGTACGATAGACTCCTTTACGTACCATCAAACTATCACCTTCGAAACGATCAACGAAGCTGGCGAATACAAATGTTCTGCAGGACATCTCCATATTCGTAGTCGGCCATATGTAAGTTAAATTGTGAAGAAAGTTGTTCTGCAGGAAATCAACATATTCGTCGTCGGCCATATGTAAGTTAAATTGTGATGAAAGTTGTTCTGCAGGAAAGCAACATATTCGTCGTCGGCCATATGTAAGTTTAATTGTGAAGAAAGTTGTTCTGCAGGAAAACAACATATTCGTATTACGTACTGTTTGGCTGGAAACACATACGCACGTTATTCTCTAGGGATCAGTGATTTTGGTCTTCAGATCTAGGCCTATCTAGAACGGAACATGTGGTCCTGAGACGTTCTGATAACCTCCAAATTGTGCCAAGGTGAACGCCAAGGTCTACTACGACACTAACATTCATTCCGCCTTCCATCATACTGATTACTCGATGACGGTCATTTTTTGGATGTTCTCTACGGTGTCCCATATGAATAATTCTTACAAAAAAAATGTTTTCTCTCCTTTAAGGTAGCACAATACACAGATTTTTTCATTCCCAATCAGACAACTTTAAACTGATGTAATTACTTTTATATAAACCTAACATTTATAAATGAGTAACCAACGGAAAGAAGAGTAATCTTTCAAATGGTTATAATTTCATTATTACAGAATTATTACACAATTGATTATGATGTAATTTGTTGCTAGATGTCACACATTTAAATGAAATTAGATTATAAATGATGCTCAATGCCAACATTTTTGCAAATCCAAAGAGATAATTCAAACACTCATGAACTAATCAAACATAACCAAAAATAAAGAAAATCTGGACGAACTACTAGAGTATGCATAAAGGAAAGGAATTTCGCTATTTACAGGAATTTAAAAAAAATATTAGTACAGCAAATGTTATTGAATCTATTCATCTTTACCAGTTTTGATAGTATATATAAACAGTTCGTGCCAACGCGACACATTTGACTTTTTCCATTAGTTGACAAGATTATTTCAAATCGTCATTCTATAATGACGCCAAATACACAGCAGCAAATTGCTCGAAAACCTATCAATATAAAGGGAAAATGCAGGATATTCAATAGACTTTTAACAGAATACCGTGTTACGATAGAAAATACAAATGGCGAATTGAAGTGCTTGAAAAAGAGGGACAAAAGATACCTGAGGGACAGTCAAACTCATATATCGGAAAACAAACTGACAACGCCATGGCCAAAAATAAAAAGACAAACAGACAAATAATAGTACAGATGACACAACATAGAAAACCAAAGACTTAGCAACACGAACCCCACCAAAAGCTGGGGGTGATCTCAGGTCCTTCGGAAGGGTAAGCAGATCCTGCTCCACATGTGGCACCCGTCGTGTTGCTTATGTTATTACAAATCCGGTAAATAGTCTAATTCGGTAAGTCACATTTGTGAAAAGGGAAGGGTACTGTAGTTACGACATAAGGAACATATCCGATATCATCGGTGAAACGGTTATTCCATAACGGTCAAACAACTCGTGATGGCGTCCGTAAAATTTACGAAGGGATGATTTCAACTTCACCATTTGGAACTCTGGATTTAATAGCTTCCTTGTGAGCAGCAATCCTCTATCAAGGAAATCATGATAGGAAACACAAGCCCGGGAATATCGTATCAATTCTGAGATATATACTCCGTATGCAGGCGCTGCCGGAATGTTGCTACATAGAAATGGAAAGGTCACAATTGGGAAGCTGAAATCATCTCTTTTGTCATAAAGTTTTGTTTTCAACCGACCCTCATTGTCAATTTCTAGATGTAAGTCAAGATATGAGGCAGACTTAACTGTATCTGTAGTATCCTTTATCTCTAGTTCGATGGGATAGATTAGTTCAACATAGTCAACAAAGCATTCGGGACACTGTGGAGACAACGAAAGAACAATATGATAATACATTTGTAATTAGGTCAATAAAGTGTCATATCATATTTATGTTATATGTTATGTATCCCGCTATACAAATGTTTTTCACGTTCTTGTCTCTGTGTAAATTTACACAAGACATTTTTTTATTTTTACAAAGTTCAATAAGTAGATCGTTCAAATCGCAGCTACTGAACAGAGCCAGTAAAATAACTAAAATTTTATTGTTGTTCATAGTTGTTCTCGTTTCTCGTTTTTTATATAGATTAGACCGTTGGTTTTCCTGTTTGAATTAGTCATTTTGGGGCCCTTTATAGCTTGCTGTTCGGTGTGAGCAAAGGCTCCGTTTTGAAGGCCATACTTATGACCTATAATTGTTAACTTCTAATACATTGTGACTTGGATGGAGAGTTGCCTCATTGGCACTCATACCACATCTTCTTATTTATATATAAGAAATACATATATAATACATATGCCTGTGTTCAATGTGTATCGAAAAACGAACCTTCTCAAAGTAGGTTTCCTGTCGTGCTAGGCATAGAGGTAAGCGTCAATAACGATTAGTTTCGGAAAATGTACAATAGACGTCGAAGTTGTGTAATTTATATGTTTCATTTATTCGTAATATAATAATAAGTTTTATCTATACTGTTATTGAATTGTAATGCATACTATCATCGTGAGTGTGCAATTGTTATGTTTTAAACTCGTTATTTGGGCTTCCAAATGTTTCTCCAATTACACTGTATTTATTAATTGAATAGCAAATTTTCATCCACTCATTTATGTATGTATGTATCTTCAATTGATATGATTTTGTTAAGAGTGGCTTGATGCTTATCGCTTATCCATACGTTTTTGTTCATTTGTATCTTAAAAGGCTTCCGTTTACTTTTTTTTGTCTTCACTTTTCATAGACTAACATATAAGAAACATTTTGGAGGCATTGTCATTTTTTCAACAGAACAGTTCAAGGCAATAAATGGTTATCCAAATCAATTCTGTGGGTGGGGATCCAAGGACGACGAGGTGTTTAACAGGTAATACAAATGATTCGCTAGGCACCATGTCAGCACCGCATTTCTGCACAGATGAAAATGTTAAATAAACAAAGCATAAATGTCTGTGATCTAAGTGTGTTTGTGTCAATCGTAACGTTATTTTTTCCGTTTTGACAGTTTTTAACAACGAAATTATCATTCCAACAAACTCAACACATGTTGTCGATAAAAACAACCTGGCAGTTTAATGATATCTTTTGTACTGTTTTTGTCTGATGACCCAACCTGTTAACCAACATGGCTGACCTGTCTTAACTTAAAAAATAAAGATAAAATGCAAGTTTTGTTTACACATTTGGCAACGGCTTTGAATAGAAAAAAGAAATGAAAGAGACGGAAAAGTACATAATATTGGGATATACCTACTGGCTGTTTACATCAAAACTGTCAGACGACTTCTTGTAGGAGTTATTGACTTGAAATGACAAACAATAACAATATTTTTCAATTATACCTATAAATTGAACACTATATAACAAAGAGATAAATTTTAATGACACAAAAGATCATAAGGACAAGATCTACAAATAAGTCAACATGACTGAAATCCTTATTGGAGTTATTGCATCTTAAAAAAGATTGTTTGCCATTTGTTTTCGCTTTTGCTTACTGAACTGAACCGCTCTTAAAATATTGGGGTCTGTTATTCAATACGTCGTTAAACTAATCATATGATTAATTTGAACGAGTCGTTAAATGTTAATCGCATTATTAGTAAATACAAAAATTAAATTTTGTTGTTCAACTTTTTTTAATCATTGTATTAGTTAATCACTGTATTAATTTTTAATCATATGATTAATGTTTAGTAACTATCAGGTGCCTCCGACAATGCTTTGTAAATCAAGGCCTCTATAACTTCCTGATCTGCAAAAGTATATATGGCTGACCAAACCAACCTTTATCCTTGGCCAACAAAGCTCCCCAGATTGCGCAAAACCAAATATTCAATTGCTCAGGAAAATGTAATCCAAGAAGAAGATGGGAAATATCTTCATATATTAAGAGAAAAACATAGTAACGAGGTCACAAACAAAAAAAACAAAAGATTTGGGAAGAAATAACAATGAAAATAATATCCCTGTGCATAGCCTACAAAACTGCAAATGAGATTAGAAATAAATGGAGGAATACTGTTTCGAAAGCCTATACAGATCAAAAACTGGAAGGGGTCCTCCACCAAGGCCAGGACCATCAAAATATGGGACCGTCATAGATATGATGAAAGACAGATCAAGGTTCACTGAAATTGAAGGAGGAATCGACATATTAGTTTCTGGTAAATACATTTATAGTCCTTTATACTTTTAATACTATTTTGCAATTCAAAAGGCAAAATAATTGCTCACATCAAACGTCCTCTTTTATATACAAATCAAATTGAAGGACAGATGCTTAAACGTAATTTCGGAAAAAATCGAAAAATATGTACATGAAAATATTCAAATTGTCGAAACCACCCCCCTTTTATCCGAATTTGACCAACCGAATTAGACTTCTCACCGGATTCGTACTTACATAAGCAACATGACGGGTGCCACATGTGGAACAGGATCTGCTTACCCTTCCAGAGCACCTGAGATCACCCCATGTTTTGCTGGGGTTCGTGTTGCTCAGTTTTTACTATTCTATGTTGTGTTTTGTGTACTGTTGTTTGTCTGGTTTTTTTTTTTTTGTTTTTTTTTTTTTTGTTTTGCCATGGCATTTTCAGTTTGTTTTTGAATTTGTGAGTTTGTCCCTTTCGAATCGTTCGCCTTTGTATGTATTCATAAAGAGTTCTTCGAATTAATTGTAAAAAAAATTTAAAAAAAAGAAACTAATTCCTTACCAGCGTGATTTTTTCAAGAATTTATTAATCCTTTTGCTCATTCTAAAACTGCTAAGCAAATACCTGCATTCTGAATGTTTTTTAATCATCTTAAATGTATACAAAATGTTATTTAGATAGAACCAATGATAACGAAACAAATCGATGAAAGTGTTAATGTTGCCTCCACGTCACAGGTGTTCGAACACATATGTAGTTTATAAATTAACTCATGCATACTTATTGTGTTGATAAAGACACAGCCTTGGGAAGTATGTTTATTTCTATTTTATTGATGTTATTATCTATTTATTTCGATAGTAAATTAGCAAAACAAAATCACGCAAGGCATACTCGAGAAAATCTAAATAAGATCAAACATCATCAGGAAACATGATCTCCACTGAATTTTAAATCTTAATTAGAATTCATATTGTATGAGATTGTAAGCATTTTATCAGGGTCTTGAGGGCATAAAATAGGTTTTCATGGTGAACCTTCTATAATGACGAAAATGCTTTTAAAAGATATCGTTGCATGATTATCAATAACATAAAGGAATGTGGACACTACAAAACTGCAGCCAAATATATAGTTTATTTGTTCATATAGTCACCATACTTTATGGAAAAGATCACATCCCGATGTACAAAGAAGATTATATCAAATTGCAAGAAAGGTAGATGATTTCAGTTAAAATAAATAAATATTTGCAATAATGTCGCCAAGTATGAAATTTAAAGAATCTTTAATCTTATAGTATTCACCTACTTTAATGATAAACATTTCACTGGAGGTCTAAAGGTACTTATATCTAATGTATATTTCTGATTTTCATTAATATGAACAAATTATTGCACTCACATACAAAACAAAAGTTACAGCAATTTTTTTCTTATATCCTTCCATTTTATACTAAAACTAGAGGCTCTCAAGAGCCTGTGTCGCTAACCTGTATCTACTGTGGTTTTTGAAATAAGGTTAAAATCATAATAGATAGTATAAGATACCCTAATAATGATTGAGGCCAAGTTTGGTATAATTCGGCCCAGTAGTAACATTTAAAGTAGGTCGTCCCATCGCAGTCTTACAATAGTTACTGAAGACCCCTTATCATTAATAAATGATTTTTCAAGTTGTGACCATTTGAAATTGTTTTTTTACAATTTTCCCATAGACTTCTATAGTAAACCCCTATGTTCTATTTCATGGAGGCCATGTTGGTTTGATGACATCTGTCATTGGATACATTATTCAATTAAGATACCCTTTTGAAAATTGTGGCTAAGTTTAATTCTATTTGGCCCTGTAGATTAAGTGGAGAAGTTTTTTGTAAAAGATTACAAATTTTTACGAAAAAATTTGAAAAAATGACTTTACAGGGCAATATCTCCTGAAGGGGTCAATTGACAATTTTGATCAGATTTGCTCTTAATGCTTTAGTTTCAGAGATATAAGCAAAACTGATTTTACCCCCATGTTCTATTGTTAGTCATGGCGGCCATTTTGGTTGTCGGGCGCGGTCATCGGATACATTTTTAAACTAGATATCCTAAGGATGATTAAGGCTAAGTTTTGTTTAATTTGGTCTAGTAGTTCCAGAGGAGAAGATTTTTGTAAAAGATTACAACAATTTGCGAAAAATTGTGTTTGAAAAATTGACTTTAAAGGGCAATAGCTCCTTATGGGGTCAATTGACAATTTTGGTCATGTTTGACTTATTTGTAGATTTTGTTTTGCTGAACAATTTTGCTGTTTACAGTTTATCTCTATTTATTATAATATCCAAGATAATAACCAATAACTGCAAAATTTCCTTAAAATTACTTATTCAGGGGCAGCAACCCAACAACAGGTTGTCTGGTGCGTATTATAATTTTAGGGCAGATAGATCTTGACCTCATGTCAGATTTACTCTTAATGCTTTATTTTTAGAGATATGAACCCAAAACTGCATTTTACCACCACGTTCTATTTTTAGCCATGGCGGCCATCTTGGTTGATGGGCGGGGTAACCGGATACATTTTTTAAACTAGATACTCTAAGTATGATTGAGGCCAAGTTTGGTTTTATTTAGCCCAGTAGTTTAAGAGAAGAAGATTTTTGTAAACGTTTACGGACAACGACAGACGACGACACACGACGGAGGACGACGGACGACGGACGCTAAGTGATGAGAAAAGCTCACTTGGCCATTTTAGGCCAGGTGAGCTAAAAACAAAGAAAAATGATTGAGCTACAAGACTCCAAAAAAAACAGAAACAGATCTCAGGTACTGCGGAAGGATAAGCAGAGCCTGGTCATCTTGTGTAAACAGTTTATATATTCCAGAGCTGTTTTTTTTTCAGATTATACAACACACACTGTAAACAAATTGGCTGGACATCAAACAATAATCTGAAATTTTGTTGTAAATCCGTCGGTAATATGTTTACGTGCATATAAATATTATGTTGATTCATTTAAAATATATAAGTGTTTTGCCGTGTAGTCATAAAATGAATTAGATATATAAGACCCTTTATCTGAAGGTAATGGGTATATATATTGCTGCGGGCAAGAAGCACAGGACAACAGGACAACTTACCGTTAAACAACGCTGTAGTGTTATTAACAAATGCAGTTCAGTAAAAGGGAGAAGAATGTTAAGGTGGTCACACTCAAATACCACTTAATCTTCAATAAGAGACAAAGTAATGTTATGTATGCAAAAGATCGATTTTCCTTCAAAAAGAACTTTGCCGTTGATTTTCAATTACGTTGATTCATCTTCATTGAGTAATGCACACCCCTGTTGCGAGACGGAGTTTCAAAAACCAGAAGCTGTGTAGTCTGTCGGTCCAGTGATGATAAATTATTGATATCATATAAAATTGAAAATTGAAGCCACCAATGTGTCTTCAACACAGCGAGAAAATCCCACACGCAGAGGCGGGCTTCAGTTGACCTCTTGATATATATACATATATACCTAATATAATTCATTTAAATAATATGTTCAGCTTACAAAATACCTTGCAGTTTAGTTGTTATTGTGTTGGTTTGTCGCATATTCAGTAAAGCACAACCGTGTTGTTAGACGAAGATACCAAAACCGGCAGTTATGTAGTTTATCTGTCCATTCATGACAATGTTGTCTGTATCATATAAACATATAGTAGTCGATACTTTTATCCGTTTTTTTTTTAAATTCTTGAAACTTATATAGGGGTACAAGGTCCGTTCTGTAATTAAAGCAACTAATCAACAAGTCCGCGTAGTGTTAACATTAGTCATTTCTCAATGGAAGCAGAAAAAATGAAATATCTATTATCTAGTGCGCTGGTTACATAGAACTGCAACATTTGATGGTTTTACATTTCTTTTTATTAGAGTTGGAAAATTCATGAATAAGATACATTATATGTATCAAATAACAAATCGAAAATGTTGAACCCTGTAATTAAGTTAAGAAAGTCATTGTGCACCGAATTCATAATTTTTGGAGTGAAATTTATATCATGTAGTATTATGTTGAACGTCAACAACTGGATTCCTTTATATTATCCATTTTAAATCAGTCATATATAACAGACAAGTTTGTATGATGTTATAAAGCCATCTTAAGCATTGTTTTCTGCATGCACGATGGCAGTAAAATTTTCGTTTTCGAACCTGTGTGAAATATTTTCTTTATCGTTCGTTTGGTAAAACAACATTCCCTGGAATAATATCATTGTGCATTTACGGAACTCTACAGTTGACAGTATGGGAAAGCTAACTAAAGGACGTACAGAAACACGCTGTGCGTTCAGCCAATTAGACCATGTAGCTAGTGTGTGTTTACGTGTGTTAGTCAATTATTGACCATTGATGTAATGTTGTTCGACCAGTAGTCATTGAGACGGTATGTATCCTTTCCTTCTTTCTTCGGTATGTATTCTAAGTTAAAATAGTTACAGAATTTACGTTAAAAAATGTTAGATGAATATGAAAATAATGTACCTTAAGCATAATACAAATAGTAAGTTATTGTGTTGCTGAAAAACTTAACCTGATCAATTGTCATAGCCTTTTTAAACTTTTGGATTATACAATGAGCACTAGAAAATTCGTTGTCGTACTTTTTACAAGTTTTCATTTCATTCGTTAGATGTGTTTGAGCTTTTGATTTTGTGATTTCATAAAGGAATTTCCGTTTTAAATTTCCCTTGGAGTTCGGTATTTTTGTTATTTTACTTTTTCCTAGTTAACATTTATTTTTATTTTTAAAGGTTTCAATCAAAACAAAAGCTTTAGTGTATACAACAAAGACTAAGAACATAGACGGTAAAACATTGTCTCCACCAGATGCTCATTTTGACAATAAATCTCCTCGCTGATGCTCGAGGCCAAATGTTTTGAAAATACAAAGCTTACTAAAAAAGAAGATATTTAAAAAATATCAATAAAACCTTTTTAACTGCCAGAAATGGCGGAGGATAAACTTATTCTTTAGAATGTGTCTTCAGTATCTTTTGCGTTTCTTTTAGGTAACCTCATAAAATTTCATTCAGATGTTGATTGCACCCTGGTAGCAGAACTTTTTTCGGATTTATGCTGATAATTAATATATATTTTAATTAATTGTTTTATAACAATTAAAAGTTTTAAAGATATGATGTTTTTGCGTGGAATATATGAGGTGTATTGCATATAGGGTTTAATTCAATTGTCTCTTAATGAAACGATATTTGGCCTTGGTGTTGTCAGTTTCTCCTTGACTTATGAGTTCTGAATGACCACTTGTTACCTTCCGTCTCTTTGTTTCAACCCTTGTTTAAGGGTAGAGTATACAACATAAAAAAGATTAAACGTATAACTTATATAGACTCACAGCGATTACGAGCTTGAAATATTGTATAGACATCAGACTATTGTTGAAGACTGTATTGTGGTTATTTTTGTCAATGGATTCCAGTCAGATTGAAGCATAACTCTTTTCTTTTTTCATTTTATAAAAACAATTTCACAATGTGTGTGTAAATAAAGAACAGAACTTTGACACATATTTTTATTTTCCAAAAGAAGGCTCTAGGACAAAAAAATAAGAATTACGTTACTTCGCAATCGTTTCGCGTTTATTATAGACTATGAATGAAATTGTTGATGAATTCAACGACGAAAAACTTATGACAAAATTCTTGAAGCCCTTTTTTTCAAAATCTTATAATACAATCAATACATTAAACGAGTGAGCAAAATCTGATCAATTGAATAAAAAGTCTTAACATTAAATCTTTATTTAATACGTCATTGTTATAATTTAAAAAAAACGATCATACCTTTAATAATCAATAAAAATGAAAGTGTTGCCAAAATAGGTAACAGCTGATTGAAAAGTAGTTTGGTATTTCAGATAAACGAACTAATAAAACGTATGTGATATTTCAAATAAACAAACCAATACAAAAGTAATTTGGTATTCCATATAAACGAACTAATAAAAAGTATTGTGCTATTTTTAATAAACGAACTAATACAAAAGTAATGTAGTATTCCAAACAAACGAACTAATAAAAAGTATTGTGCTATTTTAAATAAACGAACTAATACAAAAGTAATGTGGTATTCCAAATTAACGAACTAATAAAAAGTATTGTGGTATTTTAAATAAACGAACAAAACAAAGGTAATGTGGTATTTTAAATAATCAAACTAATACAAAAGTAATGTGGTATTTCAAATGAACGAAATAATGCAATAGTAATGATGTTTTTCGAATATACCAACTTCTACAAAAACTATGTGGTTTTGCAAAAACACAACTAATATAACAATAAAATGATTTTCACATGAAATACAAAATTGTTGATTGCACATGCGACAAAAGATTTAAAGTCTAACGTATTTCGACTATGCCATCAGGACAATTTTGATGACAACTACATGTATAATGAAAGCTGTAAAAACAAGATAAAGCTATCAAAACAAATACGAAATATATATATTAAAAATGAAATTATTTACAAGACAATGTTATTAATAATTTACATTATGAGCCATGTCCCTGTAGCATTTATATTATATCATATCATTATGATTTTTTAACATGTCAAATTTAATAACGTTTTTGCGGTTTTAGATCCCAATAACCCAAAATGATCGCCTGATCTGTAAATTTATAAAATGTGTCTTATTTCAGATCGTGAAATTTTGAATGATTGTTTATCGCAATGCGGGAAGCGCATGCATAGCAGAAGCTCACTCTATCGACACATCCACACATTTCGTTATAATATGCTAAGGATAGGAATGTAATGGTAAATATTCATTAAGATGGTAACATTCAATTTCAGGTCTCAATGAAGAAACAAACGATTTTAAGATGAATAAAAGTACAGCTCATGTTTGCAATGACAAAAAAGTGTTGAGGACGTTAATAAGAAGAAGAAGAGTTGGCAGTCAAAGAAAAACAACATACAACAGATCTTACGTCAGAATGCATAGACATTTTATTAGTTCAACTTAGGTAAAACAAAACTATTGTAAAACAAAATTAAGCTCGTTGTTCTCCTCCTATATTTGATGCGTTTCCCTCAGTTTTAGTTTGTAACCCGGATTTGTTTTTATCTCTATCGATTTATGAGTTTCGAACAGCGGTATACTACTGTTGCCTTTATTTAACATACGAAACAGTCGATATATAAGCAACGAAATCAAATACAATAAATACTAAGAGAGATTCCCAACGTTGATACTTATTATATAGTTAAGCTATCTGATCATAGGTATGCAACTTCAGTCGTCTCTATTGAAACTAGTCTATACCTTTCGCAATGTCATGATTATTAAAATGAAAACAAACGATTAAGAATTCATTTGTATGATGTCGAATAGTCGATGCTCTATGCGAAATAGATAGATTTAACCATGGATTATTAGTATTTACCACTTGAAGAAGATAGCGGACAGACAGTTACTGTGGAAAGGTGTTCAAACATTCATGATGCCATTATCCTTTTATATTGAATTTGGATAATACTTTCGTCTATCTTAAAGGTTCTAAGAAAATGCTTACCATAATGTTCAGAAATATCCTTATCGTTGATAAGCATAAAAAGAATAACAAAGTAAAGAGTTAAATATTAAGATACATCAGATATATTTTTGGATCAACGAAAACAATACATTGTAAGTTCATTTTTTACTCATTTATTTTCATGACTGATCACATTTAAACTATCACTGTACTAATGATTTTATCTAACAAAAGATAATGTCATTATGTGTTTTGACTCATTTCCATCGACAATTATTTGTTTTAATGCTAAATAATTGGCTAATAACACTGATCAGGCTCCGTTATCGGTAATGAAACCAACCAAAGGTTATTCCGTTGTAGTTTGAGATTTTATTCCATTTTCTTATTTAACTTCAATTTTGAAGACCACAATACAATTTTTGTATTTGTCAATAATGGAGAAGAATAATAACAAGTATAACTAAAGTGTACAAATGACTATGATAATTAATTTGGTTTGGAGAACACCATAAAATAAAGCTATACAAATATGAGAAAAGGGAGACAACAAACACAATGCAATCAGTTCAGATATATTTTTTTTGCAAAGTGTTGTAAGAGCTGAAGGTCCACTTACTTACTGGGATTTCTTAGTCTATAACTAAGTTATTTAACATAAAATAAATAAGATAATATCAGAAATAAAACTGGACCTTTCACTTCTAAGTGAGAGACATAGAAGTAGAAAATTGATTTCATTTGCAACGATGTCATTATAACACAGTTTACAACATCAATGGTCTGAAGGTTTATGGCAACTTAAAAATCATTAAAAATGTATTATCTAAATGAGATAATATCTATGCTGCATCTAAGTGTTCACAACGCGCACTGTATGAAGTCATTTTTGTGTTATACAATTTTATTTTACTGAGATGTACAATAATTCTAGTACAATTAAAGACCGTTTTGGGGGTTAGACTACAATGCCGCTTTATGATATTATCAGACATAAATAAATATATATTACTTTTTAATACAGACACACTTACATAAGGGCTTCAAATGCGTTGGTACATCGGTATTGAGTAACGTCGTGAAAACTTTAAATATAAATTGTATGTAGTTTAATTAAACATAAGTTCTATAATATTGATATTGAAAAAAGACGGCAAAAGACGACAAAGATCATTTAAAACTGTTGAGTAAAAGAGGAACTAACAACAACATGGCGAAAAACGAAAAACTACGAAAAGCCATACCAGTCTGCTAAACACTACATTGAAAACTAAAGACCGAACAACAAGAACCCCGCTACAAACGAGGGTTCTCCTTTGTAAGACTTTGTGAAGCAATTAAAGGCGCGCGAATGAAAATTCTGAGAGCAATTGGCGAAACAATTGAAAGTGACTCTCCTACGTGATTACTACTTATGAAAGAGATTCCAAATAAGAGCACTGGTTTTCTGCAGTTCTAATTGATATATAACAGACATAAAAGAGTTCATCTTGTAGTGCTTATAAAAGGATGTCCAGAACCGACTGTCCAAACTAGCATCGAGTTAAATATTAAATAAAAAAAAGATAACTCTATTGTCTGAGCATGCCAAAATTGAAAAGAAACGAAAACAGCAACTAGCATAATTTTGAATATATTAAGAGACATTAAGCTAAATCTGTTCAAATGGTGCATATATTAATGGCTATACAGATATATCTAAACTTGTAGCCAGAAGACAGGCACCTTTTTTTGGTACTTAAAATAGTTAGTTTTAATCAACAAGGGTTAATTACGATATGCATGAAAGGATCAATAATGGTCCAGATAGTAATATCTAACAAATGCTGCTGCAACATTTCAGGTAAATGAACTGTCGACAGTGAGATGAATACAAATTTTAATCAATTTGCGATAATAAGAAAATGTGTAGGGTGTTATACAAGAGTTGGCAGACAGAGAGTCAAGAAGAAACAACAACTGAATATGCTTTTATCGGAATGTAAAGACATCTATTTGGAACTGAAGGTATACACAAATATTAAAACAAGAAGTTATAACATAAAATTACCGACAATAATCTAATATTTTTTTACAGAGACAAAACGATAATTAACTTTGTTTTGTAATTATTATCGGGATTTTAACAGACATATTAAAATGAATTGCAGATGTCTGTTATAGATTTTCTTAAAGTAACTAATTTTGGAATGTAATTCATTTTCAGAATTTTCACGGAAGACATTTGTACTAATTTAGCGTGTCTGATGTAAGTGTGTCATAGAATAATGACTTTCCTGAATTGTTGCACTTTGATCATATTTGAAGAATATACAGTTACCTATTGTTGTTAACATTCTCATCCTTTGTGGCATTCGCTGTTAGAAGAGGGGCGATAGATATCAAATGGATAAACAAACTAGCAAGTTGAAAAAGAACTGACAATGTCATGGCAAAGAACCAAAACGACCAAAAAGACAAACAACAGTACACAAAACACAATATAAAATTTAAGATTGAGCAACACGAACCCCACCGAAAGTAAGGGGTCTGGCGTGCTATGGAGGGTAACAGATCAGTCTCCACATGTGGCACCCGATGTGTTGATAGATCTTTTATTGACAATCATGCCACATTTATTTATGTATTATAACTGTCCCGTCAGATCAGTGTTTTCTCATTTGATTTTTTTCTTTCTATAAGTTTGGTGAATATTGCTTTTTAAATTGACATTGTTTGCCAAACGTACAATTATTTATAAATTGACACATTGAAGTAGTATATATTTTATTCATCTATTATATAAACAAATGGTTTATTAGTTGAGGACACCAGGAGTCCACGAATGTATCAGTTTCAAAACAATAATCTCGGATTTTGGAGCACAAACTTCGTTATGTTTTTACAAACAAGAAATCCGTGTCGCATTAGAAGATATAAACAGGCATTTTCCACTGCATGAAAAGTTGAAGTGAATATCATTAATCCAGATATTTTTTTAAGATAATGATAGTGGCCGACTCGGGAATAAAATCTCGTTTACAAAGGTTAAAATTATAGGTATTGTTGTGGGCAACTGTTTGTTAGAGATTTCCAATAAAATGACATACGTAACTCGACGTGCGCACGTAACGGGACCGGTTATTGCTAACATATTAATTTTTTAAATGCGTCATTCAAGTTTTAACTAAGTATTCCTAAACTATAAACCCCATTCAGGATAAATCTTATCAATATCAAGTATTTCTAAGATGATGAAAACCGAAAGAAATCATGAGTTTTATATATCACATGATTATTGAGATTCCCGCCAAAACTTCACTGTCAGAAGACCACGTATATACACGTATCTTTACCTACCATACGATTGATTTGAGTTGTCTTTCATGGTTTTGACCATGACTTTGTTTTTCGATATACTTTGCAAATGAACCTTTTATTATTTAATATTGGACATGCTTTTATTTATCGTTATCAGATTGGTGTCCCTTTTTCCTTTCGTCTCTTAATGTTTTATAATATTTAATTTCCTTGGGTATTTATTATATGACAGAAATTTTTCTAGCAATTTCAGAAATATCGAATTCAAAGTGTTAGTCGGAATTTGTCTCTGTTAAAGTTGATAACTGGATTGCATCATACTTTATTAAGCATCATTTCAAACGATCTCTTCTTCTGCAGTTAATCTTGTTTATTTACAATCTCCGATTTTTTTCACAAGGGAAAACGTTCGACAAAGGGATGTGTATATTTAAAAAATAATTAATACAGGTTGTACTTCTCTAAATTTTGATAGTTGACATACACTTTTTTTTCAAATAAAAGTCAACTAACATTAAAAAAAAAAGAATTTTGTAATTAATAATGATATATGTAAATAAATGTGTACACCAATTCGTTATATAGATTGTAATTTGGAAGGTGTACTTGATTAGCAATTGATGACTAATCTGCATATAAACATTGACCGCTGTGGATAGTAAAATATCAATTAATAGTTCATAGTAATTGGCTAAAAAAATGTCCTGTCCAAGGTATCTCTGATTAAAAGTGGACGAGAATGCCAATTTATATACTTGTTACACTTTTAAGACAACTATATTGCCACTTCAGTCTTTACCGTAATTTTCTTTTTAAAATGTACTTTTAATAAGTAAGGCTTGATATTGTCATAGTTGTTTTTGGATTAAGACAATTCTTACTAATCCAATTAGAAGTGGATTCTTCGAATGAATGAATGAATACTTTATTCTCTTAAAACAATTGTTACAGAGAACATTTACATATCAACAATATACAAACTTATAGTGCATGTGTGAATTACATAAACATGTATAAAGTAATACTAAAAAGTTCTAACCTGGATGAACGACCTTCTCTTGGACGTTCTTAATACATATACACAGTTTTTCTAATATAATTATAATGTTGGAAGAAAATAGCTGTTCAAACTTATAAATGTTAACATTTTCGTGACAAAAAGGGGGAGCAGACTTTTTCTTGCATTATCAAAGTAGCTACATGACATAATATGGTGGTATTCGTCAACGATATCCATCGAGTCACAGAGAGGGCACACTCTTTCGCTTCTTGACACATTGCGCCATCTCCCGGTCTCGACTGGCAATCGGTGACTACCACATCTAAATTTACAAAGGATGTACATATAGTAGGGTGATAACTCTGAGATATATTTCACAAAACAAAAATTAGTGGATTTCCCAGCTCTGTCATTTCCAATTCAGCCATTGTATATAAAAACATTATTATTTTTACAGAAATCAATAAGTTTTCTCCCAAAATTATTAACAACTAAATCAGAACTATTTCTATTTTTTGGGATACAAAATTCATCTAAAATTTCAATATCATTAAGTTCTGTGATATCTACAACATTAATGACAAAATAATCTTCTGTATCATGATTTTCTATATAATCTCTTAAATTTCCCGTTCGAGCATTAAAATCTCCAACTAAACAAATCAGGTTTGTATTTTCATTAAATTTATGAAATTCTGTTTCAATATCAAAAATGCCTCAACCGACGAAAATGAACTATTTTCAGGTGGTATATAAACAATACCAAATATAACATTTTCTGGTGAATCAAAAACTTGTTTATCGATACTGAATCACAGTACAAATTGACAGTCGGTTGTAATTGGTTTAATAAAACTTTCCAAATAAATTTTATACCCAAGGGCAATACCACCTGATTTGTTAATAAATTTCTTTCGATTTTTATGGTGAAATATGAAGTCATTACATTGTAATTCATTGAGGTCATCTAATTTAGTTTCTGTTAAACATAGTATGTCATAATCATTTAACAGTGATTTAAATTCTGGATATAACAACTTTTGTTTAATACCACATATATTTAAAGATAAAAGACAAATGTTATTGTAATTTTTATGTACAGTATGAGCTTTTTCATTGCACGAGAGGTCGTAAATTCCCCTAGAGTAGTCACGTTTACTACGATCAGTTGATCCTCCATGATTCACCTATTTATGACCTGGTCGAAAATGTCCATCCTGGAGTCTTCTTTGGTGAAACTTAGGTTTGGCCCTTGCTGTCTGTTGTGGGGGTTGAGCACTCATTCTTTATGTGCCTGTCCCATGTCAGGAGCCTGTGGTTCATTTGTTGTCGTTGGTTCATATCTGTTATATTTGTTTTTCGTAACTTGTTTTGGTTTAAATCAGGCCGGTAGTTTTCTCAATTGAATTATTTCATATTTTTCAAGTTGGTTCCTTTTATAGTCGACCATACGGTATGGATTTTTCTCATTGATGAAGGCCGTACGATTGCCTAAGCTTTTTGATACAAAGAAACAAGGAGAAAAATCAAACAAAATATGCAACAAAAAGTGATATCAAAACAAAACAAGTGTTGCTAGAATAATAATATATGCACTTAAAGCATAAAATATATAAACAGGTTTTATTAAATATGGAATTGACTAGTAGCAGGCCAGCCTCGATTACGGGTTCAATTATTTTGTTGGACAATTCGATCCAGCGAATTGCTATCATTTCATCATCCTTAATATATATGTAATATTTGTCGCTGGATATTAGACATTCATCAGTATCATCATCATCATAAGTATAATAGCTTGAGGCTAAATTTTCGTCGTATTTATTATAGCTTGTAAGTTTTATAGCTTGAGGCTAAATTCTTATCTGATATTTTAGCCAATTTATGTCGAGAACTTATTTTATGCATGCATCTCTTTGCTACATAATTTTTATAAGTGTCCAAGTTAAAACCAATAGAGATCATAGAAGTATGTTTATCAAATGATAATGTCTAATCATAATTAAAACAGTAAGAAAGGGATTGACTCGTACGACTGAAACGAAGCACAAAAACAGCAATTACTAATATTTTAAAATAAACTCCATGTACCGATCTTAGAGTATTCACAGCTACTGAACACTATCTTAAAAACAACTACTACTAATAAATACAGAATAATTATCCAGTCTAGAATATTGATCAATTATTTCGTACTGTTACACCACTGTCCCATTGTTGAAGGTCGTACGATGCCCTATATATTTGGTCTCTTGTAAAGAGTTGTCTCATTGGTAATCATATTTCATCCTCTTTTTTGTACATATCACAAATTAAGTAAAAAAGTACATAAACACTCTAGAAAAGCAAGAACTTGTGTCATGTCAAAAGCACAGAGTGTCTGTAGGACCATTTGTGTTCATAACTGTATAGCAGATTATATGTAGTTTCTATAAAATGTAGTGATAATTTATCAGTAAAAGATACTTGATTATTTGTTAGTTGGATTATATATAACTAAATAAATGAATATTTATATTAAAAGAAACATCAGAAACAAGAATATGTGTCCATTAGATTTCACGCCAGTATCAGATTTCCGTATTCAGTGAGCTCTGAATCCAATATGTAGTCTTAAACTTTTAAATCTCGTGCGAGATGTCTAATGTTCAAACATTGTTGTTTTTAAAACGTATTTATCAAAGTCAAACGATAATCATTTAATTTTATTTATTTATTTTTTTTGGTGCTATACAATTTGTGATTATTGCCGGATCCAAGATATTTAAAAGAGGGCGTAGTTCCCGATAATTGAATTTATACTGCCTAGCGAAGCAACGCGAAAAAATTTTAGACGATTTCATACTAAACATTTGTAAAGATAACGTTAAAATGTGAGATGTTCAAAATTACTTGGCGATCGAAAGGGGGGAGTACGCCCTCTATCCCTGTATCTGCGAATACACGTTTAGGTATACATGATCAAAACCTCGTCCCATTCATTATTATCGTTAATGACTGAAAAGTACCTTTTGATAAATGTATCAATGATATGAATTTCTGCCCACGTCAAATTATCTTGAATTAAATTATATTAAAATATTTGTTTTAAAAGTTAGTCGCGTACACCTTTTACATTTGGTGTGTTGCAATCCACTTTTTAAACATTAAAACTGATAAAAACAAAAAAAGAGATAGCCTTCTCGCTTCGGATTTCATTATTTTAATATTTTCATGCTAGATATTTACTTGGTAGTTTTTGAAATTCATATGTTAAGAAGAACTGAAATATGGGTCAAGTGAAATGACAAGAAATGATGGGTGTATTTGATTACAAGTTGCTAGCTTACTTATTCCATTAAAATATTTTTGTCAATAAAATCATGAAAAATCTAATAACAAAATATTGAAAGATTAAAAAAAAGTAGTTGGGGTTGATTTTTACATTAAGTTTATATCAGCAAAAAATGAGTGTTCAAAGAGCAAAAAATGAATGCAGTGTATGCTCCCCTCCGTCATGCTTCGATGCAATAGGACGATATACTTTGAGTTAGGTCGGTTATGTCGAGTAAAGTCATTTTATTGGAAACCTCTATTAAGCGAGAATTAAAAGAAGTGAGAGATTTGTGTAATAAAAACCGTCAGTGTTCATTAAATGAAGATTTTGAGTGAAATTTTTATCAAAGAGTATTTTCTGTTATATAGATACAATGGATAAGCGTGGATTCTTGAAAAAGAAACCATGAGCCCGGAGGGCGAATCGTTTGTTTTTCATGAATCTACGCTTATCCATTGTATCTATAACTTAAACTATTGTGTTAATTTCTTTTCAAAATTAAAGCCTTTTCTTAATTAGAAGGTATTGTAAGTGAGTTTAAATAACCATGTTATCGTGTCCAACGATGCATTGATAAATCTCAGATCACAATTAATTGGTTAACAAAATACAAATATAACACTTCTACCTTTAAAGATCTTTATATAACCAGGCATATGAATATTATCTGTTTATACAAAATAAGACATATTCGAAATTATTTCTAATAAAATTGAAAATGGAAATGGGGAACGTGTCAAAGAGACAACAACCCGACCAAAAAGCATATATAAAGTATATATAATAAGTATGTTATCGAAACTTTTCTAACACTCTAGGCACATCACGATTTTCTCGCATAGGAATTTGCGAACAAACCTTTGTAGAATTATGTAGTAAAACAGATGAAATCATACTATATTTATAAAACAAAAATTGACAAATAGAATGTAATCATTTTTGTTTCAAACATGTGAAATAGCCGATAATAATAAATAAAAAAACGGTAAAACTCGCTATTATTACAAAAATATCCGCTATAACTTGCAAAATTAGAAAAAAACAAGGATAGCTTAAGAATTGGAACAACAGAGAGAATACAGGGATTCGAACCTAAACCGACAAATCCCGATCTTTAACGCATTGATTTTAACCATGCTAACCTCGCGGCTACCAACTCATACTATACGACTGCCTATTGTGTCTATATAAAGGTACAAGCCCTGTGTGTCCTATGAACCGATGTATATCAGATGTTCATTTAAATATATAAAATAAACATCTATAGTGTAACCCATTGGTAGCCGAGAGGTTTCGTCGGTGTGTTGATGTCAGTCACACATAACAGATTTCAAGGAAGGGTTCGATTCCCAGTGAAGGCATATAAAAATTACAAAAATTAAAGGTAAGTTTTTAAATTAATTCCATTAGTGAACAGAAATCAGTAAATTAGCCAATTCAAACTTAATGAAATTAGGCACACAAAGGAAACAATTGAATATAATTTGGTGAGTCAATTTCAGCGGCAGATTTAGGAAGCGTTGATTCTAGAAAAAGAATCCACGGTAAATGAATAGGCTGACGTCACCACAATGGTTTAATTGTATATAATCAACAAACAAGAATGTGTAATTAAATTTGTGGCGTTCTTTCGAAGGAAATATTTCATGCACTCATCAATACTGTGGATTCATTTATTTTCGTGGGTATCAATTTTCGTGGATTGAAGAAAACTTGCATTTTCGTGGATATTTAATTTCGTTGTTTTGACAAAGTCTGCATACATTCCTTTAGGAAATTTATAATTCGTTGAACATTTAAATTCGTGGTTCTCCTGTACCAACGAAATCCACGAAAATTGGTATCCAACGAATATTAATGAATCCACAGTATGTCTATGGTAGTTTTGTATTAACCGTACACCGGTACATTGAGTCCTCATTTAGTATTGTTATTTTTTTATTTGATGGTGGATCACTGATATTCTGCATCATCGTACGACCAGAAGTCCACATTCCCTTAAATCGATAGTCATCTTCTCAGCTTTACTTCAGTGAGTATATTTAAATTAATGACTTATTAATGGGCTCCCTTTTGTCATATTGGTCCTCAAAATTGTAAACATTGTTTGCCTCCAATTGTTTATTTTTAGAAGATCCCTCTGGAGGTAAATTAAGAAAAGGTATCGTGTCTCAAGCAGTTTACAAAATGTTATTTATATTTTTTATGAGCGATGATTTTGTTACAACTGTAGGTGGACTGTTTGTCGCCAAGGATTCCAGGGAGTAGTCAATGCTTCGCCATTGTCATGACCTATTCTATGCACTGTAGGAGGACTGATTGTCGCCTAAGATTCCAGGGAGTCGTCAATGCTTCGCCATTGTCATGATCAATACCATGCACTGCAGGTGGACTGTTTGTCGCCAAAGTTTTAGTACCAAATGTGACCTATTCCCGAATATGACTGTTTTGCCGAGTGTAAATTCGCTTTGCTATACGACGTGTCTCTATTTATATATCCAACATTCATGTATTCAGTTATGATGTTTCTTTTGTAAGTCCGGTTTAATATTTTGTTATGTCTTATGTTCACTGTTGGAGACAACGTGGTTCGGTATTTATATATCCCGCTTTCATGCATTTTGTTGTTACTTTCTTATATGTGTGGGTCCGATCGGTAATTTTGTGCTGAGTTGTTATCTGTTTATTTCGTTTGTGGTTTGAATTCTGTATTTTCGGTACATTTCATATATGTCTTACTTGTCAGTATAATCAAGTTACTCGTGGTTCTTCTACAGTGTTTTTGTTTTATGTTTTTTGTTTTCATTTCACTATATGCACAGAATTTTTTGTTTATACACAGTTTTGATTTAGGAGAAAAACCGACATGGTTAGAAAATACAAATAATTACACCATTACAAACACAATTCTAATTTGATATTCTTTTACGTGTCTATAAATAAAACAAATCTATTTTATTTTTAGAAATTTACATGTGATAATATAAACGTCACATAAAACGTCACTTTTTGTGACGATGATCCATTCTTGTGCGGCGCAGTTTATATTTCGTTTGTGGTGTCCTAGTGTGCTGTCGTAAATTCGGATTACATGTTGTTATGTACTATTATATTATTTATCTATGTATTTCTCTGCGCTGAGTGTGCTTGCGTGTGTTTGTACTGTATTCCTGTCACGTAGTGTTGTCATTTTAGCGGTATTTTTAACATTGCCATATAAGCGGGAGGTTTAAAACCTAAAAACCAGGTAAGACCCACCTTTTTTTTTCTTAACATGTCCTCTACCAAGTCAGGAATATGGCAGTTGTTATCAGATAGTCCGTTTATAAGTACGTTTATTGTAGTTCAGTGTTTCTGTTGTTCCGTTGTTTTCCTCTTATAGTTGATGTGTTTCCCTCGGTTTTTTTGTAACCCGGATTTGTGTTAGCTTAATCGAATTATGACTATTGAACAGCGGTATACTACTGTTGCCTTTAATTATATAAAATATATACTTATATATGATAAGTAATAGTTTTGATTATTTTCAAACATGAAGGTTAGGCTTTTTTATTTTCATGATCTCTGAATGTAACTGTCATGATTATGTTATCAAAACTAATCAAATAGTTAATCAAAACTAATAACGTTTTGGTTGCAACTTAATCATACAAATAGCAACAGGTAATACGTCAATAATCCGTCTATCCATCACACACCCATCAAAACGATGAAATGATGGTGACATACACAGCATCTTCTGTTTATTATTCCGAAGAATAGACTGATTGTGGATATCCCGTTTTTGGTTTTAAACAATACAAATACAACAACCAATAATTATATGCGTATATAGCATATATCACATATATTCTGATTCGTTTTCTAATTCTAGTCTATTACCACTGCTAAGCTAAGACAAATCTCTGTCTGGAGGCTATATGGCAATGGTTTTATCCAGTGTATCAGTGTCACTGGCTCAGTAGCTAGTAAATCGGTACTGGTATTGAAATTCTGATATTGAAATGGGTTGAAATAAAATTATGGAAATCATTTTGAATGATGGAATGTGTCTTATTCGTGCATAGCTGTGATTTCTTGTCCGTGATTGGCTTAAATTTTTGCTCTCTCTTATTTTATCAGCTTATCAACGTTTAATTCGTGTTTTTAAGATATATTTGCTGGTAGACTGTAAGTCTATGAAGGTATAACCATTCCAGAAGCCATTACTTCAGCACTAGCATATAAACACCAATATTGTTTTACTGAATGTGCTTTTATAAAATGTTAAAGCCTTATTTTGTAATATAAGTATGTTTGGACAGTCCTATTTGATTCCTTGTCCATGTGTTGATCTACTCTTCGTCTTTTATTATTTTATTAATTCGCCAACGTTTGAATTAGGTTTTGGAGTTTTAAATACCTTGCTCTCGAGACATATATTGCCGAATGCGTAAATATCGAAGTAAACTGGTACCGTTAATGTCCGTAATACCGAAAACAAGCTTTTTCGCAGATGTAAAGTTTAGAGGCTGAACATAAAATTTCTTTCATATGCTAAAGCTTTAATATAAACTTTGATAGATGAAGGGCGACTCTCGAAGTTACCTTAAACAATTATATACAATTCACTAATTCGTTTCTTTACCACAATCATTTTGAAATATTAGGTTCACCCATGGAAAAACATGTTAACATGATTATATACATAATATTAAATCACAAAAGTAATTCAATCCCACTAAAGGCAAGCTAAATTCATAAATTTTACCTTTTCTGTTAACGCTATTGGCATTTGTGTAGGAATGGATAAATCTATAAGGCGACCGTTCAAGTCCCGGAACACTATGCAATGCAATCCCAATGATTCCGATATGCTAGGCACATTAAAGAAATAGAACATTGTGTCAAAGGTGTACGGATGAAGTATGTATAAAAACAATGAGTTTGAACGTATAACTTATAGAGACACAAGATAGTTTAGAGTATTACATTTTGTGTGAATACCAGTATACTGGATGTTGCCACGTCCATTTTTGTGTAAATACCAGTAAACTGGATGTTGCCACGTCCATTTTGTGTAAATACCAGTATACTAGATGTTGCCACGTCCATTGTTTTATTATTGTTTTACTTAGTCGCTATCTCATCGAGATAGGCTCTAACAAAAATTGCACATCCTTACAAAACTTTTCTGAAACCTTTATGTACATGCATTGACTTGTTACAGACACTAAACGAACATGAACATTACATAACGTTTGTGTTGTTTTGAATAATAAAACAAATACGAAAGCAAATAAACGAACTAATAGAAAGGTAATTTAGTATTCCCAATAAACAACTTAATGAAAAGCAATGTGATATATCAAGTGAACTAACTAATACAAAAGAACTTTGGTATTCCAAATAAACCAATCAGTAAACAAGTTTGTATTTCAAATAAACGAACTTATATCGATTTTATCGGTATTTTTCAAATGAACAAACTAATAAAAAAAAAGTGATGTTGACTTTCAAATAAACGAACTAATATAAAAGTAATTTAGTATTCCAACTAAATGAGATAACAGAAAAAGAATAATATGATATATCTAATACACCCTGGCAAAAAATGTTTGGACTCAATGGTATCTAGTATCCGGTACGGTAACATACCATCAACAGACAGAGAAAAAGTAGGATTTCTGTTTATTTACTTGATATTTTTATGATATTGAAGAATACAAATACAATTATAAATATTTTCGATTGTGAGATGAAATATTTTCTACAACCGATCTAGATTAACGGAGAAATAAGTAAAAAAGCACGTCAAAATGATGGATTGAGTGAACCTTGACTCGAATTTGTTCAAATTCTCGTTAAATTGTGCATATTGTACGGGAAAAAAGATATTAACATGGAGATTGTATGACTAGTCACTTTGAGCACCACAACATTTGTATTTCTGTGCATGGAACGAAAGAAGTGGATCATGTCAAAATGGAATAACCCCCTTTTGTCAATGTGTACGACCCGGTTTCGACCTTAAATTTCACATAGCAGGACCCGATTTTGACATAGGATATAATGCATAATCGCATAACGTAAATTAAACTCAAAACTTTAGTGTTCAAAAGGAGTTTGGAAAACGATTTCTCTCAGATGCAACTTATTATTTATTGGAATCCGTAAACACTTGAATTCCTGCTTTATTTCAACAGACATAATTTTGATTTTGCTTTGTATTAAAACAAATACTTTAACTGCGCAATACAAAGAAATGAAGTTAGTAACGCAATTTTAGGTATACGCTCTCTATACGTTTATCAATATGAATTATGTAAATTCAAATGTCAAAACTTAAAGTGTAAGGCCAGAACTGAATTGAAGAACGCATTTGATGAGCGATTTTCTTGCACAACAGGATGGTTATTTTAATAAGTACTCCACTCTGCCTAATCTTTTCTATGATCGTTTAGAAATAAATATATTGAACACTAAATGTTCATTATAAAGCAAGAGAATAAGACAAATGTACAGGCATGCACAATCGCCCAAGAATATGAATCTTCATGCGGCGCAAAGGATCACACTAATCATGCGTTTAATTTAATTTTTTTTTTGCAGTATCCATTTGACATGGCTGGGTACTTGTTCATCCCGTCATTGTGTTGTTGTGCTAAGGTAAAGTTTTTGTATTCTTGTCTTTCGTATTTGCTAATGTGCTTTGTCTATATGCCTTTCGTTTTTGCTAATGTGCTTTGTCTATATGCCTTTTTGTTTGTCTTTGTTGACATATTTGCTTGTTTTTGTAGTGATTCATTTGACGCGGCTCGGTACTTGTACATTCCGTCATTGTGTTGTTGTGCTATTGTAAATTTTTGTATTCTTGTCTTTCGTTTTGGCTAATGTGCTTTGTCTATATGCTTTTTTGTTTGTCTTTGTTGACATATTTGCTTGTTTTTGTAGTGATTCATTTGACGTGGCTCGGTACTTGTACATCCCGTCATTGTGTTGTTGTGCTATGGTAAATTTTTGTATTCTTGTCCTTCGTTTTTGCTAATGTGCTTTGTCTATATGCCTTTTTGTTTGTCTTTGTTGACATATTTGCCTGTTTTTGTAATGATTAAAATAATAACGCAATGTTGACTGCTGTACCCCTATTTTTTTCATTTTTACCTATTATGTCTGTTTGTTTTGTTCACACATCGTTGTCAATATAATGGAATTTTATGCATCTGTCATACAAGTGAGAGGTTTTGCTAGCTATAAAACCAGGTTTTTAGTTAGGGTCCAGCTGAGGACCACCTCCGGGTGCGGGATTTTCTCGCTGCATTGAAGACCCATTGGTGGCCTTCGGATGTTGTCTGCTCTTTGGTCGGGTTGTTGTCTCTTTGACATATTCCCCATTTCCATTCTCAATTTTATTAATCCACCATAGTTTAGTAAAGAATACTAGCTTTACCCTTTCCATAAATTTCGCGGTTCCGTGACTGAATCATATACTGGGGTCCATCTTGGCTTGCTCATGGACTTTATAATAACCATTATCATGGTCTATGATGGTTGTTTTCATACAGAATATGTTTTGCAGGTTATACGATAGATCATGCCTTTTTTAACTGCAGTTACTGCCTTTCTTGGCATTTTGTCCTACAAATGAAGACAATTTTAAGATCCGCTCTGGGTGAAGGTGAATCGAGATCCGCTCCTGGTGAAGGTGAATCAAGTAAAGCGCTACAGATGAACGAAATTATAGACGTATT
Organism: Mytilus californianus; assembly: GCF_021869535.1. Lineage (NCBI taxonomy): Eukaryota > Metazoa > Mollusca > Bivalvia > Mytilida > Mytilidae > Mytilus > Mytilus californianus. The sequence goes on along the minus strand of NW_026262679.1, from coordinate 6,381,985 downwards.
ATGTCATTCGGATAAAAACTTTATCAAAACCACTGCTGGTGGACTATTTGTCCCCAAGGGTACCAACAGCCAAGTAGTCAGTGCTTCGGTACTTACATGATATATAGCATTTTTTTTCATTGATTCGCCTTAGATAGATTAATAAGTTATTCAAAAACTAAGTTTCCAATTACCTCAGGCAAATGTGTCCTATTATTCATTTCGCTATTTTTCATGTCCCTTTTGTTCATTTGGCACCGTATATTTCAGGTCTTATATAACCTTCGCTTCCAAACGTTGTTGGTGCATTTTCTAAATCCGGCATTTTGAACTTTTTAATACGGGTTTTTTTTCTTCACAAATACTGTCATTAACAGATATCTGATACTGGTATGTTACAGATATTAGTCATTGAGACTAAGATTTGGAGTTTTTTTTATACGGGTATGATATGGAAATTTGTCATAAGGACTGTGTGACAAATACGGGTACGTTTTAGATATTTGCAAGCGAACTGTATTTTGCTGCTTTTTAATACGGGTATTCGACAGGTATTTATTACAAGGACTTTTTTTAAAGCTTTCTTATAATGGTAGTTTACACGTTTTAGTAATTGGTACTGAGTATTGCAGTTTTTAATACGGGTATTTTTTCACAAGTACTGTCATTTATAGATTTATGATACGGGTATGTTACAGATATTGGTCATTTAGACAAAGATTTGGATTTTCCTAATATGAGTATATTAGGGATATTTGGCAAAAGGAATGTGTGATCAAATAAGAGTTCGTTTAAGATATTTTCATGTGGACTGAGTTTTGTCATTTTCTAATACGGGTATGCTACAAGTATTTACAAGGACTGTTTTCAGATTTTTTATGATGTAAGGTTACCTGTGCTTGTAATCGGTACTGGGTATTGCAGATTTCTGAAATGGATATGGCGTCGATATTTTTCATATGACTGTTGTATGAAATTGTCGAGTAAGGATACCTTTCAGATATTTTTTATCGGAATAGTTTTTGTAGTTATGCAACCTTAATATGCTATACATTTATAAACACATGCACTGCGTTTATAATTTTTGGATACAGGTATTTTAAGGTTGTTTGTCATCAGGACTGTGTGATCAAATACGGGTACGTTTTAGATATTTGGAAGCGAACTGTGTTTTGTTGTTGTTTAATACGGGTAAACTACAGTTATTTCTTACAAGGATTTTCTACAGCTTTCTTATAATGGTAATTTACCCGTTTTATTAATAAGGACTGGGTATTGCAGATTTCTAATACAGGTATGGTGCAGGTATTTGTCATAGGAACTGTGCTGTGAACTTTTGAAATACGGGTATGTTTCACATATTTTCTTTTTTTTCTTTTTTTTTCTTTTTTTTTTTTTTTTTTTTGCAGTTTTTGAATCCGGGTTTATTACAGATATTTGTCATAGGTACTCTGATTTGTAGTTTTTAGTTTATGACATATATGCTACAATTTTGTCATACGGAATTAATTCGTAAATTTATATTACGGGTACATTACAAGATTTCTAATTCGGGTATAGGGTTGATATTAGTCATATGAATTGTGTTTAGAAATTTTCAAATAAGGGTACATTTCAGATACTTAATATTGGGATTGTTTTTACAGTTTTTAAATCCAGGTATGTCATAAATTTATAAATCATAGACACTGCCTTGAGAATTTTTGAAACCGGGTATGTAAGGGCGTTTGTCATCACGACTGTGTGATCAAATACGGGTACGTTTTAGATATTTGGAAGCGAACTGTGTTTTTTTGTTTTTTAATACGGGTACACTACAGTTATTTCTTACAAGGATTTTCTACAGCTTTCTTATAATGGTAATTTACCCGTTTTAGTAATATTACTGCGTATTGCAGATTTCTAATACAGGTATGGTGCAGGTATTTGTAATAGAAACGGTGCTGTGAACTTTTGAAATACGGGTATGTTTCACATATTTTTCTTTTTTTGGTTTTTTTTTTTTTTTTTGCAGTTTTTAAATCCGGGTATATTACAGATATGTGTCATAGGTACTCTGATTTGTAGTTTTAAGTTTATGACATATATGCTACAATTTTGTCATAAGGAATTAATTAGTAAATTTATATTACGGGTACATTACAAGATTTCTAATACGGGTATAGGGTTGATATTAGTCATATAAATTGTGTTTAGAAATTTTCAAATAAGGGTACATTTCAGATACTTAATATTGGGATTATTTTTACAGTTTTTAAATCCAGGTATGTTATAAATTTATAAATCATAGGCACTGCCTTCAGAATTTTTGAAAACGGGTATGTAAGGGCGTTTGTCATCAGGACTGTGTAATCAAATACGGGTACGATTCAGATATAACTGTGTTTTGTTGTTTTCTAATACGGGTATGCTACAAGTATTTACAAGGACTGTTTTCAGATTTTTTATGCTGTTAGTTTACCTATGCTAGTAATAGGTACTTGGTATTGCAGATTCATAAAATGGATATGGCGTCGATATAATTTATATGACTGTCGTATGAAATTGTCGAGTAAGGATACCTTTCAGATATTTTTTTATCGGGATTGCTTTTGCACTTATGCAATCTTGGTATGTTATAAATTTATAAACATATGCACTGCGTTTATAATTTTTTAATACGGGTATGTTAAGGCTGTTTGTCATCAGGACTGTGTGATCAAATACGGGTACGTTTTAGATATTTGGAAGCGAACTGTGTTTTTTTGTTTTTTAATACGGGTACACTACAGTTATTTCTTACAAGGATTTTCTACAGCTTTCTTATAATGGTAATTTACCCGTTTTAGTAATATTACTGCGTATTGCAGATTTCTAATACAGGTATGGTGCAGGTATTTGTAATAGAAACTGTGCTGTGAACTTTTGAAATACGTGTATGTTTCACATATTTTTCTTTTTTGGATTTTTTTTTTTTTTTTTGCAGTTTTTAAATCCGGGTATATTACAGATATGTGTCATAGGTCCTCTGATTTGTAGTTTTTATTCTAATACATACATGCTACAATTTTGTCATGTGAAATTAATTAGTAAATTTATATTACGGGTACATTACAAGATTTCTAATACGAGTATAGAGTTGATATATGTCATATGAATTGTATTTAGAAATTTTCAAATAAGGGTACATTTCAAATACTTTATATTATACTTATATCCGGTCCTGGTGAAGGTGAATCGAGGAAAGCGCTACAGATGAACGAAATTATAGACGTATTATGTCATTCGGATAAAAACTTTATCAATACCACTGCTGGTGGACTATTTGTCCCCAAGAGTACCAACAGCCAAGTAGTCAGTGCTTCGGTACTTACATGATTTATAACATTTTTTTCATTGATTCGCCGTAGATAGATTAATAAGTTATTCAAAAACTAAGTTTCAAATTACCTCAGGCAAACGTGTCTTATTATTCATTTTGCTATTTTTATGTCCCTTTTGTTCATTTGGCTCCGTATATTTCAGGTCTTATATCACCTTATTCCAAATGTTGTTGGTGCATTTTCTAAATCCTGGTATGATATAGAGATGTGTCATAGGTACTTTGTTCTTTAATACGTATATGCTACAGATTTTTTATACCCAGTGAATTTGTCAATTAATATAACGGGTATGTTACAAGTGTTTGAATAGGAGAAGACTATTTTCTGCAGTTTTTCTTACACAGTGATTTTCAGGATTTCAAACATGTCTGCAGTTTTAATACGGGTATTTTGTAGTTATTTGCACATGAGACTGCATTTTGAACTTTTGATACGGGTTGTTGTCTTCACAAATACTGTCTTTAACTGATATCTGATACTGGTATGTTACAGATATTAGTCATTGAGAAAAGAATTTAGAGTTTTTTAATACGGGTATGATATGGAAATTTGTCATAAGGACTGTGTGACAAATACGGTACGTTTTAGATATTTGCAAGCGAACTGTATTTTGCTGCTTTTTAATACGGGTATTCGACAGGTATTTATTACAAGGACTTTTTTTAAAGATTTCTTATAACGGTAGTTTACACGTTTCAGTAATTGGTACTGAGTATTGCAGTTTTTAATACGGGTGTTTTTTCACAAGTACTGTCATTTATAGATTTATGATATGGGTGTGTTACAGATATTAATCATTTAGACAAAGATTTGGAGTTTCCTAATATGGGTTTGTTAGGATTATTTGGCAAAAGGAATGTGTGATCAAATAAGAGTTCGTTTAAGATATGTTTATGTGAACTGTGTTTTGTCATTTTCTAATACGGGTATGCTACAAGTATCTACAAGGACTGTTTTCAGATTTTTTATGATGTAAGGTAACCTGTGCTAGTAATAGGTACTGGGTATTGCAGATTTCTGAAATGGATATGGCGTCGATATTTTTCATATGACTGTTGTACAGAATTAATTCGTAAATTTATATTACGGGTACATTATAAGATTTCTAATTCGGGTATAGGGTTGATATTAGTCATATGAATTGTGTTTAGAAATTTTCAAATAAGGGTACATTTCAGATACTTTATATTGGGATTGTTTTTACAGTTTTTAAATCCGGGTATGTCATAAATTTATAAGTCATAGGCACTGATTTGAAATTTTTCGAATCCGGGAATGTTAAGGGTGTTTGTCATCAGGACTGTGTCATCAAATACGGGTACGTTTCAGATATAACTGTGTTTTGTTGTTTTTTTTAATACGGGTATACTACAGGTATTTATTTCAAGGACTTTATTACAGCTTTTTTTAAAATGGTGGTTTACCCGGTTTAGTATTTGGTACTGGGTATTACAGATGTAATAAACAGGCATTGGTGGAGGTATTTGTCAGAGGAACTGTGCTGTGAAACTTTTAAGATGCGAGTTTGTTTCATATATTTTGATAGGGATTATTTATGCAATTTTTAGATCCAGGTATATCACTGTTATGTGTCACAGGTACTCAGTTTTGTAGTTTTTATTCTAGTACGTATATGCTACAGATACGTAGTGAATTTCTATATTTATATTACGGGTATGTTTAGGAATTTTGGGTCTTTAATACTGTAGCACTTCGTACTTTCTCTGGCCTTTTTTTATTTTTTTATTCGAGCCTCACTGAGTATTTCTAGACGAAACGTGCATCTTGCGTACATAATTCCAATCCTTGGCTTCTATGATGAGTTTATTTACGAGTGTTTTTAATAGGGGACTATTTCATGCAGTTTTTCTAACACGGTGATTTTGCAGGATTTCAAACATACCTGATGGCAGTGTTTAATACGGGTATTTTGTAGGTATTTGCAAATGACACTACATTTTGAATTTTCTAATACGGTAATTCTATAAATTGATAAAATATAGGCACTGCGTTTAGAAATTTCGAAAACGGGTATGTTAAGGCCGTGTTGGTCATCAAGACTGTGTGATCAAATCCGGGTATGGTTCAGATAGTTTTGAGCAAACTGTGTTTTCTTGGATTGTTTTTGCAGTTTTTAAATCCGTGTATATTACAGATATGTGTCATAGATACTGTGTTTTTTAGATTTTTAATTCGTATATGCTACAGATTTTTCATACTTGATGTTTTTGAAAATTTATATTATGGGTATGTTACAAGTGTATGTAATAGAGGACCATTTTCTATCGTTTTTCTAACACGGTGATTTTTCAGGATTTCAAACATACTTGTTTGCAGTTTTTAATACGGGTATTTTGTAGTTATTTGCACATGAGACTACATTTGGAACTTTATAATACGGGTATGCTACAGGTTTTGTTCACAAATACTGTCATTAGTAGATTTCTGATACAGGTATGTTACAGATATTAGTCATTGAGACTAAGATTTGGAGTTTTATTATATGGATATAATATGGATATTTGTCATAAGGACTGTGTGACAAATACGGGTACGTTTCAGATATACTCATGAAAATTGTGTTTTGCTATTTTCTAATACGGGTATGCTACATGTATTCATAAAAAAGACTTTTTGACGCCTTTTTTAATGGTAGTTTACCCGTGTTAGCAATAGGTTCTAGGTACTGTAGATTCCTTTTATGGTATGGCGTCGGTATTTTTCGTATTTTTGTATGAAGTATGCTTTTCAATAAGGGTACATTTTAGATATTGGAATTGTTTTTGCAGTATTTCAATCTAGGTATGTATTAAATTGATAAATCATCGATACTTCGTTTAAAACTTTCGAATACGGGTATGTTAAGGGTGTTTGTCATCAGGACCGTCTGATCAATTACGGGTACGTTTTAAATATTTGCAAGCGAACTGTATTTTGTTGTTTTTTAATACGGGTATTCGACATGTATTTTTTGCAAGGACTTTTTTTAAAGCTTTCTTATAACGGTAGTTTACAAGTTTTAGTAATTGGTATTGCAGTTTTTAATACGGGTATTTTTTCACAAGTACCGTCATTTATAGATTTCTGATACGGGTATATTACAGATATTGGTCATTTAGAGAAAGATTTGGAGTTCAACTACAATTAATTCGTAAATTTATATTGCGGATACATTACAAGATTTCTAATACGGGTATAGGGTTGATATTAGTCATATGAATTGTATTTAGAAATTTTCAAATAAGGGTACATTTCAGATACTTTATATTGGGATTGTTTTTACAGTTTTTAAATCCGGGTATGTCATAAATTTATAAGTCATAGGCACTGCCTTGGAAATTTTCGAAACCGGGAATGTTAAGGGTGTTTGTCATCAGGACTGTGTCATCAAATACGGGTACGTTTCAGATGTAACTGTGTTTTGTTGTTTTTTAATACGGTATACTACAGGTATTTATTTCAAGGACTTTATTACAGCTTTCTCATAATGGTGGTTTACCCGGTTTAGTATTTGGTACTGGGTATTACAGATTTCATAAACAGGTATTGGTGCAGGTATGTCAGAGGAACTGTGCTGTGAAATTTTCAATACGGGTATGTTTCATATATTTTTATAGGAATTGTTTTTGCAGTTTTCAAATCCGGGGGAGGGGGGGGGGGGGGGGGGGGGTATTCGTATATGCTACAGATTCTTTATACGAAGTGAGTTTGTTAATTTATATTACGGGTATGTTACAAGTGTATGAATTTTGAAGTAAAGAACTATTTTCTGTAGTTTTTAAGACACAATAATTTACATGATTTCAAACGTACCTGTTACCAGTTTTTAATAGTGGCTTTTATGTAGGTATTTGCAAATGAGACTGTATTTTGAACTTTATAATACTGGTATACTGCAGGTATGTGTCACAAAAACTGTCATTAGCAGATTTCTGATACAGGTATGTTACAGATATTTGTCATTGAGACTAAGATTTGGAGTTTCCTAATTCTGGTATGTTAGGGATATACGTCATAAGGACTGTGTAATCAAATACGGGTACGTTTTAGATATTTTCATGGCGACTGTGTTTTGCTGTTTTCAAATACGGCTATGCTACAGGTATTTATTACAAGGACTGTTTCCAGCTTTTTTATAAGTGGTAGGTTACCTTTTTTATAGCTTTCTAATAATGGTATTTTACCCGTTTTAGTAAAAAGTAAAATCACAAAAATACTGAACTCCGAGGAAAATTCAATAAGGAAAGTCCCTAATCAAATGGCAAAATCAAAAGCTCAAACACATCAAACGGATAGATAAAAACTGTCTTATTCCTGACTTGGTACAGGCAGTTTCTTATGTAGAAAATGGTGGATGGATATAGTAATTAATACTTGGTATTGAAGATTTCTAATAAAAGTATTAAGTAGCTATTTGTCATCGGAACTGTGCTGTGAAATTTTTAGATGCGAGTATGTTTCATATATTTTTATAGGGATTATTTTTGCAGTTTTTAGATCCAGGTATATCACTGTTATGTGTCACAGGTACTCTGTTTTGTAGTTTTTATTCTAGTACGTATATGCTACAGATACGTAGTGAATTTCTATATTTATATTACGGGTATGTTTAGGAATTTTGGGTCTTTAATACTGTAGCACTTCGTACTTTCTCTGGCCTTTTTTTATTTTTTTATTTTTTATTCGTATCACTGAGTATTTCTAGACGAAACGTGCATCTTGCGTACATAATTCCAATCCTTGGCTTCTATGATGAGTTTATTTACGAGTGTTTTTAATAAGGGACTATTTCATGCAGTTTTTCTTACACGGTGATTTTGCAGGATTTCAAACATACCTGATGGCAGTGTTTAATACGGGTATTTTGTAGGTATTTGCAAATGAAACTACATTTTGAATTTTCTAATACGGTAATTCTATAAATTGATAAAATATAGGCACTGCGTTTAGAAATTTCGAAAACGGGTATGTTAAGGCCGTGTTGGTCATCAAGACTGTGTGATCAAATCCGGGTATGGTTCAGATAGTTTTGAGCAAACTGTGTTTTCTTGGATTGTTTTTGCAGTTTTTAAATCCATGTATATTACAGATATGTGTCATAGATACTGTGTTTTTTTTAGATTTTTAATTCGTATATGCTACAGATTTTTCATACTTGATGTTTTTGAAAATTTATATTATGGGTATGTTACAAGTGTATGTAATAGAGGACCATTTTCTATCGTTTTTCTAACACGGTGATTTTTCAGGATTTCAAACATACTTGTTTGCAGTTTGTAATACGTGTATTTTGTAGTTATTTGCACATGAGACTACATTTGGAACTTTATAATACGGGTATGCTACAGGTTTTTTTCACAGATACTGTCATTAGCAGATTTCTGATACAGGTATGTTACAGCTATTAGTCATTGAGACTAAGATTTGGAGTTTTATTATACGGGGTTTATATGGATATTTGTCATAAGGACTGTGTGACAAATACGGGTACGTTTCAAATATACTCATGCAAATTGTGTTTTGCTATTTTCTAATACGGGTATGCTACATGTATTCATAAAAAAGACTTGTTGACGCCTTTTTTAATGGTAGTTTACCCGTGTTAGCAATAGGTTCTAGGTGCTGTAGATTTCTTTTATGGTATGGCGTCGGTATTTTTCGTATTTTTGTATGAAGTATGCTTTCGATAAGGGTACATTTTAGATATTGGAATTGTTTTTGCAGTTTTTCAATCTAGGTATGTATTAAATTGATAAATCATCGATACTTCGTTTAAAACTTTCGAATACGGATATGTTAAGGATGTTTGTCATCAGGACCGTCTGATCAATTACGGGTACGTTTTAAATATTTGCAAGCGAACTGTATTTTGTTGTTTTTTAATACGGGTATTCGACATGTATTTATTGCAAGGTCTTATTTTAAAGCTTTCTTATAACGGTAGTTTACAAGTTTTAGTAATTGGTATTGCAGTTTTTAATACGGGTATTTTTTCACAAGTACTGTCATTTATAGATTTCTGATACGAGTATATTACAGATATTGGTCATTTAGAGAAAGATTTGGAGTTCAACTACAATTAATTCGTAAATTTATATTGCGGGTATATTACAAGATTTCTAATACGGGTATAGGGTTGATATTAGTCATATGAATTGTATTTAGAAATTTTCAAATAAGGGTACATTTCAGATACTTTATATTGGGATTGTTTTTACAGTTTTTAAATCCGGATATGTCATAAATTTATAAATCATAGGCACTGCCTTGAAAATTTTCGAATCCGGGAATGTTAAGGGTGTTTGTCATCAGGACTGTGTCATCAAATACGGGTACGATTCAGATATAACTGTGTTTTGTTGGTTTTTTTATACGGGTATACTACAGGTATTTATTTCAAGGACTTTATTACAGCTTTCTTATAATGGTGGTTTACCCGGTTTAGTATTTGGTACTGGGTATTACAGATTTCATAAACAGGTGTTGGTGCAGGTATTTGTCAGAGGAACTGTGCTGTGAAATTTTTAATACGGGTATGTTTCATATATTTTTATAGGAATTGTTATTGCAGTTTTCAAATCCGGTCGGGTATATTACAGATATGTGTCATAGATACTGTGTTTTTTTTTTTTTTTTTTTTTGGGGGCGGGGGGGGGGGGGGAGGGTATTCGTAAATGCTACAGATATTTTTATACGAAGTGAGTTTGTAAATTTATATTACGTGTATGTTACAAGTGTTTGAATTTTGTAATAGAGAACTAGTTTCTGTAGTTTTTCTAACACGGTAATTTACATGATTTCAAACGTACCTGTTACCAGTTTTTAATAGCGGCTTTTATGTAGGTATTTGCAAATGAGACTGTATTTTGAACTTAATAATACTGGTATACTGCAGGTATGGATCACAAAAACTGTCATTAGCAGATTTCTGATTCGGGTATGTTACAGATATTTGTCATTGAGATTAAGATTTGGAGTTTCCTAATACGGGTATGTTAGGGATATATGTCAGAAGGACTGTGTAATCAAATACGGGTACGTTTTAGATATTTTCATGGGGACTGTGCTTTGCTGTTTTCAAATACGGCTATGCTACAGGTATCTAGTACAAGGACTGTTTCCAGCTTTTTTTAATTTTAAATAAGGATACATTTCATATATTTTTATCGGGATTTTTTTTTCTGTTTTTAAATCCGGATATGTTATAAATTGATAAATCATAGGTACTGCGTTTAGAATTTTCGAATACGGGTATGTTCAGGGTGTTCTTCATCAGGACTGTGAAGTCAAATACGGGTACATTTCAGATATTCTTCATGTGGATAGTGTTTTCTGTGGGTTTTTTATACGGGTGTGCTACAGGTATTTGTTACAGGTACTGTTTTTCAGCTTTATAATAATGGTAGTTTACCCGTATTAGTAATAGGTACAGTGTTTTGCAGTGGGTTTTTTTATTGTTTTTGCAGATTTTATTATCCGGGTATAACACATATATTTATCATAGGTATTGTATTTTGAAGTATTATAATAAGGGTATGCTACGGGTACTTGTCAGAGGGACTGTGCTGAAATTTCAAAATACGAGTACATTTTTTTTTCCTCTTTATAATACCAGTATGTTTTATCTTTTTGTCATTGAGTATTTTGTGTGTATCTTTAATAGGCACTTGCTACGATTACCCGCAAAAAGAAACAATAAGAAATAATTATTACTTCCGAGACTAATTGCCGAATCGTGTCACCCGACAGGGACCCAATTTCATACGGAAATTGCAGGCAACAAAAATATAATCTTTTATTCTTAATACAGGTTTCTGTTAAGACACTTTTTATGCAGCTTTCTAGATTGGGTATGATACAGATATTCGTCATTGGGTCTGTGTTTTGAAGTTTTCTAATACGGGTGTATGAATTGTATTTGTCATACGGACTGTGTATTGAAATTTTTAGCTCTGAGTAAGTTTCAAATATCCTGATTAGGACCGTTTTTGGTGTTTAATAATATGGATATTTTTCATCTATATTACATGAAGACTGTTTTGTTGCAGTTTAATAATTCTATTATGTTACAGGTATTTGCTAGGAAGACTTGTTTTGTTAATTTTTCTAATACGGGTATGTTATGGGTATTTGTCAAAGGAATTGTGTGTTGAAATTTTCTAATACGGTCATGTTTCATATTGTTTTCAAGGGGACTGTGTTTTTCCATTTTCTAGTACGGGTATGCTTCAGTATTTATTAGAGGGACTGTTTTGCAGATTTCTCATACGGGTTAATTACCCTGTAAGCTTTAGGTACTGGGTTTTTCTGTTACGGGTATTGTGTAGCTATAAGTCATTGAAACTGTGCTTTCAAATTTTCAAATACGGGTAAGGTTGAGATATGTTTTGAAAGAATTGTTTTTTTCTGTTTTTTAATCTTGATGTGTTACAGACATTTATCATAGATACTGTTTTTTGAAGTTTTCTAATACGGGTATGATACAGATTTTTCATAAACTGTTAACACAGAGAAATATCTCGCCTTTTTGTAATTTTGATAATGCAAATGTTGAAACTAGTATAGCATTTAACATTTAAGTTATGCCAATATTCAAAGTCAATGAACCATGACTGAAGGTACATGGCTAAACAATCTCCATAGAAATGAGATGTGCCAATGCTAATACAACCGCATACCAAATACCATTGACTTATTATAAGTCGTTCCCTTGAAACAAACCTAGACACGAACATTAACTTGTTAACTATGTGAAAGTTTCAAAGTCAATGAACCATGATGATGGCATGGGGCTATATAATCTCCATGGGAACAAGACTTGCAAGTGCCAATAAATTTGCATACGAAGTATTATTGACTTAACAGTAGCAGTTCATCTTTAACAGATCTAATCAATAATACATGTAAACTAAGCAAAATTTCAGTCAATAGACCATGCCTGAGGGGGTAGGGTCAAATATTCTCATTTGAAATGAGATGTGCATATGCTTATACAACTGCATACCAATAAACATTGGCCTACTAATGGTTCCCCTTGAACTGACCTAATCACAAACTAATACATGTAAACTTAGCAAAATTCTATGACTGAGGGGGCAGGGCCAAATCATTTTCATGGAAATGAGATGTGCTAATGTTCATACAGCTGCATACCAAATATCATTGACCTACTACTAGTGGTTCACCATAAACTAGACCTAATTACAAACTAATACATTGTTTAAGCCGCCGCTGACGCAAGAAACAGCATACCTATGTCTTGCTTATTGACTCCGTCAAGGCGAGACAAAAAAGGGCTTTCTTTTTAGATAAAGAAAATAAGAAATATAACAACAACTAAATTGATGAAAATGCTATAAGAAAGTCAACTTTGCTGTCATTTTTATGAATTCCAACTGGAGAACGTCAACTTGGCCACTCTATAAAGAGAAATATAGTTAACAAAGAGAGAAATGTCTGCTGCTGATAATGATGGTCTCTTTTTACATCGTTGAAGCTATTTATTTAGCAGTAAAAGTTCTATTTTTATAAAAAGGATCGAGAAGTAGGGTAAAATTGTCACTGTACTTTAAATTTAATAAATGTGAGCTTTCTACCAAACCTACTTAAAAAAACATCCGGTTACTGAAAATTAAAAATTTCGAATAGCTTAAGATTAAGATGGAATATAAAAAATAACATATATAAAAAGGGAGATATTAAAACTAAGAATCTAGAAAACTAACTTTAGTGATTGTTTTTAAGCCGAACTGTACATTTGTTGCTGTCCTTGTTTCATATAATAATGCAGACGCTATTTTACAAACTTGCAACCAATCATGTGTACAAATCGGTGTAGAGATGAGGCATGGAAGTTGTAAAGCATAAAAAGTGATACGGTAGCATTGAAGGAAACAGTTCAATGGTTTTAGATACAGCCAGTTGTACAGGATTCCAAACGTATTCTTCCCCAAAAATGCATCTAAAAAAGTCTATTCTTGTAGTTCCTCAGTATATAACCAGGGACAAATAGATGAAGAGACTTGAATGGCAGAGCACAATTTAGATTTCCATAAGTTTTTATTCTTCTAAAGAATTGTGTATGCAATTTCTCTTTATATTTCAATTTTAGAAGGTAAAATGATTATTTACATCTTTTTTCTTAACATTTGCTATTGATGATGTTGATATCAATGAAGACAAGAATTTTCAATGGATTTTTATTAATTTTTTTCAGAAAGAGTCATTAAAAATGCACCGTTTTAAACAACAATAAAAAATGATTCACTTATTTTTATCAAAATGGGTGTTCATTCCTCATTGCAAAAATGACACTTTTATTGTATTTAAAAGATCTATATCATGACAATTACCAATCATACTGGTATTGTATCAGTACTCATACTTAATAAGAGCTTAAATGTCTTGCCTGTTAACTGACCATTGATTTTATTTTGAAAGTCTCAAATATAAAGGTTTTACTACATTTATCACATAACCTTAACATTACTACATTTATCACATAACTTAACATTTTTAAAGATCCATGACAATGAGGTCAAGCTCAGATAAATCCTGCTAGACAGACATGTACACCATACAATTATTCCATACACCAAATATAGTTGACCGTTGATTGTGGTAATTGAAAAACAGACAAAAAGGTCCAAAACACAAAAACTTAACTTAAGACCAATGAACCATGAAAATGAGGTCACGGTCAGATAAAACCTGCAAAACTGACATGTACCCCATACAATACACCAGATATAGTTGACCTGGTGCTTATAGAATCTGAGAAACTGACCTAATCACCTTGATCACTGGATCCATAAAATGAGGTCAAGGTCAGGGAACTCTGTCTGACGGACATGTAGACATTCCAAGGAAGCCATATACCAAATATAGTTATCCTATTACTCATAATAAGTGAGAAATTCACATGACAACAAAAAATATAATCTTTTTAAAGCAGTTGCTGAACCATGAAAATTAGGTCAGACAATGGACATATGACAGACAGAAACTCTGAAACATACAGTATCTGCATACTATATATATCTTCTGAAATATAAGGCTTTATACAAAAGGTTTAGGCCGCCGCCGGATAGTAAACCCTATGATTAGGTTGATGCCTTAGGAAACAATAGGAAGTATATCCCTACAGGAGGATGCACTAAACATCCAGATGGTATCAGACTGATAAGAGACACTTTCTCGGGTTTTACCTTTTATTGTTATAATTTTACTTTAAACATATGTAATTCTAATAATGAAAGATGAAAAATAAAATGAACTTTACATGTAAATATAATACAACATTAAAACTCTTGATGACAATGAAATAATTTACAAAGACAATATGAAAATTTACAACATTTTCTTCACAGAAGGTAAAACTAACCTTGCGTATGTACATATGTGAGATAATGAACAGTATGAAACAAGAGGACTTTATGAGAACTACAATCAAAATGAATGAATCTTTCTAAAAATTACAGAGTTCAAATATTAAACAATGACTGCAGAAAATAATTCCAGATAAAAACTTGTATGATTCAATTGGTTGCTTTAAATTGTTTGTTTTCATCAAAATTTATCTCATAGTAGTTACAATGGTAGAAGACCAATAGTACAATGAATCAGGTATATGAAGGTGTTCACAAGATCCTTAAAGCACATTTCACATAACATTTTCCAAAAAAATTCCAATTGCTGTTATCTCTGTTAACCACAAATTACACTTATTGATGGAATACACAAAAACTATTTTCATAATTCTTTGCTAGAAATTTTTACTCATAATTACTGAAAACATTCTGATCCTTGATAAAAATTTAAAAACAACTGGACCATAAATTCATCGACAGTAGTTTTCCTCCAATACATAGTCATCTGTAACAGATTAAGGGCAGTGATAGGCATAAACATTCTTTTCTATGTTTGAAAATTTTATTTCAGCCATGTGTTGTGTCATCTTCTACAAAGTCCTCAGCTTCTTCACGACTAACACATTCAACATGACTAACCTACAAAAAAAGTAATAAATTCTTTTTAATTTACAAATAATTTAATATATTACAGCTTTAAAATATGATTTTAAAACCTTTTTTTATAAATGTACAAAATTTTAATCATTTTTTAATATAATCAAAAAACTTTTGTGAGCAAGCTCACATACCCCCACAGTGTCACTTGGCAAACAAAATTTCAGCAGATTGCTAAGTTCAGACTCCTACAAAAATCAACTGAAAAAACCTCTTGTGGATATCTACATTCTTTGTCCTTATTAACTACAAAGTTTCATTCTGTTGTGTTGTTTCAGAGAAGTTGCACTGACAAAATGTTGAAGTAGTATAAATAGGTCAAAATTCTATGTTCAAAGGGGCATAAATCCTAGAAAAAAATTGAATCATAATTTCCTGTCAATGTGCAACATCAGTGTTGACAGGCTAGCAGTTCGACTACTTAAACCACTCAGCCACCGATGCCCCTCATCATAGGTATATTAAATGGATCAACCTAAGAAAAATCACCTTATCTATGTGACTTTCCAATATTTTCTTAATCAGTATACATGTACATACTTTGTTCCTAAATTTGACACCATAGAATTTATCTGCATGCTCTAATAATTCTGGTCTGAATGTTGTAGTGATGAACTGGGCATCCTCTGATAACTCATTTATCATATCTAAAACCAAAAGTATAACTCATTTATCATATCTAAAACCAAGACTATAAGTTTAAGTATCATTCTGTGTGGAGATGGACAATTCAAATTCATATGTCGCAATATCAATTTATAAAGCACTTTCAATATCAGATTTCTTAAAAATAAACTATTGACACAGAGATATGTCTGGCATGTATTTTATTCTGATATTAAAATGTTTATGTAGAAATTATAACGGCATACTTTAACATGAAAACTATTCAATACATTCAAAGATCAGACCACGACTGAGAGGGCAGGGCCAAAAAATCTCCATTGAAATGAGATGTGCCAAAGCCAATACAAATGCAGGCAAAACATTATTGACATACCATAAGTGGATTCCCTTTAAACTGACATAAAAAGTTGTTAATTCTGCAGGCAACAGGACACCTAAGTCTTGCCTTTGTGACTATGTCCAGGCCAGACAAAAAAAACACATTACTGTAAATTCCAAATAAATATAGCTCATGCAATGTCTGTCTTTTTTTCAAGAATGATCACATTTCCAGTGCATCTCTATTTACAAAAATTACTTTTATCTCCTATTTTATGCATAGAAAATTCATTTTCAAAACAAACAAAATTGAGTGTAGTGGTAATTTTTTTTTTAAATTAAATTTTTTGTTGATTCCGAGCAATGGGGTAATTATCTTTTTTTTTCAAAATTTAAAAATATCCAGTAACTAGAGGCTCTAAAGAGCCTGTGTCGCTCACCTTGGTCTATGTGAATATTAAACAAAGGACGCAGATGGATTCATGACAAAATTGTGTTTTGGTGATGGTGATGTGTTTGTACATCTTAATTTACTGAACATTTTTCCTGCTTACAATTATCTCTATCTATAATTAACTTGGCCCAGTAGTTTCAGAGGAGAAGATTTTTGTAAAAGATTACTAAGATTTACGAAAAAATGGTTAAAATCGACTATAAAGGGCAATAACTCCTAAAGGGGTCAACTGACAATTTCGGTCATGTTGACTTATTTGTAGATCTTACTTTGCCAACATTTATCGTTTTTTACAGTTTATCTCTATCTATAATAATATTCAAGATAATAACCAAAAACAGCAAAACTACCTTAAAATTACCAATTCAGGGGCAGCAACCCAACAACGGGTTGTCCGATTCATCTGAAAATTTCAGGGCAGATAGATCTTGACCTGATAAACAATTTTACTTCATGTCAGATTTGCTTTAAATGCTTTGGTTTTTGAGTTAAAAGCCAAAAACTGAATTTTACCCCTATGTTCTATTTTTAGCCGTGGCGGCCATCTTGGTTGGTTGACCAGGTCACGCCACACATTTTCAAAACTAAATAACCAAATGATGATTGTGGCCAAGTTTGGTTTAATTTGGCCCAGTTGTTTCAGAGGAGAAGATTTTTGTAAAAGATTACTAAGATTTACGAAAAATGGTTAAAAATTGACTATAAAGGGCAATTACTCCTAAAGGGGTCAACTGACCATTTCGGTTATATTGACTTATTTGTAAATCTTACTTTGCTGAACATTATTGCTGTTTACAGTTTATCTCTATCTATAATAATATTCAAGATAATAACCAAAAACAGCAAAATTTCCTTAAAATTACCAATTCAGGGGCAGCAACCCAACAACGGGTTGTCCGATTCATCTGAAAATTTCAGGGCAGATAGATCTTGACCTGATGAACAATTTTACCCCATGTCAGATTTGCTTTAAATGCTTTGGTTTTTGAGTTAAAAGCCAAAAACTGAATTTTACCCCTATGTTCTATTTTTAGCCGTGGCGGCCATCTTGGTTGGTTGACCAGGTCACGCCACACATTTTTAAAACTAGATAACCAAATGATGATTGTTGCCAAGTTTGGTTTAATTTGGCCACGTAGTTTCAGAGGAGAAGATTTTTGTAAAAGATTACTAAGATTTACGAAAAATTGTTAAAAATTGACTATAAAGGGCAATAACTCCTAAAGGGGTCAACTGACCATTTCAGTCATGTTGACTTATTTGTTAATCTTACTTTGCTGAACATTATTGCTGTTTACAGTTTATCTCTATCTATAATAATATTCAAGATAATAACCAAAAACAGCAAAATTTCCTTAAAATTACCAATTCAGGGGCAGCAAACCAACAACAGGTTGTTCGATTCATCTGAAAATTTCAGGGCAGATAGATCTTGACCTGATAAACAATTTTACTTCATGTCAGATTTGCTCTAAATGCTTTGGTTTTTGAGTTATAAGCCAAAAACTGCATTTTACCCCTATGTTTTATTTTTAGCTGTGGCGGCCATCTTGGTTGGTTGGCCGGGTCACGCCACACATTTTTTAAACTAGATACCCCAATGATGATTGTGGCCAAGTTTGGTTTAATTTGGCCCAGTTGTTTCAGAGGAGAAGATTTTTGTAAAAGATTACTAAGATTTACGAAAAATGGTTAAAAATTGACTATAAAGGGCAATTTCTCCTAAAGGGGTCAACTGACCATTTCGGTTATATTGACTTATTTGTAAATCTTACTTTGCTGAACATTATTGCTGTTTACAGTTTATCTCTATCTATAATAATATTCAAGATAATAACCAAAAACAGCAAAATTTCCTTAAAATTACCAATTCAGGGGCAGCAACCCAATAACGGGTTGTCCGATTCATCTGAAAATTTCAGGGCAGATAGATCTTGACCTGATGAACAATTTTACCCCATGTCAGATTTGCTCTAAATGCTTTGGTTTTTGAGTTATAAGCTAAAAACTGCATTTTACCCCTATGTTCTATTTGTAGCCGTGGCGGCCATCTTGGTTGGTTGACAGGGTCACGCCACACATTTTTAAAACTAGATACCCCAATGATGATTGTGGCCAAGTTTGGTTAAATTTGGCCCAGTAGTTTCAGAGGAGAAGATTTTTGTAAAAGTTTACGGACGACGGACGACGGACGACGGACGACGGACGCAGGACGACGGACGACGGACGCAAAGTGATGAGAAAAGCTCACTTGACCTTTCAGGTCAGGTGAGCTAAAAATGATAATAAAAATCCCTCGAAAGTTCATCTTTGATTTTTTTTTTAAATCATTTCAGGGTATTGTTTATAGTAAATATTTAAGAAAAGTGTTGGAATAATAGCTGTTCAAACTAGCTAATATATTTTATCTCTAAAACCCAGGATTTTAACATTTTTCCAGTATAGAAACAACCTAAGCTATTGATACATAAAGGAGTTTAAACAAGTTCATTCCAAATACATAGCATGGTCATATTTATCAATGTCTAGCCATAAATACAATTATGGTTTTACACAAAACCATCATAGAAAGCATTTTATTTTCACACTGTATACATGTACATTAACATTTGTGTCTACTTTTGGCTCAACCTACATGTATATCAGGTATCAAAGGCATCTGAAGTAAACTTATTAAGAAATGACTTTAATATTTTTTCTGTCTATGAAGAAATAACATAAAAAATATGCATTTTTTATGTTATTTCGAATAGAAAGAAAAAATATTAAAGTCATTTCTTATAATTTAATTCTAAAAAGGAGTAAATCATGAAAAAAACGTTGATGACGTCGCAGTCATATGACAAAATCATGTCTATGAGCTGATAGACAAAACACTTTCAGCCATTCAGAAGAAGTGTTACATCCAAAATTAAATTATAAGGGAATAACTAATTGTTCACATGAAGAAACAGCAATGTTTTTACTGTTATGAAGTCTATATACTATTCCTCAGACTAAAATCCTAATATTCTACTGCCAACGGCCTTACCAGCAACCGCTTTCCTATGGATAGAATCTAAAGCTTGGTCAATCTCATCAAACAGATAGAAAGGAGCAGGATCACACTTCTGAATGGCAAATATAAGTGTTAGCGCAACGAGAGATTTCTGTCCACCAGATAACTGCTGCATGTCTCTCATTTCTGCCTTGTTTCCAGAGAAGGACACTTTAATACCCACTCCTGTGAACTGCTCAACTAAAGGTACTTCCTGTGATGATCCTTCTTCATCTTCTCCCTAAAATTAGGTCCTATAACTTCAATATCAGGTTAAAGACAACAATACATTGATTATATGGCATTATACAAGATTCTTTGAGCAGTAATCAGAAAATGCATCTACAGTAAAACAAGAGGAACTGGCAGAAAAATATTGCCTGCATTATCAACTATGACTTGAATTATACTTTGAAAGTTTATGAGATCAAAGTAAACTAAATTTGTTCAACTTAAAAGTTTATTGCAGTCATTAAACAATAGGTATGATGTCTCACTAAAAAAGTAATCTAAAAACTATTCTGACCATTTCAATTAAATACTTTCTTTTTCTTACATTTTGATCCATATCCCCTTTCTTCATCACCAATACAGCATGACCCTGAGGAGCTAACTTCTTAAAGATTTCACTAAAATACTTGGATACCTATAATATAAATGTATTAATTATTTATACTTTTCCAATTAAAATACTGAATAAAAAACAAGATGTGGAATCACAAAGTGCCTGTGGAAGATTTCATTCATTTTCCAGTGGGAAATCTTGACCCCCAAATATGTAATATTACTCACTATAAAAGGGAAATATTAACTGCCTACAAAACAAACCCTTATTCATAATAATCTATTTTTTTAAATAACTCTCCAATAAGGGTCAACTGACAATTACTTCCAAATGGACTTATTTATAGTAAAACTTGTCTTTCTGGTCAGTTTTTCTATAAACAGTTTCCCTATATCTTCTATATTCTCCACAAAAAACACAATAATGGGTTAAAAGAGTCTTTCTATGGCATTTACTCCTATGAGGTCTCCACCATCTCGACTTTTAGGGGATCTTTTGTGTCCTGCTAATTTTTTCGCCATTACAAATTTCCTTTACCTATTATAATTTTAAAGATAATAGCATAAATTGCAAATAACAGGTAAAAATTGTAATTTATGTGCAATAACTCCTATAATGAGTCCGTTTTGTCAAAATAGATGGCAAGTTGATCTTGAAATTCTGAACATTTTTGCCCCCATCAGATTTTCTCTTACAAGATAATACACAATATTTGCATTTTACCCCTTCGTTCTATTTTCAGCTTTTGCAGCCATGTTGGAAGGCAGAGAGGAACATTTGACATATTTTTTAAATGAGTTACCCCATCAATGAGTATGGCCAAATTTGTTTCTATTTGACACAGGAGATTCAGAGAAGAGTTTTGCTAAAACGACTATGACGATGGATGCCAAGTGATAGAAAATGCTCACACTAGCCCTTTGGTCCAGGTGAGCTATTAATGTAAACAATAAATAAGTATAAACAAATCCACAACTTTGCTGAACCTATTCATAGGTAGCATTATATCATCTTTAATTTAGTTTATATAGATCTATTCATATAACTACAAAAATAAGTTATCCTTGAAATTTACAAAATTATATACAATTCTCCTTAGAGTTGACGATAACAGTACATTCAATACTAATAATGAGTCCACACTTTGAATTGGGTTTCAAACATCATTACCAAATATCATACTGCTGCCAATGACAACTTCTAAAATATATAATTTGTGTTCAAGCTAGTCGCATCTCATGACACCTGGCAAGAAACATGAACTCAAATTTCATAAAAATTTGAGAGTGAAGAAAATGCAACTGTTGATGGGAGAAATGAATGAAGTATTTACCTGTTTAAATGTTAACTGGATTGCTTCATACTTTCGGTGATCCAGAGCATTCATCAAATCTAAAATGGACTGAAACATAACAAATTATTAGTAAGATTCATTCTCACTATGTTTATTATAGAAATTACCCTAGCTTGTGAGTCCATATAGTGAATGTTAATATCAGTTAAAAGAGGCAGACGTTCAAATCTCATAAGTCAAAGAGAAACTAACAATTCAATGGAAAAACCAAAAACGACTAAAAGATAAGTAAAAAAAACAGTTCATAGAAAACTAAAGACCAAGCCCAAGCATCACAAACCACACCAAAACAAACATGGAATTACCTCAGGTGCTCCTGAAGGGTAAGCATATCTTGCTCCACAAGTGGCACACTTCGTTTTGCTTATTGTAAGAACAAGTTAGGTGATGTCACAATCAAGGAAAAGAGGAAAGGGTTGTGTTATATCAACTGGAACATATCTTGGGTCATCGATGACATAGATATTCCATAAAGGTCAACCAACCAACTTGTGGTGAGGTCTGTAAAACTCTCATGGGTATGTTTTTAACTTAACCCCTTGGAACCCTTAGTGCAAACGCTTCTGTGTAGGTAGCAACCCTTTATCAAGGAAATCATGAAAAGAAATGCAAGCTGTGGAATATTAACTGTAAGTACTATCTACCAAATTTTAAGTAAGGCCCTTATTGTACCTTGTTCTTTTAATTCTTCACTATTTTGAGCAAAAATCATTTCTTTTTTTCTTTCAACATAACTTTATTGAAACCTAACAAATGCAATTTTAAATCTCACAACTTTTTCAAAACCTGTTATTAAATGATATGTTTTTTCCCCAACTGAAAATAGACTGTTAACATCCCACCTGACCACTGATGAAGTTCAAATATTAAAGACTGTCTTTTAGAATGACAAAAACCCATTTTAAAAAAACATGTACAGTACATTCCAGTTATTTGCATAGCCTATTTGTCAGACAAAATTATGCAATAAAGCGGAGCATGCTTATATCCGAAATGCCAAATTACGGAGTCAAATAACATCGATAGAACAGATCAGTAAAAGGAAATCCCTGAAGAAAGATGAACGTCTATAATCTTCTTACAACATATTGAATGTTGATTTATTCTAATAAAAGTTATATGTCTAGTGTCATACATGTTATTTTATTTTGTATTATTTCAATAAAGATTATAAACACATTTTGTTTTAGTTTATTTGCATACCGACGTTTCCTTTTCCAGTTTACCTGGGATACAAAAATAAATTCGTTCTAAAAATAGATTTGTTTCTATGACCCGTATGTACAATGTACATTGTTACGCTTTGATTAAAATAAACTGTTTAACAAAATTACACAGTTTATAATCATTTTAACAATAGATATGTACTAAACTGCCTTTGATATACAATATTTACAGCTTGCAGAGTGAAGTAACACTGTTTATTTAACTTCGTTAGTTTCGTATATGCAAAGCAGTAAATGGGGGCCTGTACGGGTTATTTGCTGGACACGAGTATTGAAAGTGAGAAAATATAATAATTAGAAGTAAATGCTCTTTTCAAAATATATTAAAATTAAATGATTGATGTATAAAATTCTTTAACCATATATAAATGTCCTGTAATATTTAACATAAATGCAGATCACCCCAAGCCCAATTAGGAGAGTTCACATTGGATAATATTCGATAATTAGCAGGCGTTATTGTTTTTGAATTTCACCCCAAATGTAATCTATGGACAATGTTTGAAATCCAATCAATTATTTACACCTTTTTAGATAGAATGGTCAGTATTTTTACAACAATTACCTGTTTGACATTTTTATGACCTCGAAGGCTTAAAATAGAACATGGGAAACTTTACCTGTGTAGATATCGAGGTTTATTTTTAAATCAAATTCAATCATATAAACACGAAAGAAACTGTTTTAAAACTTTATTTGAATAACACAAAAGTAAATATGAAATAATAATGAACATAATGATGCATTCAAGAAAAATATACTCACCAACTTGCCGTTTCCGGTCAAAAATTTGAACGGTTTAAGCAAGCATATCTTGATGGCGATAATTTTCTATGCAATAAACCGAAAGGCCACTTGTAGAGCTATGCATATAACCGGACAATTTAACATTAGATGAATGGGAAATGGTTTTGTGCAGGAGAAAACTATGCAATTAACCGAATTATGCTATTAAGCGGTATGCAATTAAGTGGAGTCGACTGTATTGAGATAATGGAATATAACCATCATCTTTTTGTGTACTTTAAAGCAATATCTGTGTGTTTTCTCAACATACGTGGAATTAACAAGCACAATGATTTACCTTATGTGCACTATCTAATTCCTCTTTTCTTTTGATCAGTTTTTCTTTTTGATCAGAGAAGTTAACAAACTGATCTAAAGCTTTCTTGTTCACATGACTGTATTTCTTTAATTCTGTATTGCACTGTTCTAATTTCTTAAACAACTGAAATCAAAGTAAAATTTGATACAACTAATATACTTGATATTGTATTGGTTTAAAATGGAAAATGTTGGTTAAATGTTAGAAAAGTAAATGAAGAAATTATTACAAATTATGTAATTAAACCAAATCAACAAGTGGAGCTGTCAGCTTCTGATCACTAATAAAGTCCTCTGCTATATGTATTCGGTCAAAAGGAAGTTGATAAGCTTTGGATGTGAAAACACATCACACAGTAAATCATGGTCACATGAATTTTGATACCAAATTTCTGGACTCAGTGATTCATCATATTCAGTGATTCATCATTAATACATGGCTGTTATGTATAAGAATTGGTAGTCTCTGAGAAAAATGTGACAAAATTTTAAATATGGATGCTGTGTGTAAAAAAATATAAAAGTATTTGGTAAACAGGAAGCTGATGAGTGAGCAGGGGTATGAAAAGCATAATTTTTTTTTGCAATTAGATCCCTTTGAAAAAAGCATTTATTGATTAATGAGGGTACAATGTATATGTTTCAATATGACAATAACAACAAACTGTTGCCTTAAATGTTATCACTTTTGTTTATTACCTAACAAGCATTTGAGAGTTAAATATTTTAACAAATTATAAATAGATGGATAAACACAATTTTTTAATGTTTCAAATGGATCATAATGATGTTCAGCAGTTTCCATTTAGAATATTAGTAGATACTTATTGTTTACCTGTTTTGAACTCAGATTCTGGTATTTTTCAAAAGCATCACTTGGCAGAGATCCTAATTCTCGAATCTTTTTCATACACTCATCTTTCTGTAAACAAAAATTAAATCTCTATTAAATTGTATACAAAATAAAATGAAATACTCAAAAATGTGAAGCTCTAAAATATGGAACCAGTAATTCGGACCCAGTAACAAAGAACATACAAGAAAGTAGTACATATTTTAAACAAAAATAGTTCCTACGCATAGCTATAACTTTGTCAAAAAGAAAAACATTTGGTTTATTTTGGTATCAAATGAAAGCTTAAGGACTTGGGATAACTGTTGAACCCTTCTTGAAATTTTCTCTTGGCAAATAAAATAAATATGTGATATTATGATAGGAGGGCATATTTGCTCTGTTGCTAAGATTAGAAGTACCTGTTTTTGTACTACCCAACTTCTATGAACCAGTGCACTCTAATATGCAATTAAAGGTATATTGAATTTTTCAGCACAAGTCAGGCTAAGAAATAGTTTTAATATGAAATGACTGCCACTTTATTTTAACTTAAGACAAAATAGTATAAAAGCTTGAAATTGCACAATTTAATTCATAATAGTAGTTGTTCTTAACAATAACATATGCATCTTCAGCAAAATACAGTAATTAATACATCACCAAAATAATAGCCATCATGAATTTACTCGACCTTCACATATCATATCAAATTGATAGATTGATTGATGTTTGCTTTATGCACAATAAAAATGAGTATGGTGTACATGTATGATTACCAATATGACAGCCATTAATGAGACCAAATGATGAAGTTGTAAGTATAGGTCACTACAGAGTGTATTTGACTTTATCTATATTTGGGATATCTATTTCTAAAATAAATCTGTACATGTTTCCTTATCATACATCCTAGGAGAGGAATGTACAACTAACCAATGAAATCCTAAACCCTTTCCAAAAGTCATGGCTTATATCAAGTTTCATTTTCAATCAAGTGTTCTGGAAATTATTTTACTTAATTTCTGTCATTGATTGGTGACTTTAAAGTCAGAATCAATTTATTTTTCACACCATAAAATATATACCAGGCATCAAGACATCAACAGTTTTGTGGTTAGAACTGATGGAAATGTTGAACCTGTGTTTATAAAACTTTAACAAGATTTTGAGGAATATAACAGCTTAAAACTGCATTGATTTTAATGACTACAAATTCCAAATAGAAAATGATCAGGAAAGCAGTGACTATTAGCAATTCAACGTAGTTTCCACTACAGGTTTAGTTCTGACTAACAAATGGAAGTAATCCACATTTTATGATAAAGTGTCTAACCTGATCTTAAAAAGTAGGTGGTACTTGTACTCATGCATAATTTGCAGTTAATATCAGCTGTCAAGTTGTGAAAAGTTCTTTTTGTTATGAAATTTAATAAGAAGTTTTAGTTATATAATCTTACTATCGATACCTTTTGTTGAAACATTATTTGATTTGATTTTTGATTTTTGGTGTTTTAACGCCACTTTTAAGCACCGCTTTTGGGCTATTTGTGGCGGCCAGTTTTTATTGGTGGAGGAAGCCGGATTCCCCGGAGAAAACCACCGACCTTCGATAGGAAAACTGACAATCCTAGTCAATTAAGATTGGAGTCAAGTGCAACCGCACGAGCTGGTTTCGAACTCACAACCTCAGTGTTGACTGGCTAGTGATTACAGTAGTAACTATTTAGACCACTTGGACACCGAGGCCCCAAATATTATTTGATAATAAAATAAATAAATGTTCTGTTCTTTGTCAATATTTCCGCTGCTGTCAGGTGTTACACAGGTAAAAAGGCATTAACCTTATATCCCCACTGGCATTATACAATTACTTGTATAGAGCCCTGAAGATTAACATACAATACAGAGTGGCAGTTTTATTAACGGAAAAGAATGGTCATAAAAAGTATCATAGCTAATAACCAAAAAATTTAATTTCTAACAAAATAGCGTCTATAACTTTGTCCAAACCTAATAAATTTTCAAATCATTTATTTTCTGGACCTAAATCTTTTATATTTTGGGTCTTTAAGAATCAGTAATGACTGGAAAATATTACTCTTTCCAGACCCTTATTTTCAATGTAATACTTAAGTAAAATTAATGTAGTTATCTCCCCTGAAAATTTTAGGTATGTGATTCTATCCTTCCATTATTAAAGTTTGATAATGATTTCAGTTGATATGAAAACAAATTTGTAAAATAACCTCCATCAGGTATGCCTGAGCTCAAGGGAAGTTTTATACATCAAAATCAAAGGAGAATGGGTCTAAGCAAAACAGCCATATTGACATAGACCATGCAAAATAATCATTCAATATGTACCCTAAATTCAGTTTGTCTTTTCTGAAGTACATTTTTACATTAATATTCTTACATACAAGTTATATTCTAACAAATAAACTCTACCTTTTTTAACAATAGACTCTGTTTATTTGTCATTTTATCCAGTTCTTTAGCATCATCACTAATCTTGTCTTGAAATTCTTTTTCTTGAGCCTGGAATATATATATTACTTAATAAGTTATTCTTGAGCCTGGAATATATGTATTACTTTAATACTTAGGTTATTCAATATTTTCATATAAAGAGTCAGTAAGTAACAAATGCTGAAAAAATATCATGACCAAATGAAATGGTTATTCATATTAATTACACCTTATTGAATCGTGGATTGTAATTGGTTGATAGCTAGTGTATTTGTCATGCTTCTTCTTTATCATATGATTTTCTTCCATATTTCACTACCACCATGGCATATGCCAAAGGACATACCTTTTTTACTCTCCACCTAATAGTATTATTGTTCAAACACTAGTTCATTGTTGAAGACTGCATTTATTCTTTTGTTTTTTTTGTGACTTTTGGTTGTTATTCATTGAAGTATCACATGAAAGTGTTGTGACTTTTGGTTGTTATTCATTGAAGTATCACATGAAAGTGTTGTGACTTTTGGTTGTTATTCATTGAAGTATCACATGAAAGCATTGTGACTTTTGGTTGTTATTCATTGAAGTATCACATGAAAGCATTGTGACTTTTGGTTGTTATTCATTGAAGTGTTATTCATTGAAGTAACACATGAAAGCATTGTGACTTTTGGTTGTTATTCATTGAAGTGTTATTCATTGAAGTAACACATGAAAGCATTGTGACTTTTGGTTGTTATTCATTGAAGTATCACATGAAAGTGTTGTGACTTTTGGTTGTTATTCATTGAAGTATCACATGAAAGTGTTGTGACTTTTGGTTGTTATTCATTGAAGTATCACATGAAAGTGTTGTGACTTTTGAAACTACACTAAAGAATTGAATGCTGCGGCTCTTTTCACATAAATTCTTAAGAGTAAATTTTAGTCTAACTTACGATCAATTTTAATCGTAAGATTTTTTGTGAAAAGAGTCGGTGGTTTTTATTATTTATATGAAATGAAAGCAAGTGACCATCACAATTAGCATAATGAGAGGAAGGAGATTTTCAAAATAAAAAATATATGTCATTCACATTTTGAATCTGAAAGTATAACATTTAAACACAAAACTTATGCACAAAGTGAAATGAAAGCATTCTTATTCCATGTGAAAAAATTATAATACGACATATAGCTGAAATTGTCGATTTCAAAGTAGACAGCTCATAAAATATTAAGTAAATTTCTATCATTTACTTTTTTTTCTAAATCATAATTGTTTGCACGAAGTACATGAACAATGCTAAAAAATAGTGTAGTTTAATTAGTTAGATGGAACAAATAATTCTATGATCTTTGGTTGCATCCATACTATTTTGAATTCTTTCATATGATATGGGTTGTTTTCATATGAAATGAAAGTATATATGATAGAATCAAATGATGAATTTTCTTTGTAAAACAAGTGTTATAAATTTTCTAACTATCAGCAAACAGGAAGTGGCCAAATGGTGGATGTAAAAATTGCTCACTTCTACTACTCAACACTATCAGATAAGCTACAGACCAAATATAAAATCATTCCCTTTAATAGGAGCCATGAAAAGTTGGATGAAAATTTTCCTTGTACAAGGAGACCAAATATTAAATCATTTCCTTTCATAGAAGCCAAGAAAACTTTGATGAAAGTTTCCTTCCCCAAGGTCTTTTGGATGGACGGACAGAGGGAAAGAAGGATCAAGCATTTACCTTTGGCAACGCAGGTAAAAATAGCACACTTTTTTGCAGCTTTTTAATGATGGTGGATCAATGGATGGGAATATTTAATGATGGCAGAAGATATTTTAACAATGGTGTTGCACCATCATCAATAAGATCATAGTCACCTGATGCTTTGTTAAACAAATATTGTTTTCACAGCTCTTTGGTAATGAAATATATCACATACAAATCTTCTTTTACCTATTCTAGAACAATCTATAAAGATAAGATACATTCTAAAATTTGTCTACTGAATGTTTCAGCTGTTAGAGATAAAATCAGATCATACCTTCCAATGTTCCATATTGTTCTGTAAAGATTTCTGCTCTTTGTTCATTTTCTCTAATTGTCCATCTAATTCTACAAAGCAAATACGTCAGTTCTATTCAATAATACATATATCAAAACTCTTCATATGAAATTGGAGTAAACCTAAGAATAAGGTCATCTCTATAAACAAAAAGTAATATTGAATTTCAACATCAAAATTTTTTTTAATATCTTGTGTCAAAACTATTCCAGAAAAGAAACTGTTTTAAGAAGAAGCCTATCTTTTGTTTTAGAAGAAGCCTACTTTTTGTATGAGACTACATGTAAATATGCTAGGCAGAATATCAACTGTTTTTAGGGAAGCCTACCTTTTGTATGAGATTTGATTTCCTGTACTCGATCATCAACTGTTTGTAATTCCTGATTGAGAGATTCTAGTTTATTCTTTCTATCTTCCACAGATACTTCCTGTAGATCATTGGTTAGTCTATCTCTCTTCTTCATTAAGTTATTGTGTAGTAAGTTCTCTAATTTGTTTTTGTCACCTTCAAGCTACAATAAAGCAAAGTTAAATATTTGAGTTACTGTGTAGTATGTTCTCTAATTTATTTTTGTCAACTTCAAGCTACAAAAAACTAGAGGCTCTAAAGAGCCTGTGTCGCTCACCTTGGTCTATGTGCATATTAAACAAAGGACACAGATGGATTCATGACAAAATTGTGTTTTGGTGATGGTGATGTGTTTGTAGATCTTACTTTACTGAACATTCTTGCTCCTTACTATTATCTCTATCTATAATGAACTTGGCCCGGTAGTTACAGTGGAAAATACTTTGTAAAAATTTACAAAAATTTACAAAATTTATAAAAAATTGACTATAAAGGGCAATAACTCCTTAAGGGGTCAATTGACATTTTTGGTCATGTTACCTTATTTGTAGATCTAACTTTGATGTACATTATTGCTGTTTACAGTTTATCTCTATCTATAATAATATTCAAGATAATAACCAAAAGCTGCAAAATTTTCTTAAAATTACCAATTCAGGGGCAGCAACCCAACAACGTGTTGCCTGATTGATCTGAAAATTTCAGGGCAGATAGATCTTGACCTAATGAACAATTTTATCCTCATCAGATTTGCTCTAAATGCTTTGGTTTCAGAGATATGAGCCAAAAACTGCATTTTACCCTATGTACTATTTTTTAGCCATGTCGGCCATCTTGGTTCAAGGGCGGGGTCATCGGACACATTTTTTTAAACTAGATACCCTAATGATGATTGTGGACAAGTTTGGTTAAATTTGTCTTAGTAGTTTCAGAGGAGAAGATTTTTGTAAAAAATTACAAAAATTTACGAAAAATGGTTAAAAATTGACTATAAAGGGCAATAACTCCTTAAGGGGTCAACTGACCATTTTGGTCATGTTGACTTATTTGTAGATCTTACTTTGCTGAACATTATTGCTGTTTACAGTTTATCTCTATCTATAATAATATTCAAGATAATAACCAAAAACGGCAAAATTTCCTTAAAATTACCAATTCAGGGGCAGCAACCCAACAACGTGTTGCCTGATTGATCTGAAAATTTCAGGGCAGATAGATCTTGACCTAATGAACAATTTTATCCTCATCAGATTTGCTCTAAATGCTTTGGTTTCAGAGATATGAGCCAAAAACTGCATTTTACCCTATGTACTATTTTTTAGCCATGTCGGCCATCTTGGTTCAAGGGCGGGGTAATCGGACACATTTTTTAAACTAGATACCCTAATGATGATTGTGGACAAGTTTGGTTACATTTGTCTTAGTAGTTTCAGGAGAAGATTTTTGTAAAAAATTACAAAAATTTACGAAAAATGGTTAAAAATTGACTATAAAGGGCAATAACTCCTTAAGGGGTCAACTGACCATTTTGGTCAAGTTGACTTATTTGTAGATCTTACTTTGCTGAACATTATTGCTGTTTAGAGTTTATCTCTATCCATAATAATATTCAAGATAATAACCAAAAACGGCAAAATTTCCTTAAAATTACCAATTCAGGGGCAGCAACCCAACAACGGGTTGTCCGATTCATCTGAAAATTTCAGGGCAGATAGATCTTGTCCTGATAAACAATTTTACCCCATGTCAGATTTGCTCTAAATGCTTTGGTTTCAGAGATATAAGCCAAAATCTACATTTTACCCCTATGTTCTATTTTTAGCCATGGCGGCCATCTTGGTTGGTTGGCTGGGTCACCGGACACATTTTCTAAACTAGATACCCCAATGATGATTGTGGCCAAGTTTGATCAAATTTGGCCCAGTAGTTTCAGAGGAGAAGATTTTTGTAAAAGTTATTGACGACGGACGACGACGACGGACGACGGACGCCAAGTGATGAGAAAAGCTCACTTGGCCCTTTGGGCCAGGTGAGCTAAAAATGAATTCAAATATTCTTTTTCTAGTCTAAAAAGTTACTTGAAACATACTAACATGATTCCATGGATGTCAATTTCAAATGATTTTCTTCTTTCTCAATGAATTTAAATTAAATGTAGACTTATATAGAACTTGTCTTTAGTTATTGAAGTTGTATATTTTATTCAAATATAAACTGTTTCAAGAAACTTGTTTTATCTAAAATATTTCTATTATCTTTCCTACCCTGATTCTTTCTGTTAACGCCTCTTTATTTTGCAGAGTCAGCTGTTTAATTGTATCATTTAATTTGTCTACTTCTCCTTGATCTTCCACACTGAGTTGTGATAATAAATCTGAACCCAATTCTTCATTCAGAGAGGCAGCTGATCCTTGCATTGCTTCTAAACTAGAGTGTAAACTGGCAACACTCTTTTCCTGTTTTATAAATAAAAACAATGTTAAATCAAAGCACTGAAGTTCTGAGAGGCAGTTTCTGTCTACTCAATGTTTTTGTAAAAGAAAGCAATGAAAAAAATGAGCTTATGTTGTATAAAGGTTTTAATATTTGTTGGTACTTTTTTCACTATTCTTTGTGAAACTATTAAAGATACTTGAAAAACCTGTTCAAACAATAATGTGAAATCTGTTTAAAGTGAATACCTGTAAAACTGAGGATTTTGTTCAGAGTAAAAAAAATCCATCTTATATTTTGATATAATCAATCAAAGTCTTATATGTGTACATGTATACGTGCACTTGCATAAGGTCCATTTCTATCCGACAAAGCTCAATATTGTTTCATACAATTGTAAGACATTTACATACCTTAGGGGACTTTTACATACCTTAGGGGACATTTACATACCTTAGGGGACTTAGACTTTTCTATAGAGTTAAGTTCTTCAGTCATCAATCGTAAATCTGCTCTCATTTTATCAAAGGTATCTCTGTAATATTTATAACATACTTGAAAATATGACTGATTTTGACTTTACCATAATGGCAATACTTATATAAGTCACAGTGGTAGCATTTTCAAATTAATGCTGAAAAGTAAAACTGATACTAAGCTTGGAATAAGCATATAACTCACTAGAGGTTGCCTGAACAGGAAAAAAACAATTCAAGTTAAATTCAACAAATCAAACTATCATATTGATGACTTTATCATTTACATTTTTTCCTAAGAGGCTTATCCAAACAAATATGATATAAAAAAATTTGTATAAGAATTTGAATCAAATATACACATAGCAATAAAGGAATGTATTCTGAATATAGATATATTCTGAACTTATAAAATTACAAACTTCACTGAAGAGGATTGCTACATATACTAGTCCTGAAAATATTCTATTGTTATAAAGTAACAAAATGAATATTAAGTAATACTTACTTATTTTTACTATTTCTTGTTTCGGTTTTCTGCATTTCACTGACTATATTGTTCATTTTGGCTTCTAATGTTTCTAACTTTGATTTATGTTCAGCATATTCTTTTTCTTGGTTTTCAAGCTTTTCTGTCAGTTCTAATTTACTTTTCTGGAGATCAAGTCTTGATCGTCGAGTATCATAAAAACCACCTGTTAAAGCACCTCTTCTACTTACTTGGTCACCTAGAAAAGATTAATAAACTTTTGTATGCTAACAGACAAAAGAGAGTTTGTTGAAGGTATGACCTTACACAGAATAAGGAAGAACTCCAACAACAATATATAATAGGTGGTGTGGCATGAGTAGATTATGGAACAATCCAATTAAAAATTGTACCCATGATAGGGTTTGCAAAATAAGCCTCCTGACCTGCCAATAGATTTATTTCTGTAATAACTTAATGAAAACTGTATCCTCCTTTATCTATATGTATATATACAACATTAATATAAGCTCCTCCTTTATCTATATGTATATATACAACATTAATATAAATTCCTCCTTTATCTATATGTATATATACAATATTAATATAAATTCCTCCTTTATCTATATGTATATATTTTATCTATATGTATATATACAATATCAATATAAATTCCTCCTTTATCTATATGTATATATACAATGTTAATATAAATTCCTCCTTTATTTATACAATGTTAATATAAATTCCTCCTTTATCTATATGTATATATACAACATTAATATAAATTCCTCCTTTATCTATATGTATATATACAATATTAATATAAATTCCTCCTTTATCTATATGTATATATTTTATCTATATGTATATATACAACATTAATATAAATTCCTCCTTTATCTAAATGTATATATTTTATCTATATGTATATATACAATATTAATATAAATTCCTCCTTTATCTATATGTATATATACAATATCAATATAAATTCCTCCTTTATCTATATGTATATATACAATATTAATATAGATTCCTCCTTTATTTATATGTATATATTTTATCTATATGTATATATACAATATTAATATAAATTCCTCCTTTATCTATATGTATATATACAATGTTAATATAAATTCCTCCTTTATTTATATGTATATATACAATATCAATATAAATTCTTCCTTTATTTATATGTATATATACAATGTTAATATAAATTCCTCTATATGTATATATACAATATTAATATAAATTCCTCCTTTATCTATATGTATATATTTTATCTATATGTATATATACAATATTAATATAAATTCCTCCTTTATCTATATGTATATATACATTATTAATATAAATTCCTCCTTTATCTATATGTATATATACAATATCAATATAAATTCCTCCTTTATCTATATGTATATATTTTATCTATATGTTTATATACAATACTAATATAAATTCCTCCTTTATCTATATGTATATATACAACATTAATATAAATTCCTCCTTTATCTATATATAGATTCTACCACTGCATCGAGTGTGATACGATATTTATCCACTCGAGACAGTTAAATTTTCAAATTTAAAACGCGAGGCTCGCCGAGCGTTTTAAATATTTAAAATTTAACTGTTGAGAGTGGATAAATATCGTATTACACGAGAGTTGGTGGTGGAATCTGTTTTTCTAATGATTTTCAAACAATACGCAGGCAAATTTATTCCTTCTTTTCGAATGATCTGCAAAAAGATGTGTTCTTTCTATGTGACGTCATCAGGCATGGTCGCCTTTTTTCATGCCGTCACAATAGGAAATTCAGAGGAAAGCAAGAAAATTCGACGTCATAATCGGATTTTAACCAATGAAGAACTGAGATCAAACGAATCACACGTTGATTAAATTTTTTTTATACAATGGGTGCAGAAAGGGATAAATTGACGAAGAATTAGAGAAATGTATATATACAACATTATACAACATTAATATAAATTCCTCCTTTATCTACATGTATATGTATATATACAACATTAATATAAATTCCTCCTTTATCTATATGTAAATATACAATATTAATATAAATTCCTCCTTTATCTATATGTATATATACAATATTAATATAAATTCCTCCTTTATCTATATGTATATATACAATATTAATATAAATTCCTCCTTTATCTATATGTATATATTTTATCTATATGTATATATACAACATTAATATAAATTCCTCCTTTATCTATATGTATATATACAATATTAATATAAATTCTTCTTATTTCTTAAAAACTGAAAAATATTTAACATTCTTCATTCAGTTGAAATTTAACATGGTAGATATAATTAATAAACTGTTCACACAGAGATATGTCTCGCCTATTTGTTATTTTGAAAATTCAAATGTTGAAATTAAAATAGCAATACTTTAACATGTAAGTTATGCAAATATTACAAACTAATACATATAAACTAGGCAAAAGTGCCAAAGTCAATAGACCATGACTGATGGGTAAGGACCAAATATTCTCCATGGAAATGAGATGTGCTAATGCTTATACAACTGCATACCAATTATCATTGACCTACCACTAACGGTTCCCCTTAAACTGACCTAATCACAAACTAATACATGAAAACTAAGCAAAAGTTTCAAAGTCAATAGACCATGAATGAGGAGGCGGGGCCAAATAATCTCAATGGAAATAAGATATGCCTATGCTTATACAACTGCATACCAAATATCATTGACCTACCACTAGTGGTTCCCCATAAGCTGACCAAATCACAAACTAATACATGTAAACTAAGCAAAGTTTCAAAGTCAATAGACCTTGACTGAGGGGGCGGGGCCAAATAATCTCCATGGTAATGAGATGTGCCAATGCTAATACAACTGCATACTAAATATCATTGACCTACCACTAGTGGTTCACCATAAACTGACCTAATCACAAACTAATACATTGTTGACGCTGCCGCCGCCGATGCCGGAAACAGCATACCTATGTCTCGCTTTCAAGGCGAGACAAAAATGATCTAGTTCACCAATGCTATCTACTTTGTGAAGATATGAACACAGCTACACAATCTTATATTTAAATACATACCATCTAAAGTAACACAATCTAAGTTTTGTGTTCTAGCTATCTGAGTACCCGTTTCCATGTTCCGACAAATCAATGTTTTACCAAATACATGTTTTATGGCACGATCATATTCTCTCTCAAATTTCAGTTTGGAAATCATTGGAATAGCATCCTATCAAAAGATTTAGAAATATTTTAACAAATACAATTTATCATGTTTATAGTACATCATTAAAATTTGTGATTTTGTCTTAAACAGTTGCATTATCATATATTAACACATTATAATAACAACAAAGATTTGAAGTCAAACACTATTATTTCCAACCAAGATTTATTCAGGCTAAGCATACCCCACTCAAAATTTGTAGTATGAAAAGGGCTTACAGGTACATGCTACAGGTCATCACTGTCAAGATATGAAGTTATTCTATTCAGTAACACTGGAGTAAAATGTGTGACGAAAATATATAGCTCATTCGGCATAATGAAGATTTTAAGTATCAACAAACAGAAAGTAGGTGTCTCTCAGATCAGCAAAGCACTCACAAGATACAACTCATCACTGTCAAGCTGTTGACCAAATTTGAAGTCATTATAATTAGTAGTACGAGAGAAAAGTGTGACAAAAATATTTGGTGGATGAACGGACGGAAATGGTCATTGCAATGTGTGGCTAGGTAGCCTGTGTAACTTGACTGTAAAATCTAAAGACCTTCTGACATTCAAACCATGGCCTATCAATTTGATATGTTAATCTATACCAGATACTGTAAATTCAGAAACTATTCTGTGCATTTATTATTGTGATTTTGACTTGACAGACCAAAATATTAGAATAACTTTTGGAGCTGCATACAAATAAATGTGTCAGATTTCAGAATTTTCACACAGACGCATTATTACCTATAATAAAAATCTCACAATAATTTCAGAATTTACAGTACTCCTTTCCACTGGAAGTTTCCCCTCCCCATTTAGAAGTACTTGTCTACTTACATTTGTGTCTGGATAATTTGTATCCCTGGCATCTAATCTGTTAAGGGGCATAAATGTCACCTCTCCTGGTAATCTTAATCTGTTCATTTCTGTTAATATTTTAGTTCCAGTTTTATCTGTATCAACTACATGATGAAATAACCTATAAAGGTACAGTACAGAATTCATGGTATTGTACCCTTTTTTTCTGACAAAATTGACAAAGTTAAATCTGACATTGTATGATTTCCATTGATCGGTATATAACAAGCAAAACAAATCAGTGTTATCTTATCAGATTTAAAGAGAGCTTGAACTAAATCATTAACTGACAGAAATTAATAAATTATAAATATAAAGACTATTGGTGTTCATACATTTTGCCTTCCATCAAGTCACTTATGACTGACAAAAAGTAGATCTTTTAAATGAGCAGAAAGCATACCTACTTATACTCTATAAAATAACCTATAAAAAATAATCACAGAGGGCTGTTCCATTAAACCATACATGGTACCAAAGGCAGGTTTAAAATGGGTAAAAACCTATAGAGGTAAATTTAAAATTTCTCTTCCTTCTTCAATGAACATGATACTAACCCACAGTTTAGAATTCCCTGGGTCACATGTATGTTTTAATGGAACAGCCCTGGCAAGGTTTAAACAAGAACATGACTATTTGGAAGGTTCAGCTAAAAGTGTGAGTTTTACCTATTTCCTGCTGTTACTTCAACACAAGTGAAGAATGTTTTCTCTGTGTCTAAGTTTTCTATCAGGATTCCCTTGTATCCATTAACCACATCACTATACTTCCCCTGGTCAGTAAATGATTGTAGCACTTTCTTTACGCTATCTATACCATTCAAAATTCCCTGAAAAAAAACAATATTACAATAGAGCTCAGCTATATGGCAGTGATTTACATGAATATTGTTAAAGTAAAATTTCCTACAAAAAAACTGTTGACAAATAAACTGCACATTTTTTTTAATGGTCAAGTGCAAATGTTAAATACAAAACAGCAATACTTAACATGTAAATTATGCAAAATACCCAAAGTCAATTAACCATGACTAAAGGAACAGGGTCAAAAAGTTTCTGAGATCTAAGATATTCCAATGCTTAACAACAGCATACCAAATATCACTGACTTAACATAGTGGTTCCCCTTTAACTGGCCTAATCAAAAACTTAAACATTTGAACTATATGAAAGTTTCAAAGTCAATAGACCATGACTGAGGAGGCACAGCAAAATAATCTCCATGGAAATGAGATGTGCCAATGCTTATACAAGTGCATATTAAATATCATTTATTTACCATAAGTGGTTCCCCTTAAACTGACCTAATCACAAACTTAACAAATTTTTAACACTGCCACCAGAAACATCATTCCTAAGTCTAGCTTTTTAACATCATCAAGTCAAGACAAAAGGCAACATTTTAAACATGATCAATATAAACAACAAACAAGAATGTGTCTATAGTACAAGGATGCCCCACTCGCACTATCATTTTCTGTGTTCAGTGGACAGTGAAATTGGGGTCAAAACTCTAATTTGGCATTAAAATTAGAAAGATCATATCATAGGGAACATGTGTACTAAGTTTCAAATTGACTGGACTTCAACTTCATCAAACACTACCTTAACCAAAAACTTTAACCTGAAGCGGGACAGACGGACAAACAACCAGACGAACGGACGCACAGACCGAAAAACATAAATCCCCTAGGTGGGGCATAAAAATAAATTCTGTAGCTGAGGAAACTTCTACAGTATTTTTACTGAGAATAAAACAAGAATGTGTCCATAGTATACGGATGCCCCACTCGCACTATCATTTTCTATGTTCAGTGGACCGTGAAATTGGGGTCAAAACTCTTAATTTGGCATTAAAATTAGAAAGATCATATCATAGGGAACATATGTACTAAGTTTCAAGTGATTGGACTTTAACTCCATCAAAAACTACCTTGACCAAAAGCTTTAACCTGAAGCGGGACAGACGGACGAACGAATGAACGAACGGACGCACAGACCGAAAAACATAATGCCCATAAATGGGGCATAAAAATAAATAAATAAAACAAACATAGCACAAAACAAACACATAGAAGCAGTTGTAGTTTTATATCTAGTTTAGCTGTATTGTAATGACAGAATAATGGAACATTTGTTTAACAGTAAATATTGTTATATGATGATGCACGCTGTTTTTGTACCATGAGCTAGTATGTTCAAATTTTTGACTCAGTGTGTCAGTCTTGTACAACAAGGATATCAATTATTCATATCATGTTCAAATGATGTCATCACGAATATGCATTTGTCTGCTTCCAAAGTACTATTACTCTTTGTGTAGTTACTTACTTTTCCAGTCATTGATCGTAAAGCCTGCTCCTTTTTACTTAATTCTTCTCTTGTACTGGATATTTCTTGCTGTAATATGTTTTCCTGTCTCCATAATGCACTGAAAAATTGTTAACTCAATTAAAACTAGTCATTAAAGGCCAATATCTAATCTAAGAAGTTGACCGACTATTTATGTCCTGCTCGTCATTTAGCTTTTAGTTTTTCTTTATCTACTATTGTTTTGACCAAAGATGCCAAATATGGGGGCAATTACTCTTATTAGGCGTCAACCAAATTTTGGGATATGTCAAATTTGTAGATCTTGTCCTGCTAATAATTTTTACCATTATAGTTTCTCTTCTCCTATTACAGTTTTCATGATAACAAGCAATATCACATAATAATTGGTAAAAATCAACATTCAGGGTCAATATCTCTAGGAGTCAACCAATAATGATTTGTTAATCTTGTCTTGCTGATTATTTTTGCTATTTTAAATTTCTCTCTTTTTATCAGGGTTTCAAGATAAAAGGCAAACATATTTAAAATTGGTAAAAATAAATCATCATTTAAGGGCAATAACTCCTATAACGAATCATCTGAAAGTTTTGGTATACAAATAGAAAATAGGTAGATCTGAACATTCAAAACATATCTAACTATTTCAAATATCCCAGTAGCTTCAGAGGAGAAGATTTTTGTAAAATTAATGGACAACAACGATGGATGATGGATGCCAAATGATGAGAATAGCTCTTTTGGGTCAGTTGAGCTTAAAAGTAATCAGTACAAATAATGAATATCCTGCAGCTATATTTGACATGACTTACTTTCTATCATTCATTAAAACATCTCTTTCTCTTTTCATTTCAATGCTGTTTTTGTCATTCTGTCCAATGATGTCTTTGTTCTGGTCAATTTTTGTTGAAACTTCCTGAAAACATTGGATTTATTTTACTTAGTATGAGATTTAAATCATCCATAACATGATTCGGCTACTTCATAAGATATTTTATAAAAGAAATAGGTACAGTGGAATAGTTTTTTTTTGTCTTTGTACATATGAAGCTGTCTGCAGCTTGCCTCCTTTGCAAATTCAACGTTTATTTTACATTTTTTTATGTCTATACTCCCCAGGGAGAGTTGTCATCAATTAGCAATTTGACAATCGCAAATGCAGTTTTACTAGCGACACCTAACAGAGTCAGTAAAACAGATATTTGTGACGTCAAAGTTCATATTCAATGGGGCAACTCCTCAGCTGCAGAACTGTTATTCCTATTCAAATGCATCACAAAAAGAAATAGTACAATAGAGCTTGTAAAAATATATATCAATGATTTTGGCCCATAAACGTCATGGCAAAACTTGACGTCATCCAAATGAAATGCTCAAATCGAAGGTGATTTCATTACTTGTATGGTTCAGATTTGGATAATATCTCAATAAAACAGTGTTTTGGAAGAATGTGTTGTTTTATTTTCAATTATGTTGTATTAATCAAACGTTTGTGGATTCCAACAATTCAATATGGCTGCTCCAGACATTTAACAGTAAATTTGAGCCAATGAAAAAATTGTTACATTAGAATTGTGTAAATTTAGTTGTTAATTGGAAGTTATAAATATTTTTTTTTCAAGTTATCTGATGTAAGGCCAAGTTTCACAATGAATTGAAATACCAAAAGTGAAAATGTTATTACAAAGTATTGTAATTGTAACAAAGTGGAAATGATGACAGTAGCGCCTAGCTGTTCAACCCAAGTATTTAAAGTCTGTCAACCCCTTCTAATACATATACTTTGAATGATTCTTTTGCAGCATGTCATAAAACTACATTCAACTTCTAACTCTTTCTAATCAGACTGATTATCAATGTATTTTTGCAACCGGTTTATGCATGAAATATTTGCCACTGGACATTGGACATTAAATAACAAATAATCAATCACTGCATCTATCTATCTATGTAAAACATAAAGTATTAGCTAAACAGGAAGTTGATGAGAAATGGATGTGAAAATACATCAAACTGTATAGCATGCTCACATGAAGCTCAACACCAAATTTTAGGAAGCTCTGATTTGTATACATAGTTCCTGAGAAAATGTGAAGACAATCTCATACAGGACAATAATGTGTAAGAATATTAGAAATCGTTCAACAGAAGTAGATGACCCATGAATGTAAATTGCATCCTGCTATGTAGCATGTTTTACATGAAATTCAGGAAGATTTTTGTAGTTCCAGAGAAAAATGTGAAGATAATTTTATACATGGCTTTTATATGTGTAAGAATATACAAGTATTCAGTGAGTGATGAATGTCAAAACTCAATACACAGTAAAACATTCTCTCTTTAAGCCTGATTCAAAATTTCAGGAGGCCCTGATTTTTAGTTCCTGAGAAAATGTGATGGTAATCTCATGAGACCAACTGATGAACAGACTGACAAACTTAAAAGTATTGTTACCCATGGACTGACTGTACTGGTACAGTAAAACCTTCCACAACTGTACTGGTACAGTAAAACCTTCTACAACTGTACTGGTACAGTAAAACCTTCTACAACTGTACAGGTACAGTAAAACCTTGAACAACTGTACTGGTACAGTACAACCTTCCACAACTGTACTGGTACAGTAAAACCTTCCACAACTGTACTGGTACAGTAAAACCTTCCACAACTGTACCTTCCACAACTGTACTGGTACAGTACAACCTTCCACAACTGTACTGGTACAGTAAAACCTTCCACAACTGTACTGGTACAGTAAAACCTTCCACAACTGTACCTTCCACAACTGTACTGGTACAGTACAACCTTCCACAACTGTACTGGTACAGTAAAACCTTCCACAACTGTACTGGTACAGTTAAACCTTCCACAACTGTACTGGTACAGTAAAACCTTCCACAACTGTACTGGTACAGTAAAACATTCCACAACTGTAAAGGAATACTCTCTTGTATCATAACAAACTAAAATTAAGTGATGTGAGTTATTGATGGGAGCCATCACAGAGGCCCCTGCAGCATGTAAATAAGTAAATTGTGAAGCAGTTAAGGTTATTCCATGTTTATGCACAGGGATGATAACTAACTTTTTGACCAATAAATGTACGATTTCATCCATGTACATGACACTCCTTCTGGTAGTGGTAAATAATCAGGTCAAGTTTCATCCCTGAACTCCAAGGGGCTTTAAAGTTAGAGAGGGGGAACGATTTCTGTACATAAGCACAGGCATAGTTCAAATTCATTCAAGTTTTTGATCATGACTTTCAATGTTGGGTTTTCTTTTGTGTAGGAGACACTCCTCAAAGTAGTGGTGAATATAAATACCAAGTTTCATCCCTAAACTCCAACGGTTTTCTAAATTTTTGTACACATGTACAGGGGTGGCTAATTTAATCAGTTTTTGGCCATGACTTTCAATGTACAGTTTTCTTCCTTGTACACAACACATCTTTTGGTAGCAGTGAATAGTCATGCTGAACTCCAAGGTGCTCAAAAGTAAATAGCTGAATGATTTGTAACAGACGGACATACAAGCTGATTACTATAGGCCTTCTGCCAATAAATCTGCAGGGCCCTAACTTACCTCAATTTGTGTTCTGAGATGTTCTGCTCTTTTATCATCATTAACCAAATCTTCTCTTAATCTTTTAATCTGCAATGAAATATGCAACAAAATGTTGGAACTCAATATTTTTTCTACAGATACTATAGCTTTGCCTTAATGCTTTTATGAAATTCATAATGAGAAGTAACTGTTATATCAAATGAAAAAAAAAATTGAAATTTTCCTCTAGAACACCTGTATTTTTTTTATTTTAACAAGAGTTCACACCCTGAAATGTTTCTCCTGATTTACTGATCATCATTGAATTATGTTGAATCTTTAATATAAAGGTTTTAGTACAAGTAACATATAAACTTAACATTAATATCAATGATCCATGTAGATAAGGTCAAGGTAAGATTAACCCTGCCAGACAGACATGTACACCTTCCAATTCTTCTATACAAATACAGTTAACCTATTGCTTATAATATCTGAGATACAGACATAATCACAAAACATATACAATGACCAATGAACCATGACAATGAGGACAAGGTCAGATGACAACTTCCAGACATACAAGTACACCTTACAATCATTCCATACACCAATTATAGTTTACCTTTTGCTTACAGTATCTAAGAAATAGACCATACATCAAATTCAAAAGTTAACATTGACACAATGAACCATGAAAATAAGGTCACTGCAGATGAAACCTGCAGGTCTGATGTATGCCTTGCAATAATTCAATATATCAAATATAGTTGACCATTTGCTTATAGCATCTGAGATAAAGACTTTAGCAGGAAAACTTAATCTTAGTGACTGATCCATAGAATTAGGTCAAGTCAGGTAACCCTTTCTGACAGACATGTAGACCATGCAAGGATCTAATATACAACGTATA
The DNA here is from genome assembly GCF_021869535.1 of Mytilus californianus. Lineage (NCBI taxonomy): Eukaryota > Metazoa > Mollusca > Bivalvia > Mytilida > Mytilidae > Mytilus > Mytilus californianus. Next base: position 6,337,947 of record NW_026262679.1, on the reverse strand, counting down.
GTTATTCTATTACTCATAAGAAATGAGATATTCACAAGGTTTTTTTAAGCAGTCGCTAAACCTTGAAAATGAGGTCAAAGACAATGGAATATGCCAGACAGAACATTGTTACTTAAGGCATCTTTATACAAGGTATGTAGCATCTAGGTCTTCTAGCTTGTGGAATATATAGTTTTATACAAATAGATAACGCTGTAGGCTCAGATTAACATCCCTGTCTCGCATTCTACACCTTTCATGGCATGCCAGACATATATGATGAACAAATCTGTCTTATTAACTAGCAATCTAGCACTATAACAATACCTTCAATAAAAAAGGATTGTCCACATAAAATTACATACACAGTACTGTAAACAGAAACAATTTTAACAAGAAACTATAAACTGATGTATAACTAAACTAACACAAACATTATTACTTTTTAAAATAACATTTAGAAGTCCCTAATAGTATATAGTACTACATGGTTACCTGCTCTTCTTTGTCTCTGATTGCCCTGTTTGTTTACCTGTTCTTCTTTGTCTCTGATTGCCGTTTGTTTACCTGTTCTTCTTTGTCTCCGATTGCCCTGTGTGTATACCTGTTCTTCTTTGTCTCTGATTGCCCTGTGTGTTTACCTGTTCTTCTTTGTCTCTGATAGCCCTGTTTGTTTACCTGCTCTTCTTTGTCTCTGATTGCCCTGTTTGTTTACCTGCTCTTCTTTGTCTCTGATTGCCCTGTTTGTTTACCTGCTCTTCTTTGTCTCTGATTGCCCTGTTTGTTTACCTGCTCTTCTTTGTCTCTGATTGCCCTGTTTGTTTACCTGCTCTTCTTTGTCTCTGATTGCCCTGTTTGTTTACCTGCTCTTCTTTGTCTCTGATTGCCCTGTTTGTTTACCTGTTCTTCTTTGTCTCTGATTGCCCTGTTTGTTTACCTGCTCTTCCTCGTCTCTGATTGCCCTGTTTGTTTACCTGTTCTTCCTCGTCTCCGATTGCCCGGTTTGTTTACCTGCTCTTCTTCGTCTCTGATTGCCCTGTTTGTTTACCTGCTCTTCTTCGTCTCTGATTGCCCTGTTTGTTTACCTGCTCTTCTTTGTCTCTGATTGCCCTGTTTGTTTACCTGCTCTTCTTTGTCTCTGATTGCCCTGTTTGTTTACCTGTTCTTCCTCGTCTCTGATTGCCCTGTTTGTTTACCTGCTCTTCTTTGTCTCTGATTGCCCGGTTTGTTTACCTGCTCTTCTTTGTCTCTGATTGCCCTGTTTGTTTACCTGCTCTTCTTTGTCTCTGATTGCCCTGTTTGTTTACCTGCTCTTCTTTGTCTCTGATTGCCCTGTTTGTTTACCTGTTCTTCTTTGTCTCTGATTGCCCTGTTTGTTTACCTGTTCTTCTTCGTCTCTGATTGCCCTGTTTGTTTACCTGTTCTTCTTTGTCTCTGATTGCCCTGTTTGTTTACCTGTTCTTCCTCGTCTCTGATTGCCCTGTTTGTTTACCTGCTCTTCTTTGTCTCCGATTGCCCTGTTTGTTTACCTGCTCTTCTTTGTCTCTGATTGCCCTGTTTGTTTACCTGTTCTTCTTTGTCTCTGATTGACCTGTTTGTTTACCTGCTCTTTGTCTCTGATTGCCCTGTTTGTTTACCTGCTCTTCTTTGTCTCTGATTGCCCTGTCTCTGATTGCCCGGTTTGTTTACCTGTTCTTCTTTGTCTCTGATTGCCCTGTTTGTTTACCTGTTCTTCTTTGTCTCTGATTGCCCTGTTTAGTGATTTTAATTCTTTCTTGATCCAGGCATCCCTGTCATCTCGAGATGTAAACTGATTCCCTCTGCCTTGTTTTGCATAAAGTTCTTTCCTTCTTTGTTCTGCCATTGATAACCTAAAACATAGGATTAATGATTTCTCTCCTTTTTCTTAAAATCATCGTACAGTATTATGTAATGAACATGGTAACATGATCCAATTCATTTTTTGATCACGGACATTGACAAATGTGTCAGATCAAAGCATTGTCAGTACTGTCTGGCTGCAAATATGGCTTGAACATCCATATATGTAAATTATATCAATCAGAGCCTTATCTAGGCTTTGAAGAATGAGAAGTGACTTCTCCTTCATGACTTCTCCTTCAGGAGAGAATAAGTATTGTTCTATTACTGTTTCATTTGTGTCCTGTTTTCCTATTTATCTACGACATACATTCAAGGAAAGTGATTTGTATGCAATAGAAAAATATACCTGCAATATTTTTATATGATACTGTACTGAAGATATTGAAAAAACTAAATAAAACAAGATTGACAATGAAGTTATTATTAATTTAGCCATATTTCTGTACTGTCAATTTGATTTTAAGATTAAATAAGATTTGTTGCTAGTATTTCATGCATTAGTCTCATATGCATCTATCTCAATTTATCCACAAAAAAAGTCCAGAAAAACTAGTTTGTATCTGATGATTCGTTGTTTTATCAAGAAGTGCCTGTTTAAGCTGCAAAAACAGAATTCCCAATGTCTAGGCTTTTCTGTTTACCAATCATCTTGGTTCATAACTTTGTAGATCTTTTAGGTCTATCATTTATCAGTTTCATCTGTTTTTTTTTTTAGATTGATTGAGTAATTTAATTATCACAATTTGTCATTATTTTCATAATTTTGTACAAATTTATTGTCCTGGACAAGTGTCAGTTGTAACTTGAGATTCTCATGACTGTTTGTAGGCCATAAAGATATCTGTACCTGAAATCACATTATCCGTCAGTATTTTATATTGTTTTGAATGTTAAAGCTTAAATGATAAATTCATTTAATGATCGACAGTACAAGTCCTTGGTCACTTTGAACATCTTAATTTTCCATGTCTGTCGGCATTTTTGTTTACATGTGTATCACAAGTTGTCTCCCTTATATAATCATTTTTTGATTCAGCCAGCCAGTTAAAACTATTTTCAAAATTTTTTAGCCATTTAAATCGTCAACAATATGTATGCTTTGACATTTAGTCATTTCTTTGCAATATTATTATCTAAAACAGATGATTAATGCTCTTGTAACAAGTATTGAAAGGGAAATACATGTGACTTAGTTAAAATATTTCTTACTTTTGTAGATATCATGACAAACTATAAAAATATCTGGAATTGATTATTGCGTATGAAAAATTAATCTATATTTAAAACATTGCTGTATTCTCATGAAATAATATCTAAATTATAAAATATGTTTAATTTTAAGTATTTTTACTGTTTTTTTTACACAAACAACAGTTGCATTTACCGCCAAATTATCAAAGACCACAACTAACACTTGAAGATAATTCTATAAACTCCCTCTGTTGACTTTTTACTATAAAATGTTTAGTTTCTCTTTCTCTGACTTACTGTCTTGTACATTCCTCTTCCTTCCTTTGTTCAGCATCATATTTTGGAGTGATTTCTTCCAGCTGATTCTGGGTCTTTACTATTTTATCAGAAACCTTTTTCAACTCTTCTTCAGCCTTTTTCTGCAAAAGTTGTAAGGAAGCATTTAGGTATAAAATATAATCCAATATGACATGTTACAGCCTTTTTGCTTAGATGATGTTTCCCATCAATTTCACAGTTGACTGTGAGAGTCATTGACAACAAATTGGGCAACCACAGTCAATGTTTTCAGTTTGCTTAAAAATGCTTTATGTTGAACATTTTAATTGCATTAGAATCTCCAATAGATTGTGAACTTATTTATCATTTCTTCCCTAAAATCTAGTCACAATCCTTGTTTTCAATTTATTTTTCTCTTCTTGTGTTCTGTTTTCAAGTGAACTTTAAAACACATTAAATGGAATCATTATTTAAAAGAACTCCACCTCATCTCACCTCAAAGTTTTAGAAGCATTATACTAAATTCTGTTTATAATATACAAAATTACCAATATTTCTCAATGTAACATAATTACCCTAGCAGATTTATCTCCTTCCAGCTCATCTTGAATATCTTTAATGTTTAATTCTAGTTTGGCTTTCTTCTTTGTTAAGTCCTGATTTTCTGAAGTTAACTGTTCTTTCTCATCATGTATTGACTGCATTCTGGATTTCAAATCTCTTAAATCTTTATTTATTGCCTGAAAACCATTTTTTGCTTCATTATTAATGTACATGGTTATATCAATATGTACATACCAAAGCATGAAATGAAATATAACATTTGTTATAATAACTCAATATTTTACTATGTAACTAGCAGGTTGTACTTCATTTTCAAATAGATAATAACCCAAAACATAATTTAAAATATACAATTCTGACATCATAATTATATTTGTATGTTAAAAAAACTTTGCAGTATGTTAGGACTGTTCCAAATTTAAATGCATGGGGGATGGGAGGCTGTTTTTTTTTTAGATACGACCACCAATAATGTAGATTTTCATTTTACTAATAATTCTTACAAAATTCTTAAGAAAATGCAACCACCCACAATTAATTAACTTGATATCCTCTCATCTCCCCTTACATTTAAATCTGGAACATCCCTTGGTATTTATACTCTTGTTGGATTATGGTGGTTAGTGGAATTTCCTTATTTTTTCGGACTTTATTTTCAAGTACACTTTTGAGGATGACAAGCAAGGTTATCTGACAAATTACATTAAAAAACATCACATGACACACTGGCATGAGATTCTAATTCTTCCTTCTATTAAAATTATTGGTAAAACCAAGCATAATTTCTATTTTTAGCATAACAGTGGTTATTGCAGAAGCCATGAGACACATTTTCAAAAGGGTATCATGTATTCTAAAACATTTTACCTTTATTTAATCTATGGAATTCTTCCAAGATTTTACCTCAACTTTATCAGTGGAATTCCTCAAGATTTTACCTCAACTTTATCAGTGGAATTCCTCAAGATTTTACCTCAACTTTATCAGTGGAATTCCTCAAGATTTAACCTCAACTTTATCTGTGGAATTCCTCAAGATTTTACCTCAACTTTATCTATGGAATTCTTCAAGATTTTACCAAAACTTTATCTGTGGAAGACTTCTAGATTTTACCTCAACTTTATCTGTGGAAGACTTCTAGATTTTACCTTAACTTTATCTGTGGAAGACTTCTAGATTTTACCTCAACTTTATCTGTGGAAGACTTCTAGATTTTACCTTAACTTTATCTGTGGAAGACTTCTAGATTTTACCTTAACTTTATCTGTGGAAGACTGCTGTAAATCTCTTATTTTCTGTGTATTAGTACCACTGTTTTCTCTTTTGTCTTGTAACTACAAATATAACAATAACTATATCTCATGCCTTCTACTTTAAACTCAATAGTTTCTGTAGTGTTTAAAGTACTAAAACACATACTAAAGTCACATCTTGTAACTTCTTCTGAAGGATTTAGTAAAAAAAACTAAAATCATTTTAAGGTATAAAGCTGAATATGAAAATTTATCCAATCTTTCAATATATTCTAACAAGCAACACAAAAAATTTATATTAGGTTACATTCTGCTGTCGCTGTATACTGTTTTTTTTTATGATGAAGAAACTTTTGTCCATGTTTTCGTAAAACTCAATAAAAGTTTAACAAAGATATTGATGTCTGAAAAACTTTAATCTTAAACTGTATTTAAATGTTTACCGTTAAAAGGCTTGTATAGTCCGCGGTTTAATTCTCCAAAATTGAACCTGCCAGAAGGGGTGCAGACTATAGAGTACAATAAGCAAGAAATAAGAGAAAAAATTCAATTTTGCGAGGTGGTTTATTTTCGTTCCACCATGTTTGTTATTGATATTGTAGAGGGCACTCTTATCATTTTTCAAACTAATAATTTTACCTAATCCATATTAATAAGTTATTATTATTCAATATCAAATTAATATTGATAAATTTAAAAATAAACACTTCATAACAAATTTCTCGTTTCTTTTCAATGCATTGCTTATAAAATAAACTGGTATCTGCTTGAATGAAACTGAACAAAAAAATTAAAAAAGACAACCGTAAACCAGCTTACGATGTGTAAATTACAAAACGTAAACAGTTATTATACTTCCGTTTTGGTGTTTCATACTGACTAATATGTTATTTATTAGCTTAAAACCCTTCAAACATTAATGTGATAGATATATTTAACACTATTTTACATCAGGATGGAACTGTTTTACTTTCAAAGTCGTATTATATTGATATCTAGTATGTACGGATTTCGACTCTCACCGTTTTTCTCTTCTTTTACACATGCTTTTCAAACTTCCGGTTTAAACATAAACAAGTTTCTAAATTGTTTTTTGTGTGATTTAGACCTATTTTAACAATCGTAAAGGCTTTTAGAATCATTTACAAGCAATTTCAGCTTCTGTTTGTTGATGGGAAATAGTTTTTTTCAAGAAAATACCGCATACAATTTGAAATTACCAGAGTTTCAATAGACCTTTTCTAACAGTTACAAAAAGTTTTTTTACAAAAAATTTCGTGGTGAGAAGGGGGTGCAGATTATGTACCAGTGCAAACTATACAAGCCCAAATACAGTATTGCAAAAAAGACCAAGACCATTTTCAGCCAAATTCTGAAAAATCCAAAAATATATGTTTTCACAATTTTGCTCTGGATACTATATTTTGATCATGAAAAAGTTTTTGTTCAAAGTTTCATAAATAATGAAGTTATTGGTGTCTTATAAAACTTTAACCATAGACTGATCCTAATGTTGATTACACTGAATAAAAATTTAACCATAGACTGATCCTAATGTTGATTACACTGAATAAAACTTTAACCATAGACTGATCCTAATGTTGATTACGCTGAATAAAACTTTAACCATAGACTTATCCAAATGTTGATTACGCTGAATAAAACTTAAACCATAGACTGATCCTAATGTTGATTACACTGAATAAAACTTTAACCATAGACTGATCCTAATGTTGATTACACTCAATAAAACTTTAACCATAGACTGATCCTAATGTTGATTACGCTGAATAAAACTTTAACCATAGACTTATCCAAATGTTGATTACGCTGAATAAAACTTAAACCATAGACTGATCCTAATGTTGATTACACTGAATAAAACTTTAACCATAGACTGATCCTAATGTTGATTACACTGAATAAAACTTTGACTATAGACTGATCCTAATGTTGATTACGCTGAATAAAACTTTAACCATAGACTTATCCAAATGTTGATTACGCTGAATAAAACTTAAACCATAGACTGATCCTAATGTTGATTACGCTGAATAAAACTTTATCCATAGACTGATCCTAATGTTGATTACGCTGAAACCTGAATGTGAATTGCAATGCGTTGCTTCCCCAAAATCGTCAGACTCGATAAAAAAGCCAAATTACCTTCCTTATGCAATATGACACATGTATGACAACAATGGTGCATAATCTTATCAAGACTGTTTTCATACAAAATGATATTGGTAAGTTGAACCGTGTGATCTATATACTTATACTCAATAAATTTTTGAAGTTGTAATGCATTTGTTCAATTTTATCTTTATATGTATTAATGTTACGATTCCTTAAATATCATTTTCTTTTTTAATTAACTAATTTTGCAAACTCTAGTTTCACAGACCATAAAGAGCAGAGACTTAACCCAAAATTCTGTTTTAAGTACATATTTCAGGATAGGGTTATTCCTTTCAATGCAATGATTAAGAAAATCACATTTCATCACCAATAAGTTTCAGTCATTGATCATCCAGGCTTTGATTGAAGATGGGGGTCGATGTTAACCACGACGACAAACCAATATCCATATGCACATAGCTATATTTTCTTAAAAGCAAATAAATAGAGGCAGAATATACCAAGGACAAAATAAAAATTCAGAAAAGGTTGGTGCTGAGATCAAATGACATAGATGTAATCATATCTACATTAATAAAAAGTTTCTGATATGCTTGGGTTACCATGACAATTACTTTTGTTTATGATAACTATACATACCTCATCTAACTTCTTTCTAGTGTCTCTCAGCTCATGGTCGTGTATTGTGTATTCCAAGGATCTGTAATAAATAAATTTCTGGAGTAACCACAGGGTGACTCAGTAACTTGTCACTCTTGGAGGAGATAATTCAGTCAATGCTGGTGACATATATATATCATATTAATCTAAAATAAGTGTTATCTCCTCTAAACACCAATTATCAATAAAAATAAGAAAATGTGGTATGATGTCAATGAGACAACTTTCCATCTGAGACTAAATGACTTTGTTAGCACAGTACATTATTGAAGAAATATAAAACATAAATTCCAGAATTCAAAATGGTGACAGCACTTTGTTACAGACAGGAAAACAGTTGAACTTACACCCTCAAAATATATGATGTGGTCCAATGAAATGAGTTATTATAAGCAAATTGCATTACAATGCTATACTATAAATGAATAAATGAAAAACTATCAGGCACTACTTTTGGCATGTTCTGCAAGAGCCCATGCTGATGCTTATTTTCATTATTCATAATTATGTATGTTCTAGTTAAACCATACCTTCTCATTTTATCCCATTTCTGATATTCTTTTAATTCTTCTTTCTCTTCCTCCAATGTAGCTAATCTTTCCTCTATATATTTTAACAGATCATTTATCTTTTCCCTCTTACCCTCTGCAAAGAAATTATATCAAATATAACAAAGTATAAGTCCTGGATATTGATATATAAAATTTAGTTCATCTTTGAATTATGCTTCTTGTCTGAATCAGATGGTTTTGTTGTTATAAGACAAGCTGATTCAGAAAAAATATAGCTTCAATCTTCATCTTATCACAAATATGGATAAGCCAATATAAAGTTGTTCAGAAATTATTGCGAGGTTTTAATTAATGCAAATAATGTGACTGGGTGAGTATCGCAATAATAAGAACTAGCATTCTGATATCTGATACATATATCTGTATGCAGCTTTTCCTGAAATAGCAATAATTAATCTGGGATTTTTATCCATCTTCAAAAATCGCAATAATAAATGCATGCAATAAATTCTGAATTTACAGTATAGTGAGTATACAATCAAATGTTATATATGCCAGTAAGTTCAAAACTTGTTCACTAATGGTCCAATTTAGAAGCCAGGAATAGTGCAGGTTAATACTGTAACACACTGATATTCCCATTGTATTAGAACATTCAATTTTGACATCAATAAGATTTCCACTACAGATATATATCTTACCGGTTTCTCGAAGAATAACTTTACTTTCTTCCTTCCTTTCATCATACACCTTAGTACCTGCTACTTCACGAAGAAGTTTTAATCTCTGAGAATCAGGAGCTGTTGCCATTTGGTTAATCTAAAGTAATTATTGATAGCTGTACTTATTCTGATCCTAAATTATCAATTTATGGATTTATGTAAATTCGGAAAAATAATTTGTACATTTCTTGTTTTCCTGACAAATACTGTGGATTCATTTATTTTCATGTGTATCAATTTTTTTGACCACTTCTGAATACAAGCCTAGAGAAATGTGTACTTCATTGAACATTTATCTGTGGTTTACCTATACCAATGACATCCAAGAAAATTGGTATCCCACGAATAATAATGAATCCACCGTAAGTCAACATTTGTTCATTACATTTGTAGAAATGTTGTAATAGAAATTCACTTCTGAAAATCACAATACAAACTTTTATCAATTCAAACTAATCACCATTAATAAAATCATGACTAAAACTTTTAAACCTACAGTATATAATTAAAATAAAACAAAAAATGTAGCATTCTTCTGCATCACAAACCTAAGATGTTGGCTTTGGATCCTTTTTATCTTCATTCCCTTAACAACGTGTATTCACAAATTTTGAGTCCCTTTTTTTTTCTACAACTTACTTCATTTTTGAATATATGCTTTGTTTGTATAAATGTTTGCTCAAGCATTGTAATTAAGATTGACATTTACAATCAATAGATAGGCAGTGCTTCAGCTTGTATACAATATACTTAAATGTTATTGGATGTTAAGTTTAATGTATACAAGCGGAAGCCCCGTCTATCTTTTGATTGTAGATGTCAATCTTAATTACAATGTTTGAGCAAACATTTATACAAACAAAGCAAGCAAGTCAACCAAACCTTTAAACTAAAAGCATTAGGAAAATGGTTCTAAGTAACTAGCTGACAAAAGAGATTACCTCTGACATTAAAACATACCTTTCCTTGTTTGACAATATAATATGGATTACTTCTTGAAAATCCTGCACTTTCTAATAAATTCATAACATCACCTTTCCTGAAAATATATTATAACTGTTGTTAAGTTTGGATTGTCGTGGCAAACATCAGATAATAAGTATATTAAGGACTCTATTTCAGTATATATGGCTTGTAATATCATAACAGTGGTGTCTCAATTCAAATTTTATCCAATAAATGTACATTTATTAACATGATTGTTGAAGCTACCTTAAATGCTTTTTTCAACACACTGAAATCCGATAAAACTTTTTACAAACAAGCATTCTGTGAGTATTGCATGGCAATACATAGTCCCCTACTGGTTAAAAATTCATTGTATTGGAACAAAATTCTAACTTGATCTATAACTTGTCATGGTGTAAACTATATAACAAATATCAAGTCAATATCTTCAAGCATGACGAAAAAAGGCGTTGAAAACTGATTATTTAAGTGAATTTTCCAAGTCCAAGGACCATAACTCTGCACAAAATCATCAGAACGGAACAAAATTTGAACTTGATCTGTAACTAGTCATGAGAAAAGTCATGGTGTAAACTATATAACAAATATCAAGTCAATATCTTCAAGCATGACGAAAAAAGGTGTTGAAAACTGATTATTTTAGTAAATTTTCTAAGTCAAAGGACCATTTCTCTGCACAAAATCATCAGACTGGAACAAAATTCAAAATTGACCTGTAACTTGTCATGATAAAACAATGCACCAAATATCAAATCAATATCTTCAAGCATGAAGAAAAAAAGTGTGGAAAACTGATTTGACGGACTGACGGATGGACAGACAGACGGACGGAGTGCAAACCTTAAGCCCCCTTCGACTTCGTCGGTACGGGACTAATAATTTACTTACGTGACCATTTTCTTATCCAGAAAATACTGATCTTTCTTGGAACCAATGACTCGACGTAATACAACTTCATCTTTTTCAATCTGTCAATATATTTAAACATTAAAAACTATACTGATAGAGAAGTTCCATAAAGGAAAACAACATTATTTATATGCAACAATTTTTTGGATGGGACACATGCTATGTATAAAATCTGGAGGAAGTGAAATCTATAATGTAATCATTTTTTAAAATACAGTTGAAACAATCAATTTCATGACGATTAAGTTTCACTTTCGACAAATCTATAATTATATATGGTTGCTTTATTCTATTGTATAAAATAGGAAAATTCTGTATAATATGGAGATTTACACGGATATAAACACTGATTTAGAAGACACAACATACTATGTATTAACTTTTCAAAGGACCTTCAATTAACAAATTACAAGAGAAAGAAATAATGCAATACCATGAACAGAAATACTTTTTTTAAATCATCAACTCTCCCTTCTAATCAAGGAAAATAATCTCATCATTACATGACTAAAATACTTAAGTTCCGTTATAATTTTGTACCATGGTTTTACAATGTCAATTTCTCCATATATAATTTCTTAAATTTGCTAAATCTTACAGGAATTCTGTTATCTGAATTGTCAAAGATGATTTCCACAAATGCTGATATAACCCTTGGTCCTGTCCCTTCATGGAGTAAAGCTTGTCTCTGTTCTGGTCTCAAGTGACTGAACTCATCAGACAAGACAAACTGTATAGCTGCAAATTAATATACAAATAATTATTATTTCCTTTGACAAATCTTGACTAATTTACACTAGATGGATCAGGATTGGAATCCAAGAGGGAACATAACCAAGAAACACCAGAGATACAGATCAGGGTAGGAATGCTCTTTACCATTAGGCCTCAAATGGTCATTATCGGCTACCATAAGCATCAAATTGGTTAAAATTTTATCGTGATTCGTCAAAATATTCTTATTGTGATTCGCCAGAGGTCTCAAATAATTATCTGTTACCGCTTTTTTTGGAAAGAATTAAACGTGATTCGTCAAAATCAGTTGATTTTTTAATTGTTATAAAGAAAATGTACATTTTAATCGTCATTTGGCAAGATTTTTTACCGCTATTCATCATGAACGTATCCCCATTACAACCTTCACAGATGGAAAAGATGAGACAGCAGGGATATAGTTGTGCCACATAATCAAGTCATCAGAAGCAGTTAGCCTCTAAGCTAACACGCAGAGCAAAGACCAAAAGGTCTAAATAAGAAAAAGAAAATACACAATGCACTAATTACTGATGTTTCCCTTTAAGTAGGGTGCAAGATAAATGTCACTAAGCAATCTAACAAACCAAAAAACCAAAACAGTCATAGATAGATTCATCACTTTTGCCAACAGTGCTTAATAAGAGCCAAAAAGTATTACAATATAGGAGTTATATATCATGTCAGAGCCAATGGGTCATAGAAATGAAAATATTCTGAATACTTGAATACTTAAGGGGAATTTATTCATTTACTCAGGAGCATGTTCTGGAAACACTCATATTTGCCAGTCATGACCAAAACTGAAAGCTATTTGTCCTGAACGGCAGATTGGGATTTGGATCAAATCTTTATTTTTTACAGAATTGATTTCCGCCATTTCATTGAGATTTGGTTACTTAATCAACATTTTTGACTTGTTTTTGTTTTGTAATCTGATCCTTTTGTGGCAATAAAACTACCACTCAAGTAAAGTATGATAATCCTGCAAGTCCTCCTATTACCCATATATTAGTGCCTCTGGGAAATATTGGCTAATGATCCTAATCACTTTTTACCTGTGATCAAAAACTCATAATATTATAAAGATTAAAGAACTTAAAATTCCATGACAACTTTCTTCAATATTAATTACTTTTCAGCAAAGACAAACATCAATTCTGATTGAACGAGAGTGCACACGCTGAAATCTCTCGCCTGCTTTACTGACCCTTGATTTTATGTTGAAAGTCTTAAAGATAAAGGTTTTACTAAAAGCATCACAGAAACTCAGGTCAGATAAATCCTGTCAGAAAGATTATACACCTTACAATTTTTTTATACACAAAATATATTTGACCAATTGCTCATGATAATAGAAATACAGTCCATAACACAAAAAGACTTACCATTGACCTATGAACCATGAAAATGAGGTCAAGGTCACATGATACCTGCCAGACAGACATATACACCTTACAATCCTTCCATACACCAAATATAGTTGACCTATTGCTTATAGTACTTGAAAAAACAGACCAAACCACAAAAATTTAACATTGACCATTGAACCATGAAAATGAGGCGAAGGTCAGATGATACCTGCCAGACAGGCATGTACACTTTACAATCATTCCATACACCAAATATAGTTGACCTGTTGCCTATAGTACTTGAAAAACAGACCAAAACACAAAAACTTAACATTGACCAATGAACCATGAAAATGAGGTCAAGGTCAGATGAAACCTGCCAGACTGACATGTACCCATTACAGTCATTACATACACCATATAAAGTTGACCTGCTGCTTACAATATTTGAGAAACCGACCTTATCACGTAACTTTAACCCTGATCACTGATCCATGAAATGAGGTCGAGGTCAGGTGAACTCTGTCTGACGGACATGTAGACGTTGTAAGCAACCCATATACCAAATATGGTTATCCTATTACTCATAATAAGTGAGAAATTCACATGACAAATAATCTCAAATTTTTTTTCAAGCAGTCGTTGAACCATGAAAATGACGTCAAGGACATTGGACATATGACAGACGGAAACTTTGTAACATAAGGTATCTGCATACAAGATATGAAGCATCCAGGTCTCTTACCTTCTGAAATATCAAGCTTTATACAATTAGTTTTAGCCGCCGCAGCCGGATAGTAATACCCATGTCTTGCCTACTGCAGGTGAGACAAAAATTAAAACTTAAAAATTAATTTACGTATAAGAAAGTAATTTTTCACAAGTCAAATGGGTGCATTATTTACTATGTAATATGCATGCATGAAATTGTCTTCACCAGATTAGACAATCGTAAAATGCAAAATGATTTCATGTTAAATAGTAAATGAGTGCAACTATTATCTGTTATATTCAAACACTTTTAAAGGTAATAAAATTAAAAAATCCGATGATTTCCTGTCAATTTGATAAACAGAACAAATCCCAGAAATGAATCCGGAACCACTGGTACTTTAGTATTAATGTTATACATGTGTACCTCAGGTTCAAAATCGAAGGAAGGGTTGGCAATTCCTGAAGTTCTCAAAATGACCGAAATTGTGTGAAAACATTTCCGGATACTTGCTCAGGAGAGTATATACATGTCATTTAAAGAAAGAAAAAAAATAAATGGACCAACAACCCTCATCATTAATTTACACCTGCTTAGTTATAAATAATATCTTTACCATAGAAAAAATTACTCTTTCCTGATCCATTTCTTCCAACTGTAAAAAAACAATACACATAAATGTTACATATGCTACTATAATTATATACTAGTCCCATGCTCTATTGAAATATATCTTAATATCAAAGTGAATACCTGTTATTATAGGTAATATTTATTACAAATATGGCTTAACATCACAAATTTATTATTTAACTTTTCAAGAACAAAATTAATTGCCTGTCAATGATTTAACTTAGAATGTAATAAAGTATTTTTGTATTTATATTTGAAATGTTACATCGATCACAGCTATAAATAATGAACACCTTTTATTGACTAGTTAATTGCTAATAGCTGTCAAATGTTTGTACATTTTACAATCAGCTGATAATTGATTTTGTATCTATTTCATACCATGTAACACTGAATTAAGAGTGAAGGTAAAAGCAGAGAAGTGACATGCTTTGCTTGAAGTGTTTACAATGGTATAAAGATGTCTCTTTGAAAAGTTCTGTGAACACTACATTGTTTAAACAGGGGCCCTGATAGCTTCAACTGGATTGAGACGTTATGGAAAAGTTGTATAATTTCATAACTTAAACGGATTGGACTAACTAGTGATAATGTGTATTGGAATTGTTACAAATGACAATAAATAAAATATAATGAAATGAATATAATAAACACTATATTGGTCTATTTACTATTCCAAATATTCCTTACAATGAAATGAAGGAATAAAATATTTTTCGACCACGACAAGCTGGGTTTTGTCCTGGTTAGAGTTCCTCCATCTTTAAATTTTCATACATAGAGATCCCTGAAACTTAAATTTGATTACTCTCTATAAATAAGAAGATGTGATATGAGTGCCAATGAGACTACTCTCTATCAAAGTTACAATGTATAAAAAGTAAACAATCATAGGTATCAAATACATTATTTAATGTTACATCACTAAATTTTTAATATACAAACCAATAACATTATGTTTTGAACTGAATGGGTCTACAACTGTCTGATCTCTGTAACTTCTAAACCCTTGAATAATAACCTAAAATAATAAATACATACATGACATAAGTACAGTGTCAGGACAAGCAAAGTTTAAGATTGTGAGTAATTTGGACTACCAGCCTATAAGCATGATAAGTGAGATAAAAAAAACTGTCACTTCAGTCTCTTGTTTGGTGTCCTTAAAATGTCTATTGTAATGCCTTGATATTTGGATGTAAATCATGGGTGGATTGGACTAACAAAGAAAAATGTGCAATAAGCATTATAAGCTCTATTTGTATTACATCATATATCATTCCCGATTTATATGAAGCAAATTCGGATCCCAGTCTGTTGGTGCCAAAATTGACTAACCAAATGCTGTAATGACTTTAAAGTTTAAATGTGTGAAGATCTGACTTGAACCCATTTTTAACCATAAATTACCAACTCTGTGTCTCATTGTGCATTTAGGGATCATTAATAATTGTCTTTTAAGAAAGGAATCTCTAAGGTTTACTTCCCTGTCATTTAATTAGTAGAGAAATAGCTCTTATCTCTATTAGGAAATCTGCAACAATTTAGCCGAGAATTTGCAACAGTTGAACTACTGAGCAGCTCTCAAAGTAGCTTCTGAAATGAGGTTGCCAATTGGCCACCAGACATGAAAAGTTAGTGGCCAACTCAAAATTTCAGTAACCAGGAAATAATTTCAGGTCGCCTACATTTTTTTTATAGCTAAACAACCCTTGTGAAATAAAAATATTAAGTTTTTGTTGTGTTTTTATGCTGACAAGTGTAGAAAATAGTTTGTGTAAATCAACTGTTAAAAACCACATGATTTATTTGATATTATAATCATTGACATTGTACATGTTGTACATGTTTTAAAACAGTCTGCCATGTTAAGCGGTAGCCCAAAGCCCAAACATAGTAAAAATCTCATCGGATTTGTGCTGAAGCACTGGTGATTGCCCGATCGGTCAAGTGAACATCTGAAATTGTTTGCTAAATTGTAGCCAGTATTTTATTGAATCTATGAGAACAAGTTACAAAATTGTCCCGACCTTGTTTCCATCCCTTTACTGACAAAATCAAGAACGAGGCTCGACCATGTGCTTTCAATAAACACAATCTATAAATGCCAATGGTTTTCTTTTTAACGGCACGTATAGTCCAAGTTGTGACTGAGTGCTGAAATACAAAGATAGATATATATAAATCCTGTCAATAAGTCAACGACAACAAATTGCTTACAAATGAACTACAAGTACCTGATGCAATAAAGCACTGACAAGATCAAGCTTAAATCTAAAAGGCGCTTGAAATACAGTAAAAATTTGTGTTACTGTCAAGCGCTCAGACGGTTTTTTAAAACCCGACTCTGATCAGGGCAAACTTTCCAAAAATTTACGGTCGCCAGATTTTCAATATTCTAATAGCCTAAATGGCAAACAGTTATGAATTTTTGGTCGCCAATCAGCTTTTAAAGTCACTCAGGCGACCTTTTCAGTAGACTAAATTGAGGGCTGCTGAGGTCATACAACAATCACTTTTCTTTAATATTTAGTAATGACACAATCTTAGACATCCAGGGGTTTTTCTTGGTATTTTGGGAAAAAGGACCCTGGCCAGTTTTTGGAATTTTTTTTACACGATTTTCAATGAAATTGGGAAAACAACAAATATACCAGATGTGAGTTTTAGTGAATTTAGGTCATTAAAAATTATCTTTTTTGTGAAAATAAAGTAAGAAACTACATGATTGCAGTTTATAATTTTATTTTCTGTTCTTTTTGTTTTTAAAATTAACAAGGCACTCAAGTTTATTTTAGTATCAAACTAATGAGTTCTTAAAGCACACATTATCTTCAAAGACAGTTTTGGTTAACATGGTTAATATAATATATAATTCAGGGATAGAAATAAGATGAATTTTAACAGGCCAAGCAGGCTAACACTTTAAAATTCACTTGCTCTTCCAGATTTTTACTGGCCCTTCAAAATTGAGAAAAAATTACCTCTTGGATCTGTAGTTATATGTTTACATTATAAAATCATCTAATATCAACATTTTTTAGTGATGAAGAAAAGTAATTTCACATTTTATTGGATTTTGACATGAATATTTGTGAACTTAAAATAATTTTTAGTTTCTGTTTAAAATATTTCATGTATCTTCTTTTCATATATCTTTTAGTTTTCAATTCTAGTGTTTATATTACATAGGTGAATTTTGTTACCTGCTTGGATTTTTTTTTTTTTTTTTTTTATTCATTTATTATATTTGGTGTCGATGTTGTTTTTGTCAGACAGATATGTTTTTATTGGGATTTACACATTACTTGTTGGCGATTTTCGGTATAAAGCTAGCGGTTGAACAAAATAAACATCGCTGTCATGAATAATAAAGATAAAAATCAAGTTTGAGATTGTTTGTGAATTTTGCTCCCAAAATTGGGGAAAATGTAGGGTTTTTGCCATTGGGATTATGGGTCCCAATACCGGACCCTGTAGAATGCTAGAAAAATCCATGACGTCTGTAATGTTCATTAATGACAGAAATATAGCAATAAGGTGTAAGGTGGACAATACAAAAACAATTTTAAAAGTAATCGTTCAATAGTTTTAGCTGGAATTCAAAATTTCAGGTGACATTAATGATAACAGTTCATACTTATCACACATTATTTTGCTTGTAAACCGATAATTAAGTAATATCAACGACAATATAACTGAATGCAACCTTTCCTTATATATTCAATTGGCGTTGTAAATACACTAAAAGTCACCATGCACTGTACAAACGGGGGACCCGGTATGCAAGACCCGATATTGCAATATTTATAGCTTAAAGGGAAATGCGATCTGACGCATTAAACTAGTATCATCTAAAACATTGCCATAGCATCTTTCTTTACCTGTTTTATATACATCGTACAGTGAATCAATTCATAGTTAATAAATTAACATAAAATTTCGCGGTCTGCTTTGTTTACAAATTGCAAATGGCGGCAAAATTTATATCGCTTACGTCAACTAAAAATTGACTATTTTTACTAAGATTTTACAGTTTGATTGGTTTGATTCAGATTTTATTTAAATATTTTGAAAGAGATCTCATTAAATATTATCAATTTTTGTATTTCCTATTAATTCCTAATGTTTAAAATGGTGTAAGCATTTTATGTAAAAGGTCTATCTAAATTAAACACAAACAAACCGGTCTCACTAATTAGCGACAAGAAGAATTTTAGCGACAAGAAGCGACAAGAAGAATAAATTTAGCGACAAGAAGCGACAAGAAGACTATTTAGCGCCAAGAAAACTTAATAAAAATAGTAATATGAGGAAGGCGCTACCTTGAATGCCAGCTTACAAAGACTATGTCCTACATAATGATAAATTGTTGGTTTGCTTAATGTTCAGTGGCAAATATTTCATGCATGTTCAGGACGAATGTCCTACATATAGTTTTTGTCTACAAAATAAAATAATAAGTTCAGATGGAAAATGTTAAGGGAACGATCATTGAACTCCCAAATTGATGAAAAAAAAATTCTATAAATCAAGCAGAGGACAAACAAATATTCTGAATCCAGATTATCCCCATACCTTCTAGTGTTAATTTTTGACCAAATAATTTTGATTGATAGCATTGAAGCCCTTTGCATGAAAAAAAAAATCTAACTCAAACAAAAAACCATACCCTCCCCCGCCCTTTTGAAGCTAAATGGTTGCACCCTTATTGTCCATATTGTTTTCTGCTGAAAATAAATTTATTGGTGATGTACATGATGTATTTAAATGACAATGCTTAATTTCATTATCTTGTGCCATTTTCAAATCCATTTTTCTTTCTTTGCAAATTTTACATAATTTAAAACAATAAGACATTTGTTTAATTTCAAAACTATGAATACTGCTATACAATCCATAACTTTATTAAATTAATTTTTTGTTGATTTTCATGAAAAGGTGGAGGATTTGGAATATCTTTTTCATCAATATCTAAAAGTTGTAGCTGGTTTTTTTTTATTTAGTATTGCAAACAACGCTTTCTGTTTGTTGAATTATTTTTACTTTCTAAATTAGCTGGATGTTCATATTGTATTCCCAGTTTCTTGCATCTCATATATATGTGATCAGCAAGAGGATCATTCTGATTGTTAAAAGAAGAGTTTGAATTTACAGTGAGCCTGTTTAGAATAATATTTTGATCAGGTTTTTCATTTTGATCTAAGCATAAGGAACCATAAATAGGATTGTTAAGTTGATAATCTAAAGATTTTGCTATTTTCTAGGATGCTATTTAAAATTTGAGGGGAGAGCACTGCTCAGCAGTATAAATGTATTCCTGATCATCTTCTGTTTGTGGGTTTCTACATCAATTTCATGTACTAATTCAGAGTCAGTTTTATGTCATTTTTGCATTTTGTTTTATTAGCTTACTTTTCAAGTTTTTATACGACGGCAAAATTGAATTCAGAATGGAAATAAGGGGATATGTCAAAAATTTCATTCGAGTAATGAATCATGTCGCCGAAGACACATTTGGTTTCCGGACAATAACTTAGTTCAAGTAAATGGATCTCTATGACAATGTATGAAATTGTACCAGAAGGTTCAACTTCAATACACAAAAGGAAGGTAAGAATTGATTTTGGGGGTTATCATATGGTACCAACAGTTTAGGAGTCAGTGGTCAAAAACAACATTTTTGGGTTGTTTTTTCCATAATTTTTTGTTTTTTTCTCCAAAAATTTACCATTTTTACATGGATTATTTCTCATTTATATACAAATACAACAAATACTGATATGGCAGGAGATACACACGAAACAGGGTGTGTAAATTATTTTATCGGTAATTTGTGCATTTTTCCTTTGATGTGTACTTCTTGATAATGTCGACGTCAGTATCAGTGAACTGGTCATGATAAAGAAAATGGTGTCTTCCTCCTATTCCCACTTTTTAAAAATTACTATTCCTTCTATTCCCACATGCAAATAACAATAGATGTTTTGATAAATAATTTGTTTTTATAACAATCAAGGTTAATAAAAAATTCACCTGAGATTTACCTGTATTTTTTTTAAAAGAAAACATATTTCTTACACTGTTTAAGTATAATATTATTTTTAAAAAAAATTAATTTAATACACTTTTTATTTGTAATACTTAAAAATAAAGAATAAGTCAGATAAATAGAAATAAGATTAAATAATCATTGAATTTATTAATTTAAAAAATTGTCATCCGAACAAATAAATTGATGATAGATAATTTTATAACAAACTTTCCCATCTTGCAAGATTTCCATGTACAACAAACGCAAGAAGAACCTAATAGTTTTACCAAAAACTGTTGATGAAATCAACAAAGATGGTATTTGGGCACGTACTACCAAAGGTGACCCATTCCTGCTAACAGACGACAACACAGCTGGCGTATGTTAGACCCCGTTCACACTAGGACATTTAGATCGATTTAAACTAGATCGGTTCACTTTAGGTCGATTTAAGGGCCAATGTGAACGCGTTGAATCGATCTTCAATAGGTCTAAACTAAAACACCAAAAGAGGTAGTTTAGTTTGAATCGATCTAAAGTGAACCGATCTTACTTTAAATGTGAACGCAGAGATCGTTTTAAACTAGTACGATTGAATCGAAAATAATGTATGCGCATGTATAGCGGCACAACTATATCAATGGTTCGTTGTTTAACCCATATTTCTCTTTTAACTATGAAAGCTTATTTGGGTCATTCTATGCTCTAGAAAAAAAAATATAAGTCGTCTGGTTTTATTTAGATCGATTCAAATTAGATCGATTAAAGAAAAATGCTAGTGTGAACGGGGTCTTAATCTTCAGTACTCAAAATAATCTAACACACTTAGCAGCTGTAAATATCATATATATGGTGATGGTACATTTTACTCCTGTCCGAGCCTATTCTTCCAACTTTACACATTTCACGCAATGGTTGACGGCGCAATGTATCCACTGGTACACAGTTTACTTCCAGTCAAGAGCGAACTAGTATACACAAGGTTCCTGACTTTACTCAAAGACCACCAACACCAACTACAACTTCAGCTTACCACTATCTTCCTGGACTATGAAGTCGCCATCCGAAATGCAGCATATTCTGTATTTTCTGGCTTCAACGCAAAAGTTTTTTCCACTACACACAATGCATCTGGAGAAAAGCACAAGAAACAGGGATTCAGGTTCCATACAAGAAAGACAACAACATTCATCATTTAGTAAGCCGTGTCGCTGTCCTTTCACATGTACCTTCTGCTGAGGTCGGAGATGTGTGGTTTAATGCCCTAACCGACATAGATCAGATTGATACTAACACCAACTACATGTCCTTTACAGACTATGTAACAACATACTGGGTCGAACAGAACAGTCACCTTTGGAACCATTACACAACACAGGGACCGAGGACTACACATCTAGAGGGATGGCACAGCAAGCTGAAGAAACATGTCCAGGACCCACATCCAAATGATCAGAATGCAGCCGGTGGGAAGAGACTGGCCCAAAAACGAAAGTATGTCGAAATCAACAACAGATTAGAAGAGCTTAAGGTTAGACACCACAACCAGAAAGTCATAGCAGTACAGTTTGGTGATGCAGCCTCCCACCTTCTTCACGTTGAATAGATTATTAAACTTTAATAGACTTATATACAGTGAATTTCTTATGTGTGTGCTACAATGTATTATTTGTTTTAGTGCTGTTAACTTGTATTGCATGCATTGTTTGTTTCATATTATAATGCTTGCTTGAATCAACTGTTGAATTTGTGTTATAAAAGAAAAAATAATTTACTTATATTTGTTTCCATTTCTTTCATATTTATTTTAATCAAAAACACAGAATTCATACACACACAAAAATAACCTATTACCTATCCAAAAAACACTTGTCAATTAATAGTTGATTAAACAATGTTTATACAATATAATCCTTTGTTTGCACAAGTTTTCCCCGTATTCCCACTTGAAATTTTAACTTTTCTTACCAGATTTATAAAAAGTGGGAATAGGAGGAATGAACCAAAGAAAATATATTGGGTCAGTTTGCAATTGACATGCGTGAGTGCACCGCTAAAGGATCTTCTTTCCCTTTAATTCACAAAATTGCACATGATTTTTTTCGCAGAAACACACAATTTATTTCATGAATGAAACACTTGTCATTGTTTGAAATTTTTAGTAATAAAAAGTTAGTTTTGCCTTTTTGGTCATTTCACTGATTGTGTGAAAATTTGAACAGAAAATGTACGATAAACCTGCTAAAACTGCGTTATCTGCAGAATTATTGATAGCTTTCCTTACTATTCACAAGGACATATAACAAAGATATCGTCCATGCTATTCCGATCTGAGTTTTTATTCATACATAGTCTGGCATGGCTGGTGCTGTTCCAAGTTGTCTTCTCTCTCTGCATGTTTCTTGAGAAGTATTTGTTTGACCTGGTCAGTCACTATAAAGTGTTACAATTCATATTTAGACACAACACATAAATAGTGACCAAAAAGGTACCGCTTTCACATGTATGACATGAGAGAATCTAGAAAAAAAATTAAATGTACACATAATTTTTCAACATTTTTGTGGGACTATCATATAAAATTAATGAGATATGTAGTTGGAGACTGCTGCTGAATAGAAATGTTCGGGTTCACCTGATACCTTTAAATTAGTTCATATTAAAGTTTGAAGGGTCCAAAATTAAAATATGTTTGATTTCAACTGACATAAAATTTTTGGTGTTTTTTATATGCTAATCTACATCTGCGGTTGTATTAGGCTGTGCTTGGCGAAACATTTTATTGCTTTTTTGTTTGAACTTTATTTTATTTTGGTCATGAAAATTAACTTGCAGTTGTGAAGTTGCTTACATTTTTAAAAGATGATAATTAGATAACTTCGCATGGTGACAACACTGACGTTTTCGTAGATTTACTTTTTCCCGGGAATGATTCATCTGTTGATATATTCTCATAGTAAACGATTTGTGTATATTTAAATATATTAACCGATGTTGAAAGACATGTATAATGTCAAATCATAACAATACAAATTGTTTAGTCACAAAGAAAACTTGTAAGATTTCCGCAGTTATTTCTGATGAATAGGTGCAAATTGGGTACTCGGTGCATTTTTGGAACTGTGACGTTATAGCCATAAGTGTTTATTGCTTTAATAGGTTGAAATGTGCACCCGATAAAAGTATTCAGTAGAGGGAAAATGTTTTGATCAGGTTTAAACTGACGCATAAAATATACAGGCGACTGCGGGAGGCAATTATTTATATTGCATCCAAATAATGTGTCGGCAGCTTGAATTTCAAAGGATTCCAAGTAACATGCTCTTGACCTATCAAAAGTCATGGTATTATCATGGGTTATCATAACTCCATCTTCCCATCAAATCCTATTTTGGACAATATGGGTGCATACAATATATATGTACCTATAAATGTATCACTCAGACTCAAGTCTCCTTTTACAGCTGTTTTATGATTAAACTTAGCTTAGAGAGTGAAAAAAAAAGTCTCCATCTCCTGGGACTGTTTAAGGTAGCTATAGATATGTGTCATAATTAATGACAAGATTTGTTGAGAGTTTGTCAAAGGAAGTACAGTCTACAGATAGTGAAATTGAATATATTTTTTTTTTTATTTTGTTTAAAACT
The DNA here is from genome assembly GCF_021869535.1 of Mytilus californianus. Lineage (NCBI taxonomy): Eukaryota > Metazoa > Mollusca > Bivalvia > Mytilida > Mytilidae > Mytilus > Mytilus californianus. The sequence goes on along the minus strand of NW_026262679.1, from coordinate 6,313,755 downwards.
TTTGTTAAGTTTTGAATTTCACCTGCATTTGTCTGTGAGCTACAGGAATAACCGTGATCACATTCAACAGTTACAGTTTCTTGTATATTCCTCCATTAATTGTGGAGCACTACCCATAGGGTATAATTGTAGCAACTATATACACCTTAGAACATAAGGAAACATTTAATTATGTACAGATGACTGAATTTAGGCAATAATAATTACTAAATAATTAATATTATAACTAATTCATAAGGATTGTCATCATAAAATTTTAAAAATAATATTCATAATGTGCTGAGGTGTAAGAATAAGTTAAGTAAGAACTGGATATATTTACAAATAAGAATTTAGAATTTAAGTAGTCTTAAATTAAACTTTCTTATAATTGTTAGTTAAAGGTGCTATACGTGATCAGAATTTATAATGAGAAGGTTATTTTATAAGACTTATGTAAAAGGGTTGGGGTTTAGAACAATTCATCATATATACATAAGTTTTCCTTCACAGTTTAAAGTTACCTTATTTCGGATCTTATCATTATTCTTTAAAGGTAACTGAATATCTTAAAACTTTGCAAAAATTTTTTATTTAATTTAGGTCCTGATAAGTCATAAAATAGTAAGATGGTAAAGTAGGGAACTATTTTATTTTAAAAAAGTTTACTTATACTGTACTTGTGTTCAAGTTTTTTATCCTTTTTGTGCGCAGCATGTGCATCTCGTAGCACATATTTCTAGCCAGAGTTTCAATGTTTTGCTAGTACAGTCCATTATGAGCTGCAGTAAATTCCCTTCTTGTATGATCTTCTTGTATGTTGAGGTATCAATTTCATCCATTGTCTGTTCTATTTTTGAGCAACAGTAAAATTTAACCAACTATCACTGTAACTTGATATGGGAAATTCTGTAGCAGATAAATCATGGTCAACCAGAGGCAGAGCACCGGATTTTATAGTCGAAATAATTATGACGTCTTGAAAGGCTATTATATTTTTTTCTTTGACGCGTTACATCGACAATGAAAATTTTATGGCTAAATTGGGTCTCAAAGTTGAGAGCAAAATATGCTCTCAAAGTCCAACCGAAAATGGTGGCTTCAGCATTATGACGTCGATGTAAGGCGTCAAAGAAAAAAATATAATAGCCTTTCAAGACGTCATAATTATTTGGACTACGGATTTTACTACCTCCGGCTACGTTTCTCCCGAAATTTATTGCTTGCAGAGGGTTTTTCTATGTTCCCATGGCTGGACGGAACTTTTACACTACAAATGTTATCATAAATTATGATATTGTAACTTTTAAATGAAGTACCTGTGGTTATTTAGGAAATTTGTCACTGATAATGGAAAGATGCAGCAGACGATGAAACATGGCGTAAGATGTTGTTGTCCAAACTTCGGTTATTTCCGTTGTACAATTAAATTTAAATAAACTACACAAGTTACTAAAATTTCTAAATTCTTGTTTTTGTAAACAAATAAAACTTCATTTCGTATTTAACATCGATTTTTTTCCGTTTTGTCCCGTTTTTTCAAGATGGCGATTAAACGAGAATCTGGCAGCCATTAAAAATATAAGGGTTAAACTAATGTCCTGACAATGTCCTGACGGATATTCCAATGCTAATTTCGTTTTCATTATTTGAAGAATTGACTTTATATTTAGAGCCAAGCAAGAATACAATATTTATTTAATAAATATAACAAAAAAAATAGAAACAAATATTTTTTAGAGTTAGATAACTTGACTTGATCAACTTAGAATTTTTTTTTTAAAAATTGTACGAGATTTAACGAGAGTGACGAAACTTTTTAGATTGATCATGTAGAGAGAGTTATCGTTCTTTATTCCAATTCGATGCTTCTACCATAAGTGCCAGCTAAAGCTGGCATAATATGAGGAAGGCGCTACCTTAAATGCCAGCTTTATACCAAGACTATGTCCTATATATTGATTGATCGTTGGTTGCTTAAAGTCCAGTGGCAAATATGTCATGCATGTTCAGGACGCATGTCCTACATATCTGTATAGTTTTTGTCTAAAATAAAATAATAAGTTCAGATGGAAAATGTTTAGGGAAAGATCATTGAAGTTCAAAAGGCAGGAGAGGGTATGGTATTTTTTTGCTTTGACGTGTCGCAGGAAGGCGTCAAAGCAAAAATTTAAAATAGCCTTCCTAGACGTCATAATTATTTGGACTAGTATTTTTCTTAAAAAAATGATGGAAAAAAAATACTCTGTTCAAGCAGAGGATAAAAAAAAAATATTCTGAATCCAGATTTTCCCCTTACCTTCTAGTGTTATATTTTGACTAAATAATTTTGATTGATAGCATTGAAGCGCTTCACGTGTAAAAAATCTGACTCAAACAAAAAACCATACCTCCCCTCTTTGAAGCTAAATGGTTGCTCCCTTATTGTTTTCTGCTGAAAATGAATTTATTGGTGATTTATATAAATGACAATGCTTACATTCATTATCTTGTGCATTTTCATATCCATTTTTCTTTCTTTGCAAATTTTACAAAATTTAAAACAATAAGACATTTGTTTAATTTCAAAACTATGAATACTGTTATACAATCCATAACTTTATTAAATTAATTTTTTGTTGATTTTCATGAAAAGGTGGAGGATTTGGAATATCTTTTTCATCAATATCTAAATGTTGTAGTTGTTTTTTTTATATAGTATTGCAAACAACACTTTCTGTTTGTTGAATTATTTTTACTTTCTAAATTAGCTGGTTGTTCATATTGTATTCCCAGTTTCCTGCATCTCATATATATGTGATCAGCAAGAGGATCATTCTGATTGTTAAAAAAGAAGAGTTTGAATTTACAGTGAGCCTGTTTAGAAGAATGTTTTGATCAGGTTTTTCATTTTGATCTAAGCATAAGGAACCATAAATAGGATTGTTAAGTTGATAATCTAAAGATTTTGCTATTTTCTGGGATGCTATTTAAAATTTGAGGGGAGAACACTGCTCAGCAGTATAAATGTATTCCTTATCATCTTCTGTTTGTGGGTTTCTACATCAATTTCATGTACTAATTCAGAGTCAGTTTTATGTCATTTTTGCAATTTGTTTTATTAGCTTACTTTTCAAGTTTTTATACGACGGCAAAATAAAATTAAGAATGGAAATGGGGAATATGTCAAAAATTTGCTTTCGAGTAATGCAATCATGTCACTGTTGTTGTCCGAAGACACATTTGGTTTCCTGACAATAACTTTAGTTTAAGTAAATGGATCCCTATGACAATGTATGAACTTCAATACACAAAAGGAAGGTTAGAATTGATTTTGGAGGTTATCATAATTATTGTACCAACAGTTTAGGAGTCAGTGGTCAAAAACAACATTTTTGGGTTGTTTTTTCCATAATTTTTGTTTTTTTTTCTCCAAAAATTTACCATATTTACATTGATTATTTCTCATTTATATATAAATGCAACAAATACTGATATGGCAGGTGATACATACGAAACAGGGTGTGTAAATTATTTTATCGGTAATTTGTGCATTTTTCCTTTGATGTGTACTTCTTGATAATGTCAACGTCAGTATCAGTGAACTGGTCATGATAAAGAAAATATATTGGGTCAGTTCGCAATTGACATGCATGAGTGCACCGCAAAAGGATCTTCTTTCCCTTTAATTCACTAAATTGCACATGATTTTTTTCGCAGAAACGCACAAGTTATTTCATGAATGAAACACTTGTCATTATTTGAAACTTTCAGTAATCAGCTGGTAATAAAAAGTTAGTTTAGTCTTTTTGAACGATTCACTGATTGTGTGAAAATTTGAACAGAAAATGTACAATAAACCTCAGTGATAAAATTGCGTTATCTGCAGAATTATTGATAGCTCTCCTTACTATTCACTAGGACATATAACTAACATATTGTCCATGCTATTCCGATCTGAGTTTTTATTCATACATAGTCTGGCATGGCTGGTGCTGTTTCAAGTTGTCTTCTTCTCTGCATGTTTCTTGAGAAGTATTTGTTTGACCTGGTCAGTCACTATAAAGTGTTACAATTCATATTTAGACGGAACACATAAATAGTGACCAAAAAGGTACCGCTTTAACATGTATGACATGAGAGAATCTAGAAAAAAAATTAAATGTACACATTTTCAACATTTTTGTGGGACTATCATATAAAATTAAGGAGATATGTACTTGGAGACTGCTGGTGAATAGAAATGTTCGGGCTCACATGATACCCATTTTCAAATTAGTCCATATTAAAGTTTGAAGGGTCCAAAATTAAAATATGTTTGATTTCAACAGACATAAAATTTTTGGTGTTTTTTCTATGCTAAATCTATATCGGTGGTTGTATCAGGCTGTGCTTGGCGAAGTATTTTATTGCTTTTTTGTTTGTACTTTATTTTATTTTGGTCATGAAAATTAACTTGTAGTTTTGAAGTTGCTAAAATTTTTAAAAGATGATAATTAGATAACTTCGCATGGTGACTACACTGACGTTTTCGTAGATTTACTTTTTCCCGGGAATGCTTCATCTGTTGATATATTCTCATTGTGAACGATTTGTGTATATCTAAATATATTAACCGATGTTAAAAGACATGTATAATGTCAAATCATAACAATACAAATTGTTTAGTCTCAAAGAAAACTTGTAAGATTTCCGCAGTTATTTTTGTTGAATAGGTGCAAATTGGGTACTCGGTGCAATTTGGGAACTGTGACGTTATAGCCATTAGTGTTTATTGCTTTAATAGGTTGAAATGTGCACCTGATAAAAGTATTCAGTAGAGGGAAAATGTTTTGATCAGGTTTAAACTGATGCATGAAATATACAGGCGACTGCGGGAGGCAATTATTTAATTATATTGCATCCAAATAATGTGCTGGCAGCTTGAATTTCAATGGATGTAGCCCACATATTTCCAAGTAACATGCTCTATACCTATCAAAAGTCATGGTATTATCATGGGTTATTATAACTCCATCTTCCCATAAAATCCTATTTTGGACAATATGGGTGCATACAATATATATGTACCTATAAATGTATCACTCAGACTCAAGTCTCCTTTTACAGCTGTTTTAATTTATGATCAAACTCCTTGGACTGTTTAAGGTAGATATGTGTCATAATTTTTTATTAAGGACAAGATTTGTTGAGAGTTTGTAAAAAGGAAGTACAGTCTACAGATAGTGAATTTGAATATATTTTTTTTGTTTAAAACTTTTGTTAAGTTTTTAATTTCACATCTGCATTTGTCTGTGAGCTACAGGAATAACCGTGATCACATTCAACAGTATAACCAACTTCATTATCACTGTAACTTGATATGGGAAATTCTGTAGCAGATGAATAATAGTGGTCATGGTCAACCAGAGGCAGAGCACCGGATTTTACTTCCTCCAGCTACGTTTCTCCCGAAATTTATTGCTTGAAGAGGGTTTTTCTGTGTTCCCATGGCTGAACGGAACTTTTACACTACAAATGTTATCATATATTATGATATTGTAACTTTTAAATGAAGTACCTGTGGTTATTTAGGAAATTTGTCACTGATAATGGAAAGATGAAGCAGACGAAACATGTTGTTGTCTAAACTTCGGTTATTTCCGTGGCACAATAAAATTTAAATAAACTACACAAGTTACTAAAATTTCTAAATTCTTGTTTTTGTAAACAAATAAAAATTCATGTTGTATTTAAAATGAATTTATTCCGTTTTTTCCCGTTTTTTCAAGGTCGCGATTAAACGAGAATCTGGCAGCCATTAAAAATATAAGGGTTAAACTAATGTCCTGACAATGTCCTGACGGACATTCCAATGCTAATTTCGTTTTCATTATTTGAAGAATTGACTTTATATTTGTAGCCAAGCAAGAATACAATATTTATTTAATAAATATAATGAAAAAAAAAGAAATTTTTTTTTTTAAGAGTTAGATAACTTGACTTGATTAACCTCGATTTTTTTATTTTAAATCGTACGAGATTTAACGAGAGTGACGAAACTTTTTAGATTGATCATGTAGAGAGAGTTATCGTTCTTTATTCCAATTCGATGCTTCTACCATAAGTGCCAGCTAAAGCTGGCATATTAAAATAAATATAATATGAGGAAGGCGCTACCTTGAATGCCAGCTTACAAAGACTATGTCCTACATAATGATAAATTGTTGGTTTGCTTAATGTTCAGTGGCAAATATTTCATGCATGTTCAGGACGAATGTCCTACATATAGTTTTTGTCTACAAAATAAAATAATAAGTTCAGATGGAAAATGTTAAGGAAACGATCATTGAACTCCCAAATTGATGAAAAAAAAATTCTATAAATCAAGCAGAGGACAAACAAATATTCTGAATCCAGATTATCCCCATACCTTCTAGTGTTAATTTTTGACCAAATAATTTTGATTGATAGCATTGAAGCCCTTTGCATGAAAAAAAAATCTAACTCAAACAAAAAACCATACCCTCCCCCGCCCTTTTGAAGCTAAATGGTTGCACCCTTATTGTCCATATTGTTTTCTGCTGAAAATAAATTTATTGGTGATGTACATGATGTATTTAAATGACAATGCTTAAATTCATTATCTTGTGCCATTTTCAAATCCATTTTTCTTTCTTTGCAAATTTTACATAATTTAAAACAATAAGACATTTGTTTAATTTCAAAACTATGAATACTGCTATACAATCCATAACTTTATTAAATTAATTTTTTGTTGATTTTCACGAAAAGGTGGAGGATTTGGAATATCTTTTTCATCAATATCTAAAAGTTGTAGCTGGTTTTTTTTATTTAGTATTGCAAACAACGCTTTCTGTTTGTTGAATTATTTTTACTTTCTAAATTAGCTGGTTGTTCATATTGTATTCCCAGTTTCTTGCATCTCATATATATGTGATCAGCAAGAGGATCATTCTGATTGTTAAAAGAAGAGTTTGAATTTACAGTGAGCCTGTTTAGAATAATATTTTGATCAGGTTTTTCATTTTGATCTAAGCATAAGGAACCATAAATAGGATTGTTAAGTTGATAATCTAAAGATTTTGCTATTTTCTAGGATGCTATTTAAAATTTGAGGGGAGATCACTGCTCAGCAGTATAAATGTATTCCTGATCATCTTCTGTTTGTGGGTTTCTACATCAATTTCATGTACTAATTCAGAGTCAGTTTTATGTCATTTTTGCATTTTGTTTTATTAGCTTACTTTTCAAGTTTTTATACGACGGCAAAATTGAATTCAGAATGGAAATAAGGGGATATGTCAAAAATTTCATTCGAGTAATGAATCATGTCGCCGAAAACACATTTGGTTTCCGGACAATAACTTAGTTCAAGTAAATGGATCTCTATGACAATGTATGAAATTGTACCAGAAGGTTCAACTTCAATACACAAAAGGAAGGTAAGAATTGATTTTGGGGGTTATCATATGGTACCAACAGTTTAGGAGTCAGTGGTCAAAAACAACATTTTTGGGTTGTTTTTTCCATAATTTTTTGTTTTTTTCTCCAAAAATTTACCATTTTTACATGGATTATTTCTCATTTATATATAAATACAACAAATACTGATATGGCAGGAGATACACACGAAACAGGGTGTGTAAATTATTTTATCGGTAATTTGTGCATTTTTCCTTTGATGTGTACTTCTTGATAATGTCAACGTCAGTATCAGTGAACTGGTCATGATAAAGAAAATATATTGGGTCAGTTTGCAATTGACATGCGTGAGTGCACCGCTAAAGGATCTTCTTTCCCTTTAATTCACAAAATTGCACATGATTTTTTTCGCAGAAACACACAATTTATTTCATGAATGAAACACTTGTCATTGTTTGAAATTTTTAGTAATAAAAAGTTAGTTTTGCCTTTTTGGTCATTTCACTGATTGTGTGAAAATTTGAACAGAAAATGTACGATAAACCTGCTAAAACTGCGTTATCTGCAGAATTATTGATAGCTTTCCTTACTATTCACAAGGACATATAACAAAGATATCGTCCATGCTATTCCGATCTGAGTTTTTATTCATACATAGTCTGGCATGGCTGGTGCTGTTCCAAGTTGTCTTCTCTCTCTGCATGTTTCTTGAGAAGTATTTGTTTGACCTGGTCAGTCACTATAAAGTGTTACAATTCATATTTAGACACAACACATAAATAGTGACCAAAAAGGTACCGCTTTCACATGTATGACATGAGAGAATCTAGAAAAAAAATTTGATGTACACATAATTTTTCAACATTTTTGTGGGACTATCATATAAAATTAATGAGATATGTAGTTGGAGACTGCTGCTGAATAGAAATGTTCGGGTTCACCTGATACCTTTAAATTAGTTCATATTAAAGTTTGAAGGGTCCAAAATTAAAATATGTTTGATTTCAACTGACATAAAATTTTTGGTGTTTTTTATATGCTAATCTACATCTGCGGTTGTATTAGGCTGTGCTTGGCGAAACATTTTATTGCTTTTTTGTTTGAACTTTATTTTATTTTGGTCATGAAAATTAACTTGCAGTTGTGAAGTTGCTTACATTTGTTAAAGATGATAATTAGATAACTTCGCATGGTGACAACACTGACGTTTTCGTAGATTTACTTTTTCCCGGGAATGATTCATCTGTTGATATATTCTCATAGAAAACGATTTGTGTATATTTAAATATATTAACCGATGTTGAAAGACATGTTTAATGTCAAATCATAACAATACAAATTGTTTAGTCACAAAGAAAACTTGTAAGATTTCCGCAGTTATTTCTGATGAATAGGTGCAAATTGGGTACTCGGTGCATTTTTGGAACTGTGACGTTATAGCCATAAGTGTTTATTGCTTTAATAGGTTGAAATGTGCACCCGATAAAAGTATTCAGTAGAGGGAAAATGTTTTGATCAGGTTTAAACTGACGCATAAAATATACAGGCGACTGCGGGAGGCAATTATTTATATTGCATCCAAATAATGTGTCGGCAGCTTGAATTTCAAAGGATTCCAAGTAACATGCTCTTGACCTATCAAAAGTCATGGTATTATCATGGGTTATCATAACTCCATCTTCCCATCAAATCCTATTTTGGACAATATGGGTGCATACAATATATATGTACCTATAAATGTATCACTCAGACTCAAGTCTCCTTTTACAGCTGTTTTATGATTAAACTTAGCTTAGAGAGTGAAAAAAAAGTCTCCATCTCCTGGGACTGTTTAAGGTAGCTATAGATATGTGTCATAATTAATGACAAGATTTGTTGAGAGTTTGTCAAAGGAAGTACAGTCTACAGATAGTGAAATTGAATATATTTTTTTTTTATTTTTTTTAAAACTTTTGTTAAGTTTTGAATTTCACCTGCATTTGTCTGTGAGCTACAGGAATAACCGTGATCACATTCAACAGTTACAGTTTCTTGTATATTCCTCCATTAATTGTGGAGCACTACCCATAGGGTATAATTGTAGCAACTATATACACCTTAGAACATAAGGAAACATTTAATTATGTACAGATGACTGAATTTAGGCAATAATAATTACTAAATAATTAATATTATAACTAATTCATAAGGATTGTCATCATAAAATTTTAAAAATAATATTCATAATGTGCTGAGGTGTAAGAATAAGTTAAGTAAGAACTGGATATATTTACAAATAAGAATTTAGAATTTAAGTGGTCTTAAATTAAACTTTCTTATAATTGTTAGTTAAAGGTGCTATACGTGATCAGAATTTATAATGAGAAGGTTATTTTATAAGACTTATGTAAAAGGGTTGGGGTTTAGAACAATTCATCATATATACATAAGTTTTCCTTCATAGTTTAAAGTTACCTTATTTCGGATCTTATCATTATTCTTTAAAGGTAACTGAATATCTTAAAACTTTGCAAAAATTTTTTATTTAATTTAGGTCCTGATAAGTCATAAAATAGTAAGATGGTAAAGTAGGGAACTATTTTATTTTAAAAAAGTTTACTTATACTGTACTTGTGTTCAAGTTTTTTATCCTTTTTGTGCGCAGCATGTGCATCTCGTAGCACATATTTCTAGCCAGAGTTTCAATGTTTTGCTAGTACAGTCCATTATGAGCTGCAGTAAATTCCCTTCTTGTATGATCTTCTTGTATGTTGAGGTATCAATTTCATCCATTGTCTGTTCTATTTTTGAGCAACAGTAAAATTTAACCAACTATCACTGTAACTTGATATGGGAAATTCTGTAGCAGATAAATCATGGTCAACCAGAGGCAGAGCACCGGATTTTATAGTCGAAATAATTATGACGTCCTGAAAGGCTATTATATTTTTTTCTTTGACGCGTTACATCGACAATGAAAATTTTATGGCTAAATTGGGTCTCAAAGTTGAGAGCAAAATATGCTCTCAAAGTCCAACCGAAAATGGTGGCTTCAGCATTATGACGTCGATGTAAGGCGTCAAAGAAAAAAATATAATAGCCTTTCAAGACGTCATAATTATTTGGACTACGGATTTTACTACCTCCGGCTACGTTTCTCCCGAAATTTATTGCTTGCAGAGGGTTTTTCTATGTTCCCATGGCTGGACGGAACTTTTACACTACAAATGTTATCATAAATTATGATATTGTAACTTTTAAATGAAGTACCTATGGTTATTTAGGAAATTTGTCACTGATAATGGAAAGATGCAGCAGACGATGAAACATGGCGTAAGATGTTGTTGTCCAAACTTCGGTTATTTCCGTTGTACAATTAAATTTAAATAAACTACACAAGTTACTAAAATTTCTAAATTCTTGTTTTTGTAAACAAATAAAACTTCATTTCGTATTTAACATCGATTTTTTTCCGTTTTGTCCCGTTTTTTCAAGATGGCGATTAAACGAGAATCTGGCAGCCATTAAAAATATAAGGGTTAAACTAATGTCCTGACAATGTCCTGACGGATATTCCAATGCTAATTTCGTTTTCATTATTTGAAGAATTGACTTTATATTTAGAGCCAAGCAAGAATACAATATTTATTTAATAAATATAACGAAAAAAATAGAAACAAATATTTTTTAGAGTTAGATAACTTGACTTGATCAACTTAGAATTTTTTTTAAAAAAAATTGTACGAGATTTAACGAGAGTGACGAAACTTTTTAGATTGATCATGTAGAGAGAGTTATCGTTCTTTATTCCAATTCGATGCTTCTACCATAAGTGCCAGCTAAAGCTGGCATATTAAAAAAAATATTCATTGACATTTTTATTTCAATATACGGAAAGTAATTTTCATTTTTTTTTTAAATATATTGATAAATATAGAAATTTCCCTGTCATAGTATGGTATTAATTTTTACATGTTCTTGAGTTAAGAACAATAAAATATTTATTTTATAATTTTTTTAACACTCTGTTTGTCTAAAATATAATAAACTGACTGCATGCAAAATGCATTATACGTGAATCAGTGTCCAGAAAAGATAATGTTACTAAAACGTGAATATTTTATTTGGGTATTGACTTATCAAACGATATGTATGATGTTTATGCATAGTTTAAAGTTGATTGAAGATCAAAGGTAATTAAAGACAATGTTGAGTGTTCAACAGTTGCTCACTATTTGCAATTATTGTATATTCTGGCGCGTGTAGTTGTATAGTCTGACGCGTGTACAAAGTTATAGGTGTTAATTGAATGTTATTGTAGCAATACAATAAGGGACACACGTCCTTTACTCCAACCATGATTCTAATTTGTTCACCCTTAAACGTCATTATGCTTCTATGAAAAGAAGTAATTCTTACAAGAAAATAATCAGCTGGTTCGAAAAAAATGCCTGGCCATTCTCTTGAAACCATGAATAAATCAATAGCAGAATACATAGGTACCTATCCTATTAAACAAAAAAAATATTGCTGATGATATATGCAAGCTGTCATCAATATTAATTCTTTGAAAGAAATTGCATGTTCAGATCACAGGCAAACCTCCAAATGTTACTCTTGACTCAATTATTTCTTCATCTATCAATACTGAGACTACTATAGTAGTCTCAGATCAATAATATGAGGAAGGCGCTACCTTGAATGCCAGCTTACCAAAACTATGTCCTACATATTGATTGATTGTTGGTTTGCTAAACGCCCAGTGACAAATATTTCATGCATGTTCAGGACGAATGTCCTACATATAGTTTTTGTCTAAAATAAAATAATAAGTTTAGATTGAAAATGTTTAGGGAAAGATCATTGAACTTCAAAAGGCAGAAGGGGGTATGGTATTTTTTTTTTTGCTTTGGTGTGTCGCAGGAAGCATCAAAGCAAAAATTTAAAATAGCCTTCCTGGACGTCATAATTATTTGGACTAGTATTAATTTTTCTATAAAAAATTAAAAAATTGATGACAAAAAATACTCTGTTCAAGCAGAGGACAAAAAAAAATATTCTAAATCCAGATTTTCCCCATACCTTCTAGTGTTTATATATTTTGACTAAATAATTTTGATTGATAGCATTGAAGTGCTTCACGTGTAAAAAATCTGACTCAAACAAAAAACCATACCTCCCTCCTTTGAAGCTAAATGGTTGCTCCCTTATTGTTTTCTGCTGAAAATGAATTTATTGGTGATTTATATAAATGACAATGCTTACATTCATTATCTTGTGCATTTTCATATCCATTTTTCTTTCTTTGCAAATTTTACAAAATTTAAAACAATAAGACATTTGTTTAATTTCAAAACTATGAATACTGTTATACAATCCATAACTTTATTAAATTAATTTCTTGTTGATTTTCACGAAAAGGTGGAGGATTTGGAAAATCTTTTTCATCAATATCTAAAAGTTGTAGCTGTTTTTTTTATTTAGTATTGCAAATAACGCTTTCTGTTTGTTGAATTATTTTTACTTTCTAAATTAGCTGGTTGTTCATATTGTATTCCCAGTTTCCTGCATCTCATATATATGTGATCAGCAAGAGGATCATTCTGATTGTTAAAAGAAGAGTTTGAATTTACAGTGAGCCTGTTTAGAATAATATTTTGATCAGGTTTTTCATTTTGATCTAAGCATAAGGAACCATAAATAGGATTGTTAAGTTGATAATCTAAAGATTTTGCTATTTTCTAGGATGCTATTTAAAATTTGAGGGGAGATCACTGCTCAGCAGTATAAATGTATTCCTGATCATCTTCTGTTTGTGGGTTTCTACATCAATTTCATGTACTAATTCAGAGTCAGTTTTATGTCATTTTTGCATTTTGTTTTATTAGCTTACTTTTCAAGTTTTTATACGACGGCAAAATTGAATTCAGAATGGAAATAAGGGGATATGTCAAAAATTTCATTCGAGTAATGAATCATGTCGCCGAAAACACATTTGGTTTCCGGACAATAACTTAGTTCAAGTAAATGGATCTCTATGACAATGTATGAAATTGTACCAGAAGGTTCAACTTCAATACACAAAAGGAAGGTAAGAATTGATTTTGGGGGTTATCATATGGTACCAACAGTTTAGGAGTCAGTGGTCAAAAACAACATTTTTGGGTTGTTTTTTCCATAATTTTTTGTTTTTTTCTCCAAAAATTTACCATTTTTACATGGATTATTTCTCATTTATATATAAATACAACAAATACTGATATGGCAGGAGATACACACGAAACAGGGTGTGTAAATTATTTTATCGGTAATTTGTGCATTTTTCCTGTGTACTTCTTGATAATGTCGACGTCAGTATCAGTGAACTGGTCATGATAAAGAAAATATATTGGGTCAGTTTGCAATTGACATGCGTGAGTGCACCGCTAAAGGATCTTCTTTCCCTTTAATTCACAAAATTGCACATGATTTTTTTCGCAGAAACACACAATTTATTTCATGAATGAAACACTTGTCATTGTTTGAAATTTTTAGTAATAAAAAGTTAGTTTTGCCTTTTTGGTCATTTCACTGATTGTGTGAAAATTTGAACAGAAAATGTACGATAAACCTGCTAAAACTGCGTTATCTGCAGAATTATTGATAGCTTTCCTTACTATTCACAAGGACATATAACAAAGATATCGTCCATGCTATTCCGATCTGAGTTTTTATTCATACATAGTCTGGCATGGCTGGTGCTGTTCCAAGTTGTCTTCTCTCTCTGCATGTTTCTTGAGAAGTATTTGTTTGACCTGGTCAGTCACTATAAAGTGTTACAATTCATATTTAGACACAACACATAAATAGTGACCAAAAAGGTACCGCTTTCACATGTATGACATGAGAGAATCTAGAAAAAAAATTAAATGTACACATAATTTTTCAACATTTTTGTGGGACTATCATATAAAATTAATGAGATATGTAGTTGGAGACTGCTGCTGAATAGAAATGTTCGGGTTCACCTGATACCTTTAAATTAGTTCATATTAAAGTTTGAAGGGTCCAAAATTAAAATATGTTTGATTTCAACTGACATAAAACTTTTGGTGTTTTTTATATGCTAATCTTCATCTGCGGTTGTATTAGGCTGTGCTTGGCGAAACATTTTATTGCTTTTTTGTTTGAACTTTATTTTATTTTGGTCATGAAAATTAACTTGCAGTTGTGAAGTTGCTTACATTTGTTAAAGATGATAATTAGATAACTTCGCATGGTGACAACACTGACGTTTTCGTAGATTTACTTTTTCCCGGGAATGATTCATCTGTTGATATATTCTCATAGAAAACGATTTGTGTATATTTAAATATATTAACCGATGTTGAAAGACATGTTTAATGTCAAATCATAACAATACAAATTGTTTAGTCACAAAGAAAACTTGTAAGATTTCCGCAGTTATTTCTGATGAATAGGTGCAAATTGGGTACTCGGTGCATTTTTGGAACTGTGACGTTATAGCCATAAGTGTTTATTGCTTTAATAGGTTGAAATGTGCATCCGATAAAAGTATTCAGTAGAGGGAAAATGTTTTGATCAGGTTTAAACTGACGCATAAAATATACAGGCGACTGCGGGAGGCAATTATTTATATTGCATCCAAATAATGTGTCGGCAGCTTGAATTTCAAAGGATTCCAAGTAACATGCTCTTGACCTATCAAAAGTCATGGTATTATCATGGGTTATCATAACTCCATCTTCCCATCAAATCCTATTTTGGACAATATGGGTGCATACAATATATATGTACCTATAAATGTATCACTCAGACTCAAGTCTCCTTTTACAGCTGTTTTATGATTAAACTTAGCTTAGAGAGTGAAAAAAAAGTCTCCATCTCCTGGGACTGTTTAAGGTAGCTATAGATATGTGTCATAATTAATGACAAGATTTGTTGAGAGTTTGTCAAAGGAAGTACAGTCTACAGATAGTGAAATTGAATATATTTTTTTTTTATTTTGTTTAAAACTTTTGTTAAGTTTTGAATTTCACCTGCATTTGTCTGTGAGCTACAGGAATAACCGTGATCACATTCAACAGTTACAGTTTCTTGTATATTCCTCCATTAATTGTGGAGCACTACCCATAGGGTATAATTGTAGCAACTATATACACCTTAGAACATAAGGAAACATTTAATTATGTACAGATGACTGAATTTAGGCAATAATAATTACTAAATAATTAATATTATAACTAATTCATAAGGATTGTCATCATAAAATTTTAAAAATAATATTCATAATGTGCTGAGGTGTAAGAATAAGTTAAGTAAGAACTGGATATATTTACAAATAAGAATTTAGAATTTAAGTGGTCTTAAATTAAACTTTCTTATAATTGTTAGTTAAAGGTGCTATACGTGATCAGAATTTATAATGAGAAGGTTATTTTATAAGACTTATGTAAAAGGGTTGGGGTTTAGAACAATTCATCATATATACATAAGTTTTCCTTCATAGTTTAAAGTTACCTTATTTCGGATCTTATCATTATTCTTTAAAGGTAACTGAATATCTTAAAACTTTGCAAAAAATTTTTATTTAATTTAGGTCCTGATAAGTCATAAAATAGTAAGATGGTAAAGTAGGGAACTATTTTATTTTAAAAAAGTTTACTTATACTGTACTTGTGTTCAAGTTTTTTATCCTTTTTGTGCGCAGCATGTGCATCTCGTAGCACATATTTCTAGCCAGAGTTTCAATGTTTTGCTAGTACAGTCCATTATGAGCTGCAGTAAATTCCCTTCTTGTATGATCTTCTTGTATGTTGAGGTATCAATTTCATCCATTGTCTGTTCTATTTTTGAGCAACAGTAAAATTTAACCAACTATCACTGTAACTTGATATGGGAAATTCTGTAGCAGATAAATCATGGTCAACCAGAGGCAGAGCACCGGATTTTATAGTCGAAATAATTATGACGTCTTGAAAGGCTATTATATTTTTTTCTTTGACGCGTTACATCGACAATGAAAATTTTATGGCTAAATTGGGTCTCAAAGTTGAGAGCAAAATATGCTCTCAAAGTCCAACCGAAAATGGTGGCTTCAGCATTATGACGTCGATGTAAGGCGTCAAAGAAAAAAATATAATAGCCTTTCAAGACGTCATAATTATTTGGACTACGGATTTTACTACCTCCGGCTACGTTTCTCCCGAAATTTATTGCTTGCAGAGGGTTTTTCTATGTTCCCATGGCTGGACGGAACTTTTACACTACAAATGTTATCATAAATTATGATATTGTAACTTTTAAATGAAGTACCTATGGTTATTTAGGAAATTTGTCACTGATAATGGAAAGATGCAGCAGACGATGAAATATGGCGTAAGATGTTGTTGTCCAAACTTCGGTTATTTCCGTTGTACAATTAAATTTAAATAAACTACACAAGTTACTAAAATTTCTAAATTCTTGTTTTTGTAAACAAATAAAACTTCATTTCGTATTTAACATCGATTTTTTTCCGTTTTGTCCCGTTTTTTCAAGATGGCGATTAAACGAGAATCTGGCAGCCATTAAAAATATAAGGGTTAAACTAATGTCCTGACAATGTCCTGACGGATATTCCAATGCTAATTTCGTTTTCATTATTTGAAGAATTGACTTTATATTTAGAGCCAAGCAAGAATACAATATTTATTTAATAAATATAACGAAAAAAATAGAAACAAATATTTTTTAGAGTTAGATAACTTGACTTGATCAACTTAGAATTTTTTTTAAAAAAAATTGTACGAGATTTAACGAGAGTGACGAAACTTTTTAGATTGATCATGTAGAGAGAGTTATCGTTCTTTATTCCAATTCGATGCTTCTACCATAAGTGCCAGCTAAAGCTGGCATATTAAAAAAAATATTCATTGACATTTTTATTTCAATATACGGAAAGTAATTTTCATTTTTTTTTTAAATATATTGATAAATATAGAAATTTCCCTGTCATAGTATGGTATTAATTTTTACATGTTCTTGAGTTAAGAACAATAAAATATTTATTTTATAATTTTTTTAACACTCTGTTTGTCTAAAATATAATAAACTGACTGCATGCAAAATGCATTATACGTGAATCAGTGTCCAGAAAAGATAATGTTACTAAAACGTGAATATTTTATTTGGGTATTGACTTATCAAACGATATGTATGATGTTTATGCATAGTTTAAAGTTGATTGAAGATCAAAGGTAATTAAAGACAATGTTGAGTGTTCAACAGTTGCTCACTATTTGCAATTATTGTATATTCTGGCGCGTGTAGTTGTATAGTCTGACGCGTGTACAAAGTTATAGGTGTTAATTGAATGTTATTGTAGCAATACAATAAGGGACACACGTCCTTTACTCCAACCATGATTCTAATTTGTTCACCCTTAAGCGTCATTATGCTTCTATGAAAAGAAGTAATTCTTACAAGAAAATAATCAGCTGGTTCGAAAAAAATGCCTGGCCATTCTCTTGAAACCATGAATAAATCAATAGCAGAATACATAGGTACCTATCCTATTAAACAAACAAAATATTGCTGATGATATATGCAAGCTGTCATCAATATTAATTCTTTGAAAGAAATTGCATGTTCAGATCACAGGCAAACCTCCAAATGTTACTCTTGACTCAATTATTTCTTCATCTATCAATACTGAGACTACTATAGTAGTCTCAGATCAATAATATGAGGAAGGCGCTACCTTGAATGCCAGCTTACCAAAACTATGTCCTACATATTGATTGATTGTTGGTTTGCTAAACGCCCAGTGACAAATATTTCATGCATGTTCAGGACGAATGTCCTACATATAGTTTTTGTCTAAAATAAAATAATAAGTTTAGATTGAAAATGTTTAGGGAAAGATCATTGAACTTCAAAAGGCAGAAGGGGGTATGGTATTTTTTTTTTGCTTTGGTGTGTCGCAGGAAGCATCAAAGCAAAAATTTAAAATAGCCTTCCTGGACGTCATAATTATTTGGACTAGTATTAATTTTTCTATAAAAAATTAAAAAATTGATGACAAAAAATACTCTGTTCAAGCAGAGGACAAAAAAAAATATTCTGAATCCAGATTTTCCCCATACCTTCTAGTGTTTATATATTTTGACTAAATAATTTTGATTGATAGCATTGAAGTGCTTCACGTGTAAAAAATCTGACTCAAACAAAAAACCATACCTCCCTCCTTTGAAGCTAAATGGTTGCTCCCTTATTGTTTTCTGCTGAAAATGAATTTATTGGTGATTTATATAAATGACAATGCTTACATTCATTATCTTGTGCATTTTCATATCCATTTTTCTTTCTTTGCAAATTTTACAAAATTTAAAACAATAAGACATTTGTTTAATTTCAAAACTATGAATACTGTTATACAATCCATAACTTTATTAAATTAATTTCTTGTTGATTTTCACGAAAAGGTGGAGGATTTGGAAAATCTTTTTCATCAATATCTAAAAGTTGTAGCTGTTTTTTTTATTTAGTATTGCAAATAACGCTTTCTGTTTGTTGAATTATTTTTACTTTCTAAATTAGCTGGTTGTTCATATTGTATTCCCAGTTTCCTGCATCTCATATATATGTGATCAGCAAGAGGATCATTCTGATTGTTAAAAGAAGAGTTTGAATTTACAGTGAGCCTGCTTAGAATAATGTTTTGATCAGGTTTTTCATTTTCATCTAAGCATATAAGGAACCATAAATAGGATTGTTAAGTTGATAATCTAAAGATTTTGCTATTTTCTAGGATGCTATTTAAAATTTGAGGGGAGAACACTGCTCAGCAGTATAAATGTATTCCTGATCATCTTCTTTTTGTGGGTTTCTACATCAATTTCATATACTAATTCAGAGTCGGTTTTATGTCATTTCTTGCATAATTTGTTTTATTAGCTTACTTTTCAAGTTTTTATACGACGGCAAAATAAAATTGAGAATCAAAATGGGGAATATGTCAAAAATTTGCTTTCGAGTAATGCTATCATGTCGCTGTTGCTGTCCGAAGACACATTTGGTTTCGGACAATAACTTTAGTTTAAGTAAATGGATCTCTATGACAATGTATGAAATTGTACCAGAAGGTTCAATACACAAAAGGAAGGTTAGAATTGATTTTGGGGGTTATGGTACCAACAGTTTAGGAGTCAGTGGTCAAATTTTTGGGTTGTTTTTTTCCATAATTTTTGGGTTTTTTCTCCAAAAATTTACCATTTTTACATTGATTATTTCTCATTTATATATAAATGCAACAAATACTGATATGGCAGGTGATACACACGAAACAGTGTGTGCAAATTATTTTATCGGTAATTTGTGCATTTTTCCTTTGATGTGTACTCCTTGTCCTTGATAATGTCGACGTCATTATCAGTGGACTGGTCATGATAAAGGAAATATATTTGGTTAGTTCGCAATTGACATGCACAAGTGCACCGCAAAAGGATCTTCTTTCCCTTTAATTCACAAAATTGCACATGATTTTTTTCACAGAAACGCACACGTTATTTCATGAATGAAACACTTGTCATTGTTTGAAACTTTCAGTAATCAGCTGGTAATAAAACGTTAGTTTAGCCTTTTTGAACGATTCACTGATTGTGTGAAAATTTGAACAGAAAATCGTCCATGCTATTCCGATTTGAGTTTTTATTCCTACATAGTCTGGCATGGCTGGTGCTGTTCCAAGTTGTCTTCTTTTTCTGCATGTTTCTTGCAAAGTATTTGTTTGACCTGGTCAGTCACTATAAAGTGTTACAATTCATATTAAGACGCAACACATAAATAGTGACCAAAAAGGTACCGCTTTCACATGCATGACATGAGAGAATCTAGAAAAAAAATTAAATGTACACATTTTCAACATTTTTGTGGGACTATCATATAAAATTAATGAGATATGTAGTTGGAGACTGCTGCTGAATAGAAATGTTTGGGCTCACCTGATACCTGTTTTCAAATTAGTCCATATTAAAGTTTGAAGGGTCCAAAATCAAAATATGTCTGATTTCAACTGACATAAAATTCTTGGTGTTTTTTATATGCTAAATCTACATCTGTGGTTGTATCAGGCTGTGCTTGGCGAAGCATTTTATTGCTGTTTTGTTTGTACTTTATTTTATTTTGGTCATGAAAATTAACTTGTAGTTGTGAAGTTGCTAACATTTAAAAAAAATGATAATTAGATAACTTCACATGGTGACGACACTGATGTTTTCATAGATTTACTTTTTCCCAGGAATGCTTCATCTGTTGATACATGTATATTCTCATGATCACTGTGAACGATTTGTGTCTCAAAAAAAACTTGTAAGGTTTCTGCAGTTATTTTTGTTGAATATATACATACACATAGGGTGAAAATTGGGTATTTGGTGCAATTTGGGTACTGTGACGTTATAGCCATAATTGTTCTTCTTCTTCTTCTTCTTCTTCTTCCAAATACTGCCCACATTCAACATGATGAATATTCTGGCAAGTTGCGCATGATTAAAAACAGGTTAAAAACAGGATAAAAACAAATTGTTCTGTTGATTTAGTTTGTGGTTTTGGTGACTTGAGACTTGAATATCTCAAGAGACTTTGCTGTGGCGGTATCTGGTGGCAGTTTGTTCCAATCCTTGACGGTGTTTATGAAGAAGGACCATTTCCTACAGTCTTTGGTGGCTGGCTGTAATAGGTAAGTATGTTGTCCTGTCCGGTTTGAGCTTCTTGTTGGTTTTTGTAGATATTTATTCTTGTCTATGGCTACAAGGTCGTTTGTTATTTTGTAACACATGATGAGTCGTGCTTCTTTTCGTCTTGTTTGTAAGCTTTTTCATCCTTATTCATTTATCATGTTGCTGACACTTGATCTATTTCTATGTCTGCTGGTTACATATCATGCAGCTCTTCTTTGTACCTTTTCAATTTTATCTATGTGGTTTTGCTGGTACGGGTCCCATACTGTCGTGGCGTATTCCATTTGCGGTCTTACTAATATTGTATAGGCATGCTCTTTGATGGATTTTGAGCTAATGTGGAGGTTTCGATGTAGGAAACCAAGGCTTCGGCTGGCTTTTTGTTGCTTTAATAGGTTGAAATGTGCACCTGATAAAAGTATTTGGTAAAGTGAAAATGTTTTGATCAGGTTTAAACTGACACATAAAATATACTGGTGACTGCGGGAGGCAAATATTTATATTGCCTCCAAATAATGTGTCTGCAGCTTGAATTTCAAAGGTTGTATGTAGCCCACATACTTCCAAGTAACATGCTCTATACCTATCAAAAGTCATGGTATTATCATGGGTTATCATAACTCCATTGTAATTCCCATAAAAACAGAGAATTATTAAAAATAAGAGTTTATTAAAAATTCTAGAATGAAGATAGATTTTAAATTTAAATCTCCACAAGGATTTTGTTATGTAAACAAACACAAAATGTGTGTATTGTCCAAGGTCAAGGTACTTCGAGCAAACATTATTTTAATTTTGCTTTTCACACAAGTTCAATTGATATATGCTTATACAACCTGACATTTGACCATTCTGGAACGGTTACGATATTACATTGGCTAGTTTGGAATAAGAAAAGCAGATTTACCATTCTGGAGTGTCTTACATTAAATTGATCGATTAACTACACATCGACCATTCTGGAATGGTAACACAATATTGACCATTCTAGAATTGTAACACTATATTGACCATTCTGGAATGGTAACTACACATCGGCCATTCTGGAATGGTAACAGTACCTGACCAGTCTGGAATTATCAAACACTGTTACCATATGGATAATTCTGGGATGATACATTGACTGTAGTTGGAAACAGTATTTATGGTTATATAAACAAGCTGAACATCACTGTCTTTTCTGTATATGATGTACAATTTCCAATAATATCTTGGAACAAAAACTAGGAAAATATGTGTAATTAACTGTATACTTCAATATGATCATAATGTGTATTGTTTTTTTTTTTCATTCATGTCTGATGATTTATATAATGTATCTATCCACATGTCATTATGAATATTGATACACCTTTTTTTTTAATTCAATTTAAGTTGAAGGCATACAAACATTTTATGTCAATGTTGAAGCCTTTTGCCATTTCTCTTATTAATCCATAAAATGAGAAAAACGTCACCTCATTCCTTGAAATTCCATAATGTATGGCATTTTTACCAAATCCCATTTTTACAATTGTAAAAGTGTATTGCTTATATTGTAACAACTTGCTGCTTATATTGTAGCAATCTGTTGCAGGTGCGGTAATTGATTGATATGTTAGTCTTAGAAAACATAGTTTATTTATAAGTGGAAATTGGTCTTAGAACTAGCATTCAGCAACTGCGAGTATTCATAGGTCGCTACCTTATGTCTGTTGTCATTTTGTTATTTTTTTTTTTGTGCTAAGTACCGGTCTGATGAGTCATGCCCTTTAAATCCAGCTGATTTTTACAGTTTGTTCTTATGTTTTGAAGTTATACCACTCGTCCCGGGTTAGGGGGTTGAGCTCAAAAACATACCTAATTCCGCCACATGTATGTGCCTGTCGTAAATCAATGTTATTCAGTGGTTGTCGTTGGTTGCTGCCTGTCATAATTGTATTTCGTTTAACACAAATCCGGCCGTTATTTTATATTTTTAATAGCTTACTTCATGTACGTTATTGGTTTTTCTCATCGATGAATTCTTTACCATAACCTATAGTTGTATATATCTTTGTCGTTTGGTCTCCGGTGGACAATAGTTGTCTCATTGGCAATCATATCACATCTCATTATAGTATACCAATGTAACATATACTTGTTTGTCAAATTACAACACATTGCCAACGAACAATATCTCATAAGTGTATGAAAAGATTTAATTATTTCATTCTTTATAATTTTGATTATGCCTTTATACCAAATTTGTTTTTCAAATTAAACCATTAAATACTTTCATGATGCATCTTTTCATAGAACAAAGATGTTGATTATAAGAAAACAAAATGAATGAATCAGTAT
Source organism: Mytilus californianus (assembly GCF_021869535.1). Lineage (NCBI taxonomy): Eukaryota > Metazoa > Mollusca > Bivalvia > Mytilida > Mytilidae > Mytilus > Mytilus californianus. The sequence continues at coordinate 6,290,350 of NW_026262679.1, read as the reverse complement.
AAACATAAACATTTAAAGATGGGTAAATAGTTCATACTGATCACGATTTCGTGTGGTGCATGGCCATAGGGATAAACAGATTTACCTAACATGTCATCTAATGGTATATAATGACCACTAGCTACCTACGGGTTGTATTCCAGATTTGGACAAAACAAGGTAAGATATCCCAAAAAGTAAATTCATATATATATTTATATATATATATATATTTAAATTATTGTTCATAGATTACACATTTTTAAATAGATACAAATCAAAACACATTTTTCCAATGTTTTTCAATAAGAATTTTAAAGTGAAAATAGTTTTTCACAATTTAAAAGTCTTGTTTAGTCCTGGAACGGTTTGGAATGTCGTTGTTCTGCCTGCAGATAACTCTTGAGCTGTTCATTATTCATGTTACTTTTTGTTGCTTTGGACTAGTATTGATGTATTTCTTCACGAATTTTTATATATTTAAATTTTAATTTCTGACACATATTCCCAGAAATTGGATAATCAATTCATGTTGAAAATATTCTGTTCTTTGAAATTTCTAGATCTCAAAGCATGTACTATAGTTCTAAACTTTTTATTTGAATTTTAAAAGTAATCTGTTTATTTAAATAGTTACCATATTTTTAATCTAAATTTTAAACTTTAATGTAGGTAAAAAATGTTTTACTTCATTCTAAATTTGTTGCTAAATTTTTTATTGCATGCTATGTATGTAAGGTTCAACTCTGTATTACAGGTTGTTGTATGTGTTTAATTGGACTGTTTTTATATTCGGTCAAAAGCTCCTTAGAACTTGTGTTTGTATTTTAACTTGTGCCGAATCAAAATAACTTTTTCTTATCTTATCTTATAAAGTGGTACCCGGACCAACATTAAACAAAAAACGGAAAAGCTAAAAAGAAAAAAAGCCTTGAAGAATAAGAACATTTTCGATTAAAAAATATGTCCTACCGCATTGATATTTTCGTTCTGTGAAAATTACGACGAAACATTTTTCCATGTAATACTAGTTCGACATGAAAGAAAATACATTTATCATTTATACCAAAATCACTGTTTCACGTAAATGCATAACACCGTTTACGCCGAAAACTTCATACATGTATATATATATAAAAGTCTTCATAGGTTTTCTGTTTAGTATTAAATTTATAATTAAGATCCATTTATTACATCAGTGATCCGTTTATTTGGCAATCGCCAATGGCAGTCAGCAGGGTTTAAGAACATTTGTTGTTCGACCTGTTAGTCAAATGCGTTTTGTTAAAATATACTTTTTCACTTTTTTGGTCTTTTGGAAAATGTTGTTTGTGCTGTATTTAGACCCCTCTAACAAGAAATTTGTTTTGCATGCACACGTATAAAAATTGCGGTTTTTATCCAACGCAATCATAGGTTTGAACGTTGTTTTCAATTTAGACTTTTTATATTATTTCGTTTGGGCTTGTATTATATTTGCCTTTGGGTTTATATGATCCGTTCATCCTATTTTGACTCCTCAAAATTCAAGTCTTTCCTAAATTGAGGTAAATTGTATGGCTTTCCAAATACCGTTTCGATTCCTAACATCACTGAAGAGACATTAATTGTCGAAATCCGGATATGGTGTACAAAAACCTTTGCACCCTTTGTTTGCGGTATATAATCTTTTCCGCAAGTTTATTGTTTTCTGTTTAGTATTAAATTTATAATTAAGATCCATTTATTACATCGGTGATCCATTTATTTGGCAATCGCCAATGGCAGTCAGCAGGATTTAAGAACATTTGTTGTTCGACCTGTTAGTCCGGCAAATGCGTTTTGTTTAAATATACTTTTTCACTTTTTTGGTCTTTTGGAAAATGTTGTTTGTGCTGTATTTAGACCCCTCTAACAAGAAATTTGATTGCATGCACACGTATAAAAATTGCGGTTTTTATCCAACGCAATCATAGGTTTGAACGTTGTTTTCAATTTAGACTTGTTTATATTATTTCGTTTGGGCTTGTATTATATTTGCCTTTGGGTTTATATGATCCGTTCATCCTATTTTGACTCCTCAAAATTCAAGTCTTTCCTAAATTGAGGTAAATTGTATGGCTTTCCAAATACCGTTTCGATTCCTAACATCACTGAAGAGACATTAATTGTCGAAATCCGGATATGGTGTACAAAAACCTTTGCACCCTTTGTTTGCGGTATATAATCTTTTCCGCAAGTTTATTGTTTTCTGTTTAGTATTAAATTTATAATTAAGATCCATTTATTACATCGGTGATCCATTTATTTGGCAATCGCCAATGGCAGTCAGCAGGATTTAAGAACATTTGTTGTTCGACCTGTTAGTCAAATGCGTTTTGTTTAAATATACTTTTTCACTTTTTTGGTCTTTTGGAAAATGTTGTTTGTGCTGTATTTAGACCCCTCTAACAAGAAATTTGATTGCATGCACACGTATAAAAATTGCGGTTTTTATCCAACGCAATCATAGGTTTGAACGTTGTTTTCAATTTAGACTTGTTTATATTTTTTCGTATGGGCTTGTATTATATTTGCCTTCGGGTTTATATGATCCGTTCATCCTATTTTGACTCCTCAAAATTCAAGAGTCTATCCTAAATTGAGGTAAATTGTATGGCTTTCCAAATACCGTTTCGATTCCTTACATCACTGAAGGGACATTAATTGTCGAAATACGGATATGGTGTACAAAAACCTTTGCACCCTTTGTTTGCGGTATATCATCTTTTCCGCAAGGTTATTGTTTTCTGTTTAGTATTAAATTTATAATTAAGATCCATTTATTACATCGGTAATCCGTTTATTTAGCAATCGCCAATGGCAGTCAGCAGGGTTTAAGAACATTTGTTGTTCGACCTGTTAGTCAAATGCGTTTTGTTAAAATATACTTTTTCACTTTTTTTGTCTTTTGGAAAATGTTGTTTGTGCTGTATTTAGACCCCTCTAACAAGAAATTTGTTTTGCATGCACACGTATAAAAATTGGCGTTTTTTTCGAGCCTTCGACTTTTGTCGAAAAAGCGAGACATAGCGATCCTACATTCTGTCGTCGGCGTCGTCGTCTTCGTCGTCGTTGTTGTCGTCGTCGGCGGCGTCAACAAATATTCACTCTGTGGTTAAAGTTTTTGAAATTTTAATAACTTTCTTAAACTATTCTGGATTTCTACCAAACTTGGACAGAAGCTTATTTATGATCATAAGATAATATTCAAAAGTAAATTTTGTAAAAAAAAAAAATCCATTTTTTCTGTATTTTACTTATAAATGGACTTAGTTTTTCTGCCAGTTAACATTACATTCACTCTGGTTAAAGTTTTTAAAATGTCAACAACTTTCTTAAACTATCCTGGATTTGTACCAAACTTGGACAGAAGCTTGTTTATGATTAAAAGCTAGTATCTAGAAGGAAATTTGGTTAAAATTTTGTTCCATTTTTTCCGTATTTTACTTATAAATGGACTTAGTTTTTCTTCCAGTTAACATTACATACAGTCTGCAGTTTAAGTTTTTAAAACATTTATTAGATTCATAAACTATCCTGGATTTTTACCAAACTTGGACAGAAGCTACTTACAATCAAAAGATAGTATAGAGAGGAATATTTTTATTAATTGTTTTCCTCATTTTTGTTGAGCCTGCGATTAACAGCAAAAGTAGGCGAGACACTGGGTTCCGCGGAACCCTTACAGATTTTTATCCAACGCAATCATAGATTTGAACGTTGTTTTCAATTTAGACTTGTTTATAAAAGTCTAAAGATTCATTCAGCGATACTGATAGAAGAAAGCTATATACGAATAAGATAAAATAACTATTATTATTATTTCGTACTTCGTAAACATATTTTTTACTTTGTACTTCGTCTAAATATGTATTACTTCGTACTTTGTATACATATGTATTACTATCGTATATCAATACGGTTGGACACATTTTTTGACTTTATATTTTCCTGTTTGTGTAGTATCGTCAATTCTATATATAATTACATTACAATTGAGAGGCTTTCAAAAATTAAATTTTATATCCCAATAAAATGCAAAAATCATGACAGTACGTGCTTCCCGTGACAATGTCACAACAATGCTTTGGAAAACAAACGAAACATTTGATATAACTCGTTCACGGTTGTAGCATAAAAATGCAATTATAAAAATTGAATGCTTCTCTTTATTTTTATTTTTTTGCAGGATGAAGCTTATACTAGTACTAGTTGTAATTATTTTTGCAACACTTGGATGTCATGGTAGACGACAGGGAGGAAGGCGTCCTGGTGGACCAAGACCTGATGGAGGTCGTCCAGGGGGACCAAGACCGGATGGCGGTCGTCCTGGTAGACCCAGACCCGATGATGGCGATTCCAAGGAAACAGGGGATTCTACTGATGCAACAACTGTGAAGACATATGATGGAGACTGTTATCTCAAAGTGTCAGAAGATATGGATCCGGAAGAGTTTCAAGTTGTTCTCAGATTCAATCGACCTATCGACAGTCTTAGTGTAAGTTCGGATTTTAAAGTATGCTAAAGCGTGAATCTGATACATTGTTGTTACTTATATACGAATACGAATACTCAATCAAACAAATCATAGGCCCATAAAGGGCAAAACTTATTATAATGATTCTAAAGAAACATAAGTAAAGAAACATCAATGATAATGCTAGTGATAATATAAATGTAATATAGGCAAGGCTCTGTGTTGAAGGCCGTACTTTGACCTATAATGGTTTACTTTTACAAATAGTGACTTGGATGGAGAGTTGTCTCATTGGCACTCATACCACATCTTCTTTTATCTATATAGCAGTTGTTTTATTGTATAACATTTATTACAAATCAAAGCCACAATATTGCATATTACTTCACATTGACTTGAAAGAAGCCAAATATATCTGCATGTTGTCTGTATCAGAGAGATCAATGCCATGGCAAAAAACGAAAAACGACCAAAAGGCAACATTACACAAAACAAAACATAGAAAACTAAAGACTGAGCAACACGAACCCCACCAAAACGCTGGGGGTGATCTCAGGTGCTCCGGAAGGTTAAGCAGATCCTGCTGCACATGTGTATCTAGATCATTTTTTAAATTTTTTAATTGAAACATTTTTTGTAAGCAAAATCTGAAATAATTTGTCCTTGTTGTTCTAATGCTGAACATTCCATAATAAAATGAAAGTCATCCTCAATTGAATTTGAAGAACAAAAATTCACAAATTCTATTTTATTATCGTTGTCAATCTTTTTATAATGACCCTGCTCAATAGATATTTATAAATGAGCACTAATTCTCAGCTTGCATACCATTCTGGTGAATATAAATTCTATCTGTTCGAGTTTGACTTAACAAACGACACTCATTCATGTCATTGATTCTATAGAAAATTGTAAGAAATGAACATATAATATCAATGTGCAGTGGAGTACGACAAAGTTCTCATTGAACTGCTAAATCAAGACGATTTACTCTGAATTCAAAGTATATACTTATTAAATTTCTTGTATCAATTTTCACAAGGAAATTACTATACTTTTGAACTATAGTTAATACGAATCAATATTTTTTATTTAACTTTTAACGTACCCCAAATTACAGAATGATATAGTAAAGAAGGCTTAATTGTAACAGATTGACTGGTTATTCACTTTGTGTTTCCTTGTCCTATCCCCCGACTTTGCCGTTTGATTGACAATGCATAAAACTGTGTTATATCTTGATTTTTGTTAATAAAAATAATTTTTTGTTACTGGATGTTTAGCTTCGTACACATTTTATGTTTTATTTTCTAATTCGTAAACTCTAAAAATAGATGTACAAGAATTATATAGTGTATATAGCCGTCTTCATGAGAGAGTGTATATAGCCGTCTTCATGAGATAGTGTATATAGCCGTCTTCATGAGATAGTGTATATAGCCGTCTTCATGAGATAGTGTATATAGCCGTCTTCATGAGATAGTGTATATAGCCGTCTTCATAAGATAGTGTATATAGCCGTCTGCATGAGATAGTGTATATAGCCGTCTTCATGAGATAGTGTATATAGCCGTCTTCATGAGATAGTGTATATCGCAGTCTTCATGAGAAAGTGTATATAGCCGTCTTCATGAGATAATGTATATAGCCGTCTTCATGAGATAGTGTATATAGCCGTCTTCATGAGATAGTGTATATAGCCGTCTTCATGAGATAGTGTATATCGCCGTCTTCATGAGATAATGTATATAGCCGTCTGCATGAGATAGTGTATATAGCCGTCTTCATGAGATAGTGTATATAGCCGTCTTCATGATGATTCGTTTTGATTACAATGAGTAAATTAGACGTTAAGGGGTCACTATGATGCAATTGAAATAAATGAACAGTTTTCATGAGTTATGATGGCAGTGTGACATCTCTACAATGGCTACCTTTTTCTTGATTAAACAAACAAACACGTATTCTAGCGAAGTAGAAAGCTGCCTGTCTCGTCTTAATGTACTGCTACTCTCAAATTAACTAAGAGGCGTGTATATGCATTATCTAATTTCCCTTTCAGCTTGGAGGTTTTACCATTAAAGAATCATCCCGTAATAAGAAGTTTGTCTTGACTAATTCTGAATCTATTTCTGCTGGTTCGGTAGAGCTTCAGTACACAGCTGAGTACAATGGCAGACGACGACTCCGTGGTAGATGTGGATGTAACAGAAGACCTGAGACAACAGAAAGTCCAACAACTACAACCGAAACGCCAGACGGTCCACCACCCCCTGCATAAACATTAATGTCTACCAATAACCTGAATACAAATCTAAAACATTAAAATGAATCATCGATAACTAACTGTTCAGTATTTTCTTGATTTGTTACAAGAAAGTCCGTGAGTTATTTCATGCAGTTTCACTTTTGCAGTGCTGCATCAAAATATTTTAGATGAAAGTCGAAATCAAATTTCATTGTTATTTGATCGCAATTGCAGTCATGTTTTTATATTAAAATGAATTATATTGAACAAACGATGTGCATACATTCAAACTTTATTCAATATGATCGCAGAACCGTGAGGTATTGCAATGTTGCATGTTATCCTCTGTTTTCTCGGCAGACATTGTTTTCTAGCTAATACTTCATACGAGAATGTAACTTTTTATTTCTGTTTATCTTGCTTTTTTAACACTATAGTATGTTTTTCTGCTTTGTATCGATCTGATGAGTTAAACCATTTTCAACTGATTTTCATAGTTTGTTCTTATGTTGTGCTGTAACACCACTGTCCCAGGTTAGGGGAGGGTTGAGCGCCCACAAACATGTTTAACCCTGCCACATTCTTTATGTGCCTGTCCCAAGTCAGGAGCCTGTAGTTCAGTGGTTGTCGTTGGTTCATGTCTGTCATATTTGTTTTCCGTAAACTGTTTTGTTATAAATTAGGCCGTTAGTTTTCCCATTTGAATCGTTTCATATTTTTCATGTCGGGGCCTTTTATAGCCGACTATACGGTATGGGTTTTTCTCATTGTTGAAGGCCGTACTGTTGCCTATAATTGCTTACAGCCACTTCATTTGAACTTTGGTGGATAGTTGTCTCATTGGCAATCATACCACATCTCCTTATTGTCATATGTAACATTTAGTGGTGAAATTCTGGCCGTATCCAATGTGTACAAAGGACACCATGGGTTCAAACTAGCCTTAACGACCTTAATGGGCAAACAATGACTTTTCTGTATTGAAAAAAAACAGGTTTATTCTTGTCGGGTACATTTTTCTCCTTTATTTTTGTTTTGAAGTATGTTAATTATTTAGTCAAAAGATGGCTATTGCTGACAGATATTATCTGAAAGTTGAAAATACTGCTGTGAATTTGACCTTTTAACTTTTGCCATCAAAATCAATAGGGGTATGTTTCACACAAGGCGCTTTATCCACAAAACGATTGGTTTATTGCTCGAAATATTAAGCCTTTCTCAATCTTTGAACTTGAATTTTAGCTTAATGATTCAAAAATCAGTAGGGGTCTTGTTCTTTCCAAGTGATGTTTTTTAAGCTGATTGTGGTGAAGGTTGAATGAACATTTGGTTCAAAAGATTTCACCAGGAAACCAACATTTTTGAACAAATTTCAGTGTATCAATTGATGCTGTCACCTTGGTCTAGTTTATACATCAAAATAAATTAGGCTCTTTTTTTTCCAATGGGGCATTATCAAGCCAAGTTTGGTAAACATATTGTCTATGGTTCAAAATGTTTTGTCCGGGAACTGAAAAGTTACCCTATTTGCATTTTTCATATTTTAAGCTCAGTTCGATTTCGTCACAACTCAGTTAGCTCTTTATAATGGGGAAGGTGGTCAAAGATCGGAATTTGCGTAGCATGAGGAATTTAATTTGATATTTCATATGTAAACAAGCTTAACGAATTATGTGAAAACAAAATATTTTCCGAAAAATGTATAACATACATTCATTTAATCGGTATTGATTGATTTGTCTTTAATGACTATTTTACAGACATTCTTGATTTTAAATATTTTTTGGACTGATTTCCTTTGTGGGTTTTAGTAAAAAAAAATTGTATTCAACTGGTTGAGATATCAGGTGTCATAATCGTTTGGAATTGAAACGCAGCACAGAATCAAGAGCTGACAAAACTAGTTTGATTTAAATGTATGTCACCGATTTAATTGCGCAGAACAGTTGTGTCTGGAATCATGTTCATTTGATTCTAAAGGATGAGAGCCAAATACGTAAAACAAATAGAAAGGCATCAGCACAAAAAACATAAACATAACAGCTTTTTCATCTTTGCCTAAGGAAGTTTAACCTTAGTTTTCGTGCAATAACATAATTTATAAACTAAAAAATTTACAATAAGCCAGAAACATGATTGTTTATGTGCCATAACCCATATCAGGAACCTCCAGTTTAAGCAGTGATAATTGTTCGTTAATTCCGGATCATTAAATCACTGCAGCCATCCCCAGCTTGTTAGACTTATTCATTCAGGAGATTAGCACGAATAGTAAACCATCAAATCTCAGATAAATTTTTAAGATGGGGGAAAAACTTTACTTGGACTTCGTGTTGAACTTAGTTCCGTTTGTTATAGAGTTTAGTCAATTCTATTTTCATCTAAAAACGTTTAGGGTTCGTTCTTTTTTGCAATTTTTGGTTGTTTATTTGCTCATATATTGTTTCATTGAATAACGTTGTTAGTCGTTTGGATATGTAGTTTGTTTTAGTCAAATATTTCGCCCAGTGATCAAGCCTGCTTACATGGATAATGGAAGTATTGAAATAAATCTTAAATTTACTTTCTTTCGAGAACATTTTGGTGCGTTAGTTTGTTTGAACTTTTTGCCAGTTTATGCTCAACTATTGTTTCCTTTAGATATGTTGTATAAATGCGTATTTGTTTGGATATATTGCTGGATTTTGGTCATATCTTTCGACCAGTGACCATGTGCTTTCATGGGAGACGGAGGTATTGGCATAAATCCGTAATTTTATTTTCAATTTAATCGCGTTGTGATGCGTTGTTGTTTAGAATGTTTGGATTGGTTTTGGTTTCAACTTGTTTCATCTACTTCGTTGTGGTGCAGTTTTGTTTAGATCTAATGTCGGTTTTTAGTTATATCTTTTGTTAATTACAACGGTTTTGCTCGATTGGCGAGATCATTACGGGTTCCCTGTATCCTGCATTTGATCAAAGACGTATATATATAGATGAAATATTGAACGAGTATCATCTTGTAGTATTCATGTCACTGAACGCTGAAGATTGTTGAATCTTTACCTTTCGACTTCCTTCTCTGCGTTTTTCGGTGCATATGGAACGCGAAACCGAATGTAGTTCAAACTATTTTTATTGAATTTCCGGTTGATTCCATCGATTCCAAACGTCCAGAACTAGCAAATGGAGATCCACACATGTTTTCCATGGTAAACGGAGGTATTGACATATATCCGTATATAGTCTTATTTTCATTTTAGAACGTTGGGAGGAGTTTTTTTTTTTTTTTTGTCCAATCTAGTTTCATTTGGGTACGTTGTGATGTGTTTTAGTTTGGATATGTTGATGGCTTCAGTCACATTTTTCGTACATGGATGAATCTGATGGTGAGAAGGACATTCCGAAATAGTTTCTTCCTATGCCTTTATTTTCAGTGTTGATTACAAACTGCACTGTTCATGATAGATTCATAACACACCATGATCAATATAATATTGTTGTTGGAGGAGCGACTAACAAAAACAGTTCTCCTCGTTTAGTTTTTTTTTTTTTTTCATCTAGCTTAACTTTATAATACATCATTATAAAATAAAACCACCTTTTAAATCAAGATCCTATCATCACGGCAGTAAATAAGATCCAGGAAGTTTGCCGAGAACTACATTTAAGCGACAACCTGTGGTTTCCGACTAAACCTTGTTATTATGTAAAAAGAACAAATTTACTCAACAAACACTTGAATTGAATTACAGTATGAAGTTTCTTTCGGTTAATATCTTAATAATTTTTACTGTTTTGTGTGTATGTGATGGAAGAAGGACACGAAGGTGGTGGCTAGGACGATGGGGTGGTCCACCGAGGATACCAATTTGTCATGCATATCCAATTCATAGAACAACCACGTCAATGTATTGGAATTGCTGTTATCTTTCGATAACTGAACCAGCTGATGAAAACGAGCTTACATTAGTTCTAGATTTCAACCAACCTATTGTAGAACTTGGCGTAAGTTTATAAATTTAATAGTATAATTATTTGTCCCTGGAAATTTAAAGTAAATACTGATATTTCCACAGACATCCCGTTATATAGAAGTTGGTGTATATTGTTCTTCTTCTGAGCGACAGATAATAAGAACATTAATAAACAAATTTTAAGCACAACAAAAGGGACCAAAACCCAAACAAATAGGGCCAATTTCTACTTAAACTTATTTTAAACCGGGACCAATTTCTGAAAGTCTTTCGTTCTTTACCAATAATCAAGTGTTTATTTTATTTTCATTATCATAGTACATGTATATAAATAACACAAAGCTGAGAGGGTGATAGAGCAATTGTTTACTCCTAGAAAACATTGTCAACCGATGCGAAACCGAGTTGTATCCATCTGCTCTATAACACTCTCATCTATGTGGTATGTAATGTATTATATAATTGTCATTGAAATTTTAAATTGAAAGTAATAAACTTTATAACGTCATGTACATAGCGACGTTGCAGTCATAAGGAAAGTAACTAACGTGAAGCAAGATGTAATTTTTTATGTTGACAGTCTATGTCTATGAAAAAGGCATGTGGCAGAAACTTAGATCTTGGACATTGTCTTTAAATCTAATTCCATTATTCTTTCGCTTCAAGATGTAAGCGAACGAAATCCGTGTTTAATAAAGCGCATAAACTATGACAAGCCGTTCTCGTCAAAACTATGTTTAAACCATTTTTAAAAAAATTTACACACTGAGAATTAAAAATTAAAAACACACTGAGATTAATAAACCTAAAAACACACACTGATAATTAAAATTACATACTGAGATTTCATAAAAACGCATTGAGATTACAAAAAAATGAAAAAACACACACTGAGAAATGAAAATTACACACTAAGAATTGAAAATTACACAATGAGATTTCAAAAAGACACACTGAGATGAAATAAACTGAAAAACACACACTGAGAATTTGAAATTACACACTGAGAATTTAAAATTACACACTGAGATTTGTGCGCTCTTTTTATGCGCACATATAATTAGCATACTTAATCTGAATCTATTACAAGCTTAAAACAACTTGGGGACAGAACTCGTTAGTCCTTCAATTTGGCGCTAAATGTTATATAAAAAACATAAAAAATACAACGTATAGAAAAACTACGTTATTAAAGACCAATAGAACAAGAAAAATACCCACTTACTCTCATTACAAAATATAACCAAATGGTGAAAAACTTTATTAAAATTATAAGAAAACATTGGAACAATCTGCAAAAATACAAACAATGCAGTGAATTTTTTTTCCAAGTGCCTATTATAGCATATATACGTAACAAAAATATAAAAGATTACCTTGCGAAATCAGGGTAACAGGTGAAAGGCTTTTGAAAAGATACCATGCTTAAACAGTTTTAAGCAAAAAATCCCGATATACTGTTAGTAATAATCTGAATTATAGGCAACAAACTTATGAATATGAGTTAGCAAAAAAAGTTGTTAAGTCTTGAAATTTATTACGAATGTTGGTTGTAGGAACCTCATTTCATTATAATGACAAGAGTTCGGGAGACCAAGATATTAATCTGCTGAATTATTCATCTCGTGTATATTCATTAGTAATTTGCATATTAATCTCAGTGTGTATTTTTGAAATCTCATTGTGTAATTAACAATTCTCAGTGTGTGTTTTTCAATTTATTTCATCTCAGTGTGTCTTTTTAAAATCTCAGTGTGTAATTTTAAATTCTCAGTGTGTGTTTTTCATTTTTTTAAATCTCAGTGTGTAGTTTCGATTTCTCAGTGTGTTATTTTAGGTTCTTAAATCTCAGTGTGATTTTTTAAATCTCAATGTGTAATTTTATCGAAAAAATGGTTTAAACATAGTTTTGACGAGAACGGCTTGCCATAATAAACGATCAAACGTCTCTGAAATACATCCACTTCATTTGAACTTTGGTGGATAGTTGTCTCATTGGCAATCGTACCACATCTCCTTATTTTTATAATAATATATAAGCCACGGAGTAGAATGTCTTCCTTGTATTAACCAATCAAAATTTGGCATTTTAACTTGAAGTATAATATTAAGTTCACATGTGTACTTCTAGATCGAAACAACTTTCCGAGCTTATAACCAAATTATAAATGCCATACGATGGCATAAAACTGAAGTTTTTACAGATTTTTAAAAAAATTGAATAATTATGATTTTGAATCCGAATGAAATCATTAAATGAACTAATTTGTATCGGAAAGACAATAAACATAGTTACAGAACGTCCTTCTTGTATATTTAAAAAAAAATCATAATTACTCAATTATATATTATTATAAAAATAAGGAGATGTGGTACGATTGCCAATGAGACAACTATCCACCAAAGTTCAAATGAAGTGGATGTATTTCATGTACAAACGATTATGGCTGCATCCATTAAAATACATTTGATAAAATTTTTGATTTCAGTATACTTTATACTGACTTCAAACATCGTATTTGGAAAATATGTTTTAGATATGCGAGACAACCAATCCTATCAAACCGGCGTCGCAAAAGCAAAACTTTCAATTTTAAAATTTACAGGTTTGATTGATTGTTTGTTTGTTTGTTTGTCTAACATTCAGTGACAAATATTTCTCGCATCAAGACAAGAACAAATGAACAACAAACAATGAGAGGGTTGACGAGGATGAGAGCATTAATTTCAACCTCAACTTGAAAAGGAGAGCATTTTTTTACAGAGTAATAAAATGGACCTTTCAACATGGATTCCTGACAGAGTTGTTTCAAGGGTTCTTTAACGCAAAGAGGGCGTTGCCCTCTCCCAACAGGAGGTATCGGATTTTTACTGGAAGTGGTTGCGTATTTATACATCACCCGGGCAAATCGGATAATCCTTTTAAGCATGGCATTGTACTCAAGATGGAAAGTCTAGGGATAACCATATTTCTATTCCCAATGGGTTTTTTTCGAACGAGAAGAAATAAACCATAAATTTAGCAAGTATACATTGCAAATTGTTATTGTCTATAAAAAATTCAGATTTGTGAAATTGTTATTTCATGATAGTACTTTCCAATGCGCATTACATAAATACATTTGAATGAAAAGGCAAACATTTATATTTACTTATCAGTATTTAAATTAAAACACAAATAACTGACAAATTCATAACCACCTCTTAATATAAAGTTAGAAGATGTGGTATAATTACCAATGAGACAACTCTCCACCAGAGACCAAATGACATAGAAGTTAACAACTATAGGTCACCGTAGGTCATTTAACAATGAACAAAACCCATACTTAAGCATTTGTACAGATTCGATTTTATTAAAATTAGCATCAATATAAAAATAAGGAGATGTGGTATGATTGCCAATGAGACAACTATCCACCAGAGTTCAAATGAAGTGAATGTAAGCAATTATAGGCAACCGTACGGCATTCAACAATGAGAAAAACAAATATAACAGACAACCACTGAACTATAGTCTCCTGACTTGGGACAGGACATGTATATTTACTTTATACGTTGAAAGGGTTTGCCAAGATGCATAAGTATATATTATAACTGGATAAACTTTGAAGCCTACCTCATATGAATAAAGGTACATGACGGTGCAAAGAGGAGCACAGTTGATTACCATAGGAATGTCAAGTGTGTGTTGACAACCATGTTATGAATGGTAACAACAGTGGTGTCAATAAAAAAAAGTAAAGCATCATGTCAGTTTCACAGTTCTGACCTCTTGTTTGTTTTTTTTACCTGTCCGTTCCTAAAACAAGATATTTGTATCAACCTTGGAAAATTTAGTGAAACAAAGTTGGACTTATAAGTCTGAAGTTAAAAAAGGAATTTTAATGAAACAGAATTGGACTTATTAGTCTGAAGTTAAAAAAAAAAAGGAGGTACACGTCAATAAGTATCTTTTTTAGTAAGATCCGCCCAATATAAAAACACGTGATATAAATTGACATATCAAAGCATTTGAATAATACTATATATTATGTTGTAAAAGTCTTTAGTTATAGTATTCTTTTATTTATGAATAGAAGTTTTGTTTTAAACAACTTTATATACGTGATCGTTTTTTTTTTTTTTTTTGCCATAAAAATGGCACTGGCGATATGATAAAATCTGTTTATGCTGCTCTTTGTAAAGCTTTATGGCATAGATAAATATACAATAGATCGCCAAACATATAACAAGTCAGTTAAGGATATAATAGTTATGATGCTGTGTCAATTAACTATTTTTATGCATTTGAGCTCAAGTAATGAACTTCATTTTTTAAAATCCCAATGTACTAATGGTGTTTAATTTGTTCTTTTATTTAAGGTGGCAGGTTTTTAACAGCAGAAGGTCAATTGTACTTATACTGTTTGTTCTTTTATCCAAGGTTCTAGGTTTTAAACTCAATTGTACTAATGGTATTTTGTTCTATTATTTAAGGTGCCAGGTTTTATCACCAAAAGGTCAGTTTGCAGTGAGAAGTTCTTTTTATCCAATACGAGACCACTACATGCTGGTTATATTGAAATTCCGTATAAAGCAGAGTACTATGAGAATGAACACCATCCAATTGACGGAAACTGTAGCTATAAATACAGCTGGAGTCATCAACCGTCAACCATTTCACCAACATCGGGAGAACGAAAAGATGGAGAGATAAGCACAGCACAAGTTCAGACAACAACGAATATTCAAACAACACAATACAGATCAACAGCTACCGAAACTGAAACATCAACAGAATATAACCGACTTACAGTAGCCACAATACCTTCTTTAACTATGACAACAACTACAACATTACCATCAACAACAACGACAATCGTGCCTCCAACAACAACAACAACCGTTCCCCCAATAACAAAGACAACCGTTCTCCAAACAACAACGACAACCGTTCTCCCAACAACGACAACCGTTCCCCCAACAACAACGACAACCGTTCCCCCAACAACAACGACAACCGTTCCCCCAACAACAACGACAACCGTACCCCCAACGACAACTACAACTGTACCCCCAACAACTACAACTGTAACCCCAACGACAACCAATGGAAAACCACCACCACCGAATTAAACTTGTATTTTGATCAATAAATTTAGGCTGATTTGCCTATATAGTTAAACATTACAAACTTTATACATATATTAGTGTAGTAAAAGACTAACAAACTCGTTTAAACTCTGCTGTTTTCTGAAAAAATTTAGTAAATTTAGTGTTTATTATATTTATTTTACATAGTAGTGGATTTTTCTTTAACTTAAATTGTTTCAGTAATTAAAATATACTTGTGACGTTTTTGGAAAATGACGCTGTCAAAGCGTCAATTTTACTATACCATTGACAAGATGTCATTTTATCGCTGCCAAGCCGCCTTCCGAACTTGGTTCCGTATTTTACATACCTATGTACTGTACAGAATTTCATTTTTAATGAGCTATCCCTTTGGTATATTTTTCATATTTATATGAGCTTTTGCTCTTATGTGCATGTCTTTACAATCCATAAAAAAATCAGAATATAAATAGATCCGTATTGTTATGGTTTTGGACTTTTTACATACCAATGATAACAAATCGCTATCGGTAGACAAAATAGTTCTTGAAAGAATGTCAACCTTTCTTGTCAGTTGAACTGTAAAATCAATCAACAAATAATAATCGGAATCATCTTGAAATCATACGAAAGATAATGGTCTTTATCAAGATTTAAGAAGTTTTAAAGAATCGAAAATTAGTAATACGGTTATATCCACGCGGTGCGTATGTATTTTGTTTAAAAAGTTACTGCTGCAGACATAATATAGGTCAAATATCGCAGGGGTTAGTTCAATTAAAGAACAAAATGGCGATATTTGCAGAAGTTTTACTGTCAAAAAGCCTTTATTTCTTTCTGGATTTTTTTCACTTTAAAAAGAATTAAAAGATGCAGAAACTTTATGAAAGGAGTAGGCAGTGCTCAATAAATCATACCAAAAGTATTTAATGAAAGTTTTACCCTTTCCCTGACAACGTGGTCTCGTCCATTTTTGAAACGTCTACGATTATTTCATTACTTTTTTGAGTTAACAACTAAGCTATTGGACCTGTATTGTTTTGAGAAAAGCATTCCCGTTGTCCAGGTGTTACTTACAAGCCCGTATTTTACGATTACTTGCATCGCTATTTTCAAAATCGGATACGAAAATTTCTTGAAAATAAATAAAAAATATTTAGATTTGCCATCCACTTTTCAATAACTATTAATTAAATATTATTTTAAAATCAATGTTAACAGTGAATCGCTTGGATAAGGAATAGCATTTAATGATTCCTAGAGATACAGCAAAAAATATGTAAACCGGAAGTTGTGAAGGGAGACAATTTCAGTGGGGAAAAGTGCTAAAACAAGTATTGTCAAATCTTGTAAAATATTTCTGGTGGCAATAATTCACATATTCATAAAATTACCAAACACAACTTTTAAATGTAGTTGTAATGTTTCAATTGGCAAACATTTATTTATTGATAATCCACCTTAAATAATAAAAAAAAAACTCTTTAAAAAAACTATTTCTATCATATTCATCTTGGAATATGATCAAATATGTTAGCCTTTTTTAAGCATGTCTTTAATAACATTTCAGTACTTATGGAAAGAGTTATTCTATTTCTTCCTTTGATATTAAAAGATATACTAATTGTAATTGCAAAATTGTAATTTGATAAATTTAAATAAAAATGAATGAAGAAATTCCAATTTTGTCATTGAAAACCTTCTTAAATATGTGTAAGTAAATTATGAAGCTGTAAAGGATATATAACTAGTTTATAAGTCAAACAACTGAAAGTGAGAAAAAAAGGTATACCTAATGTGCTACATTTGGGGACGGGTGGTAATAAAATCAAATTATTTAAGTTATCTAGGCATTTTAATTTTTAAAGTTTAATTAATAATTAAAATGTCACTTATTTGCATTTCTGATAATGCACATGGCACATGTATAAAAACTCCAGGTCTTTGTCTATTTAATATAACATAACTAACATGGTAGTTATAAATAAATGTAACATCAAGTCACAAACACGAAACATAAGGTGAATCAATCTTAAATCGGGCGCTAATACCACAGCGCTATAAATAAATTCCTGGGGAGAAAACTGGATTGTATTGCTTTCAGAGTAATATAATACACCTTGCCTAAGAAAAAGGTCTAGCTAGGTCCTTATAAAAAAATGAGGCTATAATGATGTAAATTACCATATTTACATTACAGCTGCATTTTTTGCATTTGAACCGGTTTAGTTCATTGATGAGGTCTGGAAAGTGACTCATAACTGCCAACAGCCACATTATTTAGACTCTGGTGGACAGTTATCAGACTGTTATCTCATTTGCAATCATGTAACCACATCTCCTTATTTTAGTACAGGTTAATTATTTGAAATAAATGACTCACAAACATTAAATCATTTGAAAAAAAATAATTCTGCAATAATTTATGTTGTCATTTAAAGATTTCAGTTTATATATATATATATATATATATATATATATATATATATATATATCAACAATGAAATTTGGTTGTATAAATGGTGTCACTATATTTGTAATTGTCAAACTAGTATAACAATACTATTGTCTAAATCTACAGAATTTGACCATCCTTTAAGTAACAGAAATAACAATGTCACTAAGTCACTTGTAACTTATCTCTTAAATAAGGACTATGTGGGGTATAAGAGCTTGCTTACTGCAGGCTCTTCATCATCATTTTGTTAAATAATTCTACAAAGAAGGGGATAGTCTGTTAATGTATCCTTGACTAAGAATAATGAAATTGCAAGAAACAAATCCACATATTACTTTGGATATTGTAGATCGTTCAGGTAGTCTTGAGCTATTTCTTTATACAAAAGAAACAACCAGTAGTCATCTTCACTTCACACACATATATATATATATATATATATATCTTGACAAACAAATAAAAAAAGCCATAGACATTGAAAACAATTCATATCTATTCTATTGTCAGTCAGCCTACCTACCATGAACTGAAAAGTCTCCTAAGAGTCAGTAGGTAAATTATGTGAAAATCAAGACTTGCATCAAAAATATCCCAACATTAGAGACAATGGCGTCATTTTTCCTCAGAGCTTTCAGCTCTTTGATTATTACTTTTCAACTTCAATAGAGTAAAAAGTATAGGAATAAATTCGCAAAAAAATGAGTTGTGTGGATGAAATAACCGGTAAGTATCCTGTAGATTACTAGTAAATGACCGATTATGGACAGGATTTATTTACAAAGTCAAGTGTTGATGCATTGGAGTTAAACTATTGCCGTGACGTCAGCCTATTCATTTACCGTGGTTTCTTTTTCTTTACATCCCTACTCCTTTGTTCTAACAAGGATGATCTGAGTAGGATCACCCCTACCAGATCACCCTACCTTGAGTGTCTTTGTTCTGCATGCTTTCTTTTGTTCTGTAACATTTTGGCGGGAATGTCGAACACACAATAAAACTTAGAAATATTCAAGTGGAATAAAGACTAACTTTCAAAATTGATGTAGAAAAAATCCACTAAATTTGTAGTGTTTATGCGGAAAATCCAACTCAAGACCTTAACCATATGAAGCCACGATTCATAGCCCTACACCAGGACGACTGGATACAAACTCACTGTTAATTTAACATATTTAAACATTGTATCCGGGGCTCATAGAGGGTATATAGTAATATATAAAGTATATTATAATTATTGTATGGCATTCTGAACTAGATGTTAAGAAGCGTAAATGTTTTTTCATATAGTCTAGAAGAGCTGGGATGTAAAATAGTTATCCCACTCGGACTTGGTGTGTCAGTGTAAGATCACCCTCAGGCCTCCCGATCTGTCCTAAATCTATCGCTGAAATGGACTCACCAAATTTTAGAATATAGCAAAGTGCCCTCGGCCAATGAAATTGTAGGATTTGATGTCTCTTAATTGTGAAGAATGAATTTAGAACATACTCATCCATTCTCGTCCAATGGAAAATCAGCATTTTCCCTTCTATTGTTCATAGTACATGGCTTTCCATGCACTATAAAATGCTACACATGAATGACCTTTCATTGTAGATTAATTATGAAAGTGAACTCTTTAAATTTGCACTAACGAAGTGTACAACCCCCAAGTCACTGTTCAAGGAAAAAGAGCAAAAGAAAAACTCATGAGTACTGTTGTTTGTCTAATTACCCGGTATTATATATGAAATCAGGAGAATAGAACTACAAAAGCATTTTAAGTTTTGATTTCAACATTGTAAATGTTTTTTAATGGTACATATATAGACCCCCACCCAGAAAAAACAAAAAATGAAAAGGGGACAACGGCGTTGGTAGAATACATGAATTTTTAATCTAATTTTTATACCAGACCTAAAACTCAATGTTTTAAGAAAAATAAAAGGAAGTTTATGAAAAAAAACCCAATACATTCGTCAATACAAAAAAAACAAGCACCTGATGTTAACTTGATTGTAAATCAAATCTATTGATGAAGTTTTGTCCTTATTCAAAAATTATACAATTTTAGAAAAGCTGATTTATATAATATTTTGTGCTTTTAAAATGAAGGAATTTTAGATATATGAGATTAAATTGTACCTGAAGCAGAAGAAATCTCCATTTTTTAATAATTTATCCTTTTATGTTATATCAACACTATCTCATTGCTCTTTCATTCCATCTGTTGAAATAACCATTAAATGATTTACATCCCTTTTATTAAACATATGTTAACACTTAAAGTGAGCTAATATCAAAGTTTGATTATTAAAATGAGAGGCTAATTTTGTTATGTCACTCGAAGGTGTGAATATGTTCTAAATTGGTCAGACAATACTTGGTCATGTTTTATGAACATTTAAAACCTTCGGCTACGCCTCGGGCTTTAAATATTCATAAAACACGACCAAGTATTATCAAACCTATAAATATACATATTCAATTGTTTCTTTTGTGTGCCTGATTTCATTAAGTTTGAATTGGCTAATTTACTGATTTCTGTTCACTAATGGAATTAATTTAAAAACTTACCTTTAACTTTTGTAATTTTTATATGCCTTCACTGTCTGACATCAACACATCGACGAAACCTCTCGGCTACCAATGGGTTGCAATTAAGATGTATATTTTTTATATATGTTACAGGTATTTTCTAAATTTAGGCATTTTGTAAAATGACTGAATTTTCAGGCAATTAATAAAATGCCTAACCTTGACAGGCATTATATAAAATGACTAAAAATACCTAGTCATTTTGTAAAATGACTGAAATTTTGAAACAAAATTCAACAAATTGCCTGTTCAGGTTCAGGCAATTTGTAGAAAAAGGATATCATTGAGATGCATATGACAAAAAGTGGACAAAAACACAACATCTTACAAAGAAAATAACTAATGGTTCAGTAGACTTAATTTATTCTTCAAAAACCAGCTGGGAAAGTTTGTATGTCATATGATATGTTCTTTTTAGTGCAACTACGTTAAGTATGTACTCACTCTGTATTTCAGATAGTAAATTTATGAATATTTTGTCAAAATGGCAGAGGGACAAATTGTTCTTTCAATAGAACAAAATTTACAAACGAATTATTAGAAAATCCAGATTCAAAACAGTAAAGTGAAACATATGAAGCAGAGAAAAAGAAGTTTGTTTTTAATCAGTATCAAATATTTCATGCAATTTTAAGACGAGAACAATTTGGTAATAATTCATATGGGTTATTTCTGCGGTGAATTAGCCTGGATAAAGGACAGGAATTTCGACTGCCGCTTGAAATGAAGGTATTTTGGATAGGGACAGAAAATCCACCTGCAGAACGGTCAAAGAGTTCTTAACGCGCAGAGAGTGTTGCACTTTACTAACATACGGCAATATATTTAATGTTCAAATTCAGAAAGAATGAGAATTTATACATCCACATCCAAACAAATTCCCCTCTATAGCATGGGTTTTGTCATACACGGCCGTGTTTGGTTGTGATGCAAAGATATGAGTATCTTCATCCTCACTGCCTCAAGGAAATTCCTGGGTCTTTGCATTAATCTGATGAATTAATGAGACAGTAGCTAACTCTCGAAAATCGACTAAGAATAGACAAATAACGGTGCATTGACAGGGTAATCGTCTCCTGTTATAGATGCATCACCCGAAATGGGCAGATCTGCTTCAGTCCGTTAAAAGCTATAAGCCAACAGATACAAGTCAAATTAATCATGATAATGTACTTTGAATCTTTTGGGAACATATGAAAAAGAAGATATTCATGTGTGACGTGTGTGCTTATTGCGAAACCCAATGTTGTCGAACGTTAGTGTTTTTTCAGAAAAAATAATGAAAAAGCTAAATAGGCCATGGTTCAGGTTTCTCCAAATGTGGTCGAAGTGCTTAAACCAGATATTACGCCAAACAATGTATTTGCAAAAAATCAGGACAAATATTATTTTTGATTATTAAAACTCTTAAATTGCAAGCTTAGCATTCAGTTATTATCATAAATAAAACTGCTCTGTTGTCTAAAGCTTTCAATAATTATTGTTTTTTTAACATTTCATTCTATAAAACAATTTCAGGCATTTTGTAAAATGCCTTTCAGTTTTTCCAGGCATTTTGTAAAATGCCTAGAAAAATTAGTCATTGTGTAAAATGCCTGAATCTTGCAGGCATTTTACAAAATGCCTGAATTTAAAAAATGCCTGTAACATATATAAATGAACATATGATACACATCGATACAACGGACACGCAGGGCTTGTACCTTTATATATACATAATAGACAATCGTATAGTATAAGTTGGTAGCCGCTAGGTTAAGATCAATGAGTTATAGAGTCAATTTTGAAGTAGAGACTTGTCGATTTAGGTTCGAATCCCTGTTTTCTCTTTGTTGTCCCTATTAAATAGTTTTTTTTCCGTTTTTCTTATTTTGTATGTTATTGTGGATAGTTTTTGTCGAGCCTGCGACTTCTGTCGCAGAAAGCTCGATATAGGGATAGTGATCCGGCGGCGGCGGCGGCGGCGGCGGCGGCGGCGGCGTAAACAAACTTCTTAAAAGCTTAATATTTCAGAAGGCAGAAGACCTGGATCCTTCATACTTTGTTTATAGATGCCTTATGTTATGTCATTGACCTCATTTTCATGGTTCAGTGACTACTTGAAAAAAAAGTTAAGATTTTTAGTATTCTTAATTTCTCTCTTATTATGAGTAAAATGATAACTATATTTGGTATGTGCGTACCTTGAAAGGTCCTCATGCCTGTCAGACAGTTTTCACTTGACCTCAACCTCATTTCATGGATCAGTGAACAAGGTTAAGTTTTCGTGGTCAAGTCCATATCTCAGATACTATAAGCAATAGGTCTACTATATTTGGTGTATGGAATGATTGTAAAGTGTACATGTCCAACTGGCAGGTGTCATCTGACCTTGACCTCATTTTCATGGTTCAGTGGTTAAAGTTAAGTTTTTGTGTTTTGGTCTGTTTATCTAATACTGTATGCCATAGGTCAACTATATTTAGTGTATGCAAATATTTTACGATGTACATGTCAGTCTGGCATGTTTTATTTGACCTTGACCTCATTTTTACGGTTCATTGCTCAATGTTAAGTTTTTGTTTTTTGGTCTTTTTTTCTAATACTATAAGCAATAGGTCAACTATATTTGGTGTATGGAATGATTGTAAGGTGTGTAAGTCTGTCTGGCAATTATCATCTGACCTTGACCTCATTTTCATGGTTCATTGCTCAATCTTAAGTTTTACTGGTTAAGTTTGTTTCTTAGATACTATGTGCAATAGGTCAACTATATTTAAAGCATATTTGGTGTATGGAATGATTGTAAGGTGTACATGTATTTCCAGTTTGGTTTATCTGACCTTGACCTCATTTTCTAGGATCATATTATGTTTATGTGATAGTTGTAGTAAAGCTTTATATTTAGGACTATCAACATAAAAATCAATGGTCAGTAAAGAAGGTGAGACATTTCAGCGTGTGCACTCTTGTTTAATAATAGCGGGGTTTTCCGTCTATTTTTGGATTATTATTGGCTATTTCACGTACTTGAAAAGAAAAAAAGAAAATGATTGCATTCAATTTGTCCATTTTTGTTTTATAAATATAGTATGATTCCATCTGTTTTACTACATATCTTTACAAATGTTTATTCGGAAATCCCTATGCAAGTAAATCGTGATGTGATCGAATTAGGTTTCTTGCTAGAAATTTCGATAACATATCAACTTATTATATATACTAAGATATAAGTTCGAATATGTCTTATTTTGTTAATTACGGATAATATTCAGATGCATAATAATTTAAAGACAGACGTGTTATGTTATATTTGTATTTCTCTAACCAATTTATTGTGAACTTTGATTTATTAATGCATCGTTGAACACGATAACATGGTTATTTAGACTCACTTACAATACCTTCTAACTAAGAAAAGGTTTTAATTTTGAAAAGAAATCAACAATAGTTTAAGTTAGAGATACAATGGATAAGCGTCGATTCATGAAAAACAAACCATTCGCACTCCGGGCTCATGGTTTCTTTTTCAAGAATCAACGCTTATCCGTTGTATCAATAATACTTAATAGATGACCAGTATAATTAAGTACTCAACTTACGGTAAGAAATGATTCTCGTTACAAGTATCCAAACAATAGTGACATGTGTTTTTCAAGGAAAAATACAGATGGTCACTGTACATGAGACTGATTGATGATTGATTGATGGTGTTTAACGCTACTTTCAGCACTATGTGGCTATATCATGGCGGCCAGTTTTTATTGGCGGTGAAAGTCGGAGTGCCTGTGACCTTTAGCAGGAGAACTGACAATCCTAGTAAATTAAGATTGGAGTCAAACGCACAGGTCTACATGAGACAGTCGTATATATGTAATACAATTGCATCGGAAATAATAACGGTGTGAGAAATATTCGTTCAGAAATATGATTTTTTTTATAATAACCAAAACAAATATGATGTACATAAAGTATAATTGTTGTTTAGACAACTATCCATACAAAAAAATGCCAAAAGTGTGAATAATTATGATTTCTTTACTTGAAGTAATCGTACAATACATTTAAAGATGGGACTTGTCAACTAAGCATAAAATGTTTTGAACTACTAGTTTAGTTCAACCTCCCGAATGCTTGAGAGATTATTCGCTGTTCTTTACCAGTTTAGCTCAACCTCCTGAAAGTTTGAGAGATTGTTCGCTATTCTTTACCAGTTTAGTTCAACTTCCCGAATGCTTGAGAGATCAGAGACTGTTTGCTGTTCTTTGTTAGTTTAGTTCAACCTGAAGATTCTTCTCTGTTATTTGAAAGTTAAACCTAAACCTTTTATGCAATTTATTCATCAGCCAATCATTTAGAGTGAAACGCTGGTATTTGATTACATTTTTTTCCTGCAGACATAGATTACTAATATTGGGTCAAAATTTCGACGTGATAGTGATTAAAAGTTTAATCAACTTACGATTTCTAATATAACACATGAATAAAACAATGAAACTTTTAATTTTTGTTTTTTCTTAAATTGAGGAATGTTCACAATCAGTTTGGTGCATAAAATTGGAACCAATCACCAAATTATATAGTAGGAACATGAATTTTCGGACTATTTTCTGAAATATTTGGCGGTTTAACAGAAAGTATTGTAGATACTTTTAGGAAAACTCCCAAGCTTTATTGAAGTTTAAAAAAAAAGGTTTTCCATGTGTTTCAAAATTTATACTGTTAATATATACACTACACATTTCCATACATTAATTTTCTGTTAATATATACACTACACATTTACATAAATTAATTTTCTGTTAATATATACAATACACATTTACATAAATTAATTTTCTGTTAATATGTACACTACACATTTACATAAATTAATTTTCTGTTAATATATACACTTCACATTTACATAAATTAATTTTCTGTTAATATATACAATACACATTTACATAAATTAATTTTCAAAAAATATAACATACCTCTTCATCTAACCTCAGCGCTCCAAAGTTGTCTCCCTTCTTCTGGGTAACATAAAAAGGCAACCTTATACTAAGAAAAAGAAATAAAACTATTACTATAATGTCTGTAATGTTAGGATACATTGCAAGATCGCAGGACGTTGAAATAGAAGAAATGTATGTTATGACTCAGAAAGTTTTAAATGTTTGGATCCCCGGAGTAGCTACATGTATCATTACACGGTGATCAAAATAATGCATAAAGAGTACAATGTACCTATCGTGGATTCTCGGTTGTTTTCTTAGATTAAATCATTTTGGCTTTGTAAAGAAAGTTGTGAGAACATTAGATTTTATTGATAGCTAACCTTGAAATGATATATATTTCTCTGAATATTGCTTATTTTGATGCCTTGAAAAATAAACCAAAAACTAAGTTAATCATGACTCTTGATGTATTGGTAGTATAATAAATGCGGTATCGCGGGGATACTTCTGGGTTCGTCTTTGTATCGTTGGTTACTTTTCAATCGATTTGATTTCTCTTTATGATGGTTTTAGGGGGTTATATGTACTCTTTACCTGTGATTTGTTTATCTTTATCCGTTTAGGCTGAAGATTTTACAATAAGGGAATCAAAAGGCAGGGGAATATTTACCTTTACCAATACCTCACCTTTGACAGCTGGTTATATTCAATTTAAATATTCAGCGGAATACTACAGTTTAGGTTGGTGGAGATGGTCGAAACTACGTGTCAGATGTAGATGCTCGAGATAGCCTCCAAAAACAATACCTCCTACCACTACGTCTGCTGGATGAGAAGGCGCGGAACTACTACATCTGCTGGAAGAGGAGGCGGAACTACTACATCTACTGTAAGAGGAGGCGGAACGACTACATCTGCCGGGAGAGGAGACGGAACGACTACATCTGCCGGAAGAGGAGGCGGAACGACTACATCTGCCGGAAGAGGAGGCGGAACGACTACATCTGCCGAAAGAGGAGGCGGAACTACTACATCTGCCGGGAGAGGAGGCGGAACTACTACATCTGCTGGAAGAGGAGGCGGAACTACTACATCTGCTGGGAGAGGAGGCGGAACTACTTCATCTGCCGGAAGGGGAGGCGGAACTACTACATCTGCTGGAAGGGGAGGTGGATCGACTACAACTCAAAGTCAACCGAATCCTTCATAACTCGATTGCTCTGTAGATCATATTCAATAGAAATATTAATAATAAATAAACTTATATGAATATCTAATGTCCATAAATTATATATACTGGGAAGTTTTTAAGAGAATATATTATTATGTTTTATTATATTGGTGATTATACTAAATGGTGCTACATGAAACAGTTTGTTGTTATCTGTTTTAGTCTGGCTTGGTACACTGACACTGCAAATGGGAGTTTTTGGCTTAACGCCATTTTACAAAGCGCAGCAACCCTTGTGTGGCAATTATTTTCAGTTCCACTTTTTCTATGCGTCCTTTTATGCAACTGTTTCTTCTCACGTAAGTACAACAATTGCTTGAAAATATCAAATTAAATTTATAATTGACAATCGTGTTGCAAACCAGGTTCTTATATGTTTTCCATTACAGATTTTGGTTTGGGACATAACAGTGGAGTCAACTGTGATTCAAGATTCTTTGTTGCGGTGTATTATTGTTTTACATGAATTTGTGTTGTTCTTTGTTGTTTATCTCCCGATCGGTTATTGCAGAGTTAAGTGGTTTTCCTATACTTATTTCTATCATACATTGTATTTTGTTGTGTCACTTAATTTCAGGTTGGAAACGATATACTGATCTCAATTGGTTGGTTTGTCCCCGCCGCATGAAACTCCTGACGTTGGACAGATATGTAGATACCTATACAAAACTTATTAAAAACGGGCTATCAAATCCTAATTTTTACGGTAGTGTTGTTTATAAAGCCCGTAAATTTAGACACGATCCATGTAAACTAATTGATCCTTATAATAATTTTTTCTTAAAGGTTATACATTTAACACAGTAGTAAAGTCTTTAAATATTGTTTTATTGGTACTAACAATGATTTTGTTATAAAAAAAATTAAAACATAAATAAATATATATGGCTATAAATGTACAGTTATGCGAACTCATGATCCTACATACTGTCGATACTATTTACTTATATTTTGGCATTGCACAAGGTCATGCGTTTCTCAGACTATTTATGATGTCTTTCACTAAAACCATTGGATGTGTACTGAATGATACTCAAGTCTTATGTTCTCATGTTGTGTTGTTACACCACTGTATCAGGTGAGGGGTAGGATTCAGCACTCACAAACATGTTTAACCAACCACATTCTGTATGTGCCTGTCTCAATTCAGGAGTCTGTAGTACAGTGGTTGTCGTTGGTTCATGTCTGTCATATTTTTTTTTCTTCGAAAATTGTTTTGTTAGAAATTAAGCCGTTAGTTTTCTCATTTGAATTGTTTCATATTTTTCATGTCGATGCCTTTTATAGCCGACTATACGGTATGGGTTTTCTCATTGTTGAAGGCGGTATGGTGGCCAATAATTGCTTACTTCCACTTCATTTTAGCTTTGGATAGTTGTCTCATTGGCAATCGTACCACATCTCCTCATTTGATGTAACAGGGACAAACTAGCCTATTGAGATCATGAAAAACAAACTGATATGGTATCATAACATAAGCAATATTTTGATCTAAATAAATCAATAATATGTATGATGGATGATTTTGATGCTATAGTTTGAATATACACTGTAGACGTAGTGTCCGATTGGAATCATGTTTGTTCGAGTGAGGTTTTTCGAGTTTGACCATGTTTTTTTCGTGTGAATATAATGCAAAATGTGAACAAAGCACTTTGGTGGATAGTTGTCTCATTGGCAATCATACCACATCTCCCAATTTTTATATAAGCAGACATCTTTTCTTGTAAGAATGAAACGGAAGAAATAAATATAAATGATATTTAGTATACTATATATGTGATTAAAGTTATCATTTTAACCCTCACATTATTTGCAGTTATACAAGATGAATACAGTATCCAAAATGTGAAATAAAACCATTTTAATGCACATACGAATGTACAAATCAAAGAAAATGTGTTCATAGAAACTCTATATCCTTACATTAAAGACACTTAAAGAAATACCTGTATTAGGATGAAAAATGTTATTTTAGATTAAATTAACTTTCATATGTCCAGGTTTTATCGAGTGAAAAAAAAACAATATTTCTACAGGTTAAAATGTGATCTATTAAACCTTTGCCGTGGCGTCAAACTATTCGTTTACACTGGTTTCTTTTTCTAGAATCAACGCTTCTTAAATCTGCCGCTGAAATGGACTCGCCAAATTATATTCAATTGTTTTATTTGTGTGCTAAATTTAAATTAGAGGTACAGATTTGTCGGTTTAGGTTCGGATTTTCTCGTTCATTTGTGGTTTATTATTGGTTATTTCACGTTTTTCAAAAGAAAACGATAACATTCAATTTGTCATTTTTTTTTATGAATATAGAGTGATTTCATCTGTTTTTTAAATATATATCATTGAATTTACATATTGGAAAATCGCTATGAGAATAAATCGTGATGTGCCTAGAAATTCGGTAACATACGTATTATATCTACTTAGAATTTATTTCGCATATGCCTTATTTGTAAATTACAGATAATATTCAGATTCATAATAATTCAATGGAAATAGCAGTACAGTATACTTCAAGTGCATGCGATTTTTTTTTTAAATATTATTTCATGATTAAATTCCACTATCTGTATACCTCTAATTATTGGTTGTTTCTTGTGAATAGTTCAAGATAATGAGGTGGTTATTTGAACCCACTGATAATAGGGCTAACATATAATAAGGATGATAATAGGGCTAACATATAATAAGGATGATAATAGGGCTAACATATAATAAGGATGATAATAAAAATGAAAGAACTGAAATTTGGAAAACACGTCTCAACAATAGTTTAAATAATGGACACAATAGATAAGCGTTGGGTCGTTAAAAAGATACCACTCACCCTCCAGGACCGTGGTATCTTTTAAAGAACCAACGCTTATCCATTATATCTACATTATTTAATGCATTTACGTTACATAATAATAATAAAAGGTTCAAATAAAGTAATTTAAAAAAAAAAAAAAAAAAAAATTCTATCGAGACCAAACATTTTTGCCGGGTAACTTTAGACACAGTGACATATGGTCTTGGGAGTCTTTAAATGAATATGAATTATTGTCCTTCACTAAATTACAGCAATGAAATAAATTAAAAAAAACACGGACGAGGTAAAAAGCTGGACTTTAAATTAAATAGAAGACAATTTTGCGTAGTTTGTGTTAAAAACTTGAATATAATTAAAAACAAATTGGGCAGTATTGAATAAAACTGATATACGTGCGAAATAAGAATGAATAAATTTGATAATATGCAACTTTAATTGAAAAAAAAACGAGTCTGCACATGAAAGTAAGAGGCTCTTAAGAACATGTGTCGCTCACCGCGGTCTAAGTGCATTTTAAGCAATGGACACACTCCAACGTTGTGGACTAGAATAGAATTTATGACATATAGATCTTTTTTGTTGATCTTGTATTGATGATAATTTTACTGTTTCTCTCTCTTCGTTAGTTTTTGTCCAAAATACCCCAAAAATGGTAAAAAAAATCGTCAGTTAAGAGTTATCCTTGAAAAGAGTCTACTTACGATTGCTATCTTTTTTGCTCTTTAAAGTGTCTATCTATTTTATACATTTTTCAAGATAATAAGCAAAAAACCACTAAAAATGGATAAACATTGTCATTAAAGAGTAATAACTCCAATAAGGAGGTAACTGAGGATTTGGGCTATTTTATTTATTAGTTGATCTTGTCTTGTTAATCATTTTTGATTATTTAAGTTTCTATCTAACTATTGCAGTTTTTAAAATATAAGGCAAAACGCAAATAGTCATTAAAGTGTAATAGCTACAGCAAGGAGTCGTCGGACGATTTCGGCCTCGTTGAATTATATGTAGATCTTGTCTTATATAGATATAAGAAGATGTGGTATGAGTGCCAATGAGACAACTCTCCATCCAAGTAAAAATTTATAAAAGTAAACCATTATAGGTCAAAGTACGGTCTTCAACACGGAGCCTTGGCTCACACCGAACAGCAAGCTATAAAGGGCCCCAAAAATTACTAGTGTAAAACCATTCAAACGGGAAAACCAACGGTTTAATCTATATAAAATACGAGAAATTGCTATTAAAGTTTCTCTCTATCTAGTATGAACTTCAAAATGATAGGCAAAGTCGGGGCGGGGGAATTGGTAAAATTCGTAATTAAAGAGCAATAACTCATATGAGAGGTCGCCTGACAGTTTTGATGTAAATGAACAATAGGTAGATCTCAACATTCTGAAGATTTCTGACCTTATCTTTTTTTCTGTATTCGTAGCTTTTTTCAAGATAATAGACAAAACTTGCATTTTACCTGTATGTTCTAATTTGGTTGGCCATGTTGTTTGACAGGCGGGGTCATCGGACACAAACTATATACCCCAATGATGATTGTGGCCAAGTTTGGTTAAATTTGGCTATAAAATAATAGATGTGGTATGATTGCCAATGAGACAACTCTCCACAAGAGACCAAATGACATAGAAATTAACAACTATAGGTTACCGTACGGCCTAAAACAATGAGCAAAACCCATGCCGCATAGTCAGCTATAAAAGGCCCCGAAATGACAAATGTAAAACAATTCAAACGAGAAAACTAACGGCCTGATTTATGTTAAAAATAATGAACGAAAAATAGGCTGTTTTAGAGGAGAAGATTTTGGTAAAAGTTAACGGACGATGACGACGACGGACGACGAACGCCAAGAGATGAGAAAAGCTCACTTTGCCCCTTGAGCTAGGTGAGCTAAAATGTAGATCGATTTATTCGAGAGAAAAAAAACACAATCCCAACCGGACACTATACCTTACGTAATATATGATAATTTATTGTGAACACTGTGAGCGTTTAAATGGGAAAAAAATGATAGTTCGTAATCTTCATGATAATGATAATAATATTAAATTTTATTTTATTATTTTGTCACATACTGATTGAACATTATACAATGACATAATAAAAATATACATTAAAACAATCAGTACCCAGCCATAAGATTGGCTTATGAGACACATGTCCTGTGTCCAGATGATTATCATTATCAAGCTTCATCAATATGAATAAAACATGTTGAAAACATGCACAAGAAGCAAAAGAATTGTGACAGATTGTAATCATTCCGGAAATGCAAGTGAAACAAAACACTGACATATTTGTTACGTTTTATTATACATTAACAAAAGACAACTTTATATTTTTTATACAAAGATGAGTAAGCTCGATTGTAACAATTTCCTTTCGACATCCTGTAAATATTAAAATTATTGTCCAATGTAAAAAAAAAAAAAATTGTAGGTTATTTGCATAGGAAATGTCGACAGGTTTGAATATCGTAGAGGCAAAGATCAGCTTTATGAATCAAACATCTTGCACATTAAAATAAACAATTGTAGATATACAAAATATAAGCACAGTGACAGATAAGATGAGATAAGATAAGATAATTTTATTGGTTCAAAATCCAAAATTATAGGATTGTTACCAAGACAATACAAAAACATAAAAAAACAAAATCTGACCACATTTATAAACATTATATATATATAACTGTATATCCCCTCCATTATAAAAAGAAAATATTGTTACAATAATAAATGAATGTATATAATCTCTGCTGAGGAGGTGGTACCACAAAGTTATTAAGTACTCAATAAAGCATTTCTAGAATTATACATGGTGCTTATGAATTTTACAATAATTTTAATTATATCAGTCTCACCACAGGTATACAAAAATTTTAATTTTTCTTCATTAGTCATATCTAAAAAAGAGGGAACTATTTTACTAATTTTGGAAAATAATTGTTCTCTAATTGTATTTAGTTTTGTACATATTATAGTGAAATGAAATTCATCTTCTACTTCTAAAAGACACAAGGGACAAATTCTTTCTTCTACAGGTATTTTAGTGTGTCGTCCTTGTTCAATTTTAAGAACACTATTACGTATGCGAATTTTGGCAAAATGTCCTATTACTTTTCTGTCAATATTTAACAATAAATAGGTTTCCAATTTGTACTTTTCTTTAAGCTGCCTATATGTTCTGAGCTTATTACCGTGCATTGATTTATCATCACAAAAAATATTTTCTTTCCAATAATTCAGATATCTATCATTAAGTTTGGTATGAAGTGCATATCATAAACGCCTTTTTGAAATAGTATCATGATTTTTCCAAACATGTGAAAAATTTAATGTAGCAAGTAGCTGTTCAATCTTTTTCGCAAATCCATTGGTTAATTGTAGGTTTGAACTATATACATCTTTAAGTAAACAATTATTACCAGATTTTATCACATGCAACCAGAAGCCAATTGACAGTTTTAATGCTTCTATAAAAACTGGATACATACCAAGTTCAGCTAGCACTGCTAAATTGACAGCTGTTTTATTTACTCCAATTAAAGTTTTTGCAAATTTAATCTGAATTTTATTGGTAGCCAATGACCAATATTTTGACTCTAGATTTGTAATATCTTTAATCATATATAGAGACCAAACTTCACTACAATAAAGAAGTATAGGTTTAACACAAGCATCAAAAAGCTTGAGGTGAGGTAAAACATTAATATCTTCAGAAAATAACAGTTTTCTAATACAAAATATAGCTTTTGAGGCTTTTTTACAAATAAGTCTCACTGCCTCAGTAAAACTACCAGAGGGTTTAAACAGTATATCCAAATATTTATATTCTGTACAGTGTTCCAAAACATTATCATTAAATACAAACTTGTCTTTTGAAAGTTTTTTACCAGATTTGTTAAAAATCATAATTTTGGTTTTGTCAAGATTTACTGTTAAAGCCCAACTAGTGCAATATAAACTTAGCTTATCAAGGCATTTTTGTAGGCCAAGAAACACACAGACACAATTAATAGAGTAGCTAAAACTTTCATCAGTTGCTGCATAGTTGACATTAAATCACTGGGAATACAAATGTATTGACATCAAGCTGCCATTAAATGTACCAGAAATTTTTCCTGCAAAGTGCCGAAAGACACCCAACCTAAAGTATTGGAATCATTTTGCATTACCCATATATCATCATTTATGTAAGTAAGATGCACCCGATCCAGTTAACGCCCTCATAGGTGTGTCAAATACATATAAAAATGCGTATAACTGATTTTTATAGTTTGTTCTTATGTTGTACTGTTACACCCAGTTGTTTCGGCGTCTTTTATCTCTTTTGTCAAAGCCGATCTTCTTTCGTTAAAGTTTGTATATATGCGGTGTGTTCACAACTACCAATGAAGTAAGTTATTTTCTTCATTGGCTAGAATAAATATGGGCCATATAGATAATATAACATCTGCTACTTTCTGTTTTAACAATGGGTTTTACTGAAAATTAAATCATGCCTGAAATGAATACAGAATGAAAACTCCATTAGTCCAGTTTGTTTCTATATTTAGTTTTCTCGTATGAATTGTTTTACATTTGCCATCTTGAGGCCTTTTATAGCTTACTATGCGGTATGGGTTTTGTTGATTGTTGAAGGCCGTACGGTGACCTATAGTTGTTAACTTCTATGTCATTGGATCTGTGGTAGAGAATTGTCTCATTGGCAATCATACCACATCTTCTTATATTTATGATTATACATTTCATGACATAGTAAATCGGTTTTGTTTTGTATAACCATAATTATACAGTTGTCACACGAAAGAGGTCAAAGGCGTTTTGAGAAACATCAACGTTGCCCGAATGTTTCATATTGAAAGTATAATGATTCGTCGTGGTGCATTTCTTTTCTGATAGTAGATTGTTAAAATGTAATCATAAAGCTAGCTTGTACACAATTTAATTTATCATCATCATAGACATATACAGTTATATAAGTAGCACAATAAATATCATCATCATAGATATATACAGTTATATAAGTAGCACAATAAATATCATCATCATAGATATATACAGTTATATAAGTAGTACAATAAATCAAGGATAAAATCTCACGATACTATTGTTCAAATGTTTTTAACCATTTCTTGTAGTTCGGTAAAAAGCACTGATATTTCTTTTTTTAGTTGTTGGATTGTTCTCTGTTCTTCGTCTGTATGCTGGCGATTTATTCCTTCGACGTAAGAATCAACATGGAACTGACGTGATTTCTCATTATCCAGTATTGATCTTGTCGGAAGTGTTCCTGGGGCAGATGTCTTTGATTTTCTTTGATTTTCTGTATTCAAATGTCTGTCGTGAGTTGTATTTAATTCTCCACAGCTAGCATTCTTTGTATTTAATTCTCCACAGTTAGCATTCTTTGTATTTAATTCTATACAGCTAGCATTCTTTGTGCGGAAAAATCTTTTTGCAAAATCAGAAGTAAGTAAATTTAATGGAGAAGAATCCAGTTTTTCTTTCTTTGCCTTTTTAAATTTAAACCTATTAGCTTCACTGTCCAATTTTGCCTGTGATTTTTGTCGTTTCTTGCCAACTAATGTTTTTATATTAGATAAAAAGTTTTCTTTATTTGACCCTTTATTTACCTTACATTCACTAGAACCTGTCAAAAATACCGCACTAGCATTATCCACTTCAGACTTCTTTTCTTGTAGTGTATCATCATCACTAACTACTTCCGTTCGTTCTTCTTTAATATGTGATGTCTCCGTTCTTTTTCTTGGAACTGCTTTCAACTCTTTACTTTTTGTTCTTTTCCTTTTGATGAAATTTCTCAACCTATCTCCATCTCTTCTTCTTTGTCTTTCTGATTTTTCCTTGCAGTGTTTTCTGAAGTGTCCAGGACTTCCGCAGCGAAAACAATTGTGATCAGTTGCGTTTTCATCACCATCATCTTGTCCAGTTGTATTCTGTTCAGTAACCAAAGTGCTGGTCCAGTTCACAGGATAATATATACTCTCCCTCTTAAAGGTCAAGTCACTCTCCCTCTTAAAAGTCAAGTCTCCGATGGTTTTGTAACTGTTCATGTTAGTTAGGATTGTTAATTTCGTTTGTAATTCAGCCTCATTTGCAAGTTAGGTAAATACTGCATTTATTCAATTGCCAACGATAAGTCGTTTATATATATGTACATCTGTGACTTACTCATTTTGAGTACTCTGTGCTAATATGCGTCACTTTGGTCGTGAGTAATAATCAGTGTAGAGATCATCTAATTAACTATTTTTAGGGTAAATGATACTTGTTTAATTACTTTTAATCAACCATAACGTTTGTTTAACACAGCCTTAGATATATATATGATTATGATATTTCAAAAATAGTTTTCCATGATTTGATTAATTAAACAAGAGCTCAAATTTAAATAAATAAAAAAAAAGGATAGACTTTCTGATGGCGAATTGGCCTCATCTGAATTTTTTTTTAATCTGTAAACATCATTTACCCTGTAAAATGTTAAAATTTAAAGATATTAAGAAACTAAAGTTCCAATCTCTTAGCCTGAGTCAAAGTTTACCTGAGATGGTTTCGGCTATTCTGTTTAAGTCCCTTTTGTACATATAGCTCAAGTATTTATACAGCTCCGCGAGTTTACCTGAGATGCTATTCTGTTTAAGTCCCTTTTGGACATATAGCTCAAGTATTTATACAGCCCCGCGGGTTTTCATTTTGGTTTTGAGTGTTCCTAATGGAAGTCGAACACCAGAATATCGCTTCAGACGAACCAAGTTTATAAAGTGTAATTTTTATTTTCTAGCACTGGATGGTAATTGCTGCTGGTGGATCGTTAGTCGCCGATGGTAATATCAGTCTAGCAGTCACTGTTGCGCCACATAGTAACATGATTTATTATATATACATTTCTTAAATTTTCTGTTGAAAAATTTTGAAATTATCAATAAACTAAATTTCTAACAGTCTGATACGAATTTGACCTTAGGAGCATGTTTTGGCTTAGGTCTATTTTTGTCATATAGTACCTTATGTATTTATACATCAACAGCTTTCAATTTGTTTTGGTATTCCTTATGAAAGCGAATACAGAAAAGCGTTTCGGAGGAGGCGCATTTATTTAATATTTTAATTCATATTTTTACATTTAAATCCAGTTCTTTCAATGAAATGTAGTGGTAATGCCAATTTGATTTGAATTGATAATTAACATGCCGAATTATTGAACAAGCGAATAACTCATCACAACCAGTTTATTCGGTTAATGAGCAATTGTGTAAAGGAAATAGCAAAATGTATTCTTTTAACGACCTGTATAACATGCAAGAGTTGTCTCTCTTCCAGTGGTTTCCATTGGTATGATCGGACCAAGAATTATATTTGTAGTAATTGGAGTCTCTGTAAGTGCTGTCTTATACTTTCCAATTTTTTTCCATTTCTTGAATTTTTATACTCCGATACATGATCATTTTTAATCAAGTATTAAGATAACTATATTAGACGTAAGAAACTAGTCCCTAAGATATCAACCAGTCCAGTACGTATACTTATCATTTATTATTTTTAACTTTAATTTCAGCAATGCTTAACTACAGAAGCCCTGGAGTGCCTTGCAAAAATAAAATTACAACTTGTGCGCACAAGTTACACACTTAACAGATATATTGTGGTAATTGGGAATTGAAAATGAAACGAACTACTCGATATTCTTCTTTAAAAAGTTTGTATATAAACTCATCAGAGATACCAGGATTAAAATATTGTACGCCAGACGCTTTTCGTCACTTCAACTTCAACTTCAATTAGGTTACTTATAGTAACATCCGCAAGCAGACATCTCACTAAGGACTATTTACACACGCTCATAGCAGAGCCTCATAATTTTTATCAGAATGAACTTATTTACACTGTACAATTATGTGGAAGTCTACGAAATACTCATCAGTAATGCTCGAATAAAAAAAAAGTTAAAAAGGCCAAATATATATTAGACCACAAAAAAGACTCGATCACCTATATCTGGGGGAGATGATCTGTTGTTGTATTGGCACTATTATTCAAGTAATAATGGTTTAGACTGAGCCAATCTTATGACGAACGAATGGATGACAGATAACGTCAAGTGTAAACTATTACATGTATATTTAGGATGAGAAAACCTTTTGTACTTGACCAACACTCTTAGCGTATTATTAACTTTCTAGTTCACAAGGTAACAGACCGAAAGACAGATATGTCATTCTATCTAGATACATTATTCGGACTCCGAGGCGACGATACTTTACTCTTAGTCTTAATGTCACGTGCTTGTCAAAGAAGCAGCAAAACAATATTTAGTTTTTGGATTGACCATGTAGGAGATCAAGCCACGGCCTCACCACACTCTGATTATATAAATTTATCTTTGTGAGTTTTTCCAACTGTCAGTTGGTAAAGTCACCACCAAAACGTGTCAAATATTTTACATATTTCCAGGCAGTTTATATCTTTATCTTGTAATACTTTGTTTTCATATATCTAAGTTGTTCCCACTGAAATCGGTACAATTCGTTGATATATACTATCACTGGGACAGTATCTACCGTACACTCTCAGTTCTAAAGACAATATTACTATTACTGGGGAGGTATCTGCCATTAACTGTCAGTTCTAAAGGCAAAATTACTATCACTGGGACGGTATCTGCATTAACAGTCAGTTCTAAAGGCAATACTACTATCACTGGGGAGGTATCTGCCATGAACGGTAAATTCTAAAGGCACTATTAATATCACTGGGACGGTATCTACAATTAACTGTCAGTTCTAAAGGCAATACTACTATCCTACTATCACTTGGGATGTATCTGCCATTTACTGTCAGTTCTTAAGGCAATATTACTATCACTAGGGCGGTATCTGCTATAAACTGCCTTAAAATCTCAATTCCACCCGAAGCACGGTAAAAATATGCAATGTTATAAAACTAGCATATATTCAATAATGATTTTATATTGTAGATTTTCACATCCTGACTTTTATTACATCAACAACGAACATTGACAGATTGTTTTTGCTTTGATTCTCGCATTAGTTTTAGGGTTTTCACCTTTTTTTATTCGAAAGAACCTAATCTTTATTACATCATATGAGAAGTAATGATGCGTTCATCTGTCACATATATATATAGCGACTTTTTATAGAATGAAGATAATAACATCTGACTGAACTTTTCAATGTTTCATTTTAATATATAAAAATGTTTTTCTGTTACAAATCATGATGTATTAATTTATGTGTACATGTTATGTTGCCCATCAAGGGCCCTTGATTGGTATAATAAATATTCTTATTCTATAGTAAAGGAACATCTATGGACATTAACAAACAATCAAGCCACCATTCCTTTTTTTCGCATGTATAAAAATACGATACGTTATGGAATTACATGTACTAAAATATAAAAATAAGAAGATCTGGTATGATTGCCAATGAGACAACTCTCCATCAGAGACCAAATGACGTAGAAGTTAGCAACTACAACCCAGATTAAGTACACAAAATCCCGTTCAAATAGTTCATGTCTTTTGCATTGCATTTCCAGCTCATTCTTTTATTTGAAATGCCATATAACTGGTATTATGGTCATCAATATAAGTGAATCATCTTCTATTTAGATATATTAAGTGTCACGTCCAGGTAGATTGTGACAGGGTGACTCAGCTTCAGGGATTCTTAACTTACCTATTTTATCAATATTCAATGAGTTCTGTAAATTAAAACTTGACACAATGACTCAGTCTTAACCAATCAAATTACACTTTGACGATATTTATTGGTTCCTGGACATTTTCTTGATACAATTAGTTCCATCAAGTACTTTTATTACTGGCTAATGAAATGAATGACGCATAGATCAGTGAAAAAAAAGCACGAATACGTAAGAATATATTTAGCATCAACTCCTTTCAGGAAAAATGACATAAGCTTGATAACATCAGCATGGGTATACAAAATTGATGTTTTGGAATTTTGTTGAAAGGAAACATCTTTTCAGGATTGACATACATGTTAGATGATATAAATCATTTTACTTATGTAATTGACATTCATAATGTCAACACTGCTGTTCAAAATACATTTTAATTCTTCAGAAAGTTAGAACTGGGTTGCCTATCATTCCATGAGTTTTAGTTTGTCGTTACATCCATAGTTCTATTACAATGAATTAACACTTCTGTTCAGGAGAAGGTTTTCCGGATTGATAATTTATTTTCAATTGTTGTTTATACGCATGCTTATTTTTTCCGCAGCTTTGCCGGTTTAACATTTATTTTCACGTTTGTACACATTTAATTCCTGCAGTTTGTGTTGCAGAATATTCATTTTCATCCTCTCTTGTGCAAAGTTATTTGTTTTTAGTTCTTACCAGGCCCATTTTTTAAATACTCCTGCAACCCTCACCAAGAACATCAAATGGTTGTCCCCTTAACGAGTGTAAAGATTTGACTAAAATATTGACATCAATCTGTTGGCATGAATTTTTTTTTTTATTTAGTTAACATTTGTTACGCGTGTTGTGTGAATTCTTTCAGTAATAAACTGACTATGCACTGACTTGGGTTTGCTGATTCTATAGGGCCGAAACTAAAGATAATTTGATGGACTAATTGATTTACTTATTCTAATCCTTATTAATTTTAGGAAAGTGGTTTTTCAGCTCTAGAAAATGTTATACAAGTTGTCACCCATGATGATAGTTGGATGTAGTTTCTCTTCCTGGGTTACTGTTTAATGTTTCCATTCCAGTCATTCTCATTTTATAAAATACTTAAACTATGTTGGTTTTTTTTAAATGTCCAAATGTACTGATATTGCATACATGTATTGTAAAGAGTTAAACTATAATAAACAAGCCTACATGTCTGTTATTAATAAAATTGAGAATAGAAATGGGGAATATGTCAAAGAGACAACAACCCGACCAAAGAGCACACAACAGCCGAAGGCCACCAATGGGTCTTCAATGCAGCGAGAAAATCCCGCACCCGGAGGTGGTCCTCAGCTGGCCCTTAACTAAAATTGTGTGCTAGTTCAGTGAAAATGGACGTCACACTAAACTCCAAAACATATAAATGAACTAAAATTAAAAAAACATACTAGACTAACAAAGGCCAGAGGCTCCTGACTCGGGTCAGGCGCAAAAATGCGGCGGGGTTAAACATGTTTGGTGAGATTGTTCTATTTTAAAATGAAGTTGATTGTAATTTGATTCATATCGTGTAAATACTTTTCAAAATACCCTGTTCCTTAAGAAATTTTAACAATTTAAAAAATGAAATAGAATTTTAATAAAAACTGATACTTGGAAAGTATTGATTTGTGCTTTGTCATCTTTCAGGTCAATATATATTTTAAAGCAGGTGTTACGTAATTTTTCATTTGCAAAATAGTTATAACTTAACAATAAATATAGTCCTGTCATCCGTAATGATATCAGATGAAAGTTGTTACCCCATAGCCTGATATCATTACGCTTTAAAAGATAGTACCCAAGTATCTTATTGTACTATAGTAACTTGATAAATGAGACTGACGTCCATGTGGTGATTTAATACTGTCGTTAAACGGGTTCCTCTGACAGCTGCAGTACTGTACATTGTTCGTCCATTTGTCAAAGTGATGTGACCTGACCCCTAAAACTGACCCCTACCCGACACATCTACTTTTCACATCAGTAATGAATTCATCGTCTGTCAAAGGGTTTAATAGAATACTGTATTAAACATGATAATGCGGAACATTTGGAAATTATCTATTTGTATTCGTCGATTTTCAACGTGATAAATTTATTTTATTGACGTTTTTACGGCCGATTATTTTGGAACCTAGTGATGACAAGAAGTTGTGATAGAAGTGAAAACAAACGTTGTGTATTGTATAGTTGATGTATAGACTATCAGATAATAGAAATTCTGTTCAAATTCTAAAGCAAAAGTTTTAACCGCGTTTACAATCATTAACCCTTTTCTATTAATATTGCAATTTTTCTGTATAAAATTCTCGTTATTCGCTAGTTGAAAAAAGAAAACTGTTCATACTGTATAAAATTAAGGCAAGATGATAAGATTGCCAATGAGACACTAGAGACAAAAGCACGAGGATGTTAACAACTATAGGTTACAGTACGGCCTTCAACAAAGACCAAAACTATACTGTTAAGTAAGTAAGTTGTAAAAGGCCCCGGTATGAAAAAAAATAAAACATTTATAGAAAGAGTAAACTAACGGCGGGATATCTTGCTTAAAACAATAAACGAGAAACAAATATGACAGACAGCAACCAACGGCAACGATTCAATTACATTCTCTGTAATTTCGTCAGGAAGCATTTCATTGGACCAATCCACTGTATAATTTGAGAAAGAATCTGGAAAGACACTATATATGAAATCCACAGATATCCATTTACAATGATAATAACAAGAACGGTAAAATGAGTTTCGATCACAAATTTTCCAGTGGACACACATAATTTCTATTTTTCGAGTTTTCAAATCATTGTGGATAAATAAATTCACAGCATATTCAAATTCAAACGAGAAAACATTAACGCTATGCAACTACGACAATTACAAAAATGTAATATTTATGAACCGTCCTTTTAAGGTTGCCTCAAGATTTCTTAAAGTAATTGTCTTTGGAGCAAAATATTAAACACAACTAAGGGAACATAAATATGATATTATTGGTATTTTTTTCTTGTTTGTCTCTGGTGTTTGGTGAATCTGCGTTTCTTAAAATAAAGAACTGATGTTGAAAAAGCTGTGAAACAGGAGTTAGACAAGTTCCTTCCTCTCTCACTAAATAACTAAAAATTTGGTGACTATGTTGAACGCATCTATCCCATCGAACTTGAGATAAAGTATACAACAGATACAGTTAAGTCTGCCTCATATCTTGACTTACATCTAGAAATTGACAATGATGGCCGGTTGAAAACAAAACTTTACGACAAAAGGGATGATTTCAGTTTCCCAATTTTGAACTTTCCATTTCTATGTAGCAACATTCCAGCAGCTCCTGCATATGGAGTATATATCTTACAGTTGATACGATAATCCAGGTCGGCTTGCATTTCCTATCATGATTTCCTTGATAGAGGGTTGCTGCTCACAAGGAGGCTATTAAACCAAGAGTTCCAAGTGGTGAAGTTGAAGTCATCCCTTCGTAAATTTTACGGACGCCATCACTAGTCGGTTGACCGTTATGGAATATCCGTTTCACAGATGATAGCGGATATGTTCAAATTGTCGTAACTACAATTCCGTCCCACTTTCCCCGAATGTGACCTACCGAGTTTGATATATTTCCGGGTTTGTACTAACATGAGCAACACGACGGGTGCCACATGTGGAGCAGGATCTACTTACCATTCCGGAGCACCTGAGATCACTCCCAGTTTTTGGTGGGGGTTCGTGTTGCTCAATCTTTAGTTTTCCTCCTCATTTTTGAAGATGATATGGGCAAAATTTAAAGATCGAATGATAACTTGCAATAGTATAGATTTCGGTTTGAAATTCCTAGAAAATCCACTTTTATTGAGTTGTTCAGACGGTAACATTCTCTTCCACACACGTACGAATTTTCCACAGACTTAATATCATTTTTGTATACCGAAATTATTTATTTTACTTCCCAAATGGTTGACTAGAGTATAAAATATAGTCAACTCTGGATTTCTCACTTTTGACAGTAAAACCCATTCTAATGAATTAAGCCCGTTTGGCTGTACGGGATGTATAAATACGCAGCAACGTCCGGTCGAAATGCGTACGTTCATTCCGATGCCTCGTTTAGGCACCATTCACGTTAAAGAACTTTGACAACAACTTAATTCTTTGAAGTGTCTGAAGTTGGCCTGTTACAATACAAATTGTTTACCAATGTCTTACATATCTTTAATTCCCGTCCTTCATTATTAAAATAAGGCGTTGTGGTATGATTGCCAATGAGCCAACTATCCATTCAAGAATGAAGAACTATGAAATAATTCAATAGAGAAGACAAACGGCATGAGTTACACAACACCAGTGAACTAAAAAAATAA
This sequence comes from Mytilus californianus, assembly GCF_021869535.1. Classification (NCBI taxonomy): domain Eukaryota; kingdom Metazoa; phylum Mollusca; class Bivalvia; order Mytilida; family Mytilidae; genus Mytilus; species Mytilus californianus. The sequence goes on along the minus strand of NW_026262679.1, from coordinate 6,246,458 downwards.
TAACAGGCAGCAACTAACAAAAATTCGTAAGGGTTCCGCGGAACCCAATGTCTCGCCTACTTTTGCTGTAAATCGCAGGCTCAACAAAAATGAGGAGAAAAAATAATAACAATATTCCTTTCGATACAATCTTTTGATTGTAAGAAGCTTCTGTCCAAGTTTGGTAAAAATCCAGGATAGTTTATGAATCTAATAAATGTTTTAAATCTTTAAATGCAGACTGTATGTAATGTTAACTGGAAGAAAAACTAAGTCCATTTATAAGTAAAATACGGATAAACAGGTACAAAATTTTAACAAAATTTCCTTCTAAATACTATCTTTTTATCATAAACAAGCTTCTGACCAAGTTTGGTACAAATCCAGGGTAGTTTAAGAAAGTTGTTAAAATTTTAAAAATTTTAACCACAGAGTGAATGTAATGTTTCCTGGCAGAAAAACTAAGTCCATTTATAAGTTAAATACGGAAAACAAGGAATTTTGTTTTTTACAAATTTACTTCTGGATACTATCTTATGATCATAAACTAGCTTCTGTCCAAGTTTGGTAGAAATCAAGGATAGTTTAAGAAAGTTATTAAAATTTTAAAAGCTTTAACCAGAGTGAATGTAATGTTTCCTGGCAGAAAAACTAAGTCAATTTATAGGTAAAATACGGAAAAACAGGATTTTTTTTTTACAAAATTTACTTCTGGATACTATCTTATGATCATAAACAAGCTTCTGTCCAAGTTTGGTAGAAATCCAGGATAGTTTAAGAAAGTTATTAAAATTTTAAAAACTTTGACCACAGAGTGAATGTAATGTTTCCTGGCAGAAAAACTGAGTCCATTTATAAGTAAAATACGGAAAAACAGGATATTTTTTTTACAAAATTTACTTCTGGATACTATCTTATCATCATAAACAAGCTTCTGTCCAAGTTTGGTAGAAATCCAGGATAGTTTAAGAAAGTTATATAAATTTCAAAAACTTTAACCACAGAGTGAATATTTGTGGACGCCGCCGACGACGACGACGACGCCGACGGAATGTAGGATTGCTATGTCTCGCTTTTTCGACAAAAGTCGAAGGCTCGACAATAACCATGCACTTGATTACAGGCTCTTGGCTACGGACATGTTTAAAAATGTTTCCTCTTAACATTGGACAGTGGTACAACACAACGTAAGAACAAACTGTAAAATCTGGGTCAACACACTTTGTAGAACTATACCTGTTGAATTTATTCTTAATTTGTTCTCGTGATTAACATGCATGAAATATTTGCAACTGGACATTCATAGAAATCAATCAATCACATCCAAAAAGTTGACTGGGGTATAGAAATATGGACATCCATGGGTTTCTGTCGCCATCAGTATACAATCTTTGAGGAATAGGGCGTGCGTTTAGCCGTTTGGATGTACAAATACGCAACCACGCCGGTCAGAATGGGGACATTAAATCAGATGCATTTGTGTAGGGAGAGGGCCAAGATCTCTGCATATTAAATAATTCTTACCAAAACTCTCTAAGGGATCCATAGGTGGCCTGCTGCACAAAGAAAAAGTTCCCTATCCAAAATACCTGCCACTATCCAAAATAGCCTTATTTTCCAGTAGCTGTTCAATTAACTCATCATAGATAACAGAATTAAAATTGTGTACGCTGGAAGCGCGTTTCGTCAACAAAAGACTTATCAGTGACTCTCGAATCAAAAACAAAATTTAAAAAGTCCAAGTAAAGTACGAAGTTGAAGAGCATTGAGGACCCAAAATTCCGAAAGGTTTTGCCCGAGGTTTTGCCAAATAAAGCTAAGATAATCTCTTCCTAGGGTAGATAATCCTTAGTATTTCGAAAAAATCGATGTTATAGTTCAATTAATTTATAATTATGACCATATTAATGATATTTCACATTTCTCATCCATCATCATCCTGCAGAACCTACCTATAGTATTAAATGTTAATTTGTTTCCGTTTGAATATGCATAAAATGTTTGCTATTGGACTGTAAGCAAGCAACAATCAATGCATTCACTTCAGGATTTTTCTGTGATTTGTGTGATATCGACTTATTAAAATGTTTATGTTTCAGTCGGGTGGTTCTATCGATGTTTCAGTCGGGTGGTTCTATCGATGTTTCAGTCGGGTGGTTCTATCGATGTTTCAGTCGGATGGTTCTATCGATGTTTCAGTCGGGCGGTTCTATCGATGTTTCAGTCGGGTGGTTCTATCGATGTTTCAATTCGAATGTCGTCCATATAACATCGACTTTAAACCTTTAATTCAATTAAGAATTTTAGGTACCGAACCAAGATGAAAGCTAGCGAGCGTGAGTTTATCTGTCTTCTTGATATATACGTCTGGATAATTTATTCCTTTTCTCTGTTTACTGATCTTTACAGCTTTGGTTCATTCAATACATCTCTGTAGATAGCATAAAAGAAGTGGAATAACAATATGTACATTTTAACCATACAGAAGTTGATTTAATTATCATCTATAACGCGTTTTAATTATACTTTTGTTTGAACAGAATCAAACGGCTATGATGTTACAGGATATCTGAAATAATTCCTAGTGAGAATATTGTTCTCCATTTAGTTCAAAAATTTAAAAAAGAAATGCAGGTCTGGAGATTCGAAACCCGATGTTTCTAGAAATCTTAAGTCAAAGTATTATTAATCGAAAACCTTCTGTTTAGTTTACTTTCATTCTGCACATTTGCAATTTCATTTTACTCATTTTCAACGACTTGCATCTCAGGAAATATTTAAAAGACAATCCCAATTAATACAAACTTGCATCTACTTCGGATATTGATTATGAAAAGCTTTTGACCGGTTGGCATTGAAAAATACTATTCTACTATAAAGATCAGACTGTTCAAAGTATATAATAAATATTTTGTTACCTTCAAACAGTATACAGAAAAGTGATATTGAACTCTTAATGAGTTAAAGCTGGTATTGCCATCGCTTCAAATTGAAATTAAACATCTTAATAGGCCAAAGAATCGTTTCATTATCTATCATCTAACACCATGTTCAAATCCAGTATTTTAATAAACAATTTTAACACATCTATATAATACTGTGTCTGTTAGGGACCTAGAAAGTGATTGTATTTTGTCATATGTTTCTGTGTTAATTTTTTTGTGATCATTTTCAGGAATTTGGGGGTAGATGTAATTATTTACAACGTTTTTAGTTTATGGCGATATAGAGCTTGACATGTGATATAGACACCAGTCGGACAGTAGGTTGACCTCTAATGTTTTTTTTTGCATCATTTTTTTTATTTATTGTTTTGTGTGTATTCTTGAAGTGTTTTCTTATACCTGATATATTCCTTTACCCATACCCAAATGTTACGTAGACACCTACTTCGTGATGAATATGCTGTCCCCTCACAATATCGGTTTTGTGTATATTACATCATATAAACTGCTTGATAAAAGGAATTGGGTATTGAAAATTCACTCGGAAACTGAGAATGTACCCCTAACAAATTGTTTGAGCAAATTCTGTGCACTCATAGATCTGTGGTATGTTCCTTTTGAATTATAACCTTCATTTTACTGGAAATACCGTGTATCCTTACGAACAAGCTTGAGTTCTTCAATGTGCCGCATGAAACATAATCAAATAACTAAAATCTATGTTACCAGCAACCAAAACAGGATTTTATAATTATTGGGAAACTTCTTTCTTTAACCGATGTTAATGTTATACACTTTTTTTAACATTTTAAAGCCAAAAGATCCATCTCCGTGCAAAATATTCAAAAATTTTAATTCGCTACCCTTTACACAAGCATTTTTTTACTCCAAATTAAAAACAAATGAACCAGTACAACATGAGAACAAACCATAAAAATCAGTTGAAAAGGGATTAACTCATCAGATCGAAACAAAACACACACAAAAAAGTAACAAAAACATAAAGACAAAAAGTACAGATCTGAGAGTACTCGCTGTTATTGAAGCTATAGTTCAAAGCAAATAACAACTAATAAAAAATCATGTTTCTAAGACTAAAATATCAATCTGACAGCACACATCCAATGGATTTAGTATAAATACGTCACCAGCAGTCCGAGAAAAACATGTCCTTGTGCAATACCTTATTATAGGTATCGACAAATTGTAGGACCGTGAATGTACATATGAGTTTAACAATACTATTTAGTTTGATTATTGATAATGTATTATGATGAAATTTGCAACAAATTATACGAAAAAAAACTTACGGCCTCTTTTATAAATAATAAACGAACAAACTTGCCAGACAGCAACCAACGACAACCATTGAATTACATGCTCCTGACTTGTGAAGGCACATGTAGAATGTAGCGGAGTTGTAAACTTTCCATCTTTATGTAGTATCATTCCAACAGCACTTGATCTCATAAAAAATGTGGTTACATGTCAAATTTTAATATTTACTAGTATCAATATGAATTCTGTTTATCGTATTATGGGCTAAAAATCAAATTGACTAATTCTTTTTTTTCAAATCTTACATCTGCTTGCTATAGTATATGTCCAAGGTCTATAAAGTTGACGCAACAAGAGAATTTTTTTAATATAGATGATTTATTTGTTCTTTTTCAGCACTTATGTAATCCCCAGCAGGATCGTCAGATTTTTCTACACCGTGTCTTAAAATACTATTTGAACTTTACCTGAATCCCAGTACGGTATCTCAAATAAAACGGCATCCGTAGAATTTCCTCCGAAACTCAGAAGTAAATTATAATTGATTAATGAAAGCTATTACGCAATATGTTATCTTCTTTTTCTGTTCTGGGATTTCACCATTCAGACAGACCCTGCGAGATGTAGCATAAACTGTCATAACGTTCCATCAATAATGTTATTTATTATACAGAAATACATATTATTTTACTGATGTCTTTATCAATGTCGGCACACGTCTTGATCCCCGTTACATCATTAGTCGAGAATGCATCATAACTCGTGATAATCATCTCTAAGAAGAAAAGGCCATGAGAACATATGCTGACGTACTTCATAACATCTCTTACTGTGATGTACTGATAATTAGTTTACTGTTTTCTTAGTTTTATTTACTATGTTCAGAATAATGGTTGATATCATTTTCTAGTTGAGTGGTAATTTTAATATTGGGCGTAATGAGCAAACATCCTCGTTGTTTGTTGTTCGCATTACTATTTCTTTACTAACCCGGAAGTAGATTTGTTACAATGCCAAATCAGTTGATAATAATCGTTAGAGATGAGCTTTATTCATAACAAATATATGTATCAACATGAAAGGAGCAAAAGTTACATAAACTTGTTCATCAATAACGCTTATAACTACATCTCTGTATGAATGGTTAATGATGTCGGCACTAAATAGATTCAGCATCAAAATAGTATTCATAATCACACCACTAACACATAAGTACATTATGCAATATAAGCATTTAAGATAAAACAAACATTGTACATTTACAGCCAGCAGTTACGATGTACTATCATTATGTTGGAAGACTAATGTCCATCCTGATTTCGATCACATTTCTTAAAAAAAAAAAGATTTTTGTCTTTGTAAAGGATGCAAACAGAATAACTATTCGTTATACAGTCTAATGTAATGTATATTTAGGGGCCAGCTGAAGGACGCCTCCGGGTGCGGGAGTTTCTCGCTGCGTTGAAGACCCATTGGTGGCCTTCGGCTGTTGTCTGCTCTATGGTCGGGTTGTTGTCTCTTTGACACATTCCCCATTTCCATTCTCAATTTTATATCATATATATATAAGTAGGACTCTAAAGTGCGATGGTACTCTAAAGTGCGATGGTCCCGCTAAAGTGCGATGGTCTACGCTAAAGAAAGATGGTGTCTCGCGCTAAAGTACGATGGTTAATTGTTTGCTAAAGTACGATGGTATATCACGCTAAAGTGCGATGGACCAACAGGGTAAGATTCGAGGGCTTACAACGTTAAAGTATATTGATGTTAAAAAAATTGTATTTTCGCAAAGCTAGTATGCTAAGGTATAACATATGTGATAGGTTTATAATTTACTGGTCGGCTTAAGTGATTGTTTCTAAATTTAGAAGACCGACCAATTGCTAAAAAGGTAATTAAGGTGTAACAAAATACTATATTTCCTGTAAATGAATTTTTAACAATTCGGGCGTATCAAATATTTGGATAATTTGTGTAGCTTGCCGTTCAATCAGTCTTTCACTAATGTGCGTATACCATTTTGTATCTATATGATCCCATATAGTAAAATCGCGACTGCAGGATATAAGTCCTGCATCCAGCACCCGAAATAAAAAAACACATTTGCTTCAGCCGACAAAGCACGATAAGGTTTAAATTAATTAAGTCATGGATATTTGGTTTAAAAGTTGTTAATCAAATATTCTTAATTTATCTTTCAGCATGTTCATTTTTGGTTTGTTTAAAGGACTGTTAACGTCATAAACCAACTACGTTTCATACGTCTATACTTTCGCGGACCATCGGACTTTAGCGTATGGAGGCATCGCACTTTAGCGCAGACCATCGCACTTTAGCGTGACCATCGTACTTTAGCGTCCCCATCGCACTTTAGAGTCCTACATATATATATATATATATATATATATATATATATATATATATATATATTGTTTTACTGCTTTTATTTCGTTGTACAGTCTAATGTACTATTACATGTATATTATGCATTACTGCTAATAAGAGTTAACGGGACATATTATATTATTCGGTTTTTTTTTAATTGTACTAGAATTTTTGTTGGAAAATAATTTAAATCAAATAAACAGGAAAAGCAAGCCAGACTTTTTGTCATATCAATTGTAAGATGCATTTCTCTTTCCAGTGTGACTCGTGATCATAGCCTAATCATATATTTGATCATTATTTCCTTTGCTATGCATTAGCGAATTTCCTGAGTTAAAATGTATTTTTCACCTGCCTTCATGTTCACTAAGCCTAATTACACAAAAAATAAATAAACTTCTCCTTTTTCCTTTCAAAAATTGCACCAAATCTAAAAACATATGATGCACGAGGCTGTATTATTATAAGTGCCTATATTGACTTCTCTGTTTTATAGACAATCTAATTATCCTAAATGATTAACTTGACTACTCTTTTATGTATATATATATATATATATATATATATATATATATAGAGAGTCTATATATATATATATAAGTACGTCTGAACTAGTGACAGCTCTACAACAGATTTATCCATCGGATCACCAGCAGTGATGGTGATACATGGCTGTGTACATTCTGTATATACAACTCGTATAACGTCTACATATCTTAACGTACAAATTAATGGCTGTAAACATACATTTATACTTTTATTACACGTGCTTTACATCATCTTTTATCAAATATGCTTTACATCTCTTTTTTACACGTGCTTTACATCTTCTTTTATTACACGTGCTTTACATCAACTTTTATTGCACGTGCTTTACATCAATTTTCTTTACATGTGCTATACATCAACTTTTTAGCACTTGCTTTACATCTACTTTTATTACATGTGCTTTACATCTTCTTTTATTACACATGCTTTACATCTTCTTTTATAACACGTGCTTTGCATAGTCTTTTATTACACGTGCTTTACATTTTCTTTTATTACACGTGCTTTACACCTTCTTTAATACACGTCCTTTGCATCTACTTTCATTACATGTGTTTTACATATCTTTTATTACATGTGCTTTACATCTATTTTCATTAAACGTGCTTTACATTTTCTTTCATTAAACGTGCTTTACATCTGATTTTATTACACGTGATTTACATCTCCTTTTATTAGCTGTGCTTTACATCTACTTTTATTAAACGTGCTTTACATCAATTTTCATTACATGTGCTTTACATCTACTTTTATAACACTTGCTTTACTTCTACTTTTATTACATGTGCTTTACATCTTCTTTTATTACACATGCTTTACATCTGCTTTTACTTACATGTGCTTTACATCTCCTTTTATAAGATTTGATTTACAACTTCTTTGATTACACGTGCTTTACATCGTCTTTTATTGCACGTGTTGTACATCAAATTTTATTACAAGTGCTTTACGTCAATTTTCATTACATGTACTTTACATCTTCTTTTATAACACTTGATTTACATTTACTTTTATTACATGTACTTTACATCTTCTTTTATTAGATGTGCTTTACATCTCCTTTTATAACACGTGCTTTACATCTACTTTTATTACACGTGCTTTACATCTTTTATTAGATGTGCGTTACATCTTCTTTTATTACACGTGCTTTACATCTTCTTTTATTACACGTGCTTAACATCTACTTTTATTACACGTGCTTTACATCTTCTTTTATTACACGTGCTTAACATCTACTTTTATCACACGTGCTTTACATCTCCTTTTATTACACGTACTTTACATCTTCTTTCATTACATGTGTTTTACATATCTTTTATCACATGTGCTTTACTCTACTTTTATTACACTTGCTTTACATCTGCTTTTATTACAGGTGCTTTACATCTTCTTTTATTACATATGCTTTACATCTATTTTATTACATGTGCTTTACGCCTTCTTTTATCATGTGTTGTTAAATTTTTACTGTTCATATATATATGTCATCTTACTATATATTGAAAGCTTTTAAAACTTAGATATGTGTTCAGTATAGGATAATGGTAGAATAATTACAACACATTTAAATTAATGGATTTTAATGGCGAAATACAGAAAAACTAAAGGATATATATTGTAAAATACAGAAAAACTAAAGGATATATATTGTAAAATACAGAAAAACTAAAGGATATATATTGTAAAATACAGACAAACTAAAGGAAATATATTGTAAAATACAGACAAACTAAAGGATATATATTGTAAAATACAGACAAACTAAAGGATATATATTGTAAAATACAGAAAAACTAAAGGATATATATATTGTAAAATACAGACAAACTAAAGGATATATATTGTAAAATACAGACAAACTAAAGGATATATATTGTAAAATACAGACAAACTAAAGGATATATATTGTAAAATACAGACAAACTAAAGGATATATATTGTAAAATACAGATTGAACGTATGATGTTGTTCTTCGTTATTATTTTTTATTTTGTTTTTTCTTGGTCTGTGTGGGTTTTTTTATTATTATATATTTTTCTGGTAAACAGACAGCAACCAAAATATTGACTACGTTTTATTATACGAGGACCGCTTAAAATAAACTGTTATTCTCTTCTTATGGTTGTTGCCCGTTTCTATTTATTGAATGAAGAGATACGGAGTGGGATACGAAAACTGCGTTAATTTGATTGGCTTATCCAGCATCATGAGACAATATGACGACATTTCCATTGATTATTCGTTATGTCATCGATAACTTTCAAAAGTTAAGACGATGTACATTTTGTCCATGGCAACGGACATATGTGATTTCTTCAATAATTTACAAAACACTCACACTTTTCACCTTAAAATCTTCTTTCTGACAAACTTTATTATAATCTGACGCGTACAAACCATTTTAAAATGTCTGATGTTAACTCTTGTCGCCGCCGGGAACAGGACATATGACGTCATGCTGGTATGTACAAAAAGATTAGATCAACAATTCTCGGAACTTTTATTTTAACACAATGAGACAACCTCCAAGCAAGGAACGAAACTCATAAATTCGGCAATCAACGCAGGAATTCGGGAAAGTTCGGAGAGCCGACAACATTGCTTCGGAAGTTGACCTAGGTTTAACAACTCGTGAGAATTGAATATCGCTTGTTATTGCTATTTTACGAATTTTTCCTTTGATCTTGCTGACTGATAATTTCCGTTCTCAGCGGAGTCGAATGATATGAAAACGGAGTCGAGTTATATGAAAATTATCGCTAGAAACTAAGGGAAAACGTGCCGTTGTCAAGGAAATAAACAACGTCTTCATAGGTAAAATAGCGATAAACAGATTATCATTGGTCATCTCAACTCGATTGCTTTTCTCGCTTTCGCCGTACCGGCTCAAGCGAGAAAATCAATCTCGTTGATATAACCAACGATAATCTATAATTATCGCTATTTTACGAATTTTTCCTTTGATCTTGTTGACTGATAATTTCCGTTCTCAGCGGAGTCGAGTGATATGAAAATTATCGCTAGAAACTAAGGGAACACGTGCCGTTGTCAAGGAAATTAACAACGTCTTCATAGGTAAAATAGCGATAAACAGATTATCATTGGTCATCTCAACTCGATTACTTTTCTCGCTTTCGCCGTACCGGGTTAAGCGAGAAAATCAATCTCGTTGAGATAACCAACGATAATCTATAAATATCAGCTCTCGTTATTTAATTGAAAAAAGGCTCGTTTATCATTATCAGAGACATATATACTAAATTTTATTTATATGTCTCTGTCATTATATTTAAAAAAAACTAACTCGAATTGATATCAATCGATATCCAATTCTCACTCGTTATGCAACTAATTATTGTGGACGTTATTATACTTTTATATGACGTCGCATTATAACCGGCGTTGATACAGAACCTTAAAATATACTTTATATTTATATATATACTAAAATTCATTGTTTGTTATTCATTCAAGAAACCTTAATCTTTATGTCATTCTGTTTTTCTTCTTGTGAAATTATGGCAAGCCGTTCTCGTCAAAACTATGTTTAAACCATTTTTTTCGAAAAAATTACACACTGAGAATTTAAAAAATCACACTGAGATTAAAGAACCTTAAATTAAGAACCTTAAATAACACACTGAGAAATTGAAATTACACACTGAGAAATCGAAATTACACACTGAGATTTTATAATTACACACTGAGATTTAAAAATATGAAAAACACACACTGAGAATTTAGAATTACACACTGAGATTTTATAATTACACACTGAGATTTAAAAATATGAAAAACACACACTGAGATTTTAGAATTACACACTGAGATTTTAAAAAGACACACTGAGATGAAATAAATTGAAAAACACACACTGAGAATTGTTAATTACACAATGAGATTTCAAAAATATATAAGATTACTGAGATTAATATGCAAATTACTAATGAATATTCATGAGATGAATAATTCAACAGATTAATATCTTGGTGTCCCGAACTCTTGTCATTATAATGAAATATTGTTCCTAAAACCAACATTCGTAATAAATTTCAAGACTTAACAAATTTTTTTGCTAACTCGTATTCATAAGTTTTTTTGCCTATAATTCAGATTATTACTAACAGTATATCGGGATTTTTGCTTAAAACTGTTTAAGCATGGTCCCTTTTCAAAAGTCTTTCAACTGTTACCCTGATTTTGCAAGGTAATTTTTTTATATTTTTGTTACGTATATATGCTATAATAGGCACTTGGGGAAAAAAAATCACTGCATTGTTTGTATTTTTGCAGATTGTTCCAATGTTTTCTTATAATTTTAATAAAGTTTTTCACCATTTGGTTATATTTTGTAATGAGAGTAAGTGGGTATTTTTCTTGTTCTATTGGTCTTTAATAACGTAGTTTTTCTATACGTTGTATTTTTCATGTTTTTTATAAAACATTTAGCGCCAAATTGAAGGACTAAAGAGTTCTGTCCCCTAGTTGTTTGAAGCTTGTAATAGATTCAGATTAATTATGCTAATTAGATATGTGCGCATAAAAAGTGCGCACAAATCTCAGTGTGTAATTTTAAATTCTCAGTGTGTAATTTCAAATTCCCAGTGTGTGTTTTTCAGTTTATTTCATCTCAGTGTGTCTTTTGGAAATCTCATTGTGTAATTTTCAATTCTCAGTGTGTGTTTTTCATTTTTTGTAATCTCAGTGCGTTTTTATGAAATCTCAGTGTGTAAATTTTAATTCTCAGTGTGTGTTTTTAGGTTTTTTAATCTCAGTGTGTTTTTTTTTTAATTCTCAGAGTGTAAATTTTTCGAAAAATGGTTTTAACATAGATTTGACGAGAACGGCTTGCCATATGAAATCAAAGTGGTCTCATAAATTTGAGGATCTTGAATAAGTTAAACAGTTTGAACTTAACCACATCAAACAGAAAATCTACTAACTGCCAAATTATACATACGCACTCACTTAGATTCTTAATTGAGCCGAAACTGTTTTGTTTAACATATATATGATTTCATACTCAGAACACAGGATCATAAATAAACAGACAAACGACGAGAACATTGAAGGTACTGTGATCCTGAACTCGACACCAGAGATCGAATAGGTCTACAGTTATAACTAGCTCTTGTCTAGAAATAGAAGTCTTTTTCTTATAATGTTTGTTGTTCTGTCACTGGTGACTGGTGAATCGATTCAAATACTAATCTGATAGGTGTATAGGTCCAGAGAAGTTTTGTTAATGATGCAAAATAGACGAGCAACCAAACAACTAACAGTTATCTGAATTAACTTCATGACGGGTGATGCATGCTTATCAGGAGATGCATACACTGTCGATGCACACGGTTTCAATCCATCATGAGTTCATGCTTTTCCCTTACATGACGGGTGGTGCATGCATAGCAGGAGACGCCGGCCTGTCAACGCACTCGGTCATGCTCCATTCTGAGTCCATACTTCTCCTTCACATAGCTGGTGGTGCATGCATAGCAGAAAAGGCCGGCCTGTCGACGCACCCGGTCATACTCCATTCTGAGTCCATACTTTTCCCGTACATGGCGGGTGCACGTGGTGCATGCACAGCAGGAAATGCCGGCCTGTCGACGCACTCGGTCATTCTCCTTTTTGTGTCCATGCGCTTCCCTTACATGACGGGTGGTGCATGCATAGCAGGAGACGCCGGCCAGTCAACGCACTCGGTCATGCTCCATTCTGAGTCCATACTTCTCCTTCACATAGCTGGTGGTGCATGCATAGCAGGAAAGGCCGGCCTGTCGACGCACCCGGTCATACTCCATTCTGAGTCCATACTTTTCCCGTACATGGCGGGTGCACGTGGTGCATGCACAGCAGGAAATGCCGGCCTGTCGACGCACTCGGTCATTCTCCTTTTTGTGTCCATGCGCTTCCCTTACATGGCGGGGGGTGTATGCATAGCAGGAGACGCCGGCCTGTCAACGCACTCGGTCATGCTCCATTCTGAGTCCATACTTCTCCTTCACATAGCTGGTGGTGCATGCATAGCAGGAAAGGCCGGCCTGTCGACGCACCCGGTCATACTCCATTCTGAGTCCATACTTTTCCCGTACATGGCGGGTGCACGTGGTGCATGCACAGCAGGAAATGCCGGCCTGTCGACGCACTCGGTCATTCTCCTTTTTGTGTCCATGCGCTTCCCTTACATGACGGGTGGTGCATGCATAGCAGGAGACGCCGGCCTGTCAACGCACTCGGTCATGCTCCATTCTGTGTCATGCTTTTCCCTTACATGGCGGGTGGTGCATGCATATCAGGAAATGCCGGCCTGTCGACGGACTCGGTCATGCTCCATTTTGTGTCCATGCGCTTCCCTTACATGGCGGGTGGTTCATGCATAGCAGGAAATGCCGGCCTGTCGACGCACTCGGTCATACTCCATTCTGAGTCCATACTTTTCCCGTACATGGCGGGTGCACGTGGTGCATGCACAGCAGGAAATGCTGGCCTGTCGACGCACTCGGTCATTCTCCTTTTTGTGTCCATGCGCTTCCCTTACATGGCGGGTGGTGCATGCATAGCAGGAAATGCCGGCCTGTCGACGGACTCGGTCATGCTCCATTTTGTGTCCATGCGCTTCCCTTACATGGCGGGTGGTGCATGCATATCAGGAAATGCCGGCCTGTCGACGGACTCGGTCATGCTCCATTTTGTGTCCATGCGCTTCCCTTACATGGCGGGTGGTGCATGCTTAGCAGGAAATGCCGGCCTGTCGACGCACTCGGTCATGCTCTTATTTGTGTCCATGCGATTCCCTTACATGTCGGGGGAGGGTGCATGCATAGCAGAAATGCCGCCCTGTCGACGCACTCGGTCATGCTCCATTTTGTGTCCATGCGCTTCCCTTACATGGCGGGTGGTGCATGCATAGCAGGAAATGCCGGCCTGTCGACGCACTCGGTCATGCTCTTATTTGTGTCCATGCGCTTCCCTTACATGGCGGGTGGTGCATGCCTAGCAGGAAATGCCGGCCTGTCGACGCACTCGGTCATGCTCTTATTTGTGTCTATGCGCTACCCTTACATGGCGGGTGGTGCATGCATAGCAGGAAATGCCGGCCTGTCGACGCACTCGGTCATGCTCTTATTTATGTCCATGCGCTCCCCTTACATGACACAGTTTCAGTAACAAGAGGCCATTCAGTCACCATTTTCCCCCCGTTGACAAAAGTATAAAATATTTTATGTAGAGTGATTCCAAGTAAAAGGATATTTGTACGCAGGCAAACAAGAGAGAACAAAATGGCGGATATTGATAACTGCGTCCTTGCTGCAGGCATCAGAGCTACAGGAATTGGTCGATTTATCATCATTATTGGTGAAATATTTCGTGCTATATAGAAAAGGGTTATTGCACTAATACTGAGGAATACTGTCCCGAATAGTATAACAAAATGCACTCGCAAGCGCTTGCAACACTATATATTTCTCGGGAAAATAGTCTACATGCAATATTAGTGTAATAACATTATAATATATATTGACGACTATCTAAAATCAAAACAACTGCAATTTTCATCTGTTATTTAAAGTACCTTATTATTTCATTTTCACTCTCTCCGAGTTATGTATGTAATACCTCTGTTTATTTGTCGTTTTAACTTTTTTTTAAATACAATTTAACACTGCATCGCCTGTTTGGTAGTTGGTGAAATCTTATAGAAATATCATGATTTGGGGAAATTAGGCGATAAACTCTGTTTAAGAAGATTTTATATATATAAGTTTTCTCCCGTTAGTTCAAAGATGTTAAGGAGTACAAAAGAAAGAAAAAAAGATTAAGCATATTTTTTAAATTTTCTATTTATTCAAATGCCTGAATTAGACTACATATAATTTTTTTATGCAGGAATGCTATCTCAAAATAGAAATATTCAGATAACGCAATGCTTAGATGACTTATTTTCTCTGTGAGATATGAAATCAAGTCTAAAGGCCATAGAAAAAGTAAATAACTGAAAGATATCATCAAAACAATTTTGAAAAGAACTGGAGTACAGAGATAGCTTTGGCTGAAGACTGGCGCAGGCTATTTTCACGGATTTGACAGATTAGCTGAAGAAAGATTCTATGATTTGGTAGACATATTAACGATTGACGCTCAAATAAATTTTCAAAAACAGATTTTTTTTAACTTCAATGTAAAACGTAGCCAAGTTATCATACAAGTAATTTCATGATTTATATATTGATATTTCAACTACGATAAACACTAAACAAAGTAAAACAGATTAGTAACTATACTATCAGTTTCACACAGGGTATTATTGGCGACATCTATTACGATTATTAAGGACACCCACATACCTCATTCTCGCTTTCAGTAAACATTAATAGAATTAATCAATACAAGCAGTAGGGGATAAGACTGAAAATGTTTGCTATCATTAAAAAAATCTGGTATTGAATTTATGACAGATCAGATTGAGCGCTGATAAAAGTATTGTGTTGACAAAAGTTTTATAATATAAATGACAAAACTGAGGTTAAATTTAATTAAATAGAATGCTTGACACAGGGACGTGATTGTGACTCGATTTTGAATTTGTGTAAACAAATAGAAAACAAGTAAGACTTTTGCATTGGAATTGGTAACGTAAAAGTCATATTACTGATTGGTGTTTCAAAAAAACATCATAAATCATTATGCCAAATGGAGTATCATTAAGTGAATTATACTCTATCATTGAAAAAATATACCGATTGAGTATAATCAACACGGATATAAGTAGGTATTAAACGTTTACATCAAATACTGAATTCTGGAGAATATATTGTTTGGTTATAAAAGGTGGTGTGTAATAAAGGAATGGAATGCATCGCGTGTGGCAATTCTCGTGACCTCAAGTCATACTATATTAAGGAAGTACTTTAATCGACAAAGTTAAAATATGTAATGTTGAGTAAACACAAGAGCTTATGTTGAGTAAAAATGGAATAAAGATTTGTACCGTAATTCAATGTTAGCTGTCAAATTCATTTTCACCGATTTTACTCGCATTCCTATATTCGATTTATAACATACTAAAACATATCCCAATTACAAAAAGTCCAGGAACAGTTAACAATGCAGACTCGTTATACAAAAAGTCCAGTCCAGGAACAGTTAACAATGCAGACTCGTTATACAAAAAGTCCAGTCCAGGAACAGTTAAACAATGCAGACTCGTTATACAAAAAGTCCTGTCCAGGAACAGGTAACAATGCAGACTCGTTATAACGTAGCAGTATTTCGTGGACGCCATAACCTCTAAAGAATGCTAATAGTCCTAAGACCCAATATGAATATAAACATTAATAAACAGACATGTACGTACAATCATATAACGTCTGTTTGATTTCATGTCATAGATTCAAAAAATATGTAAAAATCATCGTTTTATCTATATATATATAGGGGAAAGATTTTTTGTGGGTCGAATCATCAAAGATGGTTATTCCTATAGTGGTTTCCTTGTTGACATTATTTTCTTTTTAATAACATGAACATACGCTCATCTATAGCTAAGGGTGTTATTGAAGGTCGCATGAATACGGATTCAAAGGGATGAACTATTAACGTGCAAGCACATCAGCGATGTTTTTGAGCTTATTTTTGACAAAATTGAATTGAACTGACTGAAATATTTTTTTTCATATTTTTTTATTTGAGAATTAAGTAACAGCTTTCTTTACAACCCATTTTGTTCTTTTGTTGTATTCTCGTCAACAGGCGCCATGGTGACAGCGTGATCCGACATTATCACAGTGTCTTGTTGCATTTTCTTAATATCAATACCTTAACCCCATAACTGCACATGTGCCACAAGACGTTTTATATAAAGATGTCGGTGTGAGTCAAATACTTTGGATGTTAGGCTCTGGTTCAGACCACAAGACTGTGCATATGAAATCGATTTTTTTGTCAAATATAAATTATGATATTGATATTAAAAATTGATATTATACTATTCACTTATCAATGATAATAAACATAAATTTTAAACGACTAAAAGTATACTGTTCTCTTAAAAACAATATCAGACTGAACTGTGTTTGTCATACCCCCTCTTTCATACTTTCGCATGTTTTATAGTCTCAAGTAGAGGTTGGTAGATTGGTCTCAATGCCTATACTAGTAGCCTTTCTCAGTACCATTTCCCCTCCATTTCCCATTCTGAAATCTGTAACTTAGCTATTTAATGATATATAAATGAGACGGTTTGAACATCTCAGATACGATTTTCTCTTATATAATCATCACATTTTAGCTACACATAGAAATGTGAAATATGTGTATCACTGATTTTATGTATGAATATTACATACAAGTACGCGACTGTCAAATATCTTATATTTGTTACTGTTTAAAGTTACAAATATTCTTCTTTTCTGTCGTTACTTGGCAACTACATTTATTAAGATTTTCATTTTATGTTGCAAATTTGGATAAATCAATTTAGCATATTGTTGTATCTAAGAGTTCTTCGTGTAAAACTTTAAAATGCTGAAAGATGGACGAGCCCAATATATTCATGCCAATCATATTTAATAGCACTGCCACAGAGCAGAGGAATTTAAATTTCTTAAAAGCGTGTCGCTTCTCCAAAGTTATTTTTTCAATTTGATTTACAACATATTTCACACCCACCAGTCCATTTTAATTTTCCCATCCAAATTAAATGGAGATATTAGATAAAGTATCGTTGTAAAGGGGAGACATTAGATAAAGTATCGTTGTAAATGTGAGACATTGGATAAAGTGTCGTTGTAAAGGTTTTAGTCTACTTGATCCTACTTGTCAGTGATATTTTCTAGGATAGGTGCCCCTCATTTACTGCTTTACATATTAATATCCACGGTAAACTGTTTTGTTATCGAATGACCATACTTTTAAATTATCAATAAATTACACATTAAGAAGCAATTTATTACAGATATTCTTTTAAGATGCTTGTCGGCTGCCATTAAAAGTTCATTTAGATTTTACGGCAGACATATTATCAAAGGTGGTCATCAGAGACATATAACCTTTTATCGGTTCGTAAAAGTTATTCTCATGGAATAATTGAGCTATTAACATTCGTTTTACAAAGTTCGTCAGTAACAATAAAAATGAAAGAAAAATAAATATATAACTATAACCTTTTCCTTTTTTATGTACAGATGATGGGCTGTTTTTCACTTTTCTTTCTCTGTTTTATGTATTTGTTTTGTTTTCAAACTGGAGGCTATTTAGAGCCCGTGTCGCTCGCCTAGGTCCGTGTGCATCCTCATCAATGAATACTCTTCAACTTTTTAGACTAGAATATCATTTTTGACTAAAACCTCTTTATTGTTGAACCTGTATTGATGATCAATTTCTGTTTATAGTTTCTTTCTATCTTCTGTCGATTTTGTCCAAAATACAAAAAAGTGTTAAAATCGTCATTTAAGAGCAATAACTCCTACAAAAAGCCAACGGACAAATTCATGTACATGTTAGATGACCTATTTGCAGATCTTGTCTTGCTGATCAGTTTTGCTTTCTAAAGTTTGTATTAATTGTACTTTTCAAGATAATTGGCAAAAATAAAAAAAATGGTAAAAATCGCCATCTAAGGGTGATAACTCCTTTAAACAGTCAACTGACGATTTGTGCAATTTTACTTATTTGTAGATCCCGTCTTACTGATCATTTTTGCCTACTGTGTTCAGTATTATCAGCATATCAGCTGTGTGTTCGGTATTATCAGCATCAGCGGTGTGTTCAGTACTATCAGCATCAGCGGTGTGTTCAGTATTATCAGCATCAGTGGAGTTTTCAGTATTATCAGTATCAGCGATGGGTTCGGTATTATCAGCATTAGCGATTGGTTCGGTATTATCAGCATTAGCGATGGGTTCGGTATTATCATCAGCGGTGGATTCGATATTATCATCAATGGAAGGTTCGGTATTATGATTAGCATCAGCGGTGGGTTCGGTATTATCATCAGCGGTAGGTTCGGTATTATCATCAGTGGTAGGTTCGGTATTATCAGCATCAGCGGTGGGTTCGGTATTATCATCAGTGGTAGGTTCGATATTAACGGCATCATCGGTGGGTTCGGTATTATCATCAACGGTGGGTTCGGTAATATCGTTCAGTATCAGTAATGGGTTCGGTATTATCAGCATTTAGTGCATGGGTCGGCATTTTCAGCAAGGTTTTAGGTAGGCCTTACAGTAAGGTTTAGGTCTAAAATGACAAAAGATTGCCGATTAAAATTTACTCATTGGCTTAGGTATATAGATAAGGGACGTAGAATGTTCTTTTTATGTCCAGATTATCTTTAAGTATGAAAGAAATTCATATATCGAAGTACTTGTGAACGCTGTAAATTTTCTTTATGGCGTTTTTTGTTCTTTATGATCACAGAAATGTTATATACAATATTAAAACATTGCTAATCTAACGCTCACTATGCGCAACTATGTAAAGTAATGGAATTTTAATGGAAATTTCGACAAGCATCACTTTGTAGTTGAAGATAATTAACAAAGAAGCCATAGGATAAATGAAGATAACCTCATCTTAACGAAGGTATATTCGCATTATCGATCGGTGTTACTTTACTTGTTATTATCACATAAGACAATTTTCTAACTTAAAAAAAAGAGAGAAAAAAAAACCAACTGCACACTATTACAGAAGTCAAATTTGAGATTTTTTCCAAATGATAAGAAGACAGTAACAAAGATATTTGAGGGGAGAAAACATTCCTAACACCCCATCTTATGGGCAAGGTTTATACGCCGTACACTGACACCCCATCTTATGGGTAAGGTTTATACGCCGTACACTGACACCCCATCTTATGGGTAAGGTTTATACGCCGTACACTGACACCCCATCTTATGGGTAAGGTTTATACGCCGTACACTGACCTATAGTTGTTTACATCCTATTACTCCGGTCTCTGGTGGATAATTGTCTGTCTCATTGGTAATCATGCCATATCTTCTGTCTCTGGTGGATAATTGTCTGTCTCATTGGCAATCATGCCACATCTTCTGTCTCTGGTGGATAATTGTCTGTCTCATTGGCAATCATGCCACATCTTCCTATTTTTTATACAGTTTTAGCTGCTGTTAAAATGCGAACTAAACAAAAACTATTTTAAAAGGTATTCTGGAATTCATAATATATATGTATGACAAAATTAAGTTCGCACGGATACCTATTGAAAGCTTATAAAGAAATCATACAGCAGAACGGTATTCTATATAATGCAAAAAACGTAAGAAGTTACCAAAACGGATTATAAATCGGATTAAAGTCCCCTTTCTAATGACTAAAACAGTTATCAATATCCTGTTTATCATTAAAATGAGTAAAAAGGAACTGTAGTTGACTGTCAAAGACACCGTTAGACGTGTTCACCTATACATTTTTTTCTGGGAAATTTATATACCAAGTCGGATATATGACAGTTCCCTATAGTAATGACACTCTTTGCTACTGTCCTGTTACTCTTTCCTACTGTTCTGTTACTCTTTCCTACTGTCCTGTTACTCTTTCCTACTGTTCTGTTAATATTTGCTACTGTCCTGTTACTCTTTGCTACTGTTCTGTTACTCTTTCCTACTGTCCTGTTACTCTTTCCTACTGTTCTGTTAATATTTGCTACTGTTCTGTTACTCTTTCCTACTGTTCTGTAACTCTTTCCTACTGTCCTGTTTGTCTTTCCAACTGTCCTGTTACTCTTTCCTACTGTTCTGTTAATATTTGCTACTGTCCTGTTACTCTTTCCTTCTGTCCTGTTACTTTTTCCTACTGTTCTGTTACTGTTTGCTACTGTCCTGTTACTCTTTCCTAATGTCCTGTTTACTCGTTACTCTTTGATATTGTCCTGTTACTCTTTCCTACTGTTCTGTTACTCTTTCCTACTGTCCTGTTAATCTTTCCTACTGTTCTGTTACTCTTTCCTACTGTTCTGTTTCTCTTTCCTACTATCCTGTTTGTCTTTCCAACTGTCCTGTTACTCTTTCCTACTGTTCTGTTACTCTTTCCTACTGTCCTGTTACTCTTTCCTTCTGTCCTGTTACTCTTTCCAACTGTCCTGTTACTCTTTCCTACTGTTCTGTTACTCTTTCCTACTGTCCTGTTACTCTTTCCTTCTGTCCTGTTACTCTTTCCTACTGTCCTGTTACTCTTTCCTACTGTCCTGTTACTCTTTCCTACTGTTCTGTTACTATTTCCTTCTGTCTTGTTTCTTTCCTATTGTCCTGTTACTCTTTCCTACTGTCTTGTTTCTCTTTCCTATTGTCCTGTTACTCTTTCCTTCTGTCCTGTTACTCTTTCCTACTGTCCTGTTACTCTTTCCTACTGTTCTGTTACTCTTTCCTACAGTTCTGTTTGTCTTTCCTACTGTTCTGTTACTCTTTCCTACTATTCTGTTTGTCTTTCCTACTGTCCTGTTACTGTTTGCTACTGTTCTGTTTGTCTTTCCTACTGTCCTGTTACTCTTTCCTACTGTTCTGTTACTCTTTGCCTGTTCTGTTACTCTTTCCTACTGTCTTGTTTCTCTTTCCTATTGTCCTGTTACTCTTTCCTATTGTCCTGTTACTCTTTCCTTCTGTCCTGTTACTCTTTCCTACTGTTCTGTTACTCTTTTCTTCTGTCCTGTTACTCTTTCCTACTGTTCTGTTACTCTTTCCTACTGTCCTGTTACTCTTTCCTACTGTTCTGTTACTCTTTCCTTCTGTCTTGTTTCTCTTTCCTATTGTCCTGTTACTCTTTCCTACTGTCTTGTTTCTCTTTCCTTCTGTCCTGTTACTCTTTCCTACTGTCTTGTTTCTCTTTCCTATTGTCCTGTTACTCTTTCCTTCTGTCCTGTTTCTCTTTGCTATTGTCCTGTTACTCTTTCCTTTTGTCCTGTTACTCTTTGCTACTGTCCTGTTACTCTTTCCACCTGTCCTGTTACTCTTTGCTACTGTTCTGTTACTCTTTCCTACTGTTCTGTTTGTCTTCCCTTCTGTCCTGTTTGTCTTTCCAACTGTCCTGTTACTCTTTCCTACTGTTCTGTTACTCTTTCCTACTGTCCTGTTACTCTTTCCTTCTGTCCTGTTACTCTTTCCTACTGTCCTGTTACTCTTTCCTACTGTCCTGTTACTCTTTCCTACTGTTCTGTTACTCTTTCCTTCTGTCTTGTTTCTCTTTCCTATTGTCCTGTTACTCTTTCCTACTGTCTTGTTTCTCTTTCCTATTGTCCTGTTACTCTTTCCTACTGTCTTGTTTCTCTTTCCTATTGTCCTGTTACTCTTTCCTTCTGTCCTGTTACTCTTTCCTACTGTCCTGTTACTCTTTCCTACTGTTCTGTTACTCTTTCCTACAGTTCTGTTTGTCTTTCCTACTGTTCTGTTACTCTTTCCTACTGTTCTGTGTGTCTTTCCTACTGTCCTGTTACTGTTTGCTACTGTTCTGT
This sequence comes from Mytilus californianus, assembly GCF_021869535.1. Taxonomy (NCBI): domain Eukaryota; kingdom Metazoa; phylum Mollusca; class Bivalvia; order Mytilida; family Mytilidae; genus Mytilus; species Mytilus californianus. The sequence goes on along the minus strand of NW_026262679.1, from coordinate 6,223,850 downwards.
TTGTCTTTCCTACTGTCCTGTTACTCTTTCCTACTGTTCTGTTACTCTTTCCTTCCGTCCTGTTACTCTTTCCTACTGTTCTGTTACTCTTTGCTACTGTCCTGTTACTCTTTCCTACTGTTCTGTATACTTTCCTACTGTCTTGTTTCTCTTTCCTATTGTCCTGTTACTCTTTCCTATTGTCCTGTTACTCTTTCCTTCTGTCCTGTTACTCTTTCCTACTGTTCTGTTACTCTTTCCTTCTGTCCTGTTACTCTTTCCTACTGTTCTGTTACTCTTTCCTACTGTCCTGTTACTCTTTCCTACTGTTCTGTTACTCTTTCCTTCTGTCTTGTTTCTCTTTCCTATTGTCCTGTTACTCTTTCCTACTGTTCTGTTACTCTTTCCTACTGTCCTGTTACTCTTTCCTACTGTTCTGTTACTCTTTCCTTCTGTCTTGTTTCTCTTTCCTATTGTTCTGTTACTTTTTCCTACTGTCTTGTTTCTCTTTCCTATTGTCCTGTTACTCTTTCCTACTGTCTTGTTTCTCTTTCCTATTGTCCTGTTACTCTTTCCTACTGTCTTGTTTCTCTTTCCTATTGTCCTGTTACTCTTTCCTTCTGTCTTGTTTCTCTTTCCTATTGTCCTGTTACTCTTTCCTACTGTCTTGTTTCTCTTTCCTATTGTCCTGTTACTCTTTCCTACTGTTTTGTTTCTCTTTCCTATTGTCCTGTTACTCTTTCCTTCTGTCCTGTTTCTCTTTGCTATTGTCCTGTTACTCTTTCCTTCTGTCCTGTTACTCTTTGCTACTGTCCTGTTACTCTTTCCTATTGTCCTGTTACTCTTTGCTACTGTTCTGTTACTCTTTCCTACTGTTCTGTTTGTCTTTCCTACTGTCCTGTTTGTCTTTCCTATTGTCCTGTGACTCTTTGCTACTGTTCTGTTACTCTTTCCTACTGTTCTGTTTGTCTTTCCTACTGTCCTGTTTGTCTTTCCTACTGTCCTGTTACTCTTTGCTACTGTTCTGTTACTCTTTCCTACTGTTCTGTTTGTCTTTCCTACTGTCCTGTTTGTCTTTCCTACTGTCCTGTTACTCATTGCTACTGTTCTGGTTCTCTTTCCTTTTGTTCTGATACTCTCATTGTCGGTCTTTGTTTTAGATTTTAGGTCGTATTTAAATTGATGTGAACTTTTTGCCTAGTTTTTTTATGTTTTTATCTTGTCATTCCATTGTATGTATATGAATAATGAACACTATAAATCTTATATAGGAGGAAATTTAATTCTTAATGATACAACCGTATTCTTTATTATCTTAATTATGTTACATAATAACATTCCATTCACTAAGCTGGGTTTTTTTAAGTGCGATTCTGCATTAATTTGATATTTTAATGGAAATTCTCGATAAGCATTAAATAACAAGAACAGAGTATTGATACGTGGTACAACCAGGCGGTAACTGGCTAATGATAACCTTGTAAAACAGATTCACATCATCGATTGTAGCATTATACAAAATAAAATTATCTACGTGTGAAAGTGTAGTACTGACAGTTATTCCAGCAGCTTAGGTTTCAATTTGGCTGATACGTCAAGAGACAGCATTCCAACGACACAAATAACCAAAAGACATCTAGATGCAGCTTGTAGGCTATAACAATAAACAAGTGTCTATATGACACCACAGGCGCTAAATAATACCACAAGGTCTATTTAATACCTCACAATCTCTATCAATTAAGTTTGTTTAACGTTCAGTGACTGACTTTATGATGTTCACTAAAAATAAAAGCTACAATAATACGCAATCTAACACATCTACAACAGGTACAAAGTCTAGGTTCCTTGCTAAAACGGTCAATGGACTCTTGATTTAATATTGTTGTAAAATTTGTTGTATATCTGTTTTATGTAATTTTTATTTTGTGTGTCTTATTTGCTTTACGACAATACAGAATGAGATTATTAAGATAGTTTTTAATTTAAGTTTCGATCTGATTCATATGCGAAACCAACAGGAGATTACCGACTTCTTTAAGGGAACATTAATACAAAATGTTTACCGAAGTTTACAGCTCTTTGTAGTTAATCCACAGGCTTATGTAACTAATGCGAAAGTTGTGCTCTCACTGTTGTTGATAATTGATCACTATCTGGAAATAGATATATAAAGTGATATGTATTTTTAACCCGGCACCAGAGACGTGGAAAACTCACAATGCTTTGAAATTAGAATAACCATAGATATTTCTATGAAGTGTAAAAAAAATGGTCGATTGATTTTTTTCTCTAATGTTGCACGAATTCATTCTTTTCATAACGTGTTATAGCACCGTTTTGAAATTAATGTCTCTCATCAAAAACATTATGCACCGATTGCAGAGCATAACATATGTATTAATGGAAATACGAGTGACTGTTCAACAAAATAATTATACTTAGTATTTAACAAACTGATAGCAAACGGTATACGCATGAGTTTTATGAAAATGTACTGCAAATGATGAGAATTAAAACAAATGCGACATTGAAGAGATATAAGTTAATTGTTCAGCGCTATGCAGGTGTATTCACTCACTTATATGTTATGTTTAACATCTATAATAGTGATGAAAGTATAATGCCAGTGGCGGATCCAGAACTTTTCATAAGGGGGGCCCGCTGACTGACCTAAGGGGGGGGGGGCTCCAGTCATGCTTCAGTGATTCCCTATATAATCAACCAAATTTTTCCCACGAAAGGGGGGCAGTCCGGGCCCCTCCACTGGATCCACCTATGAATGCAGTTAAAATCTCACGGATTTACAGATTCTAATATAAATTGTTGTGCAGAATTTTAATAAGAGATTGAATTACTCATAAGTACAACTACAAAATTTATTAGAAAATTAACAACAAAACTTTAAAAAAAAATGAATAGCATACTCCAATAGATGATAAGACATACGAATGCGGCCCAATAGTTTCATCTAAAAAATGTATCCATGGTTGTTGAACAGAGAATAACAAAAAAAAGCTTTAAAACAATAAGGAGAAGCGGTATGACTTTCGATATGATCATCAGTATAGATATCTACCAAAGACCAACTAAAGAGGATCACGTCCAGATCAAATGAAGACGTCACAGCCACTGTCTAAGAATTTTTACATTTTGATAAATGAAGAAAATCCAAAAAACCACAATGCCGACTTTTTTTCCGATTCATGTCCCCCATTATTTGTTTTAGTTGGTTTTGTTTTATTGGTTGTTTAAAGGAGAAGGCATGGGGCCACTTTTTTGTCCATTGAATTCGAAAGACAAAAAGTTTTATAAATCTACCAAATAACATCCTTCAGATGTTTGTAAGTCTTTCAGTCATCAGTATTAACATTTTCGAATTTTGTCTCGCATGTTCGCATCATGGCTTCCAATTTCTTGAATTTAGTTCATAACAGCAAAAATTGTCAACATAACTCATTTTGATATCTTGTTATTAATATAATGATCCAAGCTTCAACCAAAATGATATTCTGTAACAAAATGTATTTTACAAAGTGGTTAAAATGTATCAAATATCTTTTTGGGTAAAGTCTTTGCTCGTATCCTAAAACTATGTGACAAATAGCAATTTTAGGTCAAATATGTCAGATTCAACATGTTTATGACATCAGAGTAACATCACATGCGACCGTTCTGCACTGAAGTGTCCATATTATATCAGCATGTCCATTAATCAATTGAATTAACATAGTTTTGACAGGCTTAAATGGTTTACTATTTTTGCAATTTCAGGACCCAAATAACGGCTCTAATCCTACATCCTCCTTTTGTTGTCTTTTTTTTTTTCTTTCAATACATTTTGTACACCATAAGCAGATAAGGGTATTTTAATCAGCGAGAATTGAACGGGAACAGAATATGCAGTCAACATGACACATTATATAGAAAAAATACCGATCAGAGAATAAATAGTACAAATCTGATACAAGACGACCTTTAAGGGCAATGATGTCAGTTCATTGATTGATACTCAATACCAAAACTTTTGAAATGCAAAACCTAAGCTAAGACTTTGAAGAGTTATAAGAACCAAATATGATTAAACAATGTAGTCAAATCTAATTAAGAATTCAAAACGAGTTTTGTCTTTGTAGATTTCTTCGAATTTTCATTCGAGTATCAAGGCTGGTAATTATAGTTAATTACAAAATCAACCCAATTACATAAAAAGAAATGATAGAAATGAATAATACAGTAAAGAAGGACAAATAAATAGTAAAAATGTCGATGAGGTTAATAATTGCATTTACGTGTTGAAAAAATGCCAAATAAAAACGAAGATGTGTTATGGGAAGCAGGAATTGAGCAAGTGACTTAGAATCGTATGGAAGAGTAGATGAAAATCCGCAGCAATACTTCACACTACCACACAGCTTCCTGATAATGAAACAAACATCTGGTATGTTATTAAAGAATAGAGTTCTACCATCTGGATGCTAACGTAAACTACATTTCTATATTGATACAGAAATGTCAGTAATTGATGAGATATAGCAATATATCTTTCCTGTTTTAAATCAATGCCCCAGTTACTTTAATATATAGTCTTAGACCTAAACACAAAGTTGTAAGATGAAATAGACATGGTGTAGTCATACAAATGAAATAGGTCCGGTCCGACTTTGATTTGAATACTTTGCATCAACGAGGCCGAATGGGTATTTTAGTAACTAAGTGTAATGTATTAATCATTATTTGAAGTTTGAATTTTTCAGAAACTACTTTCTAGTTTTCAATTTGCTGTCTCTCGTGCTAATTTTTGACAATTCTTTGATAACCATACATGTGTCAGCCGATTGATAAACTTTAAACTTTTAATCAGTATTAACCGTTGAAAACTGTTCCAACATACATTAACCCGTACATCATTTACCTGTTTTACATGAACTCTGTCTGATCAATTTAACAAGTAACACACTAGAGCAAGAACTGAATATCATTCCGAAACAATAGACTTCACTATCTAAATTCAGTTGTTGCTCAATCTTTAGGTTTTTTTTTGTAGAATTCTGTGTGAAATTCACTTTTTATTCTGTTTTTTACTATTCTATACTTGGTAGCATATATAACAGCTATAAAAGCTGATTGTTTTCTGTGGTGTGTGTTATGAGATGTCTTGAGTTTGTGTTCTGAGATGTCTCTGTATTTGTGTTCCGAGATGTTTCTGTGTTTCCGAACATATATACAATTTTAACATAAAAAGCAGTGGCAGTCACAGTATTTTCAGAAATGAGACAGAGATGCCTACCAAAATATTTGCCTTAAAGGAACGTCCGTCCTGGGCATTCTTTGCCTTAAAGGAACGTCCGTCCTGGGCATTCATATTTTAAATTTACCAATATTGCATTTCCGGGCACAGAAATCTAGACTATTGGAATATCTGTCTCAACAGAAATCTAGACTATTGGAATATCTGTCTCAACAGAAATCTAGACTATTGGAATATCTGTCTCAACAGAAATCTAGACTATTGGAATATCTGTCTCAACAGAAATCTAGACTATTGGAATATCTGTCTCAACAGAAATCTAGACTATTGGAATATCTGTCTCAACAGAAATCTAGACTATTTGAATATCTGTCTCAACAGAAATCTAGACTATTGGAATATCTGTCTCATTGTTGTGATTTAAACAATTTTTTTTTACTTCATTCTCTTCCACCTAAAAAAAATTGCATCTGTATTTTAAAGATATCAGCTTCTGAATTCTTGATATATGAAATCAAAAACTAAATTTTCGTTTAAAATTTATGTGTATAAATAGACAAGTTCTGTGTTATAAGATAGTTTTTCATGTCTAGGCATAATGTTTGCAGGATCAATCAGCGGTTTGAAGTATAATATTTGATTAACATAATGTATCAATATGCTTTAAAAAATATCAGTAGTTTACACTTAAATAACTTGAAATACATGAAAAATATCTACAAAATGAAACAACAGATAGTATTACAAAAAGAGTATGTTGTTTATTTTGTCAATTAGGACGACGTCTATAGGTAACAGACTTTGATATAACATTCTTTTGATTAATTGGAGTTTGTCTGTTAGTTATTTAGACAAACAAATACAGACTATCGGTTGTTATCTATAACATTCCTTATCGTTTATTCAGAGAATAAACAGACGCCATTTATACATTTATAATATGGATCCTCGGTTTATGTATTAGATATAGTCTTCTCATATCTAAGTGGCGTCCGCCACGACGACATGAGACCACCATATCTAATTTGCATTAAAGTATTAAATAGTTATTTTATCTGTTCTCTGATTTTAAAAAGAGCAATTAGTTTTAATAAAACAGGAATAGTGTCATTATCCCAAATTTGTCAGATGCAGTAACACTTTCAGAAGATGTTTTGTATTAGATACACCAAGATATTATTGTCAATGCAGAATGGTATTTTTCAATAATTTAGGAAGGAGTCTTTCAGCGATTTGACAATATGTTATTGAAAAGCATGATAAATGCAGGGTATCCAATTTCTTTTAACGGCATTTTGGAATGTGGAATGAAACCTTAGTTGCGTCTATTTTTCTGTCATCAAATTGATACATTATCACTACTTTTGTATGGCAATATGAATCGCTGCACTATCTTGTCTTTTTCTTATTTAATTGTCAAAACATGAACTTTTTGCTGATAAATGATAACACTTTTATGTAATTACAAATGTACTCGAGAGGTATACGTCATTGAAACGGCAATTAACCTAATAACAGTAAAAACAGAAAAGATATATAGAGGTCAACATACGGTCTACAATAATAGTGTCATTCGTCCTGAATACAGACAATATGTTAAAAAATTGAGATAAAGGCTATCAACGATCTTTCATCAACACAAAATTCTTCGGAGTGCAAAAAGGCTAAGACATAAATGAAGTTTCTGACTTGAAACAGACATGTACATAAACAAGAATTGTTATTTAATACTGAATCTACCCATGATTAATACTAAAACTCCCCATTATTAATACTTAACCTCCCCGTTCTTAATACAACACCTTTCCATCGTTAATCATCGACTAATCCTCCCCATTATCTATACAAAACCTTTCTATCGTTAATCATCGACTAAACTTCCCCATTATTAATACAAAACCTTTCCATCGTTAATCATCGACTAAACTTCCCCATTATTAATACAAAACCTTTCCATCGCTAATCATCGACTAAACATCCCCATTATTAATACAAAACCTTTCCATCGTTAATCATCGACTTAACCTCCCCATTATTAATACAAAACCTTTCCATCGTTAATCATCGACTAAACTTCCCCATTATTAATACAAAACCTTTCCATCGTTATTCATCGACTAAACTTCCCCATTATTAATACAAAACCTTTCCATCGTTAATCATCGACTTAACCTCCCCATTATTAATACAAAACCTTTCCATCGTAAATCATCGACTAAACCTCATCATTATTAATACAAAACCTTTCCATCGTAAATCATCGACTAAACCTCCCCATTATTAATACAAAACCTTTCTATCGTTAATCATCGACTAAACCTCCCCATTATTAATAAAAAAAACTTTCCATCGTTAAACATCGACTAAACCTCCCCATTATTAATACAAAATCTTTTTATCGTTAATCATCGACTAAACCTCCCCATTATTAATATAAAAAAACTCCCCAATATTCATACTAAACCTCCCCATTATTAATACAAAAAAAGTCAAATCACAAAAATACTGAACTCCGAGGAAAATTCAAAAAGGAAAGTCCCTAATCAAATGGCAAAATCAAAAGCTCAAACACATCAAACGAATGGATAACAAATTTCATATTCCTGACTTGGTACAAGCATTTTCTTATGTAGAAAATGGTGGATTGAACCTGGTTTTATAGCTAGCTAAACCTTTCACTTGTATGACAGTTGCATCAAATTCCATTATATTGACAACGATGCGTGAACAAAACAAACAGACACAAAAGGTAAAAATGTCAAAAATAGGGGTACAGCAGTCAACATTGTGTTATCATCATAATCACTATAAAAACAAACAAATATAACAAAGAAGCACAAAAAGGCATACATCAAATTTAACAAACTCATTTTGCTTTTTTACAAAACCTCCCCATTATAAATCCCATTATAAATATCAGTCAGAATATCAAAGATATACAGAAAACATATTTACTCTATATAATATTTGTTTTTCAGAGGACAAAAGCATAAAAATTAATATTATAGTAAAATAGTACTTATATTTTAATGTATAAGCAAACGACAGACCTTATTAAACCATTTCAATGTGACACCACCTTTCTATATTTATCCCTTTTTACACTTTTACATCGTCTTCTGCATTTCCTGAATTCACTGTTTTTATGAATTGGAGGGCGATATTTATGTAGATGAACAAAAATTTAATGATATACTGTTTGGAAAAATAGATTAAAAATCATTAATTGAGATATGACAGGACAGAACAGAATCCAAATGTCTATTTAAAGGACTTATGCATGTTAGAGGTGTCTTCACATATCTCAAATTTGTAAAGATGATGAAATAGGATAATTTAAATTATAAAGATTCGTAATTGTTGAATCCTTTGGTTATTTGATCTACAATCTTTGAAATTTCTTTAATTTTTTTGTCTTTTTTCTAACTTATCAACCGTATTATATGTTATATCAGAGACATATATTACCAGTATTAGTGATTATAGTATTATATGTCTCTGTATACCATCACAATTAAATCACATGTCATGGATATGTACACCTCTGAAAAAGGATTAAGATTTTAGTCATAGAGATGATATGAGGTGCAAGTACTCTCTGAACACGAATATTTGGACGATTTACTCTGTAGATATCGCTGGAATAGACCTAGAAATGTAGCAACAATTATGATCATAAAGTTCAGAGTTCGCTTGCCTATTATGATACCATATGTTATTAATGTAAATAATTTAGTTTATTACAAAGTTCACGATCTTTGACGTATAAATAAATATCTGATATTAATATAAACAATAGCACCCTGTCTTGGATAGCTATACTAATTACAGATCTATAAACACGACTTCTTCTTTGATTCTGAAGTGATGCCAACGAGAAAATGAATCCTATTCAATAAATAAATTATATATTTTGCTAACTTTATTACAAGAAATAAAGATTTCATCATCTTTTATTAGGGAACACTTACCATTATCAACATTGTTTACATATACATCTGATGAAATAGAAGATCACTGTTTAACAATAACATTGATGACCGATCGTTTGGGGAATGCTGAAATATTCATGAATTCAATGTATATATAATGTTTTGGAGATATCAAATTGTTTTTGATGAAGTATCATGTGTTCATAAAGGAAAGAGAAAGAGAAAAAAATGCATTTTTATACTTGCACCTGCTAACTTTTTTTTTAAACAGACGTACTTGTAAACATTATTTTGTTACTTAGTTTCATTATACAATGCAGTCTATTACATCACAGTTACAATGCTATGCAGATGAATTATATCTCTAATTGATAATTCATTTGCAGTATTCAAAAAACGTTCACGAACACTAAAAAGAGAAATAAAAGAAAAACGTGTCCCCCGGCCCCCTGTATTTCAGTTGATTTTGAAGTTCGATATCTATTGAACTTTTCACCGGCTTTCAAAAGCTTTTAACTTATAAGTGAAGGGACAAGACAAGACAAGACAATATTTTATTTGAGTCTTTCCTCTTATAAAACATTTACATAACATTACAACTTCAAATATAAAACAAGAGCCACTCTAAAAAGAGTTATGAGAGACTATAAAAATAATATATAAATTCACATATAATTATATATATAAACATAAAATATTAAACATAAAACATAATAAAAGTATAAGAAGGGAGTGGAAAACATGTTGTCCCAATTAACGCTCCACTGCATGAGTATTTTTTGGCGATAGATAATTGGTATTACACAGAGTTTTAACACCTCATATAACTTGAATCTTGCATATACTGATATTATTAGTTTGGCTTACTTGGTGGTACACGTTTACTCAGACATAAATGCCACATGCATGTCCACAATTTTCCATTCTACATTATCATTGCACGGTTCATTTTGTCTGTGACGATGCCACCGTCTTTACTTCATAAGAATGTATAATATATAAAAGGAATCGCTAAAATGCCTACCACAACACACCACTTCTATCACAAACAACCCATTAAAACAGACCTTAAAAACAAAGACAAACAAACATCGTATAAAAACAACAACAAACAAACATAAAAATAAGAAGATGTGGTATGATTGCCAATAAGACAACTCTCCTCCAAAGATTAAATGACTTAGAAGTTAACAGATATAGGTCACCGTACGGTCTTCAACAATGAGCAAAACCCATACCGCATAATCAACTATAAAAAGCCTGTAGTTCAGTGGTTGTCGTTGGTTCATGTCGGTCATATTTCTTTTTCGTAAATTGTTTTGTTATAAATTTGGCTGTTAGTTTACTAAATTGAATTGTTTCATATTTTTTATTTCGGGGCCTTTTATAGCTGACTATAAGGTATGGGTTTTCACATTGTTGAAGGCCGTACGGTTGCCTATAATTGCTTACATCCACTTCATTTGAACTTTGGTGGATAGTTGTCTCATTGCCATCATACCTCATCTCCTTATTTTTATATCAACGACCTGATTTATGTACAAAAAAATCATCGGAAAACACATATGATATACAGCAACAAACGACAACCTGAATTGGGACAGGAACATACAGAATGTGGCGGGATGAAAGTACTTGGCTGGCGTATAAACGTGTATAAGCAAAAACAAACTGTTTGTATATGCCACTATGCACTGAGTCGGTACCGCTGCTGATGGACTATCAGTCCCCGATATAGTGGTAAGTGATTTAGTATTAGAATGTTTAAACTGATATACTTTGTTTGCACATTTCTAGTTCACACTAGTTATAACTAGAACTTAATTGTGCTAAAACTATGTTTGCGACTCCCTCATGCAAAGGTGAATTTACAAGTCAGTTGTCTGCTCTGTAGAGACCACCGAACAATTAATGATATTATTTGTTTTCAATTTTATTGTCCGAGATTTCCCAAGAAAGCTTCTTCCAGAAGCAGATGTCCTGTGCATAGAAATATGTATCATATGCTTTTGAATACTAGTATATGATGTATGCTGCTTAATTTGACTAACTATGTCATGACTTCCACAATGTGTCAATGTCTTATCTTACTAGAAACACATTCAGTAATAGTTGTAACATGTCCCATGTATCTGTCATTATTTCATATTTAGCCATGTATAAGGACTTGACACTTGCTGTTTTCTTTGACTTTCGAAATGCATGACGGTGATACATGCAAGGCAGGATATGCTTACTGTAACCTGACCTTACTTCTTTGGAGTAATTGATGTTTGTGAATCTGTATACTATTTTGTATGCTTAGTGGGTTGCTCAATTTGGTTACAACCCAATTAAAACAACTGTAGTATAAAAACCAGGAGATTTTGTATGATTGCCAATGAAGCAACTATCTACCAGAGTTCAAATAGCCATGAATATAAGCATTTATAGTAACTGATTTTCTTCTTATATACACAAATCATATTTAGCAATAATTTATTGAAATAAAATATTGTGTGATCCTTCGTTATAATAAACAAAACTTGTACCAATTCATTTTCTGGTAAAGAAATTATTTTGAATTTATCAAACAAAACATAGTAAACACTGTTTTGTGTTTGATTTTTATCTTGCAAAAACATTTCAAAGATATATCTAGAGGGTTTTATTTATTATCATTTTATAAATGTGATTAATTATGTTGTGTAGCATTAAATCTTTACTTGTTTAGATAAGGCTCATCCTAAAGCAAAATGTATTTCTTAATTATAAATATATTGTACTTGACTGACCATACTCATTATAGTCGCTGATGTACTACAAATCTTAACAGTAGTTTCTTACACAAATATCCGATTTTAAAGTATATGCATATAATATATTATATGTCAAAGATGAAGTATTTTGGAATTATTGTTGCCCTTTAAAGTTTGATATCTTTTTTCAAATATTATTTTATTACTCATAACAACGATGATTTTTTTCCTGCATGATATCAAAGTATGAATAGTTGCATCGTTTAAAAGAAATCGGAAAAATCTATCACATCTGACAAAAAAAATCTTAGTTTAACATCGCCTCAAATCTGTTGTAAAATAGCATGAACAAATGCATGCAAATTGAGATATATACACACAATGAATATATATATATATGTTTAAAGATATACATTGATTTGATAGAAAATTATGTGTTACGTCAGCCTGAATACTGATAAAGAAATTGTTTCATTCGAATTATCTCATAACGACAAAGATCTGCCTTGAGGCTGTGAAGTTTTTCATCATTTTACAAATAAATAATAAATCTCACCATATTGATAATAAATCATCTTTAGGGAATATGCAATTAGAAAGATGCCACCTGTTTTATATATCTTAAACCAGAGACATATGATACAATTATTATTTTTATTATATGTCTCTGCTTAAACTAACAATTTTCACTGTGAATTTCCTCTATCTGATTATTTTTTGTATTAATCATAACAGGTGCATGCAAATCATATAATTCTATTATATAACATTATTTAGATATTCATACTCTTAAGAAGCTCTTTGCGTTACACGCATGAAATCATATTGATTCATGTGCATAAATTTTGAGCATAATTTTACTGATTCGTGAAATTGTTATCTCCTGTGCATAAATTATAAATATCATGCGTCGTCCTGTATAAATCTCTGAGAAGGTGATCCGCTTAAGAGTTTAGTCCTGTATAAATCCCTGAGAAGGTGATCATCTTTAGAGGTTGGTCCTGTATAATTCTGAAAAGGTGATCAGCTTTAGAGGTTAGTCCTGTATAAATCTAATAAGGTGATCATCTTAAGAGGTAAGTCCTTTATAAATCTCTGAGAAGGCGATCAGCTTTAGAGGTTGGTCCTGTATAAATCCGAGAAGATGACCAGCTTAAGAGTTCAATCCTGTATAAATCTGAAAAGGTAGTCAGCTATAGAGTTTAGTCCTGTATAAATCTGAGAAGGTGATCAGCTTTAGAGGTTGGTCCTGTATAATTCTGAAAAGGTGATCAGCTTTAGAGGTTAGTCCTGTATGAATCTAATAAGGTGATCATCTTAAGAGGTTAGTCCTTTATAAATCTCTGAGAAGGTGATCAGCTTTAGAGGTTGGTCCTGTATAAATCTGAGAAGATGACCAGCTTTAGAGTTCAATCCTGTATAAATCTGAAAAGGTAGTCAGCTATAGAGTTTAGTCCTGTATAAATCTGAGAAGGTGATCAGTTTTAGAGGTTAGTCCTGTATAAATCTCTGAGAAGGTGATCAGTTTTAGAGGTTAGTCCTGTATAAATCTCTGAGAAGGTGATCAGCTTTAGAGGTTAGTCCTGTATAAATCTCTGAGAAGGTGATCAGCTTTAGAGGTTGACCATGTATAAATCTAAGATGAGAGCTTTAGAGGACGACCCCGCATAAATCTGAGGAGGCGACCTTTAGAGGATGGCCATGTATAAATCTGAGATCTGAGCTTTAGAAGATGACCCTTTATAAATCTGAGGTGGCGACCTTCCGAGGATGGCCATGTATAAATCTGAGATCTGAGCTTTAGAGGTTGACCTTGCATAAATCTGAGATGTGAGCTTTTGAAGATGGCCCCTTTTAAATTAGAGTTGTGAGGCTTAGAGGTTGGCCGTTTATAAATCTGAGATGTGAGCTTTAGAGGATTACCCCGTATAAATCTGATATGTGAGGTTTTGAGGTTGGCCCTTAATAAATCTGAGATGTGACCTTTAGAGGATGGCCCGTATGAATCTGAGGAGGCGACCTTTGGAGGATGGCCATGTAGAAACCTGAGATCTGAGCTTAAGAGGACGACCCCGTATAAATCTGAGGAGGCGACCTTTAGAGGATGGCCATGTATAAATCTGATATGTGAGCGTTAAAGAGGTTGACCCTGTATACATGTGAGCTTTAGATGTTGGTCCTTTATAAATCTGAGAAGGTGATCAGCTTTAGATGTTGACCCTGTATAATTCTGAGAAGGTGATCAGCTTTAGAGGTTGACCATGTATAAATCTAAGATGAGAGCTTTAGAGGACGACCCCGTACGAACTTTAGAGGATGGTCATGTATAAATCTGAGATCTGAGCTTTAGAAGATGACCCTTTATAAATCCGAGGTGGCGACTTTCAGAGGATGGCCATGTATAAATCTGAAATGTGAGATTTAGAGGTTGGCCGTTTTTAAATCTGAGATGTGAGCTTTAGAGGATGGCGCCGTATAAATTTGATATGTGAGGTTTAGAGGTTGGCCATTAATAAATCTGAGATGTGACCTTTAGAGGATGGCCCGTATAAATCTGGGATGTGAGCTTTCGAAGATGACCCCGTATAAATCTGAGTAGGTGACCTTTAGGGGATGGCCATGTATAAATCTGAGATAGGAGCTTTATAGGTTAACCCCGTATAAATCTGAGATGGTGAACTTCAGAGGTTGGCCCTATATAAATCTGAGAAGGTTAGCTTTAGAAGATGGACTCGTATAAATCTTAGATGTGAGCTTTAGAGGATTGCCCCGTATAAATCAGATATTAGAGATTTATAGAGGTTGACCCTGTATACATCTGTGATGTGTGCTTTAGAGGTTTTCCCTGTAAAAATCTGAGATGTGAGATTATGAGGTTGGTCCCGTATAAATCTGAGAAGGTGAGCTTCAGAGAATGGTCATGTATAAATCTGACATGTGAGCTTTAGAGGATATCCTCGTTTAAATCTGAGAAGGCAACCTTTAGAGGGTGGCCATATATAAATCTGAGGAGGCGAGTCTAAGTACTCTTAGAGGCTGTGTCTGTATAAATGTGAGAAGGAGAGCTTTATAGGATTCAATATTTCTTCTTTTTTTATTTTTTGGCACGTAAAGGGCTTCACGTATGAATTTGAGAAGATAATCTTTTGTTTTATCATAAATTATATAGTTACAAAAGTGTTATAGTATTATCGGAGCGATCATTTTCTTTGAAAAGCCCCTAATATGAGAAAAATTAAATGTACTAGTAGTTTGCATTAGTTTTTCTCGATTTGGTTACATAAAGACTTTATTTATCATTTTGTTAGTAACATTAAATATTGTAAATTTGCATTCAACTCATTCTTATCAAAAGGAAAAGATTTATTAAACACTTCATGTCTGAAAGTTAACATTGAAATCTACACATGACAATGGCTGCTAAGAAGTTCTTTTATAAAATAATGAACATTTTCAAGTGTGAACTATTCTAAGGATCAAATACGTGTCTCTAATATGATGTAATAGCAATGTAAATATGTCTTCGTTATATCTACTCGAACTTAAAACATCAAAAGTGTGCAGAATTATTAATGCAAACATTGTAGACTTTGTAAATATTATACGTATTCATATTTAATTACAGTTTCTTTTAAGCAAATATTTAAATCTATGTTTAAAAATTATCACTTTTTTTGTAACATTGAAAATACTATTTGATGATTATTGTTTGTTTGTAGTTATTGTACGCTTTAAGATTGATACAAAAATATTTATAAACCTCATAAAACTATTTGACTACGAATTCAAAACCATTTTTAAGTCAACCAAATTTTTCAATTTTCACAGCTCTCTAAATATTATAGCTGGAGTCAAATTCAAATTCATGAGAAACATATACATTCTGAATTGAACATATATCGCCTTTCTATATGATCTATATGCTTATTTTCAAACCGTGTTTAAAATCCTGTTGTGACATATGAGGTTCCGGAAGTCGAGTCCTTCTGAAAATAGCACTATTGTTTTCTAAAAACTTTAATTAAGCACACTATGAAGCACATCTACCATAAACTACAAATATATCTCGTCATGCGTGCTACAGTAGTAAAAATAACTATATTTTTTTTGTAGATCATAGGGTTATTTAATATTATGCAGTTCGATTCGATCTCTCAAATTACGCCAGTTCTCATTATTTTAGATTTGAATCAAAGTACCGTTAATTCATGCAAGTATTTAATTGGCGTTTGGTGTGTAGATAAACAACAGGGTTGACAAAAGATATCTGTTGACAGATTTATTCGATATTCTGTGCAATATGTATGCATAATTCCTATTAAAATTCAAAGCATGAATATAGTCAATAACGAACCAGAGAGATGTATGGTTGATCAACCAATCGTTAGCAATAGAGCTTAGTTAGGATTTGTTGGTAAATTCTGCAGTCTATTATAGCGTATAACTGTCATGATGCTATAAGTGATGGTTTTCTATAGAATCCGATACATCATCGCGGTCAATAGACAGGATATTGATTGTCGCACCTGTTAACGTGCTATATATTATCGTTATTTACAGTTATCACTTATTTATTAAGATAACAATTACTTTTACAAACACTTAATTATCTAAGTCAATAGTATTGTTATTAACCTTTCTCGTTACGTAACCCAGGAAACAATAATGAACACATCATTTCAATGGTATATATACAAAGGTACTTGTCAACTATTCCAATCAAGAAATAGATAGTGAAAGAAAGAACTGATTTATCTTAAATGCTCGGAAGAAATACAAATTAAAACGTAGTTAATAGTTTGTGGTTTGTTAAAATGATATAATTCATTTGTTATCAGAAGAAAATACTTCATAGTAATAATGAATGTGTTACGTCTGTTATACTGATTATGACATTTTATTTTGCAGTAAGGTATATTTCATTTTTTGTAATCTGTTGAATATATCCAAAATGTGAACACAACAATTTCAATAAACATTTACTTGTGAAAAGACGACTCGTGATTGATTTCCTGTTAATGGCCCTCAAGAGCACGTGATTTACTCCAAATAGATTAATTAATGGACAGCACATCCTCATTTGTATTCAGACTGTAACAGACCTTATAGATTTAACCGATTTCATCAAAGATAATTGACGTGGCTTTCTATGTGTAATGCTTATTAAATTTTTTAACAATTTTGTAAATGGACCGATATACTGATGAATAATAACCTTATTTTTGACGTTACTTACATTATTATTTTGCACAAATACTAAAACTTGATTTTATCGTCGTTTCTCTTGAAGCCTTGACAATTAATCTTCGAAAAGATTTTATCGACACCATGTATGGTTTATTGAGAGATGATATAAACCCTTTACAAAGTGAATAAAGATAACAAAGAGACATACAAACTCATAAGTCGAAGACAAACTGATAACGCCATGGCAAAAAAGAAAGACGACGAAGGAACAAGCAACAATCTACAAACACAACCTAGAAAAAATAAAGACTGAGTAACACGAGCCCCACCAGAAACTCGGGGAGACCTAAGATGTTCCGGGAGGATAAACAGATCCTGCTCCACATGTGTCACCCGTCGTGTTGCCCGTGTAAGTACAAAGATATTACGTCTTATTCGGTAATTTCACATTCGAGGTAAGTAGACGGAGCTGTGGTCAAGAAAATTGAAACATATCCATCGTCGTCTGTCAAACAAACAAGCATTCCATAACGGTCAACAAACTCGTGATGGCGTCCGTTAAATTTTCAAGGGATGGCTAAACTTTACCACTTGGAAACCCGTGGTTGAATATTTGTATAATACAATACATTTAGATAATAGTCGAATTGAACCGATCAAAATCAACTTTTGATGAAGATGAAAGAAAATTAAGGGTTGGAATTTAACTCTGTGTAAAAAATAAAAATTCATCAGCTCAGAATTCATAAAAAATGAAATAATAAGTTATGAACAGAGGTACTGACCACTGAGCATATTATACCCCCGATGACTAACAGTCCGGTAGAAGCACTAAATACTAGACAGAGGATATAATTCGACACTAACAGTCCAGCAGAGGTACTCGCTGATGAACAGATTATACCATTAGAGACTAACAGTCAAGTAGAAGCACTAAATACTAGACAGAGGATATAATTCGACACTAACAGTTCAACAGAGGTACTCGCTGATGAACAGATTATACCATTAGAGACTAACAGTCAGGTAGAAGCACTAAATACTAGACAGAGGATATAATTCGACACTAACAGTTCAACAGAGGTACTCGCTGATGAACAGATTATACCATTAGAGACTAACAGTCCGACAGAAGAACTCACTACCTGGCAGGTGATACTCTTGATGACTAACAGTCCAGAAGAGGCAGTCACTGCTAGGCAGATGATACTCTTAAGGACTATCATTCCAGAAGGGGCAGTCACTGCTAGGTAGGTGATACTCTAAATTGATGACTAACAGTCCAGAAGAGGCAGTCACTGCTAGGCAGGTGATACTCATGAGGACTATCATTCCAGAAGAGGCAGTCACTGCTAGGCAGATGATGCTCTTGAGGACTGACAGTCCAGAAGAGGCAGTCACTGCTAGGCAGGTGATACTCCTGAGGACTAACAGTCCAGAAGAGACAATCGCTGCTAGGCAGGTGATACTCTAGAGGACTAACAGTCCAGAAGAGGCAGTCGCTGCTAGGCAGGTGATACTCTTGAGGACTATCATTCCAGAATAGGCAGTCATTGCTAGGCAGGTGATACCCTATATGAATGACAGTCGTTTATTTGTACCTATATGAAATAAAATGTGGTATGATTGCCAATGAAACAACTATCAGCTAACAAAGGACATTGGAAAAACGAAAACAATGGGACCTATGACAGAATAAGAATAACTCTGATAATACTTTCGCTGTTTTAAGAGTGATCGCTAGTCTTGATTTTGACTATTTGTCGGATATTCGAAAATGTATATACATAGAATTGAGAATGGAAACGGGGAATGTGTCAAAGAGAAAACAACCCGACCAAAGAGCAGAAAACAGCCCAAGGCCACCAATGGGTCTTCTACACAGCGAGAAAATCACGCACCGAGAGGCAGGCTTCAGCTGGTCCCTAAACAAAAACGTGTACTAGTTATGTCTAAGTGTGTTTTATGTTCAGGTGATTAATCGTTTCGTCTTTTAAAAAGTAACACATCATTATCAATCAGTATTGAAGTGATGTGAAAACAACTAGGAATGTGGTAAGCTAGGAATGTGGTAAGTTTTTATGATGTTTCTGTTTTGTCTATAATTTCACAAGAAATATAACAAATGTAGAACCTCAGAAGTGATTTTTCAGTTGCAACATAAAATATCGGATTCCAGATAATATACCAGTATACACAATGTTTGGAATTTGGTAAAAAATGTTAATAATAATAAATTTTGTTTATCTAACCCTCTTATTGTGTTTTATTTCCATAGAAAATGGTGTATACCGTTTGAAACTTTATAATATAGCATTTGCATTAAAATAAATAATTGTTTATTTATTATTAACCTATTTGATGACACTTACAATTAATCCACCGCATTATGGTTGTTTTCGATTTGTTTCTTATATAACATTAGTTGTTAGACTTCATCATAATTATAAAGATCAGATCCAAACAGCCGGTTTATCGAATAAGAAACATCACCTCTATGGACATTTATGATAGTTACAAACATTTTGCTTGTACTGTCAGTTGGTGATAACGACTACGTATATGTTGTATGATACTTGTATCCCCGCCATGTTTCGTTGGAATATGACAAAATGGAATGTACTTGAATCAATGATGGAAAAAAACAGTGAGATATCAAATTGTTTAAAATTTATATTAGTTATAATTTTATTGATTTTTTTAATTATTAAGTAAAATCATTTCAATAAATAATAAAATGTTTCAACATCACTTGATTGCGTATGAAAAGGGAAAAATAAATTCAAATTTGATTTTTATTTTATTATAAGCCAAAGATGGGTATCCATTTTTTTTTATTTCCAACATGAAGTTTGATACCCCTCTTACTTCATTGCACTGGATTGGTAGGCAGGTGTAGAACATACACATATTCTATCTATACATGCATGTATTTTTTTGCTCCTGTCCCAAGTCAGGAGCCTCTGGCCTTTGTTAGTCTTGTATGATTTTTAATTTTTGTTCATTTATATGTTTTGGAGTTTAGTATGACATCCATTATCACTGAACTAGTACACATTTTTTTAGGGGCCAGATAAAGCACGCCTCCGGGTGCGGGATTTTTTCGCTGTGTTGAAGACCCATTGGTGGCCTTCGGCTGTTTTCTGCTCTTTGGTCGGGTTGTTGTCTCTTTGACACATTCCCCATTTCAATTCTCAATTTTATGTATTTTTCTCGAATATCCGACAAATAGTCAAAAACAAGACTAGCGATCACTCTTTAAACTTTTTCAAGTATAATATTTTCGGATGAAATGATGATATTTATCGATATTCACAAGCTATTTGAAATGGAACATTATGCGCCTTATCAAATGGGCGACGTCTTGTTAATGTAGTTTCTGATGATGAATGAAATATGTTAAATGAAATATGTTTTTTATAGTTTATAGAATAAGCGTTGCATTGTTTATTGTCAGATAAAATGTATGATGCATTGGTTTAGGTTTTATTGAGATACGTTAAGAAATTCATCATGCTTCGTGTTTCAATCCTTAGTACCATGCTGTTTAATATTATAAAAAAGGACGGTAAAAGATTTTTCTAGATGCTGTAAATTCAATTATATTTATGTATCGAATAATATTTCCACAAATGTTTTTGTTCAAACCAATTAATAGTTTACTTCAACAGAGATTAATATAGATCGGATAGTTGTGCCAACAAGATATCTTTGACAATAATGCCAACAAGATATCTTCTACGGTTGTGCAAACAATATATCGTCTACTATCGTGCCAACAAGATATCTTCTACTATTATGCCAATAAGATATCTTCTACTATTGTGCCAACAATATATCGTCTACTATCGTGCCAACAAGACATAGTCTACTATCGTGCCAACAAGATATCTTCTACTATCGTGCCAACAAGATTTCTTCTACTTTTGT
Source organism: Mytilus californianus (assembly GCF_021869535.1). Classification (NCBI taxonomy): domain Eukaryota; kingdom Metazoa; phylum Mollusca; class Bivalvia; order Mytilida; family Mytilidae; genus Mytilus; species Mytilus californianus. Next base: position 6,202,833 of record NW_026262679.1, on the reverse strand, counting down.
TTCCAACAATATATCGTCTTCTATCGTGCCAACAAGATATCTTCTATTATCGTGCAAATAAGATATCTTCTACTTTTGTTTCCAACAAGATATCTTCTACTATCGTGCCAACAAGATTTCTTCTACTTTTGTTTCCACAAGATATCTTCTACTATCGTGCCAACAAGATTTCTTCTACTTTTGTTTCCAACAAGATATCTTCTACTATCGTGCCAACAAGATTTCTTCTACTTTTGTTTCCAACAAGATATCTTCTACTATCGTGCCAACAAGATATCTTCTATTATCGTGCAAATAAGATATCTTCTTCTATTGTTCCAACAAGATTTCTTCTATCTTGCCAACAAGATATCTTCTACTCTCGTGCCATCAATATATCTTCTGCTATCGTGCCAACAACATATCTTCAACTATCGTGCCAACAAGATATCTTCTACCATTGTTCCAACAAGATATCTTCTATCTTGCCTACAAGATATCTTCTACTATCGTACCATCAAGATATCTTCTACTATCGTGCCAACAAAATATCGTCTATTATCGTGCAATTAAGTTATCTTCTTCTATCGTGCCAACAAAATATCTTCTACTATCGTGCCAACAAGATATATTCTACTATGGTTCCAACAAGATATCTTCTACTATCGTGCCTACAAGATATCTTTTACTATCGTGCCTACAAGATATCTTCTACTATCGTTCCATCAAGATATATTCTACTTTGGTTCCAACAAGATATCTTTTACTATCGTGCCTACAAGATATCTTCTACTATTATGCCAATAAGATATCTTCTACTATTGTGCCAACAATATATCGTCTGCTATCGTGCCAACAAGACATAGTCTACTATCGTGCCAACAAGATATCTTCTACTATCGTGCCAACAAGATTTCTTCTACTTTTGTTTCCAACAAGATATCGTCTTCTATCGTGCCAACAAGATATCTTCTATTATCGTGCAAATAAGATATCTTCTACTTTTGTTTCCAACAAGATATCTTCTACTATCGTGCCAACAAGATTTCTTCTACTTTTGTTTCCAACAAGATATCTTCTACTATCGTGCCAACAAGATTTCTTCTACTTTTGTTTCCAACAAGATATCTTCTACTATCGTGCCAACAAGATATCTTCTATTATCGTGCAAATAAGATATCTTCTTCTATTGTTCCAACAAGATTTCTTCTATCTTGCCAACAAGATATCTTCTACTCTCGTGCCATCAATATATCTTCTGCTATCGTGCCAACAACATATCTTCAACTATCGTGCCAACAAGATATCTTCTACCATTGTTCCAACAAGATATCTTCTATCTTGCCTACAAGATATCTTCTACTATCGTACCATCAAGATATCTTCTTCTATCGTGCCAACAAAATATCGTCTATTATCGTGCAATTAAGTTATCTTCTTCTATCGTGCCAACAAAATATCTTCTACTATCGTGCCAACAAGATATATTCTACTATGGTTCCAACAAGATATCTTCTACTATCGTGCCTACAAGATATCTTTTACTATCGTGCCTACAAGATATCTTCTACTATCGTTCCATCAAGATATATTCTACTTTGGTTCCAACAAGATATCTTCTGCTATCGTGCCTACAAGATATCTTCTACTATCGTGCCAACAAGATATCTTCTACTATTATGCCAATAAGATATCTTCTACTATTGTGCCAACAATATATCGTCTACTATCGTGCCAACAAGACATAGTCTACTATTGTGCCAACAAGATATCTTCTACTATCGTGCCAACAAGATTTCTTCTACTTTTGTTTCCAACAAGATATCGTCTTCTATCGTGCCAACAAGATATCTTCTATTATCGTGCAAATAAGATATCTTCTACTTTTGTTTCCAACAAGATATCTTCTACTATCGTGCCAACAAGATTTCTTCTACTTTTGTTTCCAACAAGATATCTTCTACTATCGTGCCAACAAGATTTCTTCTACTTTTGTTTCCAACAAGATATCTTCTACTATCGTGCCAACAAGATTTCTTCTACTTTTGTTTCCAACAAGATATCTTCTACTATCGTGCCAACAAGATATCTTCTATTATCGTGCAAATAAGATATCTTCTTCTATTGTTCCAACAAGATTTCTTCTATCTTGCCAACAAGATATCTTCTACTCTCGTGCCATCAATATATCTTCTGCTATCGTGCCAACAACATATCTTCAACTATCGTGCCAACAAGATATCTTCTACCATTGTTCCAACAAGATATCTTCTATCTTGCCTACAAGATATCTTCTACTATCGTACCATCAAGATATCTTCTACTATCGTGCCAACAAAATATCGTCTATTATCGTGCAATTAAGTTATCTTCTTCTATCGTTCCAACAAAATATCTTCTACTATCGTGCCAACAAGATATATTCTACTATGGTTCCAACAAGATATCTTCTACTATCGTGCCTACAAGATATCTTTTACTATCGTGCCTACAAGATATCTTCTACTATCGTTCCATCAAGATATATTCTACTTTGGTTCCAACAAGATATCTTCTACTATCGTGCATACAAGATATCTTCTACTATCGTGCCAACAAGATATCTTCTACTATTATGCCAATAAGATATCTTCTACTATTGTGCCAACAATATATCGTCTACTATCGTGCCAACAAGACATAGTCTACTATTGTGCCAACAAGATATCTTCTACTATCGTGCCAACAAGATTTCTTCTACTTTTGTTTCCAACAAGATATCGTCTTCTATCATGCCAACAAGATATCTTCTATTATCGTGCAAATAAGATATCTTCTACTTTTGTTTCCAACAAGATATCTTCTACTATCGTGCCAACAAGATTTCTTCTACTTTTGTTTCCAACAAGATATCTTCTACTATCGTGCCAACAAGATTTCTTCTACTTTTGTTTCCAACAAGATATCTTCTACTATCGTGCCAACAAGATTTCTTCTACTTTTGTTTCCAACAAGATATCTTCTACTATCGTGCCAACAAGATATCTTCTATTATCGTGCAAATAAGATATCTTCTTCTATTGTTCCAACAAGATTTCTTCTATCTTGCCAATAAGATATCTTCTACTCTCGTGCCATCAATATATCTTCTGCTATCGTGCCAACAACATATCTTCAACTATCGTGCCAACAAGACATCTTCTACTATCGTACCATCAAGATATCTTCTACTATCGTGCCTACAAGATATCTTTTACTATCGTGCCTACAAGATATCTTCTACTATCGTTCCATCAAGATATATTCTACTTTGGTTCCAACAAGATATCTTCTACTATCGTGCCTACAAGATATCTTCTACTATTATGCCAATAAGATATCTTCTACTATTGTGCCAACAATATATCGTCTACTATCGTGCCAACAAGACATAGTCTACTATCGTGCCAACAAGATATCTTCTACTATCGTGCCAACAAGATTTCTTCTACTTTTGTTTCCAACAAGATATCGTCTTCTATCGTGCCAACAAGATATCTTCTATTATCGTGCAAATAAGATATCTTCTACTTTTGTTTCCAACAAGATATCTTCTACTATCGTGCCAACAAGATTTCTTCTACTTTTGTTTCCAACAAGATATCTTCTACTATCGTGCCAACAAGATTTCTTCTACTTTTGTTTCCAACAAGATATGTTCTACTATCGTGCCAACAAGATTTCTTCTACTTTTGTTTCCAACAAGATATCTTCTACTATCGTGCCAACAAGATATCTTCTATTATCGTGCAAATAAGATATCTTCTTCTATTGTTCCAACAAGATTTCTTCTATCTTGCCAATAAGATATCTTCTACTCTCGTGCCATCAATATATCTTCTGCTATCGTGCCAACAACATATCTTCAACTATCGTGCCAACAAGACATCTTCTACCATTGTTCCAACAAGATATCTTCTATCAAGCCTACAAGATATCTTCTACTATCGTACCATCAAGATATTATCTACTATCGTGCCAACAAAATATCGTCTATTATCCTGCAATCAAGTTATCTTCTTCTATCGTGCCAACAAAATATCTTCTACTATCGTGCCAACAAGATATATTCTACTATGGTTCCAACAAGATATCTTCTACTATCGTGCCTACAAGATATCTTTTACTATCGTGCCTACAAGATATCTTCTACTATCGTTCCATCAAGATATCTTCTACTTTGGTTCCAACAAGATATCTTCTACTATCGTGCCTACAAGATATCTTCTACTATCGTGCCAACAAAATATCTTCTACTATCGTTCCAACAAGATATATTCTACTTTGGTTCCAACAAGATATCTTCTACTATCGTGCCTACAATATATCTTCTACTCTCCTGCCTACAAGATATCTTCTACTATAGTGCCAACAAGATATCTTCTACCATTGTTCCAACAAGATATCTTCTATCTTGCCTACAAGATATCTTCTACTATCGTTCCATCAAGATATCTTCTACTATAGTTCCATCAAGATATCTTCTATTATCGTGCCATCAAGATATCTTATTCTATCGTGCCAACAAGATATCGTCCATTATCGTGTCATCAAGATATCTTCTGCTATCGTGCCAACAAGATATCTTGTACTATCGTGCCAACAAGATATCTTCTATTATCGTGCCAACAAGTTATCGTTTTCTATCGTTTAAATAAGATATCTTCTATTATCTGGCAAAACAGATATCTTCTATTATCTGGCAAAACAGATATCTTGTACTATTGTTTTAGCAAGATATCTTCTGCAATCTTGCCAACAAGATATCTTCTACTCTCGTGCATACAAGATATCTTCCACTATCATTCCATTAAGATATCTTCTACTATCTTAACATCAAGATATCTTCTACTATCGTGCCAACAAGATATCGTTTATTATCGTGCCATCAAGATATATCTTCTGCTATCGTGCCATCAAGATATCTTCCGCTATCGTGCCAACAAGATATCTTCAACTATCGTGCCTACAAGATATTTTCTACTATTGTTCAAACAAGATATCTTTTTCTATCTTGTATGGTGGCCTATTTCTGCCATCGAGATAAATCTGAGTTGACATAATTTATCTCGATAAGTCAACATAAATCAGGTATTTTGACGACTTATCAGGATTTTATCTCGACAAGTCATGAAACTTTTTCCCAATTTATCTAGATAATTGTTCAAGATAATTATACAGTTATCGTGATTATTTTATGCCAATGCCAATTTGTAGCATCGACATAAAGAATAGTCGTGATAGAAGTTTAATGTATTTAAACTAAAAGAACGACTTTGACGCTAATTTCCGCGAAAAACTTGAGATATTATCTCAACAATTAACGATATTTTAGTTATTTCGAGTGATAAGATAAAATATCGTATATTGTTGAGATAATATCTCGAGTTTTTCTCGAAAATTGGCGTCAAAGTCGTTCTATTTGTTTAAAAACTTTAAACTTCTATTACGACTATTATTTATGTCGATGCTACAAATTGGCATTGGCATAAGAAAAAACATGATAACCGGATAATTATCTTGACCAGTTAAAAAAATTATCTAGATAAATTGTGAAAAGATTTCTTGTCGAGATAAAGTCCGTATAAGTCGTCAAAATACCTATTTTATGTTGACTTATCGAGATAAATTATGTCAACTCAAATTTATCTCGATGGTAGAAATAGACTTCCATACTTCTACTATCGTTCTATAAAGATATCTTCTACTATCGTGCCAACAAGATATCTGTTACTATCGTTCGATCAAGATATCTTCTACCATCGTGAAATAAAGATATCTTCTTCTGTCGTTCCATCAAGATATTTTCTACTAGCGTGCCAACAAGATATCTTCCACTATCATGCTGAAAAGATATTTTCTACTATCGTGCATACAAGATATCTTCTACTATTGTGCCTACAAGTTCTACTATTGTGCCAACAAGATATCTTTTACTATTGTGCCTACAAGTTCTACTATTGTGCCAACAAGATATCTTTTATTATTGTGCCAACAAGATATATTCTACTATTGTGTAAACAAGATATCTTCTACTGTTGTGCCAACAAGATATCTTCTACTATTGTGCAAACAAGATATCTTCTACTATCGTGCATACAAGATATCTTCTACTATTGTGCCTACAAGTTCTACTATTGTGCCAACAAGATATCTTTTATTATTGTGCAAACAAGATATCTTCTACTATCGTGCCAACAAGATATCTTCTACTATCGTGCCAACAAGATATCGTCTTTCTATCGTGCCAACAAGATATCGATATCGTCTATTGTATTTTAGTGCCAACAAGTTATTGTGTTAAACATATTTTTCTTATTATAGTACTTATAAATATCTCCTCTTTATTAAAATTCTACAACTTAAGTATTTGTCATTTTGAAATATCATTCCAAGATCAGGCCAAAAATCAGGCTTTGTTTTCAAAAGTATTGAGTACAGTTGACCAACTCATTATATCCTGCTTGCATCGTTCTTGCATGCGATAAGATCAGACATCTATTCGTTCTTATGTGCATTAGAATTCTATGATTGACTATTTACATAATAGTTTTCGTTATATATTGTTTTCTAGCTTTCTACAGAAATATACTTTAAATGAAATCAAAATACATGCAACAGGCTATTATACTGTAGGAAAGGAGAAAGTCAGTGATATCAACAGGCTATTATACTGTAGGAAAGGAGAAATCAGTGATAGCAACAGGCTATTATACCGTAGGAAAGGAGAAAGTCGGTGATATCAACAGGCTATTATACTGTAGGAAAGGAGAAAGTCAGTGATATCAACAGGCTATTATACTGTAGGAAAGGAGAAATCAGTGATAGCAACAGGCTATTATACTGTAGGAAAGGAGAAAGTCAGTGATATCAACAGGCTATTATACCGTAGGAAAGGAGAAAGTCAGTGATATCAACAGGCTATTATACTGTAGGAAAGGAGAAAGTCTGTGATATCAACAGGCTATCATACTGTAGGAAAGGAGAAAGTCAGTGATAGCAACAAGCTATTATAATGTAGGAAAGGAGAAATTCTGTGATATCATCAGGTTATTATACTCTAGGAAAGGAGAAAGTCAGTGATATCCATACAATCAATAGCCCTAGCATTGAAGCCTACTATTAAGTTGCATTTTGTTTCTTCAGAGCGATTCATTAGCCGATGATTCGACGACATTACTTTAATACACTTTTTATTTAATATAACAATGCTTTAATATGCCAAAAGGGTATTTTGTGGAAAATTTATTAGTGTAATTTAATTAAATGAAAGCAGCATGCTCGAAATGAACAAATTAGTGAGAATTGTTTTTGAATAATAGTACAGAAATCTGTGATGTATGTTTGTTCTATTAACGTGAGGGATTTGTCTGTGGATAAAACTCTTTACTTACTACTTGCTATACAGTTAAAAATCGTCTATCACGCTAATGGAAACAATACTTACTTTATAGTTAATTAGACAACATAGACATGCCAGCTATTGTCAAAGTACTGAAATCTGATGTTAAGCAGAATTATATTTACTTAAATCGGATTCTTATCAATATTTCCGTCTGGCGATCATGAAGCCATTATAAAACTTGATATAGTAGCTTTTCAAAATAATCAATACATATTTGTGCCTTATGCTGCTCTTTTTCTAATTGGTATTGATTCTATTTGATATCAATTATCCCAGGGGAAAACTAGTTATCTTTTTTTAGATTGGTTATCAGCACTTTGTGAAGATCTCAGAATAAAACGAGCATTAAACTGACTTTTCTCTCGCAATTTACACGGTTGAACATGTTAATCTGGATTGCTGTCATATTTGTCCAATAAAATAAGGATAAAACTGTAATTCTAATGCAAGCTCTGTATAACAAGAACACGACAGGGATTTCTTTAGGGTTACCTCAACAATTGGCCATCTTTCGGGAAAAGTGAAATAACTGTGATTTCCAGTGTTATAAAACAACCTTCCGATTATCATTTGCCTGTTTTTTTTTTCTCGTTTTTTTTAAAGGGGGGGAGGGGGGGGAGGGGGGGGGGGGGGCGAAGGGGTAAAACATTAAACTAACCGTTTTCGAAGGATATGAATTGTGATTGATCCGACAACACCATCGAACCGAAATAAAACTTTAAATGTACACATTGACCGCTAAAAGGAACAATTTCTCTTTTTGTGTTTTCTGTATGCAATGCATTTCTTCTAATTATGACTAAATTCATGACATAAGCTCCACAGGGTTTGTCGCTAGAAAGGGAGCTACTTATGCAAGGGTAGTAACGTTAAGCTGCTTCGAAAACTTTCATGGCTTGGTTGACTGTTGCGGAGTATAATTGTTAAATATTAACACTGATATGTTCCATTTTTCGTATTGTCACAATTCTTTTTTTTTTCTTTAACGATTTAATACTACATTCGACTCAACACCGGCGTGTAATAGAACAGGAAATGTTTAACCTTTCGAATCAATCGAGTTCATCACTGGTTTTAATAGGGTTCGTGTGTTGCTTAATATTTAGTATTTTTTGGTTGCGTTGCGCCCACTATCAGCTATCCAAGGGTTCGTTATGCCCACTATCAGCTTTCTAAGGGTTCTGTATGCCCACTATCAGCTATTTAAGGGTTCTGTATGCCCACTATCAGCTATCTAAGTGTTTGTTATGCCCACTATCAGCTATCTAAGGGTTCGTTTTGCCCACTATCAGCTTTCTAAAGGTTCGTTATGCCAACTATCAGCTATCTAAGGGTTCGTTATGCCCACTATCAACTATCTGAGGGTTCGCTTTGCCCACTATCAGCTATCTAAGGGTTCTTTATGCCCACTATCAGCTATCTAAGGGTTCGTTATGCCCACTATCAGCTATCTAAGGGTTCGTTATGCCCACTATCAGCTTTCTTAGGGTTCGTTATGCCCACTATCAGCTATCTTATGGTTCTTTATGCCCACCATCAGCTATCTAAGGGTTCGTTATGCCCACTATCAGCTATCTGAGGGTGCTTTGCTCTTTGCTGCGTAATGCCCACTATCAACTATCTAATGGTTCTTTATGCCCACAATCAGTTACCGTATCTAATGGTTCGTTATGCCCACTATCAGCTTTCTACGGGTGTTTTGCTCTTTGTTGCGTAATGTCCACTATCAACTATCTAAGGGTTCTGTATGCCTACTATCAGCTCTCTAAGGGTTCTTAATGCCCACTATCAGCTATCTAATGGTTCGTTATGCCCACTATCAGCTTTCTAAGGGTGCTTTGCTCTTTGCTGCGTAATGCCCACTATCAACTATCGAAGGGTTCTTTATGCCCACAGTCAGCTATCTAATGGTTCGTTATGCCCACTATCAGCTTTCTAAGGGTGTTTTGCTCTTTGTTGCGTAATGTCCATTATCAACTATCTAAGGTTTCTGTATGCCTACTATCAGCTCTCTAAGGGTTATTTATGCCCACTATCAGCTATCTTAGGGTTCGTTATGCCCACTATCAGCTATCTAAGGGTTCGTTATGCCCACTATCAGCTATCTAAGGGCTCGTTATGCCCACTATCAGCTATCTAAGGGTTCGTTATGCCCACTATCAGCTATCTAAGGGTTCTTTATGCCCACTATCAGCTATCTAATGGTTCGTTATGCCCACTATCAGCTACTAGTATCTAATGGTTCTTTATGCCCTCTATCAGCTATCTAAGGGTTCTTTATACCCATTTTCAGCTATCTAAGGGTTCTTTATACCCATTTTCAGCTAGCTAAGGGTTCCTTATGCGCACTATCAGCTATCTAAGGGTTCGTTATGCATACTATCAGCTATCTAAGGGTTCGTTATGCCCACTATCAGCTACCTGAGGGTTCGTTATGCCCACTATCAGCTATCTAGAGGTTCGTTATGCCCACTATCAGCTATCTGAGGGTTCGTTATGCCCACTACCAGCTATCTTAGGGTTCGTTATTCCCACTATCAGCCATATAAGGGTTCTATATGCCCACTATCAGCTATCTAAGGGTTCTTTATGCCTACTATCAGCTATCTAATGGTTCGTTATGCCCACTATCAGCTATCTAAGGGTTCTTTATGTCCACTATCAGCTATCTAAGGGTTCTTTATGCCCATTTTCAGCTAGCTAAGGGTTCCTTATGTGCACTATCAGCTATCTAAGGGTTCGTTATGCACACTCAGCTATCTAAGGGTTCGTTATGCCCACTATCAGCTATCTGAGGGTTCGTTATGCCCACTATCAGCTATCTTAGGGTTCGTTATTCCCACTATATCAGCTATATAAGGGTTCTTTATGCCCACTATCAGCTATCTAAGGGTTCTTTATGCCCACTATCAGCTATCTTAGGGTTCGCTTTGCCCATAAACAGCTATCTGAGGGTCCGTTATGCCCACTTTTAGCTATCTAGGGGTTCGCTATGCCCACTATCAGCTATCTGAGGGTTCTTTATGCCCACTATCAGCTAGCTGAGGGTTCTTTATGCCCACTATCAGCTATCTGAGGGTTCTTTATGCCCACTATCAGCTATCTGAGGGTTCTTTATGCCCCCACCATCAGCTATCTAATGGTAGTTTGCTGGTCATAGTGTGCTCCATTTCTTCTTCCGTCTATAAATTTGTTTATTCTCGTTTTGGTATTTTCTTACTTATTTTAGTGAGTTTCTGACTCTTTGCTGAATTTTCTAATTTCTTTTTGTTTGGAATTCGTATAATTTGACGATATGAATATAAGGTCTCTGCAATGTCGACCTTTATACATTAGCATATTGTGATTGCAGACTTATATCTTTAGAATGTAATCGTATTGTAAATGTCGTGTATATATATATAGTACTCTGTGGTTGAAAACATGTCATTTTATCACAAATGATTGCTTCATTGCAACAACTTTTCTTTGAAGTTCAATCGAAATCGTGAAAAATACATTTATGCACAAATTTGCGAAATGAAAAGAAAAATATCTTTGACGTAACAGTTGTCGAAATAATGATCCGTAAAATATCATTGATTAGAATGAATGTACTGACTGAAGTATTAGGACTGTGTTTCTTTATTTTGCCTATTAACTTCTATTATTTCTGACAGTTCAGTAGATTTCAGAGATTTATTAATCGAATCTACAGTAGAGAAACATTTTATAAAACGTGCAATCATCTTCTCAGCCTATGCGTCATACGATTATCTATAGATATGTGCTGATGGTAAAGTTTTATACTGATATATTAAACCATTCTGGCATTTCGTATTATACTTCATCTCCATGGAAGTTTCTATAAAAGCCATCTGGAAAGTTATTTTAATGATTATAGTTGTTTAATTCAGTAAACAAGCTCAATAAATGATCTCCACAATCTCATCGACAAACTATTATAGTGAACTAAAAAGCCTACTTGGGTGGGTTATATATAGAGAGAAAACTAGAGCAACATTGTCACAGTAAATAACTTTTAAAACACAGATAAAATATTCCCGACAAGTTTGAATAAACATTGTCGCCAATATAACTGTATATTTTCCGAGAAAATGTTGTATTTCACTGGAAAGTTCATCATAGTACTAGACTTTCCTATCATGATAATGTAATTCTTCTTTCGGTGTGGTCTATTTTTTCTTTAGACTGGTACCCAGCCATCATTTGACAAGTCTGTTAATATTTGTTTATTCCGAAGGGATACTGAATATTTTAAGGAAGGAGGAACCCAATCTATGAGATCCTGGGCGCCACTTCTTATCTTCTCCTTTTTGTTTCTATAATCGCATGTTGTTGTATTAAAGGACTTGGTGTAGCTTATATAGAGAATAGATAAAACCATATTAAACATTTCGCGCTTTAGTTGAAAAGAATTCACAAAATGTTACGCTATCCGTGTGTAGAAAAAAACATGTGGGTTATTTGATCGCATTTAGGCTTCCTATGCGTTTAGATAGGAGCGTTGACAAAATACGGAAATAACAAGGCAATATTTTCCTACGCCACAAGTTAACGCGTACAAAGATGTAGGTATAAAAACGTCAAGATAAGTGAATTTATATGAAAATATTAGTATCCAAATTTTGTTTATATGTTATATTGGTTTCACGGATAATTTATTTTCATGCATGTTTAAATGAACATCAATTTGTTTCTGTATCTTTATAATATTCCACCAAAAACATCGTCAAGTGAAGCGTGTAATTATTACACAAATTTATTGCCATTTACATTTTATCTATTAAAATCGGCATAAATTATGCATTTAAATGGCATAAAGGTCTTTTGTAAACCATTACTTCTTAAAAACTAATTTGCATAAGGACTCAATAGATTAAAGTGCACCAGTGATACTTAAAGACGTTATAATCCTCTCTCACCTGTATGGATTTAATCTCAAGTATTAAATTTGATCATTAAAAGTGTTGAAGATCCCTTTTATCATAAGAACTATATATTGCATGTCTATATATAAAGAAACACCTGGTTAAGTTTATGTTGCTCATGCAGTTTCGGCTCCAAATTTCCAAATATTAAACAAGTGTATAGAACACGGTCGATAGAATATTTGAAAAATATATTTTTCTAATTTTATTAACACTAATAATTTTTCATAAAAAACATATGGCTTCGATTTGAATCAATGAAATTATATGAACGTTGTTGTTGTCACATATTTAATGTGCATTCTATACAAAATGGTCTCTTAAGATTTCAAAATTGATACATATAAGCAGAACAAATGAATTCCCTTTTTTCGTTTTTCATTTAAGGTTAACATATTTATTGTGTATGCAAAATCCTACAAACATCAGTGGCATCAGTCACCTATTTATCTTGACCTAAAATATACACATTAAACAAATGTTATTGGTTGAATGTATAGATATACAAAATTTGAATACAAAGCTCAATAGATTAATTAAATTTGTAAAATGTAAACTTTGTAACAGTTTTAAAACATTTTGGGGGGTCAAAAGATCTGATACCTTATCACAAGGTAATAGTAAATTAGAAAATTATTTCAACCTCAAGACTGACTTCGTAAAGGAGGCTTATTTATCAATTAAAGATTTTAATATAAGAAGAGCTATATGTAAATTGAGAATAAGTGCACATGATCTTAAAATTGAGAAAGATAGGTATAGTAAAAAATACATAGAGAGAAGTCAGCGTCTATGTCATCACTGCCTATCACATGGATCAAATTCTATTGAAGATGAGACCCATTTCACAGTAAGTTGTCCTTTATATAACGAACAGAGAAAATTATTATGGGATAAAGTAAACAGTTTTTGTAATAATTTTAAAGAATTACCCAAGGATAAAAAATATTTCTGGCTGTTCACAAATGAGCATTTACCAACTCTTATGTGCCTAGGCAATTATATAATTAAGTGTTTAGAAATAAGATCCAGGTGGATACAAAATATATAAAATTATTATGCAATTATTGTTAATGTTATGTAAGACACATGATGTGTTAGGCTCTGATCCTGTCCAATATATGATAGTATTATATTAGGATATAGTTTTTCTTTTTTCCAATCATATTGTGCTTAATATTGTGTAAATGATGCCCTTTATGGGTTCTTGATTAGATTAATAAAATTCTTATCTTATAGATGTGCTTTTAAAAGTTGATATCAAGTCATTAGTTTCTTGTTTCTCCGGACAAATAACTTGTTAAAATACATCAGATGGGATTTTTATAAGGAAAAAAGAAAGAATTGCAGCAAAGTCTATTAAAATATTAAAAAAGAATCAAGTATGAGAACTTTAATGGTGTTATCCGCTGCAACATGAAACATGGCATATTAAAGGGACATTAACTGTCAAATTAATGTTCACCGATTTGAATCAAATTCTCATATTTGATTTAAAACATACAAAAACATATATCAAAATTACAAAAAGTCTAATATAAACAATTAACAATGCATGGACTCGATAATATGTATCAGCATTTCGTGTGTATTTTTGACGACGTCATCTCATTAACCACCGAGATGACCTCCGAAGACTGCAGACGGTGTTATAACCCGATATAGATATAAGTATAAATATAAATAGATAGCGACCACGTGCAATTGGATTTTCTAGGTCTATTTGATTTCATATTGTAGATTAAAAAGTATGTTTATCATCGTTTTTACCTGTATAAAAATGATTTTTTTGTGCATAGATTGAATCGGTCAACCAAATGGTTCATCCTTGTTTCACTTTCAATGTTGACATTCTTTTCCTTTTAATAGCTGAATACATGAGTAACCCATCTCCAGCTAAAGGGTTAAATTGAAGGTCACAGAATATGGATTCAACGAGGTCGAATTATTCACTTGCAAGTGAATAATTCATCAGCGATGTTCCATAGCTTTATTTGACAAAATTGAACCAAACTGGCTACTAAACCCGAATTATTATTTCACTGTTTCACTTTCATTATTGATTGAACCAAAAAAAATAATATTTTATTTCTTTTTATATCTCGAACCTAATGCCGCTTTAAGTATTACTAAATATTCCCATGACCAAATGGAAGGCGAACAAATAGACCTGTATCAATCTATCAAACGAAACGAATGGATATAAGAGTTTGTTATATTGCAAAAAAGTATACAATTAGTTCATATGGAATTTATCAACTAAGAAATATCCTTCCCTGAAGACTCATAAACATCTATTATTGTTTATTTGGTTACAAAATACTACTTTTAATGAAACCCTGTATATGATGTTTTTATTAAAATGTCATTAATCATCTTCTTTAGATCAAAATAGATATGTCCAGGTCAGTATCTTATATCATTTTTGTTACTTATCAGTTTATCATTGTTTCTGGTCATTCTTTTTTTCTTCATTTAAAAACTTCATTTCCATAAACAACGTTATTATAAGGTAACAGCTTTGAATGTCATTCTGCAAAAATTAAAATACGTCGACATCTCGTTTTCTTTTAACAGCATCCTTGTCTTTTAGCATGGAGGTATTCAGACAAAGTATGTCAATAATTGATGAAAAGTATAATAGACTGGTAATTAATACAATCTATGCAAATTCATTAACATGGGAAAACAAGACAATTATTTTTGAATTATTGAATATGAAACTTGAAATAGATTGTGTATAATTACCTCTATAACACGGCGTATTTTATCGATATGATTATATCTATTGCAGCTGTCTAGAGATGATAACAATTCTTGTTAAATGCTGATTGTACACTCACCAGAGATCAGCCAGGTACTTAATACTGGACAATTAGCACGGACAATGGACTGTAAAGGTCAACTATGGGTCAGTGAGTGATGACATGTAACTATCAACATCTTTGACAGGTACAAATGTTGAAGTTATTAAGTTTATTTGATCATACATATTCGTACGAGTCAAGTATGAGGTTAGTCAGTAAACAACAACCAAGGTGGGCAATATATCAAAACTCTCTTGTCCAAAACATACATCAATTACCTTCGAATGGCCTAAAACATAACCAAGGCTCTAATTACAGGACTTATTTATGAAAACAATAACGGTCTGCAAAGACTGAAAATCGTTTCAATATTGAAAAATTCTTAACATCTGCTTGTAAAAAAATAAGATATCAAGAGGAGACAAAAAGCCCAAAAGACAAAGAAAGACTTAGAACACCATAACTTACCACGAGACTATTGCAAATAAAGACAGATAAACCTTGACAAAGTTACAACATCATAACGTACCACGAGACAAATAAAGACAGATAAACCTTGACAAAGTTACAACATCATAACGTACCACGAGACAAATAAAGACAGATAAACCTTGACAAAGCTACAACATCATAACGTACCACGAGACAAATAAAGAAGATAAACCTTGACAAAGAGACAACATCATAACGTACCACGAGACAAATAAAGACAGATAAACCTTGACAAAGAGACAACATCATAACTTACCACGAGACAAATAAAGACAGATAAACCTTGACAAAGTTACAACATCATAACGTACCACGAGACAAATAAAGACAGATAAACCTTGACAAAGTTACAACATCATAACGTACCACGAGACAAATAAAGACAGATAAACCTTGACAAAGCTACAACATCATAACGTACCACGAGACAAATAAAGAAGATAAACCTTGACAAAGAGACAACATCATAACGTACCACGAGACAAATAAAGACAGATAAACCTTGACAAAGAGACAACATCATAACTTACCACGAGACAAATAAAGACAGATAAACCTTGACAAAGAGACAATATCATAACGTACCACGAGACAAATAAAGACAGATAAACCTTGACAAAGAGACAACATCATAACGTACCACGAGACAAATAAAGACAGATAAACCTTGACAAAGAGACAACATCATAACCAGGAAACAAAGAAATACAGACGACTCCATGATCAAAATACAAAGAAAGTAAGACAACATCATCACCACGAGAAAAAGAAAGACAAACTGCGCTTTGACCAAGAGACAAAGAGAAAGAAAACATCAAGACCAAGGAACGAAGAGAAAGAAAACATCAAGACCAAGGAACGAAGAGAAAGACAACGCCATGACCAAGAGACAACTGAGAAAGTCAAACAACATCATGAACAAGAGACACAGAAAAGCACACAACACCATGACCGAGAGACAAAGAATGTAAGACAATGCAAGGACCAAGAGACGAGGAGAAAGACAACATCATGACCAAGAGATAAAGAGAGAGACAACACCGTCACCCAAAGACAAAGAAAGACATAAAACACTATGACCAAAAGACAAAGGAAGACAGACAACACCATGACCACGTTACAAAGGAAGACAGGCAACACCATGACCACGTTACAAAGAAGGACAGACAAAACCATGACCATGAGACAAAGAAGGACAGACAACACTATGACCGAGAGACAAAGAAAGTAAGACAAAACCATGACCAAAAAACAAAGAAACAAAGAAAGACAAACAACACTAAGACCAAGAGACAACAAGACAGAGAACACTTGACGAAAAGACAAAGAAAGTAAGAAAACACCATTACCAAGAGACAAAGAAAGAGAAACACCATGACCAAGTGAAAAAAGACAAACAACACTATGACCAAGAGACAAGATAAACAACACCATGACCAAGAGACAATTAAAGACTCACACCATGACCATTAGACAAAGAAAGTAGGACAAAACCATGACCAAGAGACAAAGAAAGATAGACAACACAATGACCAAAAGAAAAAGAAGGTAAGACAACGCCATGAACAAGAGACAAAGTAAGACAGACAACACCATGATCAAAAGACAAAGAAAGACACCCATGACCGAGAGACAAAGAAAGACAACCATAACCGAGAGAAAAACAAAGACAACACCATGACCAAGAGACAAAGAAAGACAAACAACACCCTGACCAAGAAAAAACAAAGAAAGACAGACAATACCATGACCAAGAGACAAAGAAATAGAGACAACACCATGACTATTACAGAAAGAAAGGCAGAAAACACCATGACCAAGAGACAAAGAAAGTCAGACAACACCATTACCAAGAGAAAACGAAAGGCAGACAACACCATGACCAAGAGACAAAGAAAGACAGACAACACCATGACCAAAAGACAAAATAAGACAGACTACACTATGATCATTAAACAAAGAAAGGCAGACAAGAGACAAGGAAAGACAGACAACACCATAACCAAGAGACAAAGTAAGACAGACAACACCATGACCAAAAGACAAAGAAAAACAGACATCATCATGATCAAAACCCAAAGAAAAACAGACAACACCATGACCAATAGACAAAGTAAGACAGACAACACCATAACCAAAAGACAAAGAAAGACAGACAACATCATAATCACGAGACAAAGTAGGTAAGACAACACAATGACCAAGAGACAAAGAGAGACAGACAACACCATGACCAAAAGACAAAGAAAAACAGATAACATCATGAACATGAGACAAAGAAAGTAAGACAACACCATGACCAAAAGACAACGAAAAACAGACATCATCATGATCAAAAGACAAAATAAGACAGAATACATCATAACCAAAAGACAAAGAGAAACAGATAACATCATGAATATGAGACAAAGAATGTAAGACAACACCATGACCAAAAGAAAACGAAAAACAGACATCATGATCAAAAGACAAAGAAAAACAGACAACACCATGACCATGAGACAAAGTAGGTAAGACAACACCATGACCGAGAGACAAAGAAAGACAGACAACACCATGACCAAAAGACAAAGAAAAACCGATAACATCATGAACATGAGATAAAGAAATTAAGACAACACCATGACCGAGAGACAAAGTAAGACAGACTACACCATGACCAAAAGACAAAGAAAAACAGACAACACCATGACCATGAGACAAAGTAGGTAAGACAACAACATGACCAAGAGACAAAGAAAGACAGACACAACCATGACCACGAGACAAAGAATGTAAAACACCATGACCGAGAGACAAAGAAAGACAGACAACACCATGACCAAAAGACAAAGAAAGACAGACAACACCATAACCACGAGACAAAGAATGTAAAACACCATGACCGAGAGACAAAGAATGTAAAACACCATGACCGAGAGACAAAGAAAGACAACACCATGACCAAAAGACAAAGAAAGACAGACAACACCATGACCAAAAGACAAAGTAAGACAGACAACACCATGACCAAGAGACAAAGAAATTAAAACACCATGACCGAGAGACAAAGAAAGTAAGACAACACCATGACCAAGATACAAATAAAGTAAAACACCATGACCGAGAGACAAAGAAAGACAACACCATGACCGAGAGACAAAGAAAGTAAGACAACACATGACCAAGAGACAAAGAAAGACAAAGTTATAACAGTCCACAAACACTACACAGAAAAACTAAAGATTGAACAACATGAACTCAATCATAAACCTAGGATGAATACAAAATGTTTCGAGAAAACAGCAGTGCATGCATTACTATTGGCTCCCGTCGCATTGGCAAGCAAAAATCTGGCGATAAGTCGTGTAAAATTTATAATCAAGAATTGACATACAAACTATCATGTCTTTCTTATGGCAATTTTAAAGTGAAATTCCATACAAAACGAATTCAAATAAAACACATCTTAGACAGATGTTAAAAACCATATAGAGTAATAAAATATACTCTAAAATCAATTCGAGAGTCACTGTCATCTCTTTGAGGTATTATTCGCACCAATAAAAGGCAATTGTTAAAATCAATTTATCCACGTAATATTTCTTTTGATACGGAAATATAAATCAGAGTTCTTCCATTGACAGTATGATGTTTTTATTCATGTCTTTTGTAACGATCTTTGAAGCGATAACTTTAAAAGTCGTGGAATTGATTTTTTCTTACTATGTTTAATTAATTGTAATACAGACGGTTACCACCCACATTAAACAAATTTCCGTATTCTATAACACATAGTTAATTTTTTTTTCTAAATTTAGAGAAATAAAGAGTATAATTATAGCAAGTTTTATTGTTTGTAATCTGATTTTTACATTTAATTAAATAACAAAGCGTTTTACAACATATATAAATTCTTTGTTCGTTTGTTCTAAAACACAATGAAATATTGAAATAGCAAATATATATGTTGCTTCCCTGGATGAACTTTGTAGTGTCCGATTTAAATATACACGACTAATATAATTTAGTTAAATAGAACTAAACTTTGGCATTTGTGACAAACATTACTATAATTACATACATGTATGTTGAGATCGATGTTATCAGTTATATAGAAATGACTATAATTAGTCTGTATCGTATATCCTGTCGCCTTTGAGGTTGTAATAGGGTCATGACACCGATGGTATAACCTACAGAATAATTACGGTTTTATTTTAAGATGTATTTCCTTATTGATGTGATTTTAAAGTAACTGACTCTTGCAGTAGTAGTATCCGCTTCGTACCGTACCGGTACAGCAATAGTATACCATACGTACGCCCAAAGATCTATTACATCTACTATGGTACACCCTTTACTTCGTTTGAAACAGATAAATGGGAATACAAAATCAGCAAGTAAACTCCAAAAGCTTAAAATGTGTAACATATATTTTTCGTTAATCTTAGTAACCTTTTCATCATGATACTTCAATGTGTTATCTTTTGCATTCAGAACAAACTAAAAAACTGGAAATATTATGGTCTTTAGTAAATTCATTAGATTTTATAAAAGAGAGGAGAAAGATACCAAAGGGACATTCAAACTCATAAGTCGAAAATAAACTGACAACACCATGGCAAAAGGAAAAATATTGAAACTATACAAAACACAACATAGAAAACTAAAGACTGAGCTACACGAACCCCACCAAAAATCGAGAGTGATCGCAGTTGCTCCGGAAGTGTAAGAAGATCCTGCTCCACATGTGGCACCCGTCAATTTGCTCATGTAAGTACAAACCCAGTGACAAGTCTAATTCGGTGGGTCACATTCGGGGAAAAGGAGGACGGACTGTGGTTACGACGATTATATATTAATAATTATTATAAAACAGTTAAAAAAGTAAACAATCTAACCAAATAATGATGTATTTTTATCACACGAGTCTTAGCTGTAGTGATAGTGATTGGTAAGTTTGCAATGTTTTATAGTCCAGCCCTTTTCTGTTCAGTTTTTATTTTTGACAGGTTTTATCAAAGACCTATGAAAACATTTTCGTAACATGAAAGCCGCTTACAAAGGAAAATTATAATTACATATTGACCATTAGACATTTTCAAAGGGTTTAATATTTGTTCATCTGACAAGATGGACTAACTACTAAGCACTTGACACAAGTATTTGACTATTCAAACCATACAACTGCTGACATTTAACGACGTACAAATAATCTCTCAATAAATCTCTCAATAAATCTCTATACACAACTGTTCATCCTGTATCTATCCTGCACAGATATTTATAATAGGCTGAAATATAACACAAAAATGTCATTTAAAGATCATTTATTTATCACATAGCTTGTTTTATGCTGAATTGTGAAATAAATAGAATAACTTTGTATATAAATTCCTTTCAGCATAAAACTAAATACGTGTATAGAATATGAAGTTTCATTTCACAATATAAAATAATCATCTAACAACACGTGGGAATATGTCCCCCGATCACACACACTATCTAAAGCCTTTCAAACGTTCCATACCCACTAACATTAATAATCAAGTGAACCTCTCCATGTGCATTCACCCTTGCATCACCTTTCATTCTATCACGAACTCTCTTTTTATCTTACATGCAGCCCTATCATGTGTGAAACGTATACATTTCTCATCAAACAAATACTTTTGATGGATATTTTACAAGAAGTGTTGTTTCGAATAACATCTTTTTATTCATCTTGATTTATACAAGTGTAGCGCTTTCATGTGTAATTTGCAGTCACAAACAAATAAAAAAACAATAAAAAGTTTACACTAAAATTATTCTTAATTGAAAAAATCTTATCATATTCCTAAATGTACGAGTACCACATTTTATACAATAGCTAAAACATATTAAACTATTATATTACAAACATACTGTAAATTACACTTTAATTAAAATGATGTAAGGATACATATGAATTAACTTTAGTTTCGGATTCATCGAATATTATATTGAACCATCTTTTTAAAATGTATGGTCCATTAGATATAACAAGGCCCAATATAGCTCTATCTCATATAACAGTTGAATATGTGGAAATTTAATGTTCATAATAAAAAAAATTATGTTAAAAGTAAAAATTTATTTTCCTTCTCTGTTAACAATAAACTATTGTCATTTCTCCTTGAGTGTTAAACAATTAAGGTCTACCCGGGAGAAAAAAATCTTGATTTAAACTTATTTGACCCGACTGAATGGACATGTACAATGTGAAAAGTGAAATAAAAATACCTTTTTAAACAAGTGATAAAAACAACATTAGCCTTCAGATTGACCTTTTATTACCAGATATTTATCTCAATAACTTGTTTTGTTGGTTCATATAGTGTTGATAAACTTGTTTCCCCTCAAAGTCAACATTTGTTTAGCAGACTTGTAGTCGGCTCGACTATAATAAGACCAGGAATGATTTCAATCAAGGCTACAAGATGGTAAAAGAAAATATTCTGTCATACAGATATGTCTTAATCGATAACATTTTTTGTATATGCAGTGAAGAAAAAAGAGAATATTCCCTTGGGGTAAAATGTTAAAGCGGAGAAAAGCAATTTACGAATACGTTGGAGCATTTGATATAGTTATAAGACTATGGAAGTGATTGGCCACTATTTTAATTTTACGTCTTTTACAATTATCTAAAGAGTGGAAATCGATGAAGTGATTTTCTTCAAGAACAATACCATTCTGTTCTGTTTTTGACACTTTACACCAAATAGTGTTTCGACAGATGCATTTGAATCAAAATAATGTTGGAAGCGTGTTTACAGAGCATTAGAGTAGAACTGTACGATTAGCTAGTAACAAATGAGCAGAGCTAGCGGGATGTAGAGATTCTCTTGACGATAAAACTATTAACTTCGCATAAATCCGCGGAAAACAATCAAATAAGCAGCCATTAACATATTATACTATTGATTTTTCTGGAAAACTTATTTAGGAAACCAGAAATAAAATGGAGAAAAAGGTTATAACAGTTAAATGAAAATAGCCATTATTATATTTCCGTCCACTTATCATCATTTAGGATAGAAAAATGTAACGTGAGAAAATTTGTTGCGTTAATTATGAGAATAGATATGTCTCCCAAATTCGAAGTAGTTCGTATACACAAAATTATTCTCTAACGTATATAAACAATGTTAACCAGACGACTAGAGTAATAGTTCCATAGTGTACATTCTTAATTAACTAAATAAATACACAGTTATATACATGTACGTTTAAGAAGCATGTAAGTATGTTAGGGCACGTTCCGGTCATCAATCAATGTTTATGGCCAATTTAAGTAAAACTGACATTCATTTACCCTTATGGCCGGTTGTTAAACTTAAGATATGACAGTATGAGTGCCGTAAATTAATAATCCTCCACAATAAATTTATTAGTTTGATAAATGTTCGGCCTTATATATTTTGTATATATGTGCTTTATCCTGACTAGAATTTTGCACCTCCTATATTACTCCGTTAAAGCACCTTTCAACAGAAACACATTTTCCCTGAGGATTTAGTACCGAATTTCTTTTTCCTGTTCAGATATTATTTTGTAACATTTTCATATGCTCTGTTCGTGCGTCAACAATTATATGATTGTTAGTCTGTTTTTCCTGTAATCCATTTTGAGATTTGTACATAAGACTATGATTATATCGACGATTGACGACGTGGAATATGGCGATACACGCAAGTAATGTCAATAAGAATGTTCCAACGACTGCACCAATAATGTCAGTTAATGAAAATCCACCATCAATAGTTGTTTCTCTTTTCATGCTCATTCCAGATTTGCTAGCGTTGATAACATAAGCATCATCTTTTGAATTTTCTGTGTTCTTTGGCGTCTCAATTCCAGGGCTTATCTGTTTGTCTGATTTTTCCAGAATGTCTGATTTTTCATTGTTTGATTTTGAAATTTTGTCTAATTTTTCCTTATCTTTTGATTTGTCTTTTTCTAGTGTTTCGGGGTCAGGAATCAGAATTGCTTTTGTCGGTGGTAAAGTCGGTGGGGGTGTAGGTTTTGGTGTATTTATTATAAATTGGTCTCTGGAATATTTCGGCGGCCATACGACATTAAGGGAGAATGTTACATTCCCCGCCGGATTGCTAGCAACACATTTGTACACCAAATCTTCGGTTGCCTGGGGATCGGATAAGTACAAAATTCCGTAATTGTCATTAGAATCTGCCTTAGCCTTTGGTTTGAAAGTTTCTACTCCGTTTCCTGGTTTCAGCCACTGTATTGTTGGGACTGGATCTCCTGTAGCTACACAGTTCAGTTTCCCTACTTGCTCCTCAAAAATGGCATCAACCTTTTTGAAAACTGGTAATTGACAACGGAAATCCTCAGCGGATAGCTCATTAAAATTTTTGGCTCTGAGTCTTGATGGAGTGCGACAGGATGGAGGATCTACTCCAGTGAACATTTTTAAATTGTTCTTGTAAAATTCAAATAACCAACCTACCTCACAATTACAATGAAGTGGATTCCCAGCAAGTCTTGTATGGCTTAATGTTCTAAAAACATACAACCAATCTATTTGAAAACTCTCAAACTTATTTCCGTCCAACCATAAGTATTTTAATGTCCTGTTCATTGGTCTAATAACTTCAAGTGATAGTTGAGAAATTGCACAGTTGTGAATATATAATCCCATAGTCCGTAATCCAACAAATGCGTTTTTCGATATTCGCATTCCTGGATTATCATTGAGAAATAAATGTTCCAGTGTTAGGCCGCGGAACGAGTAATCTTGAATGACTTTAAGACGATTTTTACTTAAATCCAGCCATTGTAGTTTGGTCAAGTCTGCGAATGTATCCACTTCTATTCTTTCTATTCCACAACTACTGATGTAAAGATGCTCTAATTTTGTGTATGTAGAAAAGTTACTCCTGAATAAGATAGGTGTTAGAAAATTGTTCTCGTTCATGTTAAGTTGCACAGTATCCGGGGACACTCCGCTTGGAATAAACGGGAGATTTTTTCTCGAAC
Source organism: Mytilus californianus (assembly GCF_021869535.1). NCBI lineage: Eukaryota > Metazoa > Mollusca > Bivalvia > Mytilida > Mytilidae > Mytilus > Mytilus californianus. The sequence continues at coordinate 6,178,195 of NW_026262679.1, read as the reverse complement.
AAAAAACATTGTCACTCAACGGTGGACAAAAACAAATCCCCGGACAAGCCGAGGAAACTAATCTGCTACATCCCAAAAATATTAAAAGAAGTTCTAAAATTGTTTCATAAACTTTCACATTTATGTTATGAAACATTGTTGACCCAAATTGAAGTTAATTTCATTTCTATTTAATAATATTCCAAGTAAATCTCCAACGAGAACGTGCATCCTTCATCGTTAATGTTTCTCTGTGTTATGTATAGATTAAAACAGCGACCTCTGTCGGGGTATTTATAACTGCACAGTCGAATGCTCTTGGATAACGTTATTTCAATCAGATACTACTTTCCCTTGAATATTTTTATCAGGATTATCAGACCTGCTTAAATTATATAAGATATGAACATTGTAAACAATTTCTGCGTCCAATCGTCTGCTGATTTGTAAATATTTTTGTTGGAAAACAATGGAAGTCATTTTATTGATTTCCCTGTCAACATACCAGGGTTATTTGAAGATAACATTTATTCATTTTACAGTAGAATTTAAAGTAAGAAACATTATTTGACGAGTTAATGATATAAACATTCCATGTTGGAAAACTCAAGACAGAAAAATGCCTTACAAAACTTCTCAAATTTCTGCTAGAATTTAACAAGTCTTTTAAAGGGAATGAATTGTTATTTTATTTCACATTCAGTATACAAAATAATCCAATGAAAGTTGAAGATTCCCTCTTTTCGCCCATAACTTTGCACTGCAATCTGCTTTTAATTGGATGTTTATATTAAATTCAGTAACATATTTGTGATCAGCCGACAGCTGTAACTGTCATTACCAGATCTGAATTAGTAATGACTACATATATAAAGAATTAAAAGATGGTATCCTGTACCCTCAAGTTACATGTATTGACTTTGATTTAAAATCATATGTAAATATTTATATGGATGACAGGAGCTAATATTTGTTTAAATATTAAACCTTCCAGATTAATTATATCGGTATGTTTAAATGATCTATATTAAAGTCGATTTAATAGTTTTGATATTTATCAAATAATTTTCAATATTTTGATTAGAATTAATGAATTTAATAATCAATGTAATGATAACGAAATCAAATGTATAGATTGATCATTTTTTCAGATTGGCAGTGGTGAGGAAATTTGAATTCTAAATACTAGTTTATTGCATTTTATTTCAAATTTATTGTTCTTTTCATATTTCTGTTTAATAAAAAAAAAATCTGTTGAAATGTCAATATGTGAATTTACTTGTTTTGATATTTTATATTAAAGGTCTCAAATCTCTGCAGATCAGGTCTTCAATAAAAATATAAGAAATTGATATGATCACCTATGAGAGAACTATAGATGCACCAAAGACCAAATCTGGGACTACCATATGCATATATATATAATAAAATTCTGTAGGGAACCACAAGCTTTCAATAATTGTCAAACCCAATGCGAAAAAATAGTATAAAAGGACGGGGGAAAATACTGACCTACTAGGATATGGACAGGAGTATCATACGCAACTAAATATACTCATCAGTTTCAAACATTCCCAACCTTTGGCAGTGGTTAGGCATATAAATGAGGGAAATAATTGGGAATGATAATTATTTATTATTTTTTCAAAATAATTCCCTTATACTGCTACTCATATACATTAACTATATACCGGTATATGATGGCCTGTTAAGAACAAAATTAAGACTTTAAAAAGATGATCCAAAATTCAATTATCTTATCGTAGAATTTCCAAATGAATACCAGTAAAGCGCTTGGTTAAGTAGTATATACCTGTCAATTGATACGATTTCTAGAGCTTTTATTATTTGTCATGATTGATATTTCCCTTGAAAGAAGGTCGCTGAAAACAAGACATACTTGGTTCCAATGGTCCGTAAAGTGTTTTTATTCGTCATCATCACTTCAGTTCTGACAGTCCTTCTTTGCTCGTTCACTAAATACAGGAACACTATGAACACAATAAGTGGAACAAGAACTGCCTATTCTCCAAGAGCAGCCTTAGTTCGTCTCCTTTTTTTCAATTGAAATCTTATTGGTTAATCTTAAGTTTGCTGTCTAATGTATTGGTTGATCTTAAGTTTGCTGTCTGATGTATTGGTTGATCTTAAGTTTGCTTTCTGATGTATTGGTTAATCTTAAGTTTGCTGTCTAATGTATTGGTTAATCTTAGGTTTGCTGTCTGATGTATTGGTTAATCTTAAGTTTGCTGTCTAATGTATTGGTTAATCTTAAGTTTGCTGTCTGATGTATTGGTTAATCTTAGGTTTTCTGTCTGATGTATTGGTTAATCTTAAATTTGCTGTCTGATGTATTGGTTAATCTTAAGTTTGCTGTCTAATGTATTGGTTAATCTTAAGTTTGCTGTCTGATGTATTGGTTAATCTTAGGTTTGCTGTCTGATGTATTGGTTAATCTTAAATTTGCTGTCTGATATATTGGTATTGCATTTGTTGAAATGCTGTCTGATGTATTGGTTAATCTTAAGTTTGCTGTCTAATGTATTGGTTAATCTTAAGTTTGCTGTCTAATGTATTGGTTAATCTTAATTTTGCTGTCTAATGTATTGGTTAATCCTAAGTTTGCTGTCTGATGTATTGGTTAATCTTAAGTTTGCTGTCTGATGTATTGGTTAATCTTAAGTTTGCTGTCTGATATATTGGCTAATCTTAAGTTTGCTGTCTGATGTATTGGTTAATCTTAAGTTTGCTGTCTGATGTATTGGTTAATCTTAAGTTTGCTGTCTGATGTATTGGTTAATCTTAAATTTGCTGTCTGATGTATTGGTATTGCATTTGTTTAAATGGTGTTAAATAGAAATGATAAGGATCATTATTTGGCAATTGTATTGATTAGGAATAGATTTTTTGTTGCATATTTGATAAAACATAAAAACAAAAAATAAGTTAAGCTTGCCAGACATATGATGTATTAGTAAAAACACACTCAAACTCATCATATAGGGACACTGACAACAAATGTATTTAACATAAAATAATGGGTTTAACAACCCACACCAACACGCCCCTCTTTCAACAAAACTCATCAGAGATACAAGGCTTATGATTTCGTACACCAGACGCACGTTCCTTTCTGCAGAAGCCCCAAGCTAACCGTTTCACGAAAGGAAAACATGTCGTAATCGCAAGTGAATAAGGAAGTCAGGGACATGACCAAAAGATGGTCTACAAATCACTACACACACATATAAAGGTTGAGCGACACACACACACTATATATAATACAACAAAAACTCCAAAAGGATAAGCCGATTTTGTTCCCTTAGTGACACCCACCAAAACAACACCTTTGGATTACTGTGAGGTATGTACAACTAATATACGGGGTTTTGGAATGAGTTTTGTGTTTTTGATGTGTGAATCATTAATTGATTGTCAGAATCGTCTTAGCAGGTTTCTTCGTTTTATAGGGAGAAAAAAAAAATGAAACGCAAAACTTATATTTAGGATTTTCAGAATTTGAAAAGCACAAACCAATTAAATTCATAATATTTCTCAGAAATAAAGAGTTACCGGGTTTATGTTTTTGGATATTTTAAAAGTATTTTGAGTAACATATAGATATAAGAAGATGTGGTATGAGTGTCAATGAGACAACTCTCCATCCAAGTACATGGCTGTTATCTAACTACATTCCTATCAAATATTTATTTTAGCGGGTTATCAGGTGATGCATTTTTTATTGGTACCTGTCAGTATCATATCATATGTCTGTTATCGTGTAGATTTGTCACGATTCCACAACAAAACAGCAAACCTTTGTCAATAACACCGATAGTCATCAAAGATATTGGATTTCTTAAACTTGAGCACTGATAGACGTTGTGTCGTGTAATTCAAACCGATCAAAACAAAGATAAACTTAACATAAAAGTGATAGAACGATGAAGATTCGCACGGTGTTCTTCTCTTCTTATTACTGTTCCTGGCTCGTTCTGCTCTTCTCATTACTGTTCCTGGCTCGTTCTTCTCTTCTTCACAATGTTCCTGGCTCGTTCTTCTCTTCTTCATAATGTTCCTGGCTCGTTCTTCTCTTCTTATTACTGTTCCTGGTTCGTTCTTCTCTTCTTATTACTGTTCCTGGCTCGTTCTTCTCTTCTTCATAATGTTCCTGGCTCGTTCTTCTCTTCTTCATAATGTTTCTGGCTCGTTATTCTCTTCTTATTACAGTTCCTGGCTCGTTCTTCTCTTCTTATTACTGTTCCTGGCTCGTTCTTCTCTTCTAATTACTGTTGCCTGGCTTGTTCTTCTCTTCTTCATAATGTTGCTTGGCTTCTTCCAGGAAAATAAATTTCAAAATATGGTTACTGTTCCAGAAAATAGAACTTGTTCGCTGAAATACAGCTTCAAATTGGGAGATTATTTAGAAGGATATCAAAGTGTAAAGGGATAATCAATTTATGCAAACCAAATATATGAACCGAGAATTATATTATTAAATGCATGCTTTCTTAAGAAACGATTTTCTATATATGGCTATACTTGAAAGTTTCTCCATTGTTCTATTATAACGAAGATTGTTATTTTGTGTTTCCTGCTTTGCTCTTTACATAAATTTTCTCCATGTTCTTTTGTTCGCTGAATGAAGTACCTTCTTAGTTATGCAGGTGATTTTTTAATTATCACCAGTCGTGTCAATGCTCTATTGTTTACAGCCATTTTCTCTTGATATCTTAATATTCTATTGTAAGGATTTCATTTTACCAATAATATTTTCATAATTCTATTTTTATCAGTGCAAAGCCTCTATTACCTCAAAATGTTTATCCTGATAAGTATTTTATTCATTAAAATGAAAAATGTGTTTTAAGCTAAAGGTCAATAGTTGTTTAATTCGTAGCTTAACCATAAATCGCTTGATAAGGATCTAATCCTATTTAGTAAATGTGAAGGAATTCACACTCTGCCATAACAATTTAAGACTTCAAACACCTATATATCTGGTGAATACGATTATCCGGACTGTTATGATACAATGTCATTACGAAGAGACTGACACAATCAGCGAGAGTCCTGGGGTTATTTATCTGTATATCATAAAGTATAATTGACCATGAAGGGATGTAACAACGGTCTCTATTGTCCGGGTGAATAAAAGGGCGTCTTAAATGATTGTCTGGTGTATTTGAGGGATGATTTATTGAACGGGTGGTTGCGTGTGTAAATTAAATGCTGATTCTTTTATTCGTAAAAGAACATAATGTACTGTTCATCAATACTGTTGAGTTTTATATTTGTATTCAGTCATTCATCCACAAATTAATAGTTTAAGGAAATACCATACATTTTTAACCATTGTAGGTTGAATATGTATTAAAATGAAATATACAAAACCACACCTTATATCTATAAAGCATTTCTTATTTTGGAAATTCATACACAACGAACAGTATTTTTTGTCATCAGCATTGCAGTGATGCCTCTTTTATATTAGTCCCAGTAGCACATTGATCCTAAGGGATTATTAAATGTATTCCCATCATGTCAATAAACTGATCCTGAGTGTGTCATTCAAAAAAGAGAGGCGAAAGATACCAAAAGGACATTCCAGATAGGCAAACATTAAATGACACAATCAGGATAAAACTACTAACTAGCTGGAAATACATGACATGGCACATTCAGGATCAATGTACTGACAGGATGGACATACATGACATGACACCATCAGTATCAATGAACTGACAAGCTAGACATACATGACATGACACCATAAGTATCAATGTACTGATTAGCTGGACATACATTAAATGACACCATGCATCAGTATCAATGTACTGACAAGCTGAACATACATGACATGACACCATCAGTATCAATGAACTGACATGCTAGACATACATGACATGACACCATCAGTATCAATGTATTGACAAGCTGAAAATACATGACATGACACCATCAGTATCAATGTACTGACAAGTTGAACATACATGACATGACATAATCAGTATCAATGTACTGACAAGCTAGACATACATGACATGAAAACATCAGTATCAATGTACTGACAAGCTAGACATACATAACATGACACCATCAGTATCAATGTACTGATAAACTGGACATACTTAAAATTACACTATCAGTATCAATGTACTGACAAGCTAGACATACATGACATGACACCATCAGTATCAATGTACTGACAAGCTAGACATACATGACATGACACCATCAGTATCAATGTACTGATAAACTGGACATACTTAAAATTACACTATCAGTATCAATGTACTGACAAGCTGGACATACATGACATGACACCATCAGTATTAATATACTGATAGGATGGATATACATTAAATGACACCATCAGTATCAATGTACTGACAAGCTAGACATACATGACATGACACCATCAGTATCAATGTACTGATAAGCTGGACATACATGACATGACACCATCAGTATCAATGTACTGATAAACTGGACATACTTAAAATTACACTATCAGTATCAATGTACTGACAAGCTGGACATACATGACATGACACCATCAGTATTAATGTACTGATAGGATGGATATACATTAAATGACACCATCAGTATCAATGTACTGACAAGCTGGACATACATGACATGACACCATGCATCAGTATCAACGTACTGATAGGATGGACATATATTAAATGACTTCATCAGTATCAATGTACTGATAAGCTGGACATACATGACATGACACCATCAGTATCAATGTACTGATAAGCTGGACATACATGACATGACACCATGCATCAGTATACGTACTGATATGATGGACATACATTAAATGACACCATCAGTATCAATGTACTGATAAGCTGGACATACATGACATGACACCATCAGTATCAATGTACTGATAAGCTGGACATACTTAAAATTACACCATCAATATTAATGTACTGACAAGCTGGACATACATGACATGACACCATGCATCAGTATCAACGTACTAATAGGATGGACATATATTAAATGACACCATCAGTATCAATGTACTGACAAGCTGGGCATACATTACATGACACCAAGCATCAGTATCAACGTACTGATAGGATAGTCATATATTAAATGACACCATCAGTATCAATGGACTGACAAGCTGGACATACATGACATGATACCATGCATCAGTATCAACGTACTAATAGGATGGACATATATTAAATGACACCATCAGTATCAATGTACTGACAAGCTGGGCATACATTACATGACACCATGCATCAGTATCAACGTACTGATAGGTTGGACATATATTAAATGACACCATCAGTATCAATGGACTGACAAGCTGGACATACACACCATCAGTGTCAATGAACTGACAAGCTGGACATACATGCCATGACACCATCAGTATCAATGTACTGATAGGATGGACATACATTAAATGACACCATCGGTATCAATGAAATGACAAGCTAGACATACATGACATGACACCATCAGTATCAATGTACTGACAAGATGGACATACATTGAATAACATCATCAGTATCAATGAACTAACAAGCTGGGCATATAGGACATGACACCATTAGTTTCAACGTACTGATAGGATGGACATACATTTAATGACACCATCGATATCAATGAATTGATAAGCTAGACATACATGACATGACACCATACATCAGTATCAATGTACTGACAAGCTAGACTTACATGACATGACACCATGTATCAGTATCAATGTACTGACAAGCTGGACATACATGACATGACACCATCAGTATCAATGAACTGACATGCTAGACATACATTAAATGTTAACCATCAGGATCAATGTGCTGACAATCTAGACATACATTGAATGACACCAGCTTGATAAATGTGCTGACAAGCTGGAAATACCTTACATGACAGCATCAGTATCAATATACTGATAAGCTAGACACACATTAATGAATGCATTAGTCAGTACATCGATGCTGGATGGTGTCATTTAAAGTATATCCATCTTTTCAGTACATTGATACTGATGGTGTCATTTAATGTATGTCCGTCTTGTTATATTGATCCTGATGGTGTCATGTGATATATGTCCAGGATGTTATTGTATTGATTCTTAAAGTGTCATGTGATATATGTCCATGATGTTAGTATGTTGATTCTTAAAGTGTCATGTGGTGTATGTCCATGATGTTAGTATGTTGATTCTTAAAGTGTCATGTGATATATGTCCATGATGTTGGTATGTTGATTCTTAAAGTGTCATTTAATGTATGTCCATGATGTTAGTATGTTGATTCTTAAAGTGTCATGTGATATATGTCCATGATGTTAGTATGTTGATTCTTAAAGTGTCATGTAATGTTTGTCCATGCTGTTAGTATGTTGATTCTTAAAGTGTCATGTGATATATGTCCATGATGTTAGTATGTTGATCCTTAAAGTGTCATGTAATGTATTTCCATGATGTTAGTATATTGATACTGATGGTGTCATTTAATGTATGCCAATCTTGTCAGTACATTAATCCTGATTATGTCATGTGATTTATGTCCATGATGTTAGTATATTGATTCTAAAAGTGTAATGTGATGTATGTCCATGATGTTAGTATAATGATACTGATGGTGTCATGTGATGTATGTCTATGATGTTAGTATATTGATCCTGATGGTGTCATGTGATGTATGTTCATGATGTTAGTATATTGATCCTGATGGTGTCATGTGATGTATGTTCATGATGTTAGTATATTGATCCTGATGGTGTCATGTGATGTATGTCTATGATGTTAGTATATTGATCCTGATGGTGTCATGTGATGTATGTCCATAATGTTAGTATATTAGATGTTTGGTGTTGAAAATCTAATACTTCACTTCATTTTTTTTACATTCTTCGTATGAAGTTTCCCATGTACTTGTAATTTGTATTTCGTCCTCCGATTGAATAATTCTTCCACATTTAACCTCATACGATATAACACAGTATTCAAAGTCGTTTAATTCAATTTAAAATATTACTTATTCAGTTTTTGATTTAAGATCAAAGTGAATAGCTCCAGGTATTTAAATTGAAATAATTAAATGTTTAAAGTGCACTGCACCTTGCTAGAACACGCAAATGCTCATTACTGCTACTTGCAATTATATCATAAAGGTGTAGGGAAGAAGATCCAGGAAACATGAGACAAAATCCGAATGTTATTAATGCAAAAATGTGAAAATTGATACTTTTATATTTTAATAAATCTAACTACCATAATAATTTTGGTGTAACTTTCTACCACAATTATTCGTATGTAACATCAGCCGAAACATTGTTGACAATCACCTAACAACAAACAACTGTTAAATCCACCTTATAGATATCACCCCGGGGGTAATATCGTTAAATGCTGCAGGGTGATGTGGATGTCTTTACCAAAATGTTATAAATTCTTTCGAAAGTGACCAAATTATTGTCCCATTCTGAAATCAAAAGATTTCGAAATAAAGTCTTTGACCCTTTTCAAATAAAAGTACTATGTGGGCAAACGAAACACGCTTTAAATATATTCAGAACAAACAGATGGACAACGTTGACAAAGGCATACAGTCCTATTAACATAACTATGTAGAGTTTGAAAATCAAAAGCACTCTGTATCTAGAATAAGATTGAAACTAAATTAAATATGTTTATGTACCAGCTGCCAAGGCAGCAAACAATCTTGAGTTTTATTTCCGCGTTTAGTTTTATTCTTAACCTTAAGAATCCGTTTCAATCTTTAAAAAAAGGGCAGAAGATACCAAGGAGATATGAAAAACAGACTATACCCTTGACGGAAAGACAAACAACACTTCATCAAACACTACAATGAGAAAAACGAAACCCACCAAAAATCGGGGTGATCTTAGTTGCTCCAGAGGTATAAGCAAATCCATCCTTATTAGTGGCACACGTCATGTTGGCAATTAATAATTCGTTGACAAGTCGCATTCGGTCTTGTCCCTATAGAAGAAACAGAGAACAGGATTGTGGCTATACGACAATTTGAACATATTCGTGGTCATCTGTGACACAGATAGTCCATTTACTAGGTAAAGTCGTTCCAGTAATATGAATAATACTAAATCATCATTGACTAAACAAGACATAAATATTCAGTAGATGCGCAAATTGAAGTCGCTTTGAGTCTGTGTATTTTTCAAACCCGGTTATACGTTTTTCAAATATAGTTGTGTTTTCGAATTCAGGTGTGAACCTTTTTTTTATCTAGCTGTGTATTTTTAAGTTCTAACTGTACCTAAATAGAAAGGTATATTTATGCAATGCGATGCATGCGCACTATGTGTCAGTATTCATAGACTCGTAAGGCGTCCATTGGATTTTTATTCAATTAGAGGTAACAGTAGTTTACCGGTGTTCAATTCTCATAAATCCATTTAGAATATAAAGATCAAGTTTATATACAAAACTTGAGAGATCTAATGTTCTCCAAGCGGAGCGAGACCTGATACGTCGAGAGTGTCTCCGTCTCCTGCTATGCGAATCTATACTCAGTCAAAATGTCACAATAAGGAGTAGCATTATACAATCGGTTAATCTACCAAACTCAACAAATATGTTGCCGAGTCTTTGGTGTATTTGTTGTTGGAATCAATGTGATTCTTCGAGGTGAAAAAAAATCTGACCTAAAACAAGAAATTTTATCTACGATTTCCACATTATAGATAATTTTGACTGGTTCTTTATTGCGAGAAGTTTCATTATTTTCTATTACCATATCGCATCTTATTCAATTTAATTTCCATTTTACATTAACCTTTAATTGTGTAAAGAACCGGTTAACATACGATCCATAACGTACTTATATCATCTTTCAATGGAGAGGATGATGGGAAGATAAAAAATTAGCTGGTTATCAAACCACTGAAGCTTTATTAATCTGTTGTTGGATGGAAGTTGTTGTATTAAATGGTCTACTAGTATTAAAACCTATAAATAACTTTAAAAAAAATGCAATATAAGCCACTTTTTTGCTATTGATTCTTTTTAATAGTGCTAGTTTTACAGACAATATTGGTAATACAGGAAGTTCTAAACACAAAACGCGATATTTTTACAGACAATATTTCTATAGTACAAGAAGTTATAAACACCTAAAGTCATCTTTTCATCGACAGTATCATCTGTGACGGCCTGTATTTTCAGACCATTACCCGATCAATTAGTTTCTAATGATACCAGACAGCTGTGAACACCAAAACATAACAATGATTGGTTTTTTGTCAGGCAGCAGATAATATCATCTCAAGAAAATATATTGACATGCTGATGACAATAGGTAGCTTCATATGAAACTAATTCAAAACTCACATACAACAGATATATGAAAAATTCGACACTTATATTCCTGAATTAGACCAACTTTGAAGTAAGTTTTCCTGTCATCATGATTTTCAAAACTTGTTACGCTGTATAAACGCACCATAAAGGAAATGGTAAAAAATGTAGGCATGTAACAGTAATATACATGCACATATTGTAACAACATACAACAAACGCAGACTGTATTTCAAATAATAAGGAAATTTGGTATGATTCCATATGGAGAAAACTATCCACCAGAGACCAAAGCACGAGGATGTAGGTCACCGTGCGGCCTTCAACCATGCGCAAATCACATGCCGAACAGTAAGTCATAAAAGGCACCGGCATGAAAAAATGAGATACTTTTCAAAAGAAAACCAATGGCCTGATTTATGCTAAAACTTATAAAAGAAAAACAAATATGGCAGACAGCAACCAACTACAACCACTGAATTACAGGCTCCTGACTTGGGACGGTAGCATAAAGAATGTAGCGTGGTTAAATCTTGAAAGGAAATTTAGCAGCACAAAAAAGGAAAAAACTATAAAAAGAATAGTTCGAAAAGGCTTAACTCATCAGATCGGCACTGAGCACTAAAAAAAAAAAAAACAGAACACAAGGTAACGATTTACAATCCGTGGATGCTTTATTTTGGCATTGCACAAGGTCATGTTCTTATCTGACTATTAATGACATCTTTACACTAAATCCATTGGATGTTGGATGTGTACTGATTGATATTTTAGTCTTAGATACATGATTTTTTTTATTAGTTGTTATTGGCTTTAAACAAGCTGTCAGTAACTGCTAGTACTCTCAGATCTGTACTTAGTGTCCTTTTTGTTGATGAGGGATGGATAAATACCCTGCGACGTCCGGTCTGTGTTCATGTTTGATGTTTTTCTGCTTTGTATCGATCTGATGAGTTAAGCCTTTTTCAACTGATTTTTATAGTTTGTTCTTATGTTGTGCTGTAACACCACTGTCCCAGGTTAGGGGAGGGTTGAGCGCTCACAAATATGTTTAACTCCGCCACATTCTTTATGTGCCTGTCCCAAGTCAGGAGCCTGTAGTTCAGTGGTCGTCGTTGGTTCATGTCTGTCATATTTGTTTTTCGTTAATTGTTTTGTTATAAATTAGGCCTTTAGTTTTCTCGATTGAATTGTTTCATATTTTTTATGTCGGAGCCTTTTATAGCCGACTATACGGTATGGGTTTTCCTCATTGTTGAAGGCCGTATGGTTGCCTTTAATATCTTACATCCACTTTATTTGAACTTTGGTCAATAGTTATCTAATTGGCAATCATACCTCATCTCCTTATTTTTATAAGAGTACTTGTTGTTACAAATTAAAATGATATTTAATAAGTCATGTTTTCCCAGACTATCTAATATCAATCAGTACATATCCAATGGATTTAGTGTAAAGACATCATAAGCATTACACAGATATATATAACGTTAAAAAAATCTAAAACCTCAAAACAGACACGAACATAGCGAATGAGTTGGAAAATATACACACCGTATAAGAATATACACACATATAAAATATATACACCGTATAAGAATATACACACATATAAAATATACACACCGTATAAGAAGCTATCAAAGGAATACCAACGTAAACGTCTCTTATGTCATTCATCTTTATATAGAGGCCCCCGTGGGAAACTGAAATATCCAAATCTACAAAAGAACAATTATTGCAGTCTATGTAAGATTTATTAAAAGTCAGTTTGCTATGGTAAGTGTGGTAAGTTTTAAAGATTTCCATATAAAGTGGGTTTTTTTCCAATCATCCAGATATTACTTTTGTTTAAAAAATAGCGATGATGACATGTAATGCAAATGTCATGTACATGTAGTAGTAAAAACATCTGTCAAAACTTAGACTAGAGAAGAAAGCGAATCTAGAAGACCGACACAGACCTTAACAAACAAAGACATGCAAAAAAGGGAAAACACACTAAAATTCAGAAAACTAAAAACGGGAAGGGTATGAGGTTTCCCAAGAGGATATGATATACAAACGGTAAACATGTACGCGTCATCAGGTACTCTAGAGACCAAACATGTTTTAAAAACAAAATATATAAATTATGTAAGCGCATCAAAAACCAATAACACTAATGTTTAAAAACATCCAAAATGGTCAAAAGTCTACTTTGTCTGAGCCAGTAGCAACCTTAGTTTTAGTACTAATGAATATTTAAGATCCGAAAGTTAACCTATCAATACCAAACCACTTGCTTCTGGACGAGACGTACACTATCGGACTGCATCAGTAGCGGCATTCAACCGGTGGCAGTAATTTAAACGCATGGAAAATACAAGTAGACGAACCAAATTTTGATGATAGACGGTTATAATGTCCATCTACTAAAAGATGTTTACACTCACAGAGGGAAAAAACTGAAGAAAGTGGTGATAAGATGAAGACGCCAATTTTAAGATATGTGTCAAGGGTTAACAGACATATACACTTAATTTATGACACCTATCAGAAGTAAAGCAGTTAATGAAAACTCATATTACAGTTCCTATGTTTTTACTTCGACATGTGTCAACCGTAAAGGTTTGTTTAAACTGTCAGTAAGTACAAACTAAGTACAATAATAATAGTGAGTAGTTGTTTGTCACTGGAGCAGAAGAATTACTTCAGATTATGATGTAATGTTCTAAGGAATTATAAAGTTATTTTATATATTTATCGATTTATTAGATTTAGTAGGTTTGTTGAATTTGAATGTACAGATTCAATTAATTGAAAAGATTAAGATGAAAAAATATCAGCTCTAGAACGTAATACGCCAAATGCTTCTTTGTACGGAAACAATTATAAGAAAATATATAAAAGTAGTATGTTGACACTTGAAAAGAAGTGAAATTCGGTCAAGAAATGAAATGATTTATTACGTTCTCTACAAAAAGTTTTTTTAGGATGATGCAAAATAATTCTGGACTGTAGACACCATGTCTAAATATTTAAGGTTCCCTATTTTTTGTAATGATGCAAAATAATTCTGGACTGTAGACACCATGTCTAAATATTTAAGGTTCCCTATTTTTTGTAATGAAAATAAGTTATTCGTGTAGTTATTCGTATTGATTGATTGGTGTTTAACGCCACTTTTAGAACTATTTTGGTATTTCGTTGCGGTCAGTTTTTTTTTTATTCATGTAAATCTATACTTAAGTGGCAACAAAAGCTGTTGGTTGTGGAAGTGCCTTTGCAAGTGATTTCGCTTCATTAGAATAATGATCTTTTATCAGAGACAACACGGACCAAACAACTGCTCGGTCTATTGTCACATATAATATACAATTTAGGTACTAAAATTTAAAAGTCACAGAATGAAAATACTATTTAAACAATTAAATTTCAAAATTTTAGAAAACGACTAATGCGAAAGTACATTGGTAAAAGAAAAACTTTCCAAATAGTACTAGTTAGTTCAAATCAATGTTTATATTGTGATTGTATAAGCATGTAAGGGTGTTTGTACTTTTAAAGATTTTGTCACTATTAATTCGTACAATTAGCTTATTATTTTGGTAGATAAAAAGTACAATAATTCTTTTATTTAAAAGACAAATTAATATGTCTGATTTTTTTTTCTGAACGGAAATTCAAGTCACAAAAGAAACAAGTATCTAACAAATCAAGAAATGTCTGATATTTTATCAAATAGTTTTGATGCATTGACAATAATCAAATGATTTTTGAGTTATAGTATTTACTTCCTATCCTTATGGAAGTTTTATCTGTTATATCACATGGAAAATGACCAATTTTACCCACTTAGTAAATTAGGAACATACCATGCAATCGGTAATAATTTGTTTAAAGTCAGTTAATAAGTCAGTCAGTTACAAGTACAACATATAACATACTTAAAGTACATCTAACATAATTAAAGTACATCTAACATCAATCATATTTCAACTCTTAGGATTCAGAGCACTATGTAAAGGCTCCAATAAATTGACAGATGAAATGGAATTTCGGTTATAAATGACCTGTCATGCATAAATATCAACAAAAAAAACTGCCTATAATTCTTTAAGTTGCAGAGTTTTTTTTTGCCATTTGGTGAAATACATTACGGAATACCTGTAGATATACTATTATATCTTGGTAATTTGGCAGTCTAATTTTCAGTTTAGATGTAATGCTTGAATAGAAATTTGCACTTGGGACCACATTGAAATAAGATCGATTGATAGATGGCAGTATTAATTGTTTATGTCCTTAATTGTAGCATATGAATTTAACAATGTTAGTGTATGTGAACAGAAAGGGTTTTTTGGTATAATTTTAGAAATGTTGGTGTAAGTGAACAGAAAGGGATTTTGGTATGACTTTTAGCAATAATTGTTTATGTGAACAGAAAGGCTTTTTGATATGATTTTTAGCAATTTTGGTGTATGTGAACAGAAAGGGATTTTGGTATGACTTTTAGAGGTGTTGGTGTATGTGATCAGAAAGGGATTTTTGGTATGACTTTTAGCAATGTTGGTGTTTGTGAACAGAAAGGGATTTTGATATGAAATTTAGCAATGTTATTGTATGTGAACAGAAAGGGATTTTGGTATGACTTTAAGCAATGTTATTGTATGTGAACTGAAAGGGATGTTGTTGTATGTGATATACTTTTAGCAATGTTGTTGTATGTGATATACTTTTAGCAAAGTTGGTGTATGTGATATACTTTTAGCAATGTTGTTGTATGTGATATACTTTTAGCAATGTTGTTGTATGTGATATACTTTTAGCAATGTTGTTGTATGTGATATACTTTTAGCAATGTTGGTGTATGTGATATACTTTAATTAATGTTGTTGTATGTGATATGACTTTTAGCAATGTTGGTGTATGTGAACAGAAAGGGATTTTGGCATGAAATTAAACAATGCAAAACGGGATTTTGGTATAACTTTAAGCAATGTGGGTGTATTTGAACAGAAAGGGATTATGATATGACTTTTATTAATGTTGTTGTTTGTTACTGGAAACGGATTTTGGTATGACTTTAAGCAATGTTGGTGTATGTGAATAGAAAGGGATTTTGCTATGACTTTTAGCAATGTTATTGTACGTGAAAAAAGGGATATTTATATGACCTATAGCAATGTCGGTGTATGTGAACAGAAAGTGATTTTGTTATGACTTTTATCAATGTTGGTGTATGTGAACAGAACAGGATGTTGGTATGATTTTTAGAAATGTTGGTGTATGTGAACAGAAAGGGATTTCGGTATGACTTTAAGCAATGGTGTTGTATGTGAACAGAAAGGGATGTTGGTATGACTTTAAGCAATGTTATTGTATATGAACAGAAAGGAATTTGGTATGACCTACAGCAATGTTGGTGTATGTTAACAGAAAGTGATTTTGTTATGACTTTTAGCAATGTTGGTGTTTGTGAACAGAAAGGGATTTTGCTGATTTATTCAATGTTTGCTATTCAATGTATTACAATAAACATTTCTGATATTTTGTAGACCAAAACTTGTTCACTACATGTATATCGTCCCTCTTCAGGATACAAACTTGAGATAAAGGATACAACATATACCGTTTAAAATTGACGATGAGGGTCGGTTTAAAACAAAACTTGATGACTTCAGCTTCCGTATTGTGAACTTTCCATTTCTAAGAAGCAACATTCTAGCAGAGCCTGTGCATGGACTATACATCTCTTAGTTGATGCGATATTCCAGTGCTTGCATTTCCTTGATGCTTCGTAAATTTTATAGACGCCATCACGAGTTGTTTGACTGTTATGGAATATCTCAGATGACGACGGAAATGTTCCAATTGTCGTAACTACAATTCCGTCCTCATTTCCTCGAATGTGACCTACTAAAAATAGACTTATCACCGGGTTTGTATACTTACATGAGCAACACGACAGGTGCCACATGTGGAGCAGCTTCCGGAGCACCTGAGACAACCCCAGTTTGTGGTGTGGTTTCGTGTTGTTCAGTCTTTAGTTTTTTATGTTGTGTTTTGTGTACTGTTGTTTTTCTTTTTTTATCATGGCATTGTCAGTTAATTTTCGACTCACGAGTTTGAATATCCCTTTGGTATCTTTCGCCTTTCTTTAACGGATAGGGGACGACCACAACTACATGCATATTGTCTCTCTTCATGTAACGGTTAAGGGACGATCATTTAGTTTTCGGGGGGTTGAAAATGAATATCCTGGCCTGGTAAGAGCTGACAATAAATCTACTTGCATAAAAATGAATACTAGCAGTCTGCAACACAAAATGAAGGAAACAATTGTTTAGACAAAAGTGGAAAAAATAAGCATGAGTTGCAAGCTGAAAATGAATAGTCAATTTAAAAAAAAAATGTATAGTATACAAAAATAACATTTCCCTTTCATCATCTATCATAAAGGAAAACGTTTCAGGCGGATTTTTTGTTATTGTTCGGACGTCTTTTGAAATTCAGTAATTAATCAATGGATGATCGTGTTGCATGTAACACTTCAGTTAGATATCTTCAAATAGTAACACTTCCGACAGTTCTGTCTTTTACATTGATATATATACGTGTTATTTGTGGGTGGTAATAAGAGTTATTAATACCAATCAGTATACGTTTTTGCAATTTTAACATCATATACAAGAGACAGCAAAGAAAATATTGATAGGATTTTTATTGATGTTTAATATATAATGAAAACGAATGGTTTTATCCGTCCTTTGAAACGTACCTAAATTAATATTTAATCAGCAACATCAACATCTTATACATGATATGGGATATTTTATTGACGATCATATAAAGCAACTGGAGCAAACCTGAAATAGACAGAGTTGGAAATTTAAAAGTATAATTTGAAGCCATGAAGACATGTTACATTTCTTCATTCACATAAACATGAATGCATATAAACTATATGTGAGGTAAATGGTTCTATAGAAAACTTAAACCCGAAATGATTAGACAACTGTGACCCTGAAACATCTACTACATCGTGTACTGGACGGGTATGAATAATTCGGAATTGAAACTCCACAGCAGCGATACCGACAAATATTGTATAGAGTGAAATTTTTTTTGTCTAACCATTCTTTCTTCAAAATCTTATTTTAAAGATTTCCTAAATAGCTTGGAATTGGATAGGTAATAGCCTTTGTTATTTCTAAAGAACTTACCGTTTCAAAAGTTTCAATTAGAGTTTAGTGTTCATTGCATCGCAAATGCGGGTAATTTTGCATCGTGATTAATTGACAATAAAAACTTTTCTAAAAAGCATGTAATATCATTTCCTGAAAAATTACCGTCTCAAATCTGATTTTTTTAGAACATCTGGTGTATTTAAGTATTGGTTTAAAACAAGGACAAGAAAAGCGACTGATATAATTTTTGAGGTTTCAATTTTTTCTATGTGATGTATTCTATAACCCTTGGAAAGGAGAAATTTTCTAAATCACTAGCGTTCATACCCTTTTCTTATTTTTGTTAAGATTTGGTACCAATATAAATATAGTTTGAAGTCAGGTTTTAGAACAAATGCATACAAAATAAAGTATATATCAAAACATGTTATTTTTAAGGTAATGCAAGAAGTAGTTTAAAATTTAAAGTATTATGACGATTTCCCCGTAATGTGTAATGTGTAGTATTGTACGTACTGGCAAAAATAGTGATGGTTGTTCTTTTAGGGAAAATAGTAGTATTTCATTTTATCTGGCATAAGGTTACTCTTTTGTGTACACTAAGCTGTTCATGTGAAGCGGGGACGATTATACATATATTTGTCCCAGGAAGAAGGCGCGTTGAGATTGGATGTACGAGTATAATTTTATTTTTTATTTATTTATGAATAGCTGCAGTGTGTATATCTATAATAATAAATTTTGAAACAAATGGAAACATTTTTTTCAGAGAATTCTTCGAAAAGGTTCTTTTTTACATAAATTTGTAAAAATGACGGGTTGCTATGGATATTATATACAAGCTCAATAGAAAGAAGATCATACCACCATTCGACTTCAACTTCTGAAACAGAATGATAAAGTACTCATATCACAACAAAACAGTATTGATTTATAATTCTGAATGAGAACAGAGTAAAAGGAAAACGGCAGTTTTTTCAGACATAGTCGACAACACCTATATTTTCTTAATTTGCTTCTTTTTATAAATGCCGTTTTCCTTTTACTCTGTTCTCATTTACAATTTACAATTATAAATCTCTGTAAAACAAATCATCGCCGGAACGTCTTCACTAATTAGATACCGACAGACATTCTGTACAACAAAAGGACGACTGTCCACACCAAGCTTTCACATACAATACTTATGTTAGCAGTAGCAATATCTGCTAATCAATTAGTCATAAAAGAGTTAGTAGGCTATAATTAACAAATAAAGTTAGTAAAGCATCAGTGAACAATTCCGTCTATTTCCAGTGATGGTGAACTGATCAAGTTAACGAAAATTGAGATAATAGATGTGCATTCTTCTGAAATAAATATTAATTATTTCAGATAAGATCAAAGCTTTCGTTGTATCGCAGTTATGTAAGATATATTACTTGTTTCGAAATATTATAAAGATATTCGTCAATAATTAAATAATATTTATGGGATTTTTCTCCTCCGTAAACAGTTATACCGACTTGTACAAATCACCGTTTCAGAAGAATAGATTATGTGATTGAATTGACGAAAACCACAATGTCGTCATCATAAAAATATTTAAACTGCTGCATTTTACACACCATTACCTTTAAATCCTTTAAACTTCTTAATTTTTAACGACCCTTCACATGCAATTCCCAGCTCGACCAGCCAAATACATGTTGAAAGACTTACAAAGTACATTTGAAAAAAAGTCAGTTAGAAATTCTATCTGCTAAGATATAGATGTTAAATTGTTTAATACAATGGAATGGAATTTCTAGAAGCTCTCAGTCTACAATGGAATGGAATTTCTAGAATCTCTCACGTCTACAATGGAATGGAATTTTTGGAATATCTCACGTTTAAAATGGAATGGAATTTTTAGAAGCCCTCACGTCTGTTTTATCAAACCTTTTAAAATGCTCATTGCATTTACATCGAAATTAGCAATAAACTGACAGTCTAAATATGATGGTCATGAAGATGAGACCATACAAGTTACTGTAATTCTAAATTATGTATAGTGTTTTAGATGAAAACACCATCCAGGTCAAATACACATTAGGGCAGTTGAGAGCATCAGAATCAAATAAGGCATAAAAGAAGAGACAGCAAGAAAGGCCTCCTTTGCCTAGGAAATTTTAAGTGAAAATTGACGCAACACGTCCGATACGTGTTTCTAGATAGTCAAAACGAGGTACATACACTGGGAGGTATATAACAAAAAGGGACATTTGCTTAAAATGTAAGAGAAATAGGCTTAATCGTGAGAATAAAATGAAAGATACAATCAGGCCGTTATTTTTTTCTTTTTAAATATTTCTCATTTTGTCATGTCGGGCAATTTATAGCGAACTATACAGTTTGTGTTTTGCTCATGTTGAAGGTCTTACAGTGTTCTACAGATGTTTACATCCTAGTCCTTTAGTCTCTGTGGGTATAGGTGTCTTAGTGGCTATCATACAGCACCTCTTTATTTATACAAATAAATATCAAGATATCAAAAATACAAACAAGAGGCTCTAAAAAGCATGTGTCGCTCATCTTAATATATGTGCATCTTTAACTTTGGTCACTATCTAGAATTGTAGTCCAGAATATAATTCATGAGTTAAATCTCTTTTTTTTTGATCTTGTCTTGCTAGTCAATTTGCTATTTACAGGTTTTTCTTTGTTTATCAAAGTTTTCCCCAAATATGCAAAAATGGGATAAATCATCGTTAAAGGGCAATATTCTATAAGGAGTTGACTGACAATTTCACACACCTTGACATATTATATAGATCTTGTCATGCTCATCATTTTTTATTCATTATGTTTCTATTATAGTTTTAAAGTTATAGACAATAACGCAAAAAATCGTAAAAATCGTTTAAGGACAATAATTCCTATAAGGAGTTGCCTATCGATTTGGGCCACGTTGACTTAATGTGTATGTACATACGTCTATTTCTCAGAGGGTTGGTTGGTGCATGGGATATGTGGTCTCTTGTACTATTCAAAATATTTGGTTATTTCTTTTGTCCTCTGTGTGTATATCATTTAGTTACAGATGTTTTGGAAAGATTCTGAGGAGGTTTCTTGGAAAAGCTCGTGTTTCATCTCATTCAAACCTAAACAAATCATTAAAAATATGAGAATCAATAATGGTTGTGATTAACTTGTTATCATCTCAATTCTAAACATATGTGATTATTCAGAAGGAAAATAATATCTAAAATAATCAACATGCTAAATATTTTTGCAATACAGAAAAAATACAAAAAAAAACAAAACAAAATATAGATTGCATAACTGGAAACTCATTATCATGGGGGTTTTACATGTTACAGTTATACACCATGTTCTTTTAAAATCCATGCATATTTGGGGAAATATCGCCAACCATGAAGAAAAATGTACGAATGTCAAGTGAAAAATAAATAAGACAATAAAAATAACCCGGATGGAAGGGTGCCAGTTTCTGCAAGCACTAGTGGTACCCGCAGTGTTGGTACAGACAAACGAACAGATTTGTTAGTCATCTGATGAAACGCATTCTGGAACGGACACTAAACTCGTGATAGCGGCTATAAACTTTACGGATCAACGATTTTAATTTGATAGATAGAATTCCGTTGATAAACAATCGAATTAAAATTCATATCTATATTAATTCGCATGCTCGTATATATAACAGTATAACGAAATCAGAGATATATATTTTAATTAGATTGGTTGATAAATAGCTCTCTGTTTTGAGGAGTTTCACAGTCAGGTCATATATAGGTTCTAAGCCTCTGTTCAGACATTTCTGTGATGTAAAATCAATACTAATAATATCATTCTGTTATTTATAGAATAACTAATCGAAGAATTCAAATAGAGAAAAATATTCAACGAGTGACCGAACAACACATTAATTCACGAATGCGCGTAGCGCATGAGTTAATTATCAGTGTTGTTCGGTCACGAGTTGAATATTTTTCGATATTTGAATTCTTTGATTAGTTATTCTTTTTATTACATTGGCAAATGGCTTTTTTTAATGAAATTAATGTAGAAAATGTAAGGAACTATATCTTTTTTCTACGCATTCACAATTTGTTTTGATCCGACGTTATCGAGTCTTGACAACGCCTATTGTTGTATGACGTCAGAGAGTGAAATAACCACGTTTATTTCACATGTGAAATTATCGGTTTTTATTTGACTGGGAAATCAATGTAATTCAATGCTACCAATGTAATAAAATGATTTATACGATGTTCAATTCACGTCCAATGCATATAGCCATTATTATCTGAACGTTTCGAAAAACAGGTCACAATTAAACATGTAGCTAATTTAAGCAAGCGACTAAACCTGTACACTTACATAACTACTTCGAATATATTCCACCGTATCATGTGACATATGAAAAAATTACTAATAACCAATTATTTTCTGAAGCTTAAAATGAAAATTATATGAAATTTTGACATTTATACAGTCGCTTCTTATTTGAGGACCTTAAGGTGTTTAAGGATAAAAGATATGATAAATATTATACCCAACAGAGGATCCATTATGGGCAAAATCAGCACCATGATTAGCACATTAAACATTTATAATTATAGATAATACAAAACATTATAATTATAGATAATATAAAACATTATAATTATAGATAATACAAAACATTATAATTATAGATAATACAAAAGAAAACAATTCAAATATGGAATATAGCATGAGTAGTTGATAATATAACCATAAACCATAATGTTCTGTGTAAAAGACAAATATTAGGACCAAAGAGTGTCCCAGAACGGCTCTTTGATTCCCGTAACAGTCTTAAAATGATTCATGTTTTTAAAAATGCGTTTGAATATATGCATTTATATATTGTTTGACAATATGGCAACAAATTACAGAAATTACCATATAGAAAACAGCAACCATTAACAATCTGTTCGTTAGTTAAAGAAAAACAAAAGTTAAGACAAAGAATGGAGTACAGTATGTGGGATATGAAGTCCGACTTGGTACAATAAGATGTAGTTTTTCAGTAACCAAAAAATTCACTCGTCGTATAAAAACACACTCAAAAACCTGAACTGTATACAGCTGTCAACAAGGTGATAGTATCAAAAATGGCAATGCAGTTAAAAAACATAACGGTTATCGTCTATATAGTCACTACAATTATTTAAATTGGGATAGCACTTTTATACAATATTAAGTGTTTTGACGACATATATTTAATCAGTTTTTGATATACAATTAATCACAATAATCCTTTATTATATATACAGACAAAAATGAAAAAGTGGTTGTTGAAAAAATGATAAGATCGAAGTTTTCCATCAGAATCAATAATGGACCATTGTGTGGATCAAATTAACCTCCGTTGATACATGTTAATAGTGCACTAACAAATGACAAATATGTAGGTGTAGAAAAATCATGTTTCCTTTCATGTCGGGTGTAATTTATTCCTATAAGACTTTCTTCCCAATGTTTTCTGTCAATTGGTTTCCACTCTAACCCTGGGACTACATTTTTCAATGCTACGAAATAAACAAAACCAATGACTGATTTTATATTTCTTTATAATGTAATTGGATAATTGCTGTCAAGACGCCATGTCAAAAATGTGAATTTTATAAACCCACAATGATAATGGGATAGGTTTGATTCGACAAAATAAGAAAAATCAGTCTATAAAACGGATAAACATAACGGGTAAATATAACGAGTATATTCGTTTGAGTGCAATCTCACTATAATTCAAATAGTTGGGTTTATTTCCTCTTTTCTATGTGATATTGCCATTGATTTCCACAACGTCAGTTTTGTTTAAACACTAGATAGGAGGCCTCTTGCATCATTTTTTTATGTATGTTAATTCTAAATGTCAATCAAAGAGGAAGACTTTTTTCACATTCCTAGATTTGAAAAATTAGTTCAACTTTCCTTTAAAAAAAACATCAACGAAGTTATTACTACAAGGTATCTTATTTCCTAGCTCCGTCAATCACTGTCTGAATTTTCAAACTTTACTGTCAAAATGCTTGAATGCTTTATTGGTAGAACATTTGTTGTTTGGTGATATGTTTTTGTACAAATAGTTATCATTTTAATAATTGCAGCTATATACTTCTCTGTTCGTTGGCATGTTCTACCGATGATGTAAAGAAGACTTGTCCAAGGTATTCCGAAGAAAGATCATAGAGAATAGCTAGCATGGCACCTGTAAATGACAGCCTAGATTCATATTTTACAGTGGACTGTGTAAAGCGAGACAACTCTAAGTTATTGAAATATAGAAAGAAAAGTAGTAGTGTAATTTTTATGAGAAACTCACATCATATTGATATGGAACCACGGAACGATGACGGGTAACATTGGTCAATGAGAAAACCCATCAATCACTGGTACTAACGAATATTTAATTTCTGGGACACATATTTCAAGGATTTGTCTACATTTTGATTTTCTTTTGGTAAGAAGATTGAAAGGAAAGGGTATTATAATTTTTAACGTATATTTTTCTTGTTTGTATAAAAGTCAATATATGGCTCATACAATCACACACATTTTTGTTAATCCTTTCAAATACCGTTATTTTGTTCCAAAGAATATAAACTATAAATAACCGACTTCAATACAAAAATGTGAGTTTTGAAGTTACAGAGACATCATAAATATATAATATATGTATGGGGGGTCAAAAGATCTGATACCTTATCACAAGGTAATAGTAAATTAGAAAATTATTTCAACCTCAAGACTGACTTCGTAAAGGAGGCTTATTTATCAATTAAAGATTTTAATATAAGAAGAGCTATATGTAAATTGAGAATAAGTGCACATGATCTTAAAATTGAGAAAGATAGGTATAGTAAAAAATACATAGAGAGAAGTCAGCGTCTATGTCATCACTGCCTATCACATGGATCAAATTCTATTGAAGATGAGACCCATTTCACAGTAAGTTGTCCTTTATATAACGAACAGAGAAAATTATTATGGGATAAAGTAAACAGTTTTTGTAATAATTTTAAAGAATTACCCAAGGATAAAAAATATTTCTGGCTGTTCACAAATGAGCATTTACCAACTCTTATGTGCCTAGGCAATTATATAATTAAGTGTTTAGAAATAAGATCCAGGTGGATACAAAATATATAAAATTATTATGCAATTATTGTTAATGTTATGTAAGACACATGATGTGTTAGGCTCTGATCCTGTCCAATATATGATAGTATTATATTAGGATATAGTTTTTCTTTTTTCCAATCATATTGTGCTTAATATTGTTGTAAATGATGCCCTTTATGGGTTCTTGATTAGATTAATAAAATTCTTATCTTATCTTATGTACATTGTCGGAAAATATACATTTTATATTTTCCGACAATGTACATATATTGTTTTTATCCTGAAATTTACACCCAACACTTGAAACTTTAGTTGTTGAAATCTAAATCATTGTCTCTAATTTTTCAAAGGAATCGACATAGTTTAAACGCGGACCGCGAAGAGGACCCCAAAATGAACTGGTACGCAAAAAGAAATGTTCACATTACCGGTTGCTCAACATGGAAGCGGGGTAACAGGAGACTTTATTTGTAAAAGTACAAATAAAGCAAATATTTATTTGTGTACCTGTTATTTGTACAATAGTTGCAGGATAAACATGTCTATTTGATATTTGACACATTATTGTTTCATGGATATTTTTTTAAAAATCGTAATACCTTATAATTGTCTTACCTATACAGATATTAGAACTATATTCACACCATTTTGTAATTATCGTGTTATAATGGCACCTTAACCCTAGATTGATTGATTGATTGTTGGTTGCTTAACTTCCAGTGGCAATCTTAACCCTAGACAAAAACATTCCAACTCTATTAGCGAAAAATTACATTTTGTATAAATTCATTCATAAACACTGATTCAGTGATCATAAATCTTTTTTTATCTGCACCAGATACGAAGTGGAATAATAATAATAATAATAATAATAATAATAATAATAATAATAATAATAATAATAATAATAATACATAAATAATAAATAAGCTTTATTTAGAGTCGGCAAGGTTTACAAAACAAAGACATTACATATGCTCTATTGAGTTTTGAACCTTCATATATATGAATGTTGTTTACTATAATGACAAAAACATATCTTTTAAGCATCGTTCCTTTGTGTCTCCTGCAGACAAACAATTCAATATTTTGTTCACCTATTTTCTGTCATTGATTGCTTTCCTGGACCAGATACAGGGAGATCTTGGATTCTAAAGTATTGTTCACATGTATACTTTGTAGTACTGGAATCATTTGACGGAGCCACTACTGTTCGTCTGCTGTTGACATTCTATATAAATCCTAAGCTGAATTCACAGTTGATACAAGCAACACTCTTTTTTCTACAAATGGCCACTTGCATCATATACCTTGACAAACGAATTGTATATTATGTTGTATGTACCAGACTGTATATTTAAAATCAAGATTGTTGTTTTTTGTCCCGTGTTGGTCCATGATAGGAACCTGTTGTTTAGTGGGTGTCGTTTGTTGGTGTGGTTCATAATTGTTTCTCGTTTCTCGTTTTTTATATAGATTAGACCGTTGGTTTTCCTGTTTGAATTGTTTTACACTAGTCTTTTTGGGGCCCTTTATAGCTTGCTGTTCGGTGTGAGCCAAGGCTCCGTGTTGAAGGCCGTACTTTGACCTATAATTGTTTACTTTTTACACATTGTGAATTGGATGGGTAGTTGTCTCATTGGCACTCAAACCACATCTTCTTATTTATATAATAACAAAAATCATTTGATTTGCAGAAACCATGTCCTTTGGATTATGCTATTACTCATATCTAAACAGTAACATTTACAATAAGAACATGTACACCAAATCAGGTTGATTAAAACGAATCATGATAGATGGCTGGTTCCCATTGTCATACCGTGGCTTTATGATTACTGGAAACTTCGCTCCTCGATAATCATAATTAAACGAAATTTTTAACTATATGAAATTACTTCCCTTTAAAGTCTTCAAGTTGCCAATAAAAAGGATGCAATCTGACCACTGGAATTTGTAATAATCAAATGTTTAGGAAACTCCCGAATGGAGACGTAGTAATTCTCAAGCATCGGACCTTACCCATACTTCTTAAGTAATATGTCTTAGGAAACTCCCGAATGGAGACGTAGTAACTCTCAAGCATCGGACCTTACCCATACTTCTTAAGTAATATGTCTTAGGAAACTCCCGAATGGAGACGTAGTAATTATCAAGCATCGGACTTTACCCATACTTCTTAAGTAATATGTCTTAGGAAACTCCCGAATGGAGACGTAGTAACTCTCAAGCATCGGACCTTACCCATACTTCTTCAGTAATATGTCTTAGGAAACTCCCGAATGGAGACGTAGTAACTCTCAAGCATCGGACCTTACCCATACTTCTTAAGTAATATGTCTTAGGAAACTCCCGAATGGAGACGTAGTAACTCTCAAGCATCGGACCTTACCCATACTTCTTAAGTAATATGTCTTAGGAAACTCCCGAATGGAGACGTAGTAACTCTCAAGCATCGGACCTTACCCATACTTCTTAAGTAATATGTCTTAGGAAACTCCAGAATGGAGACGTAGTAACTCTGAAGCATCGGACCTTACCCATACTTCTTAAGTAATATGTCTTAGGAAACTCCAGAATGGAGACGTAGTAACTCTGAAGCATCGGACCTTACCCATACTTCTTAAGTAATATGTCTTAGGAAACTCCAGAATGGAGACGTAGTAACTCTGAAGCATCGGACCTTACCCATACTTCTTAAGTAATATGTCTTAGGAAACTCCAGAATGGAGACGTAGTAACTCTCAAGCATCGGACCTTACCCATACTTCTTGAGTAATATGTCTTTTTTTCTCTCTGATTAACGGTTTCTAAGGGTAAACTTTTACAGTTATTCTCTTAAAATCAACGAAACAAATGATATTAATGGAAAGTAAACATAAAATATTCTGATTCTTTTGAATAAGTCATTATTTGGTGTCTAGCATCCATGAAATATGTTTTCAAACAATTCATTTTACATAGTTTATGATGAAACATAATCCGAAAACGTTTGCCTATATCTAAATAGAAAATATATCAAAGATTCAGTTTCCGAATTTTTGCGATTTATCTTTAAGTTAATTCAAAAATATATACATGTATATTCTGATTTTGTTTCTAGATGTATATATCCCAAAATGATGACCAGAGTTTTCGTCGTCATTGTCCTTCGACGATAAATGTTTTTCATGCGAGACTTCTAGCAAAATTGTCAAAATCTTCCGACAATTTGGTCTCAGTAATGGGCTTTGTATCGGTCAGACGAATGTCATTTATATTATAGAATGTTCTGTGCGTGGCCACTATTATGTTGGTGAGTCTATACCTATCCATTTCACAAACGCCTAAATGTGAAAAAAAGGAAAATTACCAAAACAAAAAAAAACATATATCTTAGTCAGCCACCAACACTTCAGACTGACGAACCACAACCTTGATTTCAATCGCATGACAGGTCTATTGATTGAACAGAGTACAGAATAATCACCTGATTGAAGCTAAGTTTTTTTCCTTTTTTATGTTTTTGTTGGGGGGAGGGGGTGGGTCGTGGATATGGCTGTGTTCTTTACCATGTTTTCTCAGAAGACATGAAGAAAAAGAAAAACCGGTAACTGCTTTTTTCGATTTATATATATCAGTCAGTATATTGTTAGATGTATAGATACATTTTGAATACAGTAATACATCTTAGGCTGTCTTAATACAGGTCGGATGCATAGATAAGAGATACTTTGCCAAACTTTTTTGCAAAATTTGCTTGTATTATGAAGTTCAGTAGTGTGAACACAAAGGAGTAGGGCCAACTTCTGTTACTCTCAAAGGGTAAATATCTTTTAAAGTTGTCAAATCCTACTCTAAATTGAATATTAGAGAGTCTATATCATATTCCTTAAATATATAGTGTTTACAATTTAAAATATTTCCACAAAATCAAAAAGATATTCAGCGTGTTGAAGGCATATCGAAGGGCCTCGCTTACCAAAATGAATTAATTCATATCACAAGATAATACATAACTTTAGTTCAGACGTACTTTTGGTTGTGATACTATGAATTTAAGTAAAGATTGAAAGACTTCTTTGAAAATGGACCTGGCATAAGATAAATTCAGAGAAAAGTGTTCCTTCTCCAAATTTAAGATGGAGGTAGTGTGTATTAACTGTTTATTAATCACAATATTAAAAGGAAACATTGAAAATGGCTGCTTATCATACTTCAGTTAATTTCAAAGATACTGAAATTGTATTTTCATAAAATAGACATTCAGTTCCATACACAAAATCAATTTATAATTAAGGATGGTATAGCAGGATGTGATTCATATCTTATATTTTCTAATCTTGATATGAAATTTAAAAAAAAAAACCAGACAGACAGCTAAAAATTAAGGATACACGTCATAATGACAAGCTTGATTCCATCAATTTTCAAATTGCCTATGTCCATCAAATAGTCAATTTCCTTATAAATTGGATACAAAAGAGTCTAATAAATTTTGTAATGTGAGAACACTTTGGTGCCAAATGACTTAACGGAACATGCTGCCACTCAAACAGTTTTATAATTTGTCAAAACAGTTAACGTGTATAAATCTCAATAGATAGTATAAGATTTTTAGTAAACTTGTAATATACTTATTTATTCACAAATTATGGAATGGAGCAAACAGATATAATGTGTCACTTCGATTAAAATACAAAATTATTTTTGTTTCGCCTTGACGGAGTCAAAAAGCGAGACATAGGTAGGATTTTCCGGCTGCGGCGGCTGCGGCGTCAACAAAATATTAGTTTGTGATTAGGTCAGTTTATGGGGAACCACTGGTGGCAGGTCAATGATATTTGGTATGCAGTTGTATTAGCATTGGCACATCTCATTTCCATGGAGATTGTTTGGCCCCGACCCCTCAGTCATGGTTCATTGACTTTAAATATTTTGCTGCATAGCTAACATGTTTAATTTCAACATTTGCATTAAAAATATAACATCAAAAAGGCGAGACATATCTCTGTGTCAACAGTTTATGATAGGTTCAAATCATTTAGTATCTTAAAAATTATCTCTGTTTCCGGCAACATATTCAAGATAGTTAAACAAAACATCCATACGCGATCTTATTCAGTAACTAAACACTTTAATCAACTTAAAGTATATCAATTGATAAAAGAAATTTCGTTTTCTTATGTGGTCACGAATTGCCTATCACAACCAAAATAGTGCGTTCCCAGACCTTTCACGATTAACTATATGATTGTTACACAATCTGAACCCTTTGCAGGAATAAACACAATTATATTTTAATGTATGTGAAATTTTACCATAACTGATTTTAAATGGTGTTTTCTTTACAAACATGCATAGGGTTGTGTCTCATCTTTTCTGTTTTCTTTAAGAGTACTGCATTTTTAGTTACCTTAATTGTTTTATATGCAGTTTTATTGAGAAGCAATTATCATTTTGACAAACTCGTTTTTTTCTGATTTGTTTCGCCTTTTTATAATACAATCGAATATTGATGGAGTAAAATACCAGGTCTTTCACGATCCAGTCGCAATACTTGACCACAGCTACTTATTCTTTCACGCTCATTTTTCAATAAAGACAAGATAAATAAAGACAAAGATTCATTGTTCTATAAAGTTACAGAAGACGTGGTCGTCTGTGTAGGTTCAGCGGATCTGAGGTTAAATACACAGGGATGAATCAAGATAAAGTATTTCCTTGATTTGAGTTACTCTTTTGTATACTTAGTCCGTTTGTTCTTCAAACAAGACTATTCATATATTTTCTGTGTAATTCTAATGAAAAATTGTCTTCTCTTGCGTTGAAAAGTGAAGGTAAAAATAACCTCTTTCATCAATTTCAGATAAAGATAATTATTACATTTATAACTTATTAATAAAACTTTCAACCAATAAAAACGTTGACGTGTTGTTTTACGCCCTTACTGGTATGTAATTGTAATAATAATTGTGTATTATGACGGATATGATTCATTTATTTTAACAATGAAGAAACTATTTATTCAGTGTGGATAAACTAATTCATTTAGGTAAGTAAAGACTTTTTTCAAAAATAAGCTATATATTATTTAACTATTTTTATACTGTCATGTGGCTGATTGTAATATTTATATTCTTTGATCTGAATCAAAGTTAAACTAATATATACTAACGAGATGATAATGGATGTTTGCCAATCTTTACCTGTATATGCCTTTTGTATATTTACATAGGTGTAGTGACATTCTTTGGGTTGTTTTCGTATGAAGGACAATGTGTTAATCAAAGCATACAGTTCTATAGACAGTTAAATCCAGTAAAACTATCAGACTTTTTCATTTAAATTGAAATTTAAATGTCGAGAAAGTGGTTTCAGTCAGGGTTGTCCAATGTATGCTTATGTGTATACCATATTTTTCATCTGACATCTTGTTTTAATTTTTTCTTTTTATTGTAGATCTTTAAAATGTCATATGTTGTGCCATCAGCACCACCAGCCCATGATAATCTAGCGTTACAAATAGAAGAAGATTTACTTTTAGATTTCAATGTTTACAATCAAAGTATCTATAATGACACTGATTCAGCAAAAATGGCATTTCACCATCCGGAATATTACAATCCTTTTTATCATGACGATTCGATTGTTCCAGGGTCACCGTTTTCTGAAAAATCTTTCCAAAGGACATTTTCCATACGATCAAAACAGTCAGCTGGCTCTCATTATACCCGACAGATAAATATGTCTATTGGCGAAGAATGGGAAAATATTCACCAGGCATATGATACTCCCCGCAGATCAGTCACGTGTCCTCCTACACCTAAAAGACAGTTTGTGTTTACTCAGCCATTAAGTCCATGGTCAGAGAAACAAGAACAATCGGCACAAGAACAAGTTGCAGATGAACCTTTGCGATATTTTTTCAATCGTTTATCAGAAGAAGAACGAGTCGCTCCGAAGGACTATGTAATACAACCAAATCCTCATAATAGTTGTAACCATAAGATACATGCCGTGTTACATTGTCCATGTTTCTTCTTCTTCTGTTTGTTGTGTTGTTTACCAGGAGTTCATTTCATGGAGAGATCTGACGAGGAATATAGGTCTGGACATGATGACAGGGCAAAACGTGATGGGAGATGGTCAACTGTTCTGTATAC
Organism: Mytilus californianus; assembly: GCF_021869535.1. Classification (NCBI taxonomy): domain Eukaryota; kingdom Metazoa; phylum Mollusca; class Bivalvia; order Mytilida; family Mytilidae; genus Mytilus; species Mytilus californianus. Next base: position 6,145,436 of record NW_026262679.1, on the reverse strand, counting down.
ACTGGGAGTAATTGCTGCTGTTGTTTTTCTCTCAGGATTAATATATTTTTCAGTATCTTTTGTCCATGGCGATGTGTCTTAATTTTCTTTTATGGTAAAGCCAAGTCATAATGAAATGTGTACTTTTCTCTCGATTTGCTGATACTTTTCACTGTTATTGTCATAAATGAGATGTATATAATGGTAGAATCAAGCATTATATTTGTGTATTGTGTACTTTACACGTATGGTTTTATATGTATTTTACGAATACATGTAGATCTTTTTATTTTCATCGACTTCTATATCTTCGTCTTCTTAATATAATAATGTTAATGCTATTTTGGAAGAGGCATGTTGTCGCGCAATAATTTGTTTTATATTGTCACTGTTACATGCTTGTATTGTTTATGTGTATGCCTTTTTTTATTGTTTGGATCTTTTAATAAAATTCTTCTTCGTAGTACCCCAGTATAGACTTTATCTGTATATCGATTACTATTGACAAACTAACTAAATGGAATACTAGTATGCCAGCTGCATGGAAATCATACGATTACGATGAATACGATATAAACAGTACGATGAATACGATATAAACAGACTCGAAATACGTATTGATTGATTAGTTGTTGTTTGCTTTACGCCCAGTGGTAAATATTTTATACATGATAAGGAAGAAAACAAACTAACAATCAATACAATATCTAGGTCATGCAATAGGGGTCGACCGGGACGGGTCGGAAATTTTAAAATGCCAATGATAGACGAGGATATGTTGGATAGGAACTGAAATTAAGCCATGCAAAAGGCCACCTACTGACCAAATTTTTTGGGCAAAAACTCTAAAACAGGTTGACCCTTTTTTGTTTATTTTCAGAATTGATAGATCATCTTGTGGTGATCATTTTTGCAATGTATTTCCATTCGATTGATGTGTTTGAGCTTTTGATTTTGCCATTTGATTAGGGACTTTCATTTTTTAATTTTCTTTGGAGTTCGGTATTTTTGTTATTTTACTTTTTAGTCTATAGGTAGTTCCTAAAATATTCAAGAAAACGGCAACCCTGTCAAAATAGATATTTTAGGGGCAACACTTGAACTACAAAACAGATCGTTTGGGTTTTCTCTCATTTTCAAGGCAGTAACTTGTCATGTTGATTATTTTTTTATATTAATACATTTAACCTATAGTGTCTAGCAAGATTTTGTAAGGTAGACGAAATTGACCTTAAAACGATCGTATTGGATTTTAATGTAAAAAAAGGCAGATCGGACATATTTTGACTTTATTTACTGACTACTTTTGTTTGGGATTAATTGTAATTATAACATTATAATGAGATTGAAAAATGTTGTTTTTTTGTTTGTAAGATAAACAATAATTTACCTGGCGTAGCCGTGTGTAAAATGTATTTCGGCATTTCTCTTCGAAAAATGACTTGTTTAATGAAATAAAACGTCTGATTTGTAAATTTTCTCCTTTTTTCTCGGGAATAGGATATTAAAAAAGTAATTTATCTACTCTATATGTGGAAAATTTTGTGAAAATATAGGAAATGGCAATGCTTACCTTTCACACCTTTAGTTTCATTGATAAAAAATAATATGGACTCTTCCAGTGTCCAGTTTGAAAGCCATTTAAGTTACTGTACACATTCATGCACGTTCAGATTTAATTAATTTACATGTACAAAAAAATAAACAGTTTGAAGGTAAACTAATAATAACTTAATCCAATCAAATTGCGTAAGATTAAATAATAATGACCAGTCCACATCATAATAAGTTATAGGGGTAAACTGGGTAGGGAGAAAATGACAGATATTTTAAGTTCATTTTTTGTAATAAGAATAAAGATTTGTCAAATACAAGTTTTGCTATAATTCCCAAAACATGTCGTTCTGTATTGGTATAGTTTTCGGATCTTTCATTTGTGTATTTAAGGCAATAGAAAGTTTGGGCTTCAAAAGCCTCCATAATTATTGACTTTATACCGAAAATTCGCCCTTCTAAAACATTTAAAATTTCACAAATAATACATGGATACAAAGCAAATTCATTTCTTAAAACACTGCAAACATTCATTCTGATTGGTATAGTGGTATTGTTATAAAGTGCGTTGAAATGAACCATGGTATAGCAAACATCGAATTCCCTCACAAAATGTTATCACACACTATAGCTATTAAAGTTTTAAAGATGACGGACATTTCAGGAGCAATCACTCTATATAGTGTTCATGATTTTTCTGACATTTTTCAGGTAGATAGTGCTTGTCATGTTTATTATTTTTGAAATAATACTTCTGACCTAATTCATAGAGTTTTCAAAAACTGCCAAAAATGTCAATAATCAACATTTCAGGGGCAACAACTCTAAAATGGGTCAACAGCTCTTAAATTTTAGGGACGATAGAATTTGTTGTGCTGTGACCATTTTTTATCACATTAGTTGTTTCTCAGTTTGCTTTAGTTTTTTGAGATATCAGTGCAAGACTGCTCAAATCAATGTTCTCATTTTAGCCACTGTGGCCATGGTGGTAATTTATACCTGGACAAAATTTAGATGTTAAATACTCAAGAGACTCACAAGAGCCTGAATCGCCCACCTATGAATTTTTTCTAATGTATCGTTGATAGTTTATAGCTTTTTACAGTTTCTATCTATCCATTAAAATTTCAAGATAGTAGGCAAAGTCTGAAAATCAGTAAAAGATGTCATTTACTCCTCAAGGAGTCATATGGTTTTGATCAAATTGGCATTTTTGTAGATATTGTATTGCTGTATAGTTTCTTTCTGTCTATTAATCATTTTTTATATAATGGGCATTGGGCAAAACCATGAAAATTATTTTGGAAACATCATTAGGTCACCCAGAGCAACATTGTCAATTGTAGTCAAATTATTAACTCCAGATTGATGTATAGCTTTATGTTTTGTATGAATTTTTCATTATACATTATTCTATATACCTTTAGTTTTTTTTTCACTATTGGAGATTAAAATGGGGAGGGTCAAGTGTAAAACCTCTCCTCCATATATTAATGTACCATAACCTCATCAGTGGTTGTCTATTTTATAACTTAATGTTGTCCTTCTGGCGATGAAGACAGGTACAGTTTATATTATTTTAAAATATAACCTTTCTTCAATTTGGATTGATTTAGTGCTTGACATATCAGTATTGAGTACTTGACATATCAGTATTGAGTACTTGACATATCAGTATTGAGTACTTGACATATCAGTATTGAGCAGATATTTTCTATTGTCTGAAGTGTGTATTAATTTCTAGATGTTTTTTTTTATGTAGAATTAGGCTGCTGACTGACACATTTTTTATTCAATTCCAAACTATTCACCTATAAATACCAGATAGAAAAACACACAATAACACAAATTTACAAGTTTCAAATGTTAGTGTAATTTTTTTGTTTGGTAATCATCCATGGGGCAGAAACTCAACAACACGAGAAATAAGTCTTTGGAGGTCTGCAGACTGTTTTCATTCTTAAATGAAAAGATAAAAACATATCTGCTACAACTATCATCTATTCTGTGATAAATCAAAATAAATGGGGAATGTGTCCATGGGACAGAGATGATGCCCCCGCTTGCATATAACATTATAAGGTACAGAACTCAAGAACGGTAAAATGGTAATAAGCATTGTGTATAAGTTTCATAACATTAGGTTGAGGCAAACTTAAGTTAGAAAACGGAAACCAATTTTGGGACATACGGACGGACAAGGGTAAAATTAATGCCCCCTCCGCTATGGCGGGGGCAAAAAAATAAGGTAACAAAATGTTGAAAATTTTTGTAATTTAATTTGAGATATTTCATATAAAACAATCACATCAGTCACTTCATTCATAACAGTCCATTCAAATGTCGCAATAAACCAAACAGTCAAAGGATCAAAACAATTCGAGTCAAAATGGTTTTACAAAATAATGTTACATAGAAATATATCAAGATGTACAAATCAATGAGTCAATCATACCGACAATTGTTCCTCTATAAATACACATATCATGTACTCAGTGTTTCCATCACAAATGTTCCTCTATAAATACACACATCATGTACTCCGTGTTTCCCTGACAGTTTTACACAAATATACCATGATTCTGATTAGTCTATTGTGATTCAGGTTACAGATATAACATTATATAGGCTTCAAATTCAGGGCTTCATTATTCTACTTTCTTTTTTATCCAGTTCTGGAAAATTTACAAGACAGGCAAGGGAAAATTCCAAAACTGTTCCTATGGGGATGTGAAGGTTTATTCCCTATCTATGACTAAGTTATATGAAGGTATAATTCAGGATTACAACCAGGAAAGATATCTTGTAATTCCCAAAATTAATGGAAACCCATTTTTGTCACATTCCCTAAACATATAAGCACTACTTAAAAAAAAAAAAAAACCTTATTGTAGATATGTGAAAGGTTAAAAATTTCCCTATCTACAGTATGCCAACCTAAACATCTATTCACATATAATAAATTACATCCAAAGATAATCAAATATTAACTCAATGCTTTTTGTAGTTTTAAAGGGATATTAAAGTGTTGACTGAAGTCTATTTTGTGTCCATGCTATCTACTGAAAATTTGTGAACAATCAATACCTTTATAACCCTCTAAACGACAAAAAGACGCATTCAATTCTTATATATACTAGTTAATGCTTAAACCAGAAAATCACCAATTAAATCTAACTTCTTTCTTTAGTTTTATAAGTTCCTATGCGTAACCTTGTCATGTAGAGTGCATGCAGTCATGGATGTTGCGATTTATAAGAAAATAAAACATCACTTTAAAACACCCTGTGATTGTTGTCTACATATCAAAATATAGGAATCCTTATGAAACATCAATGTAATTATATATCATCAATGTAATTATATATAAATCAAGTGACAGGTATATATAGCATAAAAAATCCCACAACACATTAACAAAATTCTTTTTCAAATACAACAAAAAAAGGTTTTGCCCATTCTGCATGTTTATGATAGGTTGCAACCCTATAAAATATAGGTAAATACGAATAAAATAGGTAGCACTATAAACTTGGTAAGTTTTTTGGATATCTATTAAATAAAAAATACTTTCTGTAATTAAAAAAAAAAACAGTATTCTGCACGAGAGATAACAAACATTTGTACTATTCACTCAGTCTTTCTTTTCTTTTCATTTTGAGACATTCTACTCTTTCCTACAGTTAGCATATGTTATCCATACACATTTCATAGTCCAGTTAATTGAGTTATTTTTTTGTAAATATCAATCAACATTGCCTCCAGATAACATAATAGAAAATTAAGGTTAATGTGAATGCACAGTAAATGGTAATGGACATAAATTGGTTAAAGAATAAACACAAAAAAGTAGCACTAAAGATAATTAAACCAAAAACAAATGAAGGTTTTGATATAGTTTATATATGATTATCTAACAACTTAATCATGTTAATTAAACTAAAATATATTTTCTTATTTATAAATTCTTTTAATAATAAATTTTCTCTTAAAAAAAAAAAATCCTTAATCTAATCTTTTTAAAGTAGAATTTAGTATAATAACTATTATGAAATACGCTCATGCCTTAATCACCAAAGCAAATTGTACAATTTATATAAACACAATAACCATGACAACCCTCAATAAAATGCAAAAATTGTCAACAAATGCCCCAAATAAATCTTTTCTATGTCAAGTTGAACATTGTCATTTATACAGATTATTACAATTCATTCATATTCAAAATCACTACAAAAAAACAACAAACAAATGCTCTACCACATTATGAAAACAACCCGAGAAGTTGATGATACTTCATATGTAAATGTATCCTTAATCACAATGGAAATGATGTTGTAATAAGACTACCATATATAATGATTGATATATGTTTGTTTAACGTCCAGTAGGAAATATTCTTGTGCATGTTTAGGACGACTGTAGATATGTATATGTTGACAACTGTAAAGTGTTCTTTGTGCTGTTAACATTTTTCAAGATTTCTAAGATTTTGGCTTTGTTCTTGCCACCGATTCTGATCTTATAAAAAATGAAATAGAAGTGAGGCATATTTTCACAATTTAATCTCGTCACAAAATTAGCAAAAGATAAATTCCTTGGGAAAATTTGTGACTTTACAGTATTACAGATGTATGATTAGATGACTACCATGGAACAAAACACTTCCACTACTTTTGAAAGACTGTAGGATTGTTTTATTATTGCTTGTCCAATATTATCTCTTCCCCATTTTATTCTTGGCTTGTTTTAACAAGGCATCAAAATCAAAAGGATCAGAAGTTGTAGGGTATGGATTGAATTCCTCCTCCATTTCTGCATTCCCATCTACAAGAACAATTATTAATAATATTATTTGGTATCTTTATTACCCTTAGTATTTCAGCCAATGTCCAAAGGTTAAACATAAATGCCCTCAAGGCATATCTAATACTTACAGGTGGTCAAGTTCTTGCAAGTTTCAAAGGTCATTTAGAAAAAGAAATACAATTCATACTGCTCCTGAGTACTGGAGTGTAAAGATCGCAATTATTTTACAGTGGGAACAAAAAATTTAACATAGAATTGTATTAAACATTGGAAGGCAATACTATGAATTGCTTCAACTACAATTCTGGACAAAGGAAGATAACTCAAATTTTTAACCAGATTTCCAAAGGAAAATATTGGTTATTAATTAAGTGATGTGTGGACGGGCGGGCTGCTGCCAAACAGTGTCCTTGCATTAACTTGAAAACACTTTGACGAAATCGTTTCAAATTCAGATATGTTGTTTCCTGTGACTAAATGAAGGTCAAGTTTGATTTTCACTATTTTAGCTTTTATCATAGTTGAGTTGTAGACCTTTAAGCAGCCAAAAGTGATACTTAAAAGTGTTGTCCGTGCAATAACTTGAAAACACTTTGACGAAATCTTTTCAAATTTCGAAATGTTGTTTCCTGTGACTTAAAAAAGGGCGTTTGATTTTCATGATTTTAGTTTTTATCGTTGTTGAGTTGTAGACCTTTAAGTGATAACGTCTGGGAAATTGATAACTATGAAGCCAGTAACATGAGGGTTTTAATTGTATATCTGTACCTAAACTATTTCTTGGATGTTTAAAACATACAAAAAAAAACTTTAAATCACTGGCTATATTTCCATATCCATATATATTTCATGGTGATAATTGGTGCAAGGATGCCACAAGAATCAGCCAGTTGTAATCATTACAACATAAATTACTTGTCTATATCAATTGTTATTTCTACATTGTAATCCATGTAAACCATATTTTATAAATATCCAATATGAATCATTAAATAATTTAAAAAAAAAAGCAAGTACAAACCTAGGTCAGCATATTCTGTTTCACAAAACTGTCGTCTGCCACCAAAACAAAGATCAAAACGTTCTTCACCAGGTATAGTATTGCCCTCTGAAAAATCAAGATTTATGTATTCTTTTTTTAAAAAGATATCCAGTCATGCCTTTTTACCCAAATAATTATGCTCTTAAGGTTTTTATTTGCTATTTGCTTAAATTTATGCAACACTTTTCTATACATCTGTCAAAATTGTCCAATTTTATTGATTGACGTAACTTAAGTGCTCTTTGAAAACCATTGTTACCAATGTACAAATATTTCTAGATTTTTTTTTAATATTTTATCCATTCCTCTTCCTTAGTTTTTACTACATGTACTTGGTCAAGATTTGACTTTATTTGAGGAATTCGGAGGGGAAAAAAGAGCTTCCTTTTTATTAAACCTACAAAGTATTTTGTTTACTTACTTTCTATAGCAGCATAAGCATCACAGGTGTAGAGAAAAGTCACAAATCCATAGTTATCTCTGTAAATAAATAAAACATTGAGAAATAGGAAAAAAAATGTATCTTTTAACTTTTATCAAAACAATGATTCTATTCATTAAATGTAATAAAAATAAGTCTTTCTTGGGTTACCTAACTGATGAGGGATTTTAAATTCAATTTCCAACAATCCTATAAGCTAGCTTCAATATGTATGTTCTTGGCATAGAAAACAAGAATGCATCATTTGTTGTGCTAAGCATACCAACAATTTTAAATTAAAGTATCAGAAAACAGGAACTAGTCATATGACATAAGTAGAGGCTCTAAAGATCCTGTGTCGCTCAACTTGGTCTATGTGCATATTTAACAAAGGACACTCTCCAACATTGTAGACAAAAATCTCTGTTTTGTTGATCTTGTATTGCAGATCATTTAATTTGTTTAGTTTTCGCTACTAACACAAAAGAGGGTAAAAAAAAAATCCTTATTTAAGGGCAATCATTCCTATAAAGAGTGGCAGTCTACTATCTCGGCAAAATTTGACTTGTAAGTACATCTTGCCTTGTTGATCATTTTTGGTATTTAAAGAGTCTTTTTACTTATTATAATATTTATCATAGGCAAAACGCCCCAAAAATGGTAAAAATCGTCATTAAAGGGCAATAACTCAAATAAGGAGTTGTCGCACGATTTCCTCCATATTGTCTTAATTGTAGATCTTGTCTTGCTGATCATTTTTGCTTATCTAAGTTTCTATCTATCTATTATAATATTTTAAGATATAAGACAAAAAATACAAAAATTTGGTAAAAATCATCATCAAAAGGCAATAAAATTGAGAACGAAAAATGGGGAATGTGTCAAAAGAGACAACAACCTGACCAAAGAGCAGAAAACAGCTGAAGGCGCAATAGGTCTTCAACACAGCGAGAAAAATTCTATTAAAGTCTATTAAGGAGTCGACCGACGATTTCAAACATGAGACTTATTTTTAGAACTTGTCTTGCTGATCAATTTTGCAATTTAAAGTTTCTTTCCATCTATTATAGTTTTCAAGATAATAGGCAATAAAATGCTCCGCTGGGGCGCAGCTTGATACGACCGCAGAGGTCGAACCCTGAACAGTTGGGGCAAGTATGGACACAACATTCAAGCTTGATACAGCACTGAATTTGGATTGTAATTAAATATTTGACACAGCATAGGTTTCTGACACAGAATGAAAGTGGTCTAAGAACTTAAAAATTTTCAATTTACCTATTCATACATGTGATGGACTGTGAAACTCAGATCAGGAGATTGGGAAATTTTGGTCAGGAGATTAGGACTCAGATCAGGAGGTTTTTAATCGACATTAATTTTGTTGTAAATGTAACCGTGTGCTGTAAAAATGGTCTTTTAAAGTGTGTTTTCTTCAACTTTCCATCCAATTTATTATGTTTATAGTACCCTTGTACTTATAAAGTTTCTCCATCTTTATATTCTACATGTTCAATCTAACATTGTATTTTTCCAGTATGTTCTTTAAATTTTTTATTTCATATTCTATAAAACAATCATTGCAACCAGAACATTTGTTTAGCTATCTGCAAATAGTTTTTATTTTTTTTTTTCTCTTGCAAATAGTTTTTATTTGCAAACTCAGAAAATCATTTTATCTGTAAAATTAGGGTCATAGTTATTATATAAATTTCAATTTAAGCCTTGAAAGGAAGTCTAGAATCCTCAAATAATTTTCAAATTATTATTTTTTTATTTGTCCTAAGACATTTAAAATCATTTAATAACCATCCTTTTATGATTATTTGTTCAATTTATATTTTATTTATATTCTTTTAAAAATTTTCATTATTAAAAGGAAAGTAACTTAAAACAGGATAAATCAAGGGAAGTAACCCAATAAATACACAGTTTTTGTTACACAACGGCAGTTAGCCTGAGGTAAAAATCGTTGATTACCTGTATGTTTGACACCCAAGCTGACAAGTGAAGCCATATAATTATGCATGTTAATTGATTTACAGGTAAAATATAACTTCAGGTAATGTCAGTTACACCAGATGCCTGAGATGATATGTTGGGCAGAAATTTTTCATTCATGAAAAATTTCATACACGGGATTTTTTCCTCTTCAACGGGAGGTCGGGAGGAGACCCCTGAAAACGGGATTATTGTACTCCCGTCGGGAGGTTCACATGTATGCCTATTCAAACCATATCATTATTATTTGCTTTTATATATAAATCAGAAATAACCAATTTAAAATGGAAAATGTTAAAGAAAAAAAAGGAAAAAAAAATCCCCCCCCCCAATTTTTTGAACCCCCTTATGATTCATCACCCCCAAACTCAATCCCAGCTTTCCCTTTGTGGTATGGTACCTTGCAGTACAATTTCAGAGAGATTCATACACTTGAACACAAGTTATTGTCTGGAAACTAGAAAAATGCTTGTTTTTTGGCCCCTTTTTGGCCCCAAATTCCTAAACGTTTAGGGCAATTACCCCCAAACTCAATTCCAGCTTTCCCTTTGTGATATGGAACCTTGCAGTACAATTTCATAAAGATCCATACACTTACACACAAGTTATTGTCCTGAAACTAGAAAAATGCATGTTTTTTTTGCCCTTTTATGGCCCCTAATTACTAAAATTTTGAGGGAAAACCCCCAAAATCAATCCCAGCCTTCCCTTTGTGATATGGAACCTTGTAGTACAATTTCATAAAGATCCATACACTTACAAACAAGTTATTGTCATGAAACTAGAAAAATGCTTGTTTTTTGCCCCTTTTTGGCCCCTAATTCCTAAAATTTGGAGGAAATTACCCCAAAAATCAATCCCAGTATTCCTTTTGTGATATGGAACCTTGTAGTACAATTTCATAAAGATCCATACACTTACAAACAAGATATTGTCATGGTCGTATAAAAATGCTTGTTTTTTGCCCCTTTTTGGCCCCCAATTCCTAAAATTTGGAGGCAATTACCCCCAAAATCAATCCCAGCATTCCCTTTGTGATATGGAACCTTGTGGTACAATGTCAGAGAGATCCATACACTTACACACAAGTTATGTCTGGAAGTTACAAAAATGCTTATTTTTGGCCCCTTTTGGCCCCTAATTCCTTAACTGTTAGTACCATAACCCCCAAAATCAATCCCCACCTTCCTTTTGTGGTATTGAACCTTATGGTAAAATTTCATTGAGATCCATTTACTTAAACTAAAGTTAGAGTGCGAAAACTAATGTGTATTCGGACGACGACGCCGGACGACGCCGACGCCGGACGACGCCAACGTCATACCAATATACGACCACAAAAATTTTTTTGCGGTCGTATAAAAATTAAAAAAATGGTAAAATTTGTCATTTAAGGGCAATAAGTCATATAAGAAGTATACGGACAATTGGTAGATCTCACCATTCTGAACATTTGTGCTCCTGTCAGATTTTCTCTATTTCTAACGCTTTTCAAAATAAAAGACAAAACTTGCATTTTACCTCTATGTTCTAGTTTTAGCCATGTCAGCCATCTTGGTTGGCAAACGGGGTCATCCGACACATTTTTTTAACTAGATACCCCAATGATAATTGTGGCTAAGTTTGGTTAAATTTGGCCAATAGTTTCAGAGAAGATTTAAGTAAAAGTTAACAGACGAAAACGACGCCAAGTGATGAGAATGGCTCACTTGGCCCTTTGGACCAGGTTTGCTAAAAAAAAGGTCACACGTTACAACTCATCACTATCAAACATGCTGATGAAATATGTAGTCATTCTGTTCAGTAGTTGCTAAGAAACGTGGCATATATATTAGTTGAATGACATACAAAGTGATTGCAATATAGCCCCCACTCTTAGACAGGATAAGAAATTAAAGGGGGTATAATGAATTTGATGTTCATTGCTGATATTTTATAGTTTCTGTTAAAACTTATTTATAACTTTTAAACTTGGGACGATTCAGAGCTTAAGCTTTCAATTGTTGAAGTTTGCCCTCCATACCATTTTTGGTTATTTGTGTCCTTGGGTTACTTTCATTGATGTACACACATCTCCCTTTTTTCATACAAATATCCCTACTACAATTGTAAGTTGTAATTAAATGAACTTCTGATAAATTTCCATTACTTGTAAATACCCTACTACTGTAACTTATCACCTACCCATGTACTACTGTAACATATCACCTACCCATGTTCTCTGTAACATATCACCTACCCATGTACTACTGTAACATATCACCTACCCATGTTCTACTGTAACATATCACCTACCCATGTACTACTGTAACATATCACCTACCCATGTTCTCTGTAACATATCACCTACCCATGTACTACTGTAACATATCACCTACCCATGTTCTACTGTAACATATCACCTACCCATGTACTACTGTAACATATCACCTACCCATGTTCTACTGTAACATATCACCTACCCATGTTCTACTGTAACATATCACCTACCCATGTTCTACTGTAACATATCACCTACCCATGTTCTACTGTAACATATCACCTACCCATTTTCTACTGTAACATATCACCTACCCATGTTCTCTGAAATGTAGACTAACTTCCTCTATTTCTCCAAATCTTTGGAACCGTGTGTGAAGTTTCTTTCTTGTGTAATCATTTGGAACTTTTCCCACATAGATAATTCGCCTCTCTTCCTATATTAAAGTTATAAAATCATGAAATAAGTCTGCTTGAATGTTCAGTATCATTAATATGAGGCAAGTGTTATGTACCTGTGATACTAGACAAGAGTGTTTTACAATCTCTTTAACATGTCTCTGTGATAAAGGACTCATTATTGTCATTACACTTGTTGGTAATTAGTTATACAAACTCTTAAAACTGGGTACAAATTTGTAAAAGTATGATTTGGTAAAAAATCTAGTACGAGATTACATTGATTCAACCAGAATGTATTGTTGTGCAGTGCGACAGAAAAACTGAAGATTTTGGATTCCCTTGTATAAATATTGATGTTGATTTTTCTACTATTCTACTATAACTTCACTCTCTATTACTTCTGTTTGGGGGGTGGGGTAAATGTAAACACAATCTAGAAACTCAGCCATGAAACCAGGAAGAAAATATTTTCTTGGCAAACCAATTGATTGTTGTTATGTTTTAAATGTATATCTGTACATTCTAGTATATGATTTGTGATGTTATATGCAAATAAAAATCATTTACATGCTTTAGTAGTTATGTTTTTGAATTTTCTAGTGTCTGCTCTATGTTGCCGCTCGGAAGTTGCATTTGGTCAAACCCAATAAGAGATGATTCTGTTAACAGTCAGGGGTACTACTTAAACAAGTGATTTCAGAATCACTTCCTCGAGTGATTTTGGCTGTGAAATATTAAAAATTTCCACACAGACTTTTTAAAATCACTGAAACAAGTAATTTTAGAAGTTAAAATGTAATCACTTTAATAAGTGTTTATAACATTTTCTTGATATTTTTCCCCCAAGCTTGATTTTTTTATTGGTAAAAAGACAACAATTCCATTGAAAAAACAACTATGTACATGCAGAAATTGTTTTTTGCTTGATAAGCCTGACACTTTTACAGTTTTTTTAAAATATACAAAAACTGGAATAGTTTGTAGATCAGGTCATAACCTTGAAGTAGATCATTCTAACTCTAAAGAAAACCAATCAGGTTACCTAATATTGTTGATCTTTGTCTGATAGTAAGAGTAGTTAATGAATTTTTGATTACAGAAAAATTCCCAAGGGTACTTTTAAAAGCTTTAGCGCACTAACTTACTGCCCAAGCGCACTGGTGAAATTAATATACAAAGAAAAAGGGATAATTGATTTATGTAGGAAAATTATAGAAAAGATTGTGAAAATATGGAAAATCAATGAAATTAGCATTTGAAGATCAAAGAAAACACTAAAATCACTTAAATAGGTGATAACTGAATTTATCAAATCACTGAAATAAGTGATGATGAAATCACTTGTTTAAGTAGCACCCCTGACTGGTTAATGGCCAAATAAGTGTAGGTGATTCTCAAGTTTATAACTTACTTTTGATATGTTCTAACAAGGAACACAGAAGGTGAATGTATGAAAATTGAATGAAACACGCCTGTTTGATGATAGAGACCGCCATTGTTTTTTTACTTTCATGGTATCAGGTGATCACATGTCATGTGACTTTATCATTATGAAGTTGAATAAATTGATGATTTTATACGTTTTTACTTTGTGACATTTTAAAATCCTCTATAAAAACCTTCAAACAAATCATAACTTGTAAGCATGTTTTTAAAATGCTATTTTAATACCTGTACTAATTTGATTGAGGAACAAAGTAAACCTGTCAATTGATTTATTTTGACAACGATTAGACTTCCTAATTAATTATCAATAAGAGTGTTATAATCCGGATTAAACGATTCAATGAGTACTGACCAACAATTAATGAAATTAGCAGAGATTAATATTTATTTTAGCACTAATCTAACAACATAAATATTACAATTTATTTATTTATCGTGTATTAAAGAATATTCGTAATGAATCCATATTTCGTACAAGATTCACCAACTACGATTTGCATTTTAACAACTTCCCATATAACACTTCCTGTTGTTCTCAATCAAACACATTCGTGGAAACAATAAAGAATCAAACAGTGTTTGCTAAGTTATTTGGTCTGCAACAACGTTTTCATTATCCTGTAATCAACCAGGACTGGAGTTCAATTTGTCAACAAAACAGAAATCCTTTTCAATGGACACATTTTACCGAGTTTCAAGTTGGGATTTTTCCAGAAAGTCCCTGCGTGTAAAGCATAAGCAGAAACTTTTTTTTCTAAAGTGTCAAGCGTGAAAAGGGAGGTGCATACTATGCATGGGTGCGTTTTATACACACCTAAAGACAGTATATCCAACTTACAATTTGCTGTTGCTTTCTTTCTTCCCTTTCCTTTTCTCGTTTTTGTCGTCGCCTTTCACGTGATCTGCTTCGACTGGTCCTATTGATAAAATGGAAATCTATGCATATTAATTATCAAATAAAAAAGTTCATGAACTTGGTAGTCAAATAAAAAGTCACTTAGGAGAGGGATAAATCTGTATTGACATAATGTATGCATCAAGTCTAACAACCTCATCATGTAACAAAGTCTCTGAAATAAACTATTTGTATAAAAAAATGTAAGTTATTAAAAAAATAAACAGACAACCAGGAGATAAACTACTTTTCTCACTTAAATTGCTTTACATTTGTCATTTCGGTGCCTTTTATCGCTTACTATGAGGTATGGGTTTTGTTTGGCTGTTCTGTGACCTATAGTTGTTAACTTCTACGTCATTTGGTCTATGGTGGCCAGTTGTCTTATTGACAATCATACCACATTTTCTTATTTTTAAAACCAAACTTAATTGTAAGACAAGTGAAGTATCTGTAACATTTTTACTTTATTTAATGACAAATGTTTCATCCAATATTTTCACAAGTTCTGATGTGTTTGATAAACAACATGATAAGTAAATTGTTCAGACTGATTTTCCACCAAATACATTTGGAATATTATACTGGGAGTTTTCATTTTAGTGATTTTGCTATTATTTGGTAATTAATCATACTCTTGGTTCAAATTATTTCTCTACTTAGCACTGAAAATGTCAGATTTGTGTAAATTCTTGTTTAATGCATTTATTCGCAGGACTGAACTGCTACTGAACAATAATTAATATTTATATGCTTTTCTGATGTAAAATAACGTGTGATGTAATATGTTTCTTCTTGTACAGATGAGCATTAACAATAGTGTGTTTAAAGTAGCATTGTGGTAGAATCTCAACTTTAATGCTATTAACTATTCTGAAATGTTTCACATTATTATGTTTTATATCTTACCGTCTGTAATTTGGCGACCTTGATCTTGACCTTGAGTAAGAAGAATCACTTGAATAAGAATCTCTTGAAAGACATCTTGTCCTTGAAACTGACCTTGACCTGAGGGAAATAAGTGTTTACATTATCATTCTGTAAAACAAAAATGTATTCATGCTGTGGTTTAAATATACACAAAATTAAGGTAAGAACCAAAAAATAATTATCTTTTTATGAATACATATTCTATCAATAAAAATAGCTTTAATTTTTAATATGGTGTTTGTTTAAATTTAAATCCTCCAAGATATTGCACTTCCAAATCTTTTTTAAACAAAATTAAAGATGTGAAAAACTCTAATTATTGCACTACTGCAAGCAGCCTATCAACTTCTTAAAATAAAACCAATATTTAAAATATACTATATATTAAATATTCAAATATCAAAGTGTAATAAAAAACAAACCTTGAACACATTGAACACTTTGATGATCTAGAACTTGACCTGGAATCAGCACTGGAGTATGAAGAACGTCTATCTACTCTTGTTCTCCTCCTTCCACGACTAACACTGTTGTAACGAGCTCTTGATCTTGACCTTGAAGGTGATCTTTCATAGGATGGAGATGGTGACCTTGACCTATATGATGATGGTATGCTAGAATAACCACTACTTCTACTATCCTGAGAACTGTCAAAGCCTTTTGAGTTATCATATTTTGTACTGTTTGTAAAACAACTATAATATGCAGGTAGTTTACTGTATGCTGAAGAATCACTGTCAGGTGTAGGGTTGGATTGTAAAGAATCCTCAAATGATGAATTACCCAACGGTTTATCTGAAGCCGAAGTTTTTGCTTTCTTTTGATTGTGTTTTCTTGACAAGGCAGTGTAATAGGATGGAATTTTATCAAAATAATTTCCTAACTCAACCTCCGGACTTTCTTCCCGATCTCTTTTCCTGTAGTTCCTCTTGTTATTTAGTTGTTTCTTAGCACTAGAATTTGAAACAAAAGATTCATTAATACCTGAATCATTCTCATTGTTTTCCTTATCACTCCACGTTTCAGTATCTTGAAGGTCCAGAATATCCTCTTCATTATAATCTATAGACACATTTGTTTCCGTCACAGGTTTCGGTACATTCTGACAGTAATCATGTTCTGGTATAGGTGTATAATAATTAGCACAAACGTCGTTAGATTTTTCCACATTTGATATTGAAGATTTTCTTGGGACGTATGTGTCTAACTTTATAATTGAATTCTCATTTAAATTAGATGCCATTATTTTTTGAAGTTTCTGTGATGCAGAACTTGAATGCATGGCTATAGCACTACCCCTTCCACGTTTTGATGGCATGCCCATTGGTAACATGATTGTTGATTTCTTCTTCTCCTTGAGGGCTCGGATTTTTCTAATGACATCATCAGACAGCTTTATACTGGCTGGATCTGGAATCTCTGTAAAAGTACAAGTTCACAATGACACAAGAACTATGCATGTTAGTTATATCAAATTTTTACATATAATTAAAGTAAAATATAATAACCACCTATTCAGAATTTCACTTCCAATTTTAGTGTACATATAAGTATTTGACATCTTCCATAGTTGACATTTTTTAAAGTGCATGTATCCCATCTTTTCATTAATGGAACAGTCCTTAGCAAGTAAATTTCTTGAGTTTTTTTCTTTTCAAGTTGATTCATTTTCAGATAGGTTAACCCTATGCAGTGTATGTCAGTATTCTTCACCAACTTGTCATTTTTTGTGGCTTCATGTCAACACATATTTTTTCCAAGTGCAAATATGTGTTAAAATCATGTATATATGCATTCAGCAAGTGTACAATATACAACATCAACAAAAGACTACTTAGTGGATAATAAAAGGACTTCAACAAGACATTTCTCTATATAATATATCAAGATTTTTAACACCCTATCTTAAAAGTTATGTATGTACCTGGAGCTGGAGTTTCTGTCTTCACATCAAAGAGTTTTCTGAAAAGTTAAGAAATCAACTTGCAGTCAGGAGCCTTTGATTAGTTAATTGCTTTGTCATAAAGGCTGTTGGTTTATTTCCTTAGAATTGTTGCACATTGTGTCAAGCTTCTCAAGGGGATTTTTAAACCTGACTATTCACTATAGGTTTTGCTCATTGTTGAAGGCTGTAGTGACCTTTTTATTATTGCATCAACATCATTTGGACTTTGGTGGGTTGTCGTCATATTGGCAATCATGCTACATCTCCTTATTTATATATTACAGATCCACTTACATATGTACAACGGATAACACTGAAAACTATTTGTAGGAAGGATTCAAATGATTGAATGATACAACTCTGCATTACTTTCAAAATTTTAACTGGATATCAAAATGGATTAGGTGAGATATTAGTGTATTTGAAAAGAACAAAGTGCTATTTTTAAAATTTAAAGAACAAACGTGTAGGAATGTCAACAATCATTGTGAAATCAAATTTTCTCCTTTTTTTGTGCATTTTTTTACAATAAACTAATTTTTTTATTTTGGATGTACACCAAGATGATAAGATCTGTTTATCCCATTACATAACTTACTGTATATCTTTTGCTGTATCAGCTGCCTCTTCAAACTGGGCCAACAAACTACTCACATCTGTTGCTTCAATTCCTATAGAAAATCAATATATTTTTTTACACCCAATGATCATTTTTAATGGGTTTCTCCCTCTCAGCATTTGTGTTACACTGCTTTTTTCTTAGAAAAGAACCAGAAATAATAAAAAAAAAAAAATGAAGGGTAACTCAATCTTTTTATCATGATATATATTTCTACAAAGTGTGCCAATAAAATGATTAATCTTACAAAAATTATACATTGTGACCATCTGTCTATCAACTAATGTCAAACTTGGTTGAAATTGTGCCACAGATATATAAATATATATAAGCACCTTTTGCTTGAAATTATGGAAAACTGGTCCTTCAAAGAGCTACTGTCCTCCCTTTATTACAACAACAAAACATCATCTCTTTGATAAATTAAAATCAAAGATGTATTCAAGAATTCTCTCTATTTGAGCTCTTTAAGACCTAGTATACATGTAAGGGACCTTTAATAATCTCGACTGGATTTGTTTTACAACCTTTGTGATAACAAATCACTTTTAATAAGGCCACACTTAAAAATATTTTGGTTTGCCCAAAGCCTACCCAAAGGTAGAGACAGTGGGTAGGTAGGTAGGTAGGCATTTTCTTTTTTTTCAGCAAAGAGAAATCGAAATGTCAGATGGTTTTTAGTCTTCATGTCTATTTGATTAAAAAAAAAAAAATTTCACATCAGGACAATAAAAGATTTTGAGAAGGCAGCTATTTTCTGGGTAGATAGGGTGAGGGCAAACAAACATATTCTTTTTTTTTGGCCTAAAGGTAGACACATTTGAGCATTTTTTAAACTATGGACAATAGGATAATTTATGAAATTGTGCACACATACATATATGTTATTTCTCAACTGCAACAAAGTATGACTTAACTTGATAGGCAGATGGTCTCAAGTGTATAAATAAACATTTGTATAAAATATTTCAACAAGCACTATTTCTGTTTTTTGAGAGAAAATTTTAATGCGACTATTTCCCTTTTTATGCAATGAATTTACGACTATTGAGAGGTTGACAAACATGGTTACATTACCTCCTCCTCCTCCATTATTACTAGCTGTGTCTAATATCTCAAATAATGTTTCATTGTGTAGGGTTTCACTCTGTAGCTTAAGTGTATAGTCTTCATCCAAAAATAGAACTGGGTTCCTGGAAGGATCCAGTTCATTAAAACAAGCCTCACCACCCAACATTTCCTATAATGACAAAGATATAAACATAAATTTCTAAATCTTGTTCACCTGTATGTAAAATGTTTCAAAAACATTAATAAAATCTAAAAACATCTTTTTTACAACTTTACCCTTTCAATGCTATACACGGCATATGCCGCGATGATGTACGCCGCCCGCCACTGCTGTTTGTGGCATATGTCACGATGACGATGGATTTTTCATACAGACTTGTAACCATTCGGTTTTCATTAGGTTCCTCTCTTAATTTTTCCTCGTATGAATCGAGGATATACAACGTCCCGTTTGCACTTGAAATCGCGGGAATTTTAATGGTAAAAGCATGCAGTAGAAGAAAAATAAAAATAAATATTCTGACCTATGCAAATGGCGGAAATCGAAAAAGACGCTGTAAATATGGAAATATTTCAGCATTTCTATGGCGAAACTGACAATGAGGGATAGTTAAAAGGTTTTCCGTTATCTCAATGTGTTAATAACATTCAATTCGTGTGTGAAATATTATTTGGTTGATCTTTACGAGACGTAGAAAAAGGAGGGGGGGAACGGAGGTTGACTGAAAATTTTGAGGACGGAGTCACTTATTGGCCCCACGTTTACATTATACGTTGTGTATGGTGCAAATATGCTACAGAATCGAGCAACTGGTGTCTTCTGTATTATATGGCAGATAAAACAACAAAATAAATGAAGATTAAAAGTTGTATTTATTCAAAATTCAACACAAATATAATAATTTACACCTTTTACCTGTTAATTACCTGAAAATGCAGGTAGCTTGATGAAAATTTTACTAAAATAATTGCATAACATTACAGTTCATGCTCTCCTGAGCATTTTTCATGCACTAACTTTGTCTGTATCTCTAATAATAGGGGGCCTCGGTGGCCGAGTGGTAGAAGTATTTACTACTGTAATCACTAGCCAGTCAACACTGAGGTTGTGAGTTCGAACCCTGCTCGTGCGGGTGCACTCGACTCCAATCTTAATTGACAAGGATTGTCAGTTTTCCTAACAAAGGTCGGTGGTTTTCTCCGGCTTCCTCCACCAATAAAAACTGGCCGCCACGAAATAGCCCAAAAGCGGTGCTTTAAAGTGGCGTTAAAACACCAAAAATCAAATCAAGCCTCTAATAATAAAAAAGATACAGCAGTCTGAAAAGGAATATACTGTTCTAATAAATGAACACAAAAAAAAAAATGCAGCAGCAGCAGCCATTTTTTTATTTTTTTGTGTAGCTTTGAAAGGGTTAAAATAATAAATTAACTTGATATTGTTTAAATTCTGAAGTTTACATGCTTTTTAGTCACATTATTATGTTTTCTGGCTAGTGATTTCCTAATGCCTTTTCAAACTAGAGGCTTGATAGAGCATGTTTCGCTTACTTGGATCGTCGTGCATTTTCAACAATTTGCCATTGGACAACTCTCCAACATCAATTAAAGACTGGAATATAATAGACTATTACCGACTTTTGACCCTGAGTATGCAAATACCTGAATTGAGGTATAATCCAGCAATTAATGGTTATTCCTGACCTGTTTAAAGTAATAAACCCCATCCCTGCTTGTAGCATTTTTTGTTTTTTAATAAGTTCAGCATCCTGCACTTTATATAACATATGGTGATAAACTGATCTTCATTAATGAGCACCTATCGGATCACCTGATTTTGGCAATTACAATACTGGTATACCAGTATTGTTAAAAATGCAGGTAAAAAATTTCATTCCAGTATTGTACCAGTACTATTGTTTTTTTCAGATTTTGTATTGATAATCATGGAAGTATTGTAGTAAGATGCACTCTTATACAAGATGCCATGACTTTTCTACACATATTAGTAATAAATAAACAAAAATGAATATTAAGTAATTAGTTTATTCGAAACTTGTAAAAGAATTCATAATTGTTTCTAAATCCCAATTTTTTAATGATTAAATTTAAACGAAAAGTTACAAATGAGAATCACAAAGTGATAAATAATGCAGGATTTGTTTAAGGAATTTGAATCAATTAATTTTAAATTCAATAGAACAAAAAATCTTGTCCTGTATAAATTAAAATGACATCATGTACCTGTCAGGGGTACTACTTCTACAAGTGATTTCAGAATCACATCTTTAAGTGATTTAGACTTTGAAAATATGGAAAATTAATGAAATTAGAATTTGAAGATCAAAGGAAACACCAAAATCACTTAAATAGGTGATAATGAAATCACTTGTATAAGTAGTACCCCTGACTGATGTACAAAAGCAGCAGAAAATTTTCTCTTTTAATTTAATAAATTTCAAGTACTTGGTTAATTGGGTCTACATGTAAATCAATTATGATATAATTTGGGTCATTTCCTTTGATCTCAATTAAAATTAATCTTGTTAACAATTATTTTAAAACTATGTTAATGATTTGGTTAATATTCTCGCTTATTTCATTGCTCACTTTATTGGTTTATATTCATCGTACATGTAGCCATACATTCATTGTATGTATCCATGAATAAATATACATATGGAAATGTAGTACATCTTCTTATAAATCTCAACAAAAAAATATTCAGTACTTCTCTAAAAATCTTGCTGATACACAATTGTTTATGCTTTATCAACATGTAACATAATTTAATAGATCATTTCTTCTATCAATACTGGTATACACTCATATTTCAGTATTGAACTTTTGTAGTATTTCTAATTTTAGAAAAAAAAACAATACTTGATTTTTTTTTATATATACCAGTATTGTCAACATAATTTTTTTTCTCAATTTCTTGACAATACTGGTAAACCACCAGTAAGTATTGTGTTTGCCAAAGTCAGGTTATGATGATCCCAACTATCTGACCTGAATGTCAAAGAAAGGTTTTCTGTATTTAAAACGATGGTGTATAAAATTATAAGAACAGATGTCAACAATTGTAACAAAATATGCGTCAACATTAAATTCTATCCCCATGTTTTAAACCTTTCTTTACTGTAACAGCAGTAATATTTTAAAACAAATATATAATACATATATGCTATAATTAATACTTCAAGAGTACCAATTTTACAAATTTGAGAACACGTGGTCGATGTGCAAGACAATCAACATCTCAATCGTGCTAAAGATTTTTGTTGTATATTCCTGAATCATGACAAGTGATTAGCCGATTAGAAATATTATCTGACAACTAAATTAACGTATATGTGATCACCTATTTTCTCTAAAAGTCTATATCAAGTTGGCTTCCAAGTATTCTTCAGGGAACTCGCACCTTGCAGTCCCGATGAACACTGCCGGAAATGGTGATGATGACACATTCTCGCGAGATATCGTGCTAATTCTCAGAGAAAAATAGTACGCTTAGCAACAATCGACGCATTGTGTTTATACGCAATTAACTTTTTTCAAAGAAAATTAAAACGACTGTTTACCAAAATTGTCAGATATCGTTTGAAGTATTTACTGAAATGATTTAAAAAATAATATTGGTCAATTTTTAGAAGAAAATATATTTTTTATGTACTACATTTGTGTGAAGCTACTTCCGAAAAATTGTAGTGGGGTTCAAAGGAAAAGTAAAAAAATGCTGTTTAGACTACAAAAATACCTTTAGATCTATGATTAGGGGAAAGAGCGATATGGCTACTGCAGAGCCTTCAAGATCACTGCTGCCTGCAATAACCCCAAGAATTGCAACAGCTCCTCTTGGAACAAGCAGATTACAAACAGTTCCAAAACGGTATGAGGAAACCAAACCAGTTGTCATTCAGGGCCATGCACATCGCATGATTATAGGTAAATATACCAGACCTTGGGCAATTAAAAATGTAATTGTAATAACATGTAATTGATTAAAAATGTAATTGTAATAACATGTAATTATTTGAAAATGTAACTAATTAAAAATGTAATTGTAATATTAAACATTTAATTAATTAAAAAAATTTAAAGTAATTTAAAGTAAATTGTAATTGAGCATATTTTCAATTTTTTAAACAAATTAATTGCATGTACATGGGAAATTGTTTGGCCTTTTGTAAGTCGTAACCATTTCAGTATAGCTTACAATCAATTTTTGTCTAAGATTTTGGTGTAAAGAGCTGTACTTTCGAGGAAAAAGAAAAGAAGAAAATAGAATATTTTTTTAATTTAGGGATCCCTATACATGTACGTAGGGTAGGGTAAGGTTTAAGTTTAAGGATATTTAAGTCAGGCTCTAAATTTATGGGATAGAGCACCTAAAGTAAAAGAAGGCAACATTAAAGTTGCAAGAACATCAATTTTGCTGGGAAGTTTAAAACATTTCTTTCCTGATGCACTTGCCTCGGTGGCCAAGTGGTCCAAGTAGTTGAACTACTGTATCACTAGCCTGTCAACACTGAGGTTGTGAGTTCAAAACCCACATGTGGCAGGTGTGCTCAACTCTAATCTTAATTGACCAGGATTGCAAGTTTTCCTACCGAAGGTTGTGGTTCTCTCTGGGCACTCCAGCTTCCTCCACCAATACAAACTGACCTCCATGAAATAGCACAATAGTGCTCAAAGTGGCGTTAAACACCAATCTATCAATCTTTCCTGATGCACTCACACATTTATGTAAACTGTATTTTTTAAATTTCATAAAGTTTGTTATTAGAACATGCTCTTCAAATTTCATTGACTGTGAATAATCATTATATGTCAGAAAATTAATACAAAGGACTTGTAGGCTTTTATGCTTCTTTATTGTGATGAATTAATGTAAAACATGTACTTAGTAAGGGATTATTTAATTTTTACTTACATTTCAAAACAAAGAATTCCTATAAATGAGTTACAACTGCCAAGAGGCTCATTTTTCAGCTTGACAGGATTTTGAATAATTTAAAAAATGAATTTGAAAAAAGTTAAAGAAGTTTTTTAATGGAACAGTAAAATTGGTACTGTCAGTACGTGAATATCAATAACTTCAAAATGAGTAACAAAAAAAATTTTAATCTACTTTTTGTCCAAAAAATATCCTCAGAATTTTGATTGTAAACATGTTTTTATACATTTTAATTTTTGACTACCAAACAAAATGATAATGAGCATGAAGTTATTATTGTTACATTTCTTTTAGCTAGAAATTTTGTTTACAAGCTTTTGAAACCAGTGAGTGGAGTGCCAGGAATTTAACTTATGTCCTTTAGTTTGTTTATATAATGTGGGTTAAAATATTCTGATAAAAATTCAAAACATGTGGGGATGTTGTTAAACTTCTCAACCAGAGGATAAAACTTCAATGTTTGTTGGATATACTGTGAAAGTACTTTTATTCATGGGGTACCAATTGTGGTTTTCGTTGATGGCTTTATCCACAAATTTAAGTGTCCAACAAAATATAACAACTGTTATCCAATTCAAGACATGGAAAGATCCCTATGTAATTTTGACTACATGGATATGGGCATATATACTAGAGAATACATTGAATATCAGCAAACTGGCTATGAACTATATATACAACTTCAGACAGGATTTTATCCATTTAATCTTTAAAAATCCTAAACTGTACAATTTTTTAACCTTTTGATACTCATTAAAAATTTGATCGATAAAAGTCTGACTACTGGTGATGATATGCGATGGTGAAGTTTTCATTTCATCTCATTGTAATTCTCATACGAAGAAAAACATAATAAATTCAAATAAGATTTGCTTTTTTATTACGTAAGAAATAGTTCTTCCATACAAAGAACATATGTAGTATATTTTTATGTAACTGTTTTCACTAAGTTACAGAATGGGGACGTTTAATCTGATGCCTAGCATAGAGAGAATGCCACGCTCTCTGCAGACTGCACGTTAAGAGCACTTGCAACAAGTCTTTGAGGGGTCATAGTTGGTCTGCTGACAGGCAAAATTTCTGTCCCTATTCAATAAACCCTCATTTTCCAAAGGCATTTCCAAATTTCCAAACCTTCATCCTGGACGACTCCTATTTATATTATAGGACCTACCTGTTGTATTTATTGTAAATTTGTTTTTGTCCTGAACATGCATGAACTATTTGCCACTGGATGTTTAGCAATCAATCAACTAGCTTCCAGTAACTTCGAGTACTCTTAGATCTATGTGTAATGACCATAATTATTAAAATTTCTTAGCAGGTAGGAATTTTGCAGTACAGGATGTGAGAAAATATGAATTTCTTGAATTTTGTTAGATAGTATGACCAGAACAGAACTTCTGCATTAGGCATCAACTGTTTGTGTGTATGTGTTTTTGTGGCCAGGGGAGGGTGAAGGTTTAAGAATCAAAAGATGAATGGTCGATGTCTAGCCCAAAAGAGTATTATTATATAGTAGTCTCAGTGTTTACGTGCCTATTTTTTTAATGAAGGATCGTCGGTATATACTAACACTTGACATATACATCAATTATCCTCAATCAGAAAGGAATACCGTAGATATGAAAATACTAAACAGGATGTACTGCTTAATTAAAGGGCTACACAGATCTATGCTGGTCAACGCATATTGTAAATATTTTTTTTTATATTTCCGATTGTACTGTGTTAATTCATCAGATGTTATTGTAAAATTATTTTCATTGTTAAAATGACCAGTTTATTTTATGTTTTTGGTACACAAAATTTTGCAAATGAAAATGTTGAAGCCCAGACCCCCTGCTGCAATTTGTGTCTACAGTTTATTGGATACCTAGCTACTCCCCTGTCGTGTTACAGGCAGGTGCTACATTTGTACCTGATGAGGGGCCAAAGGTTATTGGTGCATGATTGATTTACTTATCATCAAACTTTTCTGTTTTAATATAAATATGCGGGAAATTGTATACTCCCGAAAGTGCTATTTGGTGTAATCAGATACTAATTAGCAGCAAATCAATTGCTTAATTATGATGTTTTAGGAAAAATACTAAAAGATTAAAACCACAAAGAAATTTTCCACCACTTTGTTGAAGCTTTTTTAGCAAGGTAAATAGTACAGGAACCCACTGTAGACCAAAATTGTCCTTTCTTTCATTTTTGCTATGAAAACGAATTCACTTTCTTTTTTTGTTTTACAGTTTGTATATTCACTCAGTGTTATTAATAATTTCAAGCTTCCTTGTTCTATATATATTACAAAATTGGTACATGTACTATACCGAATAATAAAAATTGGTAATGTGCAGTGTACAATATATATGTGTATATATTTCAAATAAACAGTAATTTAAATTTATTCTAATTATTATTAAATTGAAATTAATAAATGAAGCTAAACAGCTCCTGAAAGGAAATGTGAGCTTTTGCCATCACTTGGCGTCTGTCGTTGTCCGTCCGGTGTAAACTATTTGAAAGATCTTCTCCTCTGAAATTACTGAACAAATTACAACCAAACTTAAGCTGAATGATCTTTTTGGGTATCTAATATAAAGTTTGTGTTTTATTTTCTGTTTCGTCAAAAAACATGGCCGCCATGGATAAAATTAGAACAAAGTGGTAAAATGCAGTTTATGGCTTATATCTCAAAAGCTAAAGCATATAGACAAATCTGACACACGGAGTAAAAGTGTTCATTAGGTCAAAATCTACCTGTCCTGAAATTTTCAGACAAATCAGACAACCGATTTTTGGGTTTTTGCCCATAAATTGATAATTTTAATGAAATTTTGGAGTTTTTGGTTATTATATTGAATATTATTATAGATACATGTATGTATAGATAAAGATACTGTCAATTGACCCCTCAAGGAGTTTTTGCCCTTTAAAGGTAATTTTACATAATTTGTTCATCATGTTTGTGAATAATACTTTCAAAAATCTTCTCTGAAACTATTGAAGCAAATTCAGCCAGACTTGGGCTGAATAATTTAAGTGGTTGTCATTTGTTGCTGTGTTTCATATTTGCTTTTCATTTATTGTTTTAAGATCACCTTTCCTAATTGCCATGTAATACTCTCAGAAATGCTAGATACTATCCACACTGGTTTGTGTCCACACTTATTAATTATACATTAAAAACTTGAAAGCAAAAAAGAAAAACTTTGATGAAAAATTTAAATAAAAAGCTGCAGGTGAGTGATTCAAACACTTGAGAGCCTCTTGTTTATGGCATATTTTCCCCGAGTGATTGAAGCTCCTTGTAGTTTATAGTCTAAAGTTGTATTACACAGAAGAATTCTTAATGATTACAGGTATTGGTCATGAACTACAGAGACGTTCAATGGAAATGTCTGAGGTAGAACGGTTGAGGGGTATCCGTGAAGCAGAACAAGCTGTTTGGGCACAGGCTGAACAGATCAAAGCTGAAGCTGTACAGAAAGCTAAAGAAGAATCTAGGTTAGATCAAGAAAAAATGCTGAAAAAGGTCTCAAAAGCACAGGAAAAAGCATTAAAGGTACATGTACAAAAAAATGTATGACTACCTTCTATTATTCTTAAGTAGGTGTAATTCCATAAAGTTATATGCATACAATTAAAATGTGATGACTTCTAAAGAACTTCAGATAAACTGCATATCAGTGCAGTCAAATTTTACAAGAAGTATTTTGAAAGATGGGTATGCAATTAAACATGGTTTTAGAACTCCTTCTAGAAAAAATAGCATAACATTTACTGTTCCTAGCCTTACATAGCTGATTTTGTGCATTCACCAAATAAAACATTAACTGCATATAAATTAGTCTTCAAAATGCAGGAAAAACCCTTTAACCTGTTCAGGGAAAAATTTCAGCCTTTTCCAGCTTAACTCTCAGTCTTGGAAATTTTCATTTAGAAAAAATGAACTTAAATAACACTTGAAAAATGAACAGGTGTCACAATGTTGTTATTTTGAAATAACAAATGTACTAGCCATAGAATGCAATAAATGTTTTCCAAATAGGGAACTCCACTAAAAAACAAATAGATACTCATTGTCAATTGGTTTGAGGGCTTGCTGTAAGTAGTATTGCAGGAAATAAATATGTAATTCAATAAGCCTTGATAGAGTGTAGCATACTGTATAGCAATCTTCTCAAATATTGGATATTTTGAAGAAACAAATACATGTAGATAAAACAAAAATACTGACCTTATTCATTTTCGATGTCACTTAATGTCTTTTATAGAATCACTGTAAAATATTTATGTTGACTTGTTTATATCTGCTCTATACCTGCATAAGAAATAATACTTGTATTTAGCTCTGAATCCAAATATTAAATTGAAAGTAAACAAAGGAGAAAACATTAATGTTACAATTTTATTGCATTACCTTGCAATTTAAATACTAGAACAGAATTTACCAGCACTATGATTATTTAAAAAATAATCCTCTTTTTGCTTTTATGGATCAGATGAAGCTAAATAAAATGATTAATATCATGTCCATTCAATCATCATGAACACAGTGACTTTATTTCAAGACAGTTTATGTGACCATGTTTCAGGACAGTTTATTTGACCATATGTCAGGACAGTTTATTAGGCTATGTTGACCTTGTTTGAATAGATTAATCTGATCAATAACTGATTTAAATAACTACTGGTACATGTATCATGATTTTTTCTGGTTTACAAAATACACATTTTTATTTGTTTCCAAAATATTTATGTATATATAGATGAACAAGCATAATGCACAAATATGTCAGATAAAAATTTGTTTTTTTAATTTGTAGTTTTATTGTTATATATTTAAAAGTAATTAATTCCTGCAATGGCATAAGCTTTGAAAAGGATTTTTTTTTTCATTTAAAAAACCTAAGTTTTATCTTAGTTTGAAGAAATAAAAGAAAAAATGAAGTGTTTTAATTACTTGCACAATGTTGATATATCAAGAGAGAAGTCCAGAATGAATGATTACAGTTATGCACTTGGTCACATTTTTATGAAAGTTGACCTAGATAGCCTTGACCAAATATGTACTTCTGCATATCAGCTTTTCTATGTATGTAACATTAAGCTACTGGTAATTTTCCATTACACCATTACAGTTTTATCATGAAACAA
Source organism: Mytilus californianus (assembly GCF_021869535.1). Classification (NCBI taxonomy): domain Eukaryota; kingdom Metazoa; phylum Mollusca; class Bivalvia; order Mytilida; family Mytilidae; genus Mytilus; species Mytilus californianus. The sequence continues at coordinate 6,115,949 of NW_026262679.1, read as the reverse complement.
TAGCAAATTATCATACTTATACAAAAATTTATCTACCCGTTATTTATCTTTCTATTCCACTATTATCTCTATTATCTTATTTATTTTATTTTTATCACTGCCATTAAAGATTTATTTTTTATTTTTTTTACACCACAAAAGAAATGGACAGTGCTTTATAATTTCTACCAGCATATGACTAAATATTTTATAAGTGTATACTGATCTCCATCACTCCTACTATTTTATGGTGGTTATACATGTATCTTGGAAATATCAATCAGAAAATTTGACTTTTTTTTTGGGGGGGGGGGGGTGTCAAATTATAGAAATAAATATTTTATTTTATCCTAACTTATCTGATTGTATTGCTATGGTGAATTACTACTTTATAATCACTTATTTATGTCACAATAGTGAGTGTCCCTATTTCCCTGATATGTTTTTGTCGAGACTGCAACATTTTTGGGTTTAAATTTTTTTTACATGATAAATTTGTAAACCCTCATGGATTGTTATGAAACTTGGACAGAAGCTGATCTTCAAGACCAAGAAATAGCATCTTAAGAAAAAGTACAATTTTTTTTTAAATTCTGTATTTTACTGATAAATGGACTCATTTTTTAAGTCAACATTACACTTATACACTGACAGCAGCAATTGCAGATGAGACACAGGGTTCCGTGGAACCCCTTACAAATTTTTCATTTAATTAGTAATTACTGATTGAATTCATTTGAATGTTAATTTGTTAGAGATGAAAATAACTGAAAAATACATTATTTCATAGAAATATATACCAGCAGCATTCTCTCACTAAATAATTCTTTAGAGGAAGCCATCCCACTTTGGAAGTTGAAACTAAAAGGTTACATTTATTTCACCAAAATTATACAGTCAACAAATTGCTTTAATGTATAAAACTGTAAAATATTAAAAATTAATGATTCATTATTGAAAGTTTGTTGAGTAACACAAAATTATATTATTTTTAGAAAAAATAATCTCCGAAATCAAAAAAGATATGACAAATTTCTTTTAAGAAGTAATGATTCATTTTAGGTAAACAAAAATTATTGACACAAAATTCCATTGAACTTTGTAGTTACTGTTAATATTATTGATAAACTATCCTCAGTATACTATATAGAAATATTGGCATCCTATAAAGTTTTTTTTTTTAAGGAGGAGGCATTACGAGTTGAGATGGCAATGCAGAAACTTGCAATAGAACAGGTAAAACAGGAAAGACTGGAAGCTGAACAGAGACTCAAGGATGCTATAACAGAAAAAGAGAAAGACTTTTCAAAACGTTTATCTGAAGCTTTGTCAGAGGTCAGGAAAGAAGAACAGATGACAGCAGAAAAGAAAGCAGCAGATGTTGAAAAGTAGGCACAAAAAAAAACCAATCAGAAAATTATCTTAATCTTTCAAACATTTATTTTCAAGTACAAAAACAAATGTAATAATTTGTTATTTTTTTAATATCAATATCAAAAATAGATTGGAGACGAAAAATAAAATTTAGCATTAGGTGAAAGTAGACTACATATATATAGATACATATTTGTTAATGTATCTTTCTCCTAATTTTCATTGATAGATATATTATTATTGTCCTGTTCCTCTTTCTGTATGTCTTGACATCCTTTTAAGAAGATCTTTTAAATTTTCAAATTCAAAATTTTAATTGTATCTTTAATATCATAAAATAAGAATGATATACAGAATAGATGAAAAATAGTTTTCTTATTATTCTTAGAAAACTATAATAATTTCTTACCTTAATGTTGTCCAAATTAAAACATTAAAATGCATGTAAGTCCATGATGACAAAATTTCTAATCTGAGGAAAGATTATAGTTAACAGATAATGTAATCCTCTTATAACATTACAACAATGTCCTTGTCACCGACCGATTAACTCAAGAGTAAGATAAGGCTTCATTTAATATAGATCACAGTAAATTAGGTAGAAATGACATGTGTGATACCATTTTTCCTGAATCTGAGCTTTCTTAATGTAATTTTCAATTGAATTTAAAAATAAGATGTGGTATGGTTGCCAATGAGACAACTCTCCACCAGAGATCAAATGTCATAGAATGTGTTTGTTTTCTTTTTCCAAAGAACACAATTTGTCTTGTACATTATGCAATTATTGACTTTTGATGAGGTTGATTCAATAATTTATCAACCCCAGAGATATGATATTCACCTTCTCCAATTTTCTAGTATTTGCTCAAGATACTTTTAAAACTGATCCCTGTTTTTAGACTAAATATATCATCTGCCTTTGCAGTTCCTACTTTTCATTAGTTGAAATATTAAAGTTTAATAAAAAATTATTTTAATACTGTAATCTAGACTTAATTACTGCAAGTAATTACTAATCTGATTTTTACTGATTGATGTTTTTCTTAGAGGGGTAAATATTATACCCATAATTAGGATAATAAACTTAGTAACATTATGAAAATACATACACAGCTCAGTGAGGATTTTTATTTTGTAAATAATGATAGAACAAAATACAGCTTTGGGCATGTTACCCTTCTATCATCTTATAAACCCTCTAGCGGTTCAGGATAAATCTGTTGAAAGAATTTTTGTTAAAACTTTTGATCCCTTAATGATAATGGTAGATTAGTTTTAAGCTTAACTTTTGAAAAAAATATCTTTCCCTGGATACACTTTTTTTAAATGAATTATAGATTTATTTTAGACAGTAGTTATTGAACATGGTCACACTAACAATGCACTATTATTACAACATAAGTAGTTAGAAATTGGTTAAAAACATTCTTTTTTAAACCTGTCTTCAAAACATATCAAATATTAAATCAAAAAGTGATAAGCCTGCCAACTCTTTGATTTCTTGTGAATAAATGGAATAATATATATAAAGAGTTCATTATGATATTTTTAAAACAATTATGACGAAGATGAAAATACTACAGTTTTTTCCAAAAAATATTTTGAATTAAAAAATCAAGACATTTTTTATTTTCATTCTTTAAATGCATGTTTTTACAAAAGTTTTCATGATTAAACTCTAGTGTACATTAATTTATTGGATTAGCCATTTACATTTAGAAAATGGAATATGTGTAGCAAAAACTCATAATAGATACCCATTTATAATTTGGTAAACAAGACGTATGTTCCATTTGCATAAGTCTCGTCAGTAGAGCTCAAATCAAAACAGTTGGATGGCCAAACCAAATAGGAATTTGACAAGCTTAAAAAACTGAAACTCTAAAGCAACCTAAGTGTTTTAAATAATTCATAATTTAAAATCAGTAAATTTACAGAAAATGAACATATCAATGATATTTCATGTCAACACTAAAGTGGTGACTACTGGGCTGGTGATACCCTCAGGGAGGAAATGTCCACCGGCAATGGCATCAACCTACTGGTTTTAAAAACATCCATAATACTGACCATATAATCTGGTACGCCAGACACATGTTTTATCTACAGAAAATAGTTGCTGTTATCATTGTTGTAGACAGAAGCGAAGAAGAAATTACTTTGAAACAATCTAAAGATCTGCTTAAATTATCAAATAAGATATTTACTTAACAAACAAATTTGTTTACAAGAATACTGTAAATTCAGAAATTATTGCGAGGTTTTTATTATTGCCAATTATGCGACTGGGGTGAGTATCGCAATAATAAGAAATCACATTTTGATATCTGATACTTATATCTGTATGCAGATTTTCCTGAAATCGCAATAAATAATCTCACATTTTTGTCCATTCTTCAAAATGGCAATACTTTCTGAATTTACAGTACCTGTTTTTAACTGTTCTAGTGAACAAACAGCTGTCAAATTTCATAATAATACATGTATCTGCTGTGTTACAGTTATGATTGATAACTATTCTATCTTACAGAAGTCACAAAGAGAAACTAGCAATAGCACTGAAGAAAGCTGAAACAGAGAAAACTAAAGCATTGACAGATCTTGAAGCTGCTAAAAAGAAAGAAATGACAGAAAAAATCAGTAAAACAGAAGAAAATGAAAGGAAGAAGGCTGACAATACATTAAAAGCTACAAAACAAAAATATGAGGCAGAAATTGCACAATTAAAAGGCGATATACAGCAGAAAAAAGGAGAAATTAACAAATATTTGAAGAATATTCAAGCTTTAGAACTTGCTAAATTAAATGTGGAAACCAAATTACATGAAGTGTATACTGGATATCAGGACTTTATCAACAGAGTCCAACCATTTGAACCAGGCATGTCAGACTATTTGTTACAACCAGTTTATATTGATGAGGTTGGCAAAGTGCCAGAACTTTAGATATTGGTTGGATTGTGAAAGACTTATATAATAAGCTACAAAATAAAGTGTACACATCTGTCTAAAATTTATCTTTCAGAGGCTTCTTTGAAGTGAGTGTAAAGTATTCTTTAGACTAAGTTAGCAATAATCAGTGGAAATTTGTCTGCCATAAGTCTTGTGACTAGTTAGAAGTAACAAATTTGTTTATTGTGTTTAGTGTTGAAATTGTATTTCTCAATTTATTCACCTCATGGCAGTCAAATTCTTTCCCTTGTCAATTTGAATTGCTATATACTTCATATGTAAGTTGTTAACTAGTAAATAAACTGTACATCTGAGAAAAGGCAGTAGATTGTAAATCAGAAGTACAAGACACAGAGTATGATGAGCATCTGTAAATTTTTTAACCAGAAAAAAGGTCAGACATCTTGATTTAAGAATATAGCTACTTTTATAACAGAATTTTACTGCTGAATGCTTTGTAAGCCACTTTTATAACAGAATCTTACTGCTGAATGCTTTGTAAGCCACTTTTATAACAGAATCTTACTGCTGAATGCTTTGTAAGCCACTTTTATAACAGAATCTTACTGCTGAATGCTTTGTAAATTTTTGTTTTGAATAGTGCCAATGTTTATGCCTCCTAAGTGCTTACATATGAAAGCCAAATGCATTGTTAATTGTGCCTTAGATGTATTTCTATAAAATGTTGTTGCCAAATTTTTTTTTTTATCAATACAGCATCCTTTACACTTTTCTATCTACAAATTTAGTAGCTTTTGTTGTCATAAAACATTAAAATCTATGTCACAGTGATATTAAGTTTTGTGCCAGTGAATGTACAAACATTCTACTGATTAAGAATTAAGCTTTAATATTTGATTTTGTCAGGGACTCTTCAGGGATAAACATTACTGTGTTTTCACTTACAATTATCTTCAAAGCACTTTCACATGCATAACATTAAATTTTGCGTGCTTAATGTAGTGACTATTTGTTAAAAGATCATCATGGTTATATTTCTTTACATTGAATAGTGATATACATTGTCAACATTAATAGTCATGTTTGGTAATTTTCACATAAGTTACTTACCATTATACATGAGTATATGAGTAATAATAATTAGTATTTCAAATTGGTGTTTATGTGTTCAGCTGATATTCAAAATTTTTTAATATATATTGGTTCTAGAAATTTCATGCATTATGAATTTGTTATTGAGAAAACTAGGTTACAAACTTAATCTTTTGCTTTTGGAATAAAGTATTATTATCTAATCTTTTGACACAGATGTTATTTTTCACTATTTCATAATATCTTTTTCATCTTATTACTTATTGTCATATAAGATTGCTCATTCTACAGGCAATTCAAACTAACTGTGATTTAGTAATTATTTTTTTTTATATTTTTGTATACACTTGTTGAAGTTTCCAAAAGAAATTGTTATATTACATTATACCCAATCTTAAAAAGGTTGTCACTTTGTCCAACTGGTTGAGTCTTTTTTAATTTTATGATTAGCTCTTTTTAAAAATTTCAAAGTAGAAACAAAATTGCTCAGATTTAATTCAGCCGAATCTTAGATAAAATCACCAAAAGAAAGCTTGAGCAATGTTGATTTCAAAACCTTTAAAAGGTTTTTAATATATTGAATTGTTCTTGGTAAAATTCTAATTTGAATTAGCAGGTTGCACGGAAAGGAGTTTACACCTGTATAAGTTTGGGTATATAAAAGAACCGGAGCATAAATCAGAACTGTATTTAATGTACAAATGTAAATTTTAGTGTAGAAATAGTTCTAGCCAATGGTTGTAGAGGTAAGTAGTTTGTTATAGGGTGTACGGTTTCTTATCAGTTGTTCAAGAGCATAATTTGTTTGTAGGGTTTTTAAGGCTGAAAAACATAGGACAAACCCTTTTACTAAAATAGATTTGTTATAAATAGAAATATTTGGGTGAGATACACTGTCACATCCTAACAAAAATTGATGTTCATCCATGCATGTGGCAAAATTGATTCCAGCCAAAAGTATCAAAATTTTACCAAAATTTAGTCAAAATTAAGATTTCTAACATTTATAAGCACAATAATGACATAATGCTGAGCGTACAAATTTTGAGTTTCTCGGATAGTTTTACACACGTTTTCATCAAATGTGTATTAAAATTACTAAAACATAAATTCATGGAATTTTAGGGCCAATATTGACCCCTAGTGAACCCTCTCCTCTGATGCGGGCATTGGCTGCAAAAAATGAATAGATATTCTCTCTATATAAAAATTGTGATTGTAAAATAATTAGACTTCAGTAAGAATTTTACTATATATTATTTTGATTATTCGGTAGGAAAATACCTGCATCAGAATATGTTTACCAAATTTATTTTTGAGATCTATAGTTCTATATCTTGTGTATTTTGTTTTTGTCTTGCCTTTTGTTTTATTCATCTGCTGCTCTGTATTGTTGAAGATTATATTGAGATTCTGTGATAAAAAATATTTTTGTTTTGAATGATTTATTTATTTTGCTTGTAAATTTGTATTTCTTTAATTGTTAGACGGTTTATACTTTCCCTGACCAGTTGATTATTTTTTATGCCCCTGCTGTAGCGGAGGGGGCATTAAGAGTTACCCTTGTCTGTCCCGAAAATTAGTTTCCTTTCTCTAACTTAAATTTGCCTCAACCAAATGTTATAAAACTTATACACAATGCTAATTACCATAAAACACAGATCAAATTCGAAATAGTTGGCATCACTTTTACCGTTCATGAGTAATGCCCCTTTATAAACATAAAAATTGCAGATTTTTTCGTTTCTGTTCTCTAACTTTAGTTTGCCTAAACCAATTGTTATAAAACTAATACACAATGCTACTTACCTCAAAACACATATCAAGTTTGAAAATGGGTAGCCTCACTTTTACCGTTCATGAGTTATGCCCTTTATAAACATAAAAATTACTGAATTTTTCATTTCTGTTCTCTAACTTTAGTTTGCCTCAACCAAATGTTATAAAGCTTATACACAATGCTTATAATCACAAAACTGTTAACTACGTGAATCCTGCATCTGTAGACACATTCTCCATTCATTTATAATCAACATGTAGTCATTGATCTGGGGTCTTCAGTGGTCAAGATTCAATTATGACGTCATATTTTCTTGCTTTCCTTTGAACTTGCTGATGATGTGTAAAAGTAAGAACACATCATTTTGCTGTCATTGATAAAGAAAGATAAAGTTTGCATGTGTAATGTCTAATAATCATTAGTTAAACTGATTCCACTGTCTAATATTATGCATTACAATTATCTCCACTCATGATAGTTGAATTTTTTAAAACCCTTGTAAAATGCTTGGCAAGTATCATGCTCAATTTTAAAATATAACTGTCTGGAGTGGAGAAATACTGTATCACACTCAGTGCAGTGGTAGACTTTATATTAATGTTATATAATTGATATGATACCCTCAGGCCTGGTGTATCAGGAGTAGCACCACAAATTGAAAACAGAAGGTTTATAGAGAAAGAAGTAGATGAATTATTGGATTTGCAATATTGGGAATTAACCAATTTTCTATGTGTCTTTTATTGCTGTTTTTCTTCAATCTGATGTTCACTTGTAAACCTGTATTAAAAAGATTGATCTTATATTATGGATAAGCTTTAGAGCTTTTAAAGATTATTACTTCTTTTAGAAGGGAATTGAGTATGTGAATTATAAGAAAAACCTGTGCTGCTGTTCATCAGACCAGCAAAAGATTGAACTCAACTTTCATCTTAATAATTTGGTAAAGCAGTCTGAGAGTCTATGCAAGTTGTGTCATACAACTTCAGTTGCCTTAAAAAATTTGGTATAGTAGTCGAGTATCTATGCAAATGGAGTCACCATTAAAACTTTCGTATAGCAGTCCCAGGTTCTAAACAAATGGTGTCCTACAACTTCTGTCACATTATAAATTTGGTATAGTAGTCTGAGCATCTATCAAATGGTGTCACCATTAAAACTTTGGTATAGCAGTCAAAGTATCTATGTAAATGGTGTCATTCAACTTCTGTCACCTTATAAATTTGGTATAGTAGTTTGAGCATCTATGCAAATGGTGTCACCATTAAACTTTCGTATAGCAGTCCGAGATTCTATGCAAATGGTGTCCTACAACTTCTGTCACCTTATAAATTTGGTATAGCAGTGTGAGCATCTATGCAAATGGTGACTTACAACTTCTGTCACATTATAAATTTGGTATAGCAGTGTGAGCATCTATGCAAATGGTGTCACCATTAAAACTTTGGTATAACAGACCGAGATTCTATGCAAATTGTGTCCTACAGCTTCTGTCACCTTATAAATTTTGTAAGGCAGTCTGAGTATCTATGCAAATGGTGCCATTTAACTTCTGTCACCTTATAAGTTTGTTTGTAGTAGTCTGAGCATCTATCAAATGGTGTCAAAATAAAAACTTAAGTATAGCAGTCTGAGAATCTATGCTAATGGTGTCATTCAACTTCTGTCACCTTAGAAATTTGGTATAGTAGTCTGAGCATCTATCAAATGGTGTCACCATTAAAACTTTGGTATAGCAGTCAAAGTATCTATGTAAATGGTGTCATTCAACTTCTGTCACCTTATAAATTTGGTATAGCAGTCTTGGCATCTATGCAAATGGTGTCACCATTAAAACTTTGGTATAACAGTCCTAGATTCTATGCAAATGGTGTCCTAAAGCTTCTGTCACCTTATAAATTTTGTAAAGCAGTCTGAGTATCTATGCAAATGGTGTCATTTAACTTCTGTCACATTATAAATTTGGTATAGCAGTCTGAGCATCTATCAAATGGTGTCACCATTAAAACTTTGGTATAGCAGTCAGAGTATCTATGCAAAAAGTGTCATTCAACTTCTGTCACCTTATAAATTTGGTATAGTAGTTTGAGCATCTATGCAAATGGTGTCACCATTAAAACTTTCGTATAGCAGTCCGAGATTCTATGCAAATGTTGTTCTACAACTTCTGTCACCTTATCAATTTGGTGTAGCAGTCTTAGCACCTATGCAAATGGTGACTTACAACTTCTGTCACATTATAAATTTGGTATAGCAGTGTGAGCATCTATGCAAATGGTGTCACCATTAAAACTTTGGTATAACAGACCGAGATTCTATGCAAATTGTGTCCTACAGTTTCTGTCACCTTATAAATTTTGTAAGGCAGTCTGAGTATCTATGCAAATGGTGTCATTTAACTTCTGTCACCTTATAAGTTTGTTTGTAGTAGTCTGAGCATCTATCAAATGGTGTCAAAATAAAAACTTAAGTATAGCAGTCTGAGAATCTATGCTAATGGTGTCATTCAACTTCTGTCACCTTAGAAATTTGGTATAGTAGTCTGAGCATCTATCAAATGGTGTCAAAATAAAAATTTAAGTATAGAAGTCTGAGTATCTATGCAAATGGTGTCATACCACTTATGTTACCTTAAAACGTTGTTATAGCAATTCGAGCATCTGTGTAAACATACAACTTCTGTCACCTTATAAATTTGGTATAGAAGTATGAGCATCTATGCAAATGGTGTCACCATTTTGAACTTTCGTATAGCAGTCCGAGATTCTATGCAAATGGTGTCCTACAACTTCTGTCACCTTATAAATTTGGTGTAGCAGTCTTAGCATTTATAAAAATGGTGACTTACAACTTCTGTCACCTTATTAGTTTGGTATAGCAGTCTGAGTGTGCATCTATACAAATAGTGTCTCAAACAATCACGATCATCTGAATTAATTATAGTATATGATACCAACATTATTTCTGAGTCTGTGCACTTCCACTCATCTGGCAATAAGATCCAATGTAAGCTATGTCGATCACCCATCTGTTGTTAGTCTACAAGGCACCACATCAAAAACTAGACATGGCAACACGGATCTCACAAAAACCCATGTGTGGTATCAGGTCCGCTGGAAGAGTTAGCAGATAAGACATTTTGAAATTGAAACACGTTTAAGTTAGACAACATCTAACTGTATAAAATACCCAGACATTAAAATTGAAAATCACAAAGTACAACACTTAAAATCAAAGTAACAGCAACACAAACCCCCTTGTAAACAAAACTAGGGGTGCCACATTTGGAAATCCTGTTCCATGTGTGGCACCCGTTGTGTTTCTTATTGTAAGTACAAATTCGATGTCAATTCGGAATCGAGGAAAAATCTATGACAATGGGAACTGGGACATAGTTTTTCCATAATGGTTAACAAACTCATGACTGAGTCCGTAAAACTTGTAAAGGGCTGACTTCAACTTTACCGCTAGGTACCATTGGTTCAATAGCTTCTCTGTTAGCAGATGCTCTCTATCAAAGAAATTATGGTAGGAAATACAAGCTCCGGAATGTCGTATCAAATGGGAGATGTATACTCCATATGCAGGCGCTGCTCGAATGTTACTACTAGTATATACAAATGGAGAGTTCACAATTGGAAAGGTGAAATGATCCCTCTTTGTCAATTTAAATGCATATGTCGTATCCTTTATTCCCAGATAGATGATATCAACTTAGTCACCAAATTGAACAAGAAGTTAAAGGATAATGCTAGCTTCTTTTCATTCTTCTTGAGAACTCCCTGTATGAAGTCTGCCACATATGAATTAAACAACAAATCGGCAAGAAGAGGAGCATAGCTTGGTCCCATAGAAATGCCGACTGTCTGTTGAAAATCAAGTCCTCCAACCGTATCAAGTGTGTTGTCAATCAAAAAATCAAGCATCTTGATGATGTCAATTTCAGAGAAATTTTTGTTTAAATCAGAGTTGGGTATTTTTACAAAGTATGATTGATCTCTTTTTGAAATAATTTGTATTTACATTCTTTTTAAGAAACAAAGTTGGGCTAACTTTTTCAATCTAACTTTATGTTTAGAATAAGAAATACTTGTGTAACGAAGTCAAATATTTTTTTATATCATTGCAAGAGTAAAGAGACCGAGTTTGTATGTACTCTGACAGGTCTTTAGAAATTTTTTAATATCCACATCTGATTCACCCCACCCCTAGAGTAGGTAATTTCACAGAAGCTGTAAGCCCCTTTTTGATTGTTGATAAAATAGATGTAAATATTTTGGAACGTGGTTTCATGGAGCATTTAAAAGGCCCAGCAATATCGTGTTGTTTTCAGGTAATTGTCAATACTTATTCCTCAATCTGTTTAAAAACAGATCCTGTTTCCTAGCTTTGCGTACAAGGATCTGAATACGCCCAGTTCTACCTCTGTTTAGAAGACCTTTCTGGGTCCTCTGGTTTTGTCAGATAAATACACACCTTCAAAAATTTGAAGTCTGAAATTTCTATGGTTGATGTAATAATTACCAGAACCGAAAGTAAAACGTTGAGTGTTATCAGATCCTTGTAAGCAAAGCTTGGACACAGGATCTGTATTCTAATGAGGTTGCTATTCCTTTATCAAGAAGTTTATGTTATTTGATTTACAACCAAAACACGATGTTGTTTGAGGCTTTGAGATGACAACAACATATATGTCATGGAGGACGAACATGTGTTTAACAACATTTTGGTCTTTAAAGACAGATGAAGGATGAATGTTCATAAACCCATTCAGTTTTTGTTTCGCCTGTGACAAAAGTCGCAGAATAGGAATTACTCATGATCCAGCGGCGGCGTAAACTATTAGTATAAAGCTTTGTATTTCAGAAGTGAAAAACCTGAATGCTTCATAGCTAGTATGGAGATACCTTACGTTACGAAGTTTCCGTCTGTTATATGTCCATGGTCCCTGGCCTCATTTTCATGGTTCAGCGACTGCTTGAATTTTTGTTTTTATTTTTTCTTTGTAATTGAATTTCTTACTTGTTTGAGTGACAGGATAACTATATTTGGTATATGGGTTCCTTACATTGTCTACATGTCCGTCAGACAGGGTTCTTCTGACCTCGACCTCATTTCATGGACCAGTGATCAAGGTTAAAGTTACGTGATTAGGTCCGTTTTTCTCAGATACTATAAGCAATAGGTTAACTTTATTAGGTATATGGAATGATTGTAACATGTGCATGTCTATCTGCCAGGTATCATTTGTCCTGGACCTAATTTTCACGGTTCATTGGTCAATGCTAAGTTTTTGTAGTTTGGTCATCTTCTGAGATACTATAAGAAATAGTTGGTGTATGGAATGATTGTAAGGTTAATATGTCTGTCTAGCAGGGTTCATCTGAACTTGACCTCATTTTCATGGTTAATTGATCAATTTTTAGTTTTCCTGGTTAAGACTGTTTCTTAGATATTATGAGCATTAGGTTAACTATATTTAGTGCATGGAATGATTGTTAGGTGTACATATCTCTCTCTCATGTATCATCTGACCGTGACCCCATTTTCACGGTCCATTGGTCAATATTAAGTTTTCACAGTTTGGTTACTTTTTTTGATACTATAAGAAAAAGGTCATTTATATTTGGTGTATGGAATGATTTTAAGATGTACATGTATATCTGCAAGGGTTTATCTGACCTTGTCTGTTGAAGTTTTCAATTTGATCGAGATCCTGCAATAGTGCGAGTTTGTAGTTGAATATTTTAGTTGCGATAGGCTTAGTATAGGTATAAGACATGATATGAACAGGTAGATTAGGCATTGAATCCGACCACTTTGTCCATTTGAAACTACCTTGGCCCACAGGGCAATATGAGCTATAATCGTCACATGGCATCTGTCGTCCGTCGTCATCCGTTAACTTTTACAAAAATCTATGAAACTACTGAACGAAATGGAACCAAACATGACCACAATCATCCAAAAGTAAAAGATTCTTAAAACACTGAAGCAGGTTTGGAAATGTTTGCATAGACGATAATAATGCAAACTTCTTTCAAATAATAGTTACGATCCATGTAAGCTCATGTATCCCTTGAATAAATAGTAGCGTAACTTTCCGCCAAAAATAGTGGCAACCCAGCTGCCACCGTCTAAGGTGTTAAGTTTCATAGTGTAACTTAACACACAAAAACTGGTGGCATCTGGGTTGCCTCTGGGTTACCACCATATATGGTGTTAACTTTCCTAGTGTTATTTAACACGAAAACCGGTGGCAGCTAGGTTGCCACCTTTTTTGTGTTAAGTCTCCTAGTGTAACCATTTTTAGCGTTTGTGGGTACCTTAAAAGTAAGGTTACATCAAATTTAAACTCAGTTTGACACCACAAGTCGTGCTGAGCGCACCAATATCTGCATGTGTTCTTCTGACAATTCAACACTAGCACTTAAGACCGTATCCATTCCATGATTACAATGTAACACAATCTTCAATAGTCACTGAAGGGTCTAAATATGTATAGGCTGTTAGAAATGAAACCTCTTTCGGGTGATTAGGATTGTTCTTGGGAAGACATTCCACCTTGCTGATTAGCCTCTTGATTAACATTTGGTTGACCATTGTCTGAATTTCTATCTGGAGAAGGTACTTTACAGCTGATGAACATTTTCTCTCTTTATGAATGTTAATTCTATCACTTTTAATTCCATTAGTTTTTATAGTAGTTTGATCTTCTCTTGAACCACCTGTATATCTCTCTTTTACACCCCAGTTTTATTGTTATACTTCATAGTTTCTATTTCTGAAACAAGTGTAAATTGAATAGATCTATTGTTACGAATAACAATGGATTTTGACCACAGGGTGTGACGAGCGGGGTTTCTGGAAACCCCTGCTTCTACATCCTGAAAACACAGTCCATTGTTATTCATAACAATAGAAATTTATTATTTTTTAAATAGCATGAACATAAGAAATTACTAATAGTGTTCACTACAAGTTGTTTCAAGATATTAAAAAAACACATTTTAGGAAATCCAATAGCGAAATAAATATAAAGCATCTATTTTGAATTAAAAAAAATCCTTTAAATACTCCTTTGTTTGAAGGTAAAATTTTTGATCCTAGCCATATGTCTCTATTCTAAAGCATTGATCTAAAAAAAAAAACGGGATTCTAACTCCCGGACCCCCCCCCCCCCCCCCGGATTGCTCCCAGAAAGGGAGTTCCTAAATATTCAATCTGCATTTTTGGGTTTCTAATCCAGACACATCTATCCCTCAGTATGTCTGAATGTGAATGTTTGTTTATTCTTGAGAAGAGGGGAAGGGGGGGCTTCTTTTTTTTTTTTTTATAAAATCGTAACATAAAAAATACATTTATGATTACCTTCATTAAACTGATACAGGTAATTACTTTGGGTTATAATATTGCCTTTATCTTTAGTCTCTTCTACCAAATCCAACGCTCGACTCAAAATGTCGTCCGTCTTATACCCGTTCATATTGTCAACTGCATACAAGGAGCATGATGTATTTTTTTTTTAATAAGAATGCAAGAAACGGTCAACCTTGACCTGCTGATCCATATTAGCACATGGATTTAACGGGAATATGCAAAACAGCAACTTTGACATTTGTAAAATCTACTCACTTGTCAAAGTTTGAACGAAGATGGCCAAAGTAAGGTTACTAGTGGGGTTTCATGTAAAAACAAAAAAATCTTATAAATCATGGTTTTGTATTGTCAATAAATATGCTATCCGTTCTTTTTCATTTAATAATCAATGCTAACAAATAAAGGGTTTGGCATCGGGTGTAAGTTAACTACACCTCGGGATACGGCGTGTCTGGATAAGAAACGCCTCCGGCCTCCGACCGTCGGGGTTTCTTATCCAGAGACACCTATCCCTCGGTGTATAACTATTACCAATATATTGACATTTATAATTCCAAAGGCCTACTTTC
The DNA here is from genome assembly GCF_021869535.1 of Mytilus californianus. Taxonomy (NCBI): domain Eukaryota; kingdom Metazoa; phylum Mollusca; class Bivalvia; order Mytilida; family Mytilidae; genus Mytilus; species Mytilus californianus. Next base: position 6,100,860 of record NW_026262679.1, on the reverse strand, counting down.
CTTCTACAATGATAACTTGTCATGAGTCCTGTATATGGATCACTGAAATGAAGAAGAAATATATAACTTACATACTCAGTATATAACTATATAATTAATTTAATCATGAATTCTTATTCACAAAGGTCTTTTCTCTAGGACATGTAAACATGTATACCAGATTTATAATCTACTTCCAAGTGGTTTGCCCTCAAATTTAAAAAAGGAGTAAAGTAACACCAAACTGACAAACATTTTTCGTCGATGTAGCACCATTTTGAGCGTTTATGAGTACATTAAAACAAACTACGGTTGCACCAAATATCAACCCAGTTTAATACACCACAAAATGTGCATCCCTACACTTAAATAGTGAACGGGTGCACTGTTTGTAGGGTAATTAAACATTACATTGCGAGTTTATGAAAACTCAGTTGACTACACATGTTCTACTCTGTAAACAAAATATTTGACAAAGGTCAATATCACAAATAATTTGAAATTTGCATTTGTATGCATTCTATGCTCCTATGGACAAGAGCTACATGATACAAATATGTATTTGACTTGATATTTTTATTGTTAACTGTCCTTCCACGAATGTAGAAATCCTAACTTATCTTTTTCACATTACCTCTAACTCCTTGTCTTAAATACAATAAACATTTTTGTTTTGGGGTTTGAATATTTATCCTATAATGGACTTACCAGTTTCAACACCCTTCATCACTCAATTTCGGCGTTTATTTGTTGATTTCCAAGTCGTCTGTCGATCAGAGAGCAGATATGGCTACGGAACAAACCAATTAAAACTACTAGCACCGTAGCACTTATAACAATCTGACCATCTTTTGGAAAATAATAAATATTAAAATCTCGACAGAATACTGTAAATTCAGAAATTATTGCGTGCATTTATTATTGCGATTTTTTAAAAATGGACAAGAATGTGAGTTTAATTATTGCGATTTCAGCAAAATCAACGTACAGATCTATGTTTTAGTTATCAAAATGCGGGTTCTTATTATTGCGATACTCATCTTGTCGCATTATTCGCATTTATAAAAACCTCGCAATAATTTCTGAATTTACAGTATGTAATATCTCTGAACAAAATAATTCAACACAAAATGACTCGAACAAATTCTGTTCAAACTAAACTTGCCCTTTTCCTACCCATAATCAAATGGCCGCGTCCTTCAGTGAAAATACAAAGTTTGGTGAAACATTACTCTGTTTTGATTTTATAGAAAAGGTTCCCATCGAGCACGGTTCACGATTTCAAATCCGACATAATCGTATAAGCCACACCAATTTTTTAGAATGGATCATATGACGTTTACCTTTTCTGAACCTTACACGGAAAGCAAGTTGTGCCTTGGTAAATTAACATTTTTAAATGGTATGTTAGTGTGAAATTCCACGGTAAAGTAACACTTTTAAATGGCATGTTAGTGTATAATTACACTTGAGTGATATATAAGACGTGTTATGGTGTAAAGCTCTGAAACACTCCAATTTTCTCGGGAATATTGCTTTAAATATGGTATAAACTTTGGTGTAACGTTTCGAGTGAATACATCTTACACGGCGGTAACACTAATTCGAGTAGCAAGATGCACCTAATCCATACTTTTTAGAGTAAACTTAGAGTGAAATCACGCCTTGGGATACCTAACACGATTTACGGTGTAAAACAATTAAACACGCCGATTATTGGAATAGATATCCTAAATATAGTGTAAAGTTTGGTGTAACATTACATCTTGTTTTAACGGTGTACATCTTACACGGAGGTAACACCAATTTGAGCAGGGCTTCGCACGAAACCAACAATATTAAGTGTTAAGTTAGTGTGAAATCACACCTAAGTGATACATAACACGATTTTTGGTGTTAAACACTCAAACACACTGATTTTCTGGAATAGTTGTCCTAAATATGGTGTAACTTTTGGTGTAACATTTCATCCTTTTTTTTTACAGTATATAGGTACTCAATTTAACACAGAAGTAAGATATTTTGATATTGTTTTATAGGTACTAACATTGACTTTGATTTTGCTATACAGATATGAAAACGTACTACTATTTTGGTATTGCATAAGGTTACTAGTATACTAGTACTTTTTTTCTGACTGTTTATGACATCTTTACACTAAATCTGTTAAATTTGTCCTAATTGATACTTTGTTCTGGTTTTTTTCTTAGTTGTACTTGGCTTTGAACTAGTTTACAGTAACTGTGAGTAATCTTAGATCGGTACTTTTATGTGCTTCGTGCCAAATTGATGAAGCAAATAGTTTTCAACCTTTTTTACAGTGTGTTCCTGTGTTGTGCTATTACACTACTGCCCCTGGTTCCAGGTTATGGGAGGTTTTAGCACTCACAAAGATGATTAACCCCGGCACATTCTTTATGTGTATGTCCATTTTCAGAAGTCTGTAATTCAGTCGTTGTCGTTGAAGGCTGTCTATCATATATATTTTTTCTTACATTGTTTTGACATAAATCAAGTCGTTAGATTTTTGAAATTAATTGTTTCAAATTTTGTCATGTCGGGGCCTTTTTTAGCTGACCATTTGGTATTGGTTTTGCTCATTGTTAAAGCCCGCGTTTGGCGGTCTATTGTTGCTTATACCCACGTCATTTTGGCCTCATTGGCAATCATGTCAAATCTCCTTATATTTATATACATACACATTTATAACCAGTAGCCGGATTATCATAAAGATATTATGCCACCCCTTGTATCTGATTTTACCAACTATAATCTGCGTAAAAATCAAACTTATACACTTCCAATAACTCGAATTAATCTGTCTGAACAATCCTTTCTCCCGTCTAATTCTCAGGCTCTGGAACAATTTATGCATAGCTTTTCGACTCTTAAGTTCTAACCGCACCTTTGAAAAGCTTTTACAACAGGTTACTCAGTATATATTTTAGAAATTATTGACAAAAAATCTTATTTTGCATCGCAATTTACAAATTATCCGGTTTCCTGTTTTCGGAGATTTCATGATAAAAATCTTAGTGTTTGACACAAAATAGTAATTTCTGGTCATGAAATTATTTCAATTTCCTTATACAATTATGTTTTTTTATGATTCAATTAGAGTGACATTTGACAGTTTTTCCGCTTTATTATTTTCGCAGATTTTATAATAAAATCTTAGTTTTTGTTTAAAAATTCTGATTTTTTGGTCATAAAATTATGTCAGTTTGCCTATACAATCATGTTTATGATGTTTCAAATAGAGTTATAGTGTAATAAAAATGTTGCATCCCGGATCCCGCTTACTGTTTTGTCAGATTCCCGTACACTATGTACGTAAGCAATTCTCACTATTTTGTAATTTCCCGTATCCCGCTAGACTTCATTTCCCGTTTTCACGGCACAATAATTTGACTTTCACGTGTCACGCTTACAAACGCTTAGACCCCAATGAGACCCACTTTAAAAAATGATCGTAACGTTACAATCAATTGTTATTCATTGAACATCATTAACTGCCAACTTATTCAATTCAATTCAATTCTTTTGTTACTTTAAGCAAATAATGCTCATCGGTACAATGACATGTAATATATAATATAGATGCAAATACAAAATATGATAAATAAATACATAATGAAAACTTGTAAATACTTTATTTTAACGATTGATTACATTGACATTAATACAACAACACATTTCAACTCAACACAATAAATTTTTTTCGATTGATTACAATTGATAACCAGCTGTCAACTCAATCAACTCAATAAAAATTGCAAACACTAGATATGATTGATCAAGATTGATTAGCAAATATCAACTGAATCAAATCAGTAAAAAGTGCAAATCCCTGATTGTCACGATAAAATTTATACGATTGATCACAATTTACACCAGCTGTCAACTAAATCAGCTGATTAAAATTACAAAAACCTCGATCCTTACGAAGAGTTATTGATCACGATTAATTACCACAAATCAACTCGAACTACGCAATGAAAATTGCAAACCCTCGAACGTTCGACTGATACGATTGATTACAAAATATCAACTCAATCAACAACAAAAAATATATTAGATCTTTATGATAGATACGATTGATTACGGTTGACTATCAAATTTCCACTCATTCAACTCAATGAAAATTGCACACACTACATCGTTACGATAGATACGACTGATCATAAGATCAACTCATAATCGATCGTAACGATTGAATACGATCGATATGATCGTGAGACTTGACCACAAGAAGAGACAGATGATTGAAATGATCAACTCTCAAATGATCGTAACAATTGAATACGATCGATACAGTCGGGAGTCATCAAATCAAACGAGACAGTTGATTGAATTGACCAACCCATAAACGCTCGCTCGTAAGGGAGCTACCATTTGATTTTTATGGGGGGGGGGGGGGGGGGGGGCTAGGATGAAAAATTGTTTCCTGACTTTTTTTTTAGTTGTAATCTCTGTCCTGCCTTTTTATTTTTCACTCTATTCGGTCCTGCCTTTTTTTTTATTAGTTTATCCTGACTTTTTTTACATAAATTGTCATCCTGCCTTTTTTTTGGCAAAGTTGCTCATCCTGCCTTTTTTTTTACTCAAAACTCCTGTCCTGCCTTTTTTCAAATTTCATCCTAGCCCCTCCCCCCCCCCCCCCCCATAAAAATCAACTTGGTAGCTCCCTAATAACGATTGAATACGACCGATACAGTCGGGAGTCATCAAACCAAATGAGACACGATTGAATACAAGAAGAGACTATTGAATGAACTGACCAACTCTTCAAACGATCGTAATTATTGAATAATTGTACCTGATTGTTATGTGGTCTTGATTGTTGCACATACAATGTGCGGTCTTCTTGATTTATTCGAATAAAAAGTTAATGTCCGAATATGATCCGTTTTGTATTTGCTTGAGACTTTATATATTATAAGTAGTGTTAACCTTTGCTGCATGTCATTTTGTTTTTGGTGGTATTAAAGTTTCGAACTTGAATTTCTGGTCTAATTTCATACATACCAGTATACGGAGATTTGGCGGTATGTTCCTGTTTGAACAAATACATCCTGGCGGGATATACTTATATTTTGGCCGCATTGCACAAAAAAATCTCGGAACTACAACACTGGTAATGCCCTTTTCACTGGACTGTTTAAGGAGAAAACTGATTGATAAAATTCCGAGTTCCGATTTTAGATCTTTTTGATATGTTTCCTGAAAGAGACTGATATTCGGTGAAAAGCTCATTAGAGCTTATGTTGAATATGTTTGTCAAATATGCCGAACTCAAATAATGTTTTACTTACTTACTTACTTTTCCTTTAAATTGTGATCAAAAAGATAAACACCATAAAAGGGCATTACTGAGATTTTTCGCAAGGTCATTTTATCTAAAGTATAGTATCGGAGGAGCAGACTATTTCCCGCCAATTTATACATCTGACTACTGAAGAGAGGCGAAAGATACTAAAGAGATAATCAAATATATGTTGAAAAACCTCGCCCGTAATTATAAATTATGTAATGCATTGACCGCTCCCGACATGTGTAACTTCAAGGCATATTTTAGCGGCGATCGATGTTTTTCAAAATTACTGCATTTTTCTTGTATCCCTGGTGCTTTCGACTGGAGAACCGTCGTACACAAGCATCGCACAAGTTGGCACTCCGAGGCGGGTGGGGAGCAAGAAGGTGAACTGTGGTTTATTTTTATCAATAGTACCGCTTAAGTCGACGCTACGCAGCCCCCCAGAAGCTGTTGAAGTTTTGCAATTTGAAAAAAAAGAATCTATTAAAAATAAAAGCAGTAACTGTTGTTTTATTTTACTTCATCATAATAATGTTAATATGCCTTACACTAAGTTATACAGATTTTTGAGTTGATTACTGGTACCTACAACATTTTCAATGTTCGGATGAATACATAAATGTTCTCAATAACATATACCACTTTTTTCAAATTGAATCCTTCCAGTGAACGTCCCAGATTTTAAATTCTTTACGAATAAAAGGAAATGGATATGGGGTTTATTTTAATGACACAGCAAGTCAACAATACAGCTGAGAATTAATCCTCAAAGAAACCATATCAACTGACTTACAGAATAGTGGACTTAACAACAAGATCAAAATGTGCGCTTTGCAATGCAGATATATGCTCTTGATTGGATTTGCTATAAGCGGATTTTAATGCCAGAAACATTACCAGACATCACGCTTGCAGCATTTCTTGATTAACTAGGAAATAAACACATGCTACATGTGAAACGCACCACGGCACTTTTATTGGTTGTGTTTTGTCCTGATATTTTTTGGATGGTCTTCAAATTCTTATACGGTTTTGAACTTTTTCCCATTGTGAAAATCACAACCGGTGAAGTACTAACGGAAAAATTTACGTTTTTTTTTTGAAGTCTTCATAATAAATGAAAACAGTATTTGGTTGAAAATTTTATATAGAAACTGATATATATTATTTATGTCGCTGGAATTAATGACTCCTTCAATTATTTAAAATTCCCTGCTAGTGAAAAAACTATAAATTTTAAATAGTGATAACAAGGATTTGTATAGTAAAACAATATCATGACTATACAAATCCTTGGTGAGAATAAAACTTTAGAACAACATAGCAAATTATTTTCTGTGCATGTTGATTAAATTAAATATTAGTAATTTTTATTTCAATTGGTATCAAAGTTTAATGAAACTCAATGTACTAGCTGAAGTATTACACGTCGGGGGAAATGTCAACACACAACGAAATTTCAATTTTAGACGTTACCAATTATATATGAGGGTTGGTATGGGCGTCCTCAAATATTTATTTTTAATTCTTTTTGTCCATAATGTGATTTTCCTTTCTTTTATATTTATCACCATTCAAATCTCTATTCTTTTAAGTTTAAATCAATTTCAGGATATTTTTCTGTATTCTGTAAACCTCACCCAGACCCTCATATACTAGAAATTATTCTTGCAAAACATTAATAATTTACCTGAATGGTCAAGTGATTCGATAGAAGGCTTGTGAGTTGGGTAATCATCTATTCTACTGAATTTGCTTGGGGTAGGATTATATAGATGTGCCATCTTCAATTGTGTCGATTTCGTTGACTTCGACATATTGAGACTACTGAAAACTATCGCAAAGGGATCGGGATTCCCAATTAGAGAAAGAAAATGTTTCCATGAGTCTTGAACTCGCAAAGGGTATGAATCAATAACGGTAACAAGACGATACAAGTCGGTACTTTAACGTTTAGTAGCGAGTCTGCTGCTGTGAAAATTGTTTAAAAGAAAAGTTTTTTTTATTTATTTTTTTTTTTTTTTACCGAGGCAACTGCCTCGGTTGCCTCAACGTAAGCTACGCCAATGTCTAAGGGGCTGTCTTGACCTTGATGTAGGGTATGTATGATTCGTTCACTGTTGAAGACCCTACATCAACTGTCAAGGTGAAGAATACTAGGAATAAAAGCCCTGTTCATTGATAATTTTCTATGTTTTTCTATGTATTGTGTGCGATTTTGTCCCATGTACATTTACTCCATATCCTTTCATTTTCTAAAGAGATAATCAAAATCATAAGTCGAAAACGAACAGACAATGCAAAGAAAAACACGAAAAAAATACCGAAAGACATACAACAGCATACAAAACACAACATAGATAACTTATGACTGGGGAACACGAACACTACAAAAAACGGAGGTGATCTCAGGGAAAAAGTATAAAAAATATAAAACAAACAAGCACAAATAACGGGCTCACTGTTTCAAATAGGATTTTTACAATCTATTTTGATTGAAACCCATCGCGCATGCCATTGTTTGTGTCGATCGTTACCGTTCTATATAATTTAACATTGTTTTGGTGGTAATTAGTTTCATCGAAAAATAAAATCGATTTCCGGAAACAATCGAATAGTCACTTCCGGGTAGTTCGTCAATTTCCGGCATAATAATAAAAGATGTCTATTGACATTATGCATCTGGAAAGACGACAATATTTCTTAATTTGTGTGTGTATGTTGATTTTAATTCTTATAATACCAGACACATCATGTACAACACATTGTGACGAAATAAATTGCAGAGAAGGAGAATGTATAAATGATTCCTGTATTTGTGATAAAGGCTGGAAAGGGCCTGCTTGTCAGCACTGCACAGGAAGAGTAAGGTAAGAAAACTGAAAATAAAATTTATGAGGCAGGTGTTACCAGTGCAAGAGAACGAGCTAGCTATTCAAAGTAGCTATTCAAAACAGCAGTTATGTTTTTCAAAACTAAATTTTAATAGGCAGGTGTTTAATATCTGTGAAAGGAGGGTAGCTATATGTACATCACTACATGGCTTTCGAGACGTTTCGGGCATGAATCCGTTCAGCTGTATGTCGTTTCGGCAATACACCTGTTCGGCATTGGTTGTTTCGGCCTCGGTTGTTTCGGTCCATTATAATATTTTCTTTTCATAGAAAGAACTAAGTGGGAAGTAGCCATTTCTTTATCCCATTTGATAAGAATTTTGTAATATGGTACCTCTAATGACCAAATAACACCATTATTATCCAAATAACACTTGAAATTTTAATATTAGCACATATAAGTGACATTTAAACATTGATTATTAAACAGTATCATATTATAAGTGTACATGTATTTTATAACTTAAAAATGATTTACAGAAAGCAGGTAAGTTCATATGACATTGAGTCGCAAGAAGAAAATTACATCATTTAAATACACTCTCAAAAATACGGAACTCCAATTTTTAACAGCTATTAAATATCTAGGAGTAAACATCACAAATGATCTACACTGGGGAAAGCACATAGAGGAGATATGCAATAAATCTTATAGGACATTAGGCTTACTAAAAAGAAACCTATCAGCATGTCCACTTGAAGTTAAACTCCAGGCATATAAAGGACTGATACGATCTGTCCTAGAATATGCAAGCACTGCCTGGGACCCACATCAACTATATCTCCAAGACCAACTGGAAAATGTACAGAAAAGAGCGGCTAGGTTTATAACATCAAACTACAACTACGAACCAGGAAGTATGACAGCAATTTTAGACCAACTGCAATTACCATCACTAAAAGACCGCCGTACACAAAACAGACTGATCCTTTTCTGCAAAAGTATACACGGTCAAGCAAACTTACCTTCTGACCAACTGAAAAAACCATCAAGGACAACCAAGAACATGCACAGCCAACATTTCCTTAGACTCCAAACAAAAACAGACACATTAAAATACAGTTTCATTCCAATTACCATTAAAGACTGGAACCAACTACCACCGGATATCTTCATCAAAATTCAGACAGCAGAAGAACCAGCTAAAACCTTTAGTGAAATTGTAAGGGGGCCCCACTTAAGTAAATTACTTGACGCACACGCGGTGTATTAATATCCTTGGATGTATCACCGTATTCCTATCAAGATCGAGATCAAGATAAAAATCATTATAAATATTAGTGTGTACATCCAACATGGCGATCAAGGAAAACACAATGGGAAGAATAAAAGAATGATTGCATATGCATTCAAAGGGAAATGCTATGAAAATAAAGTATTTAATAATGTACTGTATATACAGAGTATTGTCCAATAATTGTTTTTCAGTAAGGTTTTGAAAAGTTAACAAGTACATCAAAGCCATGCAATTACTCCAATCACCTATTAGTTTTCTTAACGATTTACTCCCATGGACATGATGGAAGGCCTGTACTATAAAGGAAGAAGAAGATTTACTCAATATATGCTTTCTGTAAATCATTTTTAAGTTATAAAATACACTTATAATATAATATTATTTAATAATCAATGTTTAAATGTCACAAATTCGTGCTAATATTAAAATTTCAAGTGTTATTCAGTCATTACAAGTGTTATTTGGATAATAACAGTGTTATTCGGTCATTCGTGTTACCCTTCGTAATGAAGGTAATTGCAGGTGAACATGCAGTATAAGGAAAATATAATTTTTTGTTTGTTTGATTGTTTTTTTCTTTTTTTTATGTGTCCTGTGGACGTGTGGTATTGCATTACTAGTAGTTTTTCGACATCTTGATTGCAGTACTGATAAACATGATGAAAAGGATTGATAAAGAAATCAAATTTAATAAATAAAGACTATACAAATATTTCATATCTTTATTGATCATCAATTAACAATACATAACAAGAACAATTTTTAATTGCATTCAAATCAGATAAAGCACTAGATTACATGATTGGCAATATCAAGCACTGAAACATACAGAAAGATATACATAGCACACAATACAGAGTACATACATGTATACAAACCAATAAAATCAGTTGACATAGTATATGTCAAACACAAAGTACACAAACACAAGATAAGTTATCATTCACTCGGAGTCAGGGATGGGCACGATTACTGACAAATGTAATCGATTAATAATCGATTACATGAAGGATTTTTGTGTAATCGATTGATAATCGATTACTCTGATTTTTGTATGTAATCGATTGCAATCGATTATTTTATCAAAAGTAATTGCATTACTTTTTGATTACTGTTAATTACATTTTACAAAATTACACAAAAAATAATCCAGTAATTTAAACACAATTATGTTGCTCAACGTTTGTATAGTGGAAATTTAGAACTTTACCAAAAACAGCATTTAGAGCATTGTTTTCAAATTTTAAGTTGACAGTTGTTTTCTAGATGGAATCTCTTACTGAGGATCAGAAATATTCAAACATTCTTGAAATTTTGGCTTTCAACATGAACGAGAGATGACATCACATTGCATCAATCACTTATTTATATTGCAAGTTTTTTTTCAAAAATTTTGCTTTCATACTGACTTAGGGTAGCTTTTTTGTTTTTTTTCATTAAAAACAGGTATATTTTTATTTAACATAGTTAATTGCAATGTTGGAAGTTTTCCTCTGAAAAAAAAAGTAGAATAATTAATCAGTTCAGCTAATTTCAAACATCAAAATTTATAATTATCATGACATGCATGAATTAATCCTTTTGTTTGGATAACCACCCTAATTACAGGTTACCAGTATAAAACTGCCAATGGAGTACAATTTATAACCTGGGGCAAAATAATGTAAATCTCCCTTTCAATTAGACATAATTGAAATGAAAACAAAGTCTACATCTTATTTATTAGAAGTCTTTTATCATCTGATTAGTAAAGACAAGCATTTTGTTTAGATTTTTTTATTCTCTAATCAAATTATAAACAAAATATATTATATTTATAGATAGTGTCAAAATGGGATACATGTATCTATTTCTCTAAACGAATTTCAGTGCATAGCCAATGGTTCATTGTCGAAAGGATTTTGTGTACTTTCTTCATTTTTATATCATAACATTATAAGGAATCAATTGATTATCTATTCTAATCTAAAATTCCAACTCTTATTTAAAATTATGCTTTAAAGAATTTTAATACAAATAAGCTTACTACTTTAATGTAGTACAGTACTTAACTTAAGACTCATTTCTTATTTTAAATCTATTTTCTTATTTTAAATCTATTTTCTTATTTCAAATCTATTTTCTTATTTTAATATAAAAGGTCTTGAATTATTGACAAGCACATAAATCCATTTTTTTTCAAAAGCTAGATATAAAGTAAAATTTGGTAGGGGATCTGGTTGATCATAATGCAGCTTGAGACAATAGATAGATATAAAGCAGTTGATAAACTCTTAAGTCATATTAATACATTCTGTTTTATCTGTACTTTAAAGTGATGAATACATACATACTTTCATTTAGAATAGGTTATATTTCATCAAACTATTTTACTAAAGTAATCGAAATGTAATCGAAAAGTAATCGATGATTACATCACAATTTTTGCTGTAATCGATTAAATTACGATTACATGTAATCGATTAAATTACGATTACATGTAATCGAAAATGTCTTTGATTACAGATTACTGTCGATTACTGAAAAAAATGTAATCAATTACAATCTATTACGATTACCCCATCCCTGGTCGGAGTCTGGTATGTCTGCTGACCAGGAACAGGTGGTGCGTACATACATGTATACCCAATCTGTTTGAGGAACTCTGAGGTCTTCAGTGTGTTGGTGTCTAGACTGTCCCATAAGTCAACCAGTTTACCCTGTATCTGGCGATAGGTCTCTCGTTGGTACCGGGTCACTTGCTGCTCACTAACGAGTCTGTGGGTTAGCTTTACTGTCTTGGCTTCTTTACGGAAGGCAGGAACTATCCTGTAGAAGTGAAGGTGGGCCCGTCCAGCTTTGCCATTGAAGCGTCTATGCCATCCTGCAGGATAAGAAAAGAAATGATAAAAAGTTGCAGTATATACACATAGCAGAACTTAAATACACATTTAATACGAAATTTTACATCTATATATCATATAAATAAATTAAGAACATCAGTTGTTCGACCTGCTAGTCAAATGCGTTTTTGTTAAAAATATACTTTTTCACTCATTTGGTCTTTTGGAAAATGTTGTTTGTGCTGTATTTAGACCCCTCTACCAAGAAATTTGTTTTGCATGCACACGTATAAAAATTGCAGTTTTTATCCAACGCAATCATAGGTTTGAACGTTGTTTTCAATTTAGACTTGTTTATATTTTTTCGTTTGGGCTTGTATTATATTTGCCTTCGGGTTTATATGATCCGTTCATCCTATTTTGACTCTTTAAAAATTCAAAAGTCTATCCTAAATTGAGGTAAATTATATGGCCTTCCAAATACCGTTTCGATTCCTAACATCACTGAAGAGACATTAATTGTCGAAATCCGGATATGGTGTACACATTTTTGCACCTCATGTTTGCGGTATACCATCTTTTCCGCAAGTTTATTGTTTTCTGTTTGGTAATAAATTAATAATAAGATCAATTTCATTACATCTTGTGATCTGTTTATTTGGCAATCGCAATGGCAGTCAGCAGGGTTTAAGAACATCAGTTGTTCGACCTGCTAGTCAAATGCGTTTTGTTAAAATATACAATCATAGGTTTCAACGTTGTTGTCAATTTAGACTTGTTCATATAAATAAATGACATCTAATAAACCAGCCGTTACACAAATTCAGGATCTTCTTCGGTCTTCTATAATAATAGTTATAATAATCATACCACATTTCCTTTTTTTTATATATTTATCAACATTCATTGAAAATAAAATGAATGAATTTTCATATCCTATGATAATGTGGCGCAATAACATAAATAGTGTTGGTCATTTATCCAAATTAGTAGAAATTAAATTACCTTTACTGTATATGAATAACCATCACTGCTGACTAACTTCTTTGCGTTTCTCTAGTACCACTCTCAACTATCTCAAAGTACTTTATGGTGTAATCATATACAAAATTGCAGCTATTCAACTTATTGTATGCTCTCTTATAGATTTATGATTATTCATTTTTATACGACCGCAAAATTTTTTGCGGACGTATATTGGTATGACGTTGGCGTCATCGTCGTCGTCCGAAGACACATTGATTTTCACACTATACCTTTAGTTTAAATGAATGGATCTCTATGAAATTTTACCATAAGGTTAAATACCACAAAAGGAAGGTTGGGATTGATTTTGGGGGTTATGGTACCAACAGTTAAGGAATTAGGGGCCAAAAATAAGCATTTTCTAGTTTCCAGACAATAACTGGTGGAACGGTGTATGGATCTCTCTGAAATTATACCACATGTTATCATACCACAAAGGGATGGTTAGGATTTGCTTTGGGGGGTTATGGCTCAAACCGTTTAGGAATTAGGGGCAAAAAAGGGGGAAAAACAAGGTTGTCCTGGTTAATGGACAAATACTTTAGTACAAAACATAATTTATAGCAGTGTAAGGGAGAGAAATTAAATACATCATTTGAATTACCTCCCTTACATTGCTTTTAAATTATGTATAAAGTAATGGTTAATGAACAATTAAGACAATTTAAAACAGTATAAGGGAGGTAATCCAAATACCACGTTTTGATTACTTCCCTTACACTGCTTTTAAATTATGTTTAAAGAAATGCATATTTATAAAGGAAGACCAGTAAAAATATCTGCAAATGTTGCATCTTTTTTTTTTTACAAAAAAATCCATATGAAAGATTTGACACCATATTTTGAATTCTATTATAAAATATATTAAGTTAGCACTATGGTAAATTTAAATGGGTAATTATGGTTGCAAATTCCATTGGAAATTTGAATTGAGATTATGACCATATCTTGAGGGAAAGAATTTTTTTGGGGAAAAAGGAGGGGAGGGGGTTAAAAAGAAATTGTGGGGGGGTCATTTTTTTCTCATTTCAGATTTCAGAAATTAAAAAGAATTATTCTTCAAATATTTTTTTTTTCAAATTTCAAATATTGAAAAATTTCAAGAAGTAATCTTTAATTGCACAGTATGGCGCATTAGATTTGTAAAATCTTTGACCACATTTATTTATTTGTTATGCCGAATCTGACCGTGTATTTAGATTTTTAATTTTGGGTCCAGTTTTCAAATTGGTCTACATTAAGGTCCAAAGGGTCCAAAATTAAACTTAGTTTGATTTTAACAAAAAATGAATATATGGGGTTCTTTGATATGCTGAATCTAAACATGTATTTAGATTTTTGATTTTGGGCCCAGTTTTCAAGTTGGTCCAAATTGGGGTCCAAAATCAAACTTTGTTTGATTTCAACAAAAATTGAATATATGGGGTTCTTTGATATGCTGAATCTAACCATGTATTTAGATTTTTTAATTGTGGGCCCTGCTATCAAATTGGTTCATATTGAGGTCAAAAGGGTCCAAAATTAAACTTTGTTGATTTCATCAAAAATTGAATTATTGGGGTTCTTTGATATGCAAAATCTAACTGTGTATTTAGATTTTTAATTTTGGGTCCCATTTTTTTAAATTGGTCTACATTAAGGTCCAAAGGGTCCAAAATTAAACTTAGTTTGATTTTAACAAAAATTAAATTCTTGGGGTTCTTTGATATGCTGAATCTAAACATGTGTTTAGTTATTTGATTTTGGGCCCAGTTTTCAAGTTGGTCTAAATTGGGGTCCAAAATCAAACTTAGTTTGATTTCAACAAAAATTGAATATATGGGGTTCTTTGATATGCTGAATCTAACCATGTATTTTGATAATTGGGCACCGTTATCAAATTGGTCCACATTGAGGTCAAAAGGGTCCAAAATTAAACTTTGTTTGATTTCATCAAAAATTGAATTCTTTGGATTTTTTGATATGCTGAATCTAACCATGTATTTAGATTTTGGATATTGGACCATAATAGGTAAAATAAAAAATTTTAAGTTCTTAGACCACATTCATTCTGTTTCAGAAACCTATGCTGTGTCAAATATTTAATCACAATCCAAATTCAGAGCTGTATCAAGCTTGAATGTTGTGTCCATACTTGCCCCAACTGTTCAGGGTTCGACCTCTGCCGTCGTATCAAGCTGCGCCCAGCATAGCATTTTATTATTGTATACTATTTTATGGTGTAATCAGATACACATTTGCAGGAAACTGTATGCTTCATGATGTTTTATGATGAATCTTGAAAAAAAGAATATTTGAATTTTAAGATTTGGATTCTCTAGTGTATTGATTTTCCCACTGTTTGAGGGATATATACATGTACTAGTACTCATTTCACATTTGATGGATTGTGCCTAACATGTTAAATTCAAACAATGACATTCAATCACACAATGCATTTCTATATCTTATTTCTAATTAAATGAAACATATAATATGAGCCAGGTGCTTTTTGATGAGCTCCTATTAAAAAGCTGTAGGTTTTTAACAAGCAGATTTTGTTTTACTTGTCATGTGCATGTCAGCTACAATGTCATGTGACTCATCAGGTGCTAACCTCCTGTTTCAAATCAATTTTTACTGTTCTATTGAAGTTTTTTGATAAAGCTATGTGTTGTTTATCAACAGTATGTCTTCAAAGAGCAGATTATTATATATTTATGCCCTCGTCGTAGCGGAGGGGGCATTTAGTTTTACCCTTGTTCGTATGTACGTACATCCAAAAGTTGGTTTCCATTCACTTTATTTTGCCTCAACCAAATGTTATAAAAATTATACACAATGGGTTTTACCACAAAACACAGATCAAGTTTGAATTTTGGTGGCGTCACTTTAATCGTTCTAGAGTTATGCCCTTTACAAATGGAAAAATTGCTGAATTTTTCGTTTCCGTTCTCTAACTTTAGTTTGCCTCAACCAAATGTTATTAAACTTAAACACAATGCTTATTACCACAAAATACTGATCAAGTTTGAATTTTGGTGGTGTCACTTTAACGGTTCTAGAGTTATGCCCGTTTACAAAAGGAAAAATTGCTGAATTCGTTTCTGTTCTGTAACTTAAGTTTGCCTCAACCAAATGTTATGAAACTTATACACAATGCTTATTACCACAATACACAGATCAAGTTTGAATTTTGGTGGTGTCACTTTTACTGTTCTAGAGTTATGCCCCTTTACAAACAGAAAAATTGCTGATTTTTTTTGTTTCCATTCTCTAACTTAAGTTTGCCTCAATGAAATGTTATGAAACTTATACACAATGCTTATTACCACAAAACTCAGATCAAGTACAAATTTGGGTAGTGTTACTTTTACTGATCTTCAGTTATGTCCCTTTATAACTTTAATGATATGCAGGCGGGGGGCATCATCTGTGTCCAATGGACACACTCCCCATTTATTTTTAATGTTTTTAAACCTTTCTTGCATTCTAACACAAGGCCTTGTGACAAGAAGCCTTTTCACGTCTATGCTGAAGGTTTTTCAGGGTCATTGTATACAGACCCAAATCAGCTCTTCTACTAAATACAATTTAAAGCATCTGTTATATATTTAAAATTGACTTTTTTGATTTTTTTAATACACTATTTAGTCATGCCCAAAGTCAAAGAATTATTTGTAACACAACAGAAGTTAGCAATCGAAACTTTTCCCAAAGCAATTTTTAACCACACTCACTGTATATGTAAATGTATCTAATGTTGAATCTTATAAATGTATAACATGTATAAATTAATTCAGGTGTACTACATGTACATACGAATTTAATTTGCTTTAATTATATATAAGTGCATACCAATATTTCTGTGCCCAAGAATGTTAAATTTAGCTGGTCTATGTGCAAGTTTTAGCAATCACTTAGAAATTTAACATTTCATTACAATGTATCTAGAGTTCAGAAACATTACACATTTGGAACTAGTTAACAAACATTGTCAGAGCTATACTTTGTTTTTCCCAGTTTTTTGTCATTCTTGTGTAAAATCCCATGATCAGGTGTAGATAACAGTAATGTTGCCAATGAAGCTACATGTACATTGTACCATGAAATCATCATAAGTTAGCTACAATGCATCATAAAATAACCAGTTTTTGGGTGAGACAAGTTAACTCATATATGGTTTAAATTGTTTGTAGACATCTGGTTTAGCTTTGTTTAATTTAATAAGTGACCACAAATGGAATAAAATCTGATACATTTGTACATGTATATATTAGTGTAATTTTTTCCAGACTGACAGGTAAAGAAGGAATTATATTTGATGGGTATGGTAACTACTCTGAGGACAATAAATGTACATGGTTAATAGCTCCAGAGAACAATACACAGCCTATACATCTACAACTAAAACAGTTCTCTACAGAGTGTGGATGGGATCATTTATATATCTATGATGGAGATTCAACATTTTCACCCTTATTAGTGGCATTCAGGTAATTTTTGTAATAAACAAAATTTTAATTATGGATGTATTTATTCAGTTCTTGGGGGAAAAAAACGAAAACAACACGATATAAATTTTATGCGTCCGAAGGGTTTTTCTGGATTTACCTTCATCAGGAACGCTCAAAGCCGAATATTTGAAAACCAAGGATGTACAAGAACCGAAACAGTTGAAGAGCTATATTACCAAATAAGACCTAAAAAATAAAGTGGCTTTTATTGACAGGAAATCAAACCTAAAATGTATTGTCCCATCCTCTTAGGTCATTTAGTTCTCAAGGAAATAAAAGTTGTAAAGTATATATGATAATCACATGAGAAAGATTTGCGATGCCATCTTCACCAATGTCTGCACAGCTAGGAAAAATCAAGGTTGATCATTTCAACATGTTCGACTATTAGGTGATTTTTTCAACCCAATAAAGCTACAGAGGGTGTCTGTTAGCAAATTAAAATGTAATACAATAGTAAATGTTCAAGTTTCTAGCATGATCAAGTCCTTCATTTGCTTGATTAATCCTATCTCTATCTACATTTCACCACATTACCATTCGTAATGTATACATTTAATGACCCTGGGGGAATGGATATCGGGGGGGGGGGGGGGGGGGGGGGGTTAAACAGCTTATGGAACAAACAGGATATAGAATGATACCAAAGAGCTATTAATTTCACAAAAAAACTTACAAGAAAAATTACTCTTTAGTTCATGATCAATTTTTCTCGTGTAAAATTTTAAAAAGAGTCCCAGGTACTTACTGATTACACAACATACTTGATTTATTCCATGAAAGCAGACACAATGCAAATTCTTGCTTAGAGGATATAATTACTAAATTAACATTTTGCATTACATATTTACTGTAATTTCATACACAATTGTATGTCTTTGCATCTGAGAACCTAGTATAAATAAATGTGACCTCACGGAATTTCAGAATATTCTACTGTTGGCAAAACTTTGCATACAAAATCCCTTTCCAAAAAATGCAAAGAACGTTGAAACCTTTGAAATGCAAGAACAACCTAGTTTTGTTTAGGGGCCAGCTGAAGCCCGCCTCCAGGTGCTGGATTTTCTCGCTGTGTTGAAGACCCATTGGTGGCCTTCGGCTGTTTTCTGTTCTTTGTTCAGGTTGTTGTCTCTTTGAAAATTGAACCAAAAATTATTCAATAAAATCTTTCTGATCTTTAGAATTAAGTTGGCCTAGACTGGTTTGTACAAGTATTGTATTCTCAAAATTTACCAAATATCACATGAAAATTTACGGCAAATAAGACAGGACAAAAATTATTCCTCAGAAATGCTCAGTACAATCGCCATAGGATGGATGTAGTTTTGTAAAAATGGATCTTTTAGTATATGCATATGAATAAAAGGATATGTACAAGTACCAATTTGGAGTACACCTCAATGAGACAGCAACCCAATGACCAAAATACTTTTAGAGGTCAACATACCTAACGCCATGGAGTTTTCAACTATAGAAACAATACAATGACTTATATAATAAAAATCAAGAGTCAGTACATTACTATTTCAGTGGTTTATTGAGACAGAAGAATGAAGATGATAATGTTTTACCAGAAATAACCACAACATCAGGGAATGCCTATATCTATTTTTACAGTGATGCAGCTTATAACATGTCTGGTTTTAATATTTCATACAGGTAAGAGAAACTCAGGTGTTTTATTTCATTCCCTGTTTGTTTTATATCACTTGATTTCTTTGTTGTACAAGTAATTTATTGCTTGTAAAATGACAAGAACAAATAAAGAATGATTTTATATCATTTGAAAATTTGTTTTTCCCAACATGACAAGGCTTTTTATTTTCAAATAGTATCTTTATTACTGGTTATGTAATCTGTTATATTACACTATGATTTCATACTGTCAATATCTCAAATCTATGTCCTACTATATTAGATGTGACAATACAAGATTCAGACTCGTCAGTAGGCAATTGTTTATAAAAAGAATATTTTGCATTGATAATTTTTAAAGAGACGCTTTGATATTAAATTGTAAGAGCATCTTTGGTTCATGAAAGGGCATCATTAAAATTCATGCAGTTTTTTTTTTATTTATTATTTTTGCCTTGCCTGCAATCATAGAAGCAAGACATAAATGTCACTTTCCTTGCAGCAATAGGTCAGAGTTGAAAACATTGGCCAAAACAAACCTACACATAACTTTTAGACAGAAAAACAGATCATACATTTTAGTTTTGCTTCAAAGTCTGAATCATCCAATGAATGTTCATCCCCAAAAACCCCCCAAAACAAGGATTGATGAAAAACACCAAACACAATGATTGAAGAACAACATGAAAAACACCAAACACAATGAGTGAAGAACAGCATGAAAAACACCAAACACAATGATTGAGGAACAGCATGAAAAACACCAAACACAATGATTGAGGAACAACATGAAAAACACCAAACACAATGATTGAAGAACAACATGAAAAACACCAAACACAATGATTGAGGAACAGCATGAAAAACACCAAACACAATGATTGAGGAACAGCATGAAAAACACCAAACACAATGATTGAGGAACAGCATGAAAAAAAAACAAATACAATGTGAGGAAAGCATTTATCAAAACAGTATAATTAGAAATTATTCCTAAACATAATCCTTGTTATGATAATATTTTTGAACATTTACAAATTAATATTTAAGAATTTTTAACAAAGTTTTATATGACCGCAAAATTTTGTTGTATATTGCGATAATATTGGTATGACGCTGGCGTCGTCATCGTAGGCGTCGTCGTTGTCGTCGTCGAAGACTCTAACTTTAGTTTAAGTGAATGGATCTCTATGAAATTTTACCATAAAGTTCAATACCACAAAAGGAAGGTTGGGATTGATTTTGGGTGTTAAGGAAAAAGGGGCCAAAAATAAGCATTTTTGTAACTTCCAGACATAACTTGTGTGTTAGTGTATGGATCTCTCTGACATTGTACCACAAGGTTCCATATCACAAAGGGAATGATGGGATTGATATTGGGGGTAATTGCCTCAAAATTTTAGGAATTAGGGGCCAAAAAAGGGGCAAAAAACAAGCATTTTTCTAGTTTCATGATAATAACTTGTGTGTAAGTCTATGGATCTTTCTGAAATTGTACTACAAGGTTCCATATCAACAAACGGAAAGCTGGAATTGAGTTTGGGGGTAATTGCCCAAAACGTTTAGGAATAAGGGGCCAAAAATAAGCATTTTTCTAGTTTCCAGACAATAACTTGTGTTCAAGTGTATGGATCTCTCTGAAATTGTACTGCAAGGTACCATACCACAAAGGGAAGGCTGGGATTGATTTTGGGGGTTATTGCCCCAAAATTTTAGGAATTAGGGGCCAAAAAGAGGCAAAAAACAAGCATTTTTCTAGTTTCAGGACAATAACTTGTGTGTAAGTGTATGGATCTTTATGAAATTGTACTACGAGGTTCCATATCACAAAGAGAAAGCTGGGTTAGAGTTTGGGGGTAATTGCCCTAAACGTTTAGGAATTTGGGGCCAAAAGGGGGCCTAAAAACAAGCATTTTTCTAGTTTCCAGACAATAACTTGTGTTCAAGTGTATAGATCTCTCTGAAATTGTACTGCAAGGTACCATACCACAAAGGGAAGGCTGGGATTGAGTTTGGGGGTGATGAATCATAAGGGGGTTCAAAAAATTTGGGGGAGGGAATTTTTTTTTCTTTAAAATTTTCCATTTTAAATTGGTTATTTCTGATTTATATATAAAAGCAAATAATAATGATATGGTTTGAATAGGTAAATTAAAAAAATTTAAGGTCTTAGACCACATTCATTCTGTGTCAGAAACCTATGCTGTGTCAAATATTTAATTACAATCCAAATTCAGTGCTGTATCAAGCTTGAATGTTGTGTCCATACTTGCCCCAACTGTTCAGGGTTCGACCTCTGACGTCGTATCAAGCTGCGCCCCAGCGGAGCATTTTATTTGAAATTATTGTTATAATATACATTTTGTTTCTTCTGTGACAACATCCTGTCAGATTGTGTGAAAACAAATAAGGTATGACATATGATTTAATTTCATGTCAAATTGTCAAATTCCAAAAGTCAGATTCCAAAGTTATTATTATTTTTTGATTTTATGAGTTAGGTAAATCAAATAAAGATTAGCAGGAAGTAGCTGCCATTTACTTGTGAAGATCAATAATCAGAGAGTTTAGTTTATAAATAATGAGAAGGTTTTATCATAACCTATGTTCTGATTCCTCTGTATATGGTTCAATATAATATTGATTTTTCTGTCCATAATATATAGTTATACCAGCAATTTGTAGTTAATACTTATATATCCAATTAGCTTTCCCACACAGAAATCTTAGCAGGTAAATCTGAGGTTTATGTTATAGATGCTTATACATATTTTGAATACTAGATATATCACGTGGGAAAGCAAGGCTCTAAATATATTATCTGTTTAAAAGTTCTGCAGAAAATTAGACAGGCACTAAAATGTTGTTTATTTTAGAATTATTTAGGGCTCTTACTGATGTAGTTCAAAATAACAACATTTTCTTATAAAATTTACATGATTAAAATAGTTATGTGCATGATGTGGGGTAAACGTCAATAAATAAATTATCCAGAAGACATTTAAAAGAGGGTAATATACAGTCTCTGACAATAAACAGATATCTACTGTGGATTCATATAATTATTGGTGTGATATCAATTCACAAGGATTTTGTGGGGACAGGTAAACCACGAATTTAAATATTTAACGAAAAACAAATTTTCTATAGACCTGTATGCAGATTTTTGTATGACCAGGAAATCAAATATCAACGAAAATACAATTATTTCTTTATCCACAAAAAGTGGTACATGTACCCACAAACATAAATGAATCCACAGTTTATAACTTGTGATTTAATTAAACTATAAAAGGTCTGCCATCAACACCTTATTAAAAAAAATCATTTAGCTATGACTGAAGACAACCACTAACAAACTCCTGACTTGGGACAGACATGTAAATAAGGCAGTTCAAAAATATAATGTCTAATGCATCATTATTATTAAAAACATGCAGATAGGTCTGTGCACTTGTTTAAGAGATAAAAACATGAAGATGGGTCTATGCACTTGTTTATGAGATAAAAACATGAAGATGGGTAGATGGCTCTCTGCACTTGTTTAAGCGATTAAAACATGAAGATAGGTATGTGTAATTTGTTTAACAGATGCAAGCATTAGAAAAAGTTTTATGATGTTTCAATCTCTTACTTACAAGATGATGATGATGTATTTTTACAGGACTGGTGGTTGTGAAAAGGATTGTTCGCTAAATGGACAGTGTATAAATAACAAGTGTAACTGCTTTGCTGGTTTTACTGGAGACTATTGTCAGACAGTCATTTGCCCAAACAACTGTACAGACAAAGGACAATGTACAGGGAACCAGTGTCAATGTTTCTCAGGATATACAGGTAGGTTGTCTCCCTTTACAAGTGTTCATGCTTGACTGGTTTTACTGGAGACTGTTTTTCAGGCTTTCCACTAATAACAAGGATATAGGTAGGTTGTCTCTTCTTGTAATTGTTCAGGGGAATACAGAATGTAGATTTGACCCATGGACAGTATATTTCAGTGTCTTCCCTAGAAAATTTTTCATGCATGGTGGGTCCATGGTGAATTTTTTCCAGAATTAGTTACACTACATAATTTATATGTTTAAAGCCATATATCAATCTAATTGTTTTATTATACGTACAGCAATTCATATAAGTCATGGAACTTTAAAGTATTTATTACAGATGAGAGGAATTAATGAAAGACTTTATAAACAATAATAAAAATAATCCAGTCTGCACTAGTTATTTACAAATTAATACCATGTACACATTATTTTGTTGATATCTTCCTCTGTTTCAACTTTCCAAAGGTCACCACACATTTTTCAAAATCAAAATCTTCCTCCTTTGGTCCTTCAATTGATATATGCATTAAGCAACTCAGCACTTTTTCGCATAGTCTTTTTCTCAAAGGTGTTTTAACTCTGTTTAAGCATGAAAAACACCTTTCACAATCAGCTGTTGAAACTGGCAAAAGAAGACCAAATGCTGCATACTTAGACAGACAAGGATACAAAGTTCCAAGACTGGCAACTTTGTTCATTGTCTGCCTAAATGTCATTTTACATTCTTTCACTAACAGTGTCCTCAGTTTGCTGATAG
Source organism: Mytilus californianus (assembly GCF_021869535.1). NCBI lineage: Eukaryota > Metazoa > Mollusca > Bivalvia > Mytilida > Mytilidae > Mytilus > Mytilus californianus. The sequence goes on along the minus strand of NW_026262679.1, from coordinate 6,076,869 downwards.
AATGGTTTCAGCATCAACAGCAAGTTGTTAAATAAAACTTTGAATGTCATCATTGCTTCACAGAGATTTTACAGGAAACAATAAAACAAAGTTTATTTGCGTTAATTACAGAATTCGTCAATGAAGAATACCTGACATACGGATGACATTGTTTGGAAGCTAAGCTGACATTTTATTTCATGACAATTTGTAACTATTTTTTTTAAATACATCCCTGTCTGATTTATTTATAACGCTTCATAGTTGTAAAAATCCTATCTTGCCGAAATGAAAGAAATTTAGCCCCACTTGTGTAAAAAACGGCAAATGAATCCGCTACACTTAAGCTTCATGTGACCCATTGAAATAAAAATAGAACAACACAAGTTTATTAAAAACAATATTTCCGTAAATAACTACGTATGTTTTGAAAGTTTTTCTATCAAATCTTTTAAATATTTCATAAGACACGTATTTTTCTCTTGTTGTGACCAATCAAAAAATAATTCATCAATGTAAATATAGCTGACGAAAAAAATGCGAAACTTTATTAAAACAAAAGTTTTGTCCATTATCGGTGAAATTACGTTAGTTTTATTTTATAATGCCAGAGATTATACCAAAGTTTAAATTTCTACTTTTTAATGATCACAGTAAAATAACGATGTCAAACACCTGTTTAAAAGGTGAAATTTATACTGGAAAAGGTTAAACTTTTTATTAAGCACAGAAAGATATGCATTGGAGATTAATCTGACTATTTATTTATCAGCTAACTGGCAACTTCTATCATGTAACTGAAGTCTCGATATATAACCAACTAATCAAGAAGGTTGTAAAATCCCGGCACGCGCAACGTGATGCATCCAAATATCAGTCGGATGAGTTTAAAACACATGTGGAGTGTTGTCACTTATCACTTCACTTTCAAAATATTGATAATAAATATTTTACACAGTTATAATTTTCACACATAGCGGGATGCATTGCAGCAATGATGAAAGCATGGCGGTCGAAATTTATGCGTAGCGGTACCGCAATGCTTGAATAGCCTAGGGAAAACACTGTATTTCAAAATACACAGGTACAGAGTACACAAAGATGTCAAAAGTCACTCTTGCTGGTGTGGAGTGATTGATAGTAAGACAAGTTTATTGTTGGTGACTTTAACTTGTCCAGAAAAATGTTCAACCCCTACAGTGTCCACAACAAGGGTTGCAGTAGTGGAACTTTTGATTTTCAGGATTAACATTACATTATATCCCTTCAAATATTTTTCCTGTACAACTACTCAAAGTTTGTTGGGTATTTATGTCATCATGACAAAGCAAAAAATAACTTACTCATCCAGAGCTTTCTATTGCAAAAATGCTTTAATTGCAATTTGAAACCTTTGAAAGGTATGATATGAATAGAATGTTTCTTTTTAATATTTTTCATTCTGGAAAGAATTTTGTGAATATATACATTATCATTGAGTATAAAATGCTCATGTATATTCAGGAATTTTATCTTATGTTTTTATTTACCGGTAACTGAAAAATATTAGGGGATGAATATTGCTATGAGTAAAACTCCGAATTATTTTTATTTTTTTTATTGCAACATTCTCTTTTTGTAGTACAATATGTACAAGTTTCAAAAACATCAATTATTATTGTTATTGATCTAACACTATCAGTTGTTAAAGATTCATCATTATAAGTTCACATTTGTAAGGTGAACTTATAGTGGCTATTTTCTATCAACCATGCAATTACAGCTGACTTTGTCATATGGTGCTTTGATTATGCTATTAATTTGTTTTCATTAACACTAAAAATTTATTACAGGATCAGATTGTTCACTGAAATCTTATCATGGAGTGTGGAGTATACTTGATATCAACGCAACCGTCGGTGGCCGTGCATCAGCTGCCGTGGCACAAGTTCAAGATAAGCTATATTTAACTGGAGGATACACATTCAATAATGACCTTCCCTTTCTAGCAAGGTATTTTTAATATGACAGCAATTGTTCAAGGAAAGCATGTTTATTGATGTTATCTTGCCTTAGATTTACTTGTATCTGACAAATGTATGATCTCTTTGGAATCAGTACTTTATAGTGTTGGCCAATAAAACAAAACAATTGTCTATTATTAAAAACAATCATTCATTATATTTCATTTGATATATTTGTTAAATGTTTTAAATATTACTTTTAAAACAGGAAAAACATTTATTTTTATTCTATTTGATTTATATAATATTTTTGCTACTAACATTAGACCAGGGAGGATCTCCATGACCTGTTTTATGATGGCACACTGCCATTGTTGAAATATCTTCCGCCATCGTCAAATGATCCTCGCTAGCTGTCGCCATTTTTGTTAGCAATTATAATCAGTTGCATGTAATTGCATAACCCTTATTGTATTATATTGTATTATAGTCCAAAGGGTCCTCCTGGTTACAGTTTTAAAGCCCTGAGGGATATCCGGCTTAAGATCGCTAATCACTTGTACAGGTAGATCAACACACCTGACAGGAGAACACTTGATCAAGCTAGACAATTGATTGCATTATTTAATTACGTTTCAGCAAATGCTAACGAAAATTTAGTTTAAAAATAAATTTTAAATCCAGTTACAAAGAAAATGGTTTAACAAGTCAAACACATCCTTTAATATTGACTTACGCAATCAGCATCCCCCTTTTTACAAAATAAGACGTAAAACAGAACATAATTTTATGCCAAATGACACAAGTACAACAATTATTGATTATATTGAATCAATCAATTTACAAGTTTAAAAGTAAATACATGAACATTAACTACAACTTGATAATCTGAAGAAATTTCGTATCATAATTCCAAATTCATTTCGTAGGGGCCAAAATAAGCATTTTTGTCGAGCCTTCGACTTTTGTCGAAAAAGCGAGACATAGCGATCCTACATTCCGTCGGCGTCGTCGTCGTCGGCGTCCACAAATATTCACTCTGTGGTTAAAGTTTTTGAAATTTTAATAACTTTCTTAAACTATCCTGGATTTCTACCAAACTTGGACAGAAGCTTGTTTATGATCATAAGATAGTATCCAGAAGTAAATTTTGTAAAAATAAAATTCCATTTTTTCCGTATTTTACTTATAAATGGACTTAGTTTTTCTGCCGAGAAATATTACATTCACTCTGTGGTTAAAGTTTTTAAAATTTTAATAACTTTCTTAAACTATCCTGGGTTTCTACCAAACTTGAACAGAAGCTTGTTTATGATCACAAGATAGTATCCAGAAGTAAATTTTGTAAAAAAAAAAAAATCCATTTTTTCCTTATTTTAATTTTAAATGGACTTAGATTTTCTGCCAGGAAACAACACATTCACTCTGTGGTTAAAGTTTTTAAAATTTTAATAACTTTCTTATACTATTTTGGATTTGTACCAAACTTGGACAGAAGCTTGTTTATGATCAAAAGCTAGTATCTAGAAGGAAATTTTGTAAAAAAATAAATCCATTTTTTCCGTATTTTACTTTTAAATGGACTTAGATTTTCTGCCAGGAAACAACACATTCACTCTGTGGTTAAAGTTTTTAAAATTTTAATAACTTTCTTATACTATTTTGGATTTGTACTAAACTTGGACAGAAGCTTGTTTATGATCAAATGCTAGTATCTAGAAGGAAATTTTGTTTTCTTCCAGTTAACATTATATTCAGTCTGCAGTTAAAGTTTTTAAACATTTATTAGATTCATAATCTATCCGGGATTTTTACCAAACTTGGACAGAAGCTTCTTACAATCAAAAGATAGTATCAAGCGGAATATTTTTATTGATTTACTTCCTCATTTTTGTTGAGCCTGCGATTAACAGAAAAAGTAGGCGAGACACTGGGTTCCGCGGAACCCTTACGAATTTTTCTAGTTTCCAGACAATAAATTGTGGAACGGTGTATGGAGCTCTCTGAAATTATACCACAAGTTTCCAATACACAACAGCATAGTTTATTGCACAAAAGCAAAAAAAACAGAGGGGTAAATTTTTTATTTTTTTATTGGGGGGAGGGGGGGGTCAATTCGCAACAGCAAAGTGTATTACACAAAAGCAAAAAATTGAATATAAATTTAAATCATATAACCAATTCAAAGTTCTTTGACTACAGTTATTCTGTGTCAGAAACCTATTATGTGTCAAATATTTTATTACAATCCAAATTCAGACCTGTATCAAGCGCGAATATTGTGTCCATTTTTGCCCCAACTGTTCAGGGTTGGACCTCTGTATTTATATCCAGCTGCGCTTGGCAAAGCAATTTATTAAGTCCTAAACAAATACCAAAATAGCAAGAAAATGACTTTGGAACCTTAAGGACAGCTTGTGGTCATTCTTGACTAAGGGGGAGCCATGCAGGCTTGACATTGGAATTGTTACAAATGACAATTAATGAAAATATTGGTTATGCTATTATGAAATAAATTTAATAAGGAATATATCTGTCTGTTCACAATTCCTTTCATAGAAATGGAGGAATGAAATACTTTCCATCACGACATGCCGTAGACGGAGGTTTTTTTCATGGTGAAAGTTCCTCCATCGTTAAATTTTCATCCATGGATATCCCTGTTAGACTTTGGCTCAATACATCAGTTTTCGATTTCTTTACTATAGAAAAACTATTCAATTATTAGTATTGTTTAGCTTTAAAAGACAGATAAACAATTTTTTGAAAATACTCCTGTTTAACTCTAAATCAAATTGACTGCTTGAAAGAAATTTGGTTAGGACAAATTTAGTATGCATAATTAAAAGTTATGACCAATAATGACTATGACAAAACAGTGATCAGAGTTGAGTAAATAACACGAACTAGGGGGAAATTTCCTGTTGGTCTTTTTAATATTAAATGACATGGATCTCTTTTGAAACTGCATTTAATTTATAAAACACATAAAAGGATCATCTTTTGAAATTGTTGATTTAGTTTGTTTTGTACTTAAGTATTAAATTATTTCAGGTATGACTTTAATACTGATAGCTGGGATACCGTTATGCCTCAGTCAACAAACAATCCTGAAAGTAGATATGGACACACACTATTAGAATATCAGGTATTCAATATATTGGTGATTTTATACAAATACAGAACATGTTATGGTATATATTGTTTTCTGTCTGCCATCTATCATGTCTATCGGAGTAGGTCTAATGGTTGATTAAGTTTGCTTGGACCCCTCCCTCTTTCTACATGGTTTAATTTCTTGAAGAAAATTACTCTTTGAATTTTCACAGTTTGACTTTTACCATTGCTTTTAAACTGGAAACAGTCTTGATCTTGCTCAATAGGTTAATATCTTTAGTTTGTCATCAAATATCTCCTGCTAATTGTCGAAATGAATATCTTCCAGTAATTCCCCTTTCACATAGAAAATTTCTCTTATAGTTATATTGGCAACAAAATGAAGTTGTACTGCCAGCTATTGGATCATTGAGAGTAGGGTCTTATAGTTATATTGGCAACAACAATAAAATTGTACTGCCAACTATTGGAGCATTGAGAGAAGGGTTTTATAGTTATATTGGCAACAACAATCAAGTTGTACTGCCAGCTATTAGAGCATAAAGAGTAGGGTCTTGTAGTTATATTGGCAACAACAATAAAGTTGTACTGCCAGCTATTGGAGCATTGAGAGAAGGGTTTTATAGTTATATTGGCAACAACAATAAAATTGTACTGCCAGCTATTGGAGCATTGAGAGAAGGGTTTTATAGTTATATTGGCAACAACAATAAAATTGTACTGCCAGCTATTGGAGCATTGAGAGAAGGGTTTTATAGTTATATTGGCAACAACAATAAAGTTGTACTGCCAGCTATTGGAGCATTGAGAGTAGGGTCTTATAGTTATATTGGCAACAACATAAAGTTGTACTGCCAGCTATTGGAGCATTGACAGTAGGGTCTATTAGTTATATCGGCAACAAAATAAAGTTGTACTGCCAGCTATTGGAACATTGACAGTAGGGCTCACCATACTGAGCGAAGAGATCTTGAAATGTATTTACCCCTGTCATAGTACTAAGAGACTATTGACTTTCCTTAAACTCTAAAAAAGAATTGAAGAAGTTTTATATCAATGTACCATTCCAGGACAAAGAATATAATAATTAAAATTTGATTGGTACACATAACAAGAGAGGAGCAGTGATACATAGAATTACCAAGAAGTTCTTCAAACAAACATCTAATAAGAAAAAGAATTAAGAATTATTGCAAGTGTAATATATTTGTGTGTTAATTCAAAACTGAACTTTTAGCTTTGAAAGTTTTTAAATTAATTGTATGAGGATATTTTGTTAAACCTCTGTCATTGGGTTGCTGTCTCAATGATTTTTATCCTACATATTTTATTGGTATCTATTTTTCAGGGGAGTCTATACATGTTTGGTGGAGTTGTTGACAAGGACACAACAAAAGAATTATGGGTATATGACCTATCAAGTAACTTATGGACAATAAAGAATTACAATTCGACCCCTCCAGTAGCTGTGGCTTCACATACAGCACATGTTATCAATGGTGTCATGTATATATTGTTTGGTTATAGTCCTATATATGGATACAAAAACAGAATACAGGAATATTTTATAGGTAAAGTAAACCATCGAATTGTTTATTTATTATCACTGTGGGATAATTGGAAAATATAATGGTAGTATTGGTGGAAACCAATGTCTCCTGGGCAACTGAGGAACAATCAAAAGGATCTTATAATAAATGTGCCTCATATTTTATAGCATCTTTATAATTATACAAATCAGAGGAAAACGCATCAGTAAACATTTTTATCCATGGTATAGTCAATGCATCTTAATCTATAGCATTTGATGACGATCCAAAGATTAATGAACCCATTAGATTAACTTACATTACTTCAGTTCATAGTCACAACAACAAATTACACAAAACTCCAACTTTTTATTTGTCTTATTTGTTATTGATCTCCCCTGTTTCTAAAAAAAAGTTCTACATAATAATGCATGAACAAAGCTAAATGATGTGGATTAGCTTGGATATTTACAATGTACCATTCTCAAATGCCAAAAAAAAGGAGGTAAACTTGAGTGGAAACAGAAATCCAGGAGAGAGAATCTAAAACTTCTCAGAAAGCAGCTTACTGTCTCAAGGCAATGAAAAATGTTTTCTTTGTAAAGTATTGTAAAGTCATTTTAATAAATTGGTATAAATATGACTTATGCTTATAAAAAAAGGAGATGAGGTATGATTGCCAATGAGACAACTATCCACCAAAGTTCAAATAAAGTGGATTAAAGCATTTATAGGCAACCATACAGCCTTCAACAATGAGAAAAACCCATATTGTATAGTCAGCTATAAAAGGCCCCGACATGAAAAATATGAAACCATTTAATTGAGAAAATTAACTGCCTAATCTATAACAAAACAATTAACGAAAAACAAATATGACAGACATGAACCAACAACAACCACTGAACTACAGGCTCCTGACTTGGGACAGGCACATATAGAATGTGGCGGAGTTAAACATGTTTGTTAGCACTCAACTCTAACCTGGAACAGTGGTGTTACCTTATGATTGATGTACCTTTTTTTTTATGGTCAAATGATTCTGACAGTCTTAACTTGTGTTTTAACAGGTAATGATACATGGATTGTTCCAAGGACATTTGGTTCTGTTGTGGAAGGTGGATTTGGTCATTCCAGTGTATATGATCCACAATCCAAGTTGATCTATGTATATGGGGGATACCATGCCGGAGATACGTCTAGTGACCAACTGAGTGATAAACTATATAGCTTTGATATCAGCACAAGATTCTGGTAAGTATTCAGGACACCAATGCAATAATAAACAATGTGATTTGTAAAAAAAAGCCAAGCAGCTATTTTCATATGAAATGGTACATGTAAAAATACTTGTAAGTCATAAACATTTCAGAATAACTTTCGACAATTTTTAGTTGTAAGATATTTTATGAAAAGTTTCACAGGATGCAAGGACAAAAGTGGCATCATGTCAAGTGGATGTGTAGATCATGCCAACCTATGCTCAAAAGATAAGGCCTATATTTGGTCCTTTGAATTGGAAAATCACATAGTCACAGAGTAACTCCTTTAGAGGTTTACCAGAACTAGTGTGTCAGATATTAATAGTAGTATATTGGAATTATCAGAGTGATAGCACATTTATTATAGTAACCTGACTTTACAATCCTAATCATAAATAAGTAAAAAAAGTGGAAGATTTTTTCTATTTTTGCAACTTCAGTGAATATTGTAATAACTAAAGCTTGAATTTCAATGTATCAAGTAGCACTTATAATTACCTATCTTTTATAAATGATTATTTTATGGAAATATTATACATTTAGGATACTCCAAATAATGACTTTTAATAGCCATCTTTTGAGGATATTGAAAGATTATATGGAAACATTTTCTTTATGTTAGAGGTTTTAGATATGATTTTCCAACTAAAATCATATATTAGTTAGTTACTAAATAAAGATATATCTTATAATTCTTAAAAGACTTTATGTAAATAAATAGACAGAGAAAATTAAATGAATCCAAGATTTAAGACACATTTGAGATAACCTTATGGTTAATGTATCAATATTTGCAGGAAAACTTTACCGAGAAATGAAAGACCGAGATACTTACATTCAGCTGTATTGATTGGTGGATTGATGTTAGTGTTTGGTGGTAATACACATAACGACACGTCAATCAGTCTCGGAGCTAAATGTTACTCTTTAGACTTTTTAGCATATGATACAGGTAAATGCAACATGGATTTAATGTTTTTATGTCTGCACCTTTTTATGTAACAAAATAATTTTTTATGCCCCCACCATGAGCGTCAGGGGCATTAAGTGTTACCCTTGACCGTCCGTCTTTCCGTTTTTCTGTCCCATTTTTGTTTGTTTGAAGCTTGAGTGGGGGCAATCGTGTCCTCAGACACATTCTTCTTTTATTTTCCCAGGCTTTCCTGTACAATTGTGATCCTACATTTTATTACAGATAATATAAAACCAGACATGTTTGTTTGTCACCATATCATTGTATAAACACTGAATTTTTCTGAAAATTGCCTTTAAACTAAACAAGTTTGTAAAAACAGAATCACTATTACAGGAAAAAATTAACAAAAACTTTTCAAAAATTCCTTAATGTCAACTGTAGTGTAATATTCGAATTGAATGAAAGTTGACATATAAAGCTATTTATGTCAATAAGTTGCTTTCACAATTATTATTGGCTGTATACTGCTGTGATTAGAACAATAGCTAAACCCATATGATTTCGCTATAGAAAACGGACCTTTCATTTTATTCTTTCATATTTATGCTTTAAATGAGGTTAGCCACACATTTTGTATTATATTCTTTCATTAATTGTTTTAAATGAGATATAACAACATCATGTTGAACAAAATGTAATATAGATATATGAAAATGTTTTCTAGAATGTAACAAGTGGTTAGAGGTAGATGTGACAGGACTTCCTGGTAATGGAGCCAGGTATGGTCATACAGCAGCTGTATACAAAAGGTATTAACATCAGATTTCTCATAAAAAGTTAATCTTGCCACGCAATACACTTGTCTCTGTGATGAAATAATAGTTCAATCTCTTTAGATATTTCAGTGTATCTCAATTGCTAACTAATGTATTAACCGATTATCTTGCCGATGGTTATATTAGCCTTTTCATCTAAATTTGGGTTTTTAATGTAAAATTATAATAACAGATAAAACTGCTTTTGTGAGACCTCGAAATTGAAAGTATTATCCTTTTTCTTTTATATAACTATTGTTAACCAATAAAAAATCACAAAAGAAATAATTGTGCTTTGGTACTGGCTGTTATCAAAGGGAGACAATTCAATCTCAATCTCAATGTGTTTTAATCACAGGAGAGATAAATCTTGTTACATGAGGAGTATCTCATCAACTATAGTCTATTTTTTAAAACATCTTCTAGGTATTTATTTTGCTTACCCATGTTTTATAATTAGTTCCTCACGCAAAGTAAACATTAATAAAAAAACCCATTAATATTGATTTGCTATGTAATATTTGTTGATTTTTTTAAAAAGATTCATTATAGGGTAATAAGGGCGCAATAAAAAAAATAGGTAAGAATGACAGTTTAAGACATTGAAACATTCAAAATTCAATTGAGTGTATGAAAGTCTGATTCTTTTTCAATTTATGCTATAGAAATTTTTTTAAGTGACTATGAATTTATTGCAAGAATATTTATTGAAAGAGTACATTTTTATTATTTTGACAAAAAAATTGTGAAGAGATATTTTGTATTGTTCTGGCCGTTATTACATGTAAATCAAAAGTCATGACTCGTAATTTTTGCATACAGGAAACAAATCAGGTACTATAATATAATTTGTGGCCTAACGATGGGTTGGTAATGGGTGCGAGTCATTGTGACACTCATAAGGGGGTGGACAGAATTATGGGAACTCTGGAATGAGAGGGCTGGAAATGGGAATTGGGTGGATGGAAGCTGGAGGCAGGGTGATGTTAAGCGTGAGGAAAGGGTTGTTAAAACAGGGATAATTCATGCTTGACGAAAAAATAGGACTGCAGAGGAACAGAATATGGAGTGAAGTAGGAGTTTGCAGGAGGGAATCAATGCCCCTGTCCACCCTCACTGAAAGCCATAAAAGAAAAGGGGGTGGGGTCATGTATGTAGCAGGAGCAATTCTGCAGGGGATGGGGACCACAGCTTGTTCTAGTTTGTGAACTGATATATAAGAAGACGATGGATGCCTTATATAAAAGCGCTATCTAATTAAAAGAAAAACCCAAAAAACAATGAAAACAATATATAATTTATTCAATAAGTACAATGCACTAACCTCATAGGGAGATTTTAGTGCAGTTCAATAATTTAATCTAACAATATAATTCCAAACCACTTATATAAAATGATTAAGTCTCTCAACGAAGGTTATAAATTATTAGCAACTTTAGAACATTACTAAACTTTAGAACATAAATAAATATCTTTAATGAATTCAAAATAGCAATATCTATTCAATTTAACAAATATGTACTGAAGAAGTATCATGTAAATCGTTAAATATAGAAACACGCAATTTATATTTTTAAACAAGGGAAATAACAATTACCTATAATCCTGTCTGCCAAATGTATTTAGAAACAATTTGTTTTTGTAAACAATTACTAATTAAAAAAAAACACACTGAAGCTAACATGTTTTTTAGTAAAGACAACTTTATTGTTAATAAACAACTGCCAAACTGTACCAGAAACAAACACTGTTTTTGGAACAAACTATACACTACGAACGACAACTCGACCTAGTATGTTACTCTTATTTGTTGATAATGTAAACAAAAATTGATTTAAAAAAAGCGGTAATATGTAGCAATTAATAAAAATCAGAATGCCCTAGTAAAAATAATCAGGAATATGATCTGCTTTGCCGCCCGGAGATGCCGAAATGTGAACTTGTACAAAATCATGTTTTCAGGGGAAGTGATGAATTGTCCTTGCCAAAATAACAATTAATTCAGGTATCTAACATTGCTAACATATGTTGATACCACGATACTACATTGATAATACGGTCTTGTTAAATATACCTTATTGTTAAAGAATGCAGCAATAGTGTCGTCATCGATGGCTAAAGAAAAAATGGTGATGATAAAGCATGCAATTCCGGAAATTGACCGTCTCCGAAAATATTAAATTCTAAAATTGAGTTATCAGCCTTTTCGCGCCAGACGACTATTGAAAAGGCTAGAATAATTTTATTAAAGTTCAGTCTGTGGTTAAATTTTTTATTTAGGCATCAATAATGTTGTCAAACCTTCATTGAAATTTTTGAAACTTAGATAGAAGCTATTTTATTATCAAAAGACAGTATGCAAAGCAACAAATTTTTTTTTTTGTTCGCTTTCAATGAAAGTAGTAGAATGCAAGGCATAGGGATTACAATCCGGCACTGGCAGAGTAAATTATTTGTATTAAGCTTTTTATTAAGTCTCCCAAACGAAGTTTGGGAAGACTTATTGGTTTTGCTCAGTTCTTATTATTTTTCTTCTTCTTCTTCTTCCTCCTCTTCCGCCGCTTTTAAATTTGAACTTGTCCGCACCCGTTCTCCAAAACCGCTTGTCAGATTAACTAAGGGTTTCACAATATGTTAGACTAACATGTCAAGTGGTGCAATCAGGGTTTTGTTTGTGCAATGGGGTTTATAAAGGGGTACTTTGAGGGGCAAAAAGAAAGGATGGTTTTACTATAGAACGCTATGGGATTTTATTTTTTAAAATTTTCAAATGATTCTAAATTGAAAACCGTTTGTGATAGACACAATCTTTTTAATTGAAAATGTTCTAAATGATAAAGCACATTAAATGAAATACAGGGTTAGTCCCCAGGGGTCACCCCCACCCCCTGCCATTTAAGAAAGTTCTTATATCTTGTAAATGGTCGAGATCCCCACCCATAAACCATATATATTCTGGTTTGTCATGCTAAGATGGTTTGAATGATATACAGGGTTAGTCCCCAGGGGTCATCCCGACCCCCTGCCATTTGAGAAAATTCTAATATCTTGTAAATGGTCGAGATCCCCACCCCTAAACCATATATATTCTGGTTTGTCATGCTAAGATGGTTTGAATGATATACAGGGTTAGTCCCCAGGGGTCATCCCGACCCCCTGCCATTTGAGAAAATTCTAATATCTTGTAAATGGTCGAGATCCCCACCCCTAAACCTTATATATTCTGGTTTGTCATGCCAAGATGATTTGAATGATATACAGGGTTAGTCCCCAGGCATCACTTATGCATATAACTTTACTGGACTTTGTCCAATGTTTGGCAACCCTGGGAATTACGAATTATGGGGATCCCCACCCCTAAACCATATATATTCTGGTTTGTCATACGAAGATGGTTTGAATGATATACAGGGTTAGTCCCCAGGGGTCATCCCGACCCCCTGCCATTTGAGAAAGTTCTCATATCTTGTAAATGGTCGAGATCCCTACCCCTAAACCATATATTTTCTGGTTTGTCATGATAAAGCACATCAAATGAAATACAGGGTTAGTCCCCAGGGGTCACCCCCACCCCCTGCCATTTAAGAAAGTTCTAATATCTTATAAGTGGTCAAGATCCCCACCCCTAAACCATATATATTCTGGTTTGTCATACCAAGATGGTTTGAATGATATACAGGGTTAGTCCCCAGGGGTCATCCTGATCCCCTGCCATTTGAGAAAGTTCTAATATCTTGTAAATGGTAGAGATCCCCACCCCTAAACCATATATATTCCTGTTCATCATGTCTCGAACATTTGAATGACGTATACGGTCAGTCCCCAGGGGTTCCCCCCACCCCCAATGTTCTAGTCTCTTGTAAATGGTCAAGATTTCCACCCCTAAACCATATATATTCTGGTTTGTCATGCCAAGATGATTTGAATGATATTCAGGGTTAGTCCCCAGGCATCACTAATGCATATAACTTCACTGGACTTTGTCCAATGTCAGGCGACCCTGGGAATTACGAATTATGGGAGCTTCGTTTGGGAGACTTCGTAACAGCATCCTGTTACAATCATTTCTTGTTTCAAATAGTTTAAGACATGGATGCTTCATACCTTTTATACAGATGTCTTATGTTCATGTTTCATTCAGACTGGTTTTACCTGACCTGGACCTCATTTCATGGTTCAGTGATCAAAGTTAAAATTAGGTGATTAGGTCCATTTCTGAGATGCTACAAGCAGTATATATAGTGTATTTAATGATTTTAAGGTGTACATGTCAGACTGGTAGGATTCATCTGACCTTGACATAATTTTCATGGTTCATTGGTCAATGTTAAGATTTTGTGTTTTGGTGTGTGTTTTAGGTACTATAAGTAGGTCGACTTTATTTAGTGTATTGAATGATTGTTAGCTGACCTCACTTTCATGGTTCATTAATCACATAAGCTTTCTTGGTTAAATCTGTTTCTTAGATGCAATAGGCCAACTATATATGGTGCATGGAATGATTGTAAGGTGTACATTACTCTCTGGCAAGCAATCATCAGACCTTGACTTCAGTTTTATGGTTCATTGGTGAATGTTAAATTTTCATGGTTTGTTCTGTTTCTTGGATATAAAAGCAATAGGTCAACTATATTTTATGGATTGTAAGGTAAACATATCTGTATGGCAGGGTTTATCTGACCTTGACCTCATTATCAGGGATCAGTGGTAATATTAAGTTTATGTGATACTTGTAGTAAAATCTTCATCTTTTAGACTTTAAACATAAAATCAATCATGGTTATTAAAGCAGGCAAGACATTTCAGGCTGTGCACTCTTTTTACCTATTTTACTTAACTTTGCAGTCAACTTTTACTTAGTCATGGTTTAAAAGTGTTCGAGACATCATTAACTGTCAAGCATTCATGGAATCTTATGAAACTCGAACAGGAGCTGTTTCATGGTCAAAAGACCATATACAGAGCAACTTCTTGAAAATGCTTTTTTTCATTTTAATAAAAGCCTGTTGGAAGTACAAAATGGTAAACAGATCCATTAACTTGGTTGTAATGTTGATACTGTATGTTAATATGAGAATATTCCTAAGCTTGTGCAACATTGTCCATTTGGTACAAATTAATTGGGTTATTATATACATTAAAGATTAAACTGTATGAATTACATTTATCATTAGTTCAAAAAGTTCATTAAATTGATGGCTTTTAGTCAGTGTTCAAACCACTTTTTGATGAATTTTATTATTATCAAATCTTTATTCACACTGTAGAAATGGACAACATCAGATGTATATAATTGGTGGATTTAATGGAATGATGCAAGATAACGTAATGTTGTTTAGTCCAGGTAAGATCGAAAGGTATTTTAATGGAATGATGCAAGACAACGTTATGTTGTTTAGTCCAGGTAAGATCGAAAGGTATTTTAATGGAATGATGCAAGACAACGTTATGTTGTTTAGTCCAGGTAAGATCAAAAGGTATTTTAATGGAATGATGCAAGACAACGTTATGTTGTTTAGTCCAGGTAAGATCGAAAGGTATTTTAATGGAATGATGCAAGACAACGTTATGTTGTTTAGTCCAGGTAAGATTGAAAGGTATTTTAATGGAATGATGCAAGACAACGTTATGTTGTTTAGTCCAGGTAAGATCGAAAGGTATTTTAATGGAATGATGCAAGACAACGTTATGTTGTTTAGTCCAGGTAAGATCAAAAGGTATTTTAATGGAATGATGCAAGACAACGTTATGTTGTTTAGTCCAGGTAAGATCAAAAGGTATTTTAATGGAATGATGTAAGACAACGTTATGTTGTTTAGTCCAGGTAAGTTCTTAAGGAACTTCAATGTAAAATACATTGAAAATTTGTTTTGAAACAGAAGCAGTTGTCCAGTCAAGTATTTAAAAATATTGCAAATAAAAATTATACAATTGTAATTTGAGAAACACTAAAACCTGCCCAGACAGTCACCTAAAATTAGAGGTCACTGTCGTTTTACAGACATGAAACCTGTCCAAATGTTTCCCTATATTTTTATACGACCGCAAAAAATTTTTGTGGTCGTATATTGGTATGACGTTGGCGTCATCGTCGTCCGAAGACACATTGGTTTTCGCACTCTGACTTTAGTTTAAGTGAATGGATCGCTATGAAATTTTACCATAAGGTTCAATACCACAAAAGGAAGGTGGGGATTGATTTTGGGGGTTATGGTACCAACAGTTAAGAAATTAAGGGCCAAAAAGGGGCCAAAAATAAGCATTTTTGTAACTTCCAGACATAACTTGTGTGTTAGTGTATGGATCTCTCTGACATTGTACCACAAGGTTCCATATCACAAAGGGAATGCTTGGATTGATTTTGGGGGTAATTGCCTCCAAATTTTAGGAATTAGGGGCAAAAAAGGGGCAAAAAACAAGCATTTTTCTAGTTTCATGACAATAACTTGTGTGTAAGTGTATGGATCTCTCTGACATTGTACCACAAGGTTCCATATCACAAAGGGAAAGCTGGGATTGATTTTGGGGGTAATTGCCTCCAAATATTAGGAATAAGGGGCCAAAAAGGGGGGGAAAACAAGCTTTTTTTTAGTTTCATGACAATAACTTGTGTGTAAGTGTATTGATCTTTATGAAATTGTACTACAAGGTTCCATATCACAGAGGGAAAGCTGGAATTGAGTAAAGGGGTAATTGACCAAAATGTTTAGGAATAAGGGACCAAAAAGGGGCCAAAAATAAGCATTTTTCTAGTTTCCAGACAATAACTTGTGTTCAAGTGTATGGATCTCTCTGAAATTGTACTGCAAGGTACCATACCACAAAGGGAAGGCTGGGATTGAGTTTGGGGGTGATGAATCATAAGGGGGTTCAAAAAATGGGGGGGGGGGGGATTTTTTTTTCTTTTTTCTTCTTTAAAATTTTCCATTTTAAATTGGTTATTTCTGATTTATATATAAAAGCAAATAATAATGATATGGTTTGAATAGGTAAAATAATTTTTTTTTTTTAAGTTCTTAGACCACATTCATTCTGTGTCAGAAACCTATGCTGTGTCAAATATTTAATTACAATCCAAATTCAGTGCTATATCAATCTTGAATGTTGTGTCCATACTTGCCCAAACTGTTCAGGGTTCGACCTCTGCGGTCGTATCAAGCTGCGCCCCAGCAGAGCATTTTATTTTAAGTCGTTTAAGCAGTCACCTCTCTAACTTAATCAGCAGTCACCTATTTTTCTACGGAATCTGAGGTCAAACTCCAAATAATGGCCATTTCCTTAAGTATCAATATTTTTACAAGAAATAAACTGTTGTTTTCATTCATACATGTATCTTTATTTAATGTGGTAAAACCATAAAGTTGTCAAAGAAGACAAATAATTATCAAATTATTGTAAACTTCTGGATTTAAAGTGCTCGTACATAACACATTGAAGACTGTGTAAAACAAACTCAGGTGATTTAGCAAGTTTGTTAAATTTCAGTATATTCCAAGTAAGGTAAATTATATATAACTTTTGAATGAAACAACTTAAACATAAAATGTAAAATGTGATTTAATGTAAAGAAGAAAGTGAACATTGAACATCAATTTACCATAGGGATGACAGAACAGAGTTCCCATAGTTAAATCATCTGATTCAAGTAAAAATATTGTAATAACTAAAGCTTGAAATCCAATTTATCAAGTAGCACTTATAATTATCTATCTTTTATTATTTTATGGACACATTATACACTTAGGATACTCCAATGTATGACTATTCTAATAGCTGAATGGTGAGGATGGTTTGGATATGATTCAAGTGAAACTAAATTCTTTAGTTGGATATTTTGATTACACTTTTATGATATTTGTAGGTGACTGTAACTACACTGATCCAGAGTTCTGTACTAATTCTACTCAGGGATCAATCTGTGTATGGACAGATAGTCAGACTTGTATATCAAAGGATGTCCTGGGCACTGTTCCTACAAACAGATCCTGTTCATCAACATCAGGTACAATAATCAACTATTAGGAAATGTTAAAATTATGCTTTAATTCACTATTTATACTATAAATCATACATTTACAAAAAAATGTTGTGGTTAGTTTTATTGAAATTCTAACAGAATAAGTTTCTGATAATGTTTGTAGCTATTAAAATCAAAATGCCTGATGTGAAGCAAATGGATTAAGGCAACTTTACCCTTTAAATTGATTCACTAGGAAGAAAATTATCAAGTATAGCTTCTTGTGTAAAGAGAAAAAGAAGAAATTTAAAAAAGATCAGATTAATCTGGTCAATACATCTTTTATGAATTGTTTTGCTTAAATTAAAAGTTGGATTTAACAAAATCAGATTTGCTTTTCATTGTATATGAGATCAGTAGTTGATATTTTCAGATCACACGTTGGTAAACATTTTCACTTCATACTTTGGTTGATATTTTCAGACTGTTCTTTGGTTGATATTGTCAGACTGTCCTTTGGTTGACTTTTTCATATCAAACTTTGGTTGGGATCAAGCTTTGGTTGATATTTTCAGATTATATGTTGGTTGAGATTTTCAGATCATACTTTGGTTGATAATTTCAGATCAAACCCTGGTAGATAATTTCAGATCAAACTCAGGTAGATAATTTCAGATCAAACTCTGGTAGATATTTTCAGATCATATTTGGTTGATTATTTTAGATTATACTTTGGTTGATATTTTCAGATCATACTTTGGTTGATATTTCAGAGCATACTTTGGTTGGTATTTTCAGAGCATACTTTGGTTGATATTTCAGATCATACTTTAGATGATATTTTCAGATCATACTTTTGTTGATATTTTCAGATCATACTTTGGTTGATATTTCAGAGCATACTTTGGTTGATATTTTCAGATCTTACTTTGGTTGATATTTCAGATCATACTTTTGTTGATATTTTCAGATCATACTTTGGTTGATATTTCAGAGCATACTTTGGTTGATATTTTCAGATCTTACTTTGGTTGATATTTCAGATCATACTTTGGTTGATATTTTCAGATCTTACTTGGATTGATATTTTCAGATCATACTTGGGTTTATATTTTCAAATCATACTTTGGTTGATATTTTCAGACCTACTTTGGTTGATATTTTCAGATCTTACTTTGGTTGATATTTTCAGATCATACTTGGGTTGATTTTTTCAGATCTTACTTTGGTTGATATTTTCAGATCTTACTTTGGTTGATATTATCAGATCTTACTTGGGTTGATATTTTCAGAACATACTTGGGTTGATATTTTCAGATCTTACTTGGGTTGATATTTTCAGATCTTACTTTGGTTGATATTTTCAGATCTTACTTTGGTTGATATTTTCAGATCATACTTTGGTTGATATTTTCAGATCTTACTTGGGTTGATATTTTCAGATCATACTTTGGTTGATATTTTCAGATCATACTTGGGTTGATATTTTCAGAACATACTTTGGTTGATTTTTTCAGATCTTACTTTGGTTGATATTTTCAGATCATGTTTGGGTTGATATTTTCAGATCATACTTGGGTTGATATTTTCAGATCTTACTTGGGTTGATATTTTCAGATCCTACTTTGGTTGATATTTTCAGATCTTACTTTGGTTGATTTTTTCAGATCTTACTTTGGTTGATATTTTCAGATCTTACTTTGGTTAATATTTTCAGATCATACTTTGGTTGATATTTTCAGAATATACTTTGGTTGATATTTTCAGATCTTACTTTGGTTGATATTTTCAGATCATACTTTGGTTGATATTTTCAGATCAAACTTTGGTTGATATTTTTAGATCATACTTTGGTTGATATTTTCAGATCATACTTTAGTTGATATTTCAGATCATACTGTGATTGATATTTTCAGATCATACTTTTGTTGATATTTTCAGATCTTACTTGGGTTGATATTTTCAGAACATACTTGGGTTGATATTTTCAGATCTTACTTGGGTTGATATTTTCAGATCTTACTTTGGTTGATATTTTCAGATCTTACTTTGGTTGATATTTTCAGATCTTACTTGGGTTGATATTTTCAGATCATACTTTGGTTGATATTTTCAGATCATACTTGGGTTGATATTTTCAGAACATACTTTGGTTGATTTTTTCAGATCTTACTTTGGTTGATATTTTCAGATCATGTTTGGGTTGATATTTTCAGATCATACTTGGGTTGATATTTTCAGATCTTACTTGGGTTGATATTTTCAGATCCTACTTTGGTTGATATTTTCAGATCTTACTTTGGTTGATTTTTTCAGATCTTACTTTGGTTGATATTTTCAGATCTTACTTTGGTTAATATTTTCAGATCATACTTTGGTTGATATTTTCAGAATATACTTTGGTTGATATTTTCAGATCTTACTTTGGTTGATATTTTCAGATCATACTTTGGTTGATATTTTCAGATCAAACTTTGGTTGATATTTTTAGATCATACTTTGGTTGATATTTTCAGATCATACTTTAGTTGATATTTCAGATCATACTGTGATTGATATTTTCAGATCATACTTTTGTTGATATTTTCAGACTATACTTTGGTTGATATTTCCAGATCTTACTTTGGTTGATATTTTCAGATCATACTTTGGTTAATATTTTCAGATCATACTTTGGTTGATATTTTCAGATCGTACTTTGGTTGATATTTTCAGATCATACTTTGGTTGATATTTTCAAATCAAACTTTGGTTGATATTTTCAGATCATACTTTAGTTGATATTTCAGAGCATACTGTGATTGATATTTTCAGATCATACTTTTGTTTATATTTTCAGACTAAACTTTGGTTGATATTTTCAGATCATAATGATTCCTGTAAAGATGTAAAAGACTGTAGAACTTGTACATCCACTTGTCTTAGTTCCCATGGTGATTGTACCTGTCAGTGGTGTGATAGTAAATGTACTTATAATTGTACATTGACACAGGTAAGTTTCTTACTAAAAATTTGCATTTAATTAACAGTAAATCATGCAGAATTTTCAAATATGCACATTGATTTCAATTGATGTTTAAATTTTGATAAAAGACCATATCATAACTTAGTAGCATACAAAAAATACATCTGCTATGTAAAGGCCAAATTTCGCCAACCAAATCTATAATGATTAAGAAAAGCATCCATACCGTGATGCACCAATTCAGAAAGCATGTTGCCTTATGGGAATGTTCCTTTTCTGATTGCTCTGATTGGTCAACATGTAATTTACAAGGACACTGAGTAGACACAACCTAATTAATGACTGAAGTTGTTTATGTGACCATTAATGGAATATGATTTCACTTCTAAATTTGCAACACCAACAAGGCAAAAAACAAATATATAAACACACTAAATTGTGGTATACTGTGTATTTATACTTATTACTTTTGAAATTGTAGAGATGTCCAACATTCTTGAATTTTTTTTAGTTTAAGCATAGTTTTCAAAACAGAAACATTAAGCAATAGTTTTTGGAAAGTACAAATTGGACATGTCTACAAATTACCATGAATGAGTCTAACAAAACTCAATTATTGGTTTAACACTATAATATCTACTGCCATTCAATATATGTATAGTCAATCCATGCTGTCAGTGTGATTGAAAATCTTTGGTGAAAGTTTACATTGCTTCACACTTGTTTCCAAAAGAAGGAAGCATATATGCATAATTAAAAACCCTGTAAAATGAATGTTTCTTATATTGCTGAAAGAGACACAAAATTCAAAATAGAACAAACATACAGTACAAAGTACGTCCAATGATATAGTTTATTTCAGATTATAGTTTAAAAGGAGTAGATATGCTTAATCTTTTATTGCTATAATAGTATTTGATAGATAACTGTTGATAACTTTCATGGTACTGTAAATTCAGAAGTTATTGCAAGGTTTTTATTAATGCATATAATGTTATTGGATGAGTATCGCAATAATAAGAACTCGCATTCTATTATCTGATACACAATCTTTATAAAAAATTAATTAATCTTGCACTTTTGTTCTGTCTTCAAAAATGGAAATAATAAATGCACACAATAATAATTTCTGAATTTACAGTATTTGTAAAGGCTATAACTTTGCTCCTACAGCAATACAGGCACATACAGCTTAGTAAAGATATTTGTGTATATGATGTCATACATTACAAACAATAGGAGAAAAAAAAAGACAAGACAGATATTTCTAAGAAACTACAGCTTAAATGGGCTGATGTTCAATTTATACAAGAAAGTATTTTCAATGGAAAATAACCAGTTGTAAAATTTAAATATCGGTGTTGTTTCTAATATATTTTATGTTTGCATGCTTTTGTGTGTGTCCTTAGTTTGGGTATATAGTATGTAGCAAGGGTTCTGAAAAATAGTCATCTTTGGCGGACAATACCCAAATTAATATAGAAATGATCTAAGCTTACTTATTATATGATGCTGAATCACACGTGTCACAGTTTCTTTTTCCCATCTCCCAAATGAATTTGAAATACTTCTTAACTTTCAAGCATTTTAAAATAGCAGAAAATTACAAAAAAATGTTTGGACCTTTGCTCCCTGGTGTAGAAATGATGAAGTATACTGTAAATTAAAAAATATTTACAATGTTTTATCATTTTAAAAGTGCGATAGCGTAGGCAAAAATTAATTATTTACATTTTAAATTTTGTTTGCTTTATTTGTATGTGGCATTTACTGATATTGCAATAAAAATCTTGAAGCTCTGTCCATTTTTCAACAATTGCAATTATTATTGCACATAAAATTTCTTAAAACTGAGAAGCAAACTGATAATGCAATCTTGATTTTTTGCCCCTTTGAAATATTAATTATATAGAAAATTGCATTGTTAGTGCTCTCAAGTATACATCTCTTGTTGGATTGTTATGGAATTTATATCAAAGGTTTATATCAGCAATGTCTGAGAGGAGTTCGAAAATCAGTGCTGATCAATTATTTTTACTTTAGTTATTGTCCCTTAGAAATGTAAATTCTACCGAAAGTTGCATTGTAAGCACTCTTTTGTGTACAATTCTTTTTAAAAGTTTATGAAATTTATATAAAAGGTTTATATCAGCTGTGCCTCAGACAGGTTTGAAAATCAATGCTGATCAATTATTTTTAAAAGAGTTGTGTCCCTTGGAAAAATATTAGTGATATAGAAAATTGCATTGTAAGCACTCTCATACTTACATTTTTGATAGAATTGCAATGAAATTTATATCATAGGTTTATATCAGTAATGTTTGGGTGATATCGAAAATCAGGGCTGATCTATATTTTTACAGGAGCTATGTCACTTAGAAATGTAATTTTTATTGAACATTGCATTGTAAGCACTCTCACACCTACATTACTTGTCAAATTTTGATGAAGTTTATATCAAAGGCTTATATCAGTAAGGTCTTGGAAGAGTACCAACCATCTACTTTACAGTTATTCCCTTTTGAAATGGAAATATATTGAAAATAACATTGTTAGTGATCTCGTGTTACTCTCTCTTACATTTCTTGTAAGATATTTATTAAAAAGTTAAAAGACAAAGTATTATTTTTTTTTAGTTATTGCCCTTGGATTGATATAATATGTGCAAACAGGGGACATTTGAATGCTGTTCTTTTATCAAAATTTTACTTTTAACATCAAATATCTAATATCAAATATTGGCATAAGTGTTTGTTTGAGACAACTTAGAAGCTTTTTGCAACAGCCAAATAAAGAAATGTAAACTAAAGAAAGATAATACTTGTATGGATACTTTGAATGAATTATATTAATAGAAGATTTTTATGTAATTTTCATTTACATTATGTCAGTTATGTTTATTTTTGCATGCTTATTACTGTTTAATTTTGTTTGATTTCGCAGACAAAAAATTGTACCACTCAAAAATCCAACCCATTTGATAGCTCTGTCTGCTCAGATCATAAACATTGTCCAACCTGCATGAGTTACGGTGAATGTGATTGGTCAGATAAATGTTCTGATATAAAGGAGGTGGAAAGTTTAGGTTAGTATTGCTTCATATATATATATGCTTGTGGGGTCAATAATGCTTAACTGTGTAAACATTGTTTTAAGATAGCCATCTGAAAACAAAAATGAGTATTTAAACTATACAGCTGAAATTTGTTTGTCAGATGGCAAAATTAAACAAGGTTGATCAGTTTAATGCACAGGTCTGAATATTTAAACTGCATATGAAATTTAATCTATGAAATATGTGGTTTAAATGTGAAGTACATTAAATGGATGGGCTTTTGTTAAACTGATTCTATTTAATAAAAAAAATCTGGAATAATGAAAAAAGGCAGAAATGTATAAAAGTTATATCAAAGTTTTATTTTACTTTTTGAGACAGCTTTATTTGATAAAGATTGAATCAGTTCAACAAAGCTACCATTGCTGATGTTGGTAGTTTTATATGTTATTAGTAGGAAACTCAATAAATGGCATTTTATTTTAAATGATGCAGCCTGTTACCACAATATCACAATGTCCAGCCAAATACAGTAGTCCATGTTATGTGACACAGAATTGTTTTGCCTGTATCCAGTCTGACACTTGTGAATGGAATCACAGTCAAAAGAAATGTCAGGCTGTCATTTATACTTCTGGTGAGATGGGAAATTATTTCTAAATAGCTTGCAAAATACAATGTCACAAAACATAACATGCCAGTGAATTCTATGGAGGGAATTTTTGTCTCTCTTTGACTAAGTAAAAAAAAAGGGTGTGCTGTATCTGACAGAGTCAGCTGCATCAACAATGTATTAGTTTGTGATTAGGTCAGTTCATAGGGAACCACTAGTGGTAGGTCAATGATATTTGGTATGCAGTTTTATAAGCATTTGAACATATCATGTTGATGGAGATTATTTGGCCCTGCCCCTTCGATCATTGTCTATTGACTTTAAAACTTTTGCTCAGTTTAAAAATGAGGAGATGTGGTATGATTGCCAATGAGACGAGTATCCACAAGAGTTAAAATGAAGTGGTAGTAAGCAATTTTAGGCCACCATACAGCCCTTCAACAATGAGGAAGCCCATACCATATAGTCAGCTATAAAAGGCCCTGACATGAAAAATTCATAATTCGAACGAGAAAAATTACATCCTAATTTATAACAAAACAATTTACAAAAAACAAATGACAGAATGAACCAATGACAGTCACTGTTAAGAATGTGGCGGGGTTACATGTTTGTGAGCGCTCAACCCTCCCCTAACCTGAGACAGTGGTGTCACAGCAGTGACAGCACAACATAAGAAAAAACTGTAAAACTCAGTTGCAATTGGCTTTACATAAATTATTTTGTGATAAGATCAGTTTATGGGGAACCACTAGTGGTAGGTCAATGGTATTTGGTGTGCAGTTGTATTAGCATTGGGACATTTCTATGGAGATTATTTGGCTCAGCCCCGTCAGTCATGGTCTATTGACTTTGAAGCTTTTGCTAAGTTTACATGTTTTAGTTTGTGATTAGTAGATATAAGAAGATGTAGTATGAGTGCCAATGAGACAACTCTCCAAGTCAAAATTTATAAAAGTAAACCATTATAGGTCACAGTACGGTCTTCAACACGGAGCCTTGGCCCACACCGAACAGTAAGCTATAAAGGGCCCCAAATAATTACTAGTGTAAAACCATTCAAATGGGAAAACCAATGGTCTAATCTGTATAAAAAACGAGAAACACTTATGAACCACATCAACAAACGACAACTACTGAACATCAGATTCCTGACTTAGGACAGGTGCAAACAAATGCAGCGGGTTTAGGTCAGTTTATTGGGAACCACTAGTGGTAGGTCAATGGTATTTGGTATGCAGATATATTAATATTGGAACATCTCATTTCGATGGAAATTATTTGGCTCTGCCTCCTCAGTCTTGGTCTATTGACTTTGAATTTTTTTGCTTAGTTTACATGTATTTGTTTGTGATTAGGTCAGTTTAAAGGGAACTATTAGTGGCAGGTCAATGTATTTGGTATGCAGTTGCATTAGCATTGGAACATCTCATCTCCGTTGAGATTATTTGGCTCAGCCTCCTCAGTCTTGGTCTATTGACTTTTTTTGCTTAGTTTACACACATGTATAAGTTTGTGATTAGGTCAGTTTAAGGGGAACCATTAGTAGCAGGTCAATGTATTTGGTATGCAGTTGCATTAGCATTGGAACATCTCATCTCCATGGAGATTATTTGGCTCAGCCTCCTCAGTCTTGGTCTATTGACTTTTTTTGCTTAGTTTACACACATGTATAAGTTTGTGATTAGGTCAGTTTAAGGGGAACCATTAGTGGCAGGTCAATGTATTTAGTATGCAGTTGCATTAGTATTGGAACATCTCATCTCTGTGGAGATTATTTGGCTCGGCCTCCTCAGTCTTGGTCTATTGACTTTTTTTGCTTAGTTTACACACATGTATAAGTTTGTGATTAGGTCAGTTTAAGGGGAACCATTAGCAGATGGTCAATGTATTTGGTATGCAGTTGCATTAGCATTGGAACATCTCATCTCCATGGAGATTATTTGGCTCGGCCTCCTCAGTCTTGGTCTATTTACTTTTTTTGCTTAGTTTACACACATGTATAAGTTTGTGATTAGGTCAGTTTAAGGGGAACCATTAGTGGCAGGTCAATGTATTTAGTATGCAGTTGCATTAGCATTGGAACATCTCATCTCCGTGGAGATTATTTGGCTCTTACCCCTCAGTCATGGTGTAGTTACTTGCAATATTTTGCATAGTTTACAATTTTACATGTTTATGTTTGTGATAAGACCAGTTTAAGATAACCCCTTATGTCAATTCGTTTATATTCGGTATGCAGTTGTATAAGCATTTGCAAGTCTTGTTTCCTTGGAGATTATATGGCCCCGCCCTATCATTATGGTTCATTGACTTTAAATTTTGCATAGTTTACAGGTTAAAGTTTGTGTTTAGGTTAGTTTATAGAGTACCAATTATGATAAGTCAATGGTATATGGTATGCAGTTTTATTAGCATTGGCATTTCTTATTTCCAAGGAGGTTATTTGGCCCTGCATCTTCAGTCATGATTCATGAACTTTCATTTTTTGCATAGTTTACACGTTGAACATTGCCATTTTAATGTCAACATTTTCATTTACTATCAAAATTACAAAAAGTGAGATGTATTTCTGTGTCAACAGTTTATATTCATATGAGGAAAATAATAACTAGATGATACAAAGGAGCTGTTGTAAGTTATATGATCCTTTAGATATGACATTGTCATAAATAAAAACTTCATTAAAGTTAAGTAATTATGGAAAAAAGAGAAATGTTGTCATCTAATTCAGTGTCAAGATACATTATTGATAGTCGTCCTGAACATGCATGAAATATTTGCCACTGGACATTAAGCAATCAACAATCAATCAACCATTATTAATAGTTAAAGAACTCTAAACAAGAGGTAGTGAACCTAGTGATGTAAAGAGAAAATAAAGAGATAATGCATATGAAAGTTTTAACAGTAAAAATGGATTAGTACAGACGATCAGTTTACCTTAAATAACAAATTATATCATTAGATCTCAGTCAATTCATTTGTCTGAGACTGATGTTGTCATATGACTTCATCACGCTTATTCTCATTGAACCTATATTTAGAGACATTGAATAAGAAAACAGCATGAGTATGTGATAACATGAAGACATTATTGTTATTAAGAAATGAGTACTAATTCTTAAAAATTGATTGATTCGGAGGAAAAATGTCAGATATAACTTTTATATAAAATTTTTAGAACATTTTTAATTAATTACATGTATTGAAACACACATACATTACAACAAGCGCAAAAGAGCACTTCTTTCAAGTAAAAAATCAAGTAAAATAATATTATGGAAGATAAAATTTGCACTTATACTGCTATTAAGGGACCAAGATCTGTTTAGTTATAGTTATGGGTGTATAAATAATTGTTTACCCCCTGATTACAGGTGATCAAAAATTATTATAATAAACATGGTTTTTTTATGAAAATAAATATTGAAGTGAATAATGCTAGTGTACACATGTTTGACTATTGTCCATGTTTTGTAGATTATAATACTACAAGACAAGTAAAGAAATGTGATCAGCCGTGTATAGCACACAAAAGTTGTGAGAATTGTACGGACAAAGGATGTATGTGGTGTGGTAATAAACAGTTGTGTGTACAAACTAATTCATATGTGGCTTCATTTATTTATGGTCAGTGCATGGAGTGGACAACACAACATGATAAATGTCCAGGTTTGTAAAACATGTCAGATAGTATAAATACTGTAAATTAAGAAAATTTGATGTATTATTGCCACTGTTAAATAATGGACAAAACTGCAGGATTAATTATTGCCATTTCAGGAAATGTTGCATGTAAATAATTATATCAAAATTCGCAAAACCATCATGTCCCAATTTTAACAATGATAAAATCATTTCAAAAACTTTTCTGAATTTACAGTATATGTTATGCAGAAATGTAATGTTGATCCTTAGTATTACATAGAAAGACATACAATCATAATTGGTTGTGAGATGTATGCCTAATCTGTCAATTTCATGTTAACTCAAAAGTTGTAGGCTTCAGAATACTTAAATATTTGGAACATAATAGGTCAAAAGTAAGAGTGGATGGTATAACAGAATTTACCTGCCTGTCTTGTATTTAAACTATTCTAAAATATATAAATGTGAATTATTTTTAGCTATTTTAAACATTCTAAATTTGTTTTTGATCAGGTTGCACCAAGTGTATACAGTACGGTTATTTTTGGGGCAGACAGGGATAAGTGGGTTGATCAACTTCTCCTACGGTTTTCAACCAAGATTATTTAAACTTCTCTGAAAGAGTTCACACATATAGAAGTTATGCACCACAAAAATGTATATAATTAAATAGAAATAGAAAAATTGTCTGTTTCTGAAACAAACATCCTTTTGTTATTTCACTGTATATGTATTTGTTTTGAATGAATTTTACAGCCACCAGGTGTTCAGATCTACACACTTGTGACGAGTGCCAAGCTAATCCTAAGTGTGGATGGTGTAATGATAAAACTAATACTGGTCTAGGGAAATGTATGGAAGGAGGTCTTCAGGGTCCTGTAAATAACCAATCACAGATAGATCTAGGGTCATGTGACAAAAATAGATGGTTCTTTATTGGGTGTCCTGGTAAGTTTTGTTGAGTTTAAACCATATTTATTATTGAAAAAGAGATAATAACAATAGAATAGTACAATTATATATAGATGTCAAATATGGGATTCCAAAAGATGTTTTGAAAAATTTATAAATCTGTCACTCGAAAACAAGATACACATATATATAGCAAACAACATGATGGTTCAAAAGTATTTGAAATTAAACCTTATATATAATAAATTTCAATAAATATTTAAAAAAACAATGAACGAAACAGGTGCTGGGATTTTGTTGAATAGGCTTGAACAAAATTTGTTTTCAATGACATGATATAAACTTAAAATAAGAAACAAATTTAATAGACTCAAGTACACTACTTAGATATCATACAGATGTTATCAAAGTAAATATGCTGCAGTGAACTTTTTGTGTTGCAGATGGTATAGCAGTAGCAAACATAATATGAAAATGATCAGGTCTAAAAATTTATTGAAAACTAAACTGATTTTCAGTTGCTGGTAACTTATTAAGTCCAAAGAACAGTGAATATAAAGATGTGAATGTTTAATTTTACAGAGTGTCAGTGTAATGGTCACAGTATCTGTTCAAATACAACGGGTAAAACAGAACTTTGTGTGGAATGTAAAAACATGACTGAAGGTAAGACTTGGAAGGAAAACTAACATAGGTATGTGAATAGAGTGATGTAAAAAAGAATTGATCTCAGTTAAATTTGAGTATTTTTTGCCTTTATCTGTAAAGTACTATATAAAGCCTTTCAGTAATTAGTTTTAAAATGAGGAAAGTAATGTTGCTAAGAACATCTTATCTAACATAACTGTTTTTTTTAATATTAATGTATAAGCTTGTATTTTTTTAAAGAAAGGAAAATATAGAGACCATAACATGAGATAAAAGAAGCACTTTAGTGGTTTACTGTGTATCCTTTTGTTTGTAGGTGACCATTGTGAACACTGTAAAGAAGGCTATCATGGGAAACCTGTCAATGGAGGCATATGTAAACGTAGGTATTCTATACTTTATAAACATCTGTAGAAATATAGTTAAGAATATTATGTGAATCCTGTCAATGGAGGCATTTGTAAACGTAGGTATTCTATTCTTTTTGAAAACATAGGAATATGAAAAAGAAGATGTGGTATGATTGCCAATGAGACAACTCTTCACAAGAGACCAAATGACACAGAATTTAACAACTATAGGTCACCGTACGTCCTTCAACAATGGCAAAGCCCATAATGCATAGTCAGCTATAAAAGGCCCCGAAATGACAAATGTAAAACAATTCAAACGAGAAAACTAACGGCCTAATTTATGTAAAAAAAAATGAACGAAAAACAAATATGTAACACAGCAGCAAATGACAACCACTGAATTACAGGCTCCTGACTTGGGACAGGCACATACATACAGAATGTTGGGGGGTTAAACATGTTAGCGGGATCCCAACCCTCCCCCTAACCTGGGACAATGGTGTAACAGAACAACATAAGAACGAACTATAAAAATCAGTTGAAAAAAGGCTGGCATGTCAGTAACTGCTAGTAGTATGTTGTTATTTATGTATTATTGTCATTTTGTTTATTTTCTTTTGTTTCCTATTCTGACATCGGACTCGGACTTCTCTTATACTGAGTTTTACTGTGCGTACTGTTGTGCATTTGTTTTTTCTACATTGGCTAGAGGAATAGAGGGAGGGATGAGATCTCAAAAACATGTTTAACCCCGCCGCATTTTTGCGCCTATCCCAAGTCAGGAGCCTCTGGCCTTTGTTAGTCTTGTATCATTTTTAATATAGTTTCCTGTGTATAATTTGGAGTTTAATATGACGTCCATTATCACTGAACTAGTATACTTATTTGTTTAGGGGCCAGCTGAAGGACGCCTCCTGGGGGGGGAGTTTCTCGCTGCATTGAAGACCCATTGGTGGCCTTCAGCTGTTGTCTGCTCTATGGTCGGGTTGTTGTCTCTTTGACACATTCCCCATTTCCATTCTCAATTTTATTAACTCATCAGGTGGAAAGTAACGTTATGATTTTTAAAGATACTGACAGAAAATATGTTATTACTACCAAACACAGATCAAGTTCTAATTTGGGTTGCGTTACTTTCATTGTTCTAGAGTTATGTCCCTTTATAAACGTAAAAATTGCTGAATTTGCCGTATATATTTTCAAGTGGGGCATCTGAGTCTGATGGACACATTCTTCATTTATTTAAAGTTTTTTGGGTACTTTATCTTAATTTGATTCAAAAAGGATTGCTTGTGACACATGTCTACCATGGAAGATTCACATCTAGATTATTGTTTAGGTTCAATTTTGCATAATAATTATCCTTATATACTTGTAGGATGTGAATGCAATGAGCAGGCAGATTCATGTGACAGAAGTACTGGAGGATGTAACTGTAGAACTCGAGGTGTGATAGGTGATAAATGTGACAAGTAAGTTTGTTACTAGAATTGGAGGTGTGAATGCAGACAAGTATGAAAAATTAGTGAATTATATTTTAGTCGTAAGACCTTCTAACTTGCGGTACCTGATTGTTTTTTCATATGAAAATAAGAAGATGTGGTATGATTTCCAATAAAACAACTGACCACCAGAGACCAAATGAGGTAGAAGTTTGCAAGTCATCATACAGCCTTCAACAATGAGCAAAACCCATTCTCCATAGCAAGCTATAAAAGGCCCAGACATTACAAATGTAAATCAATTCAAACAAGAAAAATAAAGGCCTGCATTTTAATCTAATTAATAAATGATACCCGGTTGATTTTCATTTGTACATATGAACACAGAACATTATCACAGAAGTTTCATTGAACACTTAGTACTAAGAAAGGCTGATGTGCATCTTAAATGACTCAAAACAAAGAATGTGTTATAGTTAAACTTTCGTCGACTGTGTTATGTAATTTATAATTTTGTAGGTGTGATGAATCTCATAAATATTTTGGAGATCCAAAAAAAGGAGGCACCTGTTTCTGTAAGTTTTTTTTATGTTGAAAATATGAAAAAGTTATTGCACAAGAACATTTATCAATGAATCAATACAGCATGAAAAAGTTATTATACAATAACATTAATCAATGAATCAATACAGCATGGAAAAGTTATTGTACAATTACATTAATCAATGAATCAATACAGCATGG
The DNA here is from genome assembly GCF_021869535.1 of Mytilus californianus. Lineage (NCBI taxonomy): Eukaryota > Metazoa > Mollusca > Bivalvia > Mytilida > Mytilidae > Mytilus > Mytilus californianus. The sequence continues at coordinate 6,044,968 of NW_026262679.1, read as the reverse complement.
AAAGTTATTGTACAATTACATTAATCAATAAATCAATTCAGCATGAAAAGTTATTGTAAAGTTACATTTATCAATAAATCAATAGTATGAAAAGTTATTGTACAATTACATTTATCAATGAATCATGAAAAAGTTATTGTACAATTACATTAATCAATGAATCAATACAGCATGAAAAGTTATTGTAAAGTTACATTTATCAATAAATCAATAGTATGAAAAAGTTATTGTACAATTACATTTATCAATGAATCAATACAGCATGGAAAGTTATTGTACAATTACATTAATCAATAAATCAATACAGCATGAAAAGTTATTGTAAAGTTACATTTATCAATAAATCAATACAGTATGAAAAAAGTTATTGTACAATTAAATTTATCAATAAATCAATACAGCATGGAAAAGTTATTGTACAATTACATTTATCAATGAATCAATACAGCATGGAAAAGTTATTGTACAATTACATTAATCAATGAATCAATACAGCATGGAAAGTTATTGTACAATTACATTAATCAATAAATCAATACAGCATGAAAAGTTATTGTAAAGTTACATTTATCAATAAATCAATACAGCATGGGAAGTTATTATAAAGTTACATTTATCAATGAATCAATACAGCATGGAAAGTTATTGTAAAGTTACATTTATCAATAAATCAATACAGCATGGAACAGTTATTGTACAATTACATTTATCAATGAAAATAAATCTTTGATATATCTTTGTTGATATTTTTATAAGAAAAATTATGAGACGGATAAATATATTTGTAAAGTAATATAATTATTTATCTCTTATTTTAGATCACCTGGTTACAGACTATCAGTTTACCTTTAATTTATCAAAGAAAGATGACAGATTTTACACACAGATCAATTTTATGAACATACCACAAGCAGTAAGTATTGCTGATAAAAGTAATAGAAGTTGTAATTGTTTTTATCATTTCTTGAAATTTAAAAGATGAAGTCATGGCATACCTGCCAACCTCTGAAACCTTCAAAGAGGGAGATCTCCCCCTCAGTTATGACAGCTGAGGGGGAGATTTTGCGCAAACGACATTTTTAAGTTAAATATATGACCTGTTTATTTATTCATCTACAAAACACCAATAAGAGTTAATAGATATACTTTATTTCTTCAATTCATGGTTATAATCTATACAAGGTGTGTTTTTTTTTTGCCTTTTTCAATACCTCGGAGACTCATAACATTCCATATTTTGATTTTGTTGTGAGACCCAAACTAAGCATGCTTTCAAACGTCGTACAGACCACCAGAAGAAACTGAAAAATTGATTGAACATAATGTGCAAAATGAAGATTCATTGCCAAGTATCAGTGAACTTGGTCGTAAAAATTAAAAATCTTTCATTCAGTCTGCTTGACATTTCGATTTGCAGTTATCCATTCTTCTTTTCACACTGCCGATTGGTCCAGACAAAGACCTCTATTTTGTTGGAGTTGACATAGCAGAAATGAATTTCAATTACTTATAAATTGAACATAAAAACTACTGACCAAAGTTTTCAAAAGATCGCCGATTGTTTATTTAGCCAGAGAATTACTAATGCAGGTCATTCGGGGTTAAAATATCCGAACGCGGGAGATTCTATACTCCTGCGCGGGAGTGGACCGGCAAGCGGGAGATTTCAGGAATTTCGCCGTATGAGCGGGAGTCTCCTGCTCAAAACGGGAGGGTTGGCAGTTATGAGTCATGGTAAAATATTGAAATTTTTTGGAAAACAATTTATAAATATAATTTATTGACTTTAATTATTAGAACTATTAGTAAGAGTCATTTAAAAACCCAAAATAAGTTTAAACTGTATTATATCCAAACTACTGTTCATTAATATGATTGATATGTTTCATTACAGACTAATGCAATGCTATTTTATTTGTTTACAGTCTGACAGAGATGTAGATTTTAAAGTGAACTGTTCTGGAGAATCATATCTAAATATCTCAGTAAGAACAAGTAAGTTGGACCAGACCAATTGATCATAATATGTTTTAAAATAAAAATTTAGTTGAAAGTCTTTCCTTTTTTTGTTGTAAATAAATTTTGAATTTCTGTTTCAAGGATCAGTTGTAAAATATTTGATGAAAAAAATAATCATAATATTGAAACTTTGCGGATATAACATTGGATAATTTAAATAAAAGAATCTAAACATTAAACCTGCCTCAATCCTCCGGGTGAATAATAACAGACTGTCAGATAAAAGCATCAATTACACCTTCACACAAAGCATTCAAGTAACAAATATGTCAACAAGATTATTAGTTACACAGTGTACTAGTGACTTGTACAATACATATTTATTGAAACTTGTTAATGTTAAGTAATGCAGTTCTTCAGTTTTATATCAAAATACAATTTGTTTAATTTTTAGGAAATAATAGAGTTGAGAAGTTATATGAAGCTTATCCTTGTACATATTTCCGTACCAAATTTGAACATGGTGACTTTTCATTTGGAGAGAAAGAAAATACAACATTCCTTGTTTATGTATACGGATTTCATACTCCATTTTGGCTTCAGGTAAGTTCTAAAATCTCAAAAAGATGTTAAATTCTAATATGAAGTGCTCTTGGCTTCAGGTAGGTTCTAAAATCTCAAATAGATGTTAACTTCTAATATGAAGTGCTCTTGGCTTCAGGTAGGTTCTTAAATATCAAATAGATGTTAAATTCTAATATGTAGTGCTCTTGGCTCCAGGTAGGTTCTAAAATCTCAAATAGATGTTAAATTCTAATATGAAGTGCTCTTGGCTCCAGGTAGGTTCTAAAATCTCAAATAGATGTTAAATTCTAATATGAAGTGCTCTTGGCTCCAGGTAAGTTCTAAAATCTCAAAAAGATGTTAAATTCTAATATGAAGTGCTCTTGGCTTCAGGTAGGTTCTAAAATCTCAAATAGATGTTAACTTCTAATATGAAGTGCTCTTGGCTTCAGGTAGGTGCTAAAATCTCAAATAGATGTTAAATTCTAATATGAAGTGCTCTTGACTCCAGGTAGGTGCTAAAATCTCAAATAGATGTTAAATTCTAATATGAAGTGCTCTTGGCTTTAGGTAGGTTCTAAAATCTCAAATAGATGTTAAATTCTAGTATGAAGTGCTCTTGGCTTCAGGTAAGTTCTAAAATCTCAAATAGATGTTAAATTCTAATATGAAATGCTCTTGGCTTCAGGTAAGTTCTAAAATAGATGTTAAATTCTAGTATGAAGTGCTCTTGGCTTCAGGTAAGTTCTAAAATCTCAAATAGATGTAAAATTCTAATATGAGGTGCTCTTGGCTTCAGGTAAGTTCTAAAATCTCAAATAGATGTTAAATTCTAATATGAAGTGCTCTTGGCTTCAGGTAAGTTCTAAAATCTCAAATAGATGTTAAATTCTAATATGAAGTTGTCTTGGCTCCAGGTAGGTGCTAAAATCTCAAATAGATGTGAAATTCTAATATGAAGTGCTCTTAGCTTCAGGTAAGTTCTAAAATAGATGTTAAATTCTAGTATGAAGTGCTCTTGGCTTCAGGTAAGTTCTAAAATCTCAAATAGATGTTAAATTCTAATATGAAGTGCTCTTGGCTTCAGGTAAGTTCTAAAATAGATGTTAAATTCTAGTATGAAGTGCTCTTGGCTTCAGGTAGGTTCTAAAATCTCAAATAGATGTTAAATTCTAATATGAAGTGCTCTTGGCTTCAGGTAAGTTCTAAAATAGATGTTAAATTCTAATATGAAGTGCTCTTGGCTTCAGGTAAGTTCTAAAATAGATGTTAAATTCTAATATAGTTTTTGTATACACTACTACTCCTGAACATGTTAAAATGAGCATAGATTAGGACATAAAGTTAGTTCTACTGTCTATTATCTGACTTGGAAATATGCTTGTGACACTAATTAAGAAGTGATAAAGATTTAATATTGGGTAGTTGTTCATCAAACAAGGGCAAAGATAATACATAACATTCTGAGATAGACCTGCGGGTCGGGTCCACAGGTCTAAAAATTCCTATGTTCCATAGGTCTAAAAATTCCCACACTTGACAGCAATTCTTTTTTACAAAGTCCATAAAACTTATTCTACTAAATTTTGACTCATCGGTAATATTTAATACTGAAAAAGTTATCAAATATATGTTGAAATTATATTTTTCTACAAGGTTTATAAAAATACTTTTCAGGTCAGTTGAACAGAGGAAATATGTTTTTATATGTGGTTGACACTTATTTTTGTCTAAAACATGAAATATGAATAAAAATATGTGATCCCAAATGAGACAAGAACATAACATCATGTACAAGCTATCCTTAGGGAAAGTTAATCATCCATACTATCTCAAGCTTTAACACTGTTTTACTTAATTTTGAAGTAATATTAATTCCAATATTTGTAAGTTCTTCCTTGAATTTTTTACTGACTTAAGACGAACAGTCACTTTCTTGTATGTTGCTTGCAATTGAATATGAGCTTAAAATCACAGCTTATGAAGACAATCACCATTCTATATCTCAAGCTTTAAATCAACACTCACTAATGAAGACAAGTTGGTATCAAATTAAACATAATCCTCTGTAATTCTGCCATATAGTAAACTGGGAAGCCATCTAATCACATTCAATACAATAAAATAGAAAGATGCTTACACTTCTTACACTGTCTATGCGTTTATATTTTCAGATTTCCTTCTCACAGTTTCCCAAGATTGATTTAGTTCATTTCTTTGTAACATTCTTTAGGTGAGTTTATCATTGTTGGATAAATATACACATTGAAAAAAAGTTTTAAAAGAGAGTAGAGGACGACTTACAAAATTTGGTGAATAACTCAATTGTTTCACAAGAAAAAAAAGAATAGAATATGATGACGGTGTATTTTATGTAGGATATCTTTTGATTTTGCAGATATGCTCAATATGAAGTAAAAAATAACGTCTTATATGCTTGGTATGTCTGATACACTTTTCTGGATAAGTCTTCATCAGGAACACTTGGTATGTCTGATTCACTTTTCTGGATAAGTCTTCATCAGGAACACTTGGTATGTCTGATACACTTTTCTGGATAAGTCTTCATCAGGAACACTTGGTATGTCTGATACACTTTTCTGGATATGTCTTCATCAGGAACATTTGGTATGTCTGATACACTTTTCTGGATAAGTCTTCATCAGGAACACTTGGTATGTCTGATACACTTTTCTGGATAAGTCTTCATCAGGAACACTTGGTATGTCTGATACACTTTTCTGGATAAGTCTTCATCAGGAACACTCAAAACCAAAAAATTGAAAGTCCAGGATACATAAATACTTGAGGAGCTTTGTGACAAACTGGACCTTGAAGAATAGCCAATCACCTAAGGCCTAAAGAAGTTGGAACCTTTATTTCTTAATACTTTCTAATTTTATTAACAAATAAGGACAAATTAAAAGGAAGACTAATAAACTTCAAATAGGGGATAGGAACATTATCACAAAGTCTTCTTCTATTTGAAATTTTGTTGTCTATGAATTAACACAAAAGAAAAATCTGCAATAAAAGGTTTCATTCAATACTTACATGGCATGATAATTGTTGAAATTGTACAACTTTCATTTGAATAAGGAATGAATTTAAATTTGTATTTTCTTCCTATAGGTTTATATTTTATAAGAAGTAAAAATCACTTAAAATCATTTCTGAAATGTTAATTTGCCTTTACGGATACGTTATTATGAAGATTAATATATGGATAGATCTTATACTGATTTTTTATCTATATTTTTCAGCTGTTTTCTATCATTACTTATCATAGCAGCAGTATTATATAAAATCAAACATAAATATGATTTATACAGAAGGAGACAGGTAGGTTGTATAAATTATAAGAAATGATATGAATCAATTGTTGCTTTATTCATGGTTTACTACTCAAAGTCTTGTGTATTGAATACTAGGAGGCTGGAGCATTGAAACATCATCTTTTACAATTACCATTTCAGATTATTTTATGACTTTATCAATACAAAAAAAAAAAAGGTTGATGATTGCCTATGAGACAACTCTTCACCAAATTACATAAAAGTTTATCAACTAAAGGTCACTGTATGACCTTCAACAATGAGCAAAACCCATACCCCATAGCAAGATATAAATGACCCCCAATGACAAAGGTAAAACAATCAAAAAGTGAAAGTAACGGCCTGATTTTTGTCGAGCCTGCGACTTTTGTCGCAGAAAGCTCGACATAGGGATAGCGATCCGGCGGCGGCGTTAGCTAACTTCTTAAAAGCTTTATATTTTAGAAGATGGAAGACCTGGATGCTTCATACTTTCTATATGGATGCCTCATGTTACGAAGTTTCCGTCAGTCACATGTCCAATGTCCTTGACCTCATTTTCATGGTTCAGTGACTACTTGAAAAAAAAGTTCAGATTTTTTGTAATGTTAAATTCTCTCTTATTATAAGTAATAGGATAACTATATTTGGTATGTGCGTACCTTGCAAGGTCCTCATGCCCGTCAGACAGTTTTCACTTGACCTCGACCTCATTTCATGGATCAGTGAACAAGGTTAAGTTTTGGTGGTCAAGTCCATATCTCAGATACTATAAGCAATAGGTCTAGTATATTCGGTGTATGGAAGGACTGTAAGGTGTACATGTCCAACTGGCAGGTGTCATCTGACCTTGACCTCATTTTCATGGTTCAGTGGTTATAGTTAAGTTTTTGTGTTTTGGTCTGTTTTTCTTATACTGTATGCAATAGGTCTTCTATATTTGGTGTATGGAATGATTGTAAGGTGTACATGTCTAGCTGGCAGGTGTCATCTGACCTTGACCTCATTTTCATGGTTCAGTGGTTATAGTTAAGTTTTTGTGTTTTGGTCTGTTTTTCTTATACTGTATGCAATAGGTCTTCTATATTTGGTGTATGGAATGATTGTAAGGTGTACATGTCTAGCTGGCAGGTGTCATCTGACCTTGACCTCATTTTCATGGTTCAGTGGTCAAAGTTAAGTTTTTGAGTTTTTGTCTTTTTTTCTAATACTATATGCAATAGTTCAACTATATTTGGTGTATGGAATGATTGTAAGGTGTACATGTCTAGCTGGCAGGTGTCATCTGACCTTGACCTCATTTTCATGGTTCAGTGGTCAAAGTTAAGTTTTTGAGTTTTTGTCTTTTTTTCTAATACTATATGCAATAGTTCAACTATATTTGGTGTATGGAAATATTTTATGATCTATATGTCAGTCACGCAGGTTTTATTTGACCTTGACCTCATTTTCAAGGTTCATTGCTCAGTGTTAAGTTTTTGTGTTTTTGTCTGTTTTTCTTAAACTATAAGCAATAGGTCAACTATATTTGTTGTATGGAAGAATTGTTAGCTGTACATGCCTGCCTAGCATGGTTCATCTGACCTTGACCTTATTTTCATGGTTCATTGGTCAATGTTTAGTTTACTTGGTTAATGTTAAGTTTATGTGACAGTTGTAATAAAGCTTTATATTTAGGACTATCAACATAATATCAATGATTAGTAAAGAAGGCGAGACATTTCAGCGTGTGCACTCTTGTTTTACACCACTATAAACGAAAAACAAATATGTTATCAAGTTGATTTTATATTCAATATTTAACTAAGAACTCTTTATACTATGTTTTACTATGTTTATTATGTTTTCATATTTTATCTGTAATCTCACAGAAGGGTGACAACTCTGAGATGGAATCAAGAAACTTCCACGAGTTGAAAGACCATAGATAATCTGTTTATCACTATTTTCATAGGCAATGTCAATCACCTATCTGATCACTATTCTAAAGCTAGGCTCTTCAAAATGGTAATGATACATACTAGTGGCCTTTCATAGGCAATGTCAATCACCTGTCTGATCACTATTCTGAAGCTAGGCTCTTCAAAATGGTAATGATACACACTAGTGGCCTTTCATTATGACCTTGGATCATTTAATCTTTATCTAGGACCTTTTCTTTATAGCATAACTATCTACCCTAAAATGGTGATCATGTTAGAATTTCCCCTCGAGTGGGGTCATCTGTTGGCTGTGCAAAACTGTTACATGTTTAAGAACTGTAGTTTTTTATACATTGAGATATAATTTAATAGAAAAATAACTACATTAATTTTGATAAAAATTAAAAAGATTTTTTTTTTTATAGAGAATGATGGTTGAGATGGAAGAAATGGCAAGTCGACCTTTTGCTTCTGTTACCGTAGAAATTGATAGAAAATTAGATCTGGCAGAGAAGAAAGAAACAAATTCTGTAGATTTAAGAAAGCGGAAAAAGGTAAATAAAAATGAACTTAGTTTGACATCTATTGGACAAGTTTCTTCATGTTATACCCTGACTACGGTAGCAGGGGAGCATTATATTTTCCAGTCTGTGCATCCATTTTCCCAGCTGTAAATCTTTCTGCTTGACTGTTCCTGTATTGGGTTCAAGTTTTGGTTTATGGTAGTTGTTTCTTGCAATATTTAAAAACTTTATACAATTGATCATTTAATAAATCCTTCTAGATTAAACAACAGTTTTGAAATTATATATGAAAGAAGCCATTTTTTTTCTGTAGGCACAGTAAAAAGTCAAGCATTTTATATTTAAATGTAATAATGGTGGTGGCATTTAGAAAAAAAAAAACTAAATATTTATTCAATAGAAGTTTTAAGTTTTTGTCACGCCTGCGAGACATAGGGATTGCTTTTCCGGCTACGGCTCCTGCGTCAACAATTGTTAAGTTTTCTGCTTAAGTCAGTTTGATAGGATCTACTTATGATAGATCAATGATATTTTGTATGAAGTCGCATTATTATTAGTACATATCAGTTTGATGACTATTTTGAGGCCCTGCCCCCTAGGACATGGTCCAGTGACTTTGAATTAATTAGCAATTTTCAATGTTAAGTTTTTATATTGGTAGGAACTACTTACAGTAAACAACGATATTTTCTATAAAGTTACATTACTGTCTGTACATTTCAGTCTGTTGACCATTTTCAGGTCCTGTCCACTAGATAATGGTCCAATGACTGAATCAATAAGCAATGTTGCTGTCCATCAGATTGTCTTTTCTGAATTTTATGCCGATAGGCAAGACATATCTCTGTGTCAACAGTTTATTTCCATATTTTCTGTCTCACCTGCGAGGAAATCCAATGCAAAACATAGGCATTCTTATCCAGTGGTGGTATTGTTAACCCTTTGTATAAAGCTTCATATTTTAGATGGTAGAAGAGTTTAAAGATATATAGATGCCTTGTGGTCTTAGGGTAATGTCGGGCATAAGTCTATTGTCCCTTACCTCATTTTCATGGTTCAATGACCACTTAAAAAAACTGAGTAGTAATAAGATGACTATATCTAGTACTTAAAAAGATTGTTAGGTATACATGTTTTTCAGGTACAATAAGTAATAAGTCAAATATATTGGGTGTATGGAATGATGGTAAGGTGTACATGTCTGTCTGACACCTGACCTTGACTATTTTCATGGATCATTAATAATGTTTACTGCTATACCTGTATTAAGAACATTATCATAAAGACTTTCAAAATAAAATTCTGTTATAATCAGTTGAACAGGTGAGACATTTCAGTAAACACTCTTTCAAACAACGTAAATCATAAATATTGAAGTAAATGATGATATTGCTTAGACTAGCTATACATTGTGTTTTTATACGGCCGCAAAAATTTTTGGGGATCGTATGATGGTATGATGTCGTCGTCTGCGTCGTCTTCCGAAGACACATTGGTTTCCGGACAATAACCTTTAGTTTAAGTGAATGGATCTCTATGAAATGTTGTAAGAAGGTTCAATACCACAAAAGGAAGGTTGGGATTGATTTTGGGGATGATGGTCCCAACCGTTTAGGAATAAGGGGCCCAAAACAAGCATTTTTCTAGTTTCAGGATAATAACTTGTGTATAAGTATTTCGATTGCTCTGTAAATGTACCACAATGTTTACTACCACAAGTAGAAGGTTGGGATTCATTTTAGGGGTTATGGGGGCCAACAGTTTAGGAATTAAGGGCCAAAAAGGGGCCAAAAACAAGCAGTTTTCTAGTTTCCAGACAATAACTTGTGTGTAAGTGTATGGATCTCTCTGACATTGTACCACAAGGTTCCATATAACAAAGGGAAGGATGGAATTGAGTTTGGGGTTAATTGTCCCAAACATGTAGGAATTAGGGGCCAAAAAAGGGCCAAAAACAAGCATTTTTCTAGTTTCCAGACAATAACATGTGTGTAAGTGTATGGATCTCTCTGAAATTGTACTATGTACAAGGTTCCATACTACAAAGGAAAGGCTGGGATTGAGTTTTGGGGTTATTGCTCCAAGGGGGGGTTCAAAAAGATGGGAGGGGGTTCCCAATTTTTTTAAAGGGATTCATATTTTTTTTTCAAAATTTTTAAAATTTCGAATTTTGAAAAGTTTAAAGAAGAAATCTTCAATTGCACAGTATTGCGCAATGGATGTATAAGATCTTTGACCACATTTATTTTGTGTCAGAAACCTATATTATGTCAAAAATTTGATCACAATCCAAATTCAGACAGTATCAAGCTTGAATATTGTGTCCAAATTTGCCACAACTGTTCAGGGTTCGACCTCTGTGGTCGTATCAGGCTGCGCTCAGCGAATCATTTTATTAAGGTTGTTATTTTGTTCTTCATGTAGTATAGAAGTCTCTGAAGTACAGAATTTAAAACACTAAACTTGTAATTCTTTTGTAGGGAGGAACAAAACCAGTTGCTATACAACCTTTGAGTGGACATAAAGCAGCAATTTTATCGTTAATAGTATTATTACCCACTGGGGACGAAGACCTCACACCTAGTGGTAGTTCTGGTGTGGCAATAGCCAGTTCTTTAATAACTATGGGTAAGACAAGATACATATAGATTCTTACATGGTAACGGTGGATTATCAGATTTATCGGATAGAGATAGTTAAATTATTTAATTTTAAAGTCCCATCCTTGGCGAGGACTTTTAAAATTGATAATTTAACTATCAAGATTGGATAAATCCGATAATCCATGAGTAACTGTATAAGAATCTGTTTCTCTAATGATTATCAATAAATTTTCATTTTTTATGAACGAAAATCCACTTCCAGTACCTTCCACATTCCACAAAGTTTGTCAATTTCTCTAACACCTATTAGCACATTTCAATTCATCCAAGGAGCTGATAAAGGTTATATATGACCCTTAAACTCAGCCAATCATCTTCTGAGATCATCTGCAACCACATGTGATTAAATTTTTTTATACAATGGGTCAAGAAAGGGTTAAATTGCCAAAGAATTAGAGAATGTGATATAGCCTGTTTTTAATTAACTATGTGGATTTTGTTGATTAATTACAATAGCTTCTGCTTTAATAGCTGAGTAGCGATTGTTTCAGAGTCATAGTTCATATCAAATTTTAATTTTCAGTATTCTTTTTCAAGACTTTGGATTATTTCTTGTACAGGATTTTCATTGATATATATTCGCTTAATTCTGACTTTACAGTATTGAATTTTCTACTTTACAAGACATATTATAATTCTTTTAAGCAGATTATAATTAATTGGATTTCTTTTTCTGTACAGGTCACCACAGAAAACAGAGTTTGGAGCACACAAAAGGAGAGAAAACCAAATATAAAAAGCCGTTTAGTTCTTCACATACAGACCCTGTATAGTACACATATCATGGTGCATTTCTTATGTATTGTTTTTGTTATGTCTCCATTCCATTTATTGTCATTTGTCATAGTGTATTTAGATAAGTATGTAGTATAGTAGAGTTCATTACAAATATTTTTGTTGAGGAAAAAATCGATTGACCTATTATGGTCATGGAAAGTTTTAATTAATGGTGCTAATTTGCATATCATATTAAAATATTTACTATGTATGAAATGCTATATAGATAAAACAAAAGCAGTCACATTACAATTTTCTCAATATATCAGGTGGCTTTTTTATATAGTTGATCTGTCTCAGGGAGAATAAACCTTTGACATAAAGACTATGTCTATAGATCTACCTACAAAACTGCAGTAGATTGTTTATTGAGATATTTTAAAATGCTTTAAGGATATAAATGAGCTTATTAATATTTAAATGTATTATAATTCTACCATCTGATTCAAATCCTGTGTCCACACTTAGTATTCAAGAATCTGACATCTCTCCATTCTACTTTCTGATTTAAAGACCTATCAGGATTTTCTGGTTTTGTCGTAATGATACACACCTTCAAAAATTTGAAGACTGAAATTTCATTGGTTGATAAAATAATAACCAGAACAAAAAGTAGAATGCTGTATTTTAGTCAGATTGACCAGAGATACATATACAATGAATTCCAATATTCTTCACCACTATTATTTTATAGACCATGCTTCAAAGATTATTAAATGTTTAATATAAAATCCATAAAAATATTAATCTTTTATAAACTGAGAATTTGAACAATAGTAATATCATCAGTATCAGTATTTATCTTTTTTTATTAGGAAATATTTATTTTTGTCATATTGTTACAGCTTTTCTATAAAAGCATGCAAAGCAAACCTTTGATCAACTTGCTTGCTATGTTTGTTTGGATGTTTGTAAACAACAGGTAGGTAGTCTATTTCAGTCTGTTTACTATATACTGGAATTTGATTGGACAATAAACATTAACTTCATTTAAATGTTAAGTATCACATTGTATGTCAATTTTTATTGTCCAATCAAATACCAGTATATATTAAACAGACTGAAACTCTGCCTACCCTTTTGTTTACAAACATTCAAGCAAACATAGCAAGCAAGTCGATCAAAGGTTTGCTTTGCATGCTTTTATAGAAAAGCTGTAAAGTTGATATTTTGGCATTTTTAATTCAACAGTATTGTCAATAATTATTGTTAAACATTCTAATTAATTGACATTAATTTTTTGTTAAAAAAATAACCTTGTAGATAATAAGTTATTATAGTTGCAGCTTCAGATAGTACATATACCAAAATTGACACATTGGCAGATTTTTACTTATATTTATACATGAACATCTGTTGTGCTTTCAATATCTGTGATATTAAGATATCTTTCTTTGCAAAGATAATTTGTAAATATATTTGTATATATAGTTTTCTCTGTGTTTAATATTTGTATCCTCTTTTTGTGTATTGGGTTATTTTGCACTTGTATGATCTTTGTCAGTAATCTTACATACTGCTTATAGTATTTGAGATACAGACTTTACCACAAAAAGTCAACCTTGTTTACTTATCCATGAAATGAGGTTGAGGTAAGGTGAATCTTTAGAAATTTACATTTAATTTTAAGAGAAGTTTTCAATATCATGCTACACAGAACTTATTTTATTATGGTAAATAACAATAAACCAAATGTAGATGAAAAGTGATTTTTAAGTGGAACTTACCTTTTTCAATAACTCATATTCTAAGAAAGTTTTTTTAAAGACCATTTTCATTTTCATCTTTTTCATATACAAATTTTGTATTTTGATTTTGATATGCTGAAGATCAATATGAAATGCAAAGAAAAAATTGTAAAAAGACCTATCCTTTAATTTAAAATTTATTACATCGAAGATCATTCTAATAATAATGAAATATATGTTTGCATAATTTTGAGTAGTAACAGTACCCATATAATTCACCATCTCTGATATAAGGAGATAAGGTTCATAGTTCAACCATTATTCATATAAACATTATTCATATAAAATCAATTATAAATAAATAGCACTGAAATTAATTAGCAGCAAAAGTCAATCAAAACATTAACTGATATTTTTAATATAAATATTATAGCATGTATAATTTCTGTAATTAGGATCATATAATGTGACATATTTACTGATCATTTATTTATTGATTTATTTTATATTTGGTAAAATGTAGAAACTTGTTATTTTTAACTCGGTTTTTAATGTTGAATGGTAACTAAGAAACAAGCCCAAAATCCATGGTATACACTAGCCAACAAAGCTTAAAATAGTAGCTCATACATATACATTATACTCTGTTGCCGTGTTAAGTATTGTGTTAAATGAATAGGTATTTAAACAGTTTATAAACTACATCAGATCCAAGTTGAACAAAATAAGATTCTGTCTGTCAGTACAAAACAATGTCGTTATATTTTAATGTTATTTTTGTATATACTTGTAATTTTAAGTATCCATTGTCTTTCAAAACCTTGTCAAAGGATGAGATATGATAAGGCCACTCTTTGGCTTCTTGAATAAGAAAAAATAAAAAAAAGTATTATAGATCTATGAAAAAACATTCTCAGACATTGATTGATTGGTCAATATAAGATGATGATGGATGGCTGCTTAACATCCAGCGACAAATTAAAATTATATTCAGGGCGAGAATATGATAATGTAATTTGAAAATTAACCCTGCTTTGTTCAAGACCGACATGCTGAGCCAGATTTTAAAGTAATTGGTTTGACCCAGCAGGGGTTTGAATCCACGACCTCCCACACTCGAGGCAAACACGAGACCACAGAGGTGGTAATTTGTCAATATATCAGAAGAATCTAATTATTGAATTTTGTCTTACTTATTTGCAGGCTTGAAGAATTTTACTATTTTTGCAAATTGATGCACCTAAAAATAGCTCTGATCATACCTCTTCATATACACATTGTATTCACATTTAGTTTGCTTTAACATACTAGGGGACTATTTGAGGACTTTCTGTGTCAACATCCATGCATGCCTGAAGTGTCATCACTCACTTCACACACTTTAAAAGAAAGGATCACCTTAATAATTTTGTAATAAAGTTGCAGGTCAACAGTTGGTCAACATAACCTATATTTTACTTTCATTTGATTTTAAAGACTGAATCTGAATTGTTGGTCAACTGCATTGTCAATTGTAGCATATAGATTTTAGTCAAACAAGGGTTATTGCTTCCATTAGTATTTTAAACAAACCAAAAAATAGAAATTTTGTACAATTGGTGTTTAGATATTTGATGTTTAAGAGTACCGGCACTTTTGCACAAAAATATGTGATCATTCATTACCTTTGCTACTTTTAAGGAAAAATTTCTCATAGATTGTGCAATGCATATTTTGTGTTTGTAACTATAATCAGAGTAAAGGAAAGAGTTTTCATTGTAACCAGTTAAACCATCATAATCTTGCCTTTAATTTCTTGGGTTGACAACTTCAATGCATATTCTAGTTTCTAATTATATTGAAATTAAGCTTTTTTAAATGAAACAAACACTGAGAAAAATAAAGTTTGTAAATCAGTACAGTTGAATGAGAGGAATTATTGAAATAATTATGTTTTATCTTTGTTTATAGGCTTAAATATAAACAAATAATACAAAAATATCTTTAAATTCCTTTTTAGTAATTTATTACAGAAGAACTGGTCATTTAGTGATATATTTGACAAGAATTAATCAGTTGTTCCCCTTTTTAATGATAATTTTTAAGCAAGAAATCAAAATGTACATAACCTTTTAGTAGTTAGGTGTAGTTGGTTAAAATGTTGTAAGTTTGTAGACAGTTAACTAAGTTTTTTCTCACCACATTTTTCTGACTTCCATATCTATTGTGATTTTTATGCCCCCGCCGTAGTGGAGGGGGCATTAAGTTTTACCCTTGTTCGTCCCAAAATTGGTTTTTATTCTCTAACTTTAGTTTGCCTCAACCAAATGTTATGAAGCTTATACACAATGCTCATTACCACAAAATACAGATCAAGTTTGAATTTTGGTAGCGTAACTTTTACTGTTCTAGAGTTATGCCCCTTTACAAATGGAAAAATTGCTGAATTTTTCGTTTCCGTTCTCTAACTTAAGTTTACCTCAACCAAATGTTATGAAACTTATACACAATGCTCATTACCACAAAACACCGATCAAGTTTGAATTTTGGTGGCGTCACTTTCACCATTCTAGAGTTATGCCCCTTTACAAATGGAAAAATTGCTAAATGGTTTGCTTCCGTTATTAAACTTTAGTTTGCCTCAACCAAATGTTATGAAAATTATACACAATCCTTATTACCAAAAAACACAGATCAAGTTTGAATTTTGGTGTTGACACTTTTACCGTTCTAGAGTTATGCCTTTTACAAATGGAAAAATTGCTGGATTTTTCGTTTCCGTTCTCTAACTTAAGTTTGCCTCGAGCAAATGTTATGAAACATTTACACAATGCTTATTACCACAAAACTCAGATCAAGTAAAAATTTGGGTAGTGTCACTTTTACAGTTCTTGAGTTATGTCCCTTTATAACATTATATGCAGGTGGGGATATCATCTGTGTCCCATGGACACATTCCCCATTTATTTGTAAAAGTAATACACAGCAGTTCAATTATTTCTTTTATGGAACATTTACATTCAACTTACGGTACATGAATATGTTTAGTATTTTTGCAATTTCAGGGGCCAAGACAAAAAAGTTTAAGACAATATATCTATATTTATGCAATATTTATTTGTCATTAGTTTTTGGATATGATAAATGCTTACTTCAATTTTAAACAAAGTTCTGGCAGCAAAAAAAAATATATGGAAAAACATGAATTTATCAAATTATCCACTATTATTAAATATTAAGATGTAGTTAGCATGTCTTAAATGTGACCACAGTAATGACTTTCTCTGTGATATTTCTATTCATCTTCTTTTTTATTAGAATAATCAGTCATTGATTTGGCTTTATGATATTGTTTAAATTTATTTATTCTAAGAATGGTTTCACAAAATGTATTAATTATGTAATGTAAAAGCATAGCGTTTGGTACACTAGATACACCAGAAATGCTAGCTAGTCCCATAAGTCAGCAATTTGTCCTTCATATTTTGATTGAAAAGATCTGATGTTTACTCTATTTGTTGATAAATGAAAATGTATATAATTGTAAAAAAAAATGTGAATTTAATACATATGTATTATTTTTTTTGGAAAAACTGTAATTATGTGAACAATGAATAAACATGTGATAAAAGTATTTAATGCTGTTTTATTTGATTTCTGTGACGTATGATTTGATCAACAAATTTTAGCTCTTTTAATTGACTTTTATCCATTGTTAAGTATTTGTATTGCTTGATGTTCATACATAACAATGCTATATCTGATGATCTATCTATCAACCAGCTCTTAAAACTAAAACAAAGTGATAAAAGACAATGATATGATCATCAGTATGACAGAACTAAGACTTAACATATAACATTATAAGAACATGCATTTTAGAGTTCTTGCATCTCACATATCCAAGTGATTAAAGATACTACCAACACTAGATGGTCTGCTTCATATCGCGATATTTCCTTGATATTGATTCAGGTGGATGACTGCAAACTAGAATTGATGATAACTGTGATGATTTCAACTTTCCAACTGTCAACTTCTGATTTCTCAACAGTCACATACCCTCTGCACCATCGTATAGCGTTTACATATCTCAATAAATATATTAAGATTGTGCATGATCACAATACACAGAATTCATTGGCAGGGGTGTAGTCCTTACAAAAAAACTTCGTCTACAAGAATTATGAGGAAGAACGACTGAACTCAACACAAGTATGGTCACCATCTTGAATTGGTTGACTGATGCAATACATCTGTGTCTCAACTCACAAGCAACATGTTTTAGCTGTTTTTATTGATCTTTAGATACCAGAATAGTCTTCTGATCTGTAATTTTACTGATTGTGAAGTTTTGACTAATATAAAAATAAGGAGATGTGGTATGATTGCAAATGAGACAACTATCCACCAATGTTCAAATGAAGTGGATGTTAGCAATTATAGGCAATCATAAGTATGGATTTACATTTTGGGTGATACATTCATAGCAGGAGATGCTTACCATGTTAACGCAGCAGCCTCGCTCTGTTTGGAATTCATGCAATTCCCCCAGTTTTTGTCACAGAAAAACGAGACATAGGTGTAACTTTTCTGCTGAAGTCAGTTTGACAGGAACTACTTGTGATAGGTCAGTGATATTTTCTATAAGTTACATTATTATAAGTACATTGTTGTTTGGAATTCTTCATTTCAAGATTAAAGACATTGTCCTCAATGCCCAAGTAACCAACTGATATGGCTGCCATTGCTTAAAAATAACAAATAGGGGGAACACTTAAAATGGTCTTAATAACTAAGCTTAAGTAGCAGTGTATACTGAGGCCAGAATGATGAAAATAAACATGAAGACCATAAAATACACCCCCCAAAAAATGACTACAAATACACAAAAAATTTACTAAAAAAGAAATCACACCAAACCAGATTAGAGTTTGTTAACAATATGAATGTCTAGGTTAGGGTTTGATTTAGGGCAATGATTATCATAAATGGTTGGTAATTAGGGTAAAACATCACACAAATAGATCCCTAAATATTTCCAATTAATGACATACAACACAATCAGATGAACATGAATTACAGTTAGTTTAGATTGAAGTTTATAAAATACTTTCTCATAATACTGTACACAAAAAAAAGTGAAAAAAAAGATGTTATGTATAAAGGCTAGTGTTATAGGTAGGGATATAAAGATGAGAAGATTCCAAACTTGAATATACACATGTATGTTGTTTTGTGTTTGTTTCTTAGGTGTTGGTGATTGGTGTGATCTGTTGTACTGTTCAATATTTTTTGCAATATATGTTATTCTTCTTATTTACTTTCACAGAGCATGAAAAAGCAATAATGGTTTTAGTGTTTAAGAAGGGGGGGAAGATACCAATAGGGCAATTTAAAAAACCATAAGTCAAACAGACAACAGACAAACAGACAACAGACAACAGACAAACAGACAACAGACAACAGACAACAGACAACAGACAAACAGACAACAGACAAACAGACAACAGACAACAGACAACAGACAACACCATGGCCAAAACATAAACAGAAAAGCAACCGTCTGCAGAACACTACACAGAAAACTAAAGATTGAGAAACACAAACCCCATCAAATATAGATAAGGGTATGATTTTTATAGTTTAAGGGTTAATATTGTGAATGGTAAGGTTTAGCTAAAGTTGAGATGAACTTCATTAAATGAAAAAAGTGGACAAATACTCAAAAATAAAAGTACATTATATCAGATTGTGAGGGGAACTTTTGGTAGTGAGATGGTAACTGTTACGGTTACATTGAGAAGGACATTATATCAGATTGTGAGGGGAACTTTTGGTAGTGAGATGGTAACTGTTAGGGTTACATTGAGAAGGACATTATATCAGATTGTGAGGGGAACTTTTGGTAGTGAGATGGTAACTGTTATGGTTACATTGAGAAGGACATTATATCAGATTGTGAGGGGAACTTTTGGTAGTGAGATGGTAACTGTTACGGTTACATTGAGAAGGACATTATATCAGATTGTGAGGGGAACTTTTGGTAGTGAGATAGTAACTGTTAGGGTTACATTGAGAAGGACATTATATCAGATTGTGAGGGGAACTTTTGGTAGTGAGATAGTAACTGTTAGGGTTACATTGAGAAGGACATTATATCAGATTGTGAGGGGAACTTTTGGTAGTGAGATGGTAACTGTTAGGGTTACATTGAGAAGAACATGAGTGCAATATTCACAAAATAGTATAAAATGAAATACACAAAACTAGCAACATGGTTTCTTTAAGGTTGAAATTATGGTAAGGGTAAGGGTTTGTGTTTAATATATAGGGTTTAGGGTTAGGATTAAGATAAGGTAAGATTTAAGATAGGACAGACATAGGACAAACATGGAATACCAGTTCTGCCAACTTTTAATAATGCAAATGTGTGAGATTTGGCCAAAATCGTAAAGATCAAAGAGAAAAAACAATAGATCAAAGGAAAATGCCGCCAAATAAGCATGAAAATGCGTGAGTCTCACGCTAAATGCGTGAGACTTGGCAGCCCTGAAATACATATACCAAAGCTAAAATTAGAGTATGCAAAAAATACAAATTTTCCACCAATGTTTAAAATCTTAAAGTGAGAGTTGGCCATTCAGAAGTCACCTTCTATCATAAATAGCGCTGATTTTCTCCAAAAAAAAATGAAAACGACATTTTATAAATTTTATGCGTCTGAAGTGCATTTCTGGATTTATCTTCATCAGGAACACCCAAAGTCGAATATTTGAAAGCCAAGTATGTATAAGAACATAAACAACCGAAGAGCTATAAGACAAAAAATTACTGAAAAATAATAGCCAAACCCATCTAAGTTCAATATTGCCTGAGGAAGCTGAAAACTTTAATTAAAGCATACTTATGTAGCATATCTATCAGAAAATCCTGCAAATTCATGAAATTTTGGGATGATAATGGTAAAAGCTTTAAAAAAAAACACTATTTATTATTATAATTATTCATGGAGATAATTTACAAAAGAATTTTAGGTATTTAAAATTCATATCAGGGATTGTTCATATTCCTTTAGCAATAGTTTGAAAAAACGCGGGAAACAAAAATGGCGTCAAAAAGAGTTATGTACAGACCTGCACCACAAGAAAATGTTGGTCAGCGTAGAAACAGGCATGCAATCTTTAAGGGCCGATTTTTTCATTTATGTTCTTTCTTATACAGAAGAATACTTTGATTTAATTCTATAGGAAAAGATGTAGTCGTTCATTAATCCTCAGTTAAACACAAATAACTGTAAACAAAGGGGAGATAATATTTTTAAACCGTACCATTTTATGCTATATATGTATTTCGATGATTAATGTCTGTTCAGTGATGATCAATGCCAACATTTATGAAAACCTAAACAAAATATAAACGTTGAAGAGCTTACATAACAGATGATGACGAGAGTAAAACCAAACTTAGACAAGGGATCAAATCTTTATGTATGAAGGAGATATATTTTTAATTTCAAATGATTTCCTAAATTTTATGTCAGCAAATTTCAATAAAACAATATATATATATATATTTATTCAAGATAAAAAAGGCATGAATTTGACAGATACAAAATATTACAGAGACACAGATACAGCACTAGACATAGTTTATAGACACTAAAATGATATACATATTTACTAAAAATTTTAAACAGGTCAGGAATAACCACCAATTGGTGGATTATACCTCAATTGACGTATAATCCACCAATTGACATATAATGGTATAGACCAATTGACGTATAATTCTTTGTTTTTCAAAGCAAATTATTCAACCAAAATTGAGCATTGTTTTCTTAAAACCATATTATTGTATGAAAACATTTCAAACATTCCCAGTTTAGTAAAGTGACATAACATATTGCATTTAATCAATAATTGTATTTGCAGTTTCTTCTATTGTTATCTTGTCAATTCTTGATTGGCAAATTTATCACTAATCACCTGTCAATGGCCATCAATACTGTCTGCAGTCATGTGATTATGAGTACAACTCCACAGGTGAATGGAGCTCTTTGTTAATACTTGACTTTCATTATTAAAAGTCAATCATGGTCAATAGTACAGATGTTTCAACAAAAGAATTGTTGTACACATGCATTCTCAAGAGATGCAGCAGGCTTTGACAAAACTGAAACTTTCGGAGGACTCAATAATGGTCATAAAATAGGTTGTAAGTTGCAAAATGATGCTCCTATCTCACACTAGCATTTTATAACAAAAAAACTTATATTATACATCAATTGGTCTATACCAATATATGTCAATTGGTGGATTATACGTCAATTGAGGTATAATCCACCAATTGGTGGTTATTCCTGACCTGTTAAATTAAGAAATAAAAAATAAAATTTTGAAAATTTTCATGATATTTTGATAATATGATTAGACTAGATTAAAAATGAGTGAAATTTAACTTGACTAGATTTTACACTGTAGCCTAATATCTTAGGATGACCCATAAAAGTTAGTAAAACTTATTTCCAGTGGGGTCCTTTTATAACGAGACTTCCAGTTTACACCAAGGGTTGATACATAGAAAATACAAGCACAAATCATTTAGAATTTATCACAGATAAATGGTCAAAGCCCCAGTATAATTAATAAAAAACAAATTCACTATTAAAGATGGATTTAAATTTATCCATCAAAAATTTTTTCACCTGCACTTTAAAATTATATTTTTTAGAGCAACTTTTAATCATGTCTGGTAACGAATTCCAGTCTTTTATTCCATTATAAAAGAAAGTGGTTGATTCACACCCTTTAATTCCTGGTATATAAAAGTTTTTACTACTAGATCTTGTATTGAAAGATGTTTCATTTTTAACAAAATTAGTATGTAAATAATTTGGGCATACATGTATATTGTTTTATACTTGTATTTTATGCATGTAATGAAGTACTTGGCTACTGAGCTGGTTATACCTTTTAGGGCATAGGTCCCAACTGGCATATGCTTAACTTAAGTTGTAATAATGCAATATAAACAATATTCAATACACCAATCTCTAGTTGTTTTGAATGAGCTACACCGATTGACTTGAGTTCAATTGACCTAAACAATTTCATTGAACAATCCCTTCTTACTTTGACGTAATAACATGAGCATTGTGACATAGGAAATTTAATGGAAAGTGCAAGAATATAAAAATTGTCTATACCAAATAGGCACTGGATATGATTACGTTGAAAAAGTAACAATAACAAAAAATTATTGTTCCGTTTGAGACTAATTGCCAAAATGCAAGGTCGGGTTAGGAACTGATTAATTACGGACCTTTACCAGGCATATAAGGAAAATATCCAGGTCAATGAAACAGCTACACACACTGCAAGCAGTAAATACTGCATTTCAAAAGGCATAGTATATGAACACTCTTATTATCAAAAAATATGATAAACACTATCAATATTGAACTGCTTTTTAAACAATTGGGATTCATACAGATCAAAGGAAAACACATTTATTTGTAGAGCAGAAACAACTGGTTCTATTTTTTCTTGCGTTGCTGATTTTTACATTTTCTAAAAATTTTCCTTGTACAATGAGCCTTGTAAAATTTCAAACTATCTTCAAACAGGAAGGACTTCATGGCAGATGTAAAGAATGCTTACTCACTACAACTCAACTTCATCTAGCTGCAGACCAAATATTAAAATCATTTCCTTAAATAGGAGCCCAGAAAAGTTTGATGAAAATTTTCCTCCTGCACTGAGTGTTGTAAATGAAAAATGTCAAACTACTGGCAAACAGGAAGTCGATACATGGCAAATGTAAAAATTGCTTACTTACTACAGCTCAACATTATAATATCCAAATATTAAATCTTTCCCTTTTATAAAAGCTAAGAAGTCTTTGATGAAAGTTTTCTTTCGTACAGACGGACAGAAGGAGCTGAGGTGTCACTTGACCTACTTCCACCTTTGGAGAAGCAGGTAAAAAGATAAATTTTAATCAGACATTGAAACCAGGGCTTCCAAAAAATATTTGAGCCAAGCCGAACATTTTTTTCTCCTTCAGAAATTTAATCCCAAAAGAGATATCATAAGGCAATCATGATAATAATTTGGGCATGATAACAATGATTGACATATAAACGATTGTAAACTTCAGACTTTTGATATGAATTTTATGTTCTGATGTAAACTGTTACACTGACAAGGCATCATTCAAAATGTGCAATATCAAGGTACTTACATCTGCCGTAGACCAAAAAAAAATGTCTGTTTAAGGTTACATCATGAAAAAAAATAGGTTTGGTAGGTCGGTGTTTCCATTTTATTTTATTTTTTCCTTTTATTTTTTGCGACATGATTTTAAGTCATGTTGTCCGTCTTGCCGTGGTCCGAGTTGTCCATGGGCCGAGTTTACCCTTATTTTTAATGATTGGATTATTTCCCTTGGTTATTGGTTGGGGAAAAATGGCAGCGAAGTGTTTATTTTTATCACACGACTTGCAAGTTTCTTAAAACAGCTGTCATATTCACGATTGTGAACATTCAGATGTATCAGGCAATTGGTTTATTTTATTGGCAACTCTTAACTTCGCTTTTGACGGGGAATTCATTTAATTTTTATACGATCATATATTGGTATGACATTGGCGGCGTCGTCGTCGTCGTCGTCCGAAGACACATTGGTTTTCGCACTCTAACTTTAGTTTAAGTGAATGGATCTCTATGAAATTTTACCATAAGGTTCAATACCACAAAAGGAAGGTGGGGAATGATTTTGGGGGTTATGGTACCAACAGTTAAGGAATTAGGGGCCAAAAAGGGGCCAACAATAAGCATTTTTAGGCAGTTAAGCTGCCTTATGCGAGCACCCTAGATTTGTGTTCTACCCAATAAATGCTGAAATACGTGCCATTGTTATTATCTAGCTGGATATGATGTTATTTATAACTAATTGAATAGTTTTTTCATACTTTTAATTCTGGATTACAAAAATATGACCAGAAAAAACCTTAAATGATCGTCGAACCACCCAAAAGTTTTGAAGTTGCACATAGGAAGTAGAGCACATTAGGAATCCTTATGTAGTTTATTATCCCCTGTGCTTTTGGCTAAGATGTCAAAGAACAATTGTATGAAATATTTAATCGCCGAAAATCTTTAAAGACAAGTAGTTTAGATTTCCCAAATGGCAAAAGTCGTAGGAATATTGTTTGTCGTCAATACGTGTTACAACTACGTCAGTAGTCTATTAATAAGTTCCTCTGTTCATGCTGTTGGCGGCAATTTCAAATTAGAAGACGAAATTTTCGTATCTTTTCAATTTGGAGGCAGGGGTTCAAATTAGCGGTGGTCCGAGATCCGCGACCTTCCACTTTTGCAATCGGACTCTCGACTTGGTTACTAGCTACGCCCGACGGACCTTTCACTTGAAAGAAAATTAAAAATAACTTTGCAAACCTTTTTACCAAAGTCTCTAAATAAACGATCTCAAAACGTATTTTCATCTTTATTATTCATGACAGCGATGTTCATTTTGTTCAACCGCTAGCTTTATACAGATAATCGCCTACAAGTAATGTGTAAATTCGAGTAAAATCGTATCTGACTGACAAAAACAACATTGAAAAACAATGGATGCCGTGTAGACAATTACAATATCGGGTCCGATTCCGGAAGCGGATAAGGGTAATTCCGGGTTTTGGAGATCAACTACAAACAATAATTTCAGGCAGGTGACAAAATACATCTATGCATGGTAAATAAATATAAACAATAGAAATGGAAACCAAAAGATATATGTAAAAGAAAGAAAAAGCAAAACATATTTGATACAGAAACTCAAAATTACTTTTTGACAAATTTTAATGTCAAAATCCAATACAATGTGACAGCTGGGAACAGTATATCTAACAATATATATGTTCCTGGTGACAGTATTAATCTTCTTTATCAGTGATAAATGTTGATAATGCATGTAAGATGCTTTTAAAGTGTAAACATATTGCTGCAATTTTTTTTCTCAATTTTGAAGGGTCAGTTAACATAGCTGGAAGTTTCTTACTTTGTTTTCGCAAATAGTGCAACTAGATTATATGATACCTGAATGTAAGCAAATCATATGATATATAGGTGGAATCCTTTGGGTCACTCTACCCCCTCCTGTTTGATAACTTTGAAACGGATGAGATCCCCACCCCTAAACCATATATATTCATGTATGGGACTATATAACTAATCAAATGAATTATAGGGGGAAGTCCCTAGGGTTACCCCACCCCTCCTGTTTGAGAACTTGGAAACAGTTGAGATCCCCACCCCTAAACCATATATATTCATGTATGGGACAATATAACTAATCAAATGAAATACAGGGGAGTCCCTGGGGTCACCCCAACCCTCCTGTTTGGGAACTTTGAAATGTTCGAGATCCCCACCCCTAAACCAAATATATTCATGTATGGGACAATATAATAAATCAAATGAAATATAGAGGGAGTCCCTGCGGTCACCCCACCCCTCCTGTTTGAGAATTTGGAAACGGTCAAGATCCCAAGACAAGACAAGACAATTTATTTAAACTTAAGCACACGTATGGTGCTACAAGAGGATAACAATTATACATTAACAATTACATATATACTTATACATTTACAAGCAAGACACACAATAAATAAATTAGTGATATCATACAATAAAATTGAAATAAACCATAGTTGGTTGATTTGTTTGCAAAATTCTTAATTGCAACGTGGATATGAAGTTATTGTAACATGCTTTGTATTATGAAAATATTTTTTCAATATGTCTTAGAAACATGCACACTTTTGTTAGCAGTGGCACGTTACAGTGTGATAATAGACCAGTAAGTTTCAATTGGGAAGGATTTTGTGTGTAATATGTAGGTATATATCTTTCTCTTAAAGACATAATTTGTTCATTGGAGCATACAAAAAAATAATGATCCCATAAACCATACATATTCATGTATGTGACAATATAACAAATGAAATGAAATATAGGGGGAGTCCTTGGGGGTCACTCCACCCCTCCTGTTTGAGAACTTGGAAACGGTCGAGATCCACCCCTTAACCATATATATTCATGTATGGGACAATATAACAAATCATATGAAATATTGGTTGAGTGCTTGGGGCCACTCTACCCCTTCCTGTTTGAGAATTTGAAAACGGTCGAGATCCCCACCCTTAACCATATATATTCATGTATGGGACAATATAACAAATCAAATGAAATATAGGGGCAGCTCCTATGGTCACTGTAAACCATCCTGTTTGAGAACTTGGAAACGGTCGAGATCCTCACCCCGAAACCATATATACTCATGTATGGGACTATATAACAAATCAAATGAAATATAGGGGAGTCCCTGCAGTCACCCCACCCCTCCTGTTTGAGAACTTGGAAACAGTCGAGATCCCGACCTCTAAATTAAACCATATATATTCATGTATGGGACAGCAGAACTTATCAAATGAAATATAGGGAGAGTCCTAAGGTTCACCCTACCCCCTCCTGTTTGATAACTTAGAAACAGATGAGATCCCCACCCCTAAACCATATATACTCATGTATTTGGCAATATAACAAATCAAATGAACTATAGGGGAAGTCACTGGGGTCACCCCACCCCCTCCTGTTTGAAAACTTGATAACGGTCGAGATCCCCACCCCTAAACCATATATATATATTCATGTATGGGACAACATAAAAAATCAAATGAAATATAGGGTTAGTCCCTAAGGTCACCCCATCCCCTCTTGTGTGTGTTTTAAGAACTTGTAAAAGTTTGAGATACCAACTCCTAAACCATATTCATTCCTGTTCGTCATTTCAAACAGATTTGAATGACATACAAGGTCAATCTCATAGGCATCACATATGCATATCACTTTACTAGACCTAATCAATGTGTACTAGACTTTGCCCAATGTCAGGCGACCATGGGAATGAATAATTATGGCAGCTTTGTTTGGGAGACTTCGTAACAGCATTCTGTTACAATTATTTCTTGTTTATAAATTATAAAATTTTATTGATGCAAAAAATGAGTAGGTTTAAAGAATTTACCGTAATTATATTTTGAATAATTTCTGGTTCTATAAAAAATTTCATTTTAATATGGCTCATTTTAAAGAAAACATATCTTTCAAGCCCAAGAGTGTTTGACCAACTTTATTATAATCACCTGTCATTTTATTCCAAACTTAGACATCATGGACTTGGGGTGAAGGCGGGGGTCATTTATATTTACTATGGGCAGGTTAGTCAGACCTCACCTTTGATCCCCGTAGTAGTAAACATTTGTCTGATTTGTGTCTCATAACTTTTGCACTGTAGAACACAAACTCAGTTTTCTTTCCAGGGAAGCAAGTCCATGCATACTATTACAAGCTCGTACTAAGTCAACTTGAACTACTAACAGTCAACTAATACCAACGTTAACTATCAACTAGAACAACTGCAATCATTTCGAACTTGTACCACTGCAGACACATGACCATTAAAAATATACTTGATATATGCGTTGCTTTTGAAAACCTTGATAAAATATGAATTATTTGCCTTAATAATTAATTCATTAAATGAACATAAATGCACAATATATGAATGTTTAATGTTTGTTCTTTTAAATCTTAAAAAAAATGAAGCTACATAGCCACAGTTTTCATAATTATGTTTGCCTTGGTTTTTGGTTAACTGCCTACAGCGCTTACAGTGCTTTGATTGTAACTTCCAGACATAACTTGTGTGTAAGTGTATGGATCTTTCTGAAATTGTACCACAAGGTTCCATATCACAAAGAGAATGCTGGGATTGATTTTGGGGGTAACTGCCTCCAAATTTTAGGAATTAGGGGCCAAAAAGGGGCAAAAAACAAGCTTTTTTCTAGTTTTATGACAATAACTTGTGTGTAAGTGTATGGATCTTTATGAAATTGTACTACAAGGTTCCATATCACAAAGGGAATGCTGGAATTGAGTTTGGGGGTAATTGCCCAAAACATTTAGGAATAAGGGACCGAAAAGGGGCCAAAAATAAGCATTTTTCTAGTTTCCAGACAATAACTTGTGTTCAAGTGTATGGATCTCTCTGAAATTGTACTGCAAGGTACCATACCACAAAGGGAAGGCTGGGATTGATTTTTGGGGTAATTCCCTCAAAATTTTAGGAATTAGGGGCCATATAAGGGCAAAAAACAAGCATTTTTCTAGTTTCAGTACAATAACTTGTGTGTAAGTGTATGGATCTTTATGAAATTGTACTGCAAGGTTCCATATCACAAAGGGAAGGCTGGGATTGAGTTTGGGGGTGATGAATCATAAGGGGGTTCAAAAAATTTGGGTTTTTTTTTTTCCTTTTTTTTCTTTAAAATTTTCCATTTTAAATTGGTTATTTCTGATTTATATATAAAAGCAAATATTAATGATATGGTTTGAATAGGTAAATTAAAAATTTTTAAGTTCTTAGACCACATTCATTCTGTGTCAGAAACCTATGCTGTGTCAAATATTTAATTACAATCCAATTTCAGTGCTGTATCAAGCTTGAATGTTGTGTCCATACTTGCCACAACTGTTCAGGGTTCGACCTCTGCGGTCGTATCAAGCTGCGCCCCAGCAGAGCATTTTATTCACTTTACGATGGGAATAGAAGGACTTCGGGTTGGCACTCAAAAGTAGGGTTGGTCAGGTAACCATAAACAAGCATATATTTTTTTTGTCCTTGTACTCTTTATTATACCCCACGCAACAAGTTGCGGAGGGTATTATGTTTTTGACCCATCCGTCCGTCTGTCTGTCCGTCAGTCTGTCAGTCCTGTTTCTTGTCATCGCAACTCCTCTGAAACCACACAACAGAATTTCATTAAACCTTTTTAGATAATAAGGACATACTATGTAGTTGTGCATATCGACAGGAAATTACGATTCAATTCTTTTTCTAGGAGTTACACCCCTTTGAACTTATTTACTTTAATGTACTACTGCAACAGTTTGTCATCGCAACTCCTCTCAAACCACACAACAGAATTTCATGAAATCTTTTCAGATAATGACATACTACGTAGATGTCCATATCGACAGGAAATTACGATTCAATTTTTTTCCCAGGAGTTACGCCCTTTTGAACTTATTTGCCCAATATACTACTGCAACCTTTTGTCATCACAACTCCTCTCAAACCACACAACAGAATTTCATGAAACCTTTTCAGATAATAAGGACATACTACGTAGATGTGCATATCGACAGGAAATTACGATTCAATTTTTTTTCCAGGAGTTACGCCCTTTTGAACTTATTTGCCCAATATACTACTGCAACCTTTTGTCATCGCAACTCCTCTCAAACCACACAACAGAATTTCATGAAACCTTTTCAGATAATAAGGACATACTACATAGATGTGCATATCGACAGGAAATTACGATTCAATTTTTTTTCCAGGAGTTACGCCCCTTTGAACTTATTTGCCCAATATACTACTGCAACCTTTTGTCATCGCAACTCCTCTCAAACCACACAACAGAATTTCATGAAACTGTGTAGATAATAAGGACATACTATGTAGATGTGCATATCGACAGGAAATTACGATTCAATGTTTTTTCCAGGAGTTACGCTCCTTTGAACTTATTTGCCCAATATACTACTGCAACCTTTTGTCATCGCAACTCCTCTCAAACCACACAACAAAATTTCATGAAGCTGTGTAGATAATAAGGACATACTATGTAGATGTGCATATTGACAGGAAATTATGATTCAATTTTTTTTCTGATACAATTTTTTTTTCTTACACTTATTTTATTTCTCCAATGACAATGTGGGGACGTGGGGTATGTGAGCGCGCTCACTAAGGTTCTTTCATTTATTCAAAGTCACACTGTCAGAAACTTTACTTTTGTTTTTAAAAAGCACATTTTCCTAATACCGAATGTTGACTTGACAACAGGGCTTCCAAAATTATTTTTAGCCAGCCGGACATTTTATATATTATCCCGATTTTAATCCCTTAAGACTAAATAAACAAAAGGCAATTACGGTATTCAGTTGCTGAGTTGGCCATCCCAATGATTGACATTAAAAAAAAAACGATATTAAACTTTCTTTGATTCAAATTCGAAGTTCTGACGTAAACTGTTAAATTGGCAGTGCATCATTCGAAGTGTGCAACATCAGCGTACTTATATCTGCCTTAGACTCTTTATTTGTGCAAAATAATGTCGTCAATACATTCGTTAAAATCTTATACCGGATGTTATCTTGACAATGGTAAAACATGGACCAGAGACGGATACGTAAATTCCGTGTACGTTTGCAAAGCATGAATGAGTGTACGTAGCTCTTTCTACGTTATTTCTTCAAGAAAATATTCGAAATAAACGTGAGATAAAGGTATTAATGACAATTTAAGCATTTTTTTAAGAAATTAGGATGCATAATTAAATTTCACACCTGCGCACATGCGCACACGTGTACTAGTTCAAACAGAGACATGTCTCTGGTTCAAACAACGTGGTTATGACGATTTTTCATTCTCACCTTTTTAATTTTTTCATCAAATCATATTTGTAAACGTATTTCTGATAATTTAAATCTTTTTGACTAAATTATTTAGATGCAAACCGCTGAAATGTAAGAAAATAACTTTGAATAGACCGATCAATGTCCGGTTCAAAATAGTTTACCTGTCACCTGAACAGGTAAATTTCAGCTGTTCGACAACTAAATAGCCTTGATTAAAATGAGAAGGTATTAAAGTAGGGGTTGTTTTGATAGTACTTAATGATCATGTCACTTTTATGACCTGAAATGTGTGGCTGTTAAAGGCAAAAGGTTGGGTCAAAATGATCGCGAATTATGTTAAAATGACCGTGTCTTAAGAAAGCCTTGAAAACTAAAAAGTGGATGACCGTTTCATGCTTTGCCCAGCCGGACTTTTACCGGACATGAATATATGACAGTTTTGGAAGCCTTGCTTGACAATGATATAACATGGACCAGAGATGGATACGTAAAATCCATATATATTTACAAAGCTTAATTGAGTTTATACTGCCTGTTTAAATATCATAAAATCATATTTTAATATTTTAATACATATTTCTGATAGGCATAATCATTTTACTTTAAATTTATTAGATCCAAACCAGTGAAATTTTAGAAAAAAACTTCAAATAGACTGGTAGATGTCCAGTTCAAAATAGTTTACCTGTCGCCTGAACAGGTAATTTTTCCAGACAAGACAATCATGTTGAAAGCTATGATTGAAACTGATAAAAAAAGATAAATTTAAAGTACAACTTACCATTGTTAAAAAATTTTCTCAATCTAAAGAAATATTGCCCAGACGAGGTTTAAATATCCAAGTCTGGACATCAAGTCTCTAGCACAAGAAAAATGATCCCAGGGAAAACTCACGGTCAACACCCAGGCTAGATATAATAACTGAAAATAAGTATAGGGAATTTGCAAAAAACCCCTAAACTTTGCAATTCGAAGTTTTTATCAGAATAAAGGAATCATTGCTTTACTGAATTAACCTTTTTTTTCAAAGTAACATATTAATTTTACAGAAAACCATTATCACAAGGACGTCTATTATCTGGAGATGCTGCTAAAACAAAGCCTGCACATCTTGTCAGTGGAGTTGAAGGTAAGTGTGGCTTTTCTTAAGGCTGGAGAGAACAGATGTTGCTAAAGCAAAGCCTGCACATCTTGTCAGTGGAGTTTAAGGTAGATGTTACTCATCTAAAGGCTGTAGAGGTCATATACCCACAATCTTGTACTCAGTGATTTTCCTATACTTTGTTAAATGATGGCAACTCAAAAAACATATTAATTACACAAATTTTACTGTATAGATATATTTTTGGCTCCAGATTAATACTCATGAGATACAAATAATAAGAGATATGTAAGTGATCTACAGTAAGTATAAAACACCATTTAAATCGTTGACCACCAACTTCTTTTACCCTTGAATAAAAAAAAGAAATCAAAAAGAAGCTAGTTTATTCCATTTTAATTAGATACATTTGC
Organism: Mytilus californianus; assembly: GCF_021869535.1. Lineage (NCBI taxonomy): Eukaryota > Metazoa > Mollusca > Bivalvia > Mytilida > Mytilidae > Mytilus > Mytilus californianus. Next base: position 6,012,508 of record NW_026262679.1, on the reverse strand, counting down.
CTATATTCTACGTAAATAAAAAATATATGAATATTTCTCTATATGATTTGAAGAAATAAACTAAGAGAGTTTTTTTTGCAATTTGTTTATTTTTGACAAAAAGATACAGTCCATGAACTTTGCACAGTTTCAATAAGGTTTTTATATGTATTTTTTTTTTTGTGAAATCCAAATATTTCGGGATAGATAAACTTTAAAAGTAATTTTATAAAATTCTATAAAAACTCTATTGATATCAAAATTTATTTTTTTGATATACAAAAAGAGAAAATTAAATCTAATCCAAATTCTGAACACTTGACATTTACAAGTTTAACTGTCGTGCTTCATTTAAATGCTAGATTGCAGTTTTGAGAGACTTTTTAAACCAAGTCTGATGTATATTTCTTTGAATTCTAAATAGAAAGCTTACAACAAGTGCTTTGAATAAAACATTTGTAAAGAAATGATTAATTGTAATAATTTACATAAATGTGTATGCTGCCTTATTTGATTAGATCTGATTAGATTAGATTGATCATGACATCAGTGATGGTTTGATTTTTCCTTGGAATCAATACTTTAACAATATGTACTCATGTATTTCATAAACAAGAAATACACATGTTAAAGTAAATTGTTTATATTTCAGAAAAAAGTTCCATCATTAAGAAACCCCAGAGTCCATACACGAGCTTTGTGTCAGAGAAGAATAATACAGCAGTAAATCCAAGAAAGTAAGTAGGACATGGCTCCTATTATATAACTTAGTCATTTGTTAGTCATACAGATACAATTATATTGTTAGATAACTTGGTCATACAGATAAAATTATCTTGTTATGATAACTTAGTCATACCAATAAAATTATCTTGTTATGATAACTTAGTCATACAGATAAAATTATCTTGTTAGGTCACTTAGTCATACAGACAAAATTGTCTTGTTATGATAACTTAGTCATACCAATAAAATTATCTTGTTAGATCACTTAGTCATACAGACAAAATGATCTTGTTATGATAACTTAGTCATACCAATAAAATTATCTTGTTATGATAACTAAGTCATACAGATAAAATTGTCTTGTTTAATCAGGCTATAAAAAAGAATATGTTTGTTTGCCCTAACCCTACCTGCCCAGAAAATAGCTGCCTACTCAAAATCTTTTATTGTCCTGATGTTAAAAAGTTTTTGTTTTTTTTAATCAGATAGGCATGAATACTAAAAAACATCTTACACTTTAATTCTCTCTGCCAAAAAAAAAGAAAATGTCTACCTACCTACCCTCTGTCTCTACCTATGGGTAGGGTTTTGGCAAACCAAAATATTTTTAAGTGTGGCCTCACTTAGTCATACTGATAGAATTATCTTGTTATTTAACTTAAATAGTGAAACAGATAAAATTATCTTGTTTGATATGACTAAGAATGTAATAGATATTATTAATGTCCATGGTTATATTTTTTAGGCTAGCACCAGGGCTTATAGAAAAGCATTCACCACACAGAAAAGACAAAGCTGATTCCCTTGATTTATCTGACAGTGAAGATGATTTACCTGATCATTACAAGGTAGAAATAAACTTAATTCATTTTCAATTGTTTGCAGTAAAAATAAAACTTTTTTCACTGTAGATGTGACACTCCTCAAAGGCCATGAAGGCACATCATTTCTCTTCTGTATTAATTTATAAGATACTTAAAAGAAATCTTTCAGAGCAATGATTGCTGTCAATTTGAAAACTTCCATGAAATTGTGTATAATTTTACCTAGTATGTTTAATAGAGCAGCTCATTATATTTTGATAATGCAAATTCAGTTTCAGCATTTTTAGAAGAATGCAGACTTTGTTGGCATAGTTCCTATGTTTCTTATGCAATTTAATACTCTTTACTGGTGAATTTTCTTGCTAATTTTGCTATTTTCGAAGATGGCATTTAACAGCAAAATTTACCATACTCAAACTTTTCATTGTACATTTAAATTGGTAAAAAGGCTGTGACATGTGACATAGAATACTGGGAAGAATAAACTGCCAAGTCTAAGGCCCAAACCACAAACAAAACCAACAATAACTTGATTTACAATATAAAGTTTTACAGTAATCTATGATTTAATCATATGTCATTTGGTGGTTACAAAATAAAACTGTATTTATGCATTTGATAAAATGAAAACTATATGTGTCAGTTAATTAATTAATTCTTAAAAAATAAATTAATATGACATTTTATTTAAAAAGAAATATAAATATTGCAGATGTTACACATATTTTTTGAGTAATTTGATACTGTCTGTTTAGTCAAAGGACACAAGAGTTCACAAACAACTACCATCAGAAGTTTTGTTGGTTGATGCCTCACGACAGACTAAAGATCCTAACCAATCAGAGGTAGATATTATGGTGGGCTTTGAAAGATCTCCTGTCAGGGTGGTGTGTCATTCTTTAGAGAAAGTGAACTCTGACCTCAGGTAAGATACAGTTTCAAGGCAGTTTTTATGCTGTCACATGATTCCCTTGATTATGTTGAAATCTGAATAAATAAGTTTGTTTTTTTTCATCGCTCTTTCATTCTTGAAATGTAAGATAAAGTCAAAATATGTTTTTGTTTGTATTTGATATATTGAAATTAATTTAATTGGATTAAACAATCCACAAGTCATATTTAAATGGATTTAAATATAAAATCAGTGCTCAGGGTAATCACAGAACCATTGTGCAGTGAAATGCAATATGTCCTTTCTTGGATAGATATTTAGATGTGATTTATTATGTTATGCATATCACATGATATTATTAACTAAATTTAAAAGACTGGTTGTAAATTTTAAAAATCACTTGGCGCCAGAATTGAGTCGTTTAATTCCATCTAGACTTGTTGTTGCTACTGAACATAATTTAAAAGGTATGTGTTGAGGGTTTCATAAATGTTTTTATGGGAATTTATTAAATTACTTCACAAACATGTCAGTTGTTGTAACTGTTATCTTATTTGTGACAGAACTACTAAACTCATTGATTTATGTCAGTATTTAATACAGTTAATTATAATTTACAGTTAAGATTATGCCACTGAACCCTATAGTGTAAAAAAAAAAGCCATATTAACAAAAAGTATGATATTTATAAGAAAATCTTGCAGATCAAATTATGTTTATGTAAAATGATAATAAGTAGTTGCCAATGAGACTATCCAAATAAGATTAAGGCCAAGTATGTATTTGGTTGTCATATAACTAAACTATATTGATAGTTTGATCTTGAATGAAAGTCCATGGCTTCTATAAGTGAAAATATGTTTTATTTCAGATCATCTAAAAGTAAATCAGTTAAAGTAGACAGTATGAACACCATTAAGATAACAAAAGAACTTCCTCAGATCAATGTTGATAACTGTAAGTATGATTAATAATGCTTAGGCGTGCTGTTTCAGATTTCGGCATAGTCAACAATTTGTTCAAGTTTGTCATGAGGTCAGTTTAAGGGGAATCACTAATGGTAAATCATTGATGTTTGGTATGTAGTTGTATAAGCATTAATACATCTAACTTCGTGGAGATTATTTGGCGTTGCCCCCTTGATGATGGTTTGTGTACCTTGAAAGTTTTGCAATGTTTACATGTTAAAGTGATGCAAATTTTTATTGCAACCTTTGCATTGTCAACATTATGTACTGTAGGACATATTTCTGTGTCAACAGTTATTTCTATAAAAGTTAAGGATAAAGTACTCATTTTAAACAGAGTAAAAGTTGATGTATCATCAAACCTTAATTGTATTCTTTATAATGATTTAAAACTTGACTGACATATATAATGACAGTTTAACTTGACGGACATATTGACAGTTGCACCAGAATTACCAAGTAGGAAAACAGGAAACCCTCAGAATAATTGTAACAGATATGAATTATTTCAGTATTTTTAAAAGGAAAAATATTTGCTTGAAAGTCAGATTTATTTTTATAAAAAAATGTATATAGTTTGCCGTTAATAATAAATGAATCCACAGTAGTGTTATAAATATTTTTTTGGTTTAATATATAAATTTCTTTTGTTTACAGTAAGTCCAAGTGAGCCATGCCGATCCGTAGATAACTTTAATCTCCTAACACAGATAGAAAAGGATATGAGAATCAATAGATTACCTCAACCTAACTTTGATGATTCTCAAGATTCTGACATGTCGGAAAAACCTGCAGCAGACGACAATCAATCCAACCATAGTGAAAGTGATGTATGTTCTGTTAAAGATTTAGTCACATCGAAAACAAAGGGCAATACCAGAAAGAAAAGGTAAAAACAAAGGGCAATACCAGAAAGAAAAGGTAAAAACAAAGGGCAATACTAGAAAGAAAAGGTAAAAACAAAAGGAAATACCAGAAAGAAAAGGTAAAAACAAAAGGAAATACCAGAAAGAAAAGGTAAAAACAAAGGGCAATACTAGAAAGAAAAGGTAAAAACAAAGGGCAATACTAGAAAGAAAAGGTAAAAACAAAAGGAAATACCAGAAAGAAAAGGTAAAAACAAAAGGAAATACCAGAAAGAAAAGGTAAAAACAAAGGGCAATACTAGAAAGAAAAGGTAAAAACAAAGGGCAATACCAGAAAGAAAAGGTAAAAACAAAGGGCAATACCAGAAAGAAAAGGTAAAAAACAAAGGGCAATACCAGAAAGAAGAGGTAAAAACAAAGTAAAAACAAAGGGCAATACCAGAAAGAAAAGGTAAAAACAAAGGGCAATACTAGAAAGAAAAGGTAAAAACAAAAGGAAATACCAGAAAGAAAAGGTAAAAACAAAAGGAAATACCAGAAAGAAAAGGTAAAAACAAAGGGCAATACTAGAAAGAAAAGGTAAAAACAAAGGGCAATACTAGAAAGAAAAGGTAAAAACAAAAGGAAATACCAGAAAGAAAAGGTAAAAACAAAAGGAAATACCAGAAAGAAAAGGTAAAAACAAAGGGCAATACTAGAAAGAAAAGGTAAAAACAAAGGGCAATACCAGAAAGAAAAGGTAAAAACAAAGGGCAATACCAGAAAGAAAAGGTAAAAAACAAAGGGCAATACCAGAAAGAAGAGGTAAAAACAAAGTAAAAACAAAGGGCAATACCAGAAAGAAAAGGTAAAAACAAAGGGCAATACCAGAAAGAAAAGGTAAAAACAAAGGGCAATACCAGAAAGAAAAGGTAAAAACAAAGGGCAATACTAGAAAGAAAAGGTAAAAACAAAAGGAAATACCAGAAAGAAAAGGTAAAAACAAAGGGCAATACTAGAAAGAAAAGGTAAAAACAAAGGGCAATACTAGAAAGAAAAGGTAAAAACAAAGGGCAATACCAGAAAGAAAAGGTAAAAAACAAAGGGCAATACCAGAAAGAAGAGGAAAAAACAAAGTAAAAACAAAGGGCAATACCAGAAAGAAAAGGTAAAAACAAAGGGCAATACCAGAAAGAAAAGGTAAAAACAAAGGGCAATACCAGAAAGAGAAGGTAAAAACAATGGGCAATACCAGAAAGAGAAGGTAAAAACAAAGGGCAATACCAGAAAGAGAAGGTAAAAACAAAGGGCAATACTAGAAAGAAAAGGTAAAAACAAAGGGCAATACTAGAAAGAGAAGGTAAAAACAAAGGGCAATACCAGAAAGAGAAGGTAAAAACAATGGGCAATACCAGAAAGAGAAGGTAAAAACAAAGGGCAATACCAGAAAGAGAAGGTAAAAACAAAGGGCAATACTAGAAAGAAAAGGTAAAAACAAAGGGCAATACCAGAAAGAAGAGGTAAAAACAAAGTAAAAACAAAGGGCAATACCAGAAAGAAAAGGTAAAAACAAAGGGCAATACCAGAAAGAAGAGGTAAAAACAAAGTAAAAACAAAGGGCAATACCAGAAAGAAAAGGTAAAAACAAAAGGAAATACCAGAAAGAAAAGGTAAAAACAAAGGACAATACTAGAAAGAAAAGGTAAAAACAAAGGGCAATACTAGAAAGAAAAGGTAAAAACAAAGGGCAATACCAGAAAGAAAAGGTAAAAACAAAGGGCAATACCAGAAAGAAGAGGTAAAAACAAAGTAAAAACAAAGGGCAATACCAGAAAGAAAAGGTAAAACCAAAGGGCAATACCAGAAAGAAAAGGTAAAAACAAAGGGCAATACTAGAAAGAAAAGGTAAAAACAAAGGGCAATACCAGAAAGAGAAGGTAAAAACAATGGGCAATACCAGAAAGAGAAGGTAAAAACAAAGGGCAATACCAGAAAGAAAAGGTAAAAACAAAGGGCAATACCAGAAAGAGAAGGTAAAAACAATGGGCAATACCAGAAGGAAAAGGTAAAAACCTCTATGACCACATTTACCTTATTTTTAAAAAAGGTTTTATATAAAAATAAGAAGATGTGATATGATTTCCAATGAGACAACTATCTACCAGAGATAAAATGAAGGGGCATTAAGCAATTATAGGCCATTGTACAGTCTTCAACAATGAGAAATACTGATGAACAGGAGTTTTACACTAGAAACCACAGTTCATGTATCATATTCAAAGGAGATTTGTAACAATTGTGTCAAATATTAATAATTGTCTAAATTTCTGAATCTTTGAATGATTTGTTCTATTTTAAGGGATTGTTTGATGTACCCTAACATCTTTTTTTTTTTAATTTAAACATTTACAAAAAAAAAAATTCTATTCCCTCCTTACCTTCATGTTTAAACCAATTTTCTGTTAGTAGCAGAATAGCTCAACAAACCTTCTTTCAGCATAGTGTGTTAAAATCCTTAAAATATGAGTAATTATTACTTATAAAAAGCTCTAATGAGTCTTTTAAAGCAGTGATTTTATTATGTTATTATACCATGATCCACTGAACGTTAAGCAACCAACAATCAATTACTTTATGAGTGAGGGCTATATTGCAATCACCTTGTATGTCTGTTCTTCCAACATATTTCTGTCACACATTTCACTCATACGTCCTGTTTTCTGATACTTTGAATTATGAGTGGAGGTGTGTTCTTGTTTCTCTAAATTTTGTTTTCTATTTTTGACAGTGCACCAGTGAAGAAAAAGTCACCATTACCAAGTAAAACTCCACAGACAGCAAAGAAAAAATCTAGTAAGATCTCTTAGATCTCAGTTATGTCTGCTCAGTTTATATAAGTTTCATTGTTAGAAGTGATATTAGAGTAAGGTCCAGAAAAAAGAGACAAAGTTGTGTTTCTTAGAGATTAATGATTGTTAAAGCAACTTAAACAAGTTTATTTATTGATTAAAACATTTGTAAGGTAAAGGTCAATGAAATAGTAACCAAGCAATGAAACCAAGAAGACATATGGAGATCAAATTAGGTCTCAAATGATAGACCAGTATCAATATCATTGGTAAAGATCTTAATCACCCTTGGTCTTTACAATTTTGTGAATGAAAGCAGAGACCATAAAAAATAACACTAAAAAATTGATAACAAAAAATGTTTGTGTCCAATATATAGCAATGATCTCATAGTTAAATTGAAGAAATAAAAGTGGATATGATGTGAATTTTAACCAGGGAAGAAAATTAGTGATGAATGTATATGTAAATATTATACTGTATTTCATTTAATAATTTTCTATTGATAGGTAGAATAGTTGCATCCAGGTACTTACAAGCTGCTGATGCTAAAGTTAAAACCTCTCTATCAGTGTTATATCCTAAGGTAAATAAAACGGATGCTAAAATTAAAACCGCTCTATCAGTGTTATATCCTAAGGTAAATAAAACTGATGCTAAAGTTAAAACCTCTCTAGTAGTATTATATCCAAAGGTAAATAAAACTGATGCTAAAGTTAAAACCTCTCTATCAGTGTTATATCCTAAGGTAAATAAAACTGATGCTAAAGTTAAAACCTCTCTAGTAGTATTATATCCTACTGAAAATAAAACTGGTGCTAAAGTTAAAACCTCTCTATCAGTATTATATCCTCTGGTAAATAAAACTGATGCTAAAGTTAAAACCTCTCTAGTACTATTATATCCTAAGGTAAATAAAACTGATGCTAAAGTTAAAACCTCTCTGTCAGTATTATATTCTAAGGTAAATAAAACTGATGCTTAAGTTAAAACCTCTTTTTCAGTATTATATCCTAAGGTAAATAAAACTGATGCTAAAGTTGAAACCTCTCTATCAGTATTATGTCCTAAGGTAAATAAAACTGATGCTAAAGTTAAAACCTCTCTATCAGTATTATATCCTAAGGTAAATAAAACGGATGCTAAAGTTAAAACCTCTCTATCTGTATTATATCCTAAGGTAAATAAAACTGATGCTAAAGTTAAAACCGCTCTATCAGTGTTATATCCTAAGGTAAATAAAACTGATGCTAAAGTTGAAACCTCTCTATCAGTGTTATATCCTAAGGTAAATAAAACTGATGCTAAAGTTGAAACCTCTCTATCAGTATTATGTCCTAAGGTAAATAAAACTGATGCTAAAGTTGAAACCTCTCTATCAGTGTTATATCCTAAGGTAAATAAAACTGATGCTAAAATTAAAACCTCTCTATCAGTGTTATATCCTAAGGTAAATAAAACTGATGCTAAAGTTAAAATCTCTCTATCAGTATTATATCCTAAGGTAAATAAAACTGATGCTAAAGTTAAAACCTCTATCAGTATTATATCCTCTGGTAAATAAAACTGATGCTAAAGTTAAAACCTCTCTATCAGTATTATATCCTCTGGTAAATAAAACGGATGCTAAAGTTAAAACCTCTCTATCAGTATTATATCCTAAGGTAAATAAAACTGATGCTAAAGTTAAAACCTCTCTATCAGTGTTATATACTAAGGTAAATAAACAGCTGCGCCATGAGCGCATGATACGCCTGTCGTCTTGTGTGTGAATTTTTATGCAATAAGCATAAATAGTTTCTGACATACGGCGTGACATGCGAAAACCCCCTTTTTTTTTCTCCAAAAAACTCAATATCTCTAAAATAAAATTTTGAATCAAAACCAAAAAGTATACAGATCTTTAGATTAATATAACTAAGAAGTGTGTAAAATTTTAAGCAATAATCATAAATCGTTTTTGAGATACGGCGCGACATGTGAAAACCCCCCTTTTAAAAAAAAAATCAATATCTCAAAAATAAAATTTTGAATCAAAACCAAAAAGTATACAGATCTTTAGATTAATATAACTAAGAAGTGTGTAAAATTTTAAGCAATAATCATAAATCGTTTTTTGAGATATGGCGCGACATGTGAAAAACCCCTCCCCCTTTTTAACAAAATACTTAATAACTCAAAAATAAAATTTTGAATCATCACCAAAAAGTATACAAATCTTAAGGTTAATATAACTAAGAAGTGTGTAAAGTTTTAAGCAATAATCATAAACTGTTTTTGAGATACGGCGCGACATGTGAAAAACCCCTCCCCCTTTTTTAACAAAATACTCGATATCTCTAAAATAAAATTTAGAATCATCACCAAAAAGTATACAGATCTTAAGATTAATATAACTAAGAAGTGTGTAAAGTTTTAAGCAATAATCATAAATTGTTTTTGAGATACAGCGCGACATGTGAAAAAAAACACACACCTGTTTTAGTTACTAAGTTCCGTAACTCAAAAAGTTTTAATCTTATTTTCACCAAAAAGTATACAGATCGTTTGACCATCATAAGAAACAACTATGTTAAGTTTCATGAAATTTGGATAAGTCATTCTCAAGTTACAGTGCGACATGTTTATGCCAGACAGACAGACGGACGACACCGGACATTTGTATACCATAATACGTCCCGTCAAAAATTGACGGGCGTATAATAAAACTATGCTAAAGTTAAAACCTCTCTATCCATATTATATCCTAAGGTGAATAAAACTGATGCTTAAGTTAAAACCTCTTTTTCAGTATTATATCCTAAGGTAAATAAAACTGATGCTAAAGTTAAAACCTCTCTATCAGTATTATATCCTAAGGTAAATAAAACTGATGCTAAAGTTAAAACCTCTCTAGTAGTATTATATCCTAAGGTAAATAAAACTGATGCTAAAGTTAAAACTCTCTATCAGTATTATATCCTAAGGTAAATAAAACTGATGCTAAAGTTAAAACTGCTCTATCAGTGTTATATCCTAAGGTAAATAAAACTGATGCTAAAGTTGAAACCTCTCTATCAGTGTTATATCCTAAGGTAAATAAAACTGATGCTAAAGTTAAAACCTCTCTATCAGTGTTATATCCTAAGGTAAATAAAACCTCTCTATAAGTATTATATCCTAAGGTAAATAAAACTGGTGCTAAGGTTAAAATCTCTCTATCAGGATATACTACTGATAGAGAGGTTTTAACTTTAGTGTTATATCCTACTGAAAATAAAACTGGTGCTAAAGTTAAAACCTCTCTATCAGTATTATATCCTCTGGTAAATAAAACTGATGCTAAAGTTAAAACCTCTCCATCAGTGTTATACCTAAGGTAAATAAAACGGATGCTAAAGTCAAAACCTCTCTATCAGTGTTATATTCTAAGGTAAATAAAACTGATGCTTAAGTTAAAACCTCTTTTTCAGAATTATATCCCAAGGTAAATAAAACGGATGCTAAAGTCAAAATCTCTCTTTCAGTGTTATATTCTAAGGTAAATAAAACGGATGCTAAAGTCAAAACCTCTCTATCAGTGTTATATTCTAAGGTAAATAAAACTGATGCTTAAGTTAAAACCTCTTTTTCAGAATTATATCCCAAGGTAAATAAAACTGATGCTAAAGTCAAAATCTCTCTTTCAGTGTTATATTCTAAGGTAAATAAAATGGATGCTAAAGTTAAAACCTCTCTATCAGTATTATATCCTAAGGTAAATAAAACGGATGCTAAAGTCAAAATCTCTCTTTCAGTGTTATATTCTAAGGTAAATAAAACGGATGCTAAAGTTAAAACCTCTCTATCAGTATTATATCCTAAGGTAAATAAAACTGATGCTAAAGTTAAAACCGCTCTATCAGTGTTATATCCTAAGGTAAATAAAACTGGTGCTAAAGTTAAAACCTCTCTATCAGTGTTGTATCCTAAGGTAAATAAAACGGATGCTAAAGTTAAAACCTCTCTATCAGTGTTATATCCTAAGGTAAATAAAACTGATGCTAAAGTTAAAATCTCTTTATCCATATTATATCCTCTGGTAAATAAAACTGATGCTAAAGTTAAAACCTCTCTATCAGTGTTATATCCTAAGGTAAATAAAACTATGCTAAAGTTAAAACCTCTCTATCCATATTATATCCTAAGGTAAATAAAACTGATGCTTAAGTTAAAACCTCTCTAGAAGTATTATATCCTAAGGTAAATAAAACTGATGCTAAAGTTAAAACCTCTCTATCAGTATTATATCCTCTGGTAAATAAAACGGATGCTAAAGTTAAAACCTCTCTATCAGTATTATATCCTAAGGTAAATAAAACTGATGCTTAAGTTAAAACCTCTTTTTCAGTATTATATCCTAAGGTAAATAAAACGGATGCTAAAGTTAAAATCTCTCTTTCCATATTATATCCTAAGGTAAATAAAACTGATGCTAAAGTTAAAACCTCTCTATCAGTGTTATATCCTAAGGTAAATAAACAGCTGCGCCATGAGCGCATGATACGCCTGTCGTCTTGTGTGTGAATTTTTATGCAATAAGCATAAATAGTTTCTGACATACGGCGTGACATGCGAAAACCCCCTTTTTTTTTTCCAAAAAACTCAATATCTCTGAAATAAAATTTTGAATCTAAACCAAAAAGTATACAGATCTTTAGATTAATATAACTAAGAAGTGTGTAAAATTTTAAGCAATAATCATATATCGTTTTTGAGATACGGCGCGACATGTGAAAACCCCCCTTTTAAAAAAAAAAAATCAATATCTCAAAAATAAAATTTTGAATCAAAACCAAAAAGTATACAGATCTTTAGATTAATATAACTAAGAAGTGTGTAAAATTTTAAGCAATAATCATAAATCGTTTTTGGAAAATGACGCTATCAGCGGCATGTTTCCGATACCATTGACCAGAACTAACGGAAGTTGATTATACCTCCGCCTACCGCACTCGGTTTCATATTTACTATTTTACATACTAACTGGAAACTGCTTGTTTTACGCTACACTCAAACAAAGTGTTGTAGTCGGACGGGATCCAGCTTACATACGTTATTTTATTTACCAAAAAGATATCTTGACCTGTCCATATGTTTTTTGTTATTAAATGGTATTTGGAGCTATCCCTTTGTTATATTTTTCATATTTATTCGAGCTTTCACTTTTATGCACATGTCTTACAATCGTAAACACTCGGTATGTATACATGATAAATAGATCCGTTTTGTTATGGTGTTGGACTTTTTACCCTCCAATGATCAGCAATCGCTAGACAAAATAGTTCTCCGAAATAATGTCAGCCTTTCATGCCATTTCAACTTTACAATCATTAAAAAAGTAATAATCGGAATCATTTTGATATCCATTGGATAGAAACTGGTCTTTATCCAGATTTACGAAGATTTTTATAATCGGACATTAGTAATACGGTTATACCCACGCGGTGCGTATGAATCTTTGTTTACAAAGTTATAGCAGCAGAGTCTGTAACTGTATCATTATTAATTAACTACACTGTTATTGTACTTAATATGATGAAAACTGCATATGCAATATAAGATGTCAACTCGGCCAATACAGATTTTTTTTCCGTATTGTCCGAGTTCTGATCCGGCCAAAACAGGATTTCGGAACGTCTCTAGTTTTTAGATCGTAAGTCACGATAAACTCAAACTGAAAGAAAAAAGTTGTTTGTACGACGCAGTTTTTATTTACTCACCATAAACAAGCTGAAACGTTCAGTATGGCATATATTTTAGGTTAAAGACGGTCCCATTCATTTGAAAAGCATTTTGAAAGTAGACGATGGAATTATTTCAGGTTTGGGGAACGAGTAAATTATCACAAAGTTCATTTCTTGACGACCTCATAATTTCATCATGTCGATGGTACAAATCGATTTTTACTGTTTACTTTCGCTTCTCATGTTTTGTAAACGGTCTTTTATTTTTAAACCCGAACCAGGCATATGCATTCTGTAATTGCGCAAATCTTCGTTCTTTGGTCAATTGGCTTATGGATAGTTGTATCAATTTCAACTCTTACATTATTTTTTTTAAAATATATTTGCATTACACATGCAATTGCAGTACCTTTCCAATTACTATTTATGTGTTGTGTCTAAATTAAAGTTGTAACACTTTATAGTGACTGGAAAGGGTAGAAAAATTTATCAGATGAGAAAAGGCTGAAAATACATGGAAACGGCACCAAATCATTAGATATTGCATCTTATAAAAAGAAACTGAGATTTGGATACTTCCACTTCAAGGTAAAAATGTTTATCTCTTGTGAAATGAAATAAAAAAATATTGTAACACTGTAGTTAATTAATAAAGATACTATTACATGTATTTCTGTATTGGCCTTATTGTTGGTCCTCGGCCAGCAGTATTGGCCTTCGGCTTCGCCTCAGACCAATACACCAAGACATGGACCAATAACAAGGACAATACAGAAATACTTACGCAATAATATTATAGAATGACAGTATGGTTCAATAGCGGGAATCAGCCCCTCAACTAATTTTTACATAAATATTAATTTCTGGCTTCATATCCTTGTTCGTCTTGTCTGGAGATCTTGTTGTAGTTCCAGTTAGGCAAGCATTATAGAGACGTATCCCGTCCATCCTCTCTTGACTTGTAATTTCTGGTGATAGATTTTGCCGCTTGACGTTGTATCCTTTCAAGCTTGTTTTTTTTTTTTGTTACCGTGTAGGGTCCCATACTATGGCTCCATATTAAATTGTAAGATCCATTCCTAAAGGTCTAGATCATTGTTCTAATCTGACACAAATTTCAATAACTGGAATGCTACCCAAGTTGAATATATGGTGACCTACTAGAACAGCATTATCACTATTGAAATTGTGTTTAATACCATGATTGTTCAATGTCATTAACTTAAATAGAGACAGACATTTGACCTGAAAGGTGGTGTGGGAGTGCAAAATCAAAAACTAACTGACTATGATATATGGTTAAAGAATGAATATCAATTACATGGGTCAACATGGTCAAGGGCAGAGTTGTTATGAAATAACAATATGGCAGAGAAGTGGTTTCAAGTTTCATATAAAGCGACCTGACTGACATGAAGTAAAAAATCAAAGGAGTATCCCTATTTGTCTAATCTTCAAGGTGAAATAAAACTAGTAAAACAATATTATACTATTGTCTAAATCTACAGAAATAATTTGCTTCAAGTAACAGAATTAACTAGGTCACTAGTAACTTATTTAATGAGTATGTGGGGTATAAGAGCTTGATAACAACAGGCTCTTCATAATCATTTGGTTTGAAAAGGATACTAGTAGTCTATATTCTTGATTTAGAAAAATGTAATTGCAAGACAAAAATCACATTACTTAGAATACTTTAGATCATTCAGGTAGTCTTTATTTATATGTACAAAAGAACAGCCAGTCATGCCAGTAGTCATTGGATATTGTAGATCATTCAAATAGTCTTGACCTATTTATTAGTACAAAAGAACAGCCAGTAGTCATTGGCTATTGTAGATCATTCGGGTAGTCTTGACCTATTTATTTATAGAAAAAAACAGCCAGTAGTCATTGGATACTGTAGATCATTCAGGTAGTCTTGACCTATACATTTGTACTAAAAAAACAGCCAGTTGTCATCTTCACATAACACGCACATATACGAATATCAATTATATGCTTACGAGACATGTTGGAATGTTAAATAATTACGGTATGTGAAAATCAAGACTTGCATAAAAAATATCACAATATTAGAGACAGTGGCGTCATTTTTCCTCAGAGCTTTCAGCTCTTTGATTTGAGATATGGCGCGACATGTGAAAAACCCCTCCCCCTTTTTAACAAAATACTTAATAACTCAAAAATAAAATTTTGAATCATCACCAAAAAGTATACAGATCTTAAGGTTAATATAACTAAGAAGTGTGTAAAGTTTTAAGCAATAATCATAAACTGTTTTTGAGATACGGCGCGACATACGAAAAACCCCTCCCCCTTTTTTAACAAAATACTCGATATCTCTAAAATAAAATTTAGAATCATCACCAAAAAGTATACAGATCTTAAGATTAATATAACTAAGAAGTGTGTAAAGTTTTAAGCAATAATCATAAATTGTTTTTGAGATACAGCGCGACATGTGAAAAAAAACACACACCTGTTTTAGTTACTAAGTTCCGTAACTCAAAAAGTTTTAATCTTATTTTCACCAAAAAGTATACAGATCGTTTGACCATCATAAGAAACAACTATGTTAAGTTTCATGAAATTTGGATAAGTCATTCTCAAGTTACAGTGCGACATGTTTATGCCAGACAGACAGACGGACGACACCGGACATTTGTATACCATAATACGTCCCGTCAAAAATTGACGGGCGTATAATAAAACTATGCTAAAGTTAAAACCTCTCTATCCATATTATATCCTAAGGTGAATAAAACTGATGCTTAAGTTAAAACCTCTTTTTCAGTATTATATCCTAAGGTAAATAAAACTGATGCTAAAGTTAAAACCTCTCTATCAGTATTATATCCTAAGGTAAATAAAACTGATGCTAAAGTTAAAACCTCTCTAGTAGTATTATATCCAAAGGTAAATAAAACTGATGCTAAAGTTAAAACCTCTCTATCAGTATTATATCCTAAGGTAAATAAAACTGATGCTAAAGTTAAAACTGCTCTATCAGTGTTATATCCTAAGGTAAATAAAACTGATGCTAAAGTTGAAACCTCTCTATCAGTGTTATATCCTAAGGTAAATAAAACTGATGCTAAAGTTAAAACCTCTCTATCCGTGTTATATCCTAAGGTAAATAAAACCTCTCTATAAGTATTATATCCTAAGGTAAATAAAACTGGTGCTAAGGTTAAAATCTCTCTATCAGGATATACTACTGATAGAGAGGTTTTAACTTTAGTGTTATATCCTACTGAAAATAAAACTGGTGCTAAAGTTAAAACCTCTCTATCAGTATTATATCCTCTGGTAAATAAAACTGATGCTAAAGTTAAAACCTCTCCATCAATGTTATACCTAAGGTAAATAAAACTATGCTAAAGTTAAAACCTCTTTATCCATATTATATTCTAAGGTAAATAAAACTGATGCTTAAGTTAAAACCTCTTTTTAAGTATTATATCCCAAGGTAAATAAAACTGATGCTAAAGTCAAAATCTCTCTTTCAGTGTTATATTCTAAGGTAAATAAAATGGATGCTAAAGTTAAAACCTCTCTATCAGTATTATATCCTAAGGTAAATAAAACTGATGCTAAAGTTAAAACCGCTCTATCAGTGTTATATCCTAAGGTAAATAAAACTGGTGCTAAAGTTAAAACCTCTCTATCAGTGTTATATCCTAAGGTAAATAAAACGGATGCTAAAGTTAAAACCTCTCTATCAGTGTTATATCCTAAGGTAAATAAAACTGATGCTAAAGTTGAAACCTCTCTATCAGTGTTATATCCTAAGGTAAATTAAACTGAGGCTAAAGTTGAAACCTCTCTATCAGTATTATATCCTAAGGTAAATAAAACTGATGCTAAAGTTAAAACCTCTCTATCAGTGTTATATCTTAAGGTAAATAAAACTGATGCTAAAGTTAAAACCTCTCTATCAGTGTTATATCCTAAGGTAAATAAAACTGATGCTAAAGTTAAAATCTCTCAATCAGTATTATATCCTCTGGTAAATAAAACTGATGCTAAAGTTAAAACCTCTCTATCAGTGTTATATCCTAAGGTAAATAAACAGCTGCGCCATGAGCGCATGATACGCCTGTCGTCTTGTGTGTGAATTTTTATGCAATAAGCATAAATAGTTTCTGACATACGGCGTGACATGCGAAAACCCCCTTTTTTTTTTCCAAAAAACTCAATATCTCTAAAATAAAATTTTGAATCAAAACCAAAAAGTATACAGATCTTTAGATTAATATAACTAAGAAGTGTGTAAAATTTTAAGCAATAATCATAAATCGTTTTTGAGATACGGCGCGACATGTGAAAACCCCCCTTTTAAAAAAAAAAAATCAATATCTCAAAAATAAAATTTTGAATCAAAACCAAAAAGTATACAGATCTTAGATTAATATAACTAAGAAGTGTGTAAAATTTTAAGCAATAATCATAAATCGTTTTTTGAGATATGGTGCGACATGTGAAAAACCCCTCCCCCTTTTTAACAAAATACTTAATAACTCAAAAATAAAATTTTGAATCATCACCAAAAAGTATACAGATCTTAAGGTTAATATAACTAAGAAGTGTGTAAAGTTTTAAGCAATAATCATAAATTGTTTTTGAGATACAGCGCGACATGTGAAAAAAAACACACACCTGTTTTAGTTACTAAGTTCCGTAACTCAAAAAGTTTTAATCTTATTTTCACCAAAAAGTATACAGATCGTTTGACCATCATAAGAAACAACTATGTTAAGTTTCATGAAATTTGGATAAGTCATTCTCAAGTTACAGTGCGACATGTTTATGCCAGACAGACAGACGGACGACACCGGACATTTGTATACCATAATACGTCCCGTCAAAAATTGACGGGCGTATAATAAAACTATGCTAAAGTTAAAACCTCTCTAACCATATTATATCCTAAGGTGAATAAAACTGATGCTTAAGTTAAAACCTCTTTTTCAGTATTATATCCTAAGGTAAATAAAACTGATGCTAAAGTTAAAACCTCTCTATCAGTATTATATCCTAAGGTAAATAAAACTGATGCTAAAGTTAAAACCTCTCTAGTAGTATTATATCCAAAGGTAAATAAAACTGATGCTAAAGTTAAAACCTCTCTATCAGTATTATATCCTAAGGTAAATAAAACTGATGCTAAAGTTAAAACTGCTCTATCAGTGTTATATCCTAAGGTAAATAAAACTGATGCTAAAGTTGAAACCTCTCTATCAGTGTTATATCCTAAGGTAAATAAAACTGATGCTAAAGTTAAAACCTCTCTATCAGTGTTATATCCTAAGGTAAATAAAACCTCTCTATAAGTATTATATCCTAAGGTAAATAAAACTGGTGCTAAGGTTAAAATCTCTCTATCAGGATATACTACTGATAGAGAGGTTTTAACTTTAGTGTTATATCCTACTGAAAATAAAACTGGTGCTAAAGTTAAAACCTCTCTATCAGTATTATATCCTCTGGTAAATAAAACTGATGCTAAAGTTAAAACCTCTCCATCAGTGTTATACCTAAGGTAAATAAAACTATGCTAAAGTTAAAACCTCTCTATCCATATTATATCCTAAGGTAAATAAAACTGATGCTTAAGTTAAAACCTCTTTTTCAGTATTATATCCCAAGGTAAATAAAACGGATGCTAAAGTCAAAATCTCTCTATCAGTGTTATATTCTAAGGTAAATAAAATGGATGCTAAAGTTAAAACCTCTCTATCAGTATTATATCCTAAGGTAAATAAAACTGATGCTAAAGTTAAAACCGCTCTATCAGTGTTATATCCTAAGGTAAATAAAACTGGTGCTAAAGTTAAAACCTCTCTATCAGTGTTATATCCTAAGGTAAATAAAACGGATGCTAAAGTTAAAACCTCTCTATCAGTGTTATATCCTAAGGTAAATAAAACTGATGCTAAAGTTGAAACCTCTCTATCAGTGTTATATCCTAAGGTAAATTAAACTGAGGCTAAAGTTGAAACCTCTCTATCAGTATTATATCCTAAGGTAAATAAAACTGATGCTAAAGTTAAAACCTCTCTATCAGTGTTATATCTTAAGGTAAATAAAACTGATGCTAAAGTTAAAACCTCTCTATCAGTGTTATATCCTAAGGTAAATAAAACTGATGCTAAAGTTAAAATCTCTCTATCAGTATTATATCCTCTGGTAAATAAAACTGATGCTAAAGTTAAAACCTCTCTATCAGTGTTATATCCTAAGGTAAATAAAACTATGCTAAAGTTAAAACCTCTCTATCCATATTATATCCTAAGGTAAATAAAACTGATTCTTAAGTTAAAACCTCTTTTTCAGTATTATATCCTAAGGTAAATAAAACGGATGCTAAAGTTAAAATATCTCTATCCATATTATATCCTAAGGTAAATAAAACTGATGCTAAAGTTAAAACCTCTCTTTTAGTATTATATCTTAAGGTAATTGAAACTGATGCTAAAGTTAAAACCTCTCTATCCATATTATATCCTAAGGTAAATAAAACTGATGCTAAAGTTAAAACCTCTCTTTTAGTATTATATCTTAAGGTAATTGAAACTGATGCTAAAGTTAAAACCTCTCTATCAGTAGTATATCCTAAGGTAAATTAAACTGATGCTAAAGTTAAAACCTCTCTATTAGTGTTATTTCCTAAGGTAAATAAAACTTCTCTATAAGTATTATATCCTTAGGTAAATAAAACTGGTGCTAAGGTTAAAATCTCTCTATCAGTGTTATATCTTGAGGTAAATAAAACAGATGCTTAGTTTAAACCTCTCTATCCATATTATATCCTAAAGTAAGTAAAACTGATGCTTAAGTTAAAACCTCTCTTTCACTATTATATCATAAGTAAATAAAACTGGTTAAAGGGCAGAGAATGAGAAATAAAGGGGTATCCCTTGATAAGACAGCAGCCCAAAAACATTACAGCATTACTACTTAATGCATTTGTTTAGCTCATCTTGAACATTTCCCCTTATGTGAGCACTCTGCATCTTATTTGATCTGTCATTGTCCTAATCTTTTTTAAAAACTTCTGAAACAACAGTCCATAGGTGGCATGGTTGCTGTAGCTATAAATATAGCTGGCATGGTTGCTGTTATTATAAATATAGGTTACTATAAATATTTGAAAACATGAACTGCCATTTCTTGTTACAATATTTTTAAATGGTAGACAAAAGTATTTCCCTTGGAAGAGGCCCATATTTTTTTTTATGAAGTCTATTAATTAATCTCTTTTCAGAAAACTGAGGAGCCTCAGAAATCTCAGACAATCAAGGTTGTCTATCTTACCTGAAGGGATGTTGATTAGTGTTTTGTTCTTATTTGTGTTTGTTCTTCTATATAAAACTGCTTACAGCTCAAGTATTTAAACTTGTTTTAATACACTTGTGATAAATAAGACCAACAAAATATTGTAAATAAAGAATTTTTGCGTGCACTTATTATGCGATTGTTGAGCAAAGAACTAAAATGGTAGAGCAATTATTACTATTTCATGCTGCATACAAATAATGCTATCAAAATTTATAAAATGCAAGTTTTTACTGTTTTTTAAAGCAATTGCTTTTATGCCATCGCGTATGGCCATCTTTGTGACGCAGATCAGAGACTCCGCCCATATCAAGCCATAGTATTTTGTTAAAAAGGCTCCTGGTCTGTCATTCTTAAACACCTATGTATGTTTTCTATTGCAATACATAGCTTGAAACTTTTGAAAAACATTAGTGGATTTAAGAGGTTTCAACGTATGTTCTTGTAGATGTATTTTTGTATTTAGGGGGACAACCGGTTGACTATAAAAAAACATAGAAGTCCGAGTGAAAAAAAGTGCATTTTTATACCGATTCCTTTCTCCTTTCGTACTATGTTTCAACAAAATATCGAATCATTTCAGTTGTTGATTTAGTATTGAAAATTTTACTGAATTATCTCTTATTAAATACGGTTTTATATGTTTAATTGGTGTTTCTCTAAGAAAGAGGCCAGGTGCTCTTGTTCATTCATAAAATTATCATTCATTCATAAATTTATTGTAAAATCAAAATCACTACACAGGTTATACGTAGTGTCAAATGATTACCTGTAATCTAAAAATAGACAAACTTAACTGACCTATTTTGTTGATTTGTTTGCGCAAATAATTTAGCGGAACGAAACCCTTGTTAAAAACACATAACAATAAGTTCGTTTTCCTTTTTTGTCATAACTCCGTAAGATTTATCGATCACCTTACTAATGAAATAGACCCGTCAAAACGTGATAGATGCCAAGTCCAGATGAAGAGATATTTACAATTTGGAATTTTCTAGTTTCATAGATTGAAAAAAAGTACGTCCTTTTGGATATCATAATCAAAACTGGGTATGCATGACAAATGATGAAACCATTATCCTCGTCTTTCCAGTGGACGAGTCTACTACGTGTGTTGACACTCGACGGTCCACCGTGTTTGCAATTTTATTTCACATGTTTTCGAAATATTGAAGATCATTTTTCGCAATGTTTCCTGAAAATTGATAAATATCAAAGCAACGAAGAGCTTTTTGTTCTTGTTCGTATAATGACAATTTAATGTCATGTTTGTCTGTGATGACCCCCCTTTTCGGGATTGCATGAGAATTATAGTTATCTCGTACCGCATGAGGATGACACATATCAACTGAGCAATAATGTTTGGGACTTAGTTTTAAGAAATGAAGACAAAGTAACATTATGAAAATATTTTTAGTAAGCTGAAATATATATTTATTTTTTACATGTTTATCTCTTGTAAGATATTTTATTTCTTTCGTGTTTTTCAACATTTGCGTCTGGAAAGTTGAAATGTTTTAATTGAATGGTTAAATTTAAATTAATTATGACAATTGTTAAAATTAAATCAATAAAGGAAATTATTGTCCAGTTACAAACACTACCAGGGGATAATTTCTTTTTGAGTTATATGTTTCAGCACATGTAAATTTGACCCCAACTTTAGCCTGGTAAACGTGTTGTCTCCTTGTGAAATATAAAACATATCAAAAATGACTTTCTGCTAAAGTCTTTTATTGATATAAAGTTAAAACCTTCTTATTTCTCACTAGACAACACTCCTGTCGGGTTTAATTCTTATATATATGTGGATGAAAAAGTCCCCAAAACATTAACATGGCAGCAATTGCTTTTATGGCCTTTAAGGCTTTGATTTGGTGGAACTTATCCTTTATCAATTTTTGGCAATAATAAAAACATCACAAACATTTCTGAATTTACACTACTTATTACTGAAATAATACTATACAAATTTAATTTTATCAGCCAACAAAGCCAGATAGGAGCATTTCAAAGGCTAGTAGAAGTATGGATTTTGCTCCAAAATCTGCAAGGAAAATATCACGCAAAACCAAAGATACATCCATAGATTTTTCCCCAAGAACAGTCCAAAAACCAAAGCTTTCCAGTCGTGATACAGGAACCAGTCAGAGTAAAGGCAAAGTTACAAGTCAATCAGGAGAGATGGGAATCAGTATGAATAACAATGGAGATACTTCACACACACCAGACAACTCGCACATGACAACTGGAGGACAGACGTCAACACCTACACATGATGGTTCAGATTTCCCTAATGAGATCGATGCTTCTGCAATACATCCAGAAATATCTGTTTTATCTACTGGTATGTCAAATATTTTATTAAATCTTTACTGACAAAGAAATTAGTAACTCTTTGTAGAGTGGAATATATACTCATAGATACCACGCTTAAAATTATATACGCCAGGCACACGTTTCATTTACAAAAGACTCATCATTGATGCTCAAATCAGAAAAGTTAAAAGGCCAAATAAAATAAAATGTTAAAGAGCATTTAGGACCCAAAATTCTGAGAACTTTTTTGTTGTTGAACAAAGTGCTGCTATAATTGGGGTATAATGTTTGAACTACTTTGTTTTAAATTGCTGTAAATATCTAGTGATCTGTAGCTGTTGAATTTGTTATGTGAAAATTGGAGTCATTTCTATTTATTTGAAAAATATTCATTCCAAGTGAATTAGGTTCTGCAACTTACTTCCAATGCCAATGCAATAAATTAGGGTTTTCAAGATTTTATGACAAAATTGACAAGTTAATTCATGCTGATTGGTAATATACACACAAAAAATCACTGTAATGTAATTGGACTTCAAACGAAAAAATTTGCTATTTCCATACATGTAGGTATAAACAAGATAAGGTCATTCTGCACCATAACTATATGGTTCCGTATCAGACATTGATAAGGATTGTAATCAGGAGTCATACTAAAATACTAGACAGCCTAGAATAAGAGTTAAACCACCACAAACTTTTAGCTGGACATCAGAACCATCTCTACAATCAAATAAGGGGACCTACCTGATTTTTAGTGGTCAGGACCAATAAGACTGCCAGTTTTGTGTGAACACTGACAAGACTGATTATCTTTTATTGGACATTTAACCTTGGTATACATGTACTTGATATCTACCAATGAACATGTGGGAAATTGGAATAGAGATACTTCACCATTTGGAGTGAATTTTAGCACGGTTTCATTTATGTGTGTTTAAAGACGCCATGAACAAAGCAAAAAAAAAACTTACACACACACAAAAAAATGATATACAGTAATATTAAATTTATCCCAGAAGTTCAATCAACTCCTACAATTTTCAGATGAGGACTTGCTAATAACTGAGTTGTGTATCTGATGAGTTTAGTTTCACATGTATACTTAAATGTTGATACACACATGCACATACATCATGTACATTCTACAACATAGTGATACAAGAAAATACATGTATATATTGGAACTTTAACATTCTTATAAGATCAAAAGTTTTAGTTAATAAATATTTTTTCCCTAAGGTTTAAGGAAATCAGTATGGCGTAAGATTTTTTTTTTTTGCATGATTGTTGTGATTATATTTTTGTGTGTTTGATCAGCTACATTTATCAAAGCATGTTATGTACCATATTGCAATGAAATGATTTGAAAGACAAAGATATTCTACTAAAAAAAATAAGTTAAATGTATGAACTTCAGAAGTGCATGCAGAATTACATTACTTATTTTTATTCCATGAATAATTTGGAAATAAATCAGCATTTTTTATCTTTGGTAGCAACAGCTTAAACTATTTGTATAAAGCTTTATATTTGGATGTGTGTCTGTTATATGTCCATTGTCCTTGACCTTGTTTAGCGACTGTACATTTTTTTTTGTCATGAGAAATACTCACTAATTATGAATAATAGGATAAATATATTTGGTATATGGGATCCTTGCAACGTCTACATGTCCGTATGACAGGGTTCATCTGACCTCATTACATCAATAAGTGATCAATGTTAAGTTTTTGTGGTCAAGTCCGTATCTCAGATACAATAAACAATAGGTCAACTATATTTGGTGTACAGAAATTATTGTAAGGTGTACATGTCTGTTTGGCAGGGTTCATCTCACCTTGACCTCATTTTCATTATTCATTGGTATTCAGTATTAAGTTTAAGTTTTCATGCTTATGTCTGTTTCTAAGATACTATAAGCAATAGGTCAACTATATTTGCTTGTGATAATTTACATAACACATTTTGAATGAATTCATTTCAAATATGGTACATCAAAATATCAATTCCCTCTGTATATGTCAGTAGCTATGGTTTTTTTCTAATTGGAATTTGATTGCTCTTTTTTTAGTGAGCTTTTGCATTTTGATATTATTAGATTAAGCCTAAGTAAATAATAAGTTAAAATTATAATGTAAAGGTATGTGTGAGTTAAAGGATCTAGACATTAGAGCTCAGTTCATTATTATAATTCTTTTTATGATTTTATCATCTACAGATTTCAAATTAGAGCTAACATTCAATTAAAAGACATGAATAATTATGCAATGTGTTCTTTAGTTGTTGATGTATGTAAATAAACGAAGAACAAAATCATTGAAGTTTATCATAAACTATTAGTAGTTTGCATATGTAAAATACACATCAAATTGAAATATTTATGCTATACTTCACAGGTGAAGGCTCTAGAATCAATCATTCTGTGTTGTCTAATGTATCTACACATCTTCCACCAAAGAAAAAGGCAAGTATTATTTATAACATGATATGCATATACATGTACATGTAGGAAAATATATGAGAAATAGCATACAGATATTATCACTTTCAGCAGTGGAGCACCTGTCATTCTGTCAATATTGTTTTTATGTTTACCTTGAAAGATACTTGGAAGTTACAAATAGTAAAGTAATAACTTTTAAAGATTGCATTATAGATCTAAGAATGAAAACCGTGTGTATTATATAACACTAAAATTGTGGAGTCCATACTTATGACTATATAGCAATATGAAAGAAGTCTAAATTATGAAGAATTTTGTTTATGTCTATAAATAATAATATAAATACATAATAATTATACGTTCTCCCTTCCACAGAAACAAGCCAAACTAACACAACATCAGTTAGACATGTTGTATGCTAGATACATTCAATCTTTGTACTTGTCTACCAAAGCACAAAAAGTCAGGGAAGAACAAGAAAAACAAGCTATGGTAAGTTTTATAGATATCATGGATAAACAGGAAAAACAAGCTATGGTAAGGTTTATAGATATCATATATGGCTAAACAGGAAAAACAAGCTATGGTAAGGTTTATAGATATCATATGGCTGAACAGGAAAAACAAGCTATGGTAAGGTTTATAGATATCATATGGCTGAACAGGAAAAACAAGCTATGGTAAGGTTTATAGATATCATATGGCTGAACAGGAAAAACAAGCTATGGTAAGTTATATAGATATCATGGCTAAACAGGAAAAACAAGCTATGGTAAGTTTTATAGATATCATGGATAAACAGGAAAAACAAGCTATGGTAAGTTTTATAGATATCATATATGGCTAAACAGGAAAAACAAGCTATGGTAAGGTTTATAGATATCATATGGCTGAACAGGAAAAACAAGCTATGGTAAGGTTTATAGATATCATATGGCTGAACAGGAAAAACAAGCTATGGTAAGTTTAATAGATATCATACTGCTGAACAGGAAAAATTAGCTATGGTAAGTTATATAGATATCATGGCTAAACAGGAAAAACAAGCTATGGTAAGTTTTATAGATATCATACTGCTGAACAGGAAAAACAAGCTATGGTAAGTTTTATAGATATCATACTGCTGAACAGAGCTTGTACCTTCTCTGAATAAAATGAGTTGTTGCGTATCAATGAGACCACCACAACATCCAAAATAACCAAAAGACATCTAGATGGCAACATTCAGTCTTCAACAAGAGACAGATGTCTATACAATATGTCAGCGTAAACCATTCTAAAAGTCTATAAAAGTTCTGAGTAAATTTAAAAGAGACTTAAAGACATCAACACATAAATGAGTTCAACATTTTAACAGCATTAAACCATTATTATATTATTTTAACAATGTTGTTTAATATGACAAAGTAGGATTTTTACCCAAATTTGGCAGTTCACTGAGCATGGAAATGTAACATTGCAAGGGGAACATGGAGTCCTATGGGAAATGTAACATTGCAAGGGGAACATGGTGTCCTATGGGAAATGTAACATTGCAAGGGGAACATGGTGTCCTATGGGAAATGTAACATTGCAAGGGGAACATGGTGTCCTATGGGAAATGTAACATTGCAAGGGGAACATGGTGTCCTATGGGAAATGTAACATTGCAAGCGGAACATGGTGTCCTATAGACCCATGTTCTTTAATAGTTAAATATCTCTTGATAACATTTGAACGTATTTCACCATTAGCCAAAAAAACGGGTGAAAATATATGATTTATGCTATTAATAGTATTGGATTGTATTTCTAGGCTCAGATCTTAGGTATATACACAGAGGTAGAAAAACTGCAGAAAAAGAATCATGAAATGGATAAAGAATTGATGAGATTAAAACATCTGAATGAAGTTGATGTACAGATTGATTTGCAGGTTGGTTGACATGTGTAAAGAATGAGAAACTGACATAAAGAGGTCTCTAAACACTCCATTTCAATTTTAAATCTACTGATCAATATTTTGTTGTCAAAATTTCATTTCTTGTAGACTGATTACGTGAAATTTTACACTTTTTAACAGTAAAGGTAACCGGTTATTTTGAAATTTTAGATCTGAAAAATATATAGCTCTCAAAGTTTTCTGGGTCAATTTAGTAGTAATGACAAAGGCTTTATTTGACAATGGTGTAATACTCTTTGATTTATAACAATAGTTATAAAACTCTTATTCTCTTTTGCCTTTATTAAAAAAAGATCATTCATATTAAACATTATCAATTTCCTATATTGAGTAGATCTAAACAATAAAAAGAAACTATGTGCACAAGATTTTTCAGGATAATATCAAATCAAATCAATCACCCAATCAAATCTTGTTATACTGTATACACAATGAAACTCCACTTATGTATTGTCCTCTGGTGTCAATCTTAATTACAATGCTTCAGCAAAAAAACTTTGCTAACTTGTCAATCAAACTTTTATTCATCATGGATTTGTAAATAACTTTGTAAATAAGAATTTGATGAAACCATTAGTATGGCTAAAAATTGTAACAACAAATAAGATGACCTGTGCATTTAAAGAAATTACTTGCAAGATTTGACTAAATCTTTTTTAGCGACAGTCATTAGGTCCTATCGTGTCCAGTCTGCCACAGCTTACAAAGGAGTATGATACATTAGCACATGCACTGGATACCACCCGGCATCAGATACCAACGAAAGGAGTGTATATCCCTGACGATGAAGACCAGTTCCAACGTATGTACATAATCTCTGTTTAATTTAACTTTATCTAATTTCTATCAGTGAAGCCTCTTATTTTGACATCACTTTGAGTTTCTTTCTCTTTTGTATAGTACATTGAATGTTAAGCAAACAACAACACATCATATTTTACAGTACAATATAAGTCTGCTTTACCTCTGTTTTCTATATTTACAATTAACAAATGTACTGTTAATTTTAATTTATTTGCACATTTATAAATGCAGATCTTTGAAAACAAACAAAAATGCAAGATTAATTACTGTGGTTAATGTACATGTGTTAGTAGAATATAAAACCTGCTGAAATGCCAG
Organism: Mytilus californianus; assembly: GCF_021869535.1. Lineage (NCBI taxonomy): Eukaryota > Metazoa > Mollusca > Bivalvia > Mytilida > Mytilidae > Mytilus > Mytilus californianus. The sequence goes on along the minus strand of NW_026262679.1, from coordinate 5,984,551 downwards.
TTATAATTATGCAGACATGTGACAGAGTTGTCAAGCCACAACTGGAGATTTGGAAATTTTCAGCTGGAGTTTGGGCTTCATAACTGGAGATTTTTTATCGACCTATTTATCGACGTATGCAATGGTTTTTTGTGTGTTTAAACTGCATATCTTCTTTTTTGTTTGTTAAAAGAACAATAATTCCCTACCTTTCAACAACTCCATATCCATTTTTACTTGATAAAAATAGGAAGATAAGGGGTTTCAAATATTTATTCATTAATAATAATTCAAGATAAAGCGATCAGCCATCATACAGAGTTGGCAAAAAGTACCCCTGATTCAGCTACATTGTCAACTTTGGTACTACTACTGAACATGCTTGTAACAGAAGGTGTTAATTGATAGAGTTGTAGGCTTGCTGGTGGGTAGCTGTCCCCATAAGTCTGGTCAAATCATTAGGGCCACCACAGTCAGCTTTGCATGAAGTGTAGTAAGCATGGTCTTGACCCTTGGTACTGGATCTGCATCATTTGAAATCAGATCTCCAGGCAGAGTTGAATTTGGCTAGATACTTGGTCTTCTTTTATTTGCTGCTGGTGTATTTGGTGATATAAAAATACGGTTTGCATTTAAAATTTTAGAATAGTCCAAGACAACTGTACTTATATAGGTATTCCATTGGCTTGGATAGAAAACAAGCCATAAATATCATATTTGAGTTGATTTCATTTGTCTTTGAGGTTCAGTAAACGTTCCATGTTTTCAACAGCATCAAATTAAATTGTTGTTTATACAACTTGTACAATTTAATCCTTTGTCAGTATTTCACTTTTAATCAACCTTGCTTGTGTCTTAAACTAGCTAGTTGATCACTAGGTAATTGCCTATTATCTTTTATTTATTGTTGTATATACAGTTTAATCCTAAACACCTCAGGCTAATTTTACCTATTTTAACTTTTGACACAAAATCCATTACAGGAAACTTCCGTTTTTCTCGGACTTTTCCCATATCAATTTCGAGTTTCTCGGACTTTTTCTCTGTCCGTATCGATTTTGTAAACAAAAATGTCTAATGAAAATTTTACGAGGTTGACATTTTCAAAAAGCGGAAGATTTCAAATTTTAACGGGAGGGACGGAAGAGGGTCTGAAATGCGGGAGATTTTGACTCCCGCCGGAAGAATCACATGTATGATTATGTTGATGGTTATCCTATTACAATTGTACATTGTTTAAATATTTGATGTAGCACTTCAGTGCCACATGTAAACTACAATAATATTTTTAGCTCACCTGGCCCAAAAGGGCCAAGTGAGCTTTTCTCATCACTTGGCGTCCGTCTTTGTTGTCCGTTGTCTGTTAACTTTTACACAAATCTTCTCCTTTGAAATTACTGGGCCAAATAAAACCAAACTTGGCCTAAATCATCCTTAGGGTATCTAGTTTAAAAAATGTATCCAATGACCCCGCCCATCAACCAAGATGGCCGCCATGGCCAAAAACAGAACATGGGGGTAAAATGCAGTTTTTGGCTTATGTCTCTGAAACTAAAGCATTTAGAGCAAATCTGACATTGGGTATAAATGTTCATCAGGTCAAGATCTATCTGCCCTGAAAATTTCAGACACATCATACAACCCTTTGTTGGGTTGCTGCCCCTGAATTTGTAATTTTAAGGAAATTTTGCAGTTTTTGGTTATTATCTTGAATATTATAATAGATAGAGATAAACTGTAAACTGCAAATATGTTCAGCAAAGTAAGATCTACAAATAAGTCAACATGACTAAAATTGTCGATTGACCCCATAAGGAGTTATTGCCCTTTAAAGTCATTTTTGTCGAGCCTGCAACTTTTGTTGAAAAAGCGAGACATAGTAGTCCTACATTCCGTCTTTGACGGCGGCGGCAGCGGCGTCCACAAATATTCACTCTGTGGTTAAAGTTTTTCAAATTTTAATAACTTTCTTAAACTATTATCCGTATTTTACTCATAAATGGACTTAGTTTTTCTGCCAGTTAACATAACATTCACTCTGTGGTTAAAGTTTTTTCAAATTTTAATAACTTTCTTAAACTATTATCCGTATTTTACTCATAAATGGACTTAGTTTTTCTGCCAGTTAACATAACATTCACTCTGTGGTTAAAGTTTTTCAAATTTTAATAACTTTCTTAAACTATCCTAGATTTGTACCAAACTTGGACAGAAGCTTGTTTATAATCATAAGATAATATTCAGAAGAAAATTTTGTAAAAGAAAAAATCCTGTTTATCTGTATTTTACTTATAAATGGACTTAGTTTTTCTGCCAGTTAACATTACATTCACTCGATGGCTAAAGCTTTCAAAATTTTAATAACTTTCTTAAACTATCCTGGATTTGTACCAAACTTGGACAGAAGCTTGTTTATAATCAAAAGCTAGTATCTAGAAAGAAAAATTACCTGTTTTTCTGTATATTACTTATAAATGGACTTAGTTTTGTTCCAGTTAGCATTACGTACAGTCTGCAGTTAAAGTTTTTGAAACATTTATTAGATTCATAAACCTTCTTGGATTTTTACCAAACTTGAACAGAACTTCTTACAATCAAAAGATAGTATCTAGAGGAAAATTTTTAATAATTTTTTCCCCATTTTTGTTGACTAACAGCAAAAGTAGACGAGACACTGGGTTCCACGAAACCCTTACAAAATTTTTCACAATTTTTCATAAATTTTTGTAATCTTTTACAAAGATCTTCTCCTCTGAAACTACTGGGCCAAATTAAACCAAACTTGGCCTAAATCATCCTTAGGGTATCAATGTATCTGATGACCCAGCCCATCAACCAAGATGGCCGCCATGGCTAAAAACAGAACATAGGGGTTCACTATAGAAGTCTTTGGGAAAATTGTAAAAAACAATTTCAAATGGTCACAACTTGAAAACTAATTTAAATAATGATAAGGGGTCTTCAGTAACTATTGTAAGACTTGCTTTTAATTTAACTACTGGGCCAAATTAAACCAGACTTGGTCTCAATCATTATTGGGGTATCTCATACTATTTATTATGATTTTAACCTTATTTTACATGATTTCCAAAAACACAGAAGGTACAGGTGAGCGACACAGGCTCTTGAGAACCTCTAGTTTTAGCTCCTGCACTTAAACAAAAAATTTAAAAAATTCAGGTTGTTTTCAAAGATTTAAGCTCTTCTACATTTACTTAAAAAAACTGTCAATTTCTAACTGTTTTTTTACTACGAAATAGTGAAGAACTTACAGAAAATGTTTCAATTCTGGTATGAAAATATTGTGTAGATGTAATTGACCATATTTTTATGCCCCCACCACAGCGGAGTTATGAACTTATTCACAATGCTCAATACCTTAAAACACAGATCAAGTTCGAATTTGGGTGCGTCACTGCTACCATTCTGGAGTTATGCCCCTTTTTATATGGAAAAATTGCTGAATTTTTCATTTCCATTCTCTAACTTTAGTTAGCCTCAACCAAATGTTATGAAACTTGATACACAATGCTTTTTTAAGTTCGAATTTGGGTGGCGTCACTTTTACCATTCTTGAGTTATGCCCCTTTATAATGTTATATGCAAGCGGGCCCATTGACACATCCTCCATTTATTTGACTATTTTTTAGGAGATCTAGAACATGCTTTACTGGAGAGTGAACAGCTGTTAGGAGAGTTGTCTGTGATGATACGTAAAGATCTACCGAGTGTGACTGCGATGGCTAATGCTTTGTCAACTATGGAGAAAGCTACGGAGACCCAGGTGGAAGAACTAGTCAGGTAAGAACATAGATACATACAAAACGTTTTCTTCAATGTAGATTATTGTGAACAAAGTACATAAAGGTGGATTAACCTTTCATTTAGTATGGAAGCCACAAGAGAACATGAATTTATTGCAAAAATAAAAATCCAGGATGTCAACTTTTCTTCATTAAATTTGAACCTTGATCTAAATGAAAATTATAAAATTTATCAATGGGACATAGGTATCGAAGGAAAATAAACGAGTAAAATTTAAAGTTTCATGAGAAAAATAATATTTTCTGTAATTTCACAATGAGATAGGGTAAAGTATGAAATATGTTCTATAAGAAAGAGAAGATTAATTAATCTTGACAAAATAAATGATTGTTCTTCAGATGGGAAGCAAGTGAATTTTATTTCAGTGAATTTTTTTCTAAAGTTTTATCTTGTGTCTGACATTGAGGTATGGATTTGTTTAGCTGTAATATTAGGATTCCAAGGTATCCTTGTTTGTCATTAAAATATTTACCACTTTTTCTGTGTTTTCTGTGTATTTGTCTGTTTTGTAGTCTTCTGATTTTTAAAAGTCAGTTTAAAACGAAGAAGAAAGCTACTTAGGAGTTGCTCTTCAAAAGAGCAATGGGGAGCACTTGTTTTTTGAGATATTACTCAAAGTCATAAATAACAGCCGCAATATTTGAATGTCATTAATGTCACTAAAACACACCATTTTGAGTAGATTTGTGTGTTTTCAGTTAAAAAAACTTGATTGATACGTACACGAAATTGATGGGTGAAGGAAAAAAATTGTTAAAAAAAATAACAAAAGAAGAAATTTGGATAAACAAGTTATAAATTTTGTGTCACCTTAGAATAAATTGGGATTAAAGCAGATAAGGAAAAGAATTAACCCTTAAATGATTGTTGTTTTAGGTGTAATGAGATGATAGCAGCTACACAAAGTTTAACAATTCAGGAAACATCGATGAAAATTCAGGCAATACAAGCAAAGGAGATTGGTGCTTCATGATGTCATAATGGTGGACTATAAACTTAGCAATGACAACTCTGTTAATGCAATCTAAATTAAATGATTTACTAAACTTCTCTAGTAGACAGTAGGCCAGAACTGAGAAAGTAGACATTGACACTGCTTTTAGCAAAGTGACAAGGGAATCTAGATTTTGAACTATTTATTAATGAAGAGTCTGTGATATTATGAACAATCATATAAAAGAATTAGATAACCTATAACAATTGATTTGTGTTTTTGTCTCGTCTGTAACGAAAGTCGCGGAAGGCGAGAAATAGGTGTTGCTTTTCCACTGGTGTCAACAATTGTTGAGCAGACCTGTATACCACTACGATTTTAGCGTAGTTTCTACGATTTTTGGCACTCAAATTATGCTCTATGCTCAAATAGATAATTTCTATGCTTTCAAAAATGTTACAGTAAAAAAAAGAGGGCAGTATGTAATTTTGAGTCCAAAGAAAGTTATCCAAATGCAAAACAGAGTCTTGATGTTCGGACCAAGGACAGACCGTGGTTGTATCTTTGAATTTACAACAGAATGAATTAATAAAATTTATGAAGAAATAAAATTGAGAATGGAAATGGGGAATGTGTCAAAGAGACAACAACCCGACCAAAGAGCAGAAAACAGCCGAAGGCCACCAATGGGTCTTCAACACAGCGAGAAAATCCCGCACTCGGAGGCGTGCTTCAGATGGCCCCTAAACAAAAATGTGTACTAGTTCAGTGATAATGGATGACATACTAAACTCCAGAACATATAAATGAACTAAAATTAAAAATCATACAAGACTAACAAAGGCCTGAGGCTCCTGACTTGGGACAGGCGCAAAAATGCGGCAGGGTTAAACATGTTTTGTGAGATCTCAACCCTCCCCTATACCTCTAGCCAATCATACTTATGATAGACAATAATATTCTATAAAGATGTATTACTATCACAACATCTCACTTAGTCAACCCTTATGGGGCCCTGCCCCCTAGGTCATGGTCCAGCAACTTTGAATTAATTTGCAATGTTCTGTCCATCAGATTATCTTTTTCTGAATTTTCTGCTGACATTTTTCTGTGTCCACTTTCACAAATTGTTATGTGCAGGAATTGCATATAAGTAGTAACACAGTTGTCTCATTGGCAATCATACCACATCTCCTTATTTATATACACAGGCAAAATATATTGAATCGGAAAAGAATGAAATGTGATAAAAAGCACAGGAATCCTCTTAAAAATGAAATTTATTTTGCTCACCTGGTCAAAAGGGTCAATATGAGCTTTTGCCATATTAGGCATCTGTTATTAGGTCTTTCCAATTTTCTGTGGAAAGACCTATTGTATTTGTTCTGATTATTATTATTTTTCTTCTTCCACCAAACCCTTTTCTTGCATTATAAAGTGGTATCAGCATATGTCGCTCAGGGTTTTTTTCATATGATATAGAACAGTTATTGAGCTTATGAAGCTTACTCTGTTTAATCAAACACTTTTTATTGTAAGAGTTATCTCCCCAAACAGTTTTTCTTGTGTGTCTCTTGCAACCGTAAAAGAAATCGACATATTTATTTTTCCAAATTGCTCGTTAATTCCTTAGGATGCTTCAGTCAATTTTAACCGAAGCAATGTTGAGACTCCATATGAGAGTTATTTCCCCTTTATAAATGTAACTCATGAACTGTAAGTGATAGACCTAGGGTGTCGTGATTTGAGGTCCTTGGTCCACCAAAAGAAAATGGTGAAAAGGTCATGTTCTAAATTTTGCCCTTTGCTTGTGTGTGAATCTTATCTCATACTATAAAAGCTAGATACCAAAGAACTGGTGCTAAATGTTTGGGTTGTTGAGACGAAGAAATGGTACATTCAGTTTAAAGCAATCTGATGATTGATTATTACTTCATTCTGGTACATGATAAAGCCATAGGGTCACATGACCTTGAAAAATTTCAAACAAAAGTGACCTTGTGCAAACTGGAAGTAGCTATCATTGCACTTATGCAAGGGAAAAATACTTAGAAACAATATTATTTTTAGAATCAGACTACAATAACCTTAAAATGACACTAAAAGTCACCTTTAGTAAACCGGAAGTAGCTAATTATCTCCCTTATTTCAAGTGAAAGTACATAGAAACCATATATTTTTGGAATCAGTGCTAAGAAAGCTATCATATAAGACTGGAGGTGACATTTTCTTATCCGGACGTAGCAAATTATCTCTTATATGCAAGGCAAAAGTATAGAGAAAGCTATATTTTTGGAATCAGTGTAAATAAAGCTATCATATGAGGCCAGAATTGACATTTTCTAAACCGGAAGTAGCAAATTATCTCCCTTATTTCAGAAAAAAAAAGTATAGAAACCATATATTTTTTTGAATCAGTATGAAGAAACCTATGATTTGACCCCAATAGTAACTTTGATTAAACTGGAAGTAGCTTCTTATTAATTATTTAGAAATTTAATGTGGAAAGACCTTTTAATTTTAATTTTTAATTTGTCTTTAATTTTTGTTTAAATCTCCTCTGTAACTACTTGACCAATTTGATCCAAACAGCTATGTCTAACATACTCCTTGGGGAATCTTATTTTAGTGTTTGTCTGATGACACGATAATCAAACCAAAGGTGAAAACCGAGGGAATCAAATGAACATCAAAATGTGTGAGACCAGGTGCATCTAAGATTGGATATGACTTCAGGTGAAATGACACCAAATACTTATATTGCAGAATAAAGGATATGAAGGTCACTAATTAGTGCTTTACTCTCAAACCAAAATACCAAGGATGTATTCATGTATCAATATTGTAAGGGGGAATTTTGTTGTTTATTTACTGGTGATCGAGCTACACTTTAATTATCTTTTGAAGAAACAAGAAATGATTGTAACAGGATGCTGTTACGAAGTCTCCCAAACGAAGCTCCCATAATTCGTAATTCCCAGGGTCACCTGACATTGGACAAAGTCCAGTGAAAATTGGTTTTGTCCAGTAAAGTTATATGTATTAATGATGCCTGGGGACTAACCCTGTATATCATTCAAATCATCTTGGCATGACAAACCAGAATATATATGGTTTAGGGGTGGGGATCTCGACCATTTACAAGATACTAGAACATTGGGGGTGGGGGGAACCCCTGGGGACTGACCCTAAACGTCATTCAAATGTTCGAGACATGACGAACAGGAACATATATGGTTTAGGGGTGGGGATCACGACCATTTACAAGATATTAGAACTTTCTCAAATGACAGGGGGTCAGGATGACCCCTGGGGACTAACCCTGTATATCATTCAAACCATCTTGGTATGACAAACCAGAATATATATGGTTTAGGGGTGGGGATCTTGACCATTTACAAGATACTAGAACTTTCTTAAATAGCAGGGGGTGGGGGTGACCCCTAGGGACTAACCCTGTATATCATTCAAACCATCTTCGCATGACAAACCAGAATATATATGGTTTAGGGGTGGGGACCTTGACCACTTACAAGATATTAGAACTTTCTTTAATGGCAGGGGGTTGGGGTGACCCCTGGGGACTAACCCTGTATTTCATTTAATGTGCTTTATCATGACAAACCAGAATATATATGGTTTAGGGGTGGGGATCTCGACCATTTACAAGATATTAGAACTTTCTCAAATGGCAGGGGGTCGGGATGACCCCTGGGGACTAACCCTGTATATCATTCAAACCATCTTAGCATGACAAACCAGAATATATATGGTTTAGGGGTGGGATCTTGACCACTTACAAGATATTAGAACTTTCCTAAATGGCAGGGGGTGGGGGTGACCCCTGGGGACTAACCCTGTATTTCATTTGATGTGCTTTATCATGACAAACCAGAATATATATGGTTTAGGGGTGGGGATCTCGACCATTTACAAGATATTAGAACTTTCTCAAATGGCAGGGGGTCGGGATGACCCCTGGGGACTAACCCTGTTTATTATTCAAACCATCTTAGCATGACAAACCAGAATATATATGGTTTAGGGGTGGGGATCTTGACCACTTACAAGTTATTAGAACTTTCTTAAATGGCAGGGGGTGGGGGTGACCCCTGGGGACTAACCCTGTATTTCATTTAATGTGCTTTATCATTTAGAACATTTTCAATTAAAAAGATTGTGTCTATCACAAACGGTTTTCAATTTATAATCATTTGAACATTTTTAAAAATAAAATCCCATAGGGTTCTATAGTAAAACCCTCCTTTCTTTTTGCCCCTCAAAGTACCCCTTTATAAACCCCATTGCACAAACAAAACCCTGATTGCACCACTAGACATGTTAGTCTAACATATTGCGAAACCCTAAGTTAATCTGACAAGCGGTTTTGGAGAACGGGTGCGGACAAGTTAAAATTTAAAAGTGGGGGAAGAGGAAGAAGAAGAAGAAGAAGAAGAAGAAGAATAATAATAATAATAATAATAATAATAATAATAAGAACTGAGCAAAACCAATAAGTCTTCCCAAACTTCGTTTGGGAGACTTAATAATAAATGTGATTACAGGAAATCAAACTATTATTATAACAGCCAATCAGGTTTAATAGTAGTGAAAGTAAACATTGCAAATAACAAAGTAAAAATTTGCACTTCAGTAGAAGTGGCATTTTCGTCGGATTTTCTCTCACCTGCAATGAAAGTCGCAGAATGTGAGACAGGGATGCTAATCTGGCGGTGGTGTAAACTATTTGTATTAAGTCACAGAATGTGAAACAGGTGGTGTAAACTATTTGTATTAAGTCACAGAATGTGAGACAGGGATGCTAATCTGGCAGTGGTGTAAACTATTTGTATTAAGTCACAGAATGTGAGACAGGGATGCTAATCTGGCAGTGGTGTAAACTATTTGTATTAAGTCACAGAATGTGAGACAGGGATGCTAATCTGGCAGTGGTGTAAACTATTTGTATTAAGTCACAGGATGTGAGACAGGGATGCTAATCTGGCGGTGGTGTAAACTATTTGTATTAAGTCACAGGATGTGAGACAGGGATGCTAATCTGGCGGTGGTGTAAACTATTTGTATTAAGTCACAGGATGTAATACAGGGATGCTAATCTGGCGGTGGTGTAAACTATTTGTATTAAGTCACAGAATGTGAGACAGGGATGCTAATCTGGCGGTGGTGTAAACTATTTGTATTAAGTCACAGAATGTGAGACAGGGATGCTAATCTGGCGGTGGTGTAAACTATTTGTATTAAGTCACAGGATGTGGGACAGGGATGCTAATCTGGCAGTGGTGTAAACTATTTGTATTAAGTCACTGGATGTGAGACAGGGATGCTAATCTGGCGGTGGTGTAAACTATTTGTATTAAGTCACAGAATGTGAGACAGGGATGCTAATCTGGCGGTGGTGTAAACTATTTGTATTAAGTCACAGAATGTGAGACAGGGATGCTAATCTGGCGGTGGTGTAAACTATTTGTATTAAGTCAAAGGATGTGAGACAGGGATGCTAATCTGGCAGTGGTGTAAACTATTTATATTAAGTTTCAGAATGTGAGACAGGGATGCTAATCTGGCAGTGGTGTAAACTTTGTATTAAGTCACAGAATGTGAGACAGGGATGCTAATCTGGCAGTGGTGTAAACTATTTGTATTAAGTCACAGAATGTGAGACAGGGATGCTAATCTGGCAGTGGTGTAAACTATTTGTATTAAGTCACAGAATGTGAGACAGGGATGCTAATCCGGCAGTGGTGTAAACTATTTGTATTAAGTCACAGAATGTGAGACAGGGATGCTAATCTGGCAGTGGTGTAAACTATTTGTATTAAGTCACAGAATGTGAGATGTGAGACAGGGATGCTAATCTGGCGGTGGTGTAAACTATTTGTATTAAGTCACAGAATGTGAGACAGGGATGCTAATCTGGCGGTAGTGTAAACTATTTGTATTAAGTCACAGAATGTGAGACAGGGATGCTAATCTGGCAGTGGTGTAAACTATAAGTATTAAGTCACAGGATGTGAGACAGGGATGCTAATCTGGCAGTGGTGTAAACTATTTGTATTAAGTCACAGAATGTGAGACAGGGATACTAATCTGGCGGTGGTGTAAACTATTTGTATTAAGTCACAGAATGTGAGACAGGGATGCTAATCTGGCAGTGGTGTAAACTATTTGTATTAAGTCACAGAATGTGAGACAGGGATGCTAATCTGGCGGTGGTGTAAACTATTTGTATTAAGTCACAGAATGTGAGACAGGGATGCTAATCTGGCGGTGGTGTAAACTATTTGTATTAAGTCACAGAATGTGAGACAGGGATGCTAATCTGGCGGTGGTGTAAACTATTTGTATTAAGTCACAGAATGTGAGACAGGGATGCTAATCTGGCAGTGGTGTAAACTATTTGTATTAAGTCACAGAATGTGAGACAGGGATGCTTATCTGGCAGTGGTGTAAACTATTTGTATTAAGTCAAAGGATGTGAGACAGGGATGCTAATCTGGCAGTGGTGTAAACTATTTATATTAAGTTTCAGAATGTGAGACAGGGATGCTAATCTGGCAGTGGTGTAAACTTTGTATTAAGTCACAGAATGTGAGACAGGGATGCTAATCTGGCAGTGGTGTAAACTATTTGTATTAAGTCACAGAATGTGAGACAGGGATGCTAATCTGGCAGTGGTGTAAACTATTTGTATTAAGTCACAGAATGTGAGACAGGGATGCTAATCCGGCAGTGGTGTAAACTATTTGTATTAAGTCACAGAATGTGAGACAGGGATGCTAATCTGGCAGTGGTGTAAACTATTTGTATTAAGTCACAGAATGTGAGATGTGAGACAGGGATGCTAATCTGGCGGTGGTGTAAACTATTTGTATTAAGTCACAGAATGTGAGACAGGGATGCTAATCTGGCAGTGGTGTAAACTATTTGTATTAAGTCACAGAATGTGAGACAGGGATGCTAATCTGGCAGTGGTGTAAACTATTAGTATTAAGTCACAGGATGTGAGACAGGGATGCTAATCTGGCAGTGGTGTAAACTATTTGTATTAAGTCACAGAATGTGAGACAGGGATACTAATCTGGCGGTGGTGTAAACTATTTGTATTAAGTCACAGAATGTGAGACAGGGATGCTAATCTGGCAGTGGTGTAAACTATTTGTATTAAGTCACAGAATGTGAGACAGGGATGCTAATCTGGCGGTGGTGTAAACTATTTGTATTAAGTCACAGAATGTGAGACAGGGATGCTAATCTGGCGGTGGTGTAAACTATTTGTATTAAGTCACAGAATGTGAGACAGGGATACTAATCTGGCAGTGACGTAAACTATTTGTATTAAGTCACAGAATGTGAGACAGGGATGCTAATCTGGCAGTGGTGTAAACTATTTGTATTAAGTCACAGAATGTAAGACAGGGATGCTAATCTGACGGTGGTGAAAACTATTTGTATTAAGTCACAGGATGTGAGACAGGGATGCTAATCTGGCGGTGGTGAAAACTATTTGTATTAAGTCACAGGATGTGAGACAGGGATGCTAATCTGGCGGTGGTGTAAACTATTTGTATTAAGTCACAGAATGTGAGACAGGGATGCTAATCTGGCGGTGGTGTAAACTATTTGTATTAAGTCACAGAATGTGAGACAGGGATGCTAATCTGGCGGTGGTGTAAACTATTTGTATTAAGTCACAGAATGTGAGACAGGGATGCTAATCTGGCGGTGGTGTAAACTATTTGTATTAAGTCACAGAATGTGAGACAGGGATGCTAATCTGGCGGTGGTGTAAACTATTTGTATTAAGTCACAGAATGTGAGACAGGGATGCTAATCTGGCAGTGGTGTAAACTATTTGTATTAAGTCACAGGATGTGAGACAGGGATGCTAATCTGGCAGTGGTGTAAACTATTTGTATTAAGTCACAGGATGTGAGACAGGGATGCTAATCTGGCAGTGGTGTAAACTATTTGTATTAAGTCACAGAATGTGAGACAGGGATGCTAATCTGGCAGTGGTGTAAACTATTTGTATTAAGTCACAGAATGTGAGACAGGGATGCTAATCTGGCAGTGGTGTAAACTATTTGTATTAAGTCACAGAATGTGAGACAGGGATGCTAATCTGGCAGTGGTGTAAACTATTTGTATTAAGTCACAGAATGTGAGACAGGGATGCTAATCTGGCAGTGGTGTAAACTATTTGTATAAAGTCACAGAATGTGAGACAGGGATGCTAATCTGGCAGTGGTGTAAACTATTAGTATTAAGTCACAGGATGTGAGACAGGGATGCTAATCTGGCAGTGGTGTAAATTATTTGTATTAAGTCACAGAATGTGAGACAGGGATGCTAATCTGGCAGTGGTGTAAACTATTTGTATTAAGTCACAGAATGTGAGACAGGGATGCTAATCTGGCGGTGGTGTAAACTATTTGTATTAAGTCACAGAATGTGAGACAGGGATGCTAATCTGGCAGTGACGTAAACTATTTGTATTAAGTCACAGAATGTGAGACAGGGATGCTCATCTGGCAGTGGTGTAAACTATTTGTATTAAGTCACAGAATGTGAGACAGGGATGCTAATCTGGCAGTGGTGTAAACTATTTGTATTAAGTCACAGAATGTAAGACAGGGATGCTAATCTGACGGTGGTGAAAACTATTTGTATTAAGTCATAGGATGTGAGACAGGGATGCTAATCTGGCGGTGGTGTAAACTATTTGTATTAAGTCACAAAATCAGGGATGCTAATCTGGCGGTGGTGAAAACTATTTGTATTAAGTCACAGGATGTGAGACAGGGATGCTAATCTGGCGGTGGTGAAAACTATTTGTATTAAGTCACAGAATGTGAGACAGGGATGCTAATCTGGCAGTGGTGTAAACTATTTGTATTAAATCACAGAATGCGAGACAGGGATGCTAATCTGGTGGTGGTGTAAACTATTTGTATTAAGTCACAGGATGTGAGACAGGGATGCTAATCTGGCGGTGGTGTAAACTATTTGTATTAAGTCACAGGATCAGGGATGCTAATCTGGCAGTGGTGTAAACTATTTGTATTAAGTCACAGAATTTCAGACAGGGATGCTAATCTAGTGGTGGTGTAAACTATTTGTATTAAGTCAGAGAATTTCAGACAGGGATGCTAATCTAGTGGTGGTGTAAACTATTTGTATTCAGCTTTTAAATTTCAGAAGGTAGAAGAACTGAGTAAAAGGACAACTTTATTTGGTACATAGAATCATTGCAAGGTAAACTGTCCATAAAACAGGATTCAGTGGTCAAGAAACTAAGCATGAGGTGGACTATATTAAATGTATGGAATGGTTATAAGGTGAACATGTCTGTCTTGCATGGTTCATCTGATCTTGCCCTCATTTTCATGGATCATTGATCCAGTCAAGGTTATCGATAAATATAGTAAAACCTTGATCTTAAAGACTCAACATATACTGTAATTCAATCAAGTAAATGAGACATCTCAGCATGTGCACTCATGTAGGGGATGAATAAACTCACCAAGAAATCAAAAAAATATATTGGTTTTGGAGTAGTAGGTTGTCCGAAATCCCTTTTCATTTCATGTTGGGGCTAATGATTCCGATTGCATTGATACGTTGTGTAACATTTGAACATTGTAAACTTGCATTAGAGAGTTGCAAGAGTCAAAGATTTAAAACTTTTTCAGTTGTGAACAGAGGTAAGTATAAAGTGTGTCAAAGTTTAATTAATGGAACCAAGTGAACAATTGCTTATATATTGTTTTAAGTAGCACTGGTTCAAGAAAACAGTTAATGAAAACATCACAGCAATTGATTTTGTAAACAAGAGTGTCTTTCCTTGTCACTTTATAACTCTCTCAGTCTTGACAACTTTCAAATTGTTGAACTCTACTACTGGTCTTAATTTTGTGCAAACACGGGGGTCTCAACATGGGATTTTGGGTACAGTTGTGCAGCTGGGATTTAAAAAACACCCCCCATTCATATATTGAAATATTGTGAAATCCCTACCTATACATATATTTCACAGCGAAATCATAACCCATTCATATATTCAATAAGTGCAAAAGGTTCGATATGATATGTGACTTTTTTTACTATACTCAAGTGGGTAAAGATTATTAATTGTGACAGTGTAATAAAATTTGATCAATAACAAAACTTGTGTCAATAAGTTTCAGCAGATATGGAAATTTTAATGACAAAGAGTTTGGGAAATTCAGTAAAGATCATTGCACAACAAACTGAAAAATGATGACCCATTGATATATCACAATTGGTCATAATTACTACCTATTGATATATTTCCTCGGTAAAATTGCACCCCATTGATATATTTGACGTATCTAAAACGGAAACCCATTCCAGCGGCACATATGTATATACCTTCATATAGGAAGAGACTCCCTCGTGTGTGCAAATTGACCTTGTTTGATTGTGAACTAAAACATTTTCTCCTCTGATGGGAAAGGTTTGCAGGAACATGTTGGTGTACGGTTATTATTTCCACTAGTAAACAAGATAAGATTTTTAAACTATGTTGTATTTCATCAGAGTATGAACACATATCTATATGACAAAGTTAAATAATAATTATATTGACATTCTTTCTTACAATGATCATTCACAATACACCAATCATTTCTCACAAACACTTTCACTTTGATAGATTCATACTTAGCTTCGATTCAACATTAAGTTATCAGATTCATTCCAATGACGATAAATGATATCAATAAAACAACCATCTGACTCGTTCTTACATTTATATTGCAGATGAAACATTTAAACATATTCAAGGTCAATATTTTGTAACCAGGGATATCTTTTATCAAGTATTTTGCTTCTTGAATTTTGTTTTCAAATGTTGTTGAAATAAGTAAGAGCTGGTACAAAATTGCTTTTGAAAGAATGAGGTGTTTTCATATAAAGGAGTAGGTGCAAATAATAATAATAACAGTAAGGGCCAAAAGTTAGCGTAAAATAAAAAGTTACAATAAATGATCTCGCATGAAATTTAAACACAGATGTTACCTTTGTCAAGGGACCATGGCTAAATACTAACCAAATATAAATATTTTGTAAAATTCATCTTCCTTGTTTTGTATCAGCTTCGGAGTATATTTGGGATTGGAAAAGTATGCACAACTAAAAAAAACCTTTACATTTATTAAGATTATGTAAATGGCTATAAGAAAGCTTGTTTTTAACTGCACACAATGTTTCTACAAAGAAAATAAAGATGGAAAAACTGCATAAAATCTTCCATTTTCATAAAATAGATGCATCTTATGATGTCATTTGATGCCATAACATTAAAAATTTGACTTATTCATTTATTTTCTTCTTTTTATGCATTCCTTATATTATTTATAAATTTTAAAACTTCATTTTCTTGGGCAAATATTAGCCTAATTAGCTACTCCTTTCAATAAATTTTATTCTAAGGCAAAAATCATCCCTGTGTTACCATAAAACGTTTCATTGCCATTAAAAATATTAAAACTATAAACTTATTCATCCACAAAGCCCTTAGATTCAACATATTCAAATGCTTTCTGTTTTACATATTCTACATGTTTATTGTCTCCATGAGATTGTTCAAAGTCTAAATATTTCTTGAAGAAAAATTTCATTTTCTTGGCCGACAGCTTCATATGTATAACTCTGTCCAGTAAATGTCTGCAAAAGAATGAAAATATTAGTTAATTTATACAGAAGGGAGGAGGAAGTCAGGTGGCTGTAATTCAGTGGTTGTTGTTTGTTGCTGTATATCTATTTTTTTCATTTATTGTCTTGTACATAAATAAGACATTAATCTTCTTGTTTGAATCGTTTCATTTGTCATTTCGGGGCTCAGTAAAGCTTGCTATGCAATATAGGTTTTGCTCATTGTTGAAGACCCTACAGTGACCTGTAGTGGCAAATTTTCAACATCATTTGGTTTCTGGTGGTGAGTTGTCTCATTGGCAAGCATACCACATCTTCTTATATTCATATTTGCACTTAATTCAACTGGCCAACAATTATAAAATTATTGATCAAAATTCTAATGAAAGTTTAAAGTGACTTGTTACTATCAGCTGTGGCTTAATGACATTATATTATGACTGTTTAAAAAATGTTTTTTGGGATTGGGAGCTGAGCTTTATATTTTTCCCTGCATGTTTGTATCAGCGGTAATTTTATGCCGTTATACCATTGGACTGTATTTATTGTTATGTTATGGCTGTATAGCCTATGGAAAATAATGTTTCGAACAAAAATATCAATGTTTTACTCAAGTGC
This sequence comes from Mytilus californianus, assembly GCF_021869535.1. Taxonomy (NCBI): domain Eukaryota; kingdom Metazoa; phylum Mollusca; class Bivalvia; order Mytilida; family Mytilidae; genus Mytilus; species Mytilus californianus. The sequence continues at coordinate 5,967,498 of NW_026262679.1, read as the reverse complement.
ATATTATGTTTAAATGGAAACTTTTAAACACATTTGATTTTGGGCCAAATGGTTTCAAAGGGTTTTGTGTTATATTTAACCTCAATATAACCAAATCTATTTATTGAACTTAGAAAAGAAAATATACCTACTGACTTGGAAACTTTAATGTACGGTAATGATATGTTTAATATGAACATAAACATGCTAATTTTTACAAAAGTGCAGAATTATATCAAAGAGACCAATCGCTTTTCATAGTGTATAGACATTATGGTTAATTATATAACAATAATAATGTAATTACTTTTTGTTGACTTCGAATGAAATTGTTCATTTTTCCCAAAGACATGGATCATCAATTTGATTTATATATAAAATCCTATCAGTTGACAACAACAATTTAATTTAATTGCTTTGAAATACATGTAGTAACTTACCTTTTGAGTGAATATTTATTCCAAATTTAAAACAACCTAGTAAGGTCTATCATAAATAAATTTACGGTCAACTCGACTTTTAGAAATCGATGAGCCATGTCGTTTAAATTCTTGTTAATTTCATGTCTCCATATTAATATTGTTTATGATGTTATTATTATGTATTTTATTTTGTTCGGTTATTTATTATTTGTATGTAATGGAGAAGACGTTCTAAGTTGCAAAACTTGTGTCTAATCCTATTGTCAATGTTTTTGGACAATAAAATATGTTTAAACTAACCAATCTATTTATAACTCAAATTAAAGTGATAAGTGTAATAAATAAATTCCCCTGTGTACAGTTGACAATCAGATAGGTATAATACTACTGTAAGTAAAATGCTACATACCTAACGGCCTCTATATCAGCAGTTTTAATCACCATATCTACATACACTGACCACAAATCTGTTCGTTTTGGATAATTACTTAGAATGTTTTCAAACATTGTCTTCCCCCTCTCAGGTTCTCCATGCTTAAATTCCATCTGGGCAAACTTGGCTATTGTTTCTACATCTGAAGAAAAAAAATCAAAATCATAGCTTTATTGTTATGGTAAGATTCTGTGTGCAAAACAAGAGGTTTAATCGATGTCATGCAAAGTATAACCAACTTGCTTCACTGACAAAAAGTTCCATACTCAGTAGGTAAAATAACAATTAAAAGTAGTCAAATATGAAGTGACAGGATGAAATATCTGAAAATTCTTACATAATACAACTTGTTTGACCATTGATTACACAGTACGGCCAGTTTGACCAATGCTTACACAGTACAGCAAATTGACACTTTGCTTACACAGAACGGACAGTTTGCCAACTGTTTACACAGTACGGCCAGTTTGACCATTGTTTACACAGTATGGCCAATTTGACCAGGGCTTACAAGGTACTGCCAGTTTGGCCATTGCTTACACTGTATGGCCAGTTTGACCACTGCTTACATAGTACTGCCAGTTTGACCACTTCTCACACAGTACAGCCAATTTGACCATTGCTTACACATTATGGCCAATTGACCATTACTTACACAGTAGGGCCAGTTTGGACATTGTTTACACAGTACAGCTAGTTTGACCATTGCTTACATAGTACAGCCAGTTTGACCATTTGTATTGATTTCCCCAATAATGGGTTTAATAATTACCTAATTTTTAATTACATCACATTTTGCTGTAAACACGAAGTTTCCAAATGTATATTGTGTCTCAAAATTTCAAGAACTTTCATTTTCTAATTTCACAACCAGAAAGTAACTTACGATTTTCTTTGCTGAGACTTTTAAGACATCTTGGCAGAATCTTTCTGGCTGCTTCAAAGTTCCCATTTTTGAAGTGGAACAACCCAAATCCAATCCAAGGTTCTTTTTTGTATGAGAATTTCCTGCACATAATATTGTAAGTGTTTTCTGCATCCTACAAAATAATTAAATAGAAATATTGGAAATAATATTAAATTTATAGAAATGACTAATATAATTGCCACTAAATATAGTCTAAGAATTTTTTTATTGATTGTTATATCACATTGCTCTGGTTCTCCTTTATCAGGTAAACAAATCTTTCTTACTCTTTCATATTGAGTTTCATAATTACTTTTAGTATAAGCCAAGCATAAAAATTGTAGCATAAAATTTGACATTAATTTTAATCTGTCAGTTACTAAATATTGTAGATGATAGTATGACTTTTTTCTACACTGTTGTACCTGGAACTTCCCTGCCTTGAAGTAAATATTAATGAGATGTTGATAGACAGTTAGCGGTTCATTCTGTTGTAATGCTCTCTCTAAAACTTTAGCCAGTTCTTCAGGTGTACCATACATGTTCTCTAAATTCAGGTATGCCACCCAAACATTCAACTTTTCTTGTTCTTCTCTACAAAGAAGAAACAACTACTGGTCATGATGTTAACAAAAGTAAACTGAAAATAGTGTTTTTGTTTTTGTTTATGTCAGTACTTATATATGAAAGATACTGAATTTGAGCTCTTCACCTATTAACTTACTTACCAGATTGTTCATAATCAATTACAAAACCTACTTCCAAGTAAATTTTTAGATGTGATTTTTGTTATGGCCATTAATTTCACATCTGTTTATTTTATCCAACATAAACGAGTGGGGTTTGATATCTCTTTTAACATGTTACAAACTGTATATTCAAAATTAAATGCATGCATTTATTATTGCAGATCATTGACCATTGGCAAGTAATGCAAAAATTTATTGAAGCAAAATCACTACTGAAATTATGAATGGGAGTTTTTATTATTGTGCCCCAGATACTTCTGAATTTCCAGTGTGCTCATCCCACATTTAACATTACAAATATCTCTCTGAATTTCCAGTGTGCTCATCCCACATTTAACATTACAAATATCTCTCTGAATTTCCAGTGTGCTCATCCCACATGTAACATTACAAATATCTCTCTGAATTTCCAGTGTGCTCATCCCACATGTAACATTACGAATATCTCTCTGAATTTCCAGTGTGCTCATCTCACATGTAACATTATGAATATCTCTCTGAATTTCCAGTGTGCTCACCCCACATGTAACATTACAAATATCTCTCTGAATTTCCAGTGTGCTCATCCCACATGTAACATTACAAATATCTCTCTGAATTTCCAGTGTGCTCATCCCACATGTAACATTACGAATATCTCTCTGAATTTCCAGTGTGCTCATCCCACATGTAACATTACGAATATCTCTCTGAATTTCCAGTGTGCTCATCCCACATGTAACATTACAAATATCTCTCTGAATTTCCAGTGTGCTCATCCCACATGTAACATTACAAATATCTCTCTGAATTTCCAGTGTGCTCACCCCACATGTAACATTACAAATATCTCTCTGAATTTCCAGTGTGCTCATCTCACATGTAACATTATGAATATCTCTCTGAATTTCCAGTGTGCTCACCCCACATGTAACATTACAAATATCTCTCTGAATTTCCAGTGTGCTCATCCCACATGTAACATTACAAATATCTCTCTGAAAACCAGTGTGCTCATCCCACATGTAACATTACAAATATCTCTCTGAATTTCCAGTGTGCTCATCCCACATGTAACATTACAAATATCTCTCTGAATTTCCAGTGTGCTCATCTCACATTTAACATTATGAATATCTCTCTGAATTTCCAGTGTGCTCACCCCACATGTAACATTACAAATATCTCTCTGAATTTCCAGTGTGCTCATCCCACATGTAACATTACAAATATCTCTCTGAATTTCCAGTGTGTCCATCCCACATGTAACATTACAAATATCTCTGAATTTCCAGTGTGCTCATCCCACATGTAACATTACAAATATCTCTGAATTTCCAGTGTGCTCATCCCACATTTAACATTACAAATATCTCTCTGAATTTCCAGTGTGCTCATCTCACATGTAACATTACAAATATCTCTCTGAATTTCCAGTGTGCTCATCTCACATTTAACATTACAAATATCTCTCAAAATTCTGTAATTTAACTCTAGCTTTCTATAACCCAAATGTTCCTTAACATACATAAACAAGAGTGCACACGCTAAAATGTCTCGTTTTCTTTACTAACCATTGATATTATGTTGATAGTCCTAAATGAAAGCTTTACTACAACTATTACATAAACTTAACATGATCCAAGAAAATGAAGTCACGATCATATAAACCAAACGAGAAATACATGTACACCTTACAATCATTCAATACACTAAATATAGTTGACCTATTGCTTATAGTTTCTAAGAAACAGACTTAACCAAGAAAACTAAACATTGACCAATGAATCGTGAAAATGAGGTCAAGGTCAGATGAACCATGCCAGGCAGACATGAACAGCTTACAATCCTTCCATACAACAAATATAGCTGACCTATTGCTTATAGTTTAAGATAAACAGACTGAAACACATAAACTTAACACTGAGCAATGAACTGTGAAAATGAGGTCAAGGTCAAATAAAACCTGCGAGACTGACATGTACATCATAGAATATTTCCATACACCAAATATAGTTGACTTATTGCATATAGTATAAGAAAAAGACCAAACCTCAAAAACTTAACTTTGACCACTGAACCATGAAAATGAGGTCAAAGTCAGATGACACCTGCCAGTTGGACATGTACACCTTACAATCATTCCATACACCAAATATAGTAGACCCATTGCATAAAGTATAAGTAAAAACGGACCAAAACACAAAAACTTAACTATAACCACTGAACCATGAAAATGAGGTCAAGGTCAGGTGACACCTGCCAGTTGGACATGTACACCTTACAATCCTTCCATACACCAAATATACTAGACCTATTGCTTATAGTATCTGAGATATGGACTTGACCACCAAAACTTAACCTTGTTCACTGATCCATGAAATGAGGTCTAGGTCAAGTGAAAACTGTCTGACGGGCATGAGGACCTTGATAGGTATGCACATACCAAATATAGTTATCCTATTACTCATAATAAGAGAGAAATTTACATTACAAAAAATCACAACTTTTTTTTTAAGTAGTCACTGAACCATGAAAATGAGGTCAAGGACAATGGACATGTGACAGACGGAAACTTCATAACATAAGGCATCTATATACAAAGTATGAAGCATCCAGGTCTTCCACATTCTAAAATATAATGCTTTTAAGAAGTTAGCTAACGCCGCCGTCGGATCACTATCCCTATGTCAAGCTTTCTGCGACAAAAGTCGCAGGCACGACAATAAAACAGCTCTGATTTCTTCCTGCTTCTAAGTTGTTTTTAAACCTACCTAAATGAGATTGTTTTGAGAGCTCTTTCTGCCACAGCTCTTGCTTTCTCTATCTCAGCTGTTTCTAAGTGGAAGGCCATATATCTAAGCCAGACCATAGAACTATTAGGAGACTGAAGAGCAAGTCTATCAAAACCATCTGCTGCTTCTGGAGTTATGTCCCCTACTAACTGATGCTGCTCAAACTAAAATCAGATATTATATCATTTATCTTTTACATGACTTGTTTATCACAAAACCAAATCCCTTTCTTCATCTAATTAAAACAAAATACTAATTAACATCAGTGTGTCATACTAACCTTTCAAATTATTTTTAATTGAAATAAACATTTTTGTATAAGGTGTATCCATCAGAAATAATGCATATTTCTAAAACATGCACAAAAATTCAAATTTAAAAAACAACAAACTCTACTTATGTGTTAATGTCTTATAAAAAAAAGATATGAGAATAAAAAAGTGTTTTTTTGGTGGGTGCCATTATTACTACTGGATGAAAATTAAAGGCACTGTATGATTTTTCTCTACTGTTTGTTGACAGTAGACATTTTCTTTAAGTAATGACTTACGGTTATAGGACACACAATACACAGAAAACCCAGCTAAATGTTTCACAAAATGTCAGACTAAAATTTAAAATACTGTAAAGTTTATGTTAGTATCACAGTAGATAATTTCCCAAACAAATGTCCCAAAGAAAATGTCTTACACATTAAAGTTAAATGAAGTCAATATCTTACTAAGGTTGTTTTATGGTGATATTAAATGATATTAATTTGATAGAAGTATGCCAAAGAAATCACAACTTTGGAGAATTTCCCTTGACCACAGTATGGAAAGGAGATCAAAACAACATATGATCTTTATACCTGAAATAAATTCTTTTCTTCTTCTTTCTTGTCTTTCTGTATTGGAGTTTTCTGTTGGTCTGATTCCACCTATAATCAGGAGAAAAGGATGAGATTTGATTTGTTTTAATATGTTTTTTAAGTCAGTAACTATTTCATGGTTGCTTTAAAAAATATTTAGTTGTTTAGTGTAGGACAAATAATGCAACTCTTGGTCTGAGGTCAATTTAATAAGAAAAAAACACATCTAAAATAATAAAACTAGTTTTGTTTCAAACGATCCATAAGTCAATCACTTTAACAGTTTTTTGTTACTATTGTTTGGTACATGTGATAAAGAATAAGTATAATAAGTTAGAACAACACAAATAACCAAAGGATAAAGAATATGAAAACCACACTATAATAGAAGAAATCATATACAATTACATACATTCTATTTACAAATACTAGGTATATAATGTTTACCTGAGAGTTTTCCTCCTCATCATCATCTTCAGTATCAGATTGTGTAGATCTAGTTATCACTGGAGATTTGTATTCAGTATCCCAGCACCATCCACTCTTTATCTGAACACATGGTCGATGATTCTTCTGATTTTAACAGAGAAATGAAAGAACAATAAATACTACACTTTAAAAGACAGGAACTTGACAATGGTGTTGTAAATGTAATCCTTAATATAAACTACATTTAAAAGTGACTAACTCCAGTAAAAATAATAGATCAGCATTGATTTTTGAACTAATCTAAGACATTGCTGGTATAAACCTATGATATACATTTCATAACAATTCTACAAGAAAAGTAGGTTTCAGAGTGCTAACAATGCAATTTTCTATATAATTTTAATTTCCAAGGGGCACAACTCTTTTGATAAAAGTTCATCAGCACTGATTTTCAAACTTGTCCATAACTCTGCAGATATAATCCTGTGTCATAAATTTCATAAATATCCTGCAGGAATTGTACATTTATCAGCACTTACAATGAACTTTTGTGTAGAATTTACATTTCTTCCTATAAAAAATAATATTGACATTGATTTCTGAACTTATCTGAGACATTGCTGATATAAGCCTTTGACATAAATTTCACAAATTTCTAGCAAGAATTGTAAACTTGTGAGAGCTTCCAATGCAATTTTAAATAGACTTTACACTTTTAAGGGACATAACTCAAGTAAGAATAATTGATCAGCACTTTTCAAACTGCTCAAAGACATTGCTGATATATACCTTCAATGCAAATTTCATAACAATCCTACAAGAATTATAGGCTTGAGAGAGCTTACAATGTAATTTTCCAATTACAGTCGACTCTCATTATCTAAAAGTAAGCCGGACCACAGAAATATTTCGAGATACCCTTAGTTCGACTCAAACTAATACTGGAAGTTTGACAGACTAAGGGACACAACTCTTGTTTGGTTTGGTAAGGCTAAAATAAATCCAGATGCATATGAGCAGGGGATCAATATTCTGGTCAGAGATCGATGTATCTGTATGTAATGGTCTTTTGTTAATTTGATAAAATTATATGATTTTTCGTCTCTTATATATTTCTTTATATAGTTACAATTTTTTCCTATGGTTTTTAGCTGAAATATTAATTTCAAAACAATTGTGATTAAAAGTTGAGAAAATTGTTCATTCTCGTATACAAGAGATTTTAGAAAATTTAGATTTCTTTTCATTTTTCTTTTATTTGAATTTTTTCTGCAAGAGAGTTGTTTTGAGTTGATCACTAAGTCTTAATCCCTACTTTAAGCACAACCAAACTTATTAATGTATGATTATGATTAATTGTTTTTAAAACATTTTAAATAATTTTTCATAAACTATATCACAATCATTTATCATGGTGATCAAAGATAATCTTAGGTAAACACTCGTAGAAAAAAAATGTCATAAATCAATACAGTGGTCAGTGACCAGAAATTTAATTACATGTGTATTGTCACATGCACTCTTTTATCCATTTAAATCACTGAGGTCATGTTTCAACGTATGTGTATAAGTGCAAGTTAAATAATGAAATTTGAATGCTTTTGTTTACCTTGGGACCATAAATTTGGTTCAAGTCAACCGAAATCTCGACTCAGCAGGAGTCAAAATACATATAACTATATGGAACAAAGTTCGGGACCACGGAAAAACTTCAACTCATCGAAATTTCGAGTCAACCGAGTTCGAGACAATGAAAGTTAACTGTAGTTTATATTTTCAAGGGGCACAACTCCTATACAAATAGTTCCTTGGAACTGATTTTCAAAATTGTCCAAGACATTGCTGACAATAACCTTTGATATGAATTTACATTAAAATCTGGCAAGAATTGTACATGTGAGAGCCCTTACATGACCATATAGACAGACATCTGATATATTTTTATGTCCCTCGCAACTGGTAGCACAGGGGACAATATAATGAAATTTATACAGACAAAATATATACTACTCTGAACAAAGTTCTTATTGAAATTTTGTTACTCCTAAATATTATGGTACTTGCAGTTCTTACATGAACCATGAGACCTGCAGAATGGGCTGTTTGGCACTATCAGTAGCCTGTCTGAGTCATTTATCCCTTTTGATTTCTTACCTGCAAAGGATAACCTAGATACACATTTTCTATCCAACTGTCTGAGTCACCTGTCCCTTTTAATCTCTTACCTGCAAAGGATAACCTGGATACACATCTTCTATCCCACTGTCTGAGTCGCCTGTCCCCTTTGATTTCTTATAAAAGTCAGTTAATGATGAATTAGCGTTTTCTAATTCTGAAAGTTTTCTTTTCCGGTCCAATTTTTTCACTTTAGTCAGTTCAGATTTATCTCTTTTTTCACTACTTTTCTTTTGCTTTTTATTATTTTGAACAGTGTATTCCTCTTCTGAATTTAAATAATCTCTTCTTTTCTTTTTTAATTTGTCTGATTTTGGTTGTTTAACACCAGTGTCACTTTCCCTAAGTGAGAGTTCTACTTTAGGAGAGATGCTGAAATGAAATTTATAAATATAACTAAACCATAGCCCAGTCAAAGACAAATGATTGTTAAAAATGTAGGAGTTATACCCCATGAAACTTATCAGTTTATACTTGATTTACGTAAAAAGTCAATGTAAAAAAAAATAGAGAATGTGTCCATGGGACACAGATGATGCCCCGGCTTGCATATAACATTATAAAGGGATATAAAAGTAACACCACCCAAAATCAAACTTGATCTGTGTTTTGTGTGTATAAGTTCATAACATTTGGTTGAGGCAAACTAAAATTAGAGAACCGAAATGAAAAGTTCACCATTTTTTCCATTTATGAAGGGCATAACTCCAGAACGGTAAAAGTGACGTCACCAAAATTTGAACATGATTTGAGGTTTTTGGTTATAAGCATTGTGTATAAGTTTAATAACATTTGGTTGAGACAAACTAAAGTTAGAGAACAGAAACCAATTTCTTGACGTACGTACAAACAAGGGTAAACCTTAAAGCCCCCTCCGCTGCTTCTGGGTCATAAAAAAATGGATAATCCAAGGTTCCAAAATAGAAAAATATTACCGGTAAACTCAAGGACCATACAACACTGAAAATTCCCTAATGTGGATATATTCTATAAATAAAAATGACCTGACAGTATTTCACATGGGCAAATAGACAACTTTCAAATTTTTTCCACTACATTTCAACAAGCATAAAATATTGTACAACCTGCATTCCTTATGAAGTCTTATTACCTATGTTGCAAATTTCTATAATATGTATTGTTTACCTTAAAACTTTGACTATAACAACCTTGCCAACTGGGAATGCTGCTGTGACATCATCTACCCCATGATCTGATACATATGACTTTGTGACTGTTCCTGACACTGTACCCTGATTGGCTAAACTAATACACAAAAAATATACATTATGTAAATATCTTAATGAAATAGAATAAGAACATGTTTTTTTTTTAAATTACAAATAAAGAAATAAAATAAAAAATGTCTTGAACATATAAAATAATGAAAAAAAAATGCTATTAATAAAAAAAAAATCATAAAAAAACATCTATAGTTGTGTATAATACGCACCCCCTCTACCAACTACTTTTTGGGGGTAAAAAAATGTGTACTAGACACACCTAAAGATGGTATGTAATAATTTTGTGTCATGAATTATAAACCATATCCTTACTTTTTCATTATATTAACAGAGTTCATCTCTTCTGCTGCTTAGGTATATTATAGCTTATTTATTCTTTGGATAACTTCTCTTATGAGTACTACTTCATTTTGTTGTTTTGGGCCAGTTAGTTTATTGCAACTGTTATGCAGTTTAATTAATTTCCTGCCAGGTTTGCAGTGAGAAGAGAGTTCTTGCTCTATTTTGAAGACCTTACTGTGAGTTTGAGATGAAGAACAGCAATAAATGTGCTGTCTTTGCTTTTGTTTTTTCCATGGGTATGATGTGATTTGTGTCATGAATTGATACACCATGTACTTTCTTTTTCATTTTGTCACTATGATCATATAAACTTATATCCTGAATAAAGTTAGGACACTATTATCACATATATTTACCACATCCTGAGTAAAGTTAGGACACTATGATCACATATATTTACCACCTCCTGAGTAAAGTTAGGACACTAGGATCACATATATTTACCACCTCCTGAGTAAAGTTAGGACACTAGGATCACATATATTTACCACCTCCTGAGTAAAGTTAGGACACTAGGATCACATATATTTACCACCTTCTGAGTAAAGTTAGGACACTAGGATCACATATATTTACCACCTCCTGAGTAAAGTTAGGACACTAGGATCACATATATTTACCACCTTCTGAGTAAAGTTAGGACACTATTATCACATATATTTACCACCTTCTGAGTAAAGTTAGGACACTATTATCACATATATTTACCACCTTCTGAGTAAAGTTAGGACACTATTATCACATATATTTACCACCTCCTGAGTAAAGTTGGGACACTATGATCACATATATTTACCACCTCCTGAGTAAAGTTAGGGCACTAGGATCACATATATTTACCACCTTCTGAGTAAAGTTAGGACACTATTATCACATATATTTACCACCTTCTGAGTAAAGTTAGGACACTATGATCACATATATTTACCACCTTCTGAGTAAAGTTAGGACACTAGGATCACATATATTTACCACCTTCTGAGAAAGGTTAAGTTACTTATTATTGACCTGTGTTTTCATCCTAATACATTTGGGAAACATACCTGACCAGCAGCTGTGTTTTTGTACTTTGTACAACATAACCTCGTAATATTTGTCCTTTTTCTACAGAACTTTGTACTGGGTCTACTATCTTTTTGGTGTGTACTTTCCTGAAACAACACAAATGTCAATGATAATTGCCTCACATTACATACAGGAAAACCATACATTCATTAAAATTATTTTAACAATTAGTTGTTGCAAATCTGGTCAAGTAAAAAAAAACTTTTTACATAGTAATTACTAGAATACTTGAATGCTTTGTATAATTAAGATATGGGGCATACATCAATGAGACCGCATTAATCCAAACAGCAAATAAAACCTTAAAAGACATGTATTTAATATGAATTCAACTGATTTTTATAGTTTGTTCTGATGCTGAACAGTTGCACCACTGTCCAAGTTTAGAAGGAGGGTTTGCTGCCTGCAAATATGTTTAACCCTGCCACATTCTGTATGTGCCTGTCCCAAGTCAGGAGCCTGTAATTCAATGGTTGTTGTTTGTTGCTGTATATGATATTTGTTTTTCATTTATTGTTTATTGTTTTGTACATAAATCAGACCGTTAGCACTTTTTGGTTTTGCCAAAGTCTGAATACAATCCTACCTTTGAAATCTACAGTAATTGGTATCCCACAAATAAGGAATACATAAGCACCCATTATATCAGAAAGATTGAACGATATTACATTTACCTGGACTTTCTATATATAAGCACCCATTATATCAGAAAGATTGAACGATATTATATTTACCTGGACTTTCTATATATAAGCACCCATTATATCAGAAAGATTGAACGATATTACATTTACCTGGACTTTCTATATATAAGCACCCATTATATCAGAAAGATTGAACGATATTATATTTACCTGGACTTTCTATATATAAGCATCCATTATATCAGAAAGATTGAACGATATTATATTTACCTGGACTTTCTATATATAAGCACCCATTATATCAGAAAGATTGAACGATATTATATTTACCTGGACTTTCTATATATAAGCACCCATTATATCAGAAAGATTGAACGATATTATATTTACCTGGACTTTCTATAGGACAAGTAGTGTTGATCTTCTTTACCAGGTTTTATAACAGAACAGTCTATATACTGTCCAACATAGAAGTCTGATGTAGGATCATCTGTGTACTTGTCATATATCTCAGTCAGTTCTACAACACCTCTAATACCACCAGGAAGGTGTACAAATAATCCTCTGTCCTCCTTAATCAATGTTATAACACATTTATGTAAACTTCCACTTGTCAAACTTTCTGAAGCATTCTCTGTAAACAGAAAACATTTGTTATATGTTTTCTATGTCATTCTGCAGGTTAGTCTAGAAATAATTTAAGGATGTTCGCTCCTTTTGTTTTTGAATTATTGCCATATATTCGGAATCCTCTGGTTTTATCCATGTAGTGACATGAAAAATTTTGCCCACTAGCACCTACTTTTCTTTCCATAATTTGATAACATATAGTTTAAAATGTCATCTTTGAAAATCTTATAAAATCCTTGTTATTTTTTCATCATTTTTGAAAGAAAAAAGGTGCCAATGTTAAATGTATGAAAAATCTAGAGAGAATTATTTCCCGCCAAATTTTCAATGGCTTATTTCTCGAAAACAAGCACATGGACCCTTCATTTTTTTCTGCTTTTTTAGATTCTTTATTCATATACTATCAATTTATAACAGTCTTTTAAAAAGCTTGTTATTTTAAAACAGAGTAGCGAACATCCTTAAGTTCCGTAGGTAGGAATTCTCAATTCCTGTACAACTGAAGGGAGGGTGGCCAACTAATAAGTTTTAATTTCATGCAATATAGCATCAAATTTTTTCACCCATACACTCAACATGTGTTGGAAGTGAGGATGCCTACATTTTGGTCATGTGGTGATGGTAGTCACATGACTAATATAACTCACTACAGTATCTCGGACCTGGTGTATTGGTGGAGGAGGCCAGGGTGCCAGGAGAGAACCACGACCTTTGGCAGGAAAACTGGCAATCTTAATTAATTAACAGTTGAAAGCACCTGCCATGTGGGGGGTTCAAACTCACAACCTCTTTGTTGACAGGATAGTGATACAGTAGCTGAAATACTTAGACAACCCAGGCCCCATGATTCAAAAGACCTCTTTCCATAAATTATTGCTTTTACTAATTGAATACCTCCATAAAAAGGGCATTATCTCAGATATACAATATAGTCATTTGCATACTTTACATAATCTTTTCTCATTTGCCAGGTAATATTTTCCTACTGTCATAAAAACATACCATTTTCTGAATAAACTGGAGTTTTTTAAGTTTAAATTATGTGTTTATTTGATTGCTAATGAATACCTACCTATCAATGTCAGTACTAAAGCACCATCTTTCATTACATTATGTACTGTAGCATTGTAACCTTGACCCTTTTTAAAGTGTTTTGTGGGATCCTCAAGCACCTGTTATAGAAATACAGAACATCTATTACTGTAATTAAGCTTTGATTTTGAATAACTCATTGTATAATTAATACTTTGTATCATTATTTGTACCAGTAAAATTCATAAATAAACTATGTTTACACTAACTCAAAAAAGATAAATTTTATAGTTTTGAATAATAAGATAATGTGTGGAAATAGGTAGGTAAAAAGGTGAAATACAATTATGTAATATAGTCTTCATAATCCATCCTACAGATCAAATTCAACAGTCACTACAATTCAGTAGTCATTTCTTGAAGAGTAACTTTTTAAATACACTATCTAATATCTTGAACAGAAATCTCATTGTATATAGGTATTTCTTATCAAGAACAACAACCTGTCACATTTTATCCTTTCTGAACTAAAATAAATACTGGAAGTTCAAACCTTTGGATCTTTTGACAAATCATTTAACCCAATTCTTCCTCTTATCTTTGGTGTGACTTGTAACCAAACATGATCTTTTTCACACTGAAATAGACAGACATTAATGTTATATATATTTAAGGATATAAATAGTATATTTAAGGATATAAATAGTATATTTAAGGATATAAAAAGAATACTTCCCCAAAGACATAAATAGAATATTTAAGGATATAAATAGAATATCTAAGGATAGAAATAGATTGTTTTAATTAATCTTTCACATCTTAAATTTTCATCTCTTTACATAATAATACATTCAATGTGAGGGCTGTTGTTTGGTGCTTGTGACATTGACTTATTGTTATGTATTTCTTTTTAAAAATGTAAAATCATATGCTACTTCAATGTTATATTTACCAGTAAAAGCTACGGTAAATTCAGAAATTATTGCAAGTTTTTATTAATGTGATAAATGTGACGGTATCAGGTTCACAATAATAAAAAATTTAATTCATAATTTCAGAAGTGATTTTCTAAGATTTAAGATTTCTCATTTTTGCCAGAGGTCAAGAATTTGCAAAAACAATTGCATGAATAAGTTTCAGAATTTATTGTAAATGTAATTTTATTTATGAAGCAAAAATATATAATGTCTTACTTTAGTTACAAATCCTACAACTTTGTCTTTTTTCTGGAACTTATGTTCTGAATCTAAGTTTGCCTTTTCCATATTGCTGTAAATAAAAAATATCCAAAATTTGAGAAAATGATTTTTTTGAAACCAAAATGTCTAACTTATCTATATTTTTTCAATTGAAGGCACTAAATGATGATTAAGGATATTGCAGTTTTATAATTACATGAATGCCTCGTAAGAATTCCATCATTTAAATTGGCAGACAACAATCATATAGTGTTTAAAAGCGATGTTTTATTTTCAAATAAATTGCAACATCCATGACTGCATATGCTATACATGACAAGGTTACAACAATGTGTAAGAATATTTAAAAAAGAAAAGAAAGAAGAAGCTAGATTTCACTTGTAATTTCTTAGTTTTAGCATTGAAATGAAATTATCAGATTTGAGTGCTTTTAATTTGTAGGTTTATAGGATTGTAAAAAACTTGACCAGTTTATAGGGTTGTAAAAGTCTTGACCATTGGCACATTTATAGTCTGAAGGCCTTCCAATAAAACTACAAACAAAACCATTCAAATCTTAAATGGTACTCAGTTATACACTGATGTGTAAAATAGTGAGTAAACTAATAAATAGGAATCTGCTGAAACATAAAAACCTTCTGTGCTGTTTTTGTGTATATCATAGTTTGGAAATTGAGTGTGTGTGTATGAATGTACAACATAATGTCTTTAATTACCTGGGTTTTATCGTAAACTCTGGTAAGGAAAGAGTCTTTGAAGACGATTGTTCTCTGTAAATGTAAAAAGTAATACCATAAATCAGTTTTGTTAAAGTAAGAGATACAAATACTATTATTAAACTCCGTTTGGTGAACTAACGCCTGTGTGAATCCTTTCGGTAGAGTCCATGAAGTGGATACCTTGGTATGCCGGGTTGTCAAATAATGCAAATGAATGCAACACTTAAGTAATACTCAAAATTGACAACAACACTAGTGCTGTTGTCAATTTTGAGTATTAAATACTATTATTGTAAAAATAGCACCATCATATGAGTTATTTTTTATTTCTTTACATTCACTAGCACCAATTTTTCATAAATAATTATTGTGACAGTATCCCATAGATAATTCATCTCAAATTTTGTACATTTTTAACCAATTCACAAAACAAACTCTGAAATTAAAATTTCTATTTATTTATTGGTTGAACTGCAAACTTCTCTTTCAATAAGATAATGTGTCTGTAAGAAATGGATGCCAGGCCTGAAAACAAATTTAATAAAAAAGGTTAGTCAATGTGATTGTGTTGTACAATGTAAAAAAAAACGATTGAAGCAATAAATCACTGATATAATAAGTTTCAGAGAAAATGACCTAAACACTAGTCAAAAGATACTAACATAAAAAGGTTATAATTATAGATAATGTTGATGTTTGAACTTGGCCAAATCAAACACAAACTTGGGTTAAAGACTCTAAATATTATGTCTAGATCAAAGACCAAAACTGTTGTCAACACTTACTAAACATTTGGCATGTATAGGAAATAAAAGTCACAATTATGTTAATGTTGCTGAACAGCATTGAACTATATACAAGATTGTAGTTGTGAAATGTAATTAATATACAGGTTTATTATATACTTAGTAGTAAATACAGGTAAACTGTATGTGTAATACAATCAATGACAATCGTGCTGTATCAACCATCAGTGATGATATCGATATCAGTCACGGTTACATAAGCTTTATTAAACCCCTAAAACTCTATGACGTCACATCATTGATATCCGTCACGCTTGTGAAGGCTTTATCAAACCCCTAATCTGTATTACATCAACTCACGTGAAAAAAACTCCATCTACTTGAAGTATATAATAAAGTGTAGAGCTCTTGGGATTATATTGGTGTCTCGGGTTGATACGGGTGTGATATTGAAAAAGCCATATGATATTCTCTATTTACAATAAGTTTCTGAGAACTATGACTTAACACAAAACTTAACCTACATCACCAAATATTGATATGTACTGGTAGGCAAAAATTATTTAAACATTGTTATTTCAATAGCATTGCACATTACAAAAAAAAAAGGTATTCCTCTAACAATCAACCATTAAAGAGTTTTTAATTTACAAGATACCATTTGACATCCATACCCTTAACTATTAAATCTGACTGAGGAAGTTCAACATTGTTTTTATAAACTACATCACTTCGAAACTAGCATAAAAGTCGACTTACTTCTTTGGTATCCATTCTCTAAATCCAACCACTCTGGCTTTAACTTCTTGTTGAAGTTTATATTTACCAGGAGATAAAACAGTTGTTCCCTATAAAATACATATTTTTCATTAAGTTGTTAACTTATTTTTTTTTGTTTTATGTAATTAGCTTAAATAAGGACATTAGTTTCTCCTTTGCATTGTATCACATTTTATTATCCAGAGGCTTTCAGAGCTAACTCTACAGTAATTTTGGTTGGACTCATTGTTAAAAGCCGTACAGTGACCTGTTGTTGTTTACATTGTTAAAAGCCGTACAGTGACCTGTTGTTGTTTACATCGTTAAAAGACGTACAGTGACCTGTTGTTGTTTACGTTGTTAAAAGACGTACAGTGACCTGTTGTTGTTTACATCGTTAAAAGACGTACAGTGACCTGTTGTTGTTTACGTTGTTAAAAGACGTACAGTGACCTGTTGTTGTTTACATTGTTAAAAGTCGTACAGTGACCTGTTGTTGTTTACGTCGTTAAAAGACGTACAGTGACCTGTTGTTGTTTACGTTGTTAAAAGACGTACAGTGACCTGTTGTTGTTTACATTGTTAAAAGACGTACAGTGACCTGTTGTTGTTTACATCGTTAAAAGACGTACAGTGACCTGTTGTTGTTTACATCGTTAAAAGATGTACAGTGACCTGTTGTTGTTTACATTGTTAAAAGACGTACAGTGACCTGTTGTTGTTTACATCATCAACATTTCGTCTCTTATCTTATTGACAATCAAACCACATCTCTTTCATTTTATATTTATAATTTAAAAAGTTGTTAATAAACATATCATTCTTTCCTATACTTATATTCTCAGTTCTGTAAAACATCAAAGTCAATACACTTACTGTATAGTAACATAACATGTGAGGTAGATCATAACTCAAAACTATTATGCTATATTTATCAGACATGTAGATACTGTCATATTCCTAATTGGGTGATTCATTAATCAAAAAGATTTCATTAATCAAAGCAATACAATGACTGAATGTTACAAGAGCATAAAGGAATATGGTGTTATTGGGTTGCTGTCTTATTGACATATTTTCCTCAATCCATTAAAGTCACAGTACTTTGATATGAGCAACCATTAAAATTGATACCATCATAAACAAATGAATCCACATTGGTAAAATACAACTTTAATTTCTCAGTCATCTTTCTTATTCAATCAAAAGTGGAATATATATTATGTAATCTGTGGTGTTTTTTTTAGTTCCTTTTGCAATTGTTATTTGTTTTTAATTCTTTTTGTTGATCATATGGAAATTAACTATCTGAAGGTCTGTCAATCTTTAACTTACATTTTCAATCGAATCTACCATTTCTGTCAAATGAATTCTACCATGCACTGAATTATACAACACATTCAGCTGGAAATCAAGTATATCCTTTACACTGCAACAGATAAATGGTTAGAATGGTAACAAGAGTATGTATATCCTTTACACTGCAACAGATAAATGGTTAGAATGGTAACAAGAGTATTTATCATTGGCAATATTTCATTTTTTTTTCTTTATAGACCTTTTAAGCATTATCTTTTTTTGAAATCAGATGGAATAATAATTCAAAGGTACAGCTGTCCCATGTTAAGATATTAAAATTAAGGTTCTGTCAAGCAATAGTATCTATAGACTGGTTGATTTTCAGCACATTACACATGTACAAATCTGTCTTGTTATCAAATGTCCAAGTGATTCAGAAATCAAAACTTGCAGCTTACAAAATTTACACTATAGATTGAGCAATAGGGACATCACCTTAAACCTGGGGTAACATTAAGATTGAGCAATATGAACCTAACATTAAACCTGGGGTAACATTAAGATTAAGCAATATGGACCTCACCTTAAACCTGGGGTAACATTAAGATTGAGCAATAGGGACCTCACCTTAAACCTGGGGTAACATTAAGATTGAGCAATAGGGACCTCACCTTAAACCTGGGGTAACATTTAGATTGAGCACTAGGGACCTCACCTTAAACCTGGGGAAACATTTAGATTGAGCAATAGGGACCTCACCTTAAACCTGGGGTTAAGTTAGGATGCTTTTCTTAAAATTCTATAAAAATAAACAATAAACTGTGTTTCTACTAACCTAACTATTGCAATGTCTCCAACCTGTAATTCACATTCACTATTGTTTCTCTGTCTCTCGTGAGATTCAAAACAACACAGTATATGCTCATCCATAATTCTACAAATATATAATAATCTGACTTGTTATTATTTGTATCTGTTGGGAGTATAGTTTGTAAGCTTAAAAGATTACTTGTATTTTTATAGTGTCTAATATCATTTTGTTAAATTCATATACACTTTCAAAAGTATCTTAATCTTGCTATCATAATTACAAGTTTAAACCAGTTAAGATCTTATTGATGATGTAGCAAGATTCCTATAACCAGTACTCTTTTTAATTTTTTTTATGTAAAATTGAGAAATTACATCTGAAAGTAAAACAAATACATGTATGTGAACCAAAAATAACTGATTCTCTGAATTAAATTAAAACAGGTTCAAAACAGTTGTCATCAATCAAACCAAGTAAATAGAGACCAGTACTAATGTATCAAAATTCTAAAGGTATGGTACCTCAATATTTTTTTACTTAACAGTAATATTAGATACAATATAAACATTTGTTATAATACAATTACTCTGTGTTAAAATACAATTACTCTGTGTTATAATACAATTACTCTGTGTTATAATACAATTACTCTGTGTTAAAATATCAAACTGAAAGAAAAAGCTATATGAAGTGGTTGAAAAATATAATAATTTCTCTACAATTCACAGTCCAGTGACAAAGTTGCCTACCTTTTGACTATCATGGGGAAGACTTGGC
Source organism: Mytilus californianus (assembly GCF_021869535.1). Taxonomy (NCBI): domain Eukaryota; kingdom Metazoa; phylum Mollusca; class Bivalvia; order Mytilida; family Mytilidae; genus Mytilus; species Mytilus californianus. Next base: position 5,947,513 of record NW_026262679.1, on the reverse strand, counting down.
CTACATTATATTTGAAGACTTGTAACACATCATTCATATGCTGTAAATAGAGAAAAAAATATCTGATTAATCTTCCAAAAACATACTTTATCTCCTACATGTTTATGTGTTTCTATGTATTTTGTTTATTCTTTTTTCAATATGCCGAACATTTAGAACTTTATAGGACTTTTTCAACTAACCTATTTGATTTAGGATTTGAAGTGTTATATATAGTAGGACTGTTTTTCCAATAATACGTGATAAATAAACACTGTAAATATGCGCACATCAGATATCGAATGGTGGAGGGAGTAACAACACTGTATATAGAGAGCACCCCAGCTGAGCATGTAAATATGGTAAGATGTCCAATGGTTGAAGGAGTAACAGCACTGTATATAAAGAGAGCACCTGTTCTACATATGAAAATATGGTTCCTCTACAAAAGGGGTTTAAAGATAAGTTAGATTAGATTAGATTTATCTGACTTTCTTCAACAGTAACCAACTTTATATTCAAGTCTGGTTAGTATGGCATAGAAACATAAATACTAAATGATATTTTAGTTAGGGCTGTTCCATAAAAACATACATGGGACCCAGGGAAGGCAACTCTAATTTGCCACCATGGGTGGGTGTGAAATATTGTGTTGAACGGGTTTAAAATTATGCAGGACTCTAAAATCGCTTCTATGGGTGGTCACTCTGTTTTCAAAGTGCCTTCCCTGGGTACCATGTATATTTTAATGGAACAGCTCTAATGTATAATTGTAATTATGACACAAAGTTGATTCAAAATTATTCATTCATAAAAATATAGAGCAAATAAGCAAAAAGGATGTACAGAAGGATAATGGTTTATATAAATGAACCAGAAACATTTATGGATTGGAATAAATTTCAGTCTTTTCCTTGTATAAAAAAAAATATTTCTTTGAAATAAAAAATGAGTATAAAATTGTCTCTTACCCTTCTAGATGGAAGATACACCACAGTACCAGCTTCTTTTCCTTTTAATACTGCCATCATGCAATCCTTCTTGATCAGAGTAATCTCCCCTTTTACATGCTGACCAACCTCAACCTATAAGTAACAAATATTGCCTATAAATAAAACAAGATACAGCAATAACTTTAAATTCATGAATATGTGAACAAAGATGTTCTTGGTAAAAGCAGAGGTAAGGAATGGTATTTTTGTCAGTAAGTTTTTGAACAGATTATTTTATGATTAATATGAGGCAGGTGCTACTTGATGGAATCATGAAGGTTTTTGGTATTTAACAATTGGATTTTGCATGTTTGTTTTACTTTTACACCACATTGTCACATGGCCTTTAATGAGATCTCTTCCCTCTTCAATTCAATTTGTACTGTCCCATTAATTACTTCGATATATTTATGTGCGATTTTAACAGTATGTCTACAAAGAACAGATTATTATATAATTTTTAATATGCTTTAACAGTTTCTCACATTCTGACACAAGAACAAGTGACAGGGAGTTTTCTTGTAGCAGGTCATACCATACAGATATAAATAGACCCTTTTGTTTTTGCCATGGTTTTTTTTACGACTAATGAATGAATTGAATGTCCCTTTGATATCTTTCGCCTCTCTTTTTCTACCAATTCAGCTCCCTTCTGAAGGTTATTAAATCAGTCTGATATGAAAAAGAGAACAAGAGGCTCTCAAGAGCCTGAATCGCTCACCTGTATTTCAGAGGAGAAGATTTTTAAATGTTAGCAAAAATTGTGTAAAATTGTCTTTAAAGAGCAATAACTCCTTAAGGGGTCAATTGACAATTTTGGTCATATTAACTTTTTTGTAGATCTTACTTTGCTGAACATTATTGCTGCTTACAGTTTATATATATCTATAATAATATTCAAAATAATAACAAAAAACTGCAAAATTTTGTTAAAACTACCAATTCGGTGGCAGCAACCCAACAATGGGTTGTTCGATTCGTCTGAAAATTTCCGGGCAGATAGATCTTGACCAATTAAACCCCTGTCACATTTGCTCTAAAAGATTTAGTTTTTGAGATATAAGCCAAAAACTGCATTTGACCCTTATGTTCTATTTTTAGCCATGGCGGCCATGTTTGTCGATGGATAAAAACTTTGGGTACAATTTATAAACAAGATACCCCAAGGAACATTTAGTTAAAGTTTGAAGGTAATTGGCCCAGTAGTTTCAGAGGAGAAGATTTTTAAATGTTAGCAAACTTTATGAACAAATTGTGTAAAATTGTCTTTAAAGGGCAATAACTCCTTAAGGGGTCAATTGACAATTTGGGTCATATTATCTTTTTTGTAGATCTTACTTTGCTGAACATTATTGCTGCTTACAGTTTATATATATCTATAATAATATTCAAAATAATAACAAAAAACTGCAAAATTTTGTTAAAACTACCAATTCGGTGGCAGCAACCCAACAATGGGTTGTTCGATTCGTCTGAAAATTTCAGAGCTGATAGATTTTGACCAATTGAACAATTTTACCCCCATGTCAGATTTGCTCTAAAAGCTTTAGTTTTTGAGATATAAGCCAAAAACTGCATTTGACCCCTATGTTCTATTTTTAGCCATGGCGGCCATGTTTGTCGATGGATCAAAACTTCGGATACAATTTCTAAACTAGATACCCTAAGGAACATTTAGTTAAAGTTTGAAGGTATTTGGCCCAGTAGTTTCAGAGGAGAAGATTTTTGAAATAGTTTACGACGACAGACGACGACGGACGCCAAGTGATGGCATAAGCTCACATGGGGCCCTTTGGGCCCCGGTGAGCTAAAAAGGGGGAGTGAGGCGAAATGATAAAAGTTCAATTGATTTGTTGGATAGTACAACTTACCTTGTGTTTTGATTTCTGTTTACTGTTTACAGTTTTTATTATATGTTTATTAACAGCCACTTCCACACATTTGTTTTTAGGATCAATAAACAAAACTACACATTTTAATTTACTTCCTTCCCCATAATTATCATCTATAATAAAAACGATAAATAATTGATAAACGCCTAAATATGAGAAAACTTGATGAACAACATATATATAACCAAGGATAATATAGGGCCAATACCACAAATTACAAATGCTTAGTCTGAAATATAGCACAACATTGTTATATCTGCAAATTTGCAATAGCAAATTTATGTCTTTCCATTTTAACCTAAGCTTATATGACCCCATGTCAACAGTGTCTGTGCCCTTGAACACTTGGCCTATTATATCAATTATCAAGTTGATTTTCTAAGGGAGATAATTGGATGTCATTTTCAAAAACACTTACTATCCATATGTTCTTTTGTACAGATGCCCTTGACCCCATTAGTCACATGACCAAGTAAACCATCTTCAGAACAATCTTCTATAATAAACTCTGTTACCTGCCCTATTTTCACACTTCTCAGCTTGTTTTTCTTTCCTGTATTTACAAAAATTTAGTTTTTTTAAAAACATAAATATAAACACCAGAAATAAAATGTTCAAACAAGAAATCATTATTAAGACAACCATAAAATTAAAGGTAATCCACCATAACAAAGTTGCTACAAGATAGGTGTTGCAAAAATAAAAATTGCATTTCAAATTTTGATAGAATTATTTGTATGCAGCGTATTCTAAAATCGCAATAATTAAACTTGCATTTATGTTGATTGTTTAACAATCACAAAAGTAAATGCATGCAATAATTTCTGAATTTACAGTAAAAGATCCTCTAACTCACACACACTTGACAAGATATCAACTCAAATGCAAAACTCAGAAAAAGCAAATGAAAAATATTAATTACCTTTCTTCTCTACAACTTTATTCCAAGCACTATCTATTTCCCGTAGATATGTACTTAGAAGGTCTATTCCAATATCTACGTTACCATGGTAACAATCTTGCATTCTCAAACTGACAATACAGCGATTTTTCTCATTGTCCACTTCTGTTACCATGGCAATGACTGGTTGCCCTTGGTGATATATTGTATTTAGATCTTCCAATTTGGGTCCTGAAGCAAACTTAAATAAAGAAATGGAATACTTGAAAATTAACAAATCTTTTCACATGTTATGCTCACTGGACTTCAGAAGATATTTGTCCATTACAGGTTAGAGTAAGCTATGATAATGAGGCAGCATAAATGTTGTTTTGCTTGGTTTCCTCTTGTTGCCTATTCTGACATCGGACTCTTACTTCTTTTAGGCTGAGTTTTGCTGTGCATATTGCTGTGTGTTTGTTTATTCCACATTGGCTAGAGGTGTGGGAGGGTAGAGATCTCATGAGGCATGTTTGGCTTCAATGCATTTTTGCACCTGTCCCAGGTCATGAACCTCTGGCCTTTGTTGGTCTTGTGTATTTTTTTTTTTTAAATTTTGGTTCATTTTTATGTTTCAGAGTTTGGTGTGGCGTCCATTTTGCTAACATTATTGTTAAGGGGCCAGCAGAAGCCCGCCTAAGTGCAGGATTTTCTCTCTGCGTTGAAGACCCAATGGTGGCCTTGGGCTTTTATCTGCTCTTCGGTTGGGTTGTTGCATCTTTGACACATACCCTGTTTCCATTCTCAATTCTAGTGTGTAGTTATTGAAGTCAAATACGTACAATTTGTAATATTGGTGTTATGAATAATCAGTGAAGATTCTGAGTACTATACTCACTTTATTTGGAGAAAGTCCTACTAAATGACCTGCAAACTGTACAAACACCCCATAGGACATTATATTACGAATGGTTCCAGGTATCATCATGCCAATCTGTTAAAAATAAAATACATGCATGATTGATTGAAGTATTCGGACTGATGTTGGAAATTATAACAAAATATTGTGTCCTAAAAAATGAACAGTGCATGAAGCTATGTAAAATTAACCAACTAAACAAATGTTCTGTAATGACTATAATGTTACCTTTATCTGATTGATGGATGTAACAGCCACCTGTTCTTTACCATACTCTATCATAGATTTTCTGGCTGTCATTATCTATATATCAATTAAGGTTTCATTTTGTTTACTTCTTGGTAACCGTACTTCACTGTTATTTTTAGACTATTATGGACTTTATTTGTTATCAGTTTAAAGACTTAAACATGTACCACAAAAATGAGTTTCGTGTGAGGTAAATTTTCTCTCAATTAAGTTTTTTAAAAGTCCAACTATGATCTATTGCTCACAAATGCCACTTCTGCTATAAGTATTTGATAAACAGGAAATCGAATGAGTAATGAATGTGAATACCCATCAAAATGTTAAGCATGTAGCATGAAGCCAAGCTTCAAGGAAGCTTATATTTGTAGTTTACTTGAAAAATAAGACAAAATTTCATACATGGCCATTATGTGTTAGAACATATGATATTCAGTAAAAAGAAATTTGAGGAGCAAAGAATCTAAATACGGCCATTTTGTGTTAGAACATTTAATATTCAGTAAGGAAATTTCATGGGACAACAGGATTGACAGGGGTAAAACAGTAAAATTGCCTTCTTGGTTATTCACTATTGATTGTTTGTGGTTTTTGGATTGCTTTTCTGTTTTCTCTGTAATGTTATGTAGACAATGCTGAATTGTGAAATCGATGACAGATATTTTATCTAGTAGGTAAGATGAAGTACATGAAGTTAAATGAATATTTATTACTATTTTTTCCCATTAAAGTAAAGATTGTCTTCAAACATGGATGCCTCTGTGAGCATTGATAACACATAAAAGCATTTAATAAAGGATACAGGCATATTATTTCTACTCAGGTACATGACATTTTCTATGACATCTCCTGGATTATACATATCAAGAAGTAAATGACTGGTTTCCATGGAATCTGTCAGATGCTTTATTGGTAGAAAAGCTTGTTTTGAAGATGGTAGTTTGACATCTAGACCTGTTTCTGTTTTTCCAGTCACCTCACACTGCATAATCTGTAGAATACAAAACATGTATATAAAATCTTACATGACTACCTGTCACTAAAATTAACTCCAATTAAATCAAATATCAATTGTCCTCCTTCTTTTCTTTAATTTCAGAAAGCAATAAAGGAAACTGACATTCTTTTTTTGTCTTACAAAAAGTAGTACTAAGCTTCAATATCTATACAAATATCTGGGTAAACACTCAGATCTTAATTTCTCAAATATAAAAACTATTAAATGTTATAATAATCATTTAACAGATACAAAACCAGATTTGATATATCTTTGTTTGAGGTTTATTGGTCTGATACAATTCAGGGTATTTATGACCTTATATATTCCTAAAACAGTCATCATTTTATAATACTTAAACTGTTGAAACTTACCTGTCCGATCTTCATACCATCTTCACTTTCATCCTCTTTGGTTCCAAATGAAGATTTAGCACCAACCTAAACATACACAAATATTTTAATATTTTATTACTTTTTATCATACACTAGAAATCAGTAAAACTTTATTTCATGTTTCAGAATATAGCATGAAGTAATTAAGGTACTTTCAGGTGTCTTTAGGTAACTTTGAACTTCCCATATAATTTGAGTGTTATTCATTTAACACAGAATTCAATTTTTCAAATTTTTTTTATGTGAAGCTGGTGAATCAATGACCTTTATCGCACATATCCTTTAATTTGTAGACACAACATACAAACATTTACTCACATTAAAAGACAGAATAATTGTCTTCTTTTCTTCATTCCAAGATAAAACCTTGGCTTTCACCACCTGACCTTTAAAAAAAACTTTCTCTGGAAATTCTATGTTTTCAGTGCTCAGATGTTTCCTTGGAACCCAACCCTACAAATAGATAATGCAATGAACTTCAATACAATCAGTATATCATTTATCAGTTTCCTTTGTAAAATGGGTTTGAAAGAAATAAAAAAAAAAATATATTTCTGAAAGTTAAATTTATAATTTTTTTTTTACATTTTACAAATGAAAGGGATATTTTATTAGAGACAGTTTACATACAAGTCTTCATAACGGCAACCTAACAATTGGTGAATGCTGACAAAGGGTTGGAGGAAGAGAGTGTGATCTTCATGAGATCTTAAATAATCTAATAAACTATAATTATCATAAACATTTTTGAAATGTCTTTATTGAATATTATAGTACATAGTCATTTTGAAAGGGACATTGAGACCTTACACATCTCAAGTAGTGTGCTCATCTGGATGAGTGAGGGAAGTTGTAGGTTTCATTTCAAAACCAAAGACTATAAAATTGTCATTTTACTGTTTCTCTGCTCAGCATTCAGTTTTCTTCCAGTAAGAGTATAGACTGGTCGGCTCAGAGTCAAAATAATGTATCTAGGTTAAGAGATAATAAGTCCTGACTGTTACTGTTTAAAATCTATCATTTGTATACAGTTCAATGACGGGTTTTTTCTTATGACATGAACATCCATCCATCAATCAGTTAACTTTAGTTTGTAAACTGGTGTTGTTGGCTTGTTATATCTATAAAATTGTCTTCACATATTCTTTTTAAAATAATTAAACTGATCAATTGATTATTTGAACGATTTCTTATTTGTTATACCTTCATTCCATTAAAGAATGCTACAAGAACTCCTTTATTGGTAATCTTTGCTATGTAACCTTCTACGTCCATCCCATATTTGAGCTGATCAAAATCTGTCAGAATCGGTAACTTGGTATTCAGTAACATTTTCTTGTGTGTTAAAATTACATTTCTCTTCTTTACATCTACATTTAAAACCTAAAATGTAAAACAATTAAATGATGAAATAATATATAATTATGCAAGGCTTTTTCATATGTGAATATGTCATTGCACTTTTTCAGACATTTTCATGATGTTATTTAATTTTACAAGAGGCTATTCCATAAAAAAAGCCTTTAAGGGGATGAAAATTTCTTTTTCTTCCAGGAAAAATGAAACTCTTCATTTACATCATAATTTAGTTGTGATTGAGATTTATACAAGCATTGCCCTCACTGCCTATGAATATCTAAATAAAGTATGTTTCCATAACAATGCATATTTTTAATAAAGTAGGTTTACTACCTTCTATGTAAATGATGTGTTTTTAGTCAGCAATCTTGTCTGTGATTGCCATTATTTACTCCATAGAGTGTTTTTTTAAAGGAATTTGGCATTGATAATCTTTGGTTGTGTCTGTTGGATCTATTCACTATACACTAATGGGGATAAACAGTTTGTCAAAATGGTTAAGAAAGTTGAAGACCTCTAGGTATTGTTTTTGTTTTGTTTTTATACTATTGTAAGGTTGGTGTCTCACTGGCATATAATTCTCATCTCCTTTTTATTCCTATTTAATATTCTTGGCTTTTTAAAGTCCTTTTTATTTCACAAGAGTGCACACGCTGAAATGTCTCGCCTTCTTTACTAACAATTGATACTATGTTGATAGTCATAAATATAAAACTTTACTACAACTATCAACCTTACAATCATTCAATACACTAAATATAGTTGACCTATTGTTTATAGTTTCTAAGAAACAGACTTAACCAAGAAAACTAAACATTGACCAATGAACCATGAAAATGAGGTCAAGGTCAGATGAACCATGCCAGGCAGACATGTACACCTTACAACCAACCTATGCATTAAATATAGTTGACCTTTTGCTTATAGTATCTAAGAAACAAACTTAACCATGAAAACTTAACATTGATCAATGAACCAACAAAATGAGGTCAAGGTCAGATGATACCTGCCAGACAGACATCTACAGCTTACAATCCTTCTATACAAAAAATATAGTTGACATATTGCTTATAGTTTAAGAAAAACAGACCAAAACACAAAAAACTTAACACTGAGCAATGAACCGTGAAAATGAGGTCAAGGTCAAATAAATCCTGCAAGACTGACATGTGCATCATAAAATATTTCCATACACCAAATGTAGTTGACCTATTGCATATAGTATTAGAAAATAAATGGGGAATGTGTCCATGGGACACAGATGATGCCCCCAAAAAAATGACGCCACCAAAATTCACACTTGATCTGTGTTTTGTGGTAATAAGCATTGTGTATAATTCTCATAACATTTGGTTGAGGCAAACTAAAGTTAGAGAACAGAAACCAATTTTGGGACGTACGGACGAACAGACGGACAAGGGTAAAACTTAATGCCCCCTCCGCGACGGCGGGGGCATAATAAAAAAGACCAAAACTCAAAAACTTAACTTTGACCACTGAACCATGAAAATGAGGTCAAGATCAGATGACACCTGCCAGTTGGACATGTACACCTTACAATCATTCCATAGACCAAATATAGTAGACCTATTGCATACAGTATAAGAAAAACAGACCAAAACACAAAAACTTAACTATAGCCACTGAACCATGAAAATGAGGTCAAGGTCAAATGACACCTGCCAGTTGGACATGTACACCTTACAATCCTTCCATACACCATATATATACTAGATCTATTGCTTATAGTATCTGAGATATGGACTTGACCACCAAAACTTAACCTTGTTCACTGATCCATGAAATGAGGTCGAGGTCAAGTTAAAACTGTCTGATGGGCATGAGGACCTTGCAAGGTAAGTACATACCAAATATAGTTATCCTATTACTCATAAAAAGAGAGAAATTACCATTACAAAAAATCTTCACTTTTTTTTCAAGTAGTCACTGAACCATGAAAATGAGGTCAAGGACAATGGACATGTGATAGACGGAAACTTTGTAATATAAGGCATCTATATGCAAAGTATGAAGCATCCAGGTCTTCTGCGACAAAAGTTGTAGGCTCGACAACAAAATGGTTAATATGAATAAGAAACAGAAAACTCAAAATGTGATTCAAAAAACCCTTGGATAAAATAGGAAAACTCAACCATTCACATGGTGGAACAAAGGGACAATGACTAACATAATTCTGAATTGTCATAGGTGTATTTTTTAGGAAAGTGGTGGGTTAAACACAGAAATGTGAGATATACTAAAAATCATTTTACCCACCATTAAAATAGATTAATTTACAAACATTATTTCTTTTTTGGCAACTTCAATCATTCAATTAAAATAAATTGTTAATAAATGACTTACTCTACACTTGAGTTGTTTCCCTTCATGGAACTCTTTAACATCTCTAGTTTTGAATGTTGAATTAGCCAGATGAAGGTTTGGTATAAAGCCATGAATGTTCTGTGATAATTTGACACCAACTCCTCTCTCAACACAGGTCTCTACTGTACACTAAAATATGATAATTGCTGTATGTAATACTTAATAAATATTGTACTGTTCACTATAACATAACAATTATTGTATGTAATAATCTCTACAGTTGTTATAAAGCAGAAAAAGAACATAAAAGTAATTTAGTATTTGCAACAAATGTATCTTTAAACTATCTGAAGAACTCACCTCAATAACATCCCCTGGTACGATATCCTGTAGTGACATATACTTCTGATCTAATATACTTCTGTAATATAAAGTAACAAAAATTTACAATCAGTATCTACATGGATTTTATGTTTTCTATTTTATTCATGCAAGGCCAACATCTTAGTTAGGCAATCAAATTGTATATTATCAAAATAATTGAAAAGTGTAAACTTCGTCAAATTAAAGTATGTATAGTTGGTTACCAAATCCCTATCAAAGAATTACTTAATCTTTTTGTGACAATTATCCTTGCCCAGTGGATCTCCAATTCCATTCTTTAAATACCTAAATTGAATGGTGGTAAAATAATCAAAGAATTGTATGTCTGGCTCAAAATATTTTCTCTGACCTACACCAGTCCACTACTTTCATCAGCTTTTTTCTACAAAAGTTAAAATATAAACACAAACCAAACTACTTATGTCTTGTTGTACTTACTGTTTCAATGTAACAGTTACTAATTGGTCTATGTAGTGAAAGTCCATTACTCTACACCTAAAAGTATAAAAATATGTTTCATACAATGATAATAATTCACTTGACAGAATTTAAATACCTTGATCTGTTTAGAATGCAAATTAACACACCATAAAAGCATTTAGTTGATATAGAGCTCTTTAAAATATATTCTTCTTTACAGGGTTAAAACAGATTGGCTGTTAGCATAAATGTAAATTGTGTTTCATAGGCTTAAACTTTCCTATATTGGTGAAATCCAGCTGATAAATTGGAAAATTCTCCTGTCCTACGCTCACCTTTTCATTTAGGTTAAAATCTGTGTATTTGTAATGTATCATAACATACTCTTTACACATAATGAATCATATTTATTTTGTTCATTTTCAGTTATTTTTCATTGAATTTCTAAAAATATTGCCAAGACAGGATACAGAATAACAGAGAAAGAATAGTTAAAAAGGTCAAAAGATCTGAGTCTCCAAAAGACAAAGTGTCCTAAGACCCAATATTGAAATGGTATGAAAATTTTGTTATATCAAAATTCTCAATGAAACATTTGAAACGAAGATCTGCCACTTTTGAGTTTTAAAATGTAAATGATGTTTTTACATAATACCTGTGTTCAGATCCATGTTTGAACATACTGTGGACATCTGCAATTTTACCATCACTCAAATTCTTTATCTAAATGAAAAATAATATTATAACTAACAGATCTAACTTGTGTGAAAATTACATTCACTATTTAACCATACTTAATGAAATCAAAATCAAATTTATTGAGAATAAACAACTACATTTGTAACACAACAACAGAAAATTAAGCCAGATCCATCTTACGAATGATTGAAAATGTCATGAAAAAAAGTTAAAAAAACTTGCATTTCACTAATTATCAATGTGAATTTTCAAACACTTAAACTTGTCAGATGTCTTGTTTATTTGTTACAAATCTTCTTGACAATTATGTGCTTAAAAATTTCCTTTAACCGTTACCTTGTATACAAAATCTCATAAATAAAACAATATTGCAGTTGCATTTAAACTGTATAAATTGTGAAACAATCTGATATGTAACATACCCCACAGGTTGCTTTGATGTCTCCAGGTAATTTAAACAGAACATTATAGGTTCCTGCATTTGTTACTTCTGCATTCTCTACGATCTGACATACAGTCAGCTGACCAAACTGACCAATCACAGGCACACCTTTATATTCCACAAGGTGAGGTAGATTTGACAGCACAGCAGCTTTTGTTGTTGGATGGATGTACAGAACACATGCTTTAATCTACATCAGGATAAACAACTTAATTTATTTCATTGGTTGCAACGAAATACCATGATTTCCAAGCCAAATAAATACCGATATTTCACATGTACAGTAAACCCTGTATTTTCTCAGTCTTTAGTTTCCTATGTTGTGATTTGTATACTGCTGTGTTGTTTTTGGTTGTTTTTTGTATTTTGCTATGGTGCTGTCAGTTTTGTCTTCAACTTATGAGTTTGAATATCCCTTTGGAATGTTCCACCTCACTTTCACTCCTCTTACAACAATAGGTAGCATCAACACAAAATAAGAATGGGTAGACAAAGATATTGGTTTATGCATTCTCTTTATTATTTACAATCAGGCAATGTAATAAATAGATCCTTTAATCCAAGAAATTAAATGTCTAAGATTTTCAAGGTTGTATTATAATTCAAAAGGAAAGAAAAGCACATAAATATGTGTAATTATCACAAATATCTTATTGAAATCTTGCAAAACTAAAATACTATGCAAGAAAAAAAAACAATCAGTAAATTTCTAATGGGAGTTTCCACAGAAAAGTGGAAAGACTTAATTAGTGTTATGCTTGGTTTTTTTTAAAGAATAGATTATGTATTATCCACATCCTCTTTGCTGAAGGAAATTAAACAAATGAGTTACTTTTTCAACACAATCTTAAGTATCTTCATAGTAAATGTTGTAAGGAAGTTATGATGCAGTAAAAACTATCAATGCCTTGGTCAATTTACTTGTAACTGGTAAATTAAAAATTGCTTCAATCTTTGTCCTAGATTTACCTATTTTGAGAAATTTTTGTTTGAATGCCTGAAATTTTTTAAAAAGCTCTTGATGAAATTACAAAATTAACTGTTTGCAAGAAAACTGGTTGACAAATAAGTGACTTCTAATGATATTACCTGCTTATTTTTGAGAGCCTTGTTTGGTTTTTCTGAAAGATGTGATCTGTGAATAGTACCACCATACTGCAGAAACTTGACTGTAACACCATTATCTGTTACCTGGCAACATAATATAAACAGTCAAAAAACTTATTGGTCACATGCTCCACATGCTCTGTGTTGATTGTTTTATCAATGTCACGATCTGGTAAACGTCAGCAACATACTCAAAGTTAATTAGCTTGCCATCAACAATCACTGAGTGAAATATTATTTGTTGATAATACGTTATAGAATCGTAATAAACATAAAAAGGTGCATACAAGACTTAATTAAGTATATATGCATGCATTGGTTCAATAATTTTGATAACATTAAAATAACAAGAAACTCGTTTCATATGACTTTAACATGAAGATTAACCATCATTATTTTGATTTCTACAAGCCAATTGTTGTCTTAATAGAATATACCCTTGCTTTTTTATGTAACTCTTTCCTTTAATAGATGTATCCATAATGTAACCACTTAGAATAAAGTTATAAATTTAATGATTACCTGGTCTACTGTAGCGTTAACTTTCATTCCAGGAATTAAACTTCTAAATGGAACATCCATTTCACCACGAACCTGTAATAGTAAAAATATCAATACTGTGATAGCTTGATATCTTATATGCAGTAACTTAGTATTATATATTTATATATTCATTCCAAAGTTTTCAGCTGGAAACCACTTAGTAAATTTGGATATGAAGTATGCAAAGTGTAACTAAGTTTGTGACCTTGACCTTGTAGATATACAATCATCCTTTATTTACATTAAAATTTTATGTCAAAAGAGAAAATGTGTACCACTTAATTGTTAAAGTGATCTTTGTATAACAAGTCAAGTGTCACAAAATCAAACAAGAGATATAAATTGGGTTTAAGCCACATTTTGCCAGACCAGGACTTTTTAAAGCTCTTTTATATACAGTATGAGTATGGGATTTGCTCATAAAGTGACCTGTAATTGTTCACTTCTTTAGTCTTTATGGACAGCTGTCTCATTGGCAATCTTACCACTTCTCCTAATTTTTGTTCAAGGTCTATAATTTAATACTTGTGACATATGCATTTTTCTTTGATTTGCTGTAAGAAAAAAAAATCCTGAAAAATACCTGTAATTTTTAACCAGATACACTCTCCTCTGGATTTTACATGGTTCATGCCACTACATTTAATGTTTTCTTCTTCAGAATTTTCTAGACAAAAATGTTTGTCACCTAGCATAAGTTTAAGCTTTACTTTTTTCTCCTGATATTTACCCTCTAATAAAATCAATTGCTTGAATATGATCAAAGTTATACATTTGTATGCTTTTACCTTTGGTTGAAAAAACATATTCTTTTTTCATATTTTTTTTATTCCTAAATAAGTATTGGCTATTAAAGACAAAGAAAAAAAAAATCAAAAATACCTTTTTTTCAAGAAAATGATTATTTCCTTATAAATCAGGACAACCATAAAATACTAACTATATGTGTATATCTGTACATTAACTAAAAATGTTTAATGCTGATATTGGTAATAAAGGTATATTTGGAAGAAAGTTACTAAATCAACAAATTTTGAATGTGATGTGAGCGACATTTAAATAACCTGCTATTTCCCAAATTTACTTTGGAAACTCATTTACCGGTAATAGAGAACAAGTAAGCAAGATTTCACATGAATTGAAGAGTAGATTCAGTTATTCATTGTCATTTAAGGTAGGTTTTATTTTATCAAACTATTTTACTACATTAATCATCATATAATTGAACAAGAGGCTCTCAAGAGCCTTTGTCGCTTACCTGTATCTACTGTGTTTTTGGAAATCATGTAAAATAAGGTTAAAATCATAATAAATAGTATTAGATACCCTAATAATGATTGAGGCCAAGTTTGGTTTAATTTGGGCCCAGTAGTCAAATCAAAAGCAGGTCATCCTATTTTAATCTTACAATAGTTACTGAAGACCCCTTATCATTATTTAAATTAGTTTTCAAATTGTGACCATTTGAAATTGTTTTTTTTAACAATTTTCCCTTAAGACTTCTATAGTAAACCCCTATGTTCTATTTTTAACCATGGTGGCCATGTTGGTTGGATGACAGAGTCATTGGATACATTTTTCAATCAAGATACCTATTGAAAATTGTGGCTAAGTTTAATTCTATTTGGCCCAGTAGATTAAGTGGAGAAGATTTTTGTAAAATATTACAAAACTTTACGAAAAATTGACTATATCATAAAGGGCAATAACTCCTTAAGGGGTCAATTGACAATTTTGGTCATATTTGACATATTTGTAGATCTTACTTTGCTGAACATTATTGCTGTTTACAGTTTATCTCTATCTATAATAAAATTTAAGATAATAACCAAAAACTGCAAAATTTTATTAAAATTACCAATTCAGGGGCAGCTAACAACGGGTTCTCTGATTCGTCTGAAAATTTCAGGGCAGATAGATCTTAACCTGATGAACATTTTACCTATGTCAGATTTGCTCTAAATGCTTTAGTTTCAGAGATATAAGCCAAAAACTGCATTTCATCCCTATGTTCTATTTTTAGCCATGGCAGCCATCTTTGTTGGCAGGCTGAGTCATCGGACACATTTATTAAACTAGATACCCCAATAATGATTGTGGCCAAGTTTGGTTAAATTTGGCCCAGTAGTTGCAGAGCAGAAGATTTTTGCAAAAGTTAATGGATGACGACGACGGACGCCAAGTGATGAGAAAAGCTCACTTGGTCCATTGGGCCAGGTGAGCTAAAAAGTAATTAATGATTACATCATATTTTTTGTTGTTATCGATTAAATTTTGATTACCTGTAATAAAAAAAATTGGAGATAACAGCTTACTGTCAATTACTTTGGAAAATGTACAGGCAATATTTAGTTATTTTTTCAACTAAAAAAATCCCCAAGGACTACTAACCTCATTAGATGACAGTTTATTAGGATCTATGGTCACAGTGACAGTTCTAGATTCTCCACTTAACATGTCTAGTTTATCCTTTCCTGTTTCTACTTTACATATTATAGATTGTCCAACCATCAGAGGATATCCTGTAAAAACAAATTACTTCAGTTTTATATATCTACTATTTTCTTTGATTAGAAATCTTGATGTAGGCTTAACCTTATGATTTTGCAACTCATGCATCAGCTTGTTAATCTTCTTGTGTCATGAACAAGCTCTTAGCAGTTAATCTTGTTGTGCCATGTACAAGCTCTTAGCAGTTAATCTTGTTGTGCCATGTACAAGCTCTTAGCAGTTAATCTTGCTGTGCCATGGTGTGCCGTGTACAAGCTCTTAGCAGTTAATCTTGGTGTGCAATGTACAAGCTCTAAGCAGTAATATTAGAAAGGGAAATTTCATTATGTCATCCAACCATTAATAAAAGTTAATACCAATTCCATCCATTTTTTTGTGTAAAAGTTCATTGAAAGTACAGTTCTTTACAAAATGTTTAAGATAAAATTCTTATTTAAACTATTATCCATGGCCAAAATATATTTATAAAATATAGTGCAAAAATCGAAAAGTCATTCTTTATGCAAAATGACCACTGCTACAGGAAATTACAAAAATTGATTGGTTGTGTAAGAAATTTTATGTTTTCAATAACTTGAACAACTGCACTTGGTATTTGCAGCTTCTCTGCTAAGGCAGCTTCTCTGCTAAGCAGGGGGCATTTCGCAATAAGAGCAAAGAATGGTAGACTAAGAGTCAGGATAATGTCTATGGGAAGGGTGACATGTTTTCCTGCAGACTGTTACCATGTGAACTAGCATGTTAAAAATCCTCTCAGCATGTAGGTCTAGTACAAAGCAGAGTTTATTTTCAAAATACATTATCATGTTCTCATCCCAATATGCAATTAATTGGCCACTGGACATTAAACATTCATTCATACACCCATTCTTTATGACAACACTTACCATCGTTATGCAGCTGTATGTATCGTTCAGCATCCTTATTTTTTAGGAAAGCTTTGACTGTCTTGACTCCAAGGTCCACTACATATCCATGATCTTCCTGACTGGCAATACTACCAAACAAAACCTGTCAATGAGGAACTTCTTGTATAAAATTAAAATGGCCATGTATTTTGCAAACATTCTATGAAATGTGGATTCATTATTATTCATTTATTACTTCCTTTTGTGAATTTAGTGCGTAAAGTACACCACAAAATTAAATATTCTTGAAATTTTTTTCTTCCTCAATCCATGAAATTTGGTATCCAAGAACACGATAAAAATTAATGAATTCGAAGTGGACGTAAATAATGGACATACTATCGATCACACTGTAAATGATCACAATTTGGGTAAGAAATATTTATCAAGAGTCCAAAACAAATCCTATCCTTTATTTGCTTCACTTATATAATCATCATCACTTATATCTTTATGAAAGTAAGTTTTTTATTTATTTCAATAAATATTTGGATCCTCTTTACTGAAAATTATACTGCTATAACATGGTGTCTGTTTATCAAGACTCATTGTTCAATAAAATGGCATGGTATTCTTGTCAATTCAAAAATTATGTCCAACAGTGAAAAATTTCAGCATGAATAGTCTCTTTTCATTAGTCTTACTATGTAATTAGCAATCATCAACAGAGTTTAATGAAATACTTACTAGTCCATCCCTTATATGTGATGGTTCAAATTCCTGATTAACTGCTTTAGGATTGATGGTCAGTTTAATGGCAGTTTTTCCTTTCGTGTTCTTCCCTATATTTACTATTTTACTTGGTAGTATAGTTCCAATCTTGAATATTTCATGTAAGCTGTGAATATCCTGAGGGAAAAAAAAAAAAAAAAACTTTTATAATTAAATTTTGCACTTATATTTCAAAATTTCAATGACATCATCAACTTTTACTGTTTGACACAAAACATTAAGTCATATTTATAATACCCTTTCTCTTCAGCATGCTTCAAATGTCAAAAATCAATCAAATATTCATAGTATTCAAAATATAAAAACATGCAAATATAGAAATTTCCCTTATGTCCTTTGTCAATAATATTTCATTGTACTTATGAGAGAGTATTACTACATGTTACAATATTGAAGTAAGGTCAGTTATCTCCTAATTTCAAATGTGGAACCAGTATTATAATCATATATGCACATCCTCATGTACAATGTAGTGTACTACAACTGTGTAAAGTTTCAACAGTATCTGTCCAGATGTTAAGTGGTGTCGTGCTTGCCTCATGTTGCAGTATTGAAGTATGTAAATCATGTTACCTTCCCTTTAAGACATAGGACAGGGACGATATTCCTTTAAGCACATCCTCAAATAGTGTTCTACATTTGTATTGAGTTTAGTCAGTATCTATCGAGCCATTTAGTAGGAGTTGTGCTTACAAGAGACTTATTATCACATATTGTAATATTGAAGTAAGCTAATTTGATTACCTCCCCTTTTGCATTTTGGACCAGGATTTATTCCTTTAAGCACAGCTTCAGGTATTTTTCTACAGCAGTGTAACTTTTTATCAATATAAGTTTGGCCATGTAGGAAGAGTTGTGCTTACGAGAGACAATTACCACATACTGCTATAATAAGCAAAGTGTAAATCTGATTATCTCCCCTTTGACATTTTGGACTGGCATTACATTCTTGGATGCACATCCTCGGGTAGAGTGCTACGTGTGTAAAGTTTCATTGATATTTGTCTGGTCATTTAGGAGAAGTTTCAGTTACAAGGCAGATGGACAGATAGACCGAAGGACAGATGATTCCTACATAACCCCCTAAAAGAACAAATATTGTTTGTGGGGGTATAATCAAATATATAATTATATAAATAATAGAAAAGTGTCAATGAGACAGTAACCCCAAAAGACAATAAAACCTAATAATAATTTCTGACAATATGACTAATTTCTTTAAAGGTCAAATAGTACATTATCTGCAGTCAATGAGGTTATTAGGCCTGATAATCCATTAAATGTTATTATCACACTAATCATACATCCTTTTTCTTCTTGTTGTCTACCTAGATTGGGAAAATTTTATTTCAAACCATTAAAAAAAAGACTTGAGAATAACATCAAAACACAAATCACCAAAATTATAAAAAGTATTTACAGTTGTTACTTACTGAATCTTCAATGTCATCCTCTGTCCCACTCTGACTAGCTAGTTGTTTTAATTGGTCATGGTATGCATCAGATATATTGGTTATAGGTACTACACCAGACAGACCACCAGGCAAACTTAGTAACACTTCATAATCATGTACTTCCTTCACACAACCCAGTACTAACATGTCTGTAGATAACATCTGCAAGGTCAAATTACGCAAAGGTTTACTCAAATAAAAACATTCAAAATGTGTAATTAATATTTCTGCTGGCTTGTAGCTTAAGTTGCGTAACTAAAGTTTCTTACGTCTACTATTTAGTTTTATTTATTATCTCTCTTGGTATATGTATATGTATATGTCATGTACAAGTTGTAAAAATTTATGTACCCATTATCTTTATTTTGACGTCGTCCATATTTTACCCGGTGATACAATTTTGTCTTCAATAACAAACCAGTTTAATGGTTTACTCACAAATTTATATACTTTAACCTTGCGTTAAGTACTGAATTCTTTGGCATAAAGCTGCAAACGAGGACACTAGATATGACTAAATTCTATTTTATATTTTTCTGCCTATTCCAAGTTCTAAGGCCGCAAAATATTTTATAATATCCTTATAAAACTTTATAGAAGTGTTTTGTATAAGGCTTAAGCATGTAGTCATGCACATATGTTGTTGATAAGCTAATGTGCTTGTGTTTTCCAATCATGTTCAGATTAAAAAATACTGATAATTTGTACACGATATTTATACAGGTATATGAATGCTATGAATTGATATTAATTATGCTCTAATGAAATTGAGAAACATTTGTTTTCTAATGTGAGAAACTTTGTAACTGTAAAACATCCTGAATAGGAATTTGAAATAACATAATATCCCTCCAAAACTGTTGTAAGAAGGGATCATAAATTGGTCAAAACTTTCCAGTCTGACATTCATACAAATTCATTGAATTTTTATTTATTTCACAAGTATCTTAAAGTCCTCCACTTTAAATCTTTATTACCTTGATAGAAAGCTGCTGAATTTGGCCTGTGTTGTATTGAATAGACTTTGGATTAAACACTTTCTGTTTTTTGTTTTTCTTTTCTGTTCCCTTCTTTTCATTTCTCTTTTTTCTTTTCTGTCCTTTCTCAATTTTGGTATCATCTTCTCCAGTCTGTATTGTAAAACTGATATTATCATATCATAATATAATTGATTTTGTAAGTAAAATTTTCAACTATTTCATAACAATAACAAACTTTATAGGTAGAAAAATGTTTAAGTGTACCGTTTAGTTACATGATCCAGAGAAAGTACATTTAACTTCATGTACATTTCAAAAATCTTTGTACTAAAGCTTAAAACTAAATGAAACACATTTGGTATTGAGTCTGTGTTACTTTTGAAAAGATTGGTTTAAACTGAGCAACAAATTACAAGTTACAGTATACAAAGATTGTACTATTATGATTTGACTAGCAGGTTTTGTACCATAGGAAACCAATATAGTGATCTGTCTTCTCTCCAAAACACCTAATTCAAGTCAAGAATATATTTCCTTCTTCAAAATGTTCAATACACCAAGTTCAGATGTTTCTTATCAAATAAATTCTTTAACTGCAGTATCATAATAGTCTTTACTAGACATTTAAATGCTGTTACAACCTAATATACTTACAAACGTACAAATGATGTGTAAAATCTGGATATTAATATAATTATCAGTGAGAATTTAGAGCTCAATTCAAAAATATGCTTATCATATATATATATATATATCTTTCCGCAATTTTATTGTTTTCTGTTTAGTATTTAATTTATAATTAAGATCCATTTATTACATCGGTGATCCGTTTATTTGGCAATTGCCAATGGCAGTCAGCAGGGTTTAAGAACATCAGTTGTTCGACCTGCTAGTCAAATGCGTTTTGTTAAAATATACTTTTTCACTCATTTGGTCTTTTGGAAAATGTTGTTTGTGCTGTATTTAGACCCCTCTACCAAGACATTTGTTTTGCATGCACACGTATAAAAATTGCGGTTTTTATCCAACGCAATCATAGGTTTGAACGTTGTTTTCAATTTAGACTTGTATATATATATATATATATATATATATAGATTATGAGAATAATTATCTTGTATTTGCTATTTCTATGTCCTATCAACCTCTTCTATATATGAGGCGACTTAAAAAAAACACTGAAACAATTCTATTTCATACTTGAAATAAATCTTTCTCATCTGTTCTATTCTTTGTTTCATGACTTTGTTTCTTCGCAACTCCACCTCTTGGAAAATTTGCTTCCATATTTCTTTATTGTAAACACAGCAAAATCCAGTTAAGATTTCAGTTTTCTGAAATAAAAAATGCACTTGAATTATATTTCTGTAGGTCCTGCCATGCATGAAAACTTTTCCATATGTATAGTCTGTTTGTACTCTTGAGTAAATTTTTTATTCAAACATGTCAACTTTTTCATATAGGTAAAGATGAACCTTATCTGTTAGGAAGCTAGTCATTTCGTACCTAAATTTATCAATTCTTACCCAACATTTTCTGTGTTGTACCCACTAATGTGTTACCATGTGCAAAATGCATACACCATTTCCTATCAAATAGCAGATAGACTAAATACTTGTTTCCTTTTTGAATAATATATTTTGCAAATCATTGAATTTTTAACCAATTTTTAACAATTGAAAAAAGGAAAAACTCTTTTATAAAGCCTCATATAAAATGAATTATATTAAATGGATTAATGTATTATTGGTCCAGTCAACAATGTAAAATATGTTATCAAACTTTTTGAGATGTCATTTTTTTTAAATAAATATTGTAACATAAGCAGTGAACATGGTAAAATGCTTCCCCTTTATTGAATGGACCTTGATGTTCAGTATATCTGTTAATAATTTTTAAGCTTCCAGCAAAAAAATTGATCTAATGACCATGGTTGGTTTGATTAAGCAGTACATGGAAACTTTAAACCTTTTATTTACACAGTTGTTTTTGCCAGAAAACATAATGCAAAAAGACACAAACTGATAAAATCTTGAAAAGGAAGCCATGAATTTTTATGTTTGCATAATAATTTGCACCCAAGTGACCAATCAAACATTGTGTCAAAGCACTTGCTATGGAATCTTCATTTTGCAAAATAACGGACAACCAATTGATCTCATTTCTTAAGACTGACTCCATATTTCTTTATTTCATTTTGAATAAGCATCACTGCATGAAAGATTTGCAACTGGATAATAAGCCAGCAATAATCAACCAAATTAACATGTATTTTAGTATAAAATATGAATAAACAGACATCAATGAGACAGTTTTTAAAAACACAAAGTGACACATTCAAATCTTCCATATAGTACAAAATGATATGCATATAGTCCAAATGATTATGACCTCTTGAACATGTTGAAAGGCTATTCTATTTTGTTGCTTTGACACCTTACTGTGATGTCATAACGCTGAAGTTTGGTGCAAAAATTTTATACATAAAGTGAAGCAACTTGAGTAGAAATCAGCTAAACCTTTTAATAAAGCAGTAAATTCTCTCTCAAAGTCCAACTGAAAAAATGATTTCGGCGTTATGACGTTGCAGTAAGGCTTCAAAGCAAAAAAAAAAAGCCTTTCAAGATGTCATAATTTTTTGGACTAGCAGTGTTCTCCCCAGGCCGTTTTAGCGTTGCGGCACCGAGACGCTATATTTTTTTCCCGTGATGCTATAATATTTTTCTTGTCTCTATATCACAAAACCATGTCCTAAATTTTGAACTTTCATCTAATTACGGCTTGTGATCATAAAAATGATATCATCTTTAATTGTAATCCCTTCAAGTCCGACAATAGAGGCAATTTAGAGTGATTAAATAGGTGTTAATTGCCCTTTGGGTGAAAACTGAATGGATACGAATACCCCAAGCTGACACTTGTGACATGACTAATACCACGTGGTCCAATCTCCAACATGGAGAAATTTAATCAGAAAATCAAAAAACAATTCGAAATCTACGTTTGCATAATCCAAATTCAAAGATACAAACGATTTCTCTCTTTAAAAAAGAGGTTAGGTCGTATATTTTTACAACTTTTAAATAAAATGCTTCGCTGAGCGCAGCCTGATACGACCGCAGAGGTCGAACCCTGAACAGTTGGGGCAAATTTGGACACAATATTCAAGCTTGATACTGTCTGAATTTGGATTGTAATCAAATTTTTGACATAATATAGGTTTCTGACACAAAATAAATGTGGCCAAAGATCTTTTAAATCCATTGCGCAATACTGTTTAATTGAAGATTTCTTCTTGAAACTTTTCAAAAATTCGAAATTTTAAAAATTTTGAAAAAAAAATATGAATCCCTTAAAAAAAATTGGGAAAAAAATCCCCCCCCCCCCCCCCCAACTTTTTGAAACCCTCCTTGGAGCAATAACCCCAAAACTCAATCCCAGCCTTCCCTTTGTAGTATGGAACCTTGTAGTACAATTTCAGAGAGATCCATACACTTACACACAAGTTATTGTCCGGAAACTAGAAAAATGCTTGTTTTTGGCCCTTTTTTGGCCACTAATTCCTACATGTTTGGGGCAATTATCCCCAAACTCAATCCCAGCCTTCCCTTTGTTATATGGAACCTTGTGGTACAATGTCAGAGAGATCCATACACTTACACACAAGTTATTGTCTGGAAACTAGAAAAATGCTTGTTTTTGGCCCCTTTTTGGCCCTTAATTCCTAAACTGTTGGCCCCATAACCCCTAAAATGAATTCCAACCTTCTACTTGTGGTATTAAACATTGTGGTACAATTTCAGAGCAATCGAAATACTTATACACAAGTTATTATCCTGAAACTAGAAAAATGCTTGTTTTGGGCCCCTAATTCCTAAACAGTTGGGACCATCATCCCCAAAATCAATCCCAACCTTCCTTTTGTGGTATTGAACCTTCTTAAAATTTTCATAAAGATCCATTCACTTAAACTAAAGTTATTGTCCGGAAACCAATGTGTCTTCAGACGACGACATCATACGATCCCAAAAAATTTTTTGCAGTCGTATAAAAATTACTTTCTTTCATTTCCGGTATCTATATAGTTAATCGAGAGCGTACATGCCGTATATTAAACTTTTTTATTTTGAGTTAAATAAGTTTGATACTTCTTTAGTATAATTGGCTTTAGTTAATGTTTCATCCATTTAATGCATTAAAAGCGTCATATGCATTCCCAATCTCTTGTCAAACATTGTTTATTTTTGTATATTTTTCTTCTGCTGCCATTGAAATATTTGTATAAACTACGGATCGAAACCGGACCAGATATGTCAAAATTCCGCATTTTTACTATAATAATTACAGATGCACACATGGCACAATAGACAGAAAAAATGATCACAAAAAAGAAAACTACGCATTCCACATGCATTAAAAGACTATTTATTAGATATCTTTGATAAATGTATTCTTTTTCAAAATGCATTGTTTTAATATACTGACTAAAGTAGCTTAACTTTGTTAAAAAAATATATCATTTTGATATATAAAAGAAACAACTGTGACTAATTCACTGAGTATCATGAAACAATGAATTTCATAGACATGATAGAGAAAAAAAGTTTTTTTTATTGAAATTTTATTGCTATATGATACTTTCTCTTCCCTTTTTATATAAAAACCAGTTCTTTTTTTTTTGCTAGATATTTAGTATTGTATATATACAGGTTGCACTATAATAACCCCTTCATTTAGTTGAGTAGGTAGGGTAACTGGAACCACACATATATTTTTATTTGGCCCAAGAGGAAAAAAATAATTCTGTAACTACATGTATAAATGAATATAGAAAACATAATTTGAAACAACTGTTATGATGGTTATAGTTTAATTGTATTCTCAGTTATGAATTGAACAATATAAACATATATAACAATAAAATGCTCCGCTGGGCACAGCTTGATAGGACCGCAGAGGTCGAACCCTGAACAGTTGGGGCAAGTATGGACACAACATTCAAGCTTGATACAGCTCTGAATTTGGATTGTGATTAAATATTTGACACAGCATAGGTTTCTGACACAGAATGAATGTGGTCTTATAAGAACTTAAAATTTTTTAATTTACCTATTATGGTCCAATATCCAAAATCTAAATACATGGTTAGATTCAGCACATCAAAGAATCCAAAGAATTCAATTTTTGATGAAATCAAACAAAGTTTAATTTTGGACCCTTTTGACCTCAATGTGGACCAATTTGATAACGGGGCCCAAAAATCAAAATACATGGTTAGATTCAGCATATCAAAGAACCCCATATATTCAATTTTTGTTGAAATCAAACAAAGTTTAATTTTGGACCTCAACTTGGACCAACTTGAAAACTGGGCCCATAATCAAAAATCTAAACACATGTTTAGATTCAGCATATCAAAGAACCCCATATATTAAATTTTTGTTAAAATCAAACTAAGTTTAATTTTGGACCCTTTGGACCTTAATGTAGACATATTTAAAAAACGGGACTCAAAATTAAAAATCTAGATACACGGTTAGATTCGGCATAACAAATAAATAAATGTGGTCAAAGATTTTACAAATCTAATGCGCCATACTGTGCAATTAAAGATTACTTCTTGAAATTTTTCAATATTTGAAATTTGAAAAAAAAAATAATATTTGAAGAATAAATCTTTTTAATTTCTGAAATCTGAAATGAGAAAAAATTGACCAAGATATGGTCATAATCGCAATTCAAATTTCCAATTACCCATTTAAATTTACCATAGTGCTAACTTAATCTATTTTATAATAGAATTTAAAATATGGTGTCAAATCTTTCATATGGATTTTTTTGTAAAAAAAAAAAAAAGATGCAACATTTGCAGATATTTTTACTGGTCTTCCTTTATAAATATGCATTTCTTTAAACACAATTTAAAAGCAGTGTAAGGGAAGTAATCAAAACGTTGTATTTGGATTACCTCCCTTACACTGTTTTAAATTGTCTTAATTGTTCATTAACCATTACTTTATTCATAATTTAAAAGCAGTGTAAGGGAGGTAATTCAAATATTGTATTTGATTTATCTCCCTTACACTGCTTTAAATTATGTTTGTACTAAAGTATTTGTCCATTAACCAGGACAACCTTGTTTTTCCCCCTTTTTTGCCTCTAATTCCTAAACGGTTTGAGCCATAATCCCCCAAAGCAAATCCTAAACATCCCTTTGAGGTATGGAAACTTGTGGTATAATTTCAGAGAGATCCATACACTGTTCCACAAGTTATTGTCTGGAAACTAGAAAATGATTATTTTTGGCCCCTCATTCCTTAACTGTTGGTACCATAACCCCCAAAATCAATCCAAACCTTCCTTTTGTGGTATTGAACCTTATGGTAAAATTTCATAGAGATCCATTCACTTAAACTAGAGTTAGAGTGCGAAAACCTTTGTGTCTTCGGACGCCGACGTCATACCAATATATGACCACAAAATTTGTTTGCGGTCGTATAAAAAGGAAATAGAGCATCACCGTGACGTGTCGAATGAGATTGAAAAAAATAGTCTATTTTTTTACGCCAAATGTGATGCTATCCAAAATTTCTGAAGAGAACACTGGACTAGTATACATATAACTAGTCCAGTTTGGTTCAAATGGCATACATATAAATCTCTCATATGGTATGAAATGACAAACCACTTAGTTATGCCAACTTTTCATGAAGCAAATGCGTGAGATTTGGCTAAAATTGCAAAGATCAAAGAGAAAATACAATAGATCAAAGGAAAATGCCGCCAAATAAGCATGAAAATGGCAGCCCTGACAATCATATAAATCTTCCAACAGGAACAAAATGGTTATGGTATGCAAAGACTTTAATTCCTCTTCTATAATTTTTTATCTAGTGGATGCTTGAATAACTTTTCCAACTGCATGTACTCAGAGTAGTTTTGGAGGTATAAACAAAGACATTTATCAGTTTATCTGTTTATGGTACATATCTCCATATTTGTTATGATGAACCATGAGATTTATTGCGCTGTCTAAATCTCAATATTAAGGCCTGTTGTCACAAATTGTCTCAAATGTACAGATTTTCTCCTTCGTGCGTTTTGCTCAACGTATTTTTCTCTGTGGATAATTTATGGATATACTTTTTGCAGTTGTCTACATAATTTCTCAAACCCATTTTGACAATTTTTGTACAAGGGAGGCTATCATGATAAACGGCTAAGAGTTGTATACAACTACAGATAAGGAAATAAAGATACCTTATCCTCATTCTTACTTTAAAACTCTCTAATTTAGCATAGACATCTTTCCACACGAGTTCTCTATGGGCAGCGCCATTTTGGTAGAAATCTCTTTCATTTCAAAGTTTGATTACCATTTACACAAAGTCGACCCAAAAAGATTCTTTGGAGATGCCACCTGTCTTTTTGCTTAGTCTGTGAGCTAATAGCAAAATTTGTAAAATAAACTCTACAAAAAAATAATATAATATAAATTAATAGTTTCCCTTATTTAACTGCATCTTTTTTCGTGACGACGGTTAAAATTAACTTTCTCTTGAACAGTGGCGAGAGTGGGAAGTGCCGAAATACGCAACAAATTTCCGGGAAATCCCTACTTTCTCTTCTATTTATAACTTCTGAAGAATTTAGAAGGTACTGTTTCTTCTTCTTTATAACTCCAAATTCCATCAACATACAGACGATTACGTGCATTCAGTCCGAGATTTAACACCATTTCTATGTATAGTTATCATTATTAGGATAGAGAGCCATTTTATTGTGATGTTTTTTTCTAAACGTTCATGCCATTTTATTTCAGAATATTACTGTTGTTTTTGCATTCTTATCAACAGATACAAGTTTTTATCTTATCAACAGACACAGGGGCTTGTTCAATTGAAAAAAAACCACTTTCTCTTTACTTTAAAAGGAGGCTCATTTACAGGTTATATTGGTGTTTCTTCTTCTTCCAAGTCAGAAACCAAATTCATACATAAATGTGTATGGTAATGCAAAGGACTTTGTGCAGGTTAGGGCTGCACAGCTTGTCTTCTCAAAGTATTTATATATGTTCTGTCTACTGTCTACTGTCTGAGCAGCTCTGAATCCCTCTATCTAGTCAGCCCAGGTGACTTTAGATGGAAGTTGATTCCAAACCCTGATGGTCTTTGGGAATATTGACTGTCCATAGGTGTCAGTTTTTTTTTTCTTTCTTTATAAGCGCTGCCTTTACCTCTGATCCAGCTGTTGTTTAGGATTAGGTATTGTTGTCTGTTTATATCTATTAGCCCATGCTGGATTTTAAATAGCATACATAGTCTGATGGTTTCTGTCTGTTCTTCCAGGCTTTCCCACTGTAGTTGTTTAACCATGTGTGTTACACAGTCAGGTGTTCAGTCTGTGTAGCTGTTTTGGACAAATCTTGCTGCTCTTATTTGTACTTGTTCTTTTTGGCTTGATGGATCCCAGATATAAGTTAATTAATCATTATATATTTTTTATCGAGGTGCAGTATATCTAGACCCTGTCAAGACAGCAATACTCATAATTCTAAAGATAAGACATACCAGAAAGGCTTAGGAAAAAGGTTTCTTAAAACATCAAAATTGTTTGCTAAATATCAGAGCTAAATGGGGAATTTATTGCATTTTGCTTTGGTTAGTTTAGATAATAAACAGGATAAAGTTATGAAATTTAGTGTATTATTGTTTCTGGTGAATCCCTGAAAATTGTCACCTATTATTGATTAATAACAGATCATTGCTTTTGAGACGTTTCTCCACACAAGGTTACAGTACCGGTTTGGCCACAGTCCATTTGTATCTTAACATCTGTTTCTAGAAACAATTATATATTCCTCCCTTTATAAGAATAAAAACCATGGCCGAAACAACTTTATAAAGTATGGCCGAACTGGCTGTATGGCCTAAATGATTGTGGCCGAAATGACTGTGGTCCGACTGGCAGTGTGGCAGAAATGTCCTGCATCACAGATCATTATAAAGTTGCATCCATCTAAAAGACATGATTTACAGAATAATCATAAAGTTGTGTAGATGAAAATTTATCTGTAATTAACATGATTAACAAGTAGCTTAGTGAAACTAATTAAGTAATTATTGAATACTACCAGAAGTGTTTTGGTCCTTTTATGTTTTAGACATGTTATACCCAGTTCAAATTTGGTAAGAGTTTGCAGTGGTAAAAGTTTTCAATGCTACACATATTTAAAATGGTACAACCCTTAAAATATAATCTGCTGTAGAAAATAACTTCAGAGTCATTCAAATCTGTTTTTTTTTCTCTCACTGAAACTTGAAATCCTCGGTAAGTTATTAACCACTGATTATTGCTTCGCATGACTGGGGATGGTTCATGACAACTCCACCCCAAGGCTTAAAATGCCCCTTTCTTGGCACCAACATGTGTATCTTTGGTAACCAGTTTGGCTGTCTGGTTGTTGGATCATACCTGTTTGGGTACAACATAGTCCTTAAAGAACTTTGGTGGTTTCTTATATCTCTATGGTCTAGTTACACTGGTTAATCTCATGGTGGTGTTGTCAATAGTCTTCTTCTTCCTGGTGGTATTGCTGTGTATACAGGTATGGTGGGTTCCTCTGCCTCCTCAAGGTATGGATCTGTTGGGGCAGTCTCATCTGAAAGTGGTAAAATTTTGTCTCCCTGTGAGTTTTATTGATGAAATCTTTTTGTGTTATATAAAGTGGATGTACAGGAGACAATAAACTAATGAAATCTGCTATGCAATTTGAGATTTTCATTTGCATTGTTTTATCTTGACAGCTGTTATTTTTGGGTCATTACAAATTACAAATGAGCTAAAGAGGTCACACCAAAATATCAAGATAAAAACAGACCTCCTTAGATAAGAATAAATGGAATGCTTCACTATTTAACAGTAACCATGGAAACTGCCACAGTCAAATATTAGAAAAAGTGGTTATATCTTCTACTTTTACATAGTGATGTAAACTCATATATAAACATCAATTGCCACAAACACAATGAAATTTTAAGTTCTGCTAGTGTTTATTCAACATTTTTGTTTTACAGATTGAGTTTTTGCTGCTTTTGGGAAGAAACAAAGAACTTTACATCATGAGAAAGTGCTTGGTAGCAGATTTCAATCAGCCAATTTACAAAAGAATATGTTCAATTCAAAAGATTTAAATATTGTATTTGATATTGGAAACAGATACCATTAGAATGAAATAATGGCAGATGCAATGGAAAGAGGATGTAGTTACCATGCAATGTTTATTTATAATAAACCAAAGCTAAAAAACAATCGTAAGAAAAACCGAGACTTTGAAGTTTCCTTTGAAGTTGTAAAGTTTGCAGTAGATAAAATGGCAACATGGGGATTTGAAAAGACTTATTACCATGACCGTGATGCCTTACCAGGAAGTAATATATTTGGTGAATTTTTTGATACTGTGAAAGCTTCAAGATTCACTGTTGTTGTATTAACAAAAGGGTTTTTAAGTGACTGTTGGGGAAAGTACAAATCGCAGGCTGCATTTACCAAATTGATAGACCAGGATAAATCAAAAAGATTTATTGCTATGTATATTGATTTAGAACATATACCAGATGAATTTAATACTATGAACAGTTTATGCTTTAGTGCTGACTGGCAAAATGAACACAGGGAGTGGGAAAAGTTTAAAATGCTTTTGAATACTGTCACACATCCTGTACAGGATACTGGACCAGACCGCTTTCCCATGACACACAATACTTCTGGTTATCAAAATGCAATCCTATATAGCAGAGGAACTTTACAACACCCTCAAGCAGGTCTTGCTGGAAATAATCTCCTTGTTGGAGTGCAAGGTAAACTTTAATCAAAAGCATATAAAAATATATATATGAATATGAAAATGATGGTAATTGTACCTTTAGGGGTTTATAAAATGGCCCAAACCATTTCTAAAAAAAAATTTGCTTTATTAAATAAAGATTTAGTATTCTGATAAGGTGAGTTAATAAAGAACTAGACTATTGATATTTGGTATGTTATTGCAATATCATCGGTATATTTTAATTTTAAAAGGGGAATATTAGGCTATGCCTATTAAATGATGCTTCAGTGAATTTGACATCTTTTCATTGTTCAAATGTAAAGTTTTCTTATCAAATGAGATTTTAAACTGGTACTTTCACTAGATATTTGGTTTGCTGTTGTATTAATCCAATGATGAAAAATTTCCAGTAATTTAGTAACAAATTTACAATATGCAATTGCCTTTAAAGCTCACAAACTTTCAAAATATTATTTGCAGTCATTAAAATTTTGGAAGAAATATTGCATATTTACTGACTGCTTTTACATGGTGAAATTCTGAGCTATTATAGAGTTACATCAGGTAACAAGATCTTATTTTTCTACTGCTTGATAAAAACCTTTTTGATGTTATGTCAGTAAAACAAGTTTATGGAGTAAGGATTGAGTACATAGCTTGGTTTATTTTTTACAGAAACAAATCCACCAAATTTACCAAGAGGTATGTATGGCACTTTACAAAGAGGTATGTATGGCACTTTTCTTAATACTACTGATATATGGAATGTTAATACATTGTCTCGATAAACATAATTTATTTGTACATGGCTTAGAAACAGGTAAAATGCGAGTACAAATTAGTCCAAATAAGATTTACATTTCAAAACATTATGTATGGCTATTTTCTTTATTCTGAAACTCTCACAACTGTTCCAAATTAATAATTTGGGTAAATGTTTGAATTTTAATTGGACAGCTTAAAAAAGACAGTCTTCTTTATTGACGTCATAAATAAAACTCTACGGTAACGCATTGTTGGCATCATAAACAAGGCGAAATACGGTCAGTGACTGTAGATCACAAATTTATATGAAAAATACAGTTTTTTACATGAATGGTAATTTTTCCTTTGATCTTCAAGTGAATTAACTTCTGTTTTTAGAGGAGTGCGTTAACTGAATGATTTTTATCGAGCCTGCAACTTCTGTCGCAGAAAGCTTGACAAAGGGATAGTGATCCGCCGGCAGCGTTTACTAACTTTTTAAAAGCTTTATATTTTAGAAGGTGGAAGACCTGGATGCTTCATACTTTGTATATAGATGCCTTATGTTATGAAGTTTCCATCTGTAATATGTCCATTGTCCTTGACCTCATTTTCATGGTTCAGTGACTACTTGAAAAAAAGTGAAGATTTTTTTGTAATGTTAATTTCTCTCTTATTATGAGTAATAGGATAACTATATTTAGTATGTGCGTACCTTGCAAGGTCCTCATGCCTGTCAGACAGTTTTCATCTGACCTCGACCTTATTTCATGGATCAGTGAACAAGGTTAAGTCCATATATCAGATACTATAAGCAATAGGTCTAATATAGTTGGTGTAGGGAATGATTGTAAGGTGTACATGTCCAACTGGCAGGCGTCATCTGACCTTGACCTAATTTTCATGGTTCAGAGGTTAAAGTTAAGTTTTTGTGTTTTGGTCTTTTTTTCTAATACTATATGCAATAGGTCAATTATATTTGGTGTATGGAAATATTTTATCATGTACATGTCAGTCTGGCAGGTTTTATTTGACCTTGACCTCATTTTCACTGTTCATTGCTCAGTGTTAAGTTTTTGTATTTTGGTCTGTTTTTCTTAAACTATAAGCAATAGGTCAAGTATATTTGGTGAATGGAATGATTGTAAGATGTACATGTATTTCCGGTTTATCTGACCTTAGCCTCATTTTCTTGGATCATGATAAGTTTATGTGATACTTGTAGTAAAGCTTTATATTTAGGACTATCAACATAAAATCAATGATCAGTAAAGCAGGCGAGACATTTCAGCGTGTGCACTCTTGTTTAGTTATTGCACTTTCCAATCCCGCTGTTGACCGCATCAATTTGGAATAGCAAAGAATGGGAGGAGCTTAAACCAGTGTTCTAACTTCCATCTCAGAAGTTGTTAATGCACAGTCTGGCTCCGCCTCCTTCGAGAAGTAAATAATGAAAGAATAAAAAAAAATGTAATAGAAATTACTATACATTTTCCTACTGTTATTTTGGTTGGATTCCTGTTTTTATCGTGTCGAAATTAATAATATTCTTAAAAAAATAAATGTCACTGGATGTTTAGTAGTTTTCTCCATTTTATAAAGGCCTATCTCTGAATTGATCATGCTTCAAATATTTGTTGCCTGGACCTTAAACGCAATCTTCAACTATTCCAATCAATTCACCGATCTTATTACATTTGTTGGGATTGAAAAAATAGTATTAATTACTCTCATATATTGATATTGGAAAATGTTTCCTTTTTATCACACCTTTAAAACTCCTTAAACATCGAATAAAATTTTGCATCTACCACCCCCGCCCCCCTTTTCAAGAATTTTCGGAAAGAAAAAACTAATCACTAACACATAAATTGCTATCGAATCTGAATCCAACAGCAACAGTTCATTTAAATGTACCTGTTTCAGAAATACAAATCCAACTGTCATCTGCTGCATGTGTTAATTTTCTGAAAATCAGATATAGTATCATGCTACTATTTGATTGACATATTGAAAGTACAGTAAAGTTTTTTTTGTCAGCATTTAACCTTTGGCATGTGTCATAGCCCATTAATGTTACAAATCATATATAGCCACGCCTTACTCATTAACATATTTAATCCACTCAAAGCTGCACTTTTCGTGAATTAAATACGTTAATTTGTAAAAGGCATACTATATATATAACTTAACTTATCAAATAGTATGGTATAAATAACATTATCATGTTTTTGACATGCGACTCCAAAATGAAATGCCTTTGTAAAATTGATTTTATCACCTTATCCAGTGCAATAGTGTAATCATGGGGTCCTTTACAATCCCCATTCAAAAAGGCAGAGGGAACACAGGTTTAACTCTGCCAGTTCACTGGTCCAGATATATGTTCCTCTGCAAATTCAAATTTTAACTTTAAATTGTTTCAAACATCATGAAACTTCATCACGATAAGCTACTGTGGATTCATTTATTTTCTTGGGTTACCAATTTTCGTGGATTGAGGAAAACTTGCATTTTCGTGGATATTTGATTTCGTGGTTTTGCCAAAGTCTGCATAAATTCCTATACAAAATTTGTTATTCATTGGACGTTGGAATTCGTGGTTCCCGGGTGGACATGAAATCCACAAAAATTGGTATCCAACGAAAAATAAAGAATCCACAGTATACATTAATTTTCAGATCTCTTATATTCATCTTATTCCTTTTTGACAAATCTATTTTCTTACATACATCCATGACTCATCCATCACATGTATCAGTCATAATTTTTCTGCAAGTTAAGTGATAACTTCTTGATATTTGGTTTCAAACTTTTATATCAGCCTATATGCTAGGTCAGACATTTTTAGATCTCTTGTGCATCTTCTTCCTTTTTGAGAACTGTCTTGGTACTCTCCTGATGGAAGCTGGCCTAATATGGGAGAGGCCATGGGTGTGATTCCTCAGCTGTTTCAAATCTTTCAACTTTAAAGTTGGGATTTGCTTCTTCTATAACCAGCACACAGCAAAGTTGTCAGCTCAGAGTGATAGAACATCCTGCCAACCGTTTCAATGTGAGCTAATGATTAAAAGTCCTACTCAGCATGTCAGTTTTGTACAAAGCATGATGTATATTCTTATCTTATTAATATGCATGTAGTATTTGCCACTGAAGATAGAAGTGATCAGTAGTCAACAGTACATCTTTTTAATTTAAATACTTATTTGCAATAAAAGAGTTATATTTTAATAGTAATTTTGACAAGTTTGATGTTAAATTGTTATATTCTGCTAAAGTCTCAAAGATTTGATCTATTCACAGCACTTTGAATATAAAGGCAGGTTTAAGTAACTATTATTGGAATTCAATATATATCGACATGCATTTCATCACATTGTATCTGTATTCACACCATTTTAAGAATTTGATGTCAGTTTGACAAGTATTACTTAATCTTGACCACGATTCTAGTGTTGACTCCTTCATATCTTTATCTGTGTTAAGAGTTTTGTTATAAAGTTTATAAAAGTACCTTATACAACAAGTAACATATAGTCTATAAATTCAACATTTATAGATGTTCATGCCATCTTACTGGTAACAAGAGGCACTTGACTTTTACCTCATTTTCATGCATATATCCATCTCATGTATCAGTCACATGTTCAGTGATAATTTCTTGATATTTGGTTTCAAACAATATCAAACTAATAGGCTAGGTCAGCCTCACTCTTAAGTTTTAGATCTCTTATACATCTTCTTCCAATTTGAGAAATGCATTGGTGTTCTCCTGGTAGCATGCTCATCTAATGTGGGTGTGGTTTGATCTACTTATTATAATGCTGTCATTTTAAATGGTATTGTCTCTCCTTTATATTTATATTTGTGTTACTAAGTAAGTGTTGTGTGATAAAGTTTATAATAATACAATATAAATTTATTGAACATAAGATGTTCAAATCTACATGCAACTTTTGCCTCCCTTTAACTAGTCACAGTTGGCCCCTGATCTTTACCTCATTATACGACCGCAAAAATTGAAAATTTTTTGGTCGTATATTGGTATGACGTTGGCGTCGTCGTCGTCGTCGTCGTCTGGCGTCGTCCGGCGTCGTCCGAAGACACATTGGTTTTCGCACTCTAACTTTAGTTTAAGTGAATGGATCTCCATGAAATTTTACCATAAGGTTCAATACCACAAAAGGAAGGTGGGGATTGATTTTGGGGGTTATGGTACCAACAGTTAAGGAATTAGGGGCCAAAAAGGGGCCAAAAATAAGCATTTTTGTAACTTTCAGACAATAACTTGTGTGTAAGTGTATGGATCTCTCTGACATTGTACCACAAGGTTCCATATCACAAAGGGAAGGCTGTAATTGATTTTGGGGGTAATTGCCTCAAAATTTTAGGAATTAGGGGCCAAAAAAGGGGCAAAAAACAAGCATTTTTCTAGTTTCATGACAATAACTTGTAAGTGTTTGGATATTTCTGAAATTGTACTACAAGGTTCCATATCACAAAGGGAAAGCTGGAATTGAGTTTGGGGGTAATTGCCCGAAACGTTTAGGAATTGGGGCCAAAAAGGGGCCAAAAATAAGCATTTTTCTAGTTTCCAGACAATAACTTGTGTTCAAGTGTATGGATCTCTCTGAAATTGTACTGCAAGGTACCATACCACAAAGGGAAGGCTGGGATTGAGTTTGGGGGTGATGAATCATAAGGGGGTTCAAAAAATTTGGGGGGGGATTTATTTTTTTCTTTTTTTTTCTTTTTTTCCTTTTTTTTTTCTTTTAAAATTTTCCATTTTAAGTTGGTTATTTCTGATTAATATTTAAAAGCAAATAATAATGATATGGTAGGAGATACACACCAAACAGGATGTGTAAATTATTATATAATAAGTATTGTGCAATAGCAAGAAATTTTCAATTGCACAGTATTGCACAATTGCAAGAAATCTTCAATTGCACAGTATTGCGCAATAGCAAGAAATCTTCAATTGCACAGTATTGCGCAATAGCAAGAAATATCCAATAGCACAATATTGCGCAATAGCAAGAAATTGTCAATTGTACAGTATTGCACAATAGCAAGAAATATTCAATTGCACAGTATTGTGCAACAGAAGATACTTCGTATAAATTGCTTATTTCTTGATCAATTTCAATGGGGTTTTATTCTTGAATTCTTGGGGTTCTTTAATATGCTGAATCTAACCGTGTATTAAGTTTTTGGATTTTGGGCCCCGTTTTTTAATTGGTCCACATTGAGGTCCAAGGGGTCCAAAATTTAACTTTGTTTGATTTCATCAAAAATTGAATTATTGGGGTTCTTTGATATGCCGAATCTAACCGTGTATTTAGATTCTTAATTTTTGGTTCCGTTTTCAAATTGGTCTACATTAAGGTCAAGAGGGTCCAAAATTAAACTTAGTTTGATTTTAACAAAAATTGAATTTTTAGGGTACTTTGATATGCTGAATCTAAATATGTATTTAGATTTTTGATTATGGGCCCAGTTTTCAAGTTGGTCCAAATCGGGGTCCAAAATTAAACTTTGTTTGATTTCAACAAAAATTGAATATATGGGGTTCATTGATATGCTGAATCTAACCATGTATTTAGATTTTTGATTTTTGGGCCCCGTTATCAACTTTGTCCACATTGAGGTCAAAAGGGTCCAAAATTAAACTTTGTTTGATTTCATCAAAAATTGAATTATTGGGGTTCTTTGATATGCCAAATCTAACCGTGTATTTAGATTTTTAATTTTGGGTCCCGTTTTTTAAATTGGTCTACATTAAGGTCCAAAGGGTCCAAAATTAAACTTAGTTTGATTTTAACAAAAATTGAATTTTTGGGGTTCTTTGATATGCTGAATCTAAACATGTGTTTAGATTTTTGATTATGGGACCAGTTTTCAAGTTGGTCCAAGTTGGGGTCCAAAATTAAACTTTGTTTGATTTCAACAAAAATTGAATATATGGGGTTCTTTGATATGCTGAATCTAAACATGTGTTTAGATTTTTGATTATGGGACCAGTTTTCAAGTTGGTCCAAGTTGGGGTCCAAAATTAAACTTTGTTTGATTTCAACAAAAATTGAATATATGGGGTTCTTTGATATGCTGAATCTTACCATGTATTTAGATTTTTTATTTTGTGGGCCTGCTATCAAATTGGTTCATATTGAGGTCAAAAGGGTCCAAAATTAAACTTTGTTTGATTTCATCAAAAATTGAATTATTGGGGTTCTTTGATATGCAAAATCTAACCGTGTTTTTAGATTTTTAATTTTGGGTCCCGTTTTTTAAATTGGTCTACATTAAGGTCCAAAGGGTCCAAAATTAAACTTAGTTTGATTTTAACAAAAATTGAATTCTTGGGGTACTTTGATATGCTGAATGTAAACATGTGTTTAGATTTTTGATTATGGGACCAGTTTTCAAGTTTGTCCAAGTTGGGGTCCAAAATTAAACTTTGTTTGATTTCAACAAAAAATGAATATATGGGGTTCTTTGATATGCTGAATCTAACCATGTATTTTGATTTTGGACATTGGACCATAATAGGTAAATTAAAAAAATTGAAGTTCTTAGACCACATTCTTTCTGTGTCAGAAACCTATGCTGTGTCAAATATTTAATCACAATCCAAATTCAGAGCTGTATCAAGCTTGAATGTTGTGTCCATACCTGCCCCAACTGTTCAGGGTTCGACCTCTGCGGTCGTATCAAGCTGCGCCCAGCGAAGCATTTTATTTTCATAATGTAATGATTGTAAAAGATTTAATAGAATTATATCACAAATT
Source organism: Mytilus californianus (assembly GCF_021869535.1). Taxonomy (NCBI): domain Eukaryota; kingdom Metazoa; phylum Mollusca; class Bivalvia; order Mytilida; family Mytilidae; genus Mytilus; species Mytilus californianus. The sequence goes on along the minus strand of NW_026262679.1, from coordinate 5,908,986 downwards.
ATTTTGGTGATGGTTGTTGTCTACTATATTTGTTTTTGTTTATCATTGTCGCATGAATCAGGCCATAGGTTTTCTTTTTTTAAACTCACTCACATTTTCACATTTTGGCCTTTAATAAACTATTATATAGTATGTGTTTTGTTCATTGTTGAAGTCAGTGCTGTAAGTATTCACAATCCCTGCCATTTGATATTTGGTGGATAGTTGTTTCAATGGCATTCAAACCAAATTTCCTAATTTTTATATCTTAAATGTTTTGTTTGCAAAATTGGATTAATTTTTTGTTTTTGACAGGAAACAGTATTCTTGAAACAGATGCAGGACCCCATGATCTTCCAGAAACAACTGACAACTTACAACCAGTGATTCCAAATACAACAAATAGATCTGATAATGGAAATACTTCAAATCAACAATCAGGTGGAGGCAACCAGGACAGTCATGGATTTTCTGTGACACAATCAAATGACAGCTCAATTATATACCAGAGGCACAGTACAAATGGATTAAATTCTAACAATTCAGCTCCTGGTGCCATAGCAACAAATCCAACATCATCATCAACAACTACAGCAAGTCTACATGTTGAAAACAACCAAAGCACAACACAGACAGGTGTTGGTCCGACACCATCAGTGGTCACTCCTCCAAATACAGTAATGGCAACTACTGGGAACAATATGGAGGAAAATATAGTCCTGACACAAGGAGCTCAAGCAGTAGCATCAACAAGTACTACAATGCAGACTTCTGGTACTAGAGCTCAAGAAATAGCATCTAGAAGTACTACAATGCAGACTTCTGCTAGTAGAGAGCCTCCTGATGGTGCAGCAACTTTGACTAATTCACCACCTGTATACATACAACATTCTTCAGATACAAATTTAAAGGTTTATTTTATATCTTCTTAAACGTTTGTTTAGATTAAAAGTGATATGTCATTGAAATAATATAAACTCATGGGAGGTATAAAAAAATAGAAAATGCAAAATCAGTTAAAAATTGGGGAAATACATTTGAAAAAACTAAACTGACTGTCATGTATTTGGCACAAAACAAACATTATTCACAGCCTTACTCCATAACATAAACTTTATTATATTATCTGACTCCTCAACATAAACTTTATTATATTATCAGACTCCTCAACATAAACTTTATTATATTATCTGACTCCTCAACATAAACTTTATTATATTATCTGACTCCTCAACATAAACTTTATTATATTATCTGAGAGAGAAAAAATAGTAAGAACTTGTTTGAATATTTATTTTACAGAATATAGTTGGCAGAGACAATGGTGATGAAGATTATCCTTCCAGTAGTTTAAACAGAAATGATGTGGAACCTGATAACAGTGGTCAAAGTATCAGTAACTCAACAGACAATCAGGTATCATGTATTGTTGCTCATTTTTTGTAAAAAAATAATTGTCTCTAATCATTTAGTTTGTGGAAGGGTTGCTAGCTATAAAACCAGGTTTAACCCACCATTCTATTTTTTGTAAAAAAATAATTGTCTCTAATCATTTAGTTTGTGGAAGGGTTGCTAGCTATAAAACCAGGTTTAACCCACCATTCTTCTGAAAATGCATGTACCAAGTCAGGAATATGACACTTTTCCATTCGTTCTGCTGATTAATATAGCTGACCATTTGATTTTGATAGGTTTTATGGAATTCCCCCTTTTTGAATTTATCTTGGAATTTGGTATTTCTGTTAATACTCTTTTACATAGAATTAACAAATGGATAGGTGGATGTGTTGTATGAATTTAAGGAAGCAAACTAAAAAATAGTAAAGTAGAATTTTTTCACTTATACTAAGGTACACATCTTAAACTGTTAAAGTACTTTTATTCTTGGATTCCTGTGTTTGGTGGTTTATGGAAACTTTTGTTTTATGAATCAGTGGCTAAACCGATGAACAAGAACAACAACTTATGAAAAAGTCGAGAAAATCAGAAGTAAAACAATGCCGGTGACGATACTGATCAAAAGTTATTTCTATACAACAATTGTACATTTTAAAGAAATTATTTGTTAAACTGTTGTAATAAGAAACATACATGCAAAGACATAATGTTTTATGATTATTATTTACAGAGATAATTGCATTAGAAGCTCGTGAAACTGAAATTTAAAAACTGCCAATCTTTGCTGCATATTGATAAAAAAAAAATGGAAAAAATCATGAACATACAAAATCTAAAAATCTTTCAGGTCAAAAATTCCACATAGTCCTTTTAAACATGTTACAATTTCCCAAAATATACCTATTTTCACGTCTCAAATTTTCTAGTACATCGGTCTGCTCTTGTCAAGTGAACTTTCCATATAGAAATATTGTCTTTTCATCAATATAACATTTTAACAGTCATGTCTGTGCAGGATAAAAAATTAAAGATAAATATTTTCATAAAGTAGGTTATCCGTTAAAATATTTTACTATGTTTTATACAATTCTAAGAAAAAGGTTGTCTCGATTTTTGTCCATGAATTTGCGGTCTTCTCGATCGATTCACTTTCAATGTTTATATTGGGATAAGGTCCGTTTGAATTTGCTTAGTAACTTAATTTTAAAAGAGTTAATCTTTGCTGCATATCAATCGATTCCATTGCAAATTTTACCCATAACTTCTCTCATCGAGCTGCATACATATACTGATACTTGGCGTGTTCCAGAGAGGTATACAGCCGATAAAAAAATAATTTGAAGTTGATACCCCTGAAATTTATTTGCATAGCAATAGTTTAAACCAATTTTACACAAAGCTCCTATAGCCTGGTGTACTCGTGGTTTGCTAAGTTAGGAAAGAAATGATAACATTGTATGAAAATTTTGTTTTTATTTCATTTACATTTATTATAACTATTTACCTGAATGTTGTCTTCTGAATTTATAATTAATAGCGTCCTTACTAAAACGAGACAAACATTGAAAAGATCCAGATTTCTGTGTTTACAGGGGAGGTAATATTTTGTCACTAGATTTCCCACTGGAATCCTGTGTTTGAGGTTCATGAAAACTTTTGTTCTAAGTTGTTTTTGTTTGTGGGTCATGGAAACTTTTGTGCTAGGATTTTTTTGTTTGTGGGTCATGGAAACTTTTGTGCTAGTATTCCTGTGTATGTGGTTCATAGAAACTTTTGTGCTAGGATTCCTGTGGTTGTGATTCATGGAAACTTTTATTCTAGGATCCCTGCAGTTGTTTTTCATAAAAATCTTTTGTTCTAGGATTTCTGTGTTTGTTGTTTGTGGAAACTTTTGTTCTAGGATCCCTGTGGTTGTTTTTCATGAAATCTTTTATTCTAGGATTCCTGTTTTGTGGTTCATTATTGGAAACTCTTATTGTAGGTGTCCAGTGTTTTTCTAGTATTCCTGTGGTTGTGGTTGATAGACACTTTTGTTCTAGTATTCCTGTGTTTGTGGTTGACAGACATTTTTGTTCTAGGATTCAAGTGGTTGTGGTTGATAGACACTTTTGTTCTAGTATTCCTGTGTTTGTGGTTGACAGGCACTTTTGTTCTAGGATTCAAGTGGTTGTGGTTGATAGACACTTTTGTTCTAGTATTCCTGTGTTTGTGGTTGATAGACACTTTTGTTCTAGGATTCCTGTGGTTGTGGTTGATAGGCACTTTTGTTCTAGGATTCCTGTGGTTGATAGACACTTTTGTTCTAGTATTCCTGTGTTTGTGGTTGACAGGCACTTTTGTTCTAGGATTCCTGTGTTTGTGGTTGATAGACACTTTTGTTCTAGGATTCCTGTGGTTGTGGTTGATAGGCACTTTTGTTCTAGGATTCAAGTGGTTGTGGTTGATAGACACTTTTGTTCTAGTATTCCTGTGTTTGTGGTTGATAGACACTTTTGTTCTAGGATTCAAGTGGTTGTGGTTGATAGACACTTTTGTTCTAGTATTCCTGTGTTTGTGGTTGACAGGCACTTTTGTTCTAGGATTCCTGTGGTTGTGGTTGATAGGCACTTTTGTTCTAGGATTCCTGTGGTTGTGGTTGATAGGCACTTTTGTTCTAGTATTCCTGTGTTTGTGGTTGACAGGCACTTTTGTTCTAGGATTCCTGTGGTTGTGGTTGATAGGCACTTTTGTTCTAGGATTCCTGTGGTTGTGGTTGATAGGCACTTTTGTTCTAGTATTCCTGTGTTTGTGGTTGATAGACACTTTTGTTCTAGGATTCAAGTGGTTGTGGTTGATAGACACTTTTGTTCTAGTATTCCTGTGTTTGTGGTTGATAGACACTTTTGTTCTAGGATTCCTGTGGTTGTGGTTGATAGGCACTTTTGTTCTAGGATTCAAGTGGTTGTGGTTGATAGACACTTTTGTTCTAGGATTCACATGGTGTTGGTTCATAGGTACTTTTGTTCTAGTGGTTGATAGGCACTTTTGTTCTAGGATTCACATGGTGTTGGTTCATAGGTACTTTTGTTCTAGTGGTTGATAGGCACTTTTGTTCTAGGATTCAAGTGGTTGTGGTTGATAGGCACTTTTGTTCTAGGATTCACATGGTGTTGGTTCATAGGTACTTTTGTTCTAGTGGTTGATAGGCACTTTTGTTCTAGGATTCAAGTGGTTGTGGTTGATAGGCACTTTTGTTCTAGGATTCACATGGTGTTGGTTCATAGGTACTTTTGTTCTAGTGGTTGATAGGCACTTTTGTTCTAGGATTCAAGTGGTTGTGGTTGATAGGCACTTTTGTTCTAGGATTCACATGGTGTTGGTTCATAGGTACTTTTGTTCTAGTGGTTCATAGACACTTTTGTTCTAGGATTCCTGTAGTTGATAGGCACTTTTGTTCTAGGATTCCTGTGGTTGTGGTTAATAGGCACTTTTGTTCTAGGATTCCTGTGGTTGTGGTTGATGGGCCTTTTCGTTCTAGGATTCCTGTGGTTGATAGGCACTTTTGTTCTAGGATTCCTGTGGTTGATAGTCACTTTTGTTCTAGGATTCCTGTGGTTGATAGTCACTTTTGTTCTAGGATTCCTGTGGTTGATAGTCACTTTTGTTCTAGGATTCCTGTGGTTGATAGTCACTTTTGTTCTAGGATTCCTGTGGTTGATAGGCACTTTTGTTCTAGGATTCCTGTGGTTGATAGGCACTTTTGTTCTAGGATTCCTGTGGTTGATAGTCACTTTTGTTCTAGGATTCCTGTGGTTGATAGTCACTTTTGTTCTAGGATTCCTGTGGTTGATAGGCACTTTTGTTCTAGGATTCCTGTGGTTGATAGGCACTTTTGTTCTAGGATTTCTGTGGTTGATAGGCACTTTTGTTCTAGTATTCCTGGTGTTGCTGTTCTTGGACATTTTGTTCTAAGATTAATGTGGTTGTAGTACATTAAATTATTTGTTCTAGGATTCCTGAGTTTATGGTCAATTAAAACCTTTATTTTAGGATTCCTGTGGTTTGCAAATGATAGGAACTTTGTCCTAGGATTCTTGTGGATGTGGTTCATGGAAACTTTATTCTAGGATTTCTGTGGTTGTAATTGACGAAAACATATGGTTGAGTTTTTCTTATCTTTTTGTTTGATGAGCACTTTCCTCTAGGGTCCCAATGTCTGTGGTTCATGGCAACTTGTATTCTTATGTAACAAGTTCTTGTTAAATGAAAACTTTTCCTATGGGATTTCAGTGGTTGTGATTAATAGAAATTCATTATAGGAATGCAATGTTTGTTTTCAATAGAAATTCAGCATGTCAGTCTAGTATGAAACAGGATAGTGTTTTTGTCAGACTTGAAGCAGCCACCAATCAAATCAATCCATTTAATCAATATTTTGATGTGATTGATTGACAAATTTGTTATGTTATTCCACTTGAACATGTGTAATTAGAGCTAATAGAACATCTGCTTATTAAGGTCAATAGAAATTCATGCAATCTTTGTGTATGAATATACAGAGAATAACATCTTCAACCAATGATTAAACTATTTTCAGATTAAGAACTTTCGAACAATGTATACTAGTTTAACCAACAAATTACTTCAGAATTTTATACGCATAAAAAAATGAAACCAAATTTTACCAAAATTACAGTCTGATTCCATTAAAAGATACACTGTATTTTATTCAAGTTTTTTTAAACACATTATTTTAAGCATTCATGTATAAGATATTAATCTGAATTGAAAAAGAGGGACGAAAGATACCAGAGGGACAGTCAAACTCATAGATCGAAAACAAACTGTCAACGCCATGGCCAAAAATAAAAAGACAAACAGACAAATAATAGTACAGATGAAACAACATAGAAAACTAAAGACTAAGCAACACGAACACCACCAAAAACTGGGGGTGATCTCAGGTGCTCCAGAAGGGTAAGCAGATCCTGCTCCACATGTGGCACCCGTCTTGTTGCTTATGTTATTACAAATCCGGTAAATAGTCTAATTCGGTAGGTCACATTAGTGAAAAGGGAAGGGTATTGTAGTTACGACATAAGGAACATATCCGATATCATCTGTAAATGGTTATTCCATAGCGGTCAACCAACTCGTGATGGCAATTATAATCAATAATGATCAAGCAATTATATTCTACATTAACTTAAAAAAACATAAAGTAAATTTTATATGAATGTTGCATGATATTTTTTTATTCAATCCCACATATAAAGAATCATCGTGGTTTTTGGATTTCAAAGGCTGCATAAAGATATATGTATCAGATATTAAAATTCGATTTCTTATTATTGGGATACTCACCCAATCACATTATTCACATTAATCAAAACCTCACAATAATTTCTGAATCTACTGGATAACAAGACACTGGCTGATCCCTTTAACAATGGAACACACACTGGGTAAATCTTCTCACACAAGAAAATGTTTATCATTCCACAAAATATAAAACTTGTTTACTTCAGTGATAAATGTGAATGAATGAAGATATGGGTTATACATTAATGAAACAGCAACTCAACAACATTGCAAGAGGCTGTCAATGTCTCATTGTTAAAGCAATCAAGGGGTATAACTCCTGAACAGCTAATGTGAAAATTTTCAAAACAATTCTTTTCCTCCCTTAGGTATGAGAAACAACATACATTGTATTTAAACCTTTTTGGTTAACATTGGTTGAACTATTATTAGGTTATTGCAAGGATGCAGCTTGAGCCCCTGGTTGTAAAACACATGGTGTCCATCCATCCATCTACTGTACTACCCATATCATGGAAGCAGCTTGGGGCCCCTGCTTGTAAAACACATGGTGTCCACCCATCCATCTACTGTACTACCAATATCATTGAAGCAACTGGGGCCCCTGCTTGTAAAACACATGGTGTCCATCCATCCATCTACTGTACTACCCACATCATGGAAGCAGCTGGGGCCCCTGCTTGTAAAACACATGGTGTCCACCCATCCATCTACTGTACTACCAATATCATGGAAGCAGCTGGGGCTCCTGCTTGTAAAACACATGGTGTCCATCCATCCATCTACTGTACTACCCATATCATGGAAGCAGCTGGGGCCCCTGCTTGTAAAACACATGGTGTCCACCCATCCATCTACTGTACTACCAATATCATGGAAGCAGCTGGGGCCCCTGCTTGTAAAACACATGGTGTCCATCCATCCATCTACTGTACTACCCATATCATGGAAGCAGCTGGGGCCCCTGCTTGTAAAACACATGGTGTCCACCCATCCATCTACTGTACTACCAATATCATGGAAGCAGCTGGGGCCCCTGCTTGTGAGAACACATGTCCACTCATCCATCTCCTGTTCTATCAATGTCATGGAAGTAGTTGGAGCCCATGCTTGTGAAAAAAACATATGTCCACCCATCCATCTACTGTTCAACCAATGTCATTGAAGCAGCTAAAGCCCCTGCTTGTGAAAACACATTTCCACCCGTCCATCTCCTGTTCTACCAATGTCATGGAAGCAGTTGGAGCCCATGCTTGTGAGAACACATGTCCACCCATCCATCTCCTGTTCTACCAATGTCATGGAAGCAGCTGGAGCCCCTGCTTGTGAAAACACATGCCCACCCATCCATCTACTGTTCTACCAATGTCATGGAAGCAGCTGGGGCCCCTGCTTGTAAAACACATGGTGTCCATCCATCCATCTACTGTACTACCAATATCGTGGAAGCAACTGGGGCCCCTGCTTGTGAATACACATGTCCACCCATCCATATCCTGTTCTTCCAATGTCATGGAAGCAGCTGGAGCCCAATGCTTGTGGAATCACATGTCCACCCATCCATATCCTTTACTACCAATGTGATGGAAGCAGCTGGAGCCCCTGCTTGTGAAAACACATGTCCACCCATCCCATCTCCTGTTCTACCACTGTCATGGAAACAGCTGGAGCCCCTGCTTGTGAAAACACATGTCCACCCATCCATCTGTACTACCAATGTCATGGAATAGAAGTTCCTTTATAATATTAGTTCAAAATGGACGAAATATTCTGGAATATTAATCCAATGGATGAAATATTACAGTAATTGTTTCTGACATAATAAAGGGTAGAAAATATTTCTTCCAACAGGAACAGATATAATAGCATTGTTTATAACGATGTTTCCACAGGAACTTCTTTTAGAAGGATTAAATATATGTTAACATCCCAAATAAGTAAATATATTTTCTTTTTGTGTCTGTTACAGTCTAGCACTGATTCACTTAAAACTGAGACCAAGGATAGTCAACCTGAACATACTAAAAGGTTTGTTTGTCCAAAAGATGGACATTCGAATTCTCAGCACGATAGTGGATATGATCAGGGTCTGAACTTTGATTCCATTGCAAGTGACCATCAAGATACAAATGGTTTCAACACTGAGTCCATAGGAATAAATAGATTAAATGATTATAGTGCTCTACTGACAAACAATAGTGATAGGTATGAATCAATGGATGGACCTGCAACAAACCGCCAAGGTAACTAAAAACTATGAATAATAGGCAAGTATGATGGGACAAGCATCAAAAGTACTTCTCCAAATGACAATACTAAACACTGTTGTAAATATTTAAATATTCATTCCATATCCATTCATTTTAGAAACAAATAAAAATAAAATACAATTGCCAGCATTGCTTCAAGGTGAGAAATTCTCTGTTTCCAAAAAATGTTTCATGAAATTAATACATTCATTGTTCATATTATGGTCTTTTTGTAAACTTTCAAAGTTGATGTTTCTTCTAAGCAACTGAAATAAATTAGGTCAACAAAATTCCTAAACACATAAATGAACTAAAATTAAAAAACATACTATTGTACATTCAGGCTTCTATTTGACGAATTTTATTTACACTGAAGCCAACTTAAGTGAGAAGACATAAGAACTGTATCATTAAAAACAAAACTTTTTGTAAAATATGATTTATGTTATTATCTTGTATTCAATTGATTACACATGTCAAACTTTGAATGTCAAATGCTTATTTCTAATGTTTGTTGAAACCTGCACACCTTTATTGTAAGAAAAAGAATTTAAACATAGCTATCTAACAAACACTTGTATGGTTTCAGCTGTAATAAGAAAATATGAAATATCAGAATGCTTCATTGATACACAGTTTTCAATATATTAATATCATTTGATATGACATTATATCTTTTTGAAGTTGATAGGGTCTAATTTATGTTAATGCATTCAAAATACTCTCCATCAATTTAAGATCATAAACAATACAACCAATTACTCATTAAATAAATGCTTTTATACTTAATACATGTATGAAATCTGTGTCAAAGTAATATTAATTACCTCATAACATTTTACTAAGTACTGTAAATTATTTTAAGAGATAAAAGTATTTATTTGTGAATTTTTATTTACAGGTGCTTCCCTTTTATTGTCTACAATGAGAAGGATGCTACCTGGTACCAGATCTACAATGAGAAATACTATGGGGACAATGATTAAACCCATAGCGAAATTTGTACAGAAATGTGACCAAAGTTATTTTTAAAATAAATCATATATTTATTGTTTTATATTTTAACCTAACTGTTTTCTTTTATTATATTTTATAATTTATAATTAATATCATTTGCTCAAAGAGACACATGGGACCGGATACAAGTTGAACCAACTTTATTTGAAGTCTTATAAAAATAAGAAGATATGGTATTATTGCCATTGAGACATCTCTCCACAAGAGACCAAATGACACTGATATCAACATTTTAGGTCACCGTTCCACCTTCAACAATAAGCATACCCATACCCATTTATTTGAAGTCTAATATAACAATTCGAATAATTATTTTAAGATTTCAGTTTCCTCGTATGATAAATTTTGGCTACCCTCAATGAGCAACTTGAGATTGGTTTTTATACGCCCGTCAATTTTTGACAGGACGTATTATGGTATACAAATGTCCGGTGTCCGTCCGTCCGTCCGTCTGTCCAGCGTAAACATGTCGCACCGTAACATCAGAAAGACTTATCCAAATTTCATGAAACTTTAAATAGTTGTTTCTTATGATGATCAAACAATCTGTATACTTTTTGGTGAAAATAAGATTACAACTTTTTCAGTTACGGGACTTTGTAACTAAAACAGGGGTGTGTTTTTTTTCACATGTCGCACCGTATCTCAAAAATAATTTATGATTATTAATTTGAACTTTACACACTTCTTAGTTATATTAATCTTAAGATCTGTATACTTTTTGGTGATGTTTCAAAATTTTATTTTAGAGATATTGAGTATTTTGTTAAAAAAGGGGGAGGGGTTTTTCACATGTCGCGCCATATCTCAAAAACAGTTTGTGATTATTGCTTAAAACTTTACACACTTCTTAGTTATATTAATCTTAAGATCTGTATACTTTTTGGTGATGATTCAAAATTTTATTTTAGAGATATTGAGTATTTTGTTAAAAAAGGGGGAGGGGTTTTTCACATGTCGCGCCATATCTCAAAAACAGTTTATGATTATTGCTTAAAACTTTACACACTTCTTAGTTATATTAATCTTAAGATCTGTATACTTTTTGGTGATGATTCAAAATTTTATTTTTGAGTTATTGAGTATTTTGTAAAAAAAGGGGGAGGGGTTTTTCACATGTCACACCGTATCTCAAAAACGATTTATGATTATTGCTTAAAATTTTACACACTTCTTAGTTATATTAATCTAAAGATCTGTATACTTTTTGGTTTTGATTCAAAATTTTATTTTAGAGATATTGAGTTTTTTGTAAAAAAAAAGGGGCTTTTCGCATGTCAGGCCGTATGTCAGAAACTATTTATGATTATTGCATAAAAATTCACACACAAGACGACGGGCATATCATGCGCTCATGGCGCAGCTGTTTATTAATTTAATACAATGAATGTTAGTTAGTAGATGTTTCCTAATACCGTTGTATTTATTGCAACCAAAGAACAAATGAAATGAATCCTCACGAGGAGAACCTCATTCACAATTTTGACTCTTTGGTATTATATTTGATTTAAATAGGTCGTTAGTTAGAATTATATTTGATTTAAATAGGTTGTTATTTAGAAATGAGGCTGAACAGAGCAGCTGTGATAAGGTTACTTTTCATTTCCGGGGATCATACATGAAATGCCTAGGAACAGTCTTTGTTTCTTATGTATTATTCAACAAAGAGTTGGGAACTTGGATATGGTATCAAGGGTACGGATAGAATTATGAAATTTGTTTCATTCTCTGATTGACGAAGAAATAAATAAAACATTTGTTTTGGAGAGTTTACAAAAGCTGGTGATTAAATCATTGCCATTGCACAGTGGATAGACAGTTGCATTTTGTAAAGATGGTGGGAATTAAATCACCCAAATATTGTGGGGCAAGACCATTGTATATCTTATAAAATAATTGTAGTTTTCTTCTGTTTCTTCTACTTTGTAAGGGTTCCCAGCCAGTCTCTTAATATAGATTTTCGGTAAAAGTAAATATTGGCAATACTGTTAAAATCATTGCAGCTTGCAGTTGCAGTGTTTTAATCAAATACCACAGTTCTCCCACAATTCACAAGCATACTCGAAGAAAAGACAAATACAGACTAGATACATTTTTTCTTGGTTCTGTCTATTCATCTAAGATTTAAAATTTTAATTTTCTGAAGACTCTAAAATGTTTTTGTAATCTTTTTAACAATATTTTCTACATGTTCTTTCCACTTTGAGTCCTGGGAAAGAGTTACACCTAAGTGTTTATGATTTTATGTGTTAGATATTGAACTCCCATTGAAAGATAAAACTTAAACTATTTAGGAAATCAATATTTGAGCAAATTATTATTTCCCTTTTGTCTGGGTCAAGGATTAATATAGTAAGTAGTAAGTATAAGAGAGGCGAAAGATACCAAAGGGACATTCAAACTCATAAGTCAAAAATAAACTGACAACGCTATGGCTAAAAAAAAGACAAACAGACAAACAACAGTACATAAAACACAGCATAGAAAACTAAAGACTGAGCAACACGAATCCCATCAAAAACTCAGGTGCTCCGGAAGGGTAAGCAGATCCTGCTCCACATGTGGCGTTTTGTCTGGGTCAAGGATTTATATAGTAAGTAGTAAGTATCTTACTATATAAATCCTTGTTAGGGTATTAGCTGCGAATTAGACAATGTATTAAAATATGTTTTTTTTAATGATTTTTAGCTCACCTGGCCCAAAAGGGCCAAGTGAGCTTTTCTCATCACTTGGCGTCCGTCCTCCGTAGTCCGTCGTCTTTGTCCGTTAGCTTTTACAAAAATCTTCTCCTCTGAAACTACTGGGCCAAAAAAAATTAAACTTGGCTTAAATCATCCTTAGGGTATCTAGTTTAAAAGATGTATCCGATGACCCCGCCCATCAACCAAGATGGCCGCCATGGCTAAAATAGAACATGGGGGTAAAATGCAGTTTTTGGCTTATATCTCTGAAACTAAAGCATTTAGAGCAAATCTGACGGAGGTATAAATGTTCATCAGGTCAAGATCTATCTGCCTTCAAATTTTCAGAGGCATCAGACAACCCGTTATTGGTGGTTGTGTTCAACGTTTGGTTAAGTAATAAAAAGAAAATAGTGACAACATTAAAAAGAGAAAAAAAAGGAAAACACAAGGAATAACAATTTATTTGAATGACCTGGCCAACAGAAATATTATTATATAGGTAAAACGATGCATATATAATTGAACAGCGGTATACTACTGTTGCCTTTATTAAATTAAAATGGGACACTAAATGGAAATGATGGAATTAATAAAAAAAACAAAGTCTCACTGTTAGAAATGCAGCAAATCATTACTGATAGATTAGACAAGAAAATCAACAAGGAAGATACAAATGTTAAGCTTCATGATGAAGTTTATAATTCATCTAGGCATGCAGCAAACAGACATCCTATTAACAGTGGACAGGATCAAATCTCGTCAAACAGAGATTCTATTAATAATGTACACATGGTACAGGATCAAATCTCATCAAACATACATCCTATTAATAATGTACAGGATCAAATCTCATCAAACAGACATCATATTAATAATGATCAAAATAAAACCTCGGCTCGCCAAAACAATCAGCAAATGGAAAAGCAATGTGACAGTATGGGAACACAAAGAGCCAGCAATGGAGGTTACAGCCGGAAGAATAGTGAACCTCCCAGCTATATACAAAACAGAACATGTATACAAGACTATGATGCTGTGAGAAAAGCCCAAGGAGCTGAAATGTACATGAATGCACCATCAAGATACCATGGATCACCTCTTATAAAAATTGAACAAATCCGCGTTAACAACATACATGGCAAGGATGTACTAGAAAAATATTACAAAAAATACCCAAGTCAAAGGGATTATTAATGAAACCTTGCGAACACAAAGATCAGCTGAAAATGAAAGCCATGGCCAAAATACAAAGATTAGATTGCCAAAAAAACACTATACCAAACATGAGACCATCAAAGGAGAACAAGAACCATTTTTTAGAGATAGGCCGGGGAACAGAAATAAACTTTCAATGTGCAAAGTGTAAAAGGGAACATGACATATTTAAAACAATCCTTCAGGAAATTAGATTTGTGCTGTCTACAAGAGCATTGGCTTTTTAAATAAAGGCAACAGTAGTATACCGCTGTTCGAAACTCATAAATCGATAGAGATAAAAACAAATCCGGGTTACAAACTAAAACTGAGGGGAACGCATCAAATATAAGAGGAGAACAACGACACAACAAAAACACAACATTAAAATGTAACACACACAGAAACGAACTATAATATAACAATGGCCATTTTCCTGACTTGGTACAGGACATTTTAAGAAAAAATGGTGGGTTGAACCTGGTTTTGTGGCATGCCAAACCTCCCGCTTAAATGGCAACGTCAAACACAACACCAAAACGACAACATCACATGACAGGACCACAATACAAATAAATGGGAGAACATATAGGACAAAGAAACACACGAATAATAGCTAACAAAAGGTACTAGGCTTAAAATTCAATACGCCAGACGTGCGTCTCGTCCACACAAGACCATCCAGTGACGCTCAGATGAAAAAATCTTGAAAGCCAAAACATGTACAAAGCCGAAGAGCACCGAGGACCAAAACTTCCAAAATGTTGCGCCTAACACGGAAAATCAGAAAATCCAGAATTGAGTATGATTGCTCGTAGAGCCTATATTGGTGTAGCCATGCTTTGGAAAAAAAGAGATGAATGACAAAATCTAAGTTATGGTTGATGGGAGCAATAGAATACAGGTTATACAGATGGAAACTGACAACACACCCTTATGTCTCATTAATGTGCATTTTTGCGCCTGTCCCAAGTAAGGAGCCTCTGGCCTTTGTTAGTCTTGTATGTTTTTTAATTTTAGTTCATTTATATGTTTGGAGTTAAGTGTGAAGTCCATTTTCACTGATCTAGTACAAATTTGTGTTTAGGGGCCAGCTGAAGCCCGCCTCCGGGTGCGGGATTTTCTTGCTGTGTTGAAGACCCATCTGTGTCCTTTGGCTGTTTTCTGCTCTTTGGTAGGGTTGTTGTCTCTTTGACACAGTCCCCATTTCCATTTCATTCCATCTGACAACAAAGATATGGATAATGAGTACAAGATACGCTGGCACAAATGACAGAAATAATAAAAAAAAAATACTGGGACACTCATGATATACTGTTATATGGAGACTTGAATCGGTCTGCATGTACATCGATCAAAACATCTGATGATCCTCTCTTTTAAAAAGATATCCTTGGCAATAAACTCATTGGAATTAAACCGAGATTACACAGAGACGAAAAACTTTTTCCATTATAACAGTGTATATCAGGAAATCTTCTGTACAAATTGATTTTATATTCTCAGCAAATAAAGAACCAACACAAAATGTTCAGATCTTAGAAATGGAAGCAGAAAACACATCTGACCATGTAACTGGCTTAGCTACAATCAAAAGAAAACTGGTTAGGAAATCAACAAATCAAAATTAGTCAGTGTGAGAACAAAATGGGAAAAAATTCAACAAAATTATCAACTGACCATATCTGATGGAGTGGAAAAAATACTTCAAAGCTAGTAACAAAAGATAAAGGTGCTTATTTTACGAATTTAATGGACCGGCATAACTGCAAGCTAAAAATGTTTTTTTTTGTAAAGCCAATAGCTTAACCTTACTTTTTGCCCGGTCGTAGCCATCTCCTACGGATGCAATAAATGGAAAGAAAATGACTGTTGGTTTTTTCATTCAAAATGCAACCCGACAACATTTTTGACTTTTGTTTCTATTTTACAGTCCTCAAACTCTTGATTTGGTATTTTCTGAAGTGTTCCTAGTGGTGAAGTTGAAATCATCCCAAATTTTACAGACGCCGTCACGAATTCATTGACCGTTATGACATATCTGTTTCACAGATGACGACGGATATGTTCCAATTGTCGTAACCACAATCCCGTCCTCTTCTAGAATTCGACTTACCGAATTAGAATTATCACTGGGTTTGTACATGAGTAACACGTCGGGTTCCGTAGAGCAGGATTTGCCTATCCTTCTAGAGCACATGAAATCGGCCCCACTATTTGGTGGGGTTCGTGTTTCTCTGTCTTTAGTTTTCTATGTGGTATTTTGTGTACTGTTTGTCTCTTCGTCGTTTTCGTTTACTGCCGAGGACTTTTGTTTCAGGTCAGTTTGTTTTCGACTTATTAGTTTGAATATCCCTTTGGTATCTTTTGCCTCTCTTTTATGTCATTTTATTCACTGAATAAATGCATGCTCATTTTGCGAAAGAGCTGCAGTAAATGCAACTGTCAGGGTTTTTGTTGTCAATATCATACCTGAATTGATTTGAAATTATTCAAACTACTCGTCCAATCTTTCCACCAATGAATTTTATCACTTCTTTGATTACAGGAATAGTCTCTTGTAAGTTATGCGAACCGTAAGCAGTATGTTTTTTGCAAAACTTTTTCTAATTGTTGAGACGAATCTGCATGCAAATGTATATTGGGTGTCAAAATTAACAGACATTTGCATAGTAATAATGTCTTGTACTTTCTGATCTTTGTAAGACCACAGATTAATTCTAAAGGAAAGATAACTATTTTTTATGTTGTTCAGCTTCAATTTAATGTCCGTTGAGGTAACTATAATATTGAAGGTGTATTAACGTTTTCCGTCATCATCTGTTTCCTATAGAAATTACTTCACAAACAAAATAGGATATAGTATATAAATATTGTTTATACAAAATATGATTAGAGTGAGGAGCTACATCAAAATATTAATTATAACTACTTTCATCCTCTCATACTGTTATTATTGTACAGGAGTTAAAAAGTACATATAGTAAAAAAAGATTTGTGTCATTATTGGTCAGTGTGTCAAGTCAGGTGGTTTCGCTGTAAATGTTTATCATATTATTAAATTTTTTTAATACTAATATCAATGTTCCATAAGTCCAGTAATACTCTCAAAACAAGCATTAACAAGTTTAACTTTTACTTAATTTGTTTGTTTTTTTATATAGCATTTCTTTTTTTAGATTTACTAAGTTTAAACTTAACTAAAAAAAGGTCACGATCTACTCTCTCACATAGGTACTAGATTAAATAAACAAACAATTATTTTATTTTGAAAACCAATTGTATTGTATTTACAAAATGTGTGTTATCGGGTGCAATTGCCGGGTGTAATCACCCGTTTATAAGTTAGTCCTACAAATATATGTAGGACTCTAAATGCAATGATATTCTAAAGTGCGATGACCACGCTATCTGTGAGTGCGATGGTTTACGCTAAAGTGCGATGGTGCCAAACGCCTAAGTGCGATTACATGACTCGCTAAAGTTTGATGGTATAACCCGAAATGAATTTTTTCATACTGGTCGTTTTGATGTTCTTTCGTAAACACAAATTACAAGGGCGGATCTTGGATTTTAGGTTAGGTGGGTGGGGGTAGGGGCGCAAAATTTTTTAGAGGTAAAATTATCGACATATTCTTTATAAAGCTGAGGACATCCCATGCTTTGCCAATTTTAGGGGGGCACGGCTGCCACGCCCCCGCCTGAATCCGCCCCTGAATAAGCCAAATCCAGTTAACCGATTAAAATGTTCCGGATAGAGATAATCTGTTTCTCTCTTCTTTGTTTTCCGTTGTCTAATAAAAACCCTTCCTCTGGACAAATATTCTGGTTTTCCGGAATGTCCATTTCTGTTTGTACAAACGGCTTGTAATGTCACATTTAGATGAATTTCGTTGACGTCATGAAATGCAAAACCTCAGTACAAAACTTGTCAATATTCTTATAAACTTAGTAACAAGAAATATTCAAAAGCAAATATGGAATATGTTGTTAATAAAAATCAAAATCCTATAGTTTTCCAGCTTGAGAATAAATTAATTCACAGTTTATAAAAAGTAAACTCTGATAAAAAAATGAAAGCTAAATGGAGAAATGTAACAAAATTTCAAAACATTGAAGGTCTGTTTGATGTATTGCCCGGGTATTGTATATTTGCGTGACAATATGTATAAAATGTTTGTGAAGAACAATGCTTTAAAATGAGTACTTAACTATAAGTTCTGTCGGTTATTTACCGAGTTCTACTGGGTTACATTTCATAACAAGATGAAATGGACATATGTGTCATCTTATGACCCGGCCGGTGGTGGACATATATGTCCGCTTTGGGACTCAGATGGTTGGTGACGTCTTTACTTTCGCGAACAGACACACTTTCGCGGAAAAACGCAAAAACGCACTTTAGCGTATTCAGGCAACGGACTTAAGCGTGTTCCATTGAATAGCACAGACCATCGCACTTTAGAGTACCAAACCATCGCATTTTAGCGTAGACCATCGCACTTAAGCGTGATTATCGTGTTTTAGCGTCCCCATCGCTCTTTAGAGTCCTACATATATAACTGCAACCCTGACTTTGATAACTCATCAAAGATACTAGCCTTATAACTTGGTATGCATGACGCGCGCTTCGTCTCAAATTAGACTCATCAATGGCACTCGAATCAAAAGATTTGGAAAGAGTTGGCTTCGTACGATTTGTTGTACACCCTATAATTATATTACTTTCTATGAAAAAGGGTATTTACCTTGGACAACAATTCATCGAATATAATTTTAAGAAGTTTTGCATAATTTTTGTGTGTGGGTGAGGGGGGGGGGGGATACTTAAAGCATCTACCACAGATGTTTTTTCAGGATCAAGAGTAAGTAGGTATATCGACTTTTCCAGTATATGTCATTTGAATATCCCTAATTGTGCATTCTATTCTGTTCTCAAATTGCGGAAGCTCAATATTTTGTCCATCAAGTTTTTGATATAAATTCAATACTTCACATTTGTCAGTGCAGTCATATACCATGATATATAGCAAAGATTTGCTCGTTATTACCATTGTTAGATTTTATTATCAACTACTTTATTTTCCAGTTATTTTAGGACTGGAATTATCTGATAAAAAATTGTCTAAATGCTATTATTGTAATTTTCTTTGTGGGTTTACATTCCCTAGCTATTTCCAAGAAAAGATAAGTTCATCACACATATCATCAACGTCGTCAAAATTTTATAGTTCATTTACTGTACCTTTAAGTTGACCATGAGAATAGTATACAATATATTATGTCCCAGGTTGACCAAAATGCAAATATGTATGGCAAAGTTGAAATACTGATATTTGCCAGATTAGTGTCTTATGCACACATGAAGAATGTTATTTGGTATATTTATAATATTTTTCATCAGTATATTTTCGAATTCATGAGCCAAATGAATGGCCTTATCATACTTTCTCCTTCCTTTCCAAACGAGTAATGTAAGTGGCGATTTGAGTTTATAACTAAAGAATAGGAGATGCTTAGTATTTATTTTTGCAGTTTAAAAGGTTTATGTTTTCACCAAACGGAGGATTTTTAAACGAATGAGTGATATTATGCAGATTAATAATATTGGTGGTTCTCCTGACATAGGAGGGAGTTGCAGTACAGGTTAACAGGTAAACTAATGGGAAATCCCTACAAATTCCACTTTCACTATAGGTTTTTTCTCATATAACTAGAAGACCATTAGTTTTGTGAGTACTTGTGAGTACTTGTAATAGTTACCAATATAAAAGGTAAAGTCGACAAGCAATTATAATATTTTCAAGATTATTTTTGGTTAATTGTTGATTCATTGACGGATTTTCAGGCTTACTGGTTTGTTTTATTTGTGACAGTTAACTTGTAAGTTTAGTTTGTAAAACTAGAAGCAAATTCATTTTCATGGCTTTTCCTTGGCTCCTTTGATCTTACATGTGTATGTGTGTGTTATCCAGCAAGGGCAGATCTAGGAATTTTAAATGGGGTTGTCACGAATGTGCACTTCTAAAACGTTTCATTCTTATATTGATAATTAAGGTTTTGAAGGTAGTAACAAAGCGAATGGTAACCCATGGTTTACGTAGTATCTATGATGAATATATTTACAAAATTGATTATAATTTATTTATCTTTGATGCCTACAGGAAAAAGTGTAAACGAGCCCATATAAGTCTTGTCAAATCATAATGTACGTGCAAACTGAAAGGGTTGACTGGGTTATGAAACAAATGTTCATACCTTGGTCTTCCAACCGGCATTAGCCAATTAGCCAATAGGGTGCCCGTTTTGTGTGCGGGCGGCAAAAATTCGCAGCCATGTCCAGTCAGAATTGGGACGTTAAATCTTATGCCTCGTGTAAAGACGGGTCAGTAAGTGACCTGTTGCAAAGCTGAATTTATGTCCCTATCCAATGTACCTTCATTTTTCATTTGGTGTCCAAATTGCGCGCCATTTATCCCTCTTAACCCTTATTATAGGATCTACCTAATTGTCTTCATTGTTTATTTGTTCTTGTTCTGAATATGCATGAAAATTTGCCACTGTGCCATCAGAAACAACAATCAATCAATTATGATGCACGTGCATCAGTGCTAATCCATTTAGTCATTTCTGCCTCATTTTTATGTTACCAACAAAATTTTCAGGAACCTGAGCTTCCTATCTTAATGGTGACATTTTCATCTGCATGATAACACTTGTCGTGCAGACAATTTTAAGAATAACAGATGTTTGAAAAGTCAAACTTGTTGTGTTTTTAAAGGCTTTAGGGTGCTGACTTTGTTTTGTTACTATTACCTTTCAACAGAAATAAAATCACGGTTTTACTTCTAACAATAGTTCACTCTGGCTTAAAAAAATCAAGAAACAGTTTTAAGTTTTCGATTATCATACGTATGTCTGGATTTTTTTATATCCATCTTCAAGAGAACAAGAGTCATAACAATGCTAGGTTCATTAAGAGTTGTTGGTTTTTCAGAATGGGACTGATTCATGGTCTATTATGAAGAAAAGCAGGTAAAACACTAACGAACCCAGAATTTGAAGGACATTCGATTAGGGTGCTAATAATAATAATAAATGAATGACAAATAGTTTTTATTTTGACAAAACATTATTGATCGAGAGAAATTCAGGAATTAAATCTGTACCTTCAAATATAAATAAACTTTAGTAAAGAAAAGGAAAAAAAGTTAATGTTGAGAATTGTTTCTTTATTTTCACGTCTCCACATCAAAGAAATCGAATTAGTAAATAATGATTGGTAATTATTTACATGTTAGGTGTATTGGAATAGAATGACAAGTTTATTAGCAAATCAATCAATAATTGTATTATATACTATTTGACCTCCGGGGGTCACGTGCACCAGGTTACACCCCCTGGATCTGCCTCTGTCCAGTTATGTAAATGCAGTACACATGAACTTTTTTCGGGGCAAACATTTATAATCCAATCAGCTGACAACTGACATAATTTTCAGATATGATAATAGTTATAAGGAATTTTCTTCTTATCATATAATCATAACTACGCATGCTAAGTTTTATCATGACATTTATGTTTATCTAATTTATTCCTCCTATTTATGTAATAATATTACAATTTCTCCAAAAACTCCAGTTCTAATCATTTTACATTTGAAGCACCTCTTTTCTGGTGTTATTTTATTTTTATTTCAGCAAACTTATTAATGCAGATATAGTATATTTAACCATCAAACAACAAAACAATAAAAAAGATAAAACGACATGGCAAAAAAAAATGAAAAAATAACGAAAAGACGACAAAGACCATAAAATACTAAATTGAAAAATAAAGACTGAGCAACACGACAAAAACACCAAAAAACGGGGTTAAACTCAGCTGCTTCGGAAAGGTACGGAAGCAACCATTTAACATGTGTTGCTCCTGCAAGCACAAGTCCATTGATGTCACAATCGAGGAGAATAAAATATGTGATATAAATGAGGGCGGATTGCCCCAGTGTGATTAACGTGATTTTTGGCGAATAGTCCCAACTAAGCTAAATGAGTACTCCACTAGCGCAGCTACAAAAGAGCTATTTTAAATCTATCAGGTCAATAAGAAGCATGACTAAATTTATTTATTATTCTAAACACTATTGAATTCATGACTTTCATTCATTTCTGCCCCTCTGACAGAAGTAACTGTAAATGTCTGTATTTATTCAGTATATGCAAATGACACAAATGAAAATCTGTAAATGAAAAATAATCTACTGAAGAATTAATAAGTTTTGTCTCATTGTGAGAAATATTTTTTTAACTTGTTGATGCATTATGAAGTTGATGTACATTTGGCATTACACACAAAAACTGTTCCGTATAAAAAAAAATGTAAAATAGTAACAAAAAAAACGAACTCCTAGGAAAATTCATAACGGAAAGTCCCTAGTCAAATGGCAAAATCAAAAGCTCAAACACACCAAACGAATGGATTACAACTGTCATATTCCTGACTTGGTACAGGCATTTTCTTACTGGTTTTATAGCTAGCTTAACCTCTCACTTGTATGACAGTCGCATAAAATTCCATTATGCTGACAACAACGTGTGAACAAACAGGCATAATAGGTAAAAATGTCAAAAATAGGGGCACAGCAGTCAACATAGCGTTATAATCTTTACTACAAAAACAAACAAATATGTCAACAAAGAAAAACAAAAAGGTATATAGAAAAAGCACATTAGCGAAAATGAAAGACAATAATACAAATTAACACAAAAACACAATGACGGGGTATATAAGTACCGATCCACGTATAATGGATATTACCAAAAATTGACTAAATAGTAAAAGTAATAATTTTCAAAGACAAATAAAAGAACACTATAACACGTAATTAAGATGACAAACAATGTCAGTACCTAGCAACTACACTTCAAGACCATCGTGTATTATTTGTGAAGTTGATACGGAATATTGTATTAGAAAAAGGAAATTATAGACCGGTAAGTGTATTACCGGCCTTTTCTAAAATTTTTGAAAATGCCATAGAAGTACAATTAGTACAGTAATTTGATAATATCTTCAATCCATTTTTGGCAGCTTTTAGATCAGGTTTTGGATGTCAGTCAACTTTATTAAGAGTGATTGAAGATTGGAAATTAGCCTTAGACCAAAAAATAAATACCTTGCAGCTATCCTTATGGACTTGTCAAAAGCTTTTGACTGTCTCCCCCATGACTTACTGCTACTGAAACTAAAAGCTTATGGACTCTCAAAATCCTCACTTGATATGTTATATAGTTATTTAACAAAAAGAAAACAGTGTGTGAAAGTAAACCAAAATTTAAGTGGTATGCTTGACCTATCTACAGGGGTACCACAAGGTTCCATCCTTGGACCCATCCTATGTTATATTTTTATAAATGATTTGTTCTTTTTTGTAAAAGAAATGTTCTTTATATAAATATGCTGATGACAATACTTTGTCAAAGGCTTAAAATTCCTTATAAGATGTAATTTCTGCTCTTGAGGAAGACAGCAATTATTTGATTTGGTTTTCTTCATATAAAATTCAAGCCAACCCAGAGAAATTTCAAGCTATCTCTCTTGGCAAAAAAAACACAAGATAAAAAGATTGTGTTTGATTTGAATGGTATTTCTATATCATGTGAGGATGAGGTAAAACTACTTGGAGTTACAATTGATTTTAAATTAAACTTCAATTTACATATTTCAAATATTTGTAAAAAGGCTTCAAGGCAATTAAATGTTTTGAAAAGAATTAGGAAACACCTAAACAAACTGAGTAAACTTACAATTTATTACTCATTTGCTATGTCAAACTTTAGTTACTGCCCTTTGACTTGGCATTTCTGTGGGGAACAAAATACCAGAAAAATAGAAAAAATACAAGAACAAGCGCTTCGTTTTATTTAGAACTCGTACGAAACACTCCTGCAGATTTCAAACCATTCATCACTAAAAACTCGTAGAATTCGCTCAATTGCCTTGGAGACCTTTGAAATAATTAATAAAAAATGTCCTTTATTTATTCAAGATCTAGTTGTTATAAAAAACAATTCATATAATTTCAGGTATGTGAACACTGCTGAGGTACCTAGACCAAGAACCTCAAGTTATGGTAAAAGATCTTTTAGATTTGAGGCAGCACAAGTATGGAACTTCCTTCCCGATGAGGCTAGAATTATGACCTCTTTTGTCCAATTAAAGATTTATATAAATTCCTGGTGTGGGGGTCAAAAATGCAACTGCAGTTCTTGCCGTTTCCATCCAGTGCTGCTTCATAGCTGAAATTTCTTTCTTTCTTTTTATTTATGGCCTTTTGCTCTGCTTTTTATGCATTATTATATATACCTGCTATTAAATGCCAGGCAAAACGAGGCAGAGGAAGCCGTGTCTGTTGTTTCTTTAATCTTATTTTTAATTCTGGAGGATATATCAATGGAACCCAAATCAGAAAAGTTTGGATTGTTAATAGAACGAACATCGTCCATATATCTAAATGTGAAATTAAATGATCCGGCTTCTTTGATCTTCTTGTTTTTGACATGTGTCTGCACGAATTCCGACTCATATGGAAATAAGAAGAGGTCGGCAAGTAGAGGCACACAATTCGTTCCTATTGTAATGTCGACAATTTGTTGAAAAAGTCTATCTCCAAATTCAACAAATATGTTGTCAATAAGAAACTCCAGCATACTAATCACTTGTTCCTCTGTGTAGCATGTTTTACCTTTTTGTTCACTATTAACAAAATATGCCTTATGGTATCCCAACGTAATAAATTTATGGCATATGCTACCATTTTTATGTTGAAAAGCATTGTGGATTATTTCTTTTAGACGATTTTTCAATTTCTCATAGGGAATGGTGGTTTATCATTCTCATTTCTTCATTAGGTATGTTAGGGGTGTTCATGAAAGAGCTAAAGAGCCCACACCTAAAATGAAGGTTAAAACAGTCATACTTGGCTCAATATAAACTAACATTTCACTATTTAGTGAAGGCACGATAACTGCCACTATCAAATTAATAAAACAGTGGAGAACTGTTTCTAGTGATGTATACTTATTTCATGTATTTTCAACTCATACATGAACATGAACATTGAAATTCTAGGTCATGATAGCTATAATTTAATAATTTTATTTTTCAGATAGAGTTCTTATGTCTCTTTGGAGATTCGAAAAGTGTACATTATATGAAAATGTTTCTTTACACCTGCAAACTTTTTAAAATTTTGAATTTTGTATTTGTATGAAATAATGGCAGATGCAATGGAAAGAAGATATAGTGCAATGTTTATTTATAACAAACCTTGGCTTAGTATCAATCGGAATACAAACCCTGACTATGTATTATCCTATAAGTTTGTTAAGTTTGCAGTAGATAAAATGGCAACATGGGGTTTTGACGATAGCTATTATCATGAACGCAATGCGACACCAGGGAGTGATATATTTGATGAATTGTTTGAAACAGTGGATGCATCAAGATTTATTGTTGTTTTATGTACAAGGGGGTTTTTAACAGATGCTTGGGGAAAGTACATCTCTCATGCTACATTTGCTAAATTGTTAAACCAGAGTGACTCGAAAAGATTTATTGCCATACATATAAATTTAAAAGATCAACAAATTCCAGAGGCATTCAATACAATGATTGGTCTATCCTTTAGTGCTAACTGGCAAAATGAACATGAGGAGTGGGAAAAGTTTAGAAATATTTTGGTCAAGGTCAAGCAACCTGTACCTACTACTGGAGCAGATGTTGTTCCTTTGATACGGGTTAACCCTTCTGACAGAGGCAATTACCAACACCTTCAAACAGCTCATGTTCGAATACAAGGTAAAATATTATTAAAAATATATAAATAATTGAAATGATAGTAGTCCTTTTAACTAATGCTTTTTGTGTTGCTAAGGTAATTATCCATAGAAAGTACTCTAATCAATTTGAAATTTTGATGATAAAGGATTTAAAAATAAATATTAATTTTGTAGATGACTTGTGCTTTTTATGATACTGGTTGAAGTGGCCCTGTGTTTCCGTATATCCCAAACAATTTTTGTCTCATTTTCTTTGAAACTACAGCTTCCTGAAATTCATTATCAAGATTCATGTGTGCGTGCTATAATGCGTCATGTATTGAATGTTACCAAGGGTTTTATTGTGTAATTATACGATCTTATATTATGTTTTCTGAGACGGTTCGATATACAATAAGTAATATGAATTTTTACAGTTCTGAAAGAGAGGCAAAAGATACCAGAGGGACATTCAAACTCATAACTGACAACGCTATGGCTAAAAAGAAAAAGACAAACAGACTAATAGTAGTTTACAAAACACAACATATAAAATTAAAGACTGAGCAACACGAATCCCCACCAAAAACAAGGGGTGATCTCAGGTGATCCGGAATTGTAAGTAGATCCTGCTCCACTTGTGGCACCCGTCGTGTTGCTCATATTAGTACAAACCCGGTAATAAGTCTAATTCGGTAGGTCACATTCGGGAAAAGGGGACGGGATTGTAGTTACAACAGTAGGAACATATCCGTTATCTTCTGTGAAACGGATATTTCATAACGGTCAACCAACTGGTGATGGCGTCCATAAAACTTACGAAGGAATGATTTCAACTTTACCACTAGGAACTCTTGGTTTAATAGCCCTTGTGAGCAAAAACCCACTATCAAGGAAATCATGATAGGAAATACAAGCCCTGGAATATCGTATCAACTGGAAGAAATATACTCCGTATGCAGGCACTGCTGGAGTGTTGCTACATAGAAATGGAAAGTTCACAGGTAGCAATAAACAGTTAGAAGTTTAGTTTCGCATTTTGGCCATGGTGAATTTTTTAAATATAAAACTTTTTGTACAATAAAATTGATTTTTAGACAGCTGAGGAATAATATAGCCTTCTAAGTGGGTTTATATGAACATCAAGATTGTTTTTTGCATGTTTTATAGGCCATTTTTCTGTTTGACAGTCCGTATTTTTCACATCCGTACCGCCCATAGGTCAAGAAATTTGACCCTCGAACTAATCAATTCAATTTTATGGAAAAATGAGCAGAAATGCATATGATTTTTTTTTGGACATCTTGATAGATAAAAAGTTAAATCACAAAAATATTGAACTCCGAGGAAAAGTCAAAACGGAAAGTCCCTAATCAAATGGCAAAATCAAAAGCACAAACACATCAAACGAATGGACAACAACTGTCATATTCCTGACTTGGTACAGGCATTTTCTTATGTAGAAAATGGTGGATTGAATCTGGTTTTATAGCGCTAAACCTCTCACTTGTACGACAGTCGCATCAAATTTTATTATATTGACAATGATGCGTGAACAAAATGTCACAAATAGGGGTACAACAACAACACGAACCGCACCAAAAACTGGATGTCTATGGTTTCAGGAAAGGTATCACTCTAATAGATTAAAATCCAACTTTGGACCAAATTTTGGGGATTTTTGTGACATTTTTATCCTCCTGTTTGCAATATTTTGTATCAAATAAATGCAGATTGTTGCCATTGTTACACCAAAAAGAGATTATTTTTCACCATTATAACTATTGGAAATCAAATCTATGGAAGATGCTGTTTCCATATATATGCACATGCATAACACAAACAAAAAACCTTATTTGTTAGAAAGCAAGAGAAAGAGGGTGGTTTAAAATTATGAGTGTCAATTTTAAGTTTTTTTCCTAACTGTGTATTGCTACCACAATTGGGAAGCTGAAATAATCTCTTTTGTCGTAAAGTTTTGTTTTCAACCGACCCTCATTGTCAATTTCTAGATGTAAGTCAAGATATGAGGCAGACTTAACTGTATCTGTTGTATCCTTTATCTCAAGTTCGATGGGATAGATGCGTTCAACATAGTCACCAAATTTAGAATTATTAAATGAGAGAACATCATCTATATAGCAGAAAGTAAAGTTAAAGGATACTGCTAACTTCTATTCTTTCTTCCTAAGAAGTTCCTGTATGAAATCAGCCTCATATGAATAAAGGAACAAGTCGGCAAGAAAAGGGGGGCAGTTTTTCCATTGGGAATGCTAATTGTTTGTTGAAAAACACGTTCTCCAAACGTTACAAATATGTTGACAATAAAAAAATTAAGTATCTTGAAAATGTCAGTTTCAGAAATTTATTGTTTGAATCAGAGTTATTTTTTACAAAGTAGGATTTATCCCTCCCTAAGACAAGATACTTGTATCTACGTTGGACATTCTTTTTTATGAAACAAAGAAGGACCAACTCTTTCAATTTGTCTTTTAGTTTGGAATTGGGAATACTTGTGTAAAGTGTAGTCAACTGTTTTAATACTTTTGCAAGATGAAAGAGTTTAGATTGTTTGTAGTCTAAAAGATCTATTGACTTTTTGAGTATCCTCATCTGATTCACGCCACCTCTGGAATGAGTAGTTTCACAATAACTTTGAAGCCCGGCTTTGACTGTTGATAAGATTGATGTTAATAATTTAAATAGAGGTTTCATGGCGCACTTGGGAGACCCAGCAAAATATCGTTGTTTGTAAGGACAAGTACGTAGTTTAGGTATCCAATACAGTGATGGAAGGTCCAGTTCTTCTTCTTTGGTCGAAATTACAAAGGAACATAGAACAGCACTATGATTATCCAGGATTAACTCTTTAGTAAGTGTAGTTTGGGTATATGTTGAGTTTCCAAGTGAATTGTCAATACCTAATTCATTTATCAAGCAGCTTCATCAGCACACATGCTTCTTAGAAAAAAGGTTGAAAATAAATGAGGTTCTAGATAAACTCATCATAGATACGAGGATTGAAATTTTGTATTTGCGCCAGACGCGCGTTTTGTCTACAAAAGACTCTTCAGTGACGCTCCAATCAAAATTCAGTGCATATCAGGTTTTCTGATTAGGTTGGACACTAGGACCAACTTATATACCGTCCGCTACCCTTTGGGTTGTGGTTTTATGATTATATTTTTAGTTTATACTAGACCACTAAATTCTGGTGTATTGTTGCATTAGTACCTCATTTCATTTCACTTTCAAGCAATATATTAGCTTCTATTCCTCGTCATACTTCATTGACTTTGAAAAAAAGTAGTGTTTATACAGAACTAGACCATAGATATTTGGTATGCTGTAGCATTAGCCTCTGTAAATGATAAAAAAACAAAGGATATGGGGTATCATTCCATGACACAAAATCAGAACATGCCCGCTTAGTGGTGCTATATTGAATTTGATATTTTTTCATAAATCTATTGCAAAGTGTTCATATGGAATAAGATTTTAAAGAAGTTCTTTAACCATTCATTGATGTTTAGTATGCTGTTACATTGACATCGCTTTATTTTAGTGCAAATCATGGATTGACGTTTAGCCAATTTGACTTTGGAATTGTTGTTTTTGTGAAGAAGTATTTTTTGTTATGTTTTGAATAATTTGTTTTTCACTGTAAAAAGGGTATTATACCAAAGGGCAATGAAAAACCTTATGTTCTAGAAAAAAAACCAGACAGTATGGATAAAAGACAAATTAAAAAAGACAAACAGTTCACAAAACCAAACAGAAAAACTAGAGATTGAGCAAAATGAATCCCAACAAAAACTGGGAGTGAACTCAGGTGCTTCATAAGGAGCAGCAGTTCCTGATCCACTAGTGTCAACTATTCAAATCAGTTCATGAAAATATTGTAATTTAGTAACACGCTGTAAATAAAGGCAACAGTAGTATATCGCTGTTCAAAAGTCATAAATCAAATCCGGGTTACAAAACTAAATTTTACAATATGTGCACTTTAGCTTAAACTCACAGAATGTCATATATTTTTTTAATCATAAGCATTTCATACAAAATACTGATTCTTCACTCCTTCAATATGATAAAATGTTATACAGTGTTTATGGGTTATGACAGTATATCAGATGGCAGGTAACAATATTTCACTCAATCACTGCTTAAGAAAATGTTCTCAATGTTAAGTCAGTAAATTATTCCAATAAAATAAGGATTTTGGTTTTTATCTCATTAATTTGGTATTGTCCTGCATATATGCTTGTAAAAGAGGAACGAAAGATACCAGAGGGACAGTCAAACTCAGCTGAATAATTTCAGCTGAATTAAATGAGACAGGTTTGGGTAACAGTTGTATGTTGAACATCATGAATTGACCTGCATTTCATCACATACTGTTTGTATACAATTGCGTTACAATGTTAGGATCAATATATTAGGCTATGTACATTGTTAGAAATAAATCATGTACTGACAGATCCTTCCTATACTAGACCTCTAACACCAAGTTCTTATTGTGTAATTGATTGGTAGTATCAGTCTGACCGATATTACATAACTTTAACCATAATTCCAGCAGTTGATCATTGACTCCTTTATGTTTGTGTTTAGTTGGTTGTGCTGAAGTTTTCTATAAGACAATATACAAAAAAATATATTTCGTCTTTAATTTTACCGTAAGATGTTCATGCCATTTAACAAGTAACAGTGACCTTTACCTCATTTTCATCATTTAATGAACTATAGAAGAAAACATGTTGTTTATGTTGCTGTCTGTTGTTGTTTACTGTCTGCCATAATTCAATGTAAACAATGCTAAAACAAAAATTATGGTATTTAGAAATGGTGGCAATGTGAGGGTAGAAGAAAAGTGGTACTTTGATGATAATGTTATTGACTTTGTTGATGAATTTTGTTACTTAGGTATACTGTTGAATTATAACGGCAAATTGTAAAAAACTCAGAAACAATTAGCTGAGCAAGGTAGGAAAGCGGTATTTGCCTTGAAATCAATAGTATCATTCTTATATTTGAATGTTTTCACATACTTGAATTTGTTTGATACGTATATAAGTAGTATTTCATGCTATGGCAGTGAGATATGGGGCTTTCATAAAGCTTAGAATATTGAAAAAGTTCAGTTAGATTTTTGCAAAAATATTTTGGGTGTCAAACAATGTACCACGAATGTAATGGTGTATTATGAGCTTGGTAGATATCCTTTGATATATCTTAGATTGAATAATATTATAACATACTGGTTTAAACTTTTTCCAAGGAATAGTTGGATTCATCAGCTGAAGTATTTATTGTTTAATTTGGGTCTGAATGACTTCTGGTATAACCAAGATAACTTAGTTGTAAATGACACTCGCCAAAGTGGGTTTTTTTTTGGTATAAATACTGTGTAAATAATGTTTGTTTACAATTTTACCTTACTAGACATGTGAATTTTAGAGTGTACCTAAACGAGAATAAGATTGTCTTCACATAATTTATTTGTTGAAACAGGCCGATACCACAGTGTTAAAAGATCAGAAAGAAAATGCACTCTCTGTACTTTAAATACAATTGAAGACGAGTTTCATTTCAAACATGTAATTGTTATAATGCAATAAGGAGACCGTACATTAAGCCATATTATTATAGGCGTCCATCGCCATTTACGCTTGTACAGTGTTAAGCATAGAAAAGATAACAGACATATGTAACCTTTGTAAATTTCTTTACCATGCATTTAAACGTAGAGCAGACTTGTTAGTAACCAATACTTAATATAGGTCATTATTCTTCTCGGATGTATTCATTTATCAGTTATGTGTGCATTATGTATTTATTTACCAGGCTGTTGATATTCTTGTTTGAATTGTTCAACCTTTTTGGATCCTGGTGCCTTTATTAGCCGGTGCCTTTATTAGCTTACTATGATTTTGCTCATGTTGAAGACAGTTAGGTGATCTGTTGTTGTTACCTTGTCATTGTATTTTTATATGATTAATTGTTTGCACGAAATCAAATTAACTTTTGTTTATGACAGCAATCAGTGGCATTGAAACAGATGGAGAAACCAACGAACCATCGGAAATTAACAGCACTTTACAATCAGTGAATCAGTATACAACAAATAGATCTGATAATGGAAATCCTTTAAATCAACAATCGGGTGCAGGCAATCAACACAATCTTGCTGAGATGCAATCCAACTACAGCTCGGTTATATATCAAAGAAATAGTACACATGGGTTGGATTCAAACACAGCAGCATCTAAAAGTCCTACGATGCAGACTTCTGGTAATAGAGAGCCTCCTGATGGTGCAGCACCTTCGATTAATTCACAAAATTCTTCAGATACAAATTTAAAGGTATAATTTACCTTAGAAGTTTATCCAGATTAAAAGTAAGATGTCATAAAATAAAATAGGAAGTAAAACAGAAAGCGAAAAATAACTGTAACAATTTGGGAAATAAATTTGAAAAAAAACAAACATTATTTACAGCCTTACTGCATACTATAAACTTTATTATATTATCCGAGAGAGAAAACTTTTAGTAAGAACTTGTTTGAATATTTATTTTTCAGGAAATAGTTGGCAGAGACACAGAGGATGAAGATTATCCTTCCAGTAGTTTAAACAGAAATGATGTGGAACCTGTTTACAGTGGTCAAAGTATCAGTAACTCCACAGATAATCAGGTATCAATGTATTGGTGCACATATTTTTTGTGAAAAAATAATTGTCTCCCATCATTTAGTTCATGGAAGGTTTGCTAGCTATAAAACCAGGATTGTACCCACGAGAGTGCTTACAATGCAATTTCTCATATAATCAATATTTCCAAGGGGCAAAACTCTTTAAAAAACAAAACTCGGCCACCATTTTCTTCTAAAAATGCCTGTACAAAGTCAGCAATATGACACTTTTCATTTTTTGTTCCCCGCGAACGCGTTGCTGGGGACATAGAAATACCGAGCGTCCGTCTGTCCGTCCGGTCTTGTTAGCGCTCACACAGATTTTTATGACTCTTATATCATATGTCTATTTTAGCAATGTTTTAGACGAGTTTGAAAATCAGTGACGATCAACTATTTTTTAAAGAGTTATGCCCCTTCGAAACATTAATTATATGAAAAATTGCATTATTAGCGCTCTCATGTGTACATTTTTTTTGCCAGATTTTTATGAAACTTTTATCATAGGTTTATATTAGCAATGTCTTGGACGAGTTCGAAAAACAGTGCCGATCAATTAATTTTAAAAGAGTTATGGCCCTTGGAAATATTAATTATATGAAAAATTGTCAGATGAGCGCTTTTATGTGTATAATTCTTGCCAGATTTTTATGAAATTTATATGATAGGTTTATATTATCAAGGTTTTTGACGAGTTCGAAAATCAGTGCAGAGTACTGTTTTTTAAAGAGTTTTGCCCCTTGGAAATATTGATTATATGAGAAATTGCATTGTAAGCACTCTCGTGTGTACAATTCTTGCCAGATGTTTATGAAATTTATATATCAGGTTCATATTATCTATGTCTAAGACAAATTTAAAAATCAGTGCAGATCAATTATTCGTAAGATAGTTAGTCCCTTGCATATATTGATTATTTAGAAAATTGCGTTGTTAGCGCTCTCGTGTGTACAATTCTTATCATAGGTGTATATCAACATTGTTTTTGACACTTTCGAAAATCAGTGCTGATCAAATATCTTTAACGAGTTATTTCCCTTGGAAAAATAAATTATAACGAACATCGCATTGCATTCGCTCTGAAGCCTTCATTCTCTAAGATATTTATAAATTGATTTAAGAACAAAATAAGTGTTTTATTTAGTTATTGTGTAGATAAATATGTGCAACGAGGGGGACATTGGAACTCTGTTCTTTTATTCTGTTGGTTATTGTAGTTGAGCATATGATTTTGTTAGGTTTTATGGAATTTCATGTTTGTTATTTCTGTTTAAACTCTTTTTATAAAGAATTAACAAAATTGATAGTTGGATATGCTGTATGAATTTAAGGAAGCAAACTAAAAATAGTATATAAAGTAGAATTTTTTCACTTATACTAAGGTACATGCATACCTTAACATGTTAAAAGTACTTTTATTCTAGGATTCCTGTGTTTGTGGTTTATGGAAACTTTTATGATTCCTGTGTTTGTGGGTCATGACAACTTTTGTGCTAGAATTTTTTTGTGCATAGGTCATGGAAAGTTTTGTGCTAGGATTTTTTTTTGTGTGAGGGTCATGGAAACTTTTGTACTAGGATTCCTGTGTTTGTGGTTCATGAAAACTTTCGTTCTAAGATTCATTTGTTTGTGGTTCAAATAAAATGTTCCATTCTCAATTTTAGGATTCCTGCGGTTGTGATTCATGGAAACTTTTGTTCGAGGATATTTGCAGTTGTTTTCATGAAATCTTTTGTTCTAGAATCTCTGGGTTTGTTGTTTGTAGAAACTTTTGTTTTAGGATTCCTGTGGTTGTTTTAATGAAATCTTTTATTTAGATGAATGTATTGTATTTTAAGCTCCAACAGCATCAGTTGGTGATTTGATGGTCGCAAAATAAGTTTATTGGCGACGCGTCAGCAAACGGGTATTTGCGACCATCAAATCACCAATTGATGCTGTCGGAGCTTAAAATGTAATATTGTTATATCCATTCTAATGAAACTGACAGAAAACAACTTTAAACCATACACCTTAAATCTGTCATACGTCGTCTGCGCTAGCACCTATAATTTCATAGCATCAATTATGAATTGATGCCCTGAAAATTGGTGACGGTATCAAATCAAATTGAACTTTACAAACGATGTTGCATTAGAATCTAAGATTCCTGTTTTTGTGGTTCATGAAAACTTTCGTTCTAAGATTCCTTTGTTTGTGGTTCAAATAAAATGTTCCATTCTCAATTTTAGGATTCCTGCGGTTGTGATTCATGGAAACTTTTGTTCGAGGATATTTGCAGTTGTTTTCATGAAATCTTTTGTTCTAGAATCTCTGTGTTTGTTGTTTGTAGAAACTTTAGTTTTAGGATTCCTGTGGTTGTTTTTATCAAATCTTTTATTTATATGAATGTATTGTATTTTAAGCTTCAACAGCATCAGTTGGTAATTTGATGGTCGCAAAATAAGTTTACTGGCGACGCGTCAGCAAACGGGTATTTGCGACCATCAAATCACCAATTGATGCTGTCGGAGCTTAAAATGTAATATTGTTATATCCATTCTAATGAAACTGACAGAAAACAACTTCAAACCATACACCTAAAATCTGTCATACGTCGTCTGCGCTAGCACCTATAATTTCATAGCATCAATTATGAATTGATGCCCTGAAAATTGGTGACGGTATCAAATCAAATTGAACTTTACAAACGATGTTGCATTAGAATCTAAGATTCCTGTTTTTGTGGTTCATGAAAACCTTCGTTCTAAGATTCCTTTGTTTGTGGTTCAAATAAAATGTTCCATTCTCAATTGTAGGATTCCTGCGGTTGTGATTCATGGAAACTTTTGTTCGAGGTTATTTGCAGTTGTTTTCATGAAATCTTTTGTTCTAGAATCTCTGTGTTTGTTGTTTGTAGAAACTTTAGTTTTAGGATTCCTGTGGTTGTTTTTATGAAATCTTTTATTTATATGAATGTATTGTATTTTAAGCTCCAACAGCATCAGTTGGTGATTTGATGGTCGCAAAACAAGTTTACTGACGACGCGTGATAGGCTCTTTTGTTCTAGAATTCCTGTGGTTGTTGTTCATAGATTCTTTTGTTCGAGTATTCCTGTGTCTGTGGTTGATAGGCAATCTGTTCTAGGATTACTGTGGTTGTGGTTTAATCCACCATTTTCTACATAAGAAAATGCCTGTACCAAGGAATATAACACTTAGTTATCCATTCGTGAAGTGTTTGATCTTTTGATTTTGCCATTTCATTAGGGACTTTCCGTTTTGAATTTTCCTCGGAGTTCGGTATTTTTGTTAATTTACTTTTTGATAGGCACTTTTGTTCTAGTATTTTTGGTGTTCTAGGATTCATGTGGTTGTTGTTCACTTAGTTATTTGTTCTAGGATTCCTGAGTTCCTGGTCAATTAAAAGCTTTATTTAAGTATGCATATGGTTGCAGCTGATGGAAACTTTGTCCTAGGATTTTGTGTTTGTGATTCATGAACATTTTTATTCTAGCATTCCAATGTTTGTGGTCGATTTAAACCTCTGTTTTATGATTCCTGTGGTTGCAGTTGATAGAAACTTTGTCCTAGGATTCTTGTGGTTGTGGTTCATGAAAACTTTATTCTAGGATTCCTGTGGGTGTAATTGATGACAACATATGGTTAAGATTCTTATCTTTTTGTTTTATGGGCACTTTCTTCTAGGGTTCCAATGTTCGTGGTTCATGGCAACTTGTATTCTTATATTTCTCGTTCATGATAAATGGAAACCGTGAAATTTCAGTGGTTATGGTTAATAGACAATCATTATAGGATGACATGTTATGAAGTAGCTGGGTATCCTCTGCTTGTTAAAACTATGGAATTCTTTCCGATAATGCAAGCTGGATGCTGTACTGTGCTTGCATGGGGTAAATTTGCAATTGAATGCATGACTGAAACTCTAGGATGAAGAATAGAAATAAAGGCAATGGTAATGTATCATAATTTGTATTTGTGTATGCTTTATGTGGGTTTCCTCATTGTTTCCTGATAACTGTCATGGGTGTTCTAGTCATACTAAGGTTATGGCACATTTTCAAAATACTCTTGAGTTTGTCTTTTGTTTCTACGTGTCTTTGAATGTAATTGATCAGCCACTCTGTCCTTTTCAACTTAGTACAACTGTTCATCTTTAATTATATTTTTTTCTGAGTGATTTTTCTTATTCTTATCTTTTCTGGCTCATTAGTGTCATTTAGATATTTTTTATCGAGTATATAATTAAACATTTGTATACTCCACATGATCCATATTGCATGTTTACACTTTTTATTTATTACATTATCAATTAATACATGTACATGCTTTTCTAATGTACTTGAATGATAACTTTAAGCTCACTGATGACAAATGTTCAGTATTTAAGATAACGTGTATAACCAGTGGAACATATTTCACAGACAAGGAACTTAATTCACCAGGTAAGGCACAAATCTCACATACCCGGAACTTATTTTACCAGGTAAGGAACAAATCTCACAAATCAGGAACTTATTTCACCAGGTAGGGAACAAATTTCACAAACCCAGAACTTATTTCACCTGGTTAAGTGTGGAACCTATTTTATAGAGATGGACCAAATTATTTAGAAATTATCTGTGAAAAAAGTCCTCCCAGAACATATTTTCTGTGATATTTATTCCACTGGAACTTTTTTCACAGGAACAAATTTTGGCTCACATAAACATATGTCCATCCTTCCATCTCCTGTTCTAACAATGCCATGGAAGCAGCTGATGACTTTGCTTTTGAAAACAAATGTCCACCTCTCCATCTTCTGTTATACCAATGCCATGGAAACAGCTGAAGCCCATGCCTGTGAAAACACATGTCCAACCATCCATCTCCTATTTTATCAATGTCAAGGAAGCAGCTGAAGCCCCTGCTTGTGAAAACACATGTCCACCCATCCATCTCCTGTTCTACCAAGGTCATGGAAGCAGCCCCTGTCTGTGAAAACACATGTCCAACCATCAATGTCATGAACGCAGCTGAAAACCCTGTTTGTAAAAACACATGTCCCCCCTTCCATCTCCTGTTCTACCAATGTCAAGGAAGCAGCTGGAGCCCCTGCTTATCAAAACACATGTCCACCTATTCATCTCCTGTTCTACCAATGTCATGGAAGCAGCTGAAGCCCCTGTTTTTAAAAACACATGTCCACCCTTCCTTTTCCTGTTCTACCAATGTCATGGAAGCAGCTGTAGACCCTGCCTGTGAAAACACATGTCCATCCATCCATCTCATGTTTTACCAATGTCATGGAAGCAACTGAAGCCCCTGCTTGTGAAAACACATGTCCACACTTCCATCTCCTGTTTTTGCAATGTCATGGAAGCAACTGAAGCCCTTGCTTGTGAAAACACATGTCCACATATCCATCTCCTGTTCTACCAATGTCATGGAAGCAGCTGAAGCCCCAGCCTGTGAAAACACATGTCCAACGATCCATCTCTTATTTTATCAATGTCATGGACGCAGCTGAAAACCCTGTTTGTGAAACACATGTCCACCCTTCTATCTCCTGTTCTACCAATGTCAAGGAAGCAGCTGGAGCCCCTGCTTGTCAAAACACATGTCCACTTATCCATCTCCTGTTCTACCTATGTCATGGAAGCAGCTGAAGCCCCTGCTTGTAAAAACACATGTCCACCCTTCCTTTTCATGTTCTACCAATGTCATGGAAGCAGCTGTAGACCCTGCCTGCGAAAACACATGTCCATCCATCCATCTCATGTTTTACCAATGTCATGGAAGCAACTGAAGCCCCTGCTTGTGAAAACACATGTCCACCATTCCTTCTCCTGTTCTACCAATGTCATGGATGCAGCTTAAGCCTATGCTTGTGAAAACATATGTCCACCCATCCACCTCCTTTTCTATCAATGCCATGGAAGCAGCTGAAGCCCCTGATTGTGAAAACACATGTCCACCCATCCTTTTCCTGTTCTACTAATGTTATGGAAGCAGCTGAAGCCCCTGCTTGTGAAAACACATGTCTACCCTTCCTTTTCCTGTTCTACCAATGTCATGGAAGCAGCTGAAGCCCTTGCTTGTGAAAACACATGTCCATCATTCCTTCTCCTGTTCTACCAATGTCATGGAAGCAGCTTAAGCCCATGCTTGTGAAAGCATATGTCCACCCATCCCCCTCCTGTTCTATCAATGTCATGGAAGCAGCTGAAGCCCCTGATTGTGAAAACACATGTCCACCCTTACATCTCCTGTTCTACCAATGTCATAGAAGCAGCTGAATCACCTGCTTGTGAAAACACATGTCCACCCATCCCATCTCCTGTTCTTGCAATGTCATGGAAGCAGCTGAAGCCCTTGCTTGTGAAAACACATGTCCACCCATCCATCTCCTGTTTTACCAATGTCATGGAAGCAGCTGAACCCCCAGCCCATGAAAACACATGTCCATCCATCCATCTCCTGTTCTACCAATGTTATGGAAGCAGCTGGAGCCCTTGCTTATGAAAACACAGGTCCACCCTTCCATCTCCTGTACTACCACTGTCGTGAAATAGATGTTGTTTTATAATATTAGTTCAAAATGGACGAAATAACTTTGTAAGATTAATCCACTGGATGAAATTTTACAGTATATGTTTCTGCTAGAATAAAGTGTAGAAAATATTTCTTCCAACAGGAACAGATGTATATGTAATAGCATTGTTTAGAACGATGTTTCCACAGGAACTTCTTTTAGAAGGATTAAATATATGTTAACATGCTAAATAAGTAAATGTATTTTCTTTTTGCATATGTTACAGGTTAGCACTGATTCAGTTCAAACTGAGACTACGAATAGTCAAGTCTATTCACAGCAACCTTATCATACGAAAAGATCTAGGTGTCCAAAAGGAGGACATTCAAATTCTCAGCACGATTTTGGATATGATCAGGGTCTGGACTTGCAATCCGTTTTAAGTGACCATAAAGATACAAATGGTTCCAACACCGAGTCCATAGGAATACATAGAGTAAATGATTATAGTGCTCTACTGCCAAACAATGGGTATGAATCAATGGATGGACCTGCTACAAACACACAAGGTAACTGAAAACTACAAATAATTATTAGAGCAAGTATGATTAAGGAGGCATCAAAATTAATTCTCCAAATGACAATACTAATCACTATTATTAATAATGTCCAAAATAAAGAACAATTATGAGAATTGCCGTCTCTGTTGTCAATAACATATTTTACATATTTGATCTCTTAAGTACTATTTCAATTGACAAGGAATCCATAAGAAAAGAATGAAAATAAGACACGAAACTCAAACCTAAATACGAACTAGGGATATCTAAAGGGGTTCAGTTGCAAAAAGTATGTTGTGGTGACGGGAGGATGACTAAAAGTGTGAAAATGTGATATTGAATTGATATAATTAAAGTATTTGTCATTTAGTCGAATTTAAAACTAGATATTTCATCTATATGATTGAAAATAAACTCATCATAGATACCAGGATTGAAATTTTGTATTTGCACCAGACGCGCGTTTCGTCTACAAAAGACTTATCAGTGACGCTCGAATCAAATAAAGTTAAAAAGGCCAAAATGATATTTCAAGTGAATATAAGTACAAATAGTTAAAAATTTTGATATTAAATATTTCTGTTTTTATAACTTATTGTATATTCATGCTACTGTTTGACGAATTTTATTTAATAATCCGGAAGCCAAGTTAGAAGACAAATAGAACTGTTTCATCAAAATACCCTTTGTGAATTTTGATTTGATTTTATTATCTTGTGCTAATTTGGTAAACTTCTCCCACTTTTTCACATTAGTTGCCATCTGCACACCTTGATCATTATAAACAATATTTTAAACATAGATATTTATAATTTGATGCATTTGTTTTATTAATTTATTTATTCACCATGTCAAATTTATCTGATTGAAGTTTATTATCCCACGTGCAACGCCTTGCAGGGTACATAGTAATACCGCGGGTCCGTGCATGTGTCTGTCCCCCAAGTCTTTTTAGGGCTCTCACGTGTACAATTATTGCCAGATTTTTATGAAACTTATATCATAGCTTTATATTAGCAATGTCTCGGACAAGTTCGAAAATCAGTTGGGATCATCATTTTTTAATAGAGTAATTTCCCAAAGAAATATTAGTTATATTGAAAATTGCATTGTTAGCGCTCTCAAGTGTACAATTTGTACCAGACATATATCATAGCTTTATATTAGCAATGTCTCAGACAAGTTCTAAAATCAGTGCCAATTAATTGTTTTTAAAAGAGTTATGCCCCTTTACAATATTAATTTTATAGAAAATTGGATTGTTAGCTCTCTCATGTGTACATTTTTGCCAGATTGAACAAGTTCAAAAATCAGTACCGATCAAATATTTTTAAAAGAGTTATTCCCATTGAAAATATTAATTATATTGGAAATTACATTAAATTTACTGTAGAGACTTCATTTCTTTTAAAATATTTATGAAATTTTAAAGAACAAAATAAAAAAACATTTTTTATGTTATTGCCTTTGGACATCTAAAATATGTGCAATAAGGGTGGGACATTGGAACTCTGTTCTTTTTTTTTAATATTATTTTATTATTTTACCTCTTACTAAATTTCAAAAACCATCACTCAATGTACTTATAGGCTATTCTTTCACTGTTGTGTA
Organism: Mytilus californianus; assembly: GCF_021869535.1. Classification (NCBI taxonomy): domain Eukaryota; kingdom Metazoa; phylum Mollusca; class Bivalvia; order Mytilida; family Mytilidae; genus Mytilus; species Mytilus californianus. Next base: position 5,867,965 of record NW_026262679.1, on the reverse strand, counting down.
CACAATATCTTTTACACTGCTGTCGATGTTATGATATAGAATTGACCGCTTGCAAGAAAGAACACAGAAGAAACATTTATCTAAATGCTTCATTGGTACACAATTGTCAATACATATAACAATATATCTTTTTAGGATGATAGGGTCCCTAAATGATAATCCAAAATTATACATATTCAGTCTACTCATGAAAAAATTGCTTTTACTCTTAAAATTTTACTAAAAATTGGAAATTAATTTAAAAGATTCAAGTATATATTTGTTTCTTGTAATTTACAGATGCTTCCCTTTTATCGTCTACAATGCAAAGAATCTTACCTGCTGCCATATCTACAATGAAAAATATTGTTGGGACAACGATTAAATCTGTGATCTTTGGACAGAAATGTGACCAAAGTTTTATTTGAATAAATTATATATTTATATTTTAATATATTATTTGTGTTCCATAAAAAATCATCAAAAATACCAGGTTTATGATTTGATATCCCAGACGTGTGTTTCGTAAGACTCATCAGTTATACTTGAATCAAAACAGTTGGAAGGCAAAATCAAATGCTAAGTTAAAGAGCATAAATCAAAGCATCGTGGATCTTGTGACCCAGCCAATTTGGTAGCTAGTCTGACATTTTGTCTGACTATACTTTCAATGTTTCTTTTGGTATTTTCATTTCCATAATCTCACTGTAAAATTTCTATTCTATTGCCCAAAGGTAGAGAATTTTGTAATATTGATGCAAGTTATTTTGGCATTTCAATTGAAGCCACTGTTAGATTTTTATTACGTCTTCTTTTTTTTAGAAACATTTGCAATTCAATGATTTTGATAAGAATGTTAAGGGAAATCTTCAAACGTGTAGCATATTTTTTATATGCCATTTAAAAAATAAATGGCTTAAAAATTTCGAGAAAAAGACATTGAAAATGCCCTTTCTTAACAACAACACAAATAAATAACTGATTTTTATTTAAATTGGTCTTCATTAAGAAAAAATACGTTTCCTGTATTCAGTTATACATATACAAATACCTACTGCTGTGATATTTCCAATTACTGTTAAACAGCTCTGAAACTGAATAATCTTTGTTCAAGCTCCTTTGAAACATTCAGGGCACTCTTTTCAATATTTCTATTAATGATTTAGTGTAAGTCACTACAAATGAAGACTCCAAGCCACCTAAATTAGTTGATTTATTTGCTGATGATTGAATTTTACTTTCGGAGAATAAAGAAGGTCTTCAAAATAGTGTAAATAACCTAAGTGTTTTTGTGATAACTGGAAGCTCACTCTCAATACTAAAAAGTATGGTTATTCAACATTACAGTAATAGTAATGTGGAATCATTTATTAATTATAAGAATAATTTTTTACAAAATGTTACTGAATACAAGTTTTTAGGTTCGCTACTTAAAAGTAATGGTAACCTGAATCATAATTTAGAGGATCTTGCTAGAAAGACCAAAAAATCTTGTTTTCTATAAAAGCTAAATCTTCTTCCCTGGGAAATCTTCTTATACATGTGTCAAATAATCTTTTTGACAAATTAGTACGCCCATTGTTGACTTACAACTCAGAAATATCATTATGGACAGTTATTTGACCTATCATAGGGCTAAAATTCGAGCTGAAAAAGTGGGAAAAGTTTGGATTCATCCTATTTAAATTTGATGCGTTTCCCTCAGTTTTAGTTTGTAACCCGGATTTGTTTTTATCTCTATCGATTTATGATTTTTCGAACAGCAGTATACTACTGTTGCCTTTATAGACAAAACTCCCTCTTGAAAAAAATTCATTTAAACTTTTGTAAATTTATATTGGGAATAAAAAAGTCTGCTTCAAATGTCGAGGCACGATCTGAATTGGGAAGATTGCCAGTAGAACATTTCATCCCAATTCAATGTTTGATTTATCCAGCAAGACTTTACACTGAAAACAAATACCCCTTCTAAAAGAGGCTTTTGTGTTGTCAAAATCACTTGACAACAACGGTACATATTCTTGGTATACATATGTCAAGAATATTGTACCCGGTAGCGAAATCTTAATTAGAAGAGAATATTGTAAAATTTAAAAGTTAAAATTCTCAAGATTCTTATCAAGAAAGAAATAGAGGACAAATATAAAATTCTAATTAAAAATAAATTTAATAGTTATGAAGAAAAAAGTAAGTTATTTTATACAAAAAACATTAAACTTAGCCAAGATAAATAATTTTACTTATGGTACAACGATTTTATTATAAGAAAGTGTTTCACCAAATCCGCATAAGTGACCACAATATCGAAATTGAAAAGGGTAGATATTTAAAAATCCCTCGAGAAGATAGACTTTGCAAACTATGCAATGTTCTTGAAAACGAGGAAAATTTCCTCTTGGAGTGTAGAATAAATCATAAATTAAGATTGGGTCTGTTTAAAAAATTAAAATAGGCAGACGAATTTATGTCACTTCCAAAAGACCAAACAATTATTAAACTATTAAACCTTATATCTACAGAACATGTGAAACTAATCGGGTTTTTTTTTAAACAGTCATTCGAACAGAGGACAGAAGCAGCTTAATTTTTCATGTTTTTTTTTATGTATATATATATATTTCTTGACTGCATTAATGATTAATGATTCATGTTCAATTTATATTGCATTGATATATATATATATGTATGTTTTTGTCACAGACATGTTTCATTTGTTTATATGACAATAAAGATTATTAATAAAGTCAAATAGCAATATAATGGGAAATGTACAAATAAATTTTATTGCATAAAATGCTCAGGTTAGAGTTATGCAATTTTGTTTATTGTTTCAACCAAATTACTGATAATTGTAACTTAAAAAGACCTTAATTATTAACTTATGTCAGATGATTATGACAATGATTTTTCAAGTGAAACATTTTTATACATGTTCTATTTTTAGTCCTTCCTTTGAAAAAAAAACATCTCATCAAAATAAATAATAGGTACACTATTCATGTCAAAATTTTGTGTATTTAGTTAGATGTGTAATAAATTGAATACATAAATTCTTGATTATCAACTGTCATGATGTATTACTTGTGGTCAATTAAGACTGCATTAGAATGGAGTTGATTCCAACTAATACATACACATTTGAGTGTAATTTTTTGAAAATCATGACAGTTGATAATCATACTGGTATTGTATCAATACTCTTATTTGCGTAATGAAAGAATGTGGGAATCAACTCTGATATCGAAAAGTAAATTACAAAAAATACCGAACTACAATGAAAATTCAAAACGGAAAGTCCATAATCAAATGGCAAAATCAAAAGCTCAAACACATCAAACGAATGGATAACAACTGTCATATTCCTGACTTAGAACAGGCATTTTCTCATGTAGAAAATGGTGGATTAAACCTGGTTTTATAGCTAGCTAAACGTCTCACTTGTATGACAGTCGCATAAATTTCCATTATATTGACAACGATGTGTGAACGATGTGTGAACAAAACAAACATGATATGTAAAAATGTCAAAAAAAGGGGTACAGCAGTCAACATTGTGTTATAATCCTAATCACTAGGAAAACAAACAAATATATCAAAAAAGAAAAACAAAAACGCATATAGACAAAGCACATAAATGAAAACGAAAGACAAGAATACAAAAATTTACCATAGCGTAATAACACAATGACGGGATGTATAAGTACCGAGCCACGTCAAATAGATATTACCAAAAATAGACTAAACAATGAAAGTAATTATTTACTAAGACAAAAAAAGAATACTTTAACATGTTATTAAGATGATAAACAACGTCAGTACCTAGAATCTATACCTCAAGACTATTTGTGAAGTTGATACGGAATATTTATCAACAAGGTCTTGGTATCTTCCGATGAACTTTTTTTAGACGAGACGTTCTTTGACATACCCCTGGTTCATCAACTTTCTGCTCAGACACTGGTGACGTTTTACAAAGTCTGAGTAGCAGCTGCAAAAAGTAAAATCACAAAAATACTGAACTCCGTGGAAAATTCAAAAAGGAAAGTCAATAATCAAATGGCAAAATCAAAAGCTCAAACACATCAAACGAATGGATAACAACTGTCATATTCCTGACTTGGTACAGGCATTTTCTTATGTAGAAAATGGTGGATTAAACCTGGTTTTAAAGCTAGCTAAACCTCTCACTTGTATGACAGTCGCATCAAATTCAATTATATTGACAACGATGTGTGAACAAAACAAACAGACACAATAGGTAAAATTGTCACAAATAGGGGTACAACAGCAACACGAACCCCACCAAAGACTGGGGGTGATCTCAGGTGCTCCGGAAGGGTAAGCAGATCCTGCTCCACATGCAAGCTCTTGAATACCGAATGAGTTGGGAAATGTATATCAATTACACATCTTGAACCACATTTTATTAAATGGTTTGCACGAACGTAAGATACTGAGAAAACACTTTCATAATTCTTATCAACTGCTTACATATAAAAAATTCCCTTTTTCACGTTAAATAATAAATGACAATTAAATATAAATTTTAATTTACAAAGGAACTATATGCAAGTGTATATCTATAATAAAAAAAAAGTTGTTCGCCCAACCTTTTCTTTATTTAAGGACAAATAACATATTAAAAGTTGGCAGTTGATGATTAAACTTGTGTATAAAGTTTCTGCAAGTCAGAGAAACACATACTTATTTTCATGCTATATATCTTCAACTTAGAATTTTGCACCATCTCCAAATCCGGAATGATCACATAGATCCAGCATCGGTGAATAAAAAAACAAAAATTCAAAAATGTTTTTCCATATAAGATTTAAGCAAGCTATATCTTGAGTATAAACATGTCGTTTTTTTTCAATAATTCAACATTTTGTAAGCAGTAAATTTGCAGTAAAATGAACATTCAATAATATTCCATGCCAACACAAAAGTGCTGACTACTGGGCTGGTGATACCCGCGAGAAACGTCTACCATCAGTGGCATCGACCTAGTTCATGGTTGATATAAACAAATCAAAGATATCAGGTTTATAATTTGGTACGCAAGTTATACGTGTCGTCTACATAAGACTCATTAGTGGCACTTGAATCAAAACAGTTGGTAGGCCAAATCTTATACGAAGTTAAAGAGCATTACAAAATCGAAAGTTCACAATAGTTGCAAAAAAAAAGGCTAAGGCAATCTATATCTGGAGGTAGAAAATCCTAAGTGCTCCAAATAAATCAACATTTATAAACAATAAACTTACAGAAAAACAAAAGTGCTGACTTCTTGGCTAGACGTACCCGATCGGACGAAGCGTCCACCAGCAGGGGCGTCGATCCAGTGATTGTAAAAACTCATCAAAGATACCAGCTAGGTTTATATATTTCGCATGTCAGAAGCGGCTTTCGTTTACATAAGACTCATCAGTGACGTTCGAAACAGTAGGAAGGCCATATCAAATACGAATTGAAGAGCATAAAAACAAAATATTCCGAAAGGTTAGGCCAAATAAAGCTAAAGCAATCTCTACCTTGTGACAGAAAAGCCTTGATGTTTCGAATAATTCAACATTTTATAAATAGTTAAATTACAGAAAATGAACATATGAATGATATTTCATGGCAAGACAAACAGTGCTGACTACTGGGCTGGTGATCATCCTCGGGGACGAAACGTCGTTGACCTTGACCTATCCCCGTGTTTGACTCCTATATCAGATGAACCACTAGCACTGTTATATTTTGTCGGTGTAGAGATTCTAGTTGAATCCTCATGAATTTTTGATTGGCTGATACAATGTTTAAATCCACAGAAACGATAAAATCGGTGCTCTTATAAAATCAGTTATTGAGTAAAAAATATCAAAACATTTTTGATGAGACTGCTACTTAAATGTCATCACATATGTATATTGCCATATCACATACTGTTAAATTCAAAATGTCGATGAACGAAGACCTAAATTCCTCTAAAACTTTACAGTTGATCATTAAGTGATGACGATCTTGAGGTTCATGTTTACATAATTGACAGATTGGACTTATAGAATGTCTGATATATTTTGCTCTGTCTTGTTGAAGTGGGCTTAGATTTTATGTCACATCGTTTGACGGCAAATGACTCTGCAAACCCACTAAACCAAATATTATTAGTTTTGCCAATAATTGTGTCATCAGTACTAAGTGGTTAAAGAGTTGATTTTTTCTTTGGCATCAGTGTTTAGTTTTTTTCATGCCAAAAGAAGTTAATGGCGTTTGAGACCAACTTTCTCCTTTTTTTTTTGCAAGGAGGATTGTCTATTAATTCATTAGAAGAGGGTAATTCATACTTGTCAGCAACTTCCACAATTTTTATAAATCAGCTTTTGGAGTCCTTGGTTTTTATGGCTACTGTCTCTATGCGATGTTTTATTCAACCGAGTTTTTATTTGCTATAAAAGAGGGACAAAAGATACCAGAGGGACAGTCGAACTCATAGATCGAAAACAAACTGACAACGCCATGGCCAAACATAAAAAGTCAAACAGACAAATAATAGTACAGATGACTCAACATAGAAAACTAAATACTAAGCAACACGAACCCCACCAAAAATTTGGGGTGATCTCAGGTGCTCCGGAAGGGTAAGCAGATCCTGCTCCACATGTGGCACCCGTCGTGTTGCTTATGTTATTACAAATCCGGTAAATAGTCTAATTCGGTAGGTCACATTCGTGAAAAGGGAAGGGTATTGTAGTTAGGGGACGACCATTTGATATTCTGGGGGGGGCCAGGAGGATTTGTTTTTGATCGGTTATTTATTTTTGTAAACTAAGAGGACAGATTATCTATTTTCTGCACTGTTGAAGCAAGATTTTTCATTTTCATTAAAGCAAGGGACTGATTTTTTATTTTCACAACTATATTTATAATATTTGAAAACATACAATTTTTAAATTCATTTTTTATTATAAATAATACATGAATAGTCCAATCATTATGTACCATTTAATCAGAATTGATCATCATCTTCTGTAGAAATGAATCTACTGAATTCCCAACTGCATATACATGTATTGCATACATACAAGATATTAAAGTTTGGCTGTAATTAGTGTCTTTTAAAAGTATTGCAAATCATTTATGCCGAGCGGAGCGAGGCTAAAAAAAATTTGAAGGGTTTTGGAGCCGCTGAAGGCCCCAAGTTGCTATAGAACTAATGATGCAAAATGTGTTTCCCATACCCTTTCTTAATCTGAAAATGAAAGTTCTGTTTTAATCATTTTTTGACAATATTTTGGTCTCAAAGCAACATGTATAGATTCAGTGTAAGACTTAAGTTTTTAGGAACAACATCAAAAGACAAAGATAAAGCAAAAATTTAATTCACATAGTTAAGTATGTGGCTGCTGTTTTTTTTTAAACTCTTGATCAAGTTAATAACAAAATTACTAAATTACAAAAGGAATGCAACACTAACAGAATACAGAAGGGCAATCAATGAACAAAAGACAAATAAATAAGAAACATTGATCCCCAAAAAACAGGAGCTACGTCTGAGGGAGAACAGAACTTGCTTCTTGCAAGACACTTGCCGTGAAAACAATTTGATATGAAGACAAGCTTTTGGTTTTGAAATTTCCTACATGAGGCATTTGCCTGAATGTAGTTACTGCCATATGTAATAAAAGTGAGTTAAGTGTTCCTGAGACAATAAACCTCAAGTTAAATGAAACCCATTTTTCAGACATTTCAAGTATTTTAAATAATATTTATACTTTTATTATTCAAAGATTTGGGAAGTGATTCCCGATTTTTTTTGAAAAAAAAGTTGAATTTTATGAAGAATCTGGTGCAATCTCATGCTCTCAAATAGACCTGCCGAGTTATTTATTTATAATACATTGCAAGTCAGGTTATTTATTTTCAAACTACCACAGAACAAACCATTTATTTTTGTGATTATCAAGGCTGAGTTATTTATTTTCAAAATCCTCCTGCCCCCCCCCCAGAATATCAAATGGTCGTCCCCTTACGACATAAGGAACATATCCGATATCATCTGTGAAACGGTTATTCCATTACGGTCAACAAACTCGTGATGGCGTCCGTATAATGTTTCTAAAGGTACATATCATTCGTTTATGAACAACGGCTACAATAGGAATATGACGAAGAAGCAGTAGGGAGCCACTGTGACATTAGCGGTTCTCTGGTGAATGCTGAATTTGTTTCAAAAGTTTATAAAAATAGGTATACTGAGATTTTTAATATCTTTAGATGACAAACATATGACATCCAGCTTGGGATAACATAGCAGTTACCAAGATGGAGAGAAACTTTTGGATTCATACTATTGAGGCCATGAAGGTCTGCCCTCATTATCGCATAAACAGTTTTACGTGCAGTTTTTATTCTGTCAGGTACAATTTCTTTGGTGTCAGTTATCGATAAATTATCCCGCTTAAATCCCACATGAGTTGCTGTATTTGGGGTTTCCAGGGATTGACCATCAATTATCCAGCTATGAATTTCTTTGCTTTTGCATTGAGGAACACACGATTTTTGACTTCTAATAATTTATCTCTGTTTATTGGTATGAAACATCATAATATCGAGCATAGTTTTAAATTCGGTCATTTGAAGTTAAAGTTACATCTTCTGCTACCGTTGGCACTCCACAAAAAACACTTAGCCTATACGCACGCCACGCTGTTCAGTTTCATACATTTTGAATACAAAAGATTTTGTAAACAGCAGGGAACCATACTCTGCCTTGTCTCACACCTTTCAGATCTGGAAAAGTACGCGACTTGCCATGTATTTTTTTGTTTGTACATTGTTGTACCTGCAAATTACAGTGGAAGCCTCCCAGCTATTTTTTTTTAATTTAGAAACATTCCTTGAAAGACTGAAATCCAGATAGGGAGGTAGTCTCTTTCATAATTTTTTTTTCCATTTTGTTTGCCTTGCTGAATATGTAATGCTGCTGAGATTAATGTCTTATAGTAATGCTCACAATACATGTAATGTTTTAGTTTGTTAGTTCATTAAATGAGAGGCGAAATATACCAATTGGACAGTCATATCAAATCATAAGTTGAAAATAAACTAACAACACCTTGACAAAAAAATAAAAAGACAAACAACAGTATACTAACACAAAAAAAAAACTAAAGTCTGAGCAACACGAACGCCTCCAAAATACCGGGGGTGATTTGATTTATTTAAATGTTGGTTAAAAAAAAAAAAAAAAATAAACAGCAAAAGTAGGATAAAAATTTATGAAAACAACATGAAAGAGAGGCGAAAGATATCAAAAGGACATTCAAACTTATAAGCCGAAAATAAACTGACAACGCCATGGCTAAAGAGAAAAAAGACCAACAGACAAACAACAGTACACAAATCACAACATCAAAAAATTAAGACTGAGGAACACGAACCCCACCAAAAACTGGGGGTGATCTCAGGTGCTCCGGAAGGGTAAGCAGATCCTGCTCCACAAGTGACACCCGTCGTGTTGCTCACGTTAGTACAAACCTGGTAATAAGTCTAATTCGGTAGGTCACATTCGGAGAAAAGGGGACGGGATTGTAGTTACGACATTAGGAACATATCCGCTATCATCTGTGACGCGGATATTCCATAATGGTCAACCAACTCGTGATGGCGTCCGTAAAATTTACGAAGAGGTGATTTCAACTTCACCTCTTGCAATTCTTGGTTAAATAACTTTTTTGTGAGATCTGAACTTGAACGTAAAACTTAATATCAGTAATAACGATAAGAATTAAACCTGAATGAAACACCCTGTACCATTATATATGGGTCATGTGACCTTCATTGGTCGACTTATTTTGTTCTTTCAATGTACCATCATATATTGGAGCGAGATTATTGGAAAACATTGAATTTCAAAATCTAGCAATCATAACAGGACCATTGTTTGGATGTATGGGAAAAATATAATCAATTGGAAAATATCAAAACAGTTGTTGGGTTATTCAAGACACCTGTTCATTGTTGGAAGACTATGTAGACCTCTATATTGATTTTTGGATTATTTGTGTCGTTGGATTGCGTTCTTATTGACGTATACCCCAAATCTCTTTGTGTTCTCCTTTGCGTGACAAAGACCGAAAGAGTTCACACAGAGCAGCAAATACTAATTTATGATGAATTTTAGTATATCAACTTCTAGTAATAATGTCTTATCACTTTACACGACGATTAAAGGTTAATCATTTGACAAACAAAGAAAAAATTCAAAAGATATTTGAATTACTAGTAATATTGATAAGTGTAATTCTCAATTGACCTTTCTTATTTCCGAATATCTGCCACAATTCCCCCTTTACTTCAATACTGTAGAAGAAAGGAAATATGCAAACTGTAACACATCTACCGATATAAGAGTGTAATACAGCATCATTTCATACCTCCAGGTTAAGTTCATTTGAGCTTGCTTTCAGTAACGGCTAGCATTCTTTTATAGTGTTGTTTTTTTAATTATGGGTTTGGTGTGCTTGTGGTGCGTTTGTTATCTATTATAACATCATTATAGAGTTAATTTCCGGAACTGATTTCTATTGCATGGTCTGTGTACTTTTTGAAACGATCATCTGGTCGAAGCTTAAAAGGGGGAGATTAAGAGTTCAAAAACATCGCCACATGTTCATATACCTTAAGCAAGGAACCTCATAAACCTGCCCAAGTCAGGAATCTCGTCAGTGGTGTGTGTCATATCTTAATGGGTTTTTTTGTCTCTAAGTTATCTGGTGAATAATTCTGAGAAAACAATATTACTTTAATAGTTGTAATTGTCTTTAAATCAGCTTTCAGTAACTGCGTGTGCTCTTAGATCGGTACGATGTGTCTTTTGTCTTGTTGTTTTTATTTTTGTACTGGTCTAGTGAGTCACGCCCTTTAAATAACCACTTTAGTTTGTTCTTGTGGTGCGCTGTTATACCAATGCCTACGGTTAGGGGCTGGGCGCTCACAAACCCCGCCACATTCTGTATGTGCCGGTTCAATATCAGGAGCGTTAAATACAGTGGCTGCGTTGTTTGCGTTCTGTCATGTTTTCCGTTTTTGTTTTACAAATTATCATGTCGGGGTCTTTTATAGCCTACTATATGGCATGGGTGTTACGTTCTCATTGTTGAAGGCCATACGGTGACTCATTCAGTTGATTACATCCACGTCATTTGTACTTCGGTGGATTGATGTCTCATTGACAATTACACTTTATCTTCTTATTTTTATATATATCCAAGACACCTGTTCATTGTTGGAAGACTTTGTAGACCTCTATATTTATTTTTGGGTTATTTGTGTCGTTGGATTGCGTTGTTATTGACGTATACCCCCAAATCTCTTTTTATTCTTACAAAAGAGAAACTAAAGATTATGTAACCTGAACTGACATATACAAATTTTGGGAACTTATTTGCCCTGTAATTGTATGCAGTTTTTGCTTTACATCAGTGCGTGCTGCGTCAGGTTGCTCTAGGTATACTCCACTAATAGCGAAAAAAGAGAGACGTGACGGAATAAAGACAAATATAATCTGTGGAGCTGTGACACATTCCGAAAGGGTTAACCGAATCCCAATGGCGACTTTTAGCGGTTAAGAACTCTTGTTGGACTTTTTTCCCTTCAAGCAGCAACCTTATAATAAAAAAATCCAAATAAAGCAGTTGCTAAACTGAAACAAACGTAACGTAAACAAGAGAAAAGGAGAACATTTTGTATGTCTCTAAGTCTTACACTCTTATTGCAAAGGACTTTCATTGGTGATTCAATGCACATAACGTTATAAAGATATGAAATGGTATGTTGGCCAGATGCGGCCATTTCGCGTTTTCGCCTTTGAGAATTCATAAACCCAAAACGCGAAAAGCAGAAATTGTTTTGTTTCCGTTTTCGTCATATATGAAAAATTATTGCAATTTATTAATCGTGGTATCAAAACGTAGGGATTTGTAAACATTCGTACAAGAAGACGTACCATTAAAATGGCTCAAACATATTTCCAATTCTATTTTACAAGCAAATGAGAAGAGAATTTTTAACCATCTTTTAAAAAAAAAGTTGCTTTTGCCAGTTCAAACATTTAAAACAAGAGAAAAAAATAAACTTGTCTGAAAACAGTGTTTTCCTAGATATCGCCAAAAGTTTAAAAGTGTTACTTTATTCGTAATTATAGAAAAAGCTTTATTTATAAATACGATACTCATTTTATTATCATATAAAACTTGTTTTAAACCAAACCATGGCGTATATGAACAAGTGATGAAATATTAGTTTGAAAAGTTTATTAAACAGGATTAGGATTGTAAGGACATTCTATTCGTTTTTTTCAAATTTGACGTTTTCTTTATTTTCAAGTTTTTTTTCCATTTTGAAAATAAACAAATGAAACGAAAATCAATATTTAAAACCTTGTGTTTGCATACTTTTTGGGGTAAAGAATGCATTCATGCAATCAAACCCCTTATGTGGTTTGCTAGATAGTTAAATTTTCCAGACTTTGTCACTACTTTTGAGATAAACAAAACACACTGCATTAGGCAAAACATTCATACGTCATATCCATAAATGTTTCAAGAAAAATATTCAAGCATACTTGTCAAGAAAATAATATAAAGTGTGCATGGTGCACGAATCTAGTATCTGTTCTAAACATATTGGTGAATTCTTAGGGTGTCATCTCAATGGATAATTAGATGGCGTCTAGTCTAAAATGCACACGAAATGATGATAAATTATAAAGTGTCGCATTGTAAGTTGTTTTTTTTAGACTTTTTGTTAGGATTAATGTATAGTATTTTATAAATCAAATTTGAAAATTTGATTCAATCCGGTGAACATAAATTTAACAGCTATGGCCCTTTAAAAGATTTTTTGAGTTCTTGACATCAAAAATAAGAAAACTGAAGTCAACCAAGGTGTAGTAGTCCAGTAATATTTAATAAATTGGGAGCATATTACATACTCCGAAGATAGTTAACAAAAATATTTTTTTATGCTCATTTGTGAATGGGTATCCTGACTAGCTGATTATCTTCGTTATGTTTGAGTGATTACTACTTTTCACAAGGAATCCGAAGTTATGCTATCTAGGAGAATCTACGCACAAAACACGTTTACAACCGAAAAAAAAACTTGCGCTTGCACACACTTTTCGCTGTATTCCACGATTTGTTATTTGCTATGAAGTCAGGAGTACTTGATTGTATTTCTGATAGAGGTTGAGTTACATATGATGAATTGTTGAGAAAATAGCCATAAGTATATCAGATAACGGAATCATTCGTGCGGATGGTGAATTCATACATGTCAATTTTCATGTCACATCATCCTTCGATCAATTATCACTTATTATCAATGACTTTGGGTATCTACACCTCTGACTACTAAAGTTAAACTGTTATCATTGATACATTAAAGTTAATATTATTTTTTGAAATAATGCACGAATATCATTGTCATCACTTAATTTTACTAAGTGTGCGTCAGTATTCGAAAAATCTTTTAACACCTAAATGATTTGAATACTATTAAATCCAGTTTTCAAGAATGTGTTATTATATCATGAATGAAATTACCACTGTTAATATCAAATTTATTTAATAGTAAAGATCTCGAAAATTCACAATATATTTAAAATGACCGAAATATTTGTTTACACCTTACACTTGTTAGATTTTAAATTTTTATTTGTCAATAATTATGGTCAAGATTGAGCCTAAATCTTACGGTTATTCAATATTTCTATTTGATAAATAGGTAGGTAAAAAATTCTCTTTGATAACCGGAAACAATCCGTTATCTTATTTCTGATGACAAAATGACCATTACAAACTTTGTTGTAAGCAACGGTATTTGGTATTTGAAGAACGTTAAATTATTTGGGGAATCAGTTTTGGATATGTCAACGAGAGCACATGAACTGTGTTCGGATTTTCAAACGCAAGCAGATGTATTTTCTTCTGGTTTAGAATTACTAACTTGTAATACTGTTTCATTTTATTTTTGGTATCTATTAAAAGAATCTGGACTTTCCCAATTCGTTTATGTTTGCTGGATTGGACTGCCGATTTGGATGTGAATGAACTGTGAACTAGATTCCCATCCATTAACTAAAAACCCAATATCTCATATATTGGTACCGAAACATCTAACCCGATATCTTGTAGTACAATAACAGCGGACTACAGATACAAAAGCTAGTTTCCCCAGCATCTACATCATCCCAACAAACGGGATCCCACTCAAAGCCATTTCGGCATTTTTGTCAGGGAACGTACTGAACTCTTTCTTGATATACGCAATACACATCATACTTATTAAATAAGTTTATCAAAGAAGAAATGATGGATTAAGTAGACGCAAAGAACCTCAAATAGGACTGCTCCTTTCCTTAATTGCTTTTTGTCAAATGCTGATAAGGATTTGTGTCTAAAAAGTACTAGTTTCCTGTGTATAGAATATATACTCATTATGCATGTTATGATATTCATGTTATTAGCGATGGTTTCAGAACACCGATTCATTTATCATTGAGGTGCAAGTTAACGTCAATGTTTTCAAAATAATTTTTATGATTGCTCATGGAAATCTAAATTGAAAGACCCAAAGAAGTGATAGGGACACTTTCCTCTGTATTAGTGTCACTCGAAGAGTAAAAAAAAAAATAAATTGTCGATATTAAATATTAAAGAGATTAACTGCGAGTACGCTCAAATCGTACTTTCGTGTTAATTTGACCTGTTTATACAATTTGTAATGCATTTTTGTGATTTAATGTTTACTTATTTAGTGTTATGCTTTGTCTTACTTTTTTAAATATATACCACCTTTGATAAGTGATTGGTATGACGATAAATTTTCACTTCTGTTCTCGGTACTACGAACAACAAAATTATTTATTTTGTAAAAAATATTTCCGTACTCCATGTATACCTTGCAATAAAATTATTTTTATTTACCTGTGTACGTTATTTTATTTGGCGGCATGTTGTCCAAGGTTATGGTTGTCTTTCTGGTATTGTTTTACATCTAACCCCCTTGTTTTATTAATTTTGTATTTACATTGTGTCATAGATCAAATGTATTCGTTCAGTGTATGTTCACTTGTTTTTGTTAATATGTCTTTTGATTGAGTTAAGCCATTTCAGTTGATATTTCATAGTGTGTCTTTCTATGTTGTGATGTTACTCTATTGTTTCGGTTCTGGTGAAGGTTGGCGCCTATAATAACGTTTAAACCCGCTGCATTTGTTTGCACCTGTCCTAAGTCAGGAACCTGAGGTTCGGTGGTTGTCGTTTGTTGATGTGGTTTATAAGTGTTTCTCGTTTTTTATATAGATTAGACCGTTTTTTTTCTTGTTTAAATGGTTTTACACTAATCATTTTTGGGGCCCTTTATATCTTGCTGTTCTGTGTGAGCAAAGGCTCCGTGTTGAAAGCCGTACTTTGACCTATAATGGTCTACTTTTACAAATTGTGACTTGGATGGAGAGTTGTCTAATTGGCAATCATACCACATCTTCTTATATATATATATATATATACACATATACTTTATAAAAATTTTCGAAAAATTTAACATATATTCATAAAACCAATTCGGCTCTAGATGTTGCTGATGAAGGCATTTTGATACAAAATTGCAAAAATGCAATTCGGCTCTATATCTTGGCGATTAAGGCATTTGGATACAAAATTGTAAAAATGCAATTCGGCTTTAGATGTTGCTGAAGTAGGCATTTTGATTCAAAATTACAAATTTTACATGTTGTGTAAAATTCTGCATCAGAGGACGTCAACAACCAAAATAAAAAATTGTGTATTAGAAATGCAATACATAACGTTCATTTAGCAATATTTTTTTTCAATCAGAAAGTCCCACTTTTATAATTTTGGGATAATTTTTTTGGGAATTCTGACACTCTTGCGGTTTTGTGTAATCTTCAGGCTTTTATAACTTGGATCCGATGATCTGTTTAGAATTAGCCATATTATTGCAAGAACCTATAAGTACACTCTTGGAGGTCTGATACTTTGAATTTTAGTAACGATATAATGATTTGTTTTTTAATTACGCTATTTTGAAATAGATACAGGGGGGAATTGGTCCTACCTTACCCGCTTGATTTTAAAGTTCAATCTACTTTTTATATATGAATAGACATGTACCCGTTGGAATAGGAATAGGAAGACATATTCACGGGATGGCATCTGTTTGACATTTTATACATAGTCACAGCTTATTAACATTAATTGAATCCATCATCCGGCGTTCAGACAGTGCCATGCAGCTTGCTCTTTCAGTTGTCTCATTCGATGTCAACCCTCTGTGCCCACAAAACTTTATCAAATTGTTAAAATATTTTATCGTCCTCAGTAAAATCAATTCAAATATTTGTTACTGGACATAAGAAAACAACTGCAAATTACTTCGTATAGTCTACATGGGGATTGAATTTTGTATTGTTTATTTTTCTTGCCATCAGGTATTTTGGTCATCCGAGTTAGCAGTACGTCAGTGCTTTGATTATTATTTGATTATCTGATAAAAATGCAAGGATAGGTAAGGATTTATTTTCATAGTTTTATTTGAAGAATAAGTGACCATGTGTTATATATCTGAAATCCTTATTTCCGACTTTGAAATAAGGACTTGTTTTACACTCAAGTTTTCATAATTTATGATATATACTTAATTATCATTAAACTGAAAAGTCATCGTATTTTCGTGTATACGGCTCCCGATTTTACACAAAATTGCAACTGGCTTAGTAAAATAACAAGGAAGTGAGATCTATTCTTCTGTTTTAAGGTTAATATGGCATATTTATAATATTTATTAATATGTTGGGAATAAGTCGATGACTGCGGGTGCAAACATATAAATAAACTATTACGTTCTGCTTTTACTTATTTCCTTTTTATAACATTTGAGTATACATATCCTGTTTCTTCAATGGTTAAATGTATATATATTTATTTCATTTTGAGTACATATCCGCGGTCTCTTCTGTGGTTACATTTTTTTAATTTCCTTCTTACAACAGTTGAGTACATATCCGTTCTCTTCTGTGATAATATTGGCAAACGAGTTCTAACCTTGTCGACAAAATCCGGGTCAATGTCACAATATACAATGGTTTCCAAATGTTCTGTAGTAGCTAGAACATCTCCCTAAGGACTAACTACTGTACTGTGTCCCCATGCAACGTATGAAGCTGTTTCATCGCGAGCTCCCGACACCAAAGCTACATAGACTTCGTTGTCAACAGCCCTGGCTTTCAGCAAAGGCTCCATATGTGAAGGGCCGGTGGTCATATTAAATGCCCCTGGGTATACCAGAAATTTACATCCCAATTCACCGTAAATGTGTGCTAGTTCTGGGAATCGTAGATCATAACAGACTCCGATGCCGACTTTACAATATGGAGTATCAAATGTAGTAAAGTCACATCCGGGACTTAGTGAATCAGCTTCTCTAAAGCGAATTTTCCCAGGAACATCAATGTCAACCAGATGCATTTTCCTGTGTTTAGTAAGAAGTTCTCCTGACGGACTAAAGACTGGACATGTATTATATACCTTTCCATTATCAATTTCTGGTAAAGAACCTCCAATGATGTAGACATTGTTATCCTTGGCTGTCTGTGCTAAGATATCTGAAGTCGGTCCAGGAATAGACTCAGCATATTTTGGGAAACATTTCGTATCGTAGGGAGAGTTAAAACATTCTGGCAATATGACTAGTTGTGCTCCATTTTTAGCGGCCTTATTAATAAGTGTGACCGCATGCTCAATGTTTTCTGATTTGACTGCTGTTACAGCCATCTGAACAAGTGCCACCTTAAAAGTCATCTCTATGTACTGTTGAGGTTGAAATGTTAATTAATATTCTGAAAAAAAATGAATTTAAATGATGTTGATAAAAAGTTGATGAATCGATTATTAACATGGATTTGTGTAGTAAAATGTCATACATACTTATAAGACGATGACACCAATACCCAGCTTTGTACCAAACCGAAAAGCTGAAGGATTTAAGAAAACATTATAGCTCACAAGGTTACAAGGACTCCCTTTCCCCATTCAAGTCGACTAATCATAGCTTGAGAACTTAATTCTATAAGCTTGGCGGTTCGACTAATCATAGCTTGAGGACTTAATTCTATAAGCTTGGCGGATCGACTAATCATAGCTTGACGACTTAATTATATAAGCTTGGCGCATCGACTAATCATAGTTTGAGGAATTAATTCTATAAGCTTGGCGGATCGACTAATCATAACTTGATGACTTAATTCTATAAGCTTGGTGGATCGAATAAGTAAAAAGCATCAATTGTCTGATTGGGTTACAGGTCGAATTCTGACCATCTCGAAGTTTAGGCGAAGAAGCTACCACGAAACGTTCGAATCGGTTTAGATAAATTTTGACGAAATACTTGTGAATAGTTAAACATTTCAACAAAAAGAATTAGACTTTAAATGTGTTCAACCTGAAAAAGTATAGTTATCTTGTTATTCAATTACCTGAACATCGCAATATAAAAAGCAGTAATCCACGGCTGTCATTCGGTATATAGGAGAAAAAAGATCGTGAAAGAATAAGTAACGGTGGCCAAGTATTGTGACAGATAGTGAAAGATCCGGTATGGGATCGTGAAAGAATAAGTAACGGTGGCCAAGTATTGAGACAGATCGTGAAAGATCCGGTATGGGATCGTGAAAGAATAAGTAACGGTGGTCGATTATTGCGACAGATCGTCTAAAGATCCGGTATGGGATCGTGAAAGAATAAGTAACGGTGGCCAAGTATTGCGACAGATCGTGAAAGATCCGTTATGGGATCGTGAAAGATCTGGTATGGGATCATGAAAGATCCGGTATGGGATCGTGAAAGATCTGGTATGGGATCGTGAAAGATCCGGTATGGGATCGTGAAAGATCCGGTATGGGATCGTGAATAAAATCTTATCGAGGAGACACATACAAGGTCAACAGAAAACCTAATTTATTGAATATAGGGGAAAATTTTCCACAAAAAGAAGTGTTTGTCAAAATTGTTCAACATTATGATCAGTACCTGAGAATATCCGAGTTTAAAAGATCACCGTTTTGACAAAACTTCAAAAGGCAGATTGCTCTTCAACATTTCAAAGACAAGAAAAATGTAAACAAACATGTTTTTTTTAATTCATTTTATGAATGCTTGACAGAATTACTATTCTCTGAATAATGTCGTTCTATATCGAAGTCTCAAATGGCTCTCAAAATTATTTTGTAGTAGCTTAATAAAGAAGTGGGGTAATTTTGGAATATTTATGATCGTGAAAGATAGGATACCACTTTTTTTTTTTTATCGTGAAAAGGATCTTGAAAGATCCAGTGTCGCTTATTTGTCAATCATCTTATATTTACGACTTAACTTTAACACTATAATCCAATAACGACTCTTTTAAAATCGCCCAGGTATGAACCTTTTTGCCTATTATGCTGATATTGTCACATTTAAGACAATTCATAATTTGAAAACTTCACCTTTAATAGAGCATCACATGAGAACAAAACCCATATCAGATCTGGCAGCTAAATTGTTGATTCTTTTGCTTAAGCCGAGAAAAGATGTCGTATGATTGCAAATGAGACAACTCTCCACTAGAGACCAAAGACATAGAAGTAACAACAATAGGTCAACCTACAGCCTTCAACAATGAGCAAAACCCATACCGTATAGTCAGCTATAAAAGGCCTCAAAATGATCACAAGCATTGTTTTGACTATTTATACATTTATGTATAATAATTCCCTATACATCAGTAACATAAGTCAAAACGGATTTTACTAAAGAGTCATACAGTCTTGTAAATACATCAAAATTCATACCACCAATTTTACAAAATATTGCTTTAATAGCACCAAGTGTTCCATTAGTTGATTTAAACAATTTAGTTTTCAGTTATTGAATAATCCGAAAAATTCATTCAAAATTACACTAAGATATTTGTAACAAGAAGCAATATAACCACATTTAAACTGAAAAAAATGCATAGGTACAGTTCTAAATTGCTATACAACTGTTTTTCGCAGTTTCTCTTCATCATGTGCTATACCAGTGTAAAGTCATTAGCATATAATTACATCGAAGTAGTGGTAAAATAGGGATAAGCCGCCAGTTGCGCAGTTGCGCAGCTGTCCACTTAGCCCATTTGGTTGCGCAAGCTGTCCATTTAACCCATTTGGTTGTGCAATGGGATATTTTGGGTTGTACAACTGTCCACTTAGCCCAATTGGTTGCACAATTTATTGTTGGTGAATTAGCTTCCCTTTTATGGATGATTTACCCGTATTGGATTACACAACTGATCACTTAACTCATATGGTTGTGTATAGGGTGGTAAAAAAATACTCTATAGCCCAATGAGCTGACGTCACATCAAAGATTTCTTTTATTCGCGAATAGATTATAAAGTATAATTTTCTTTGGTATTTTAAACAAAGATGAAATTTACACATTTACACATGTTTAATAAATATATATTGATTTCGGTATTTTGAGACGCTACAAAGTTTAAAAGATAAGCTGCTTAAATTTGAGGGGTGTAGGATTATTTACAGATAAATTTTAAAATGGCGTGTAAATAGTTGTGATAAAAGACAATTGTACTACGAATGCATTGTATAAACAATACAAGAGTTAAGGGGGACACGTGTTTTCTTAAAAAAACATTAACATAATTTTATTCGATCCTTCAAATGTATTGATTTTAATTTAATTTTTAACATTATTGATCTTCTTTAACTTCTTAATAATTATAGTGTTTAACAAATAACACGACAATACAATTTAAACTCTCACTATCTTAATGAATAAACATGAATAAACAAAAACATAAATGCATAACATTAAGTAAGTAAGAAATTTTTATCTAAAGTCGGGTTGCATATATACATAATTACAAGGGATATGAGCTCTTATGAAATCTTTAACCGACTGATATTAAAAAAATAACACACATCAGGTGCATACACAACACAAACATACAGACAACACATACATGCATAAATACATAGATAGCACATCCAAAATAAAAGTAAAAAAGTCAAAGTAATTTGAGCGCAAATATCAACATCAGGACATCTTTAAAAAAATTATAAAAAAAGAAAGAATGTTCCAAAAGAGAAACAAAATATACAGTTTGTATAAAAACATAACTTCAGGCAGGTAAAATGATGAATATAGTATATTTTGAAAATGATCAATAGTAAACTTCAATCGTTATTTATATTTATCCGTGTATTAAACAGTATTAGTCGACCTTATAACGATAGGATTAATAAAACTTCAATTTTTGGTTTATTTATTGTATTTTCAGTTGTTTTTAATCCTGTATACAATAACCATGTCTTTCTCCCTCAATGTGTTTGATAGTCAATATTGCTGATACGAAATGTACTAGGAAGTACCTACCTTTCAAATATACATAAATCCATATGAAAAAAAATACATCCGAGTTAAATCCAAAGATCAGTAAAAATCCTAAAATCTCTCGGGATCATTTGTTACCCAAATTTATATTGATACATATATATTTCTTTAATTCAGCATATGTTAATCCATTTACGGTGAAAAAGAAAACATCACACCGTTATTAATGTGATATTTGAAAATAAGGTGGTAGTCAGATAGTTTTAATGTTGATGCAACCGGATTAAAGTAACCACAGTGTCGTTCGAAAATTAAGCAGCTTAACATTTTAATAGAAATAGTTGGGGTTAAAATCTTTAGAAATTATCGCAAACAAGAGTATCTCAGGCATTTTTCTATATTACACGCCTTTGTTTGACTAAATATATTTGAAGGTTAAATTGACCTATGAGAGAATGTGGTATGAACCGATAATGAACGACTTGTATATTATTAAAACCTTTTTGGGAAGTTAAAACAAAGCGTACCTTTGAACATTTTACATTAAAAAAATTGTTTGCCTTATATTTCTTTACATATTCGTATATGCATTTATACTTTTTCCATTAAATGGTATATCTTACTTTTACAGAATCTAAACTGATAAGTCGACTATTGTTTATATCATACTGAATCGAACAATATTTCATTCATGTCTTAATAACCCTAGTTTATTATTTTAAAGCAAAAATATAAAACTGTTCTCAGAGTATTTTATTTTTTGGATGGTAGTTGTTGCCCAAATAACTTCGATCTTACAATTATTTATTTTTATTTTCCTGTTGATATACCTATTAACTGATTATTTATCCTTATTGACTAATTATATATCTCTTCCAAAGAATAAAACAGTGGAATTCAGACCTTTTGCAAATATTTGTATTTAATTTGTCTTCAAAGTATATAATAAATAAAGCAAATTAGTCTTCGCGTTGGAGAACCATTAAATCTTGTTATAATAATTTCGAATACGTTCTTTCAACTCCAATAGTTTGTATGCATAAATTCTGTCCATTTTTCAAAAGAGATGCTTGAAATGAGAAAGATGAGAGAGAATGTGCCTTTTCTATACTTAAAACAATATCAGCATCTACAAAAGGGATGTGAAAAAGGGGGAGTGAGGATGTACTCTTTGTGTATTACAAGAGTCTCCTCTTTTAATAGAGGAGACTAAAAGAAAAAAAGTGGTAAGTCAATAGAGTTCTCCTCATCAGATAGTTATTGATATTAAAGTGAGGCAACGTAGATACATGAATTGAAAACTGAAAACTAAAATATTATTCTCGTCCATGCATGCTTTTAAGTAAAAAAATATGTCTAATAAATATGGGCGAGGATGACTAGCTTATACCAGAGTAATTTTTAAACATTTTCTGCCCTTCGTTCATGCTTGTGATGAATTTGGCCATGCCTTATAATTAATTATACTGATTTTGTTAATTGTTTTAGTATGTGATTAATCCCTATTGTTTTGATGATGCATGACATTAAAGCATTGTTTTCACGTTAATACTATATTATATTATTTAACCATTAGATGTATAGATATCGCATAAATAAGGAAAACGGGGAAGGTGTCAAAGAGACAACAACCCCAATTAAAAAATAGAAAACAGTCCAGGTCTATCGACTAGCCTTCAACGCAGCGAAATATTCTACAATCAGATGAGTCTAAAGCTAGCTCATCAACCAAAAAGTATACTAGTAAGCAAAATGGACGCATTGAGTAAAACCAAAATTTGAAAAAAAACCTAAATTACCTACAAAAGGCTAGAGGTTCCTGACTAAGGACATGCGCAAAAATGCGTTTTGGTTGACCATGTTTTGTGAGATCTTACCCTTATCCCTTAGCTCTAGCCCATGTGGAATAAATAAACACAAACTTGCAGTAAAAGTTATCAAATGCACCAGGAAAACGAACAGTAAAAAAAGTCCAAGTACGAGTCCGATGATAAAAAAGGTAACAGAATGAATTGTGCAAAAAGACACTGAACAACACAAATTGTATAATGACTGCTATCAGTTACTGAGTGTATATATTGTTTAGATTTTTGTTTAGCTACATGCAGCATTTTGTATTTACAATTGTTTCTTTATCGAACGATTATCTTGTTGTTGTGTTCTTTTCATATGTGATGGTGGTGGTGGTGGTGGTGGTGGTGGTGGTGGTTGGGGAGGGGGGTATTCTTATTTGATTGCTACATTCTTTACGTAGATATGTCGGAAAATGCTCAAGGTTATTTTGACTATTTATGGTGATGTTCCCTTTTTATATTTACATATTCAAATATAGCCAAGACAGCACAGGAAAGATTTAAAACATGGTAAATGTTCGATAAGAGTAAAATATTGTAAACTCATATAACTTTACATTACTGTTATCCTCTTTTCTCCGACGTAACCATGTTGGATCTAGGATCACTCATAAAGGCCGGGTGCGAGCAATCATTTCTATTCTTCATAAAGATATTTTTGTATGCCAAAAGACATCCCATGTCATCGTTAACATGAACCTATTTAATTTTTAAATTGTGTGTGTGTGTGCATAGGAAGCTCAGAACCGAAATAACAAGGAACCTATATTTCCATAAATAGTTTACTAGACAAGTTATACATAAAAATAAATGACAGCAAAACAGCTTTTTAATTGTGTGAATAGTTACTTTTGTCGACAGACTGTACTACTAACGAAACATTACACATTTAATTTGTTTTGAAAGATTTAATTTGTTTTTTCTTGTCAGGTTGCTAATAATTGTTAACTCAATATGTTTTGTTAGGTTGCTAGAAACATTTTATCTTATTTTCTTTGTTTTCAGTATAATGTATAACTGTTTCTACATTTTCAATGCTTAAATAGGGAAAAGATTACTGACATTGTTAATTGTTTAAAAGAACAAATTTTAATCCTTAAGAGTTTCCATGTTAATAGTTATTCGAAACCTAGTGAACAAGTAGGACAATTTAAATTGCTTAATTTTTATCTTTTTTTTTTTTTTTTAACTTGATTTTTTCATAAACAATGTACAGGCTTTGTTAATAACGAAACACATAGGTGTATAACCATGTTATACGAGAAGACTGCTGCAACGATGAAACGAAGTAATTACTAAGAACGTTTGGCAGTGGCAACCCCAACTTGGTTGGAATGTCTTTCTAGCACATTGCGCTTTACCTGCTTTATATTCGTAATCACGTTTCACTCTTTTTGTCTCGTTTGTGATCAACACTGGATCTTAAAAAATACCTAGAGTTACATAACGGACGCCACGTGTGGAACAAGAACTCTTTTCATACCCGAGTACCGGGGTCAACCTCTGATTTATAGGGATTGGACGATTGTGTTATTCGAGATATTCTGTTTATCTTGTTGATATTATTGCTTGTTGTTGTATGGGGTGTCAAGTCCCATATTCTAGCGTCTCCTGATACTCATGCAATGATACGTTCGTTTGTAAATAAAATGACTTACTTCAATTATTCAAAATTGTATCACGAATATTGTGCAATGCATCTACGCTAATTGAAGAAGAAGAAGAAAAAACTTAAAGAATATTAAAAATAAATACCATCTTTATTCCTTGTTATTAACAGTAAAAGCTATATAGAACACATTTTGATTTATTGTATTCATGAATAAGATCATCTTTGTCTTTAATGTTCACGACACTAAAACGTGTTGTGTAATATTACTTTAAATATACAAATAATTAATAATGTTATAGAGACCTCCTTCTACCACCAGTTATTCCAGTTGATACTAGGATTATTCCTTTAATAGCGATTGTTTAAAAAATCATTCAATATTCATATTTCATCAATTTCAGGTGGATTATACGTTTTCAAAAAATCGTCGAAAAGAAACTTCCTTTTTTTAACAGCATATTTCCATGCTTCATCTTCGTCATACTCTTCATCTTGTCGTAATCGTTTGACTGTATTTCTTATTTTTTTATGAATAGGGTTCATCTTCATTCTGTCGTACCACAATATACGATTTAAGTATTTAGATGCAATATCTTTTCTAAATATTGGAATAAACTCATCATAAACAGTAGTGCGGGCATCAGTTTCATCGTCTCCGTCTTGTGTAAGCTTATTTACTTCTTTTTGATATTTCGAGTTAAACGTATCAAATGTTTGAGATACAATGACATCCCAGGGATCGTTAGAATTTTCTTCAGAATCTGTATTATTCAACCCTTCGTCAAATTCATCTCCAGAATCGTCAGACAGATTGCTATCTGCTTCTGAGTGATTTTCCTCACTGCCATTATCAGTGCCCAAGTCTTCTGAACTTACCGAAGCCTGTGATTCATCATCACCATTCGTATCATTCTCAATTTCTGATAAACCATGCATGGTACGTATATGTCGGTTCATATTATCTCTACGAGTAAAACACTTTTGGCAATTGTCACATCTAAACATACCAAACTCCAGCGGAAAACCGAGGAGGAGTACTTTGTTTTCTCTTTTTATTCCTACTCAGTTACAGTTGATAAGAGGAGGAAGAGAGGGACAGTGTCTTGCTAGAATTTTTTTTTTATCCATTTTGTTGTTTGTGTGAACAGATTTTAATATTACTGCCACCAGTGTTAATATTGGTATTCTGACACGAGTTTGAATAACAAGGACAGTCATATATTTAATACCAGAAACTGTTTCATATTTGAAAGCAAAACACTTCAACAGATATAATCGGGATCAATTCTTAATTTAAGCTATCCACACCTCCACCCATGATTGTATGACATATTTTCTCTTACTTTAAGACATGCATGGACAGGAACTACAGTAAATGATGATTTCAGAACAAAATAAGCAAACGAGTTTAGCACCAACACTTTTTTTCAATAACAAGCCACCCAGCTATGATAACTGAGCCGAGAGGAATGACCCTGGCAGTATGGGTTGTGGTAAAGTTGAATATGGCGGAAAAGGAAAAAGAGATAGGAGCATAGTTAAAAAAAAAAGATGGGGAGTTAAGAAAAAGGACGACAAAATTTGACTAGCAGGACAAAAATATAATATATAAAAATAAATATAAAAAAAATATAAGATATACATAGACACCACCGTGTCACCCCCTTATTTAAATGTAGTAGTACTTTGCTTAATACATTAAATATGTGTCCTTTAAATCTACACTTGGGTGGGTACCTATCTTGTTATATGTTAAAAAAGAACGGATGTCCAAAAATGAACAGTAGACCAAGTTTATAAAACACTCTGATCTTAACTTATCTTTCTCATCCATATTTTTAAGACATGTTTCCTTTTACTTAAAAGCATGCATGGACGAGAATAACTTTTTAGTTTTCAGTTTTCAATTAATGTATCTACGTTGCCTCACTTTAATATTAATAACTATCTTCCCTTGTTAATGATGAGGAGAACTCTCTTCAGTTACCTCTTTTTTCTTTTAAATTTCTCTAATTTTAAAGAGGAGACTCTTGTAATACACAAAGACTACATCCTCACTCCTCCTTTTTCACACCCCTTTTGAAGATGCTGATATTGTTTTAAGTATAGAGTTCTCATTTCAAAGATCTATGCTATTAAACGAGAAGACCTCATTTTGTGTGTCGCTTCTCTTCCTTCCACAAGAAATTAATCATAATGCATATGTGTCCTATAGGTACCATGCATAGTCACATTTGTTATCCTCGCTTATGCATATTCCGTTTGCGATATTTTGGGATAAAAACGAAAATTAAGGCATACGGATATTTTTCCGTCATCAGACGGACTTTTAAGTCATAGACAATACCTCCGGTTAGGACTGTTTTAAATTACATGTTATTTTATAATAATGAATTTAGATAAATGAATAAGCTTTATTTAGAGTCGACATAGTGTACACAGAAGGACATAACATACGCTCTAATAAAACAAAGAAAAAGGATTTTGAAAAAATGGATAGGGCTGAACAATAACCCCAAGTACCTATGACGTTTAATACCTGTCCTGAAATTCTCCAGTCATAACCTTTAACATAATTTTATCCTAAGCTTACGTGACAACATGTTACATATACTATCAACCACGCTCTATGTGAACGCGATTTCGCGGGTGTGTCTCTTTTGAAAAATGGACAGAATTTATGCATACAAACTATTGGAGTTGAAAGAACGTATTCGAAATTATTATAACAAGATTTAATGGTTCTCCAACGCGAAGACTAATTTGCTTTATTTATTATATACTTTGAAGACAAATTAAATACAAATATTTGCAAAAGGTCTGAATTCCACTGTTTTATTCTTTGGAAGAGATATATAATTAGTCAATAAGGATAAATAATCAGTTAATAGGTATATCAACAGGAAAATAAAAATAAATAATTGTAAGATCGAAGTTATTTGGGCAACAACTACCATCCAAAAAATAAAATACTCTGAGAACAGTTTTATATTTTTGCTTTAAAATAATAAACTAGGGTTATTAAGACATGAATGAAATATTGTTCGATTCAGTATGATATAAACAATAGTCGACTTATCAGTTTAGATTCTGTAAAAGTAAGATATACCATTTAATGGAAAAAGTATAAATGCATATACGAATATGTAAAGAAATATAAGGCAAACAATTTTTTTAATGTAAAATGTTCAAAGGTACGCTTTGTTTTAACTTCCCAAAAAGGTTTTAATAATATACAAGTCGTTCATTATCGGTTCATACCACATTCTCTCATAGGTCAATTTAACCTTCAAATATATTTAGTCAAACAAAGGCGTGTAATATAGAAAAATGCCTGAGATACTCTTGTTTGCGATAATTTCTAAAGATTTTAACCCCAACTATTTCTATTAAAATGTTAAGCTGCTTAATTTTCGAACGACACTGTGGTTACTTTAATCCGGTTGCATCAACATTAAAACTATCTGACTACCACCTTATTTTCAAATATCACATTAATAACGGTGTGATGTTTTCTTTTTCACCGTAAATGGATTAACATATGCTGAATTAAAGAAATATATATGTATCAATATAAATTTGGGTAACAAATGATCCCGAGAGATTTTAGGATTTTTACTGATCTTTGGATTTAACTCGGATGTATTTTTTTTCATATGGATTTATGTATATTTGAAAGGTAGGTACTTCCTAGTACATTTCGTATCAGCAATATTGACTATCAAACACATTGAGGGAGAAAGACATGGTTATTGTATACAGGATTAAAAACAACTGAAAATACAATAAATAAACCAAAAATTGAAGTTTTATTAATCCTATCGTTATAAGGTCGACTAATACTGTTTAATACACGGATAAATATAAATAACGATTGAAGTTTACTATTGATCATTTTCAAAATATACTATATTCATCATTTTACCTGCCTGAAGTTATGTTTTTATACAAACTGTATATTTTGTTTCTCTTTTGGAACATTCTTTCTTTTTTTATAATTTTTTTAAAGATGTCCTGATGTTGATATTTGCGCTCAAATTACTTTGACTTTTTTACTTTTATTTTGGATGTGCTATCTATGTATTTATGCATGTATGTGTTGTCTGTATGTTTGTGTTGTGTATGCACCTGATGTGTGTTATTTTTTTAATATCAGTCGGTTAAAGATTTCATAAGAGCTCATATCCCTTGTAATTATGTATATATGCAACCCGACTTTAGATAAAAATTTCTTACTTACTTAATGTTATGCATTTATGTTTTTGTTTATTCATGTTTATTCATTAAGATAGTGAGAGTTTAAATTGTATTGTCGTGTTATTTGTTAAACACTATAATTATTAAGAAGTTAAAGAAGATCAATAATGTTAAAAATTAAATTAAAATCAATACATTTGAAGGATCGAATAAAATTATGTTAATGTTTTTTTAAGAAAACACGTGTCCCCCTTAACTCTTGTATTGTTTATACAATGCATTCGTAGTACAATTGTCTTTTATCACAACTATTTACACGCCATTTTAAAATTTATCTGTAAATAATCCTACACCCCTCAAATTTAAGCAGCTTATCTTTTAAACTTTGTAGCGTCTCAAAATACCGAAATCAATATATATTTATTAAACATGTGTAAATGTGTAAATTTCATCTTTGTTTAAAATACCAAAGAAAATTATACTTTATCAGTGGCGTAGCTACCATTGACGCAACAACGCACTTGCGTGCACAAACGAAATGGCAAAACAAAAATTATTAAAAAATCATAACAGTCAAAAAAAGAAAGAGTGCGATTGACTGTTACTATATATATATAGAAACCAAGAACTACCGGTCGTCAACGTAATCGGGCAAATCCCGCTGTTGTCGATCTCCAGGATTATTGGCGCGTCACACTGTATATACAATTTTAAGACCATCTACTAAACGAACTCGAGATCGTCTTGTCAATTCGGAAGAACGTTTTCTTGCCCAGATGCTTCTTCCAAACAATCCGAAAAGTTTGAATCGGGACCATCAAATTCGCATATTTCGCGCCTACGAGTCCGATCTTCAACCAAAAGATCAGTTCCTTCTCGAAATTAAAAGGTAGGTTGCGAGATGGGATATTTATCAAACTAAGAAACCAGACCAACTCTGTGCAACATTGGATATGACGCCGAAAGAACTTTACCCAAATATATTCTGTATTCTGCAAATACTTCTCACCATGCCACCCTCAAGCGCTACTGCTGAACGCTCTTTCAGCGCTCTGAAACGCGTAAAAACGTATCTGAGATCGACCATGGGACAAGAAAGAATTTCTTAACTTGCACTGCTGCACGTTCATTCTGATTTTGACATTGACACTAAAGAAGTTGTTGACACGTTTAACAATGCTAGGCAAAGGAAAATGTTACTCTCCTAAAGGACCTCGGTTGATAACTTCAGTCTTACATACGAACGTCACATTCCTATATCACAAAATTAAAAATTGATTGTTTGAATTGCTTTGTTTTCGTATGTTAACTTGTATATGTCATGAGATGATCCAGTTCTCTAGCCCTTTCTTTCTCTGAAGCATAATAAATTGGGGAGCATTGCAAAGTTTTTAGATTTTTTTAGTCAGTTTTAGGTCTTTGATTTGATATATAGCAAAACACTCAACTGTGCATACTTCACTTACTTCAAAATTAACCATCTTAGATCGAAAAAATATTCATTTTCTGCAAAAAAGGGTCAAATTTTTTTTTGTCTCGCTCCACTCGGCGAAATTTTCTGAGTGCACATCATTAGAAGTGTAGCTACGCCACTGTTTATAATCTATTCGCGAATAAAAGAAATCTTTGATGTGACGTCAGCTCATTGGGCTATAGAGTATTTTTTTACCATCCTATACACAACCATATGAGCTAAGTGGTAAATTTTTAATTAATTAAAAATGCTTAATTCCATCTCGGATACTTTCGACATAACTCGTTACCTGTTTGTATGCATAATTTATCGTTCGTATTTTAATCTCCTCTGATTGGTTGATAGTAATATCTGTTCACTTCTGGCAAATGTCATATTCCCTTGTCATTTGAATTAGTTTACTGGTCAATTCAACACGTAAATAACATTAACTGGCTGGAATGCAATGCTATATCTGGTGCTAATATATACACACTTCATCAATTTGTGAAAGACAATAAAGCACTGTTGAGAAGATACACACATTTGTTATTGCATGTAGGCACAAACGATGTTGGGAATGGTTTATCCAGTAAATTGATAATTCAATATTACAATAATTTAATTGATTTTATTTGCAACACTTTACCGTCTTTAAAGATAATAGTTTCAGCAATTTTGCCAAGACCCATAGATTTTGATGACACAAAACAAACTGTTATAGATTGTAATAAAGCATTGGCGAAGTTAACGTTGAAGAGAAATATTTTATTTGTTAAAACTTACAAGCAATTTGTTCAGCAACCAGGATCTATTTATAAAAGAAAATGTTTTTGTAAAGATAGATTACATTTAAGTTATTTTGGCGTTTCTGTTATACGAAACTTTTTTATAGGTGTAGTTAATCATTTGTAATTAGAATATTGTATTTACATGTACTTTTTTGGTCAAGATACTTTGTGGTTTTTAACTTTATTTTTCAGAAGATGATGGTCAAGAAAGCTGGGCTAGACCATTACTTCCACATCTGGTTTACCTGTGAACCTCTATTAGTTTGCAGGATTCCAGTATTTGTTGGTTGTATTATCAGGTATGTTTATATTATAGTGTAGTTTTTATTTAACACTGGACACTTTATAGTGGCCGTTGGTTTGGTGCATTTATATATTTTGGAAGTTAATATTTATAATTAATATGGACTTTAAATGAAAAATTATTTATGACATATGTATGATTGTAAATGTTTATTTATGCCAAAATATGATTATCATTACTTATGTGTTGAGTTTTGTTTTACTTACATCGAAATGGGAGTGGAGGGAATTGATCAGTTGTGTAATCCAATACGGGTAAATCATCCATAAAAGGGAAGCTAATTCACCAACAATAAATTGTGCAACCAATTGGGCTAAGTGGACAGTTGTACAACCCAAAATATCCCATTGCACAACCAAATGGGTTAAGTGGACAGCTTGCGCAACCAAATGGGCTAAGTGGACAGCTGCGCAACTGCGCAACTGGCGGCTTATCCCTATTTTACCACTACTCATCGAAACCATTATGTCATCTATTTGAATATCACAATTAGCTGCTTTAATATCTGAGACTAAATCATTTACATAGATAGAAAATAAAGTCGGTGATAAAACACAGCATTGTTTTACTTCAAGTGCTACAGGAAACAAGAGGCTCTCAATAGCCTGAATCGCTCACCTGTAATTTTTTGCTTAAATCTTTCATCAATGATTATTTTTGCTTTTTAATGTATATTAATGAGTGGCTTAAAAATTCAATTGAAATGTTCTTTGTATCTGTCATATTTTCTTCAAAAGCAAAGAAATACATTTCACCCTATGTTCCATTTTAGCCATAATGGCTATGTTTCTTGACGTACAGGAAAATAAAATACAAAATTTATACTAAATACTCTGAATACAAGTTTGGCTGAAATTGATTCAGCAGTTTCAAGGGAGAAGATTTTTTAAAGTAAGCAAACTAGATGAACAAATTGTGAAAAATTGTCTTTAAAGGGCAATAACTCCTTAAGGACACATTTGACAATTTGGGTGATATAAACGTATTTGTAGATCTTACTTTGCTGAACATTTTTGCTGTTCACAGTTTATCTTTATCATTAATACTATTCAAGATAATAACCAAAAACTGCAAAATTTCCTTAAAATTACCAATTTAGTGGCAGCAACCATACAATGGATTATCAGATTCATCTGAAAATTTCAGGGCTGATAGAACTTCAACTAATGAACACTTTTATTTCAGTCAGATTTGCTCTAACTGCTTTGGTTTTTAAGATATAAGCCAAAAACTGTATTATACCCCTATGTTCTATTTTTAGCCATAGCGGCCATGTTTTTTGAAGAAACAGAAAATAAAACACAAACATTATTCTAGATACCCTAAGGATCATTCAGCTTAAGTTTAGTTGGAATTGGTTCTATAGTTTCAGAGGAGAAGATTTTTGAAATAGTTTACACCAGACGGACGACGACGACGGACGACGACGACGACGGACGACAACGGACGCCAAGTGATGGCTAAAGCTCACCGTTTCTTCGGAACGGTGAGCTAAAAAGAATAACACAATTGACATTATGGTATAAAAAAGAAATACAATTTTAAAAGTTACCGCTAATACCAATAGTTTATAATATGATTAGTAATCAGTTTCTATTAACAGTATCAAATGCTTTCTTTGTTTCAACAAAACATTCAAATATATCCTCTTTTGAAAATTTTCTGCTTTTAACAATTTTATCTAATAATTTAATTTTGGATGTAACACGTCTTCTGATTGGCTGAAATTGTTTTGTCTATCAGCTCATAGACATAATTTTGTCATGTGACCGTGACGTCATCAATGTTTTTATCATGATTTACTCCTTTTTAGAATTAAATTATAAGGAATGACTAATATTTTTACTGTCTATTCGAAAGAACCTAAAAAAATGTGGTGCACACTTTTAAATAACGGGTTATTCAGTGTGCACCACATTTTTTATGTTATTTCTTCATAGACAGAAAAAATTTACAGTCATTCCTTAAGTACAGTTTCTACCTTTTCGAATTAACCAGTTATGCATAGATAAAGTTAATTTATCCTAAAACGTTAATAAAGACATGCGCATAGCGAACGAGTTGGAAAAAAGGGCCAAAGGAACATAACCGTCCAAAAAAGGAAAAGTAACAATAGGGAACGAAAAACCGTCCTTTTTGCTGTTCCCCCATTGATTTTTTTAAAATAATTATGGTCTGTCATTTTCAAACCTTTTTTTTACTAAGTTTATGAAAAAAGGAAATATAGGGGAATTAGTTTAGAGTGATCACTTTTATGGATTCTCTCATAATTTTAAGTCCTAATTAACTAGCGGAGTTCCGAGTAAAATTGTTTTCAAAAATCTAATTTGTTAAAAACTTTTTCATGTAATAAATTTATTTAATTTTGTCCTTACCAAATTTGATCATCAGCGTGACTAAAGGAATTATTGCCAGAAGTATTGTGAGGTGACGTAAAGATCAGTGTACACGGCCGGTAATTTGGAACTTTCCATTTAAAAACTAGGCCAGTAATTTGGAACTTTCCATTTAAAAACTATCAGGTGTAATATACATCATGTTATACCGAAAAAAAACATGTTACAATCTAGAAGTTATTTTTTCCCTTACTACTTTGTTCATGTACAAAAATGTTGTCTTTTTATATGCTTATTAGAAATCTGTTTTTAATGATAGTGTCTCATAAGTCGTTTAGGCTAGCACTTCGTTTACTTATGACATTGTGTATATATAAATATTGTAATGGATGGTGACACTTTAATAAATTAAATCATTTATTTTTTTTTGTACGGCTTACTATCAGGTAAATTGGGCTAATTTGCCGTAAAATGGTTGCAATGCCAGTTAACACCTGCCCAAACAGTTGCCAAGTCACTAGTTATGCCATCTTAATCAGCATTTATGGTATTGAATTGACCACCAATTAATTTAGTTTTAATAAAAATCAAAAGCTATTTACCATACGAGTGTTTATCCCCTCTTAAATCTTCTATTGGTGTTCGTCGTTTATAGAAAAGAGGGACGAAAGATACCAGAGGGACAGTCAAACTCATAGATCGAAAACAAACTGACAACGCCATGGCCAAACAGACAAACAATAGTACAGATGACACAACAAAGAAAACTAAAGACTAAGCAACACATAGACAATAGAGTAAAAAAGTTTCTTATATATACTACAGGAGTGTTAATGACCTTGACTACCGACGAGATAATCCTTTATA
Source organism: Mytilus californianus (assembly GCF_021869535.1). Taxonomy (NCBI): domain Eukaryota; kingdom Metazoa; phylum Mollusca; class Bivalvia; order Mytilida; family Mytilidae; genus Mytilus; species Mytilus californianus. The sequence goes on along the minus strand of NW_026262679.1, from coordinate 5,833,133 downwards.
TAGTGATTAGTGCGTTAATCCTATAGTAGTCAGATCTAATTGAAATGTGACGGGATTGCTTCCGTTGAATAGTAGATACTTAGCCAGCTGCTGCAGTGAGAAATTGGAAAAAAATTAAACTTGAAACTTTTCTGACATTTTATAAAAGAATTTCGTTAAATCAATTGTTCTTTTTGTATATGCAATGTTTCATTTAGGGATATGTTAATATTTCAATTTCTTTATGGTGAAAGATTTTCTCATTTTATATTTCAATTTGTTTTTCATTTAGCGACATTTACTTCAATCTTATCTAGTAGTGTTGTATAATAAAACATTGAATTGATTTGAATTGAAATGTATCTATTTTATTCGATTAATACGTCTGTGTGTCCTATTATATTGTTTATTATTTCCGCTATAACAACTATTCGTTTTTAATCTTAACTATTGTTTTTCACTTGTTCCGTTTGATTTTTGTCAGTTTTTATGGTGTTCCCCTTCTTGAATTAGCCTTGGAGTTCGGTATTTTGTTATACTTTTTTTTTTAGATCAGTCGGTTTACAAATGGCCAAGTTGATGTATTTAGATTGTTTACTTCTGTTTCGGTGGCCTTTAAAAGTTTAATGTCGGTGCATAATTTAAGATTTTTTTACATCTTATATATTTGTTTATACTCAAATTATAGTCATGAACTAAGAGATTTTTGTAAACTTTTTAAATTAAAGATATTTTTTTTACAAAACAGCTGATTATGGAAGTACAAGACTTTAGTACTTTTAGATCTTTAAGCAAAGCATGACTTCACTAAAAAAATCCACAGAAAGATAAAAAATTGAACCTTTAAAAGCATTACTCTGAATATCTGTCCCCGGAAATATTTTATAGTAGTATTTTGTGGAAAATCTTAAAAATAGTAAAGTGAAAGTCGCGTACACCTTTTCACCTTCAGGCGTGTTTGAGTTTACTGTTTTGTCTTCCAAACGTTTAAAACAAAAATATTTGATATGTCATCTCTCTTCATAATCCACTATTTTTATATATTAAGGCTGCAAGTTAAACAACAACATTAGACATTTATAGTTACAAACTGTTATATATAGGTCAAATGGAAAGTTGCGTCTGAATATTAAAAAATGCTTTGTGCTACATTAACTTTGGGCGTGTTTTATTGGTCTCTTCTTTACATCTCATGTATGATTGTCTTCTGGTGAAGAGTCTAAAAAATGAATCTGGACCTCTGCTGGAGATATTCTGTAGAAGAAGCAATAAAACGCAAAATTCAATTAGCCGTCGAATATAGCAGATTTTTTATGTTGGGTGACATAAATGAAGTTTACGATGATTTATTAGAAAATTTAGTTACGTCAGTTCATTCGGTAGACATGACTGTAATAGTGTGCTTTGTTTTGGCATTGCTGTAATTATATAAAAAGTGTAAAAACAAAGAAAATTGGTTGAAAGAAATCGCTGTGTTCGTGACATTTTTTCTTTATGCTTTCCTAACTTAATTTAGCTACACAAATCCGATTTAAAGCTCCGACCATTTGATTTTCAGGAATAATCTTAAACTGTACAAGAATTTGTCAATGTTTGTCTGCTATATGATCGAAAAGGACATCTTGTCTTTCAAATTTTTTTTTAAAGTAACCAAACTGGATTATTTTTGTAAATAAAAGATATCGCAGAGTTCTAAAAAATATTTTCCCCTGGTGGTCCTTGAAGAAAATCTGCTGGTCCTAACTATTAATTCTATTGCTAAATACAAAAATTGTGCCGGTCCTTGCAAAATGTCGATGGACCACCACTTTTCGAGAATCTTAATTGTATATGTATACAAGGTAGACAAGGTCATGGCGTTTCTAAGACTGTTTATAACTAAATACGTTGATTGTGTACTGACTGATACTCAAGTCTGGGAGAACATGATTCATTTATTAGTTGTAATTGGCTTTGAACAATCTTTCAGTAACTGCAAATACGCTTTATTTCGGTGCTTTGTGTCTATTGTCTTAATGTTAGTATTTTTTTATGTTTCGTACCGATCTTTTGCGTTAATCCAATTGCAACTTATTTTTTACAGTTTTTTCTTATGTTGTACTGTTACACCACTGTCCCAGTTTAGGGTAGGGTTGAGCGCTCAAAAACATTCGGGGCCTTTAATAGCTGACTATGCGGTATGGGTTTTACTCATTGTTGAAGGCCGTACGGTGACCTATAGTTGTTAATGTCTGTGTCATTTGGTCTCTTGAGGAAAGTTGTCTCATTGGCAATCATACCACATCTTCTTATTTTTATATTAACCCTGTCATATTCTTAAGTGCCTGTCCTAAGTCAGGAACCTGTAGTTCAGTGGTTGTCGTCTGTAAATGTCTGTCGACTCATATTTGATTTTTTTTAAATTGTTTTGTAATATGTAATTAGGTCTTTAGATTTTTCGTTTGAATTGTTACACATTTTTCATGTCGGGGCCTTTTATAGCCGACTATACGGTATGGGTTTTTGTCATTGTTGAAGGCCGTACGGTTGCCTATAATTGCTTACATCCACTTCATTTGACTCCGGTGGATAGTTGCATCATTGGCAATCATACCACATCTCCCTTTTTTTATATTATATACCTGAATTTTAAACTCGTGTTTTCCTGAACATGCATGAAACATTTGTCACTGGACGTTTAAAATAAGCAACCACCAATCAATCAATTTAAACTCGTGTTAAATAAAGAATAAGGGGAAAACATTTGATATTATTTTTTGGGGATTGGGCTGAGGGACAGGAGGCTTTTGAATATGAATATGGTAGCCTGGTAAGAGCTGAAAAAATAGGCATGCTTAGCGACAGATTTAAATGAACAATAAATCCGCAAAAATCCTTCTGCACTCTCCCCCTCCCAAGAATATCAACTAGTCGTCACCTTACTGTTAATGTCCGGGTAGTTTTTATATTTATCCAGCTTATCGTCCCTACATGGATGTCCTACTAAGGCTGCCATACCATAAAACAGTTTATCACACTGCTCACATTCTATTATATCTGCATTGATCAATTTATTAATGTAGCTAGGGTGTCTTCCTAGATCTTGGATTTTGAGATAGAAGATAACAAAAGGGCTAGATTTTTAATGAAATGCCCACATTTCGAGAGTAGTATGTAATTTGTGTCTAAGACTTTTCATGTTAATATAGAAAATTATGTGTTTTATCATATTTTTTGTTTGATTCGTTTTTTTTTCAACTTTGCCACATAAGGGGAGATGACTCAGATAAAGTAACTTTAATGATAGAATGTGTTGTTAATTTACCGATTTTATTATGTAGCAAGAAAACGAGTCCTGTGACCTCATTTTTTAGCTCACCTGGCCCGAAGGGCCAAGTGAGCTTTTCTCATCACTTTGCATCCGTCGTCCGTCGTCGTCGTCGTCGTCGTCGTCCGGCGTCGTCGTCGTCGTCGTCGTCGTCGTCGTCCGGTGTCGTCTGTAAACTTTTACAAAAATCTTCTCCTCTGAAACTACTGGGTCAAATTTAACCAAACTTGGTCACAATCATCATTGGGGTATCTAGTTTAAAAAATGTGTCCGGTGATCCGGTCAACTAACCAAGATGGCCGCCATGGCTAAAAATAGAACATAGGGGTAAAATGTAGATTTTGGCTTATATCTCTGAAACCAAAGCATTTAGAGCAAATCTGACACGAGGTAAATTTGTTTATCAGGTCAAGATCTATCTGCCCTGAAATTTTCAGATGAATCGGAGAACCTGTTGTTGGGTTGCTGTCACTAAATTGGTAATTTTAAGAAAATTTTGCAGTTTTTGGTTATTATTTTGAATATTATTATAGATAGAGATAAACTGTAAACAGCAATAATGTTCAGCAAAGTAAGATCTACAAATAAGTTGTCAATGACCAAAATTGTCAATTGACCCCTTAAGGAGTTATTGCCCTTTAAAGTAAATTTTTAACAATTTTTCGTAAATTTTTGTAATGTTTTACAAAAATCTTCTCCTCTTAAACGAATGAGACAAATTTAACCAAACTTGGCCACAATCACCATTAGGGTATCTAGTTTAAAAAATGTGTCCCATGACCCTGCCAGCCAACCAACATGGCCGACATGGCTAAAAATAGAACATAGGGGTAAAATGCAGTTTTTGGCTTATATCTCTGAAACTAAAGCAAAAATATAATGGTTGCATTACTTCATGCATCAATTGTAAGCAAAAATATCAGGTGAGCGACACAGGCTCCTAGGAGCCTCTAGTTCTTTTTCTTATCTGAAAGCATATTATTAGAGCTATCTTCTCATATTTTATCTTTAAATTCTATGGTGTAGTGTTCTTTTTATCACACAAAATTGGGTTTTCCATGCATAATCTATACAAAATCTGCTTACCCTTCCGGAGCACCTGAGATCACCCCCAGTTTTTGGTGGGGTTCGTGTTGATTAGTCTTTAGATTTCTATGTTGTGTCATCTGTACTATTATTTGTCTGTTTGTCTTTTTATTTTTGGCCATGGCGTTGTCAGTTTGTTTTCGATCTATGAGTTTGACTGTCCCTCTGGTATCTTTCGTCCCTCTTCTATACAAAATCTGACAATTTTATGTGCCTCTGCCGTCTAATCTACCTATTTAAAAGGAAGAGGTAGAAGAAAGAAGATCTTCCTAATGCAAAAAAAAAAATGGACTTCTTCAGGCTCACTATCGAAGAACAAAAAAACACGCCCCTAATGTTAAAATTTTTAGTGTATGTTCTTCTGATAATACATTTAAAAATAGAAGAGCTCACTAACCTCCCTTTTTTTTACCAAAAGACCTTGACGACAAACTTTGCTGTTGAATCTTAAAAATGCATAACTTAATGTGTTATCAAGTGTAATTGGTCTCTAACCTCTAAAAAATAGAACTTTAAACTTTCGAAAATTCTCCGTAACAACCAACCGGACAATAATTTAAAATGCCATAAGGCATTAAAATACAGTAAATGATGCTCTATAGCTAGTAGATACATTTGTCTTGAAAAAAAAACTTTCATGGAAGGATCGTAATGAAGCAAGGTGAATACGTTTATCTGTTTTCAAGACAGTTTAATTGACATCCCTACAATAAATGAAAACAATGGTGGTAAAATGGGAACATAATTTTGACGAGATAGACTTCTAACTTGTTCATCACATATGTCAATACTAACCAAATTGTACGCATATCAAATGTTAAAAAGATATACTATCCAAATCATTAATACAATCACCAAGGGAGAGTGGGGCTAAACAAAATCGTCCTGTCCCTAAGTAGCCCTGGTTTGTACAATTACTTTTAGATCTTGAAGATTCATCTCCATAAAATCCAGTAAAAATTCAACGTAAAGAAACAAGACAAGACAAATATGACAATGTAAAGTACCATTCTGTTCAAAGCACCTGTACTAAACAAATATATTAAAAATGGGCAATCATCGTGAAAGAGAAAGTCGGGTACACCTGTACATCCAGGTGTGTTTGAATCTACCAATTTGTTCTTCAAAAAACAAAACACTTGATATAACATCTCGCTTCAATTTCCATTGTTTTGATTTATATTTTAATGCTACATGTTGATCTAATTACTTTCAAAATTCACATTATTAGAAGAACCAAAAAATATTTTTTATCTTATAATTATATCTTTGCATCTGGTACGCCTCCGTGTATTATATAAATATTGATTCCATCACTGCAACAAGTGTGTAATGATATTTCTCCACTCGACTACACGAGAGGGGGTGGACAGCTTTTGAGGGAGGTGGGAGAAGGGGCGGGAGGTGGGAGACAAAAAATAGGTGGAAGAGAAAAAAAGATTCTAAAAGTGGGAGGTGGGAGAAGGTGGTTAATCATCATGCCTCTGTGTCCTATAGGTACCATGCATAGTCGCATTTGTCATCCTCACTTATGATTATTCCGTTTGGGTTTTTTTGGGAGGAAAACAAAAATAAAGGCGTCCAGATAGTGTTTCCGTAATCGGACGGACTTTTAAGTCATAGACAAGACTTCCGTTTAGGACTGTTTAAAATTATACAGAATTTTGGTAAATTTACAAACATCAAAATAATTCATGCATTCCATAGATTTGTTTTCATTTTCACATGGCCTGGGTCGTTATATTTATTAATTTTATCCCTTGCTTACGCTCGGGATAAAATTCCAATATAACGACTCAGGCCATGTGAAAATTTCAACAAATTAATCTATGGCTTGCATGAATTATATTTCTTTATAAATAAAACATGATTATATACCGGTTTCAGGGGTCCCAAGAAATCGGATTTTTATCGCTTCCGAAGGAATGTTTGATACCGGTTCCTGTAGCTCATATACCCAAAACATTGTATGTAATCAAGTTAGAAATTAAAGGGGCACTAGCTGTCAAATTCATGTTAACCGATTTGACTCAAATTCTCATATTTGATTTATAACAATGTAAAACATCTATCCAAATTAACAAAAGTCTAAAATAAACAATTTACAGGGCATGGGCTCGAGTATATGTAACTTCGTTTCGTGTGTATTTTAGTCTAGACGCCATCTAATTAACTATCGAGTTGACCTCCGAAGACCTCCGGTGGTCATATAAGCGATATAAACATAAATATAGATACCTGCATTTTTTTAGTTGTAATCTCGGTCCTGCCTTTTTATTTTTCACTTTATTCAGTCCTGCATTTTTTTTATTATTTATATTTATTTTATTACATAGCTTTTATATAGCGCCTATCTAATAAACATAATACTCTAAGCGCTTAACATATAAAATGGAAGGAAAATATATATCACAATGCATACAATAATAGCAAATATATATATATATATGAACATAAGAATGATACAGAAATTAAATAGAATAATGATGTAAATTAAAAGCATTGAAAGGGGAAATATATATCACAATGAATACCATAAAAACATATTAGAATATAACAGTCAACCAAAATTAAATAAAATAATGATGAAAATTATAAGTATTTACATTCCCTGCGGTATATACAAAGTAAAACCTATAAAAATTTGCATTAAAGGATTTATTCACTTAGCTAAGAGAAAATATAAGGTAGAAATTTAACCAGTAAAAAAAAAAAAAAAAAATAGTTTATCCTGACTTTTTATACATAATTTGTCATCCTGCCTTTTTTTTTTTGCCAAGTTGTTCATCCTGCCTTTTTTTTTACTCAAAACTTCTGTCCTGCCATTTTTTTTAAATTTCATCCTCCCCCCATAAAAATCAAATGGTAGTTCCCTTATAGTGGTGTCTCTAATGATTTTTAGACGATATCGAAACAAAGTTTAATTTTCTTTTTCAAAAATTTGCAGACAGTTGTTATCTTTATATGTGAATTCATCAGGCATGGTCGCCTTTTTTCATGACGTCACAATAGAAAATTCAGTAGACATCTAAATCAAGGAAATCTGACGTCACAATTGAATTTGGGCCAACCATTTGCTGAGAACAAAGTTTTCTCTAGAGATGAGAAATATTTTTTCTCACACCGATCGAGAAATATGAAAATAGCATGAAAATTAGAGAATAAAGTGCCTTCACTGATTATAAGTTCTTCTGTAAAAAAGGATATACAAGGAAACTGTTTGTACTGAAAGCTATTTTTGTCCAACTTCAGTGGTTTGTCTTAAGGATGTTCGCTCCTCTTGTTTTTGATTTTTTGCCCGATATTCGGAATCCCCTGGCTATATCCATGTAGTGCCATTAAAAATTTTGCCCGCTTACCCCCACTTTTCTTTTCTTAATTTTATTACATATATCTAAGTATAAAAAGCCTTATTTGAAAATCTTATAATTCCTTGTTATTTTTTCAGTGTTTTTGAAAGAAAAAAAGGTGCCAATATTAAATGTATGAAAAATCTTGAGAGAATCATTTCCCGCCAAATTTTTAAGGGCTTATATCTCAAAAACAAGCACACGGACCCTTCATTTTTTTCTGGTTTTCTATTTCTTTTATTTATATACTATTATAGGATAATAATCGGACTTTTATTTGTTTGTGAGTGACTTGGTTGAGTTTATACACCAATAAATTCCTTTAAAAAGGCGTTTAATCCTTATAATTCTTTAAAATTGGAGATAAGGAATATATTTTTCCACACTCGTAACCTTTATCACACGTAAATTGTATATTTGTGTCCTTGAATATGCCTGGCGTATGAATATATTTGTTGGTTAACGCAAAAATATGTACTCCATGAAATTTGCTATCTGATAAAATATAAACTAATGAAAAAACTCTTATTATCATTCCAACGAATGATTTTGTGTTTATTATTTGATTTAACGATTAACGTGCAGTGAAAATAATTTTGTTAATGTCGGTGTTATTATCGTCGCCATCTTGTTTACATTGGTTACGAAAAGAAGTTCGGTTAACGTCGTTTATCGAAAAATAAACAACGTCAAGATCAACTACCGGAAGTCCTGTCGACCAATCATATCAACGTATTCCCTAAAATGCAAATCATATAAGAATTATCAATTTATAACAGTCTTTTAAAAAGCTTGTTATTTTGAAACAGAGTTGCGAACATCCTTAAGTTATATCCTTGTGATTTTAGTTTATCCTTTAACGAATTTAGAATAGTTTTTGTTTGTTTATGGAAGGTCCTTCGAATTGTAGTCTATGGCGAACTTGAATATCTACGCTCTGGTTGTTTTAACCCTCTTGATGCCAGATTTAAAAAAAAAATCAACGTTATGACATTGCCAATAGGTAATAACATTTTGACGTCGATCGCCAGTGCCAAATTCTTTTGACGTCGTCTTTTCAGATGATTTTTTTATATTGATTTAGCAAGTTGTTTTTCTACGCAAACGGCATTCATTTATAAAGGAAGTGATCAGAAGAACATTTTGATGATGATATATTGACTTATTAAAATGTTTCTATACAAATTTCCATCTTGTTGGATCAAGGAGATGAATGTAAATTTAACTGATAAATTTTTGAAAATACTGTTGAATATGTGTAATTTACGTGAAATAACTGTTGATAATTAATTTACCCATTTATTTTTTCGTCTGGTAAATCTCCCCTCTTTTATTTTGTCAAAGCCAAAAGGCAAGACCAATTACAAAAAGTTCTTTTTTTTAAATTAGATGAGAATATTGTAAAATATTATGCAACACGTATATGCCAACTTCAATTTTTGGCTAAATATTTCATATCATAACAGTTTTTCAAAAAGATATTTTAATTTTATTAAACCATGCGTTAAAAGACACAGAATTGTCGCAAGTATATTTGTTTATTTGATCATAATTTTAACTTCGATTGTTTTTGTGTTCTACTGATGTAAACATTTATACTACTATTTTGCAAACTGATTTGGTTAAAATATTTAGCACATTTCGGGATGAAAAAATAATTGTGTTTATATCATCAGTAAAAGAAAACTCTTCAATGATATATATAACCATATAAATAAATAAATATGTAATAATAGTTCTTCTAGTTGTATCAAGTTGATTGAAATCCAATTAGAAATGATTTCATAAAATTAATTGAAAAAAACGTAGTTTCTTATGTAATATATAGCCAAAAGTTGTACGTGACGAATACTTCTCGCCACTGCATAAAAGAGGTTTATACCTAATTTCTTCTAAATGGGCAATGAAGGGTCAGCTATAATCGTTTATTCTTTCCATGTTCAAAAACTTTGTTCTAAGTAACATTTTGATATGATAACAATGACCGATTAAAAAAGGGAGGCGATTATTGTCAGGAATATTTTATCCTAATAACTGATGATTGCTGTCTAATTGATGTAGGCCTATACCTACCACTTTTTTTTAACTTGTAGATGGGGTCTTGAAAGTCACGAGTTTCCTTTTGTGTATGTTTCTGTTGAAAATCAAATTCAAAAATATAACAAATGCAAAACAGTATGAAAGAAAGTATTGAACGTAGTTATGATGGGAAAAATAATTTTAGTACCAATACCCCTCATATTATTCACCTGCAACACACCGTATATCATTTTTAAATGGTATATGTTACATCATTAACCAAAGCAAAAGGATAAAACATATCCAGATTTTAGAGGCCGTAATAACCGCTGCTGAATTCTTGTAAATAGATTTGTGCCAGTAGAGTGTGTTTCCTCTTAGATCTTTTCTTGATTTCTTCTAACGAATGCAAAGAAATTGGGTGTTCATTTCGGATTTTTCCATGTGAATCATCGCACAGAGAAATAGGGAATACTATTATCGACTAGATCCCTTAAATTACAAAAGTGAATGTCGAACACGCAGAGAACATTGTTTCATCAGTTCATTCTCTATAATTTAGTTATTTAAACTGTGGTACACGTTTAGTGAAGTTCAGATCACTAGAACTACTTCTGTTTAATACGGAAAAGGCAGACTTCAAATACAAAACACTGATCCCTTTAATGAAATTACAAGCTGGACACAGATGGTGCATGCATGGATAAAAATATAGAATACTTTCATGTACCGATAAGTAAAAAAAAAGATCTGTAAAGGGTCTATAAGAAATCTAATTAAGCTGATGCTAAAAGTTGATGACCATTCCCTATACAAGCAACACCATCTCCTTGAAACCTTACTGGAAATAGAAATACAGAACCCGTAACATCTCTCTAAAGGTTAAAATTAAGTCATTTTCCATTGTTTTTCATTAAATCATTAAAACTTTATTGTCATACTTGTACACCAGTATGAATAAGCCAAATATAGATATATATATATTGTGAATTAAGGCCGTTAGTTTTCTCAATTGAATTGTTTCACATTTTCCATGTTGGGGCCTTCTATAGGCGACTATACGGTATGTGTTTTTCTCATTGTTGAAGGCCGTACAATTGCCTATAATTGCTTACATCCACTTCATTTCAACTTTGGTGGATAGTTGTCTCAATGGCAATCATACCACATCCCCTTATTTTTATATCATAAGTATGAAATATTTGTCGCTGATCATTACATAGCTTTAGTTAATGTAAATTAAATATTTCGTCTATCAACTATGTAAAGACGACTGAATGTGCCCTTCAATAATGCACCATAAAATATTTAATGACACGAATTAGAATTCATCCTAAAATGTTTGTGAAAATATTTTCTAACAGGATTTACACAAATAAATCAGTCTAAGTTTACGAGAGGTATGTATGTAAAATATGCAGTTAACCCTTCCCTCCTTCGTGACAGGACTTCAGCTAGCAATAATAAAGAACACTGTAAACCATCGAAAGTAGTATAACACATAGTCAAATTCGGCTTGTGAAAACTAAGATTTTTGTTTATCAAACTTAAGTCATGTATTTGTCACTTATCAATGAAAAACCATTTGCATAAAAAGAACTGAACTCAGAGTAGAAAATGACGGCTTGTTAGATGCATTGACAGTGTGTATTTTAACAACAATGTTAGGGAATTTCTGTTGAGTTCCATGTTTAAATTTAGCGTTTATTTTATACCTTCTTTTGGTATTTACCGAGTTCTTGCTTTGTGTCCTCTTGGGATTTTGCCTTGGGTTGACTGAAATGTCCGTTTTGGACTGAGAGGATAAACACGTACAAATTACTATTGAAAATACGTAATGTGCGAAACTTTCTAAAGCATTTTTCAACACACAGTCTAACGAATATGTCGGAAATGCGGTCAATAAAGTGGTTTATATGATTTCAGTCTGATAAGTTACGATGCAAAAAGCGGCGACCCGGTCTTGTTGCTATATCATCTTGTGATTCCAGCTCTTAATATGTCAATCCCTGCTTGCACTATTACGTATTCCATATTAATCTTGCATATTTGTTAAACAGTTCTCTGCATAATGAACATACACACCAAGTTTCGTTTTGATGTGATCTCAAAGTAACTTAAACCAGAAATTTAACCTCATACACGCTTTAACTGACATTTCATTGAAAACTGACTCTTGAAATCTTGGTCAAACCATAGGGACAAGTGGCGATAAGGGTCATTTTTTGGACCCGTCGCCACTTGCATTTCATTTGTCATGTTGTAACCATCGGGAAATCGTGACAGTTTTGTATTTATTTTATATACCGTTATTCTATTTGTAGCAACATGTATAATGGAGGTGATAAAATAAATAAATGTGCTTAAAATATTTATTTCTATGACACATTAAACCGGGTGAATAGGACATTTACACATCAATATGCTCTTTAAGTATTACACAAAATTAAGTGCATACCTTTTGGCAATTGTTTTTATAATTCAATTGTGAAAGTTTTCGAATTATACAGATACTAGTAGATACATGTGTTAAATATACTAAACTCGAAGGAAAATGTCAAAGATAGAAAAAAATTTCAATACTATCAACAAACAAAACTATAGATAAATAACTAGTATTCAAGAGGGGCCTCGGTGGACGAGTTATCTAAGAAGTTCAACTACAGCGATCACTAGCCTGTTAACAATGATCGTGGCCGTACTCTGACCTTAATTGACTTGGATTCTCCAAGATATAGCACAGAGTAATAAAAGTGGCGTTAATCATCAGCAATCAATCAATCAATCAATATAACGCAACGAACATCAAAAGTCTTTTGTGGAATACAATATATCCCTTGGTTTTATGGAGAAAGAGTTCATCATTATATTTTTTTCGTAATCTCATACATCTACGCCATATGTATATAAATTCTTTAAATGATATTTACACATTTTGTCTCGAGCTATAGGTGGTGTCCGTAAAAAGGTTTTTTTTTCATACATGAGGAGTATACTTTTGTACTTTTACATTTATGTAATAACTATTGCCGTATAGGAACTACTATGAATAATAAAAATTGTACTGCCTGATCTTCTCTCGTCACGAAGTAACACCCTCGCTGAAGTGGTCGTCAGTTCGGATGTGCTGGATGTATAAATACGCAGACACGTCCGCTCGGTATGGAAAACGATGCCCCGTGCATAAATAATGCAATATGCTATCTTTTGAAAAATGCTTTTATATATACTTGCCGACATACCTTGCAGAATTTACATTTTTTTGTTTTCGTCTGCATGCAATATTTCCATTGTATGTTCAATACGGAACATCAATTCCCTGCCAAGTAATATGACTAATATATTGATGCAATTTATTGCATTATTTGTTGATTTCTTTGTTTGTAATTTGTTGATGTCCCTATCACACATGTTCTTTTATGCATAGAAGTACAATGATCGACGATGCTAGGGACTGTCTTAAAATTTTAATGAAATTGTATATAATTATCGAATATATTTTTGACAAAGACAAAAATATGTATAGGAACAGTTAAAAGGATAAATCGAGAGGAACAACATTTTAATAACGGAAAACATACACGAGCAATAGCGAAATGAATATTATTTCGAGCTGATATAACTACTACAATTACAAAGAGGGGGAAATTAGGGGCTGCCTTGGTAAATTATCTGTTGCACTTTGATTGGGGACTGGTCGTTTGTTACTGAAGGGTGAGTGGGAGGACATTAAGGGGCCTTGTAAAATTTTGGGAATGGAAAGGGGGAGAATCTAATTTTTTGATACTTCAAATGGGGGAGGGGTGTGGGGGACGGCATTGAAATGTTTTCAAAAGATTTGAGCAACCCTGTATTTCAAACATGCAAAAATCATAGCTAATTGATAAATACACTATTTTCCTTTATGACCTAGAGATGCGTAATCAAGAGACGCACACCCTACTGTGCGCTCCCCATACAATAAAAAAAATGTAATATTTTGGCACAAAGAAAATGATTTCCGCTCGGCTCAATTCATAAGATCCAAAATTCTAAGTTTCAACATGTTCTTCCAGGAGAGTATTATTTTGAAAAGCGGTATACTACTGTTGCCTTTTTTTTATCTGAAGCTAAAATGGTAAAGCTAAAGTGGTAAATGTCAATGAGACCATATCTGGCATATCCAAATAAAGTTCCCTGAAGTCACAAACAACTAACCCACACGAAGCTCTAGATCCCCTACTGATGCAATATTTTATATAATAATAATAATAATAATAATAATAATAAAAATAATAATAGTAATAATAATAATAATTACAATAGGAATTGTATGCTTTTATTTTTTGTTATATAACGAATAAAAGAATTGAGAAATGAGGAGGTGTGTCTGAAATTTTTATGTCTTTGGAAGTGGGGTCTTGAACCTATTTTCTTTCTTCAAGGTGGGGACTTGAAAAAAATAAAAGAAATTCCAATGTTTCCTTCCATCCACTGGAATGCTTAAAAATAAGTATCTCGTCACCTTAACAAAAATTTTGAAAATGAAGAAAACATATTTAGGATTTGAAATTTTCAGTTTTTTATACCTACAACATTCTAAATTTGAAAATGAAAGTTTATAAGTATTAACACAAACAATCACATAATGGCAAAGTGAATTATCATAGTTTTCAAATTAACCAATAATTATAGAAATGTTTTATTTAGAAAAGAACAAAGCAGGTATTGAGTACGGGGTTGAAGCATACATTTTATGCCTCAAAAGAAAACGCGAACCCTAGAGAGCGCATGGCAGCTGGTGTAATTACATTGAAATTATGGATTCATAACAACTCTACCATTACATTCATGTATTTAAATTATTGTTTTCTCAATTTCTTGACTGTTATTTGTTTGCAAATAATCGTAATTTATATATAAAGAAGTCTATTGAATATAGAACACCGTCTTCCGCTGTAGTGTATAGGGGATGATTGCAATTTCAGCTTGACATATATATTTATTGTTAACTTGATAAACTCCGTGTATAACACCACAATTGGGGTGTTTAATTCTGTGTATGACATAGCCGAAGCCCGCCTGCGGGTGCGGGATTTTCTCGCCGCTGTGTTGAAGACCCAGTGACGGCATTGGGCTGTTTTCTGCTCTTTGGTCGGGTTGTTGTCTCTTTGTCACATTCCCCCTTTCCATTCTCAATTTTATAGATTAAAGAACTAGTAAATTAACGTTTATAATTTTCTTTTTTGAGAATATTTAATACCAAGTTGCATGGAACGTATACCATAAGTATTTATGGTCATATATTTGGACTTTTGGAAGCAAAGGTGCTCGTTTTAGTTCAATTAAAATAAACTCAAATATAGGAATGGTAAATTTACGATTATTTCAGGAATTTATTCAGTTACTTATGATTGGGACAAAATAACATGAATACATGTATTCTGTTCATCCAATGGATCTTAATTTTCTGTAAGACAACGTAATGTTTTTGATTTTAACAAAATGTCAACAGGATAAATCACTACGATTTGACTTACGACTGCCTGTTAAGACTCGTAAGTTTACGATCAAACTTACGATAAAATTCTACTTACGATTGTTTATGAAACGGTCAATAACTTACGATTTGACGTACGACCGACGTAAGATTGTCGTACGATTTTTTTGTGAAACGATGGCAGGCTATCGTTTCACAAAAAATCGTACGATTTATCCTCGTCTCATGGGTTTTCGTGCTATTAGAGCTTTCTTACAAATTGACGAAAGGTACGTACTCTTGACGAATCATACCTAAGACTCATTTTAGGGATCATTTATTTTAACATTAAAGTTATGTAATCTTAATCGAAGCGTCATGAAACTTCGATGGCATTTCACCTAATTGTTTGCCTACTAAGGACCATTTTACTGCATGCAGCGATACGTGTTAAACTTGATTTTTCGTGAGATATAGGAATTTCGGGACGTACGAAAGGTAAAAATATGATACCACCAGGGGGAAGGAGATAACTCTACAAAATTTCCTAAATATAGGGTCGTCAGAAGAAAAAAAAAACCTCTAAAAATAAAAGATTGTGCTCAACCCCCCCCCCCCCCCCCCCCAAAAAAAAAGACAACTTTGCATTATTTAGCCTAAGAAAATACCAAGGCAAATAAATAGCCTTCCCCCATCATAAAAAAAATTGAGATAAAATACTTCCTTAATTCAAAAATTTGCGACCCCAAAAATAATAAATTGAAAAAAAATGACCTCCAAAACATATTATGCCGGGGCTCGTTTAAGGAAATGCAGTGATTCCCCGCCTCTCCCTGGTTAATACCCATTGTTGCCTTGTGATGTGTCCATACACCCGAGTTAGGCTCACCTATGGAACCGTTCTTTCAGCGTATAATTGCGTTTTCGTCCTGAACATTCATGAAATATTTGACACTGGACGTTAAGCGACCAATAATCATCAATCTTCCAAGCATGTTTACTGTTTAATCGTCATTATTAAATCCAAAATATATACAGTGCAAGATTGTAGATTTATTCTCTTCTTGATTAACATTTAGGTGTTAAAATGTATATATGTAAATGAACAAAACAATCTCTATAATTAGTTGATCTATAATTTTAGCTCAAGGACGGATTTAGGAGTGAGGCGCACCCGAGTGCATCTGCTCAGCAGACCCATTTCTAGCCTCCTATACTAGATCTTCGCCTTGGTCTATTGCATACAACTAAGTCAGAGACAGAGACGGTTTAAATTTCCAAAACACCTAAGTTTCCCGTCTTTTTTTGTTAGTGTAACTTATTTGTTTTTCTTCTTTTTTTCATTTAATGCTTGTATCAAACTTTATTTGCATTGATGTTGATGATAATCTATTTGTTGGTTTACTGTTGTCTCGTGGACATCTATCCGATATCTAACTACTACAATGTAGTAGTTAAATCAAAGCTGTTTGTGAGGGTGTGTGTGTGTGTGTTAATTGCCCCCTTTCTCCCCATGAATTGACATTTGATTTGACAATTTGATGAAAGCATACTCATTAAAAATAATTAAATAATTGTGAATCTTGTCGTTAAATTTAGAGTATCATACTCAATAATTTCATTGAAATGTTAATGGTGAAACGCATGCTTAAACAATTCCCGCGCAAATGTGTGTAATCGTAGTTAACATAAGTAACGTATCGGACGTAAGTGTATTTGAAACTATATTCTTTATTTTCAGATCTTAAAAGCGTGTTTTATTTGCGATATGCTTAAATTTTTAAAGATACGTTTGAATCAGAAAAGAATGCTGTTTTTACCCGATAAAACGAAGACTCAAAGTGTTATCGTGGAAATGTAATACATGCTCCCTTTTCGTTCGTTCGTACCTTTCGTCAATATGTAAGAAAGCTCTATTAAGAATGCATTGTGACGTCACAATTTCCATTGAAAAAGCATGCTAAAGGAATTGTTCCCAGAGGTATTGTGAGTTGACACGTCCAGGTATTCAAGCGATTTCCAGTCGGGCTTTAAAAATCTTATTACACAATTACATAAAGCATGTTCGTGCATCACTTCACCTCTGAGGGTATTGAGAAGTGTACACGGCCGATAACTTGTAATTTTCTTTTCCATTTTGAAACTATCAGGTGAATATACATCTTTGTCTTGCGTGTCCGATAGTGATATGCTAGTCTTTACTAAACCATAGATATAATAGCCATTATATAAATGACTAAACTCATACGCTTGTTTATAAATAACATTTATGGTGTAAAGAATATTTATGAAAATCTAAATAATTCAAAAAAAAAGATTTGATAAAATAAAAATATATTTACATATTTTCCAAACGTAAATTGGGAAAAAGTATGTAATTACTCGTTGTCAATAATTATGGACATTTTGAAACGTACAAATATTGATTTAACAAAATGTACGCACTTGTCGATCATTGGATTATACGCCTAGATAGAAGGTTAAGGAACTATAGATAGTCGCAATTTAGAATATATACATGTATAATATACGAGAGAAACTCGTATGTAAGAAACATCCAAAACCAATCTGATTTAAATACAGGTCGATATCTAAATTGCTTTGGTTCATCGAAGTTATGCACATAGTAAAATCACAGATTTTTATTTCAATTAGATTATTTTGAACAGTTTAAGAAAGTCGTCATCATCTCAATGGTTGTGTATTATGTATAATAATGTAATAATGTGAACATGGTTCTATTATACCGGTAGTACCTCATGTCAATTTTCCTGTTCCGACTTGCATGTAATATATATATGCCACTGGACGTACACTAATGATCCCCCAAAACTTATTTGAAGAAATAAAGAAACTTCACTCCGAATAGACTGATAGTAGATGTATTACGTCTGGTCAGCTAGAGGGTTGATTAATTTATTTAGTTAGCTTAAAAGGGAGGGGGGATAAACCATTCCTAATATTGCACTTATGCATAAAATATTAAATGAGAGTAATATAAGAGAAAATATAAATACGAAAAGTCGCATATCTGGTAAAAAAAAAGTCTCACTGGCAACTATAGAATTTCACATACAATTGTCATTCTTAATCGAAATAACGGACAGTCGTTAAAATACATACATGTACACTTTGATAAAAAAGGGGTGCTGCAGTTGAATACTATTCATCATAAATCAAGTATATACTTTCCTGTCATTCTTATAAGTTAACGCAGAGACATGTAACTATACATCTCTAGTTAACGACAATCAACCATATAAATATTTGAATCTGATGTGACTTACCGTTCATCTCTTTCTTTTTTCTTCTTTTTTTTTTTATTTGGGCAGGTACACAAACATTGTAATGTTAGATATACTGTTCCCAGGTTGGGAGGGGGCGGTGGTTGGAGGTGATCGAAGTATATCGAAAGTTACAAAATAAGAACGTTGTATTTATGAATTTACATGAAGAATTCTGATCTTGGGCGTAGGTTTTTTTTTTTAAGTTCAGTGATTTAAATTGAGAGAAAAAAATCTAGTCAGAATTTAAATCGTACCGGCAATTTCCACCTAAGACTCCTCTAAAATCATGAATGGTCATGCTTCACAATCATCAGAATTTTCTTTGCATTGGTACATTCTGTATCGGTAGTGATTTACCTTGACATTTCCGGGTATAACAGAGCTTCTTGTATATTACATGTATGTGGTTAGGTGACGCCACGGTCCCATGAGGTCTTACGTATACAGGTTCACATTTATAATGGTTTCTGATATAACAAGGTTTTATGACATTCACACTTCTGCATGTTCTGTATACCAAATTCTTATCTTATTTTCAGACCAAACGAGGATGTGAATATTTTCCAGGAAAAATATTGAGTATCAAAGTATCAAATTAATTTCGGGATTTTTTTCTTTCTTGGTATTAAATCACAGAAACTTAAATAATATACTGCTTGTCCGCTTTAGGTGTATTCTTGTCTGTTAAGACTGACATATATGTCTCTGGTATATAGTGGGTTTATAAATGAATGACAAGTCTTCCAAAGGTATACAAGATATTATAAAGCACATTGAAAATTGATTCCGCCGGTCTGTCTCCATTCAAAAAAGGAAAGTTGACGTTAGATTGATTCTGTTATTTTTTTTAAACATCGTTGGTCAAATAGCAAAAGTATGTATACGTTGTGAGATTTTAAATATTTTAATAAGGGCATTCCCGATTAGGTAAATGTAGATCGCTGTGGACGGACCAAGCTATATTAATCATGTAACCGCGATAATTTTCTCTAAACATCGAAATATTCAAGGTTAATTACCCATGATAATTTGAAAAAGTAAGTGCAGTGTTTGGTTTATACGCTCGTTTTCGTGGGCCATTTTTATTCATAAAATTATTTAATTGAAAGTAATTCAGAATTTCGATGTTACAACAAAATACTCACCTATCTATTTTAAAATTAAGCCTACGCAAAATATAAAAGATATGCATGTATATAACGGCGATTCAGGTATTTTGGCACCATATTCCTCCCCAAATAGTTAATGTTTTTATCATTCATACGAAATGTTGTTCACACCTGTACCGGTGAACCCTGTTGGCTAAAATTCACTGAGTGAAGATCAAAAGAATAGAATTACAGAATGCTAATCTTTTAATTACCTTGAATTTAACCACGCATTCAACAGGTAGTCACTAAGTGTCTCAGTACAATACACATTGTATTTACACAGTACTAGTGGGAAATGTTTGCTAGACTGAAGTAAAAGCTTTCAGGTGAGAATACAAACATGCATTTGTAAAACAATATCAGTTATATATGTTTGTTCAAAATATCCGTCTGAAAAAAATTCATAAACATATATTATATTGTATGATTTACTTTTATTACTATAATCATATCAGAAATCCTTTAAATATAAATCGTACATTTTAATTTTGAAAGTTGCACGGCTGATCACTTTACTTTCTTAATTATTAGTTGGTTAATAGCTACGCCAAAAGTCGTCGATGCGCTTTAAATCGCGTTATTAGATGATTAACGAACAAGACTTACAATGAGATTTATTCACTCCCGGCATGCAAAAAGACTTAAACTACGTCACATAAGTCAGGAAGTTGGAATACATTAAATTATTAATTCCCAATTTTCTTCTTTATTAGTGTTCATATCCAGATAAAACTTGGTAAATATGTTTTTTATGGTATTATGAACATAATAAGATGAAAAGTAAAAAGTCGCGAATTTTCCCTTTAATGGGAGATTTAGATGTGCACATTAATCAACAATTAGATATAAGAAGATGTGGTATGAGTGCCAATGAGACAACTCTCCATCCAATTCACAATTTGTAAAAGTAAATCATTGTAGTTCAAAGTACGGACTTCAACACGGAGCCTTGGCTCACACCGAACAACAAGCTATAAAGGGCCCTCAAAATGACTAGTGTAAAACCATTCAAACAGGAAAACCAACGGTCTACTCTATATAAAAAAACGAGAAACGAGAAACTTTTATGAACCACATCAACAAACGACAACCACTGAACATCAGGTTCCTGACTTAGGACAGGTGCAAACAAACGCAGCGGGTTGAAACGTTTTAATAGGCGCCAACCTTCACCCTACCTGATACAATAGTGTAACATCACAACATAGAAAGACACACGTTTAAATATCAATTTAAAAGGCTTAACTCGACCAAAAGACTATATATATATATATATATACAAGTCTAAATTGAAAACAACGTTCAAACCTATGATTGCGTTGGATAAAAACCGCAATTTTTATACGTGTGCATGTAAAACAAATTTCTTGGTAGAGGGGTCTAAATACAGCACAAACAACATTTTCCAAAAGACCAAAAAAGTGAAAAGTATATTTTAACAAATCGCATTTGACTAACAGGTCGAACAACTGATGTTCTTAAACCCTGCTGATTGCCATTG
Organism: Mytilus californianus; assembly: GCF_021869535.1. Lineage (NCBI taxonomy): Eukaryota > Metazoa > Mollusca > Bivalvia > Mytilida > Mytilidae > Mytilus > Mytilus californianus. Next base: position 5,811,995 of record NW_026262679.1, on the reverse strand, counting down.
ACGACTGTCAAATAAATTGATCACGAGATGTAACATGGATCTTAATTATTAATTTAATACCAAACAGAAAACAATAAACTTGCGGAGAAGATGGTATACCGCAAACATGAGGTGCAAAAATTTGTATACCATATCCCTATTTCGACAATTAATGTCTCTTCAGTGATGTTAGGGATCGAAACGGTATTTGGAAGGCCATATAATTTACCTCAATTTAGGAATGACTCTTGAATTTTAAAGAGACGAAATAGGATGAACGGATCATATAAACCCGAAGGAAAATATAATACAAGCCCAAACGAAAAAATATAAACAAGTCTAAATTGAAAACAACGTTCAAACCTATGATTGCGTTGGATAAAAACCGCAATTTTTATACGTGTGCATGTAAAACAAATTTCTTGGTAGAGGGGTTTAAATACAGCACAAACAACATTTTCCAAAAGAACCAAAAAAGTGAAAAGTATATTTGAACAAATCGCATTTGACTAACAGGTCGAACAACTGATGTTCTTAAACCCTGCTGACTGCCATTGACGACTGTCAAATAAATTGATCACGAGATGTAACATGGATCTTAATTATTAATTTAATACCAAACAAAAAACAATAAACTTGCGGAGAAGATGGTATACCGCAAACATGAGGTGCAAATATATATATATATATATATATATTGTTAAAGACTCGGATCATGTTCTTGACAATTTGTTTACCACTTAAATATGTATCAGACAACATTCAAAACTGTCGTAATACATAATGGGACTTCAGTAGGGTGAATTGTATACCATATCTATAATGCAGATTAGATAACATTAAAAAATGTCGTCACACATAATGGGGTATCAGTAGGGAGAATTGCATATCATATCTATAATGGAGCTTCATCGACGATTATTGTATTTTTATGAAAACCTTTTTACAAAATATTGTAATTTGTAATGTTGGTTAATGAATTCTCTCAGATTACTGTCAAGGTATACACAAGATTGTTTACAATAATGTTGCAGATATTTAGTGAACTGAGACAAAAGAAACTACTTTCAAGTCAAACTTGTTAAATTTTGATTTTTACAAGTTATGGGAAAAGTTATAAAACATAGTTAAGTCACATAAGAATAAAATTTCTGGTCTTCATAGATTAAATGAAACTATTATGAATGAAAAAAAAGTTGTGATTTTTCTTCCTTCTTGATAAGTGCCCCAATAAAAAGTACAAATGACAGAAACATTCAACCAAATCCAACCTTCAGAAAGAATGAACGCGAAGTCAAATACAGACATGTTATTACTCTAATAAATTTACAGTCTTTTTAACGTTGAAATCCTTTTTGTATTAAACAGAGAGTAAAATTTTGCGGTATTTGGTCATGGAATTATATGATGGAAAGAAATTTGTCCTTTCGATTTCTATGATAGGGCATTTTATGATGTAATGATATTCGTCGCCTATTTCTTGCATATGACACATATTACATTTTCTCGTGTCATAATTATACCAATGTCCACTTTCTATAGGTGGTTTACAGTTTAAAATTTACATTATGTTATAATGTCGTGATCTCCCAGAATTTCAAAGTAATCTTCAAAATCCAAATCTTCTTTAAAAATCCCGTAATTTAGACATTTCGGGGAGTATTGAATTTCTGCATACCATATTTGTTTATACTGATCAGTGAGTGTTTGTTTAATGTTTAATGTAAGCAAGCCACTTATGTTCATTCTGAAGGTGGAAAGGATAAGTAAGTCCGCATTCGTTGAGAACTTAATGAACATGTTTTATTCAAGTCAGATTATAACCGTTAATTCTGTAATGAAAATATGCCAGGTTATATATGTTACGCAAATTATAACCGTTAATTGCGTAATGAAAATATGACAGGTAACATATAATTTAGATGTATTAGGTAATTCACCGTGTAGAACGCCACATGCGGGGTGTTAGCTATGTTTGACACGGGGTGGCGGTTTTGAAGCGGAGAAAATGCGTTTTACAACTTGAAGATATTTAATATACTATATAATAAAATATTAATTTTCACGAACCATTTAGGTCACAGAAATTCCAAAAAATGGCATCAGTACGGAGAGTTGTACAAATGATGTGAATACACAGAACCCGGATCCAAATTATCTTTTACTAAAAGTATTCATCATTTTCTGTTTTGTATGTACTAACAACATTTCATTTTTCTACAATTTCGATTAAAATATTATAAAACCTGCAGTTCAATAGGTCACATGCCCCAAATAAACATTCCCCGATTGGTCGAACTACTGTGGCCTCGGTGTAAAGCAACGCAAGCCTCGATGTAAAGATCACGCTTCCAAAAATAGAGGTATGTCCCAACTTAACATTCCCCGATTGGTTGAATTGCTGCTCGATGTAAAGCAACGGAAGCCTTGATGCAATGAAGAAAAGGGGTTGACAGGATAAACGTTATAAATTTTAACTTCATGGTTCTTATGCAAGCAAATGTAATAAACAATGATTTTATACAGTTGTGTTATTGTTTTCACCTTTCATAGGGCTTTATTTCTGATCTTATTTCTGTGTACACAATTCTGAATCTACATATTTCACCTATATCAATATTAGGTAATCCGTTTGGACGATTCCATATACATTATGTTTTAGGGTTTTTTAGCTTCAGTGTCGAGTTGGTGTATAGTATTGAGGGCTATCTGCGAGAAATAAATCTTTTTTTCTGATATATTAACTAAATTCAAAACCAATATAAAAATAGTTAACACATATATTTTATGTAACTGAGTAAATTGATCGGAATGTGAATGATACATAAACCTAAAATTCGTTTTGGTCTATCCCAGTGATGACATTTGCGCGGGAATTTAGTCCATTGACATCGTAATATAATTTACTTTGGATTATAATTATCTTTAGATGTAATGTTACAGGATTTAAGGGCATACGATACAGTTACAGGGGAAGTAATGACGTTGCTAACGTAAATTGTTATTTTCGCGACGTCAAACTGTGACTTATCGGGAAAAATGCAGTTTTCGACTGATTTTTATCATTCAAACTGATTTAACTTGAAAACGAGTTCATGGACCCTTCTTTTTTAAAATGACATTTGGTTTGATTACGTATGAAGATTGTGTGTACCAATTTTCATGAAAAAGTCAATAGTGCAATTATTTTAAATTTGAAAAATATACAGCAAAAAATGACGTTTTTTTCCTACATTCATGAACATTTGATAAATATGAGTTATTTGTAAAAATAAAATGTACAAATTTATAGAACATTTATATAAAACAGAAATTACAAATAATTTAACAAAAAACAAGCTTGTGTTTATCTTTTAAAACAAAAAAGTTATGTATTTCTGTCGAAAGGAAAAAATCGTCCACAAATCCGAATTTTGAGGAAATATCTGAAATTTCAACCTCAATTTACTCAAAAAGTAGCACATGATGGTATATTTTTTATTGCATATTTGATTTAATCAGGTAAAAATAGCCTATATGCAAATGTTCATCAAAATTTCATTACGGGATCAAAACTGTATCGTATGCCCTTAATGTGAAATCATTTGTCTCTTCTTTTATAGTACACGAGTTTGACGTCAGGTTTGTACACATGGAGTCTCTAGTCTAAAAAAAGCCAGTGACAGAACGATAAACAGATATTGAGATAAGCAACTGTCTAGGGCCAAGTAAGGGAGGTGAAAAAGCCAGTATTACGCAGAACGATAAACAGTTACATAGACGGATCCAGGGGGTGGGGAAAATTTGGTTGATTTCATAGGGAAGCAGGGGCGGATCCAGCCATTTTATAAAAGGGGGGTTCCCAACTCAGGACAATGGGTGTGGGGGTTGTGTTCCAACTATGTGTCCCCATTCAAATGCATTGATCGTCCAAAAAAAGGGGGGTTCCAACCTTCGGAACCCTCCCCGGATCCGCCACTGGGGAAGCATGACGGGAGTGGACAACCCTTGGGTCAGTCAGCGGCCACCCCCCTTTTATGAAAAGTTGTGGATCCGCCACTGAGATTTATATAAGCAGGTTTTCTTTGTGTAGATACCTTAAAATATCACCAACTGTGACTGAGTACACAATTTGATTCATTTTAGCTCATTAGCTGGGCTCACTCGCTAAAAAGGTTCATTGCGGGCCTGCTCACTGGCTAACATTTTACGATATTCATGACTCCTGTAGAAAAGCCGATAATCTATACATGTGTGTGAGGAGTAGTTATCAAGCTTCCTTTCGTCTGTAAAAACTGTCTCAGGCCAAGTTAGGGAGGTGAAAAAGCCAGTAATAGAACGATAAACAGATGATCAGGTTTTCTTCATATAGATCCCTTAAAATATCCCCCACTGAGGACACAATTTGATTCATTTTAGCTCATTACCTGCGCTCACTTGCCATAATAGGTTCATTGCGGCTTACTGGCTAATATGTGTAGAAAAGCTGATAACCTATACATACATGTACATGTATATGGTCAGATCATATGTTTTCGTACGTCATATGAATTTGTACTATGCATGCCTTTTCAATGGAAATTGTGACGACAGTATGCATTCTTAATAGCACGAAAAATGATGAGAAGAGGATACATATGTCAACCAAAATTTTTCAGCAACGTCAAAATATGTGAGGACACCCTATCAAGCTTGTGTTCATGTTGCGTTAAAACTGTTTTAGGAAGGTGAAAAATACCAACAACATAACAATAAATAGATAATCGATATTGTAAAATATCAATGTGTTGAAAAGCCAATGATCTACATATATACTTAAATATGTCAACCATAAAATAAAACTGATTTAATTTACACCACAACTGTTGAAAAAACCTTTATGTTTATATAACTTATCTCATTCTAGTCTATTCAACTGACAGAATCGGTGTACATTTCATGAACTCTTTAATAACAAGAATCATCATGGAGTATTCTTTATAGCAATATCTGTTAGCCATTTAGGGGTCTTTTGCATTCGAAGTTTAGTTTTAGTGGGTTTATTTTGCGAAAAAGAACTCAATTTCCAGATCAAAGTTAACATTTTCTATATATTTTGCTGTGTCAAAATGACCTAATAAATATAAAGAACAGTACCCATATAGACCCAAAAATGGTATATCACATTCTACACATGACATTTTAGCAGGAAAGACTGCCATTGGAGTATATAACTTTTAACCTGTGTATATATAATTAAAATACGATAATAAAATTCATGTCTTTTTCAGGACCTCTGATCCAACCATGTAGTATGGCATGTTTGTGAGATATGGTTTTGGTGGATAGGATGTTCATGAAGGACCTGTAGTACAAAGTATATCACTGGATTGAGCTCTTTGTCTAAGTGTATTATTAAAGTGCTTTGCTTTGAGCTCAGTTCATTGTTATGCAATTCATTCTTTGTGAAATAAAGATTTGACAGACAACTCTCATGTACAAGGATTTGTCAGGGTAGTATCCATTCTATGTACAATGTAAGTAATAAGGAGATAAAAGCATTTTATTATGATTTGAACCAAACATTTTTTGTCCATTAACCAAATTTTTAAAAAAGAACAAATTTACCCGACAATGCTACACTCGCTACTAGCAATATGATGCTAGGTTGTTTTAATACATCTGTACTGCCTACTGATGACTCGGTCCTGAGTGTAAATGGTCATTCAGTATGTTGAAAAAAAAAGGGCAAAATTTATAAGGCCTATCTGGCCTAATTGATTTCTAAAACTATATTTCATTGTACATGTTCAACATTTTTCATTCATTTGTTTATTTCTTAATTTGTGTGAATTAACATTGTTACAGTAAATGTTAATTACTACACTTTCATACCACAACAAATACTTTATTGGTATCATTTATATTTGTATCCATATAACAAAAAAAATTGAAAAGAGAATAATTTTGCAATACCTTTTTCATATTGAATACTATAACTTTTTTGATATTTAGACATATTAAGTAGATTTTCATAATACCCACTTGACATGCTTGAAATTCTATCAGATTACTTTTGGAGCAGTTACGAGTCTTTGAAGCATGCTCACAAAGGTTTTTTTGTTGATATCATTTTCATATTGGTCAAAACTTTTTTTTGCTTCTGCCAGCTTTGGAGGAGATGTTATCAAAGAATTGATAAAAAAACAACACAGAAGTTTACTTTCTAGCTCTTCTAGCCCCAAGCATCATGTCAGGCATTGTCATTACTAAAAACCAATAAATGTCTTCTAATCTGAGAAACAATTTCGACATTTTAACAAAATATTTTACTAATGATACTTAAAATCCACCACAAAGTAATATAAATAGAACCATACAAATATTGAGCAAATACATATAAAAAAGATGTGGTATGATTGCCAATGAGACAATTCTCCACAACAGACCAAAATGACACAGAAATTAACAACTACGGGTCACCGTACAGCCTTCAACAATGAGCAAAGCCCATAACACATAGTCATTTATGTTATTTATGTACACAAAATAAACGAAAAACAAATATTATGTAACACATAGAAAAACGACAACCACTGAATTACAGCCTCCTGATATCATGTTCTCAGATATCATCTCCCATTTAAAAAAAAATCACATGAAAAAATGAACCTATTATGTGTTGCTCTCCTAGCTACAAAATGTATCCAAAATCAAAGATGTGGAAAATATTCTATCATAATCATTTGGTAATTAATGCAGTGTCTCTTCCATGCCCGTCTTGAACATAAAATCTAAATATTAAATAAACAACACTCCTCATGCTCAGGTTGGTTGTCATCGTGCCATACAGTTAATAACAACATGTAGGAAAAACATAGAACTCCTTTTGTCATATAAAACACTGTCAAACATCCAAACATACTATCCACATTCATCTGTGTCCACACTTGTTTATTTAAAAAATATATTGTAGAATGGCAAACAAAAATTTTGTCACAGAGTAATGATAACAAGCTTCGTACTTATAAGCTATATAAATCACAATATTGTACAGAGTTATATTTAAAACAAAATATGTCTATTAAATTTATAAGTGCTTATGCAAAATTTAGATGTGGCGTTGCCACTTAAAATAGAAACAGGACGATATGAGAATAAACCAAAATAATGAAAGATCTTGTTTTGTGTGTAAAAATGAAATTGAAGATGAAAAACATGTATTTACTTTATGCCCTTTATATGCAGACCTTCGAAATATATTGTATAGTGAAGCAGTAAAACATTGAGATCAATTTCATAACTTGTCTAATGACGAAAAGTTTGTATTTTTATTCAGAAATGAAGAACTATGTCAGGTAGTTGCTAAAACCTGTTTTAATATTTTATGTAGAAGAACAAATTCTTATTTATATATAGCAGATGACGTAATTCAAATCTTAAATATATAGAGTTTTAAAATTATGTAAAATATTGTATATAATTATTCATTAAATAGTCTCTCATAATTCTTAATGAATGAATGAATGATTTTTGATTTTATTCTCATAAACTAGTACATAGCTACAGAGAAAATAACAGTCCATATATAATACATATTTTGTTTCGCATGTGTGAAAATAAATAACAATATAATAGTATTACAGTTCCTCTAACCAGGAGGACAGACTTTCACTGATATGTATCGTATAAATCTACACAATTTTTCTAGTTCAACAACATTTTCAGATGAGAATATATGATTAAATTTAATAATGTTAACATTTTTGTTACAATAATGTGGTAAATATTTTTCTCTTTCTATGTTGAAAAAATTGCATGACATTATGTAATGAAATTCATCGCCAATATCTGTAGAGCTGCAGAGGTGACAAGACCTTTCCGATCTCGGAATAGTTTGCCACCTTCCCGTCTCCACTGGCAAACGATGATTTCCGCATCTAAATTTACACAAAGTATATAAAAAGTTAAAAGGCAAAATCGATAAATACTTTTCAAATTTAAATTCGGTCTTGTAAATTCTATAACATAAACTTTTCGAGGATTGATGTAAATCTGCAAACCAGTCTTGTCGAAATTATAGAATAATAGAATGGCGCTTGTATGTTTCTGATAACTTTAGAGCAATAACATTAATTAGCTGTCTAGAAAAACTTTTTACACCAATTATTAATTCTAGGTTTACTTTTTTTGCAAACGAAATTTCCTTAATTTCATATAATCAAGCAGGATTTCGAAAAGGTCACTCTACAACTGATAATGTGTTCGTATTACATGCCTAAATATCATTTTATCAGTCTTATGGAAAAAATATTTTGCACATTTGTCGATTTCCGATTTCCGCAAGGCCTTCGACACTGTATGGAGGAGTGGCTTGTGGAAAAAAACTACAGAACAGTGCTTTAAAGGGCAAAAAAAAAAATTTTACAGTTATTTTCAATATGTATAATAATATAAAATCATGTGTTCAATATAACAACGACCAGTCAGAATATTTTCCTTGTCTTACTGGTATTAGACAGGGACAAAATTTGTCCCCTTTCCTCTTTTCCATTTTTCTAAATGATATAGAACAGTTCTTTACTGAATTAGGTGGATGTCTCCTGGAGATAGTCAAAGAAAAATGTCAAACTGAGTTAAATACAATTATGAAGTTGTTTGCCATACTGTACGCTGATGATACTGTCAGCCTGGCTGATTCAGCAGAAAATATGCAAAATGCCCTTAATATTTTTCAAAATTACTGTGAATTATCGAACTTGAAGTAAATGTTACAAAAACAAAAGGTATGGTATTTAGCAAACGCAAAGTGCGACGGAAATTTGAATTTAAATTACAGGGCAAAAATATAGAAATAGTCGATACCTACTCATATCTTGGTCTAATATTTAAATGTAATGAAAATATTTTAGAAGCAAAGAAAAAACTTATTAATCAAGCAAAAAAAGCATTATGCAGCTTGTATAGAAATATAAGAAACCAAATCATTCCATTAGATCTACAGCTCAAACTTTTTAATGCCATGGTAGAGCCTTTTTTAAGCAGTTAAGCTGCTTTATGCGAGCACCCTAGATTTGTGTTCTACCCAATAAATGCTGAAATATGTGCCACTGTTATTATCTGGCTGGCTATTATGTTATTTATAACTAATTGAACACTTTTTTCATACTTTTTATTCTGGAATACAAAAAATATGACCAGAAAAACCTTAAATGATCGTCGAACCACCCAAACGTTTTGAAGTTGCACATAGAAAGTAGTGCTCGCTTGAAACCCTTATGTAGATTATTATCCCCTGTGCTTTTGGCTAAGATGTCAAATAACAATTGTATGAAATATTTAATCGCCGAAAATCTCTAATTACAAGTCGTTTACATTTGCCAAATTGCAAAAAGCGCAGGAATATTGTATAACGGCTGTGACTAATATGACACGGTGTTAAGTCTCAGTTGGCGGTAATTTTAACTTCGTCGACAAAACGTAAATCAAGGACGTTCTAAATTTGGTGGATTCAGATAATACGAAGGTAATTAATATTAATCATTTTATTCGTTTTTGTCTGAGATGATTGTGATTATTTAAATCATCTTAATTAAATGTATGCTCATTTGTTTTCTTGTTAACACTATTCCGTTTATCTCGTAAATGAGCTTAATGCTTGTCAAATCAAGTTGTTGTTATTGTTATTGAATGAAATAAAACTAGAGATCTGATTGGTCGATGTCAAGGTCATTTCAAGATGGTTTCCTTTGTGTTTTTAGTTCAGGCTTTGGTGTTACAGACTGCTACACGTGCTTTGATTTAGCTCAATGTGCTTCAAATAATATTGAGATTAAAACTTTAACAATTATTTTCTAAAGGAACTTCCAAAGTCGCATATTTATGTAAAATATTAAGTCCGAATTTGTGACGCGTCTCACACCGTAATTGTTTTTGATTTACAAGGACTTTTCGATTTCCTGTATTGAAAAATACAACTTTTTCGATGTTTCTTATTATGAATTTTTTCATATTTAAACACTCATGAAGTGTTCTAGAATCATTTCTATGCGACTTTTCCATGAAAATACTGCAAAAAGAAATCGCATGATAAGAACAGAAGGTAACGTTAACGTTGTCAACAAGTTGAAGTTACAAACATTTTTTTTCTTAATTCCTACAGGAACATATATATTGACATAGATATACTGTTCCCAGATTCCTATTACAGTTATTTAAATGTCAAATAAATGTTTTTTTTTTATTATGATATTAATAATGGAAGACAGTGAAACCGTAATCAAGATATTTTAATTCACTTATAATTTTAAATAAAATTTAGAATAGGGAATGTGTTAAAGAGACAACAACCCGATCAAAGAGCAGACACCAGCCGAAGGTTACCAATGGATCTTCAATGCAGCGAGAAACTCCCACACCCGGAGGCTTGCTTCAGTTGGCCCCTTAACAAACATGTATACTAGTTCAGTGATAATGGACTTCATACTAAAATCAGAAATATACACAAGAAATTAAAATTAAAAATCATACAACACTAACAAAGGCCAGGGGCTCCTGACTTGGGACCCCAGAGAATATAAACATTAATTATCACAGCATCAATGAAAATGGACAAAGCTAATACGTAAAGATTTTAGACATGAAGTTTTTTTGCTACATTGTATTTGTCAAAATAAGCAATATTATACCTATTTGTATTTGTTTCTGTTTCTGTTTCAGCTTGATTCCAACCTTTGGCAATGGCTAATACCAGAAGAGGCAAGGCATACATGTACATGTACAATACATGATTCTCTGTAGCACCTGGATTATCTACAATATATAATTCCATAACAGCAATGAAACTCTAGACTACTATGATGTTATGTACATGTATATCTACATATATGATCAATGTTGAAGACAGGTTATGCCAGGTCTCATCATGTCGACTAGTCCGACAAGTTTTGGTTCAGCTTTCTGACAGGAATAATTATAAATTTGCCAGCAGTAACAACACATGAATATTAGTTTTTATACCCAACGCAACGAGTTGCGGAGGGTGTAATGTTTTTGACCCGTCTGTCCGTCCGTCTGTCTGTTCGTCCGTCCGTCCGTCTGTCCGTCCGTCAGTCCTGTTTCTTGTCATCGCAACTCCTCTCAAACCACACAACAGAATTTCACGAAACCTTTTTAGATGATAAGGACAAACTATGTAGTTGTGCATATCGACAGGAAATTACGATTCAATTATTTTTCTAGGAGTTACGCCCCTTTGAACTTATTTACTTTAATGTACTACTGCAACAGTTTGTCATCGCAACTCCTCTCAAACCACACAACAGAATTTCATGAAACCTTTTCAGATAATAAGGACATACTGCGTAGATGTGCATATCGACAGGAAATTACGAATTATTTTTTTCCAGGAGTTACGCCTCTTTGAACTTATTTGCCCAATATACTACTGCAACCTTTTGTCATCGCAACTCCTCTCAAACCACACAACAGAATTTCATGAAACCTTTTCAGATAATAAGGACATACTACGTAGATGTGCATATCGACAGGAAATTACGATTCAATTTTTTTCCAGGAGTTACGCCCCTTTGAACTTATTTGCCCAATATACTACTGCAACCTTTTGTCATCGCAACTCCTCTCAAACCACACAACAGAATTTCATGAAACCTTTTCAGGTAATAAGGACATACTACGTAGATGTGCATATCGACAGGAAATTACGATTCAATTTTTTTTCCAGGAGTTACGCCCCTTTGAACTTATTTGCCCAATATACTACTGCAACCTTTTGTCATCGCAACTCCTCTCAAACCACACAACAGAATTTCATGAAACCTTTTCAGATAATAAGGACATACTACGTAGATGTGCATATCGACAGAAAATGCGATTCAATTTTTTTCCCAGGAGTTACGCCCCTTTGAACTTATTTACTTTAATGTACTACTGCAACCTTTTGTCATCGCAACTCCTCTCAAACCACACAACAGATTTCATGAAACCTTTTCAGATAATAAGGACATACTACGTAGATGTGCATATCGACAGGAAATACGATTCAATTTATTTTCCAGGAGTTACGCCCCTTTGAACTTATTTGCCCAATATACTACTGCAACCTTTTGTCATCGCAACTCCTCTCAAACCACACAACAGAATTTCATGAAACTGTGTAGATAATAAGGACATACTATGTAGATGTGCATATTGACAGGAAATTATGATTCAATTTTTTTTTCTGATACAATTTTTTTTTCTTACACTTATTTTATTTCTCTAATGACAATGTGGGAACGTGGGGTATGTGAGCGCGCTCACTAAGGTTCTTTCATTATTAAGTGCGCCTATCGGTCTAGCAATTTTTATTATTGTGCACTAAGAAGTATGCCTAGTAATCCAAAACATTTTGCATGAAGTTATATAAAGATAGTTGGAATTCATGATATTGATGCATTGTGCAGAAACATGAAATATTTTAGTTTGTATTCTTAACAATCCAAGAGTAGGGTTTAATTGTACCAAGGAGAATTACTTATTACTATAATTACGCAGCAGTATTTTGATTGTGGATTCTTTTCAATTTTATTATTTACTGAATGCATATTTGTCACTTGTTTAATGCCTTGTTCAAACGTAAGTTTAATTTGAATTGAATGCAAACCAATTTCACACAATATTCTTTTTTTCATTTTGAAGCGAATTCAAATATAATGCGAATCGAATTCACTAATCGCGTTCACACACTCATCTTTTTTTAATTCGAATCTAATTCAAATTAGCTAATTTGCATTATCCAAATCTCATTAGAAATACCTTTTTGGGTTAATTCGATCAAACTTTGGTGTGAACACTTTCCAAATTGTAATTCAAATTAAACTATAATAGATTAATTCTTAAATCACATGTGGAGCAGGATCTGCTTACCCTTCCGGAGCACCTGAGATCACCCCCCAGTTTTTGGTGGGGTTCGTGTTGCTTAGTTTTTGGTTTTCTATGTTGTGTCATCTGTACTATTATTTGTCTGTTTGTCTTTTTATTTTTGGCCATGGCGTTGTCGGTTTGTTTTCGATCTATGAGTTTGACTGTCCCTCTGGTATCTTTCGTCCCTCTCTTGAATTAAAAGTTAACGTCATTTGGACAGTAAAGCGATTTTGACGCGTATTGCAATTTGAAGTAGAATTTACATTTGGACATTAAACATGTTAAACTTTTCGAATGGGTATTAAACTATAAATTCAAATCAGTTAATGCGAATCGAATTGGAATTATGTGTGAACACAGCATTTATATATCTAAGAAATGAGGAATATAAAATTATTAAAAAAAAGATGGCCAAATATTTGTATTAATTTTGTTGCAATTTTTGTCTTGCCTTGACAGAGTCGAAAAGAGAGACATCTATATATATAGGCATGCTGTTTTGGTGGCATCAACAATGTATTAGTTTGTGATTTTGTGATAAGGTCTAGGTTATGGTAGGTCAATGATATTTGGTAAGCAGTTGTGTAAGCATAGGCACATTTCATTACCATGGAGAATATTTGGCCCCACACCCTTAGTCATGGTCTATTGACTTTAAAACTTTTGCATAGTTTACATATGTATAAGTTTGTGATTAGGTCATTTTAGGGGGAACCAATAGTATTAGGTCAATGCTATTTGGTGTGCAGTTGTATAAACTTTGTCATTTCTAATTTCCATTGATATTATTTGGCCCGCCCCATCAATCATGCTCTCTTTACTTGGAACCTTATGTTACTTTGAAAATTCATTTATTAGCTTTTGATTAGGTTAGTATTAGGGAAACCAATAGTGGTAGGTCAGTGATAATTGGCATGCAGGTGTAGAAGCATTAGTATGTCTCATTTCCATAGCGGATATTTGGTCCGTACTCGTCAGTCATATGCATGATCTATTGATTTTGAAACTTTCATTTAGTTTACATGAATTAGTTTGTGATTAGGTATTATGATGATGTCAGTTTAATATTACCAGTAATCTTAAGTCAAAGCTATTTGGTATGCAAACGTATTGGTATTTAAAAGGTTCATTTCCATGGATATTATTTAACCCCACCTCCTCATTATGGTTCATTGACTTAGAAATTGAAGTTGTGTTAAGGTTTGTTTAAAGGGAACGACTTATGAAAAGTCAATGGTATTTGGTAAGCAGTTGTATAAACATTGGCACATCTCATTCGCATGGAGATTGTTCAGCCCTGTACCATCAGTCATGGTTCATTGTCTTTGAATATATTTTACACGTTAAAGTATGCCTTTTTTAATTGCAATATTTGTATTATCAAAACAACAAATAGGCAAAACATGTCTCTGTGTGAACAGCTTATTATAGATTAGACATGTACAATTATTATAAAAATAAGAAGATGAGGAATGATTGCCAATGAGACAACTATCCACAAAAATTCAAATGAAGTGGATGTAAGCAATTATAGGCAACCGTATAGCCTTCTAAAACATATGTTGCATCATTGCTAGGCCATTTTAACAACATAAGCATGTATTGTAATATAATATACAAGAAAATAACACCACTTCAGATAGTTTCAGGTATGATTTGATAATTGTGCATAGTACTAGTGGCACCAGCTGATCTAACTAAAACCGCTAATATGGCATATTCAAACTCTAGTACATACAAAGTGGAATTAAACCATATATACACCACTGTTGGACACCATTATCGAAATTATTATTCAGATAAGAATATTCCTCCATGCAGCCTGCAACAATTAGCAAAACCTATACTGCATAGTAAGCTATAAACGACCATGAATTGACAAATGTAAAACAATAAAACTGAAGCATCCTGATTTATGTACAAAACAATTATAAAAAATAAATATGATATACAGCAACAATCACCAAATTAGTGGGTCCTCACTATGGACAGGTACATGCAGAATGTGGCGGCTTAAACATGTTAGCTGGCACAAAATTCTCCCCTAACATGGGACAGTGTATGTGCATAATCTCAGACTGAATCTTTAAAAATATAAATTGGAAATAACTTTTGAAAGTGGTGGAATTGGATAGCGTACACATTTCTGTACAAACATTATTTGATACTTCAGAAATAGCTGAGAATAATGCCTGAGATAAATATTTCCACTAATTCTTCCACTATATTCATCTGAACTTCTGCCAAGTTTGCCTTTGGTTTTTTAATTAACTGCCTATAGCGCCCTTGGTGCTTTGATTATTATGTGGTTGTGAGATTTGGGGATTCGAAAACTTGAAAATTTTAGAACAAGTTCACTTAGGTTTTTGTAAACGAATTTTAAAAGTAAGGTCTACAACACCTAATTATATGGTTTATGGAGAATTAGGCAGATTTCCATTAGAAATAAAAGTTGAAATAAGAATGGTATCATTTTGAAGAAAAATACAGCATGGTGAAAAATTAAGTAGTAATATGTATAGAATATTACTTAGTTTAATCCCTCGGATTTCAAATGTTTGGCTTTGAGCGTTTCTGATGAAGGTTAATCCAGAAAAGCGCTTCGGACGCATGAAATTATTAAACGTGTTGTTTTCAATTTTATAAAGCAAAATAGCTGTCAGTCCTTCAAATGGTTGAATTTTATTGAGTCAATATTTAATGATACAGGATTAGGATATGTATTTGTCAATCAAGATAGTTCTGACTATAAAGATCTGATAAAACAGGTTTTACAAGACCAATATATTGAATAAGTTGCGTTCTTTAAAAAAAGAAAAGCAATACGTGAACCAGAGTCCGCTGACTGGTCACCAAATATTTTTTGCTGAATTTATTTTTGCTTTTGATTTGAAATAATTGACTGTTAATAAATTTATGTAATGAAGATATTAAAACATCTTTATTGAAAATATGTTATTGTGTGTAGATTCTTGCACAAGTCAATTAAAATCACTGTTGGATTTTAGTTGTAAATAGAAAATTGTATACAGCTACCTTTGAAATTACCTTTTAAAGTTTGACTATTTTATTTTTTACTTGGGAGTGTACATCATTTTTTCTTCGTGTTTTATGTACAAAGACCTAATCCTATTGCAAGTATCAATTTCTAAAAAACCGGATGTCTAAAGCAAATTGCACAGACCACATTGAATCAAGATATAAAGTTCAGCACTCAGTTTGCTTCATAACCTGGATGCGTTTATTTTATTTTTCATATCTTCATATTTTGTTTCCTGGATGCTTTAGATATATCTTATACTCATTGAAGCTGTTTGTACTCACGGAAGAGGTGGTATAGCGAAATTTCCATGGGAAGTGTAATTCTGTGACACAAATTATAAGAATATTTCGTATTTTGTTCTTGAGAGTAACACACCAGCGTCATTAGGACTTCTGATATACTGACAATTATTTTGGTCAGATGAAATATTTCAAATTTTAAGGATTTACTGAAGTGACTTAAATCAATTAAAAAATTCGACAGGAAGACTTAGTTTTGAAAAAATATCTTGTTTTCATAAGTCTTGTGAATACCCGAACATGCACTCAAAAGAACCAATTAATATAAAAAGTTTATATTTGGTAAAAATCAATAAACTCATCATGGACAGGTGGTCAGGATTAAAGTTTTGTATGCCAGACGCGCTTTACGACTACAAAAGACTCATCAGTGACGTTCGAATCAAAACAGTAAACAAGGCCAAATATAGTCACCACTTCGGTGTTAACAAGTATATCAATTATATGGTCATTTTTGATAACTATTAGCTTGTCGTAATGTTCTATTGTATTGTTTATTTGTGTGTTTCTCTGTCCTGTATGTACTGTAGTTCTGTCATGTAATGTTGTCATTTTAGTGTTATATTTAACATTGCCATTAAAGCGGGAGGTTTGGCTAGACACAAAACCAGGTTCAACCCACCATTTTTTCTTAAAATGTCCTGTACCAAGTCAGGAAAATGACTATTGTTATCTTTTAGTTCGTTTCTGTGTGTGTTGCATTTTAGTGTTTCTGTTGTGTCTTTGTTCTCCTCTTATATTTGATGTGTTTCCCTCAGTTTTAGTTTGTAACCCGGATTTGTTATTTCTCAATCGATTTATGAATTTCGAACAACGGTATACTACTGTATCCTTTATATAGAACAAAGTTTAGGATTATTGAGGACCCAAATTTCCTCCGGTTATCCTTAGTATTTCGAAAATTTCAAAGTTTATAATAGGACAGTCACGCAAAAAGAAAGGAAAAGATTAGAAAAACAACTAGATGTCAGAGTACCTAAATGATTAGCATGCTTCAAAATCACGTCAAGCTTTTACAGTCGTGTCCTACTAGATTTAAATAAGTAATGCAAAAAATCGCCTACCACGAGTGGAATCAATGTTTACGCATGCACGTATTTTTCTTGCGCAAGAAGTAGTAAATGGCAAGAATCCGGACTGATATTCTGGATAAGAATATGAATTTGCGTCATCACGTATATTTATTCTAGGTTGAAATCCAATGTTAGTTGAATTTGGGTGTCAAACTGCCTACCTCAAGTGGCTTGACTCCGGATTCTTTACCATTCAATCCGGAATTTGTGTCAACGCAAACCAATATTGTTGTCAATCAAACCAGATTTTAAATCCGATTTTATTGTGTCGTGTGAACAGGGTGTAATAATAATAATAATAATATTATGTAAATAAATCAACACAATGCATACGATTTTCAAAATCGCACAATCATTGCAAAGATTAAGATGTTGTAAGGTTGAACTATTAAAAACAAAACAAAAAAAAAAAAAGAATTAAAATTCAATAAACATACATTCCTAACTTTTAATAAATCTTTTCCAGAAATTTAAAATATACCATCAATAAACACAAACGTCAAGTATTTACTAATGGCAATTTTTTTTTATCAAATCAATCTCTTCTTCAAGTCTAACTTTCTATTTTATTTCTATACAAAATATGAGCAGAGACTTATCAACCATACGTAAACGGTATAAAATTAGTAACGTATACGTATAGTAATTATGATTATTGTAAAATGTTAATTACGTTTATTGTGAAATGCAAAGATTCGAAATTCTTGTGAGTTATAACCATGCAACTATTTTTTTCATTCCCTACAATTTAAACATTAGATACTAATTTATTTGTGTTCATTCCCGATAACTGATACTCATATGTTGCATATGATTTTAATAGATGTATTCATTGTTAAAACCCGCGGGATGATAATATAACATTAATCATATTTTATTAATGATAAATTTAGTTTCAGTTTATACTTTAATAATTTTAATGGATATTCCCTTGGTCTGTTAGTATCTATTAATAAAAAAAAATATTTTAGACACAATACCGTTTTGTTTAATTATCTTTCTGTTTTCCGACCTATTACAGATAAATATCTTTAACAGAAATATCGTTTTGTTTATTTTCTTCTTGCTTTCCGACATTTGCTAAGGCTATGATGGAATTACAAATATGACATGTTAAACGTTCAGAAATAATAAGTTTATTCTGTAACTCGAATAATTCAATCCCTCTCCGTGTCCTATTTTCTCCCACGCGAGGTTAATGCAGCCATCGTAGATCAGCGGAATATAACGACTGAATTATTCGGGTTATTTATTCTGGGACATAATTTGATGTCAGTATATCATTCCCAAGTTTATTGTCACAATGCACAATAACATGTTGTATTAAATACTACACAAACAACGCGTAGTTGTATTAAATACTACACAAACAACGCGTACAGGGACCGTCTCAAAACATGAATTGTATAATTGCAATATCATTATACTTCATATTTAACACTTTCAAATACAAACGCATGTGTTCTCTCCAAAGGAAATAGGTTGTAATATATGAATGGCTTTCTTACTGCAATCTATTCTTTATTTTTTTACTTTCCGATCTACAAATGAACTTGAATAATTATGGTTGTCGAAATATTAATACAATGTCACGTGGTAACATATCAATAGAAGGACCGTATCAAAAACATAGATTACTACCTGTATAAATGATCGAAAATTTTCGTGACGTTCCGAGAATCTTGTTTCCGAGGATGTCGAATGGCCAATAGAAGCTTCCAAAACTTGCCAATATATAGGCGTGAACCCCTCAGGGGGTTCATGCAAAAATGTCATCAAGATGTTCAATTATCTTACCGTGGTGTATTTTATTCAAGTTTTAATGCACTTTTTTAGTTTTGAAAATTATCTTATTAAGATGCCGGAAAACGCAAGAATTTGGATGACAAAATTAAGAACATCTAACTTAAAAATTCTCATTGAAAATGGGCGTCGGCATAATATTCCTACGGAGGACAGAAAATGGACAGAAAATTTATGTTTAGAAAATATAGGAGACGAATTTCACTATCTCCTCAACTGGTTAATATAAGATAAAAATTGATTCTTAGTTATTATATGAAGTATCCAAGTGAACAGAAGTTAGCAGTCATGTGATCTTATTGCAATGTTAAATTATATAGACCGGTGGCATCTTTTATTAGAAACCTAAATAACTTATTGTGCTATGTATAATGTGTTGTATGTATTTTTTATTAACTGTTTATTGTATTATAATTCATGTTTATTATTGTATATTTACCTCATGTTACACATATATGTGTCTGAGCGTTGCTTTATAATAAATCTTAAATCTTGTATTTAAGCTAATGATATTTTACTGTACGCTATGTCTTATATATGTATTTGAATGTTTTATATATGTATTTGAATGTTTTATTTTATACGCTATGTTTTATATGAGTATTTGAATGTTTTATGTTATACAAGTGGTGAGACTTTAATAAAATATTGAATCTGAATCTATATGTTACAGTGAATTTATATAATCAGGGATTATGTAGAATCCCTGATTTTTCAGGGATTCTGCATAATCACTTAAATCATCAGCGATTATATATAATTCCTGAAAATGATCAGTGATTTTTCATAATCACTGAAAATTTTAAGAATTATTTTACAAATTTCCTGGAATGATTTCAGGGATTATCAATTATACAAAGATTCTCTGTTTGGTAAAAATAATTCAAATACAGACAAATAAATCGTATGTATAACCTCTTTATGGTTTATGTGGACAGTTTTCATTCCCTGTCCATTTATCAAATCTTATCAAAGTGAACAGTTTTTTCTGGTGATATTCTATTTAATTGTGTTAAATCACATTAACTCACGAAAATAAGTATTTTAAATTGAAATTGATAATACCAACATAAATGTACAGATCATTTTAATTTGGTTTGTGAGAATAAAGATATATATATATATATCTGTAATTTGCTGTAAAACAAAGGGGTTGAAAGTTTACGAACAACATGAACAAGGAATTCGAACTAAACAAAACAATGCAACTAAACGCCCAGATACACAATCAGAACACATGCTTGACAGATTGAACACAATTTTGGAGGAGGCTGTGATACCGATTTCGCATGTTGATCGTGGAAAGGGAGACCCCAGAATTATAATGCCATCGTTCATAAAAGGGCTGAATAGGATGATGCGAAACATGGAATTATGCTCAGATAATACAGAAGGAATCAATTTGAGGTGTCTGATTGACCTTTTTAGCACCTTCAAATGTTTCTAATGAACACTTTATTTCTCTTCAAAGTGCGGTAAAATCAGAGGATTGAAATGTGAAGGCTAAGGGTTTTTTGGGGTTTGTTTTAAGAAAGAATAAGCAGAGCAAATTGTCAATAGTAAAGGGTTTGGATAGGGTTTGCAGAATAGAGAATAATGGGCAAACAGTGCAAAATAAAGAGCTAAAAACTAAAGAATAGACACAAATAGACAAAATGATAAGAATAGAGAATAATAGTATGCTAAAATATACAGTATAGAGAAAAACGATGAAAAAATTAATGAATAAAGAAATGAGGGACCCCCATCTTCACCCTCATGGTAGATGTCATCCAAATTTATAATGTAGTTTGTAACAAATAATAATTTGTAATAGAATTTTATGCTTAAGATTATGATATTTATGTTTTAAAGATGTTTATTCCCTGACATTTTTTCTAGTGATTATGTATGATTCCTGAAAATTTTAATAATTATATATAATCACTAAAGTTACCAGTGATTATATATAATCCCTACAAATTTCAGGGATTATACATAATCCCTAATTCTACAAATTCACTGTAATATATATACTGGATGACAACTTCTCACCTGCACCAGTATGAAATAATCCTTGTTTTAATAGCTATACTTAATGGGCATCGCCCAGTCTCTCCATATTCAATTGGTGATATGTGCCCCTTTTCGTGTGTATAAGGTGTTTTAAAATTTTTAAATGTACTTGCTCAATAACATCATGCTTTCCGTATCCCCGTACTTCACATCCATATAAAAGAATGGGTTTTACATTTTGTCGAACAAATCAATTTGGCATTTTATCGAAAGATTGTACGTTCTTCCTCTTTTTAATATCCCGTACATAGCTTTTGTAGCCTTTTCAGCTTTAGCTTTACTAAATGACCCTGTTCTAGGTCTGCTATGAAGAAGTCCAAGGTAATTTAATTCTTCAAGTTACAATATCTAAACTACATGGACAGCATATTTGACGACAAATATGATCCAACTACAACTAACAAAATGAGCTTATCTTGTCTTGTGTATGCAGATGATATTGTTTTGTTTTCAGAATCTTCCAAAATTGTTTGAATAAGTTGTCAAATTATTGTGATACATGGAATTTATCAGTAAATCAATTTGATGTAGAAAAATCTACGGTCATGATATTCAATAAATTTAGAAGGCTATTAAGATAGATGATTTTAAGTACAAAGAAAATGTTCTAGAAATTGGTCATGATTATAACTATCTTTGAGTGTTGTTAAAACCTTCTGAAAGCTTTACTAAAGGAAATGAATATTTATTCAAAAAGGCTAGAAAGGCATTATTTTGCTTTTACAAAACATTATATTCAGACAAACTGAATAAATTACCAAATGTCAAATTATTTGATTGTTGTATTAAACCTTTACTTTTTTATTGCAGTGAAATTCTGTGTTTAGTTACTGTGATGAAAGACAATGTAACAATGGAGTTTGCGATATTGGTTATTCCAACCGGTGGAAGTACAAATTAAATTTGCTAAATACATTTTAAGAGTTCATAAAACTGAATAAAATTTGGCAATTCTTGGAGAATTAGGTATGACTCCAGGTTCAGTAGATACTATTAACCTTTGTGTTGGTTTTTGAAATCATGTATGGAATTAGAATAAGAATCCAAATCCAGATGTTTTAATATATAACATTTATCTGTCATTTATCTATCAGGTGTTAATAATAAATCAGATTTACTACGGAAATGTATGTTCCAAGTCAGGAATGGGAATGAAAAGTACAACAGTTCATAATGATTATTTATTTAATAGTTTATATAACCCTTTCTTCACAGCAGTTCCAAACACTTGAATAATATCAATTTGACCTGCAAAATTTCCAAATATCAATAATATTAAACTGTCTGTGTACATCGATTTTTGACACTTGTGCTGCCATTCATCAGTCTTTTTTACTCATCAATTTACGTATTTTTCTTCTCTGTTAAAATCCTAAAGAAAGATAAAAAGTAGAAAACATGAAAATGTTAAAAACGTTGGGATGAATTTTATTTGACTTTAATCAATTCAATTCAATTCTTTGTTAACCAAATGTTTTACCACATACAGGTATAATTAATATATACTAAATATAAATACAAAAATGGACGATCATGACAATACAGACCGAAGTAGTAAATACACATGAATATAAATATATATAGATATAATTCCAAATTGCAAATGTATGTAACAAATGAAGTACAAATCAACTTAAAAGCAGTCATTTCTGAGCTTCAGTGCTCGAAATATATATTTTCCTAAGTTGCACAAGTCTTTTACATTAGTAGTGCTTAATAATTGTAAAAGCTTATAAACAGATGGCTTATGCCAATAATATGGTTTTATTAAACATTCACGCAAATTCAAATATGAAGAACATGATAAAATAAAATGCATTTCATCCTCAATATCATCAATACACAATGTACAGGTTCTAAGGTTTATTTCTACATTAGAATACCTTCCCTTTCCTATATGCTTTGTTTTTGCGCCAATTGGCATTTCATTTGCGCCACAAACCATATTTCATTTGCGCCAAATATAAAACATTTCATTTGCGCCAATAATACAGGTAAATTGTAATGCATTTCTGTAATTCAATGTTTATATAATTCGTCTCACTATTTTTAATAATAATAAGTATTTAGTATGACGATAAATTTTCACTTCTGTACTCGTGCTCTGAACAACAAATTTATTAAGTTTGTAAAAAATGTTTACTTCCATACTCCTAACAACAAAATTAATTTATTTAAATTTACCTGTGTACGTTGTTTTATTTAACGCCATTTTGTCCCAGGAAAGAGTTTTCTCTTATTGACACTCTCGCTACATCTTTTTATTACTACCTGTCACGTCTATGCTATATAGGCACCTACGTTTTAATATTGTATTTATATTGTGTCATAGATCAAACTGATTCGTTCAGTGTATGTTTACTTGTTTTTGTTTAAATGTCTTTTTGAACGAGTAAAGCCATTTCAATTGATATTTTATAGTGTGTCTTTTTATGTTGTAATGTTACACTACTGTCTCAGGTTAGGGTGAAGGTTGGCGTCTGTGAAAACGTTTAAACTCGCTGCATTTTTATGCACCTGTCCTAAGTCAGGAGCCTGTTGTTCAGTGGTTGTCGTTTGTTGGTGTGGTTCATAGGTGTTTCTCGTTTCTCGTTTTTTATATAGAGAAGACCATTGTTTTTTCTGTCTGAATTGTTTTACACTAGTCATTTTGGGGCCCTTCATAGCTTGCTGTTCGGTGTGAGCCAAGGCTCCGTGTTGAGGGCCGTACTTTGACCTATAATTGTTAACTTTTTATACATTGTGATTTGGATGGAGAGATGTCTCGTTGGCACTCATACCACATCTTCTTATTTAAATAGTATAAAAAATAGATTTATTCAAAAGAAGCTTTTAAAAATAACTTCAAAACGCAGTTTGTGTTTGCATAATAAAACATATTCATCAGTAATTAGTCACCAGAAAACTATAATAAAAGCACTATACACTGGTAAATTCCATTGATAACCATAGTTGTGTTCGTTCAAAGTTTTTATATTTTTTGTTGTTGTCCATATCTGTTGTTGTTCTGGCTTTGCAAGTTTTTTTGGTACACATAAACGACTTGTCTCCATTTTCAGAAAATTTGAGAACCTTTATTTGTGGTCATCATAAATTACAGACTAATTTCCTCTGTTTGTCTCCGAATTGACAATATCCATCTTGACACCTCAAACATTTGAACAATATATAATTTTAAACCAAATTCCTGTGGTTGTAGTTGTTAGGTACTTTTGTTCTAGGATTCCTGTGGTTGTGGTTCATAAGCACTTTTGTTCTTGGATTCCTGTGGTTATGGTTAATAGGCACTTTTGTTCTAGGATTCCTGTGGATGTGGTTCATAGACACTTTTGTTCTAGTGGTTGATATGCACTTTTGTACAAGGATTCCTGTGGTTGATAGGCACTTTTGTTCTAGATTCCTATGGTTGATAGGCACTTTTGTTCTGGTATTCCTGTGTTTGTGGTTGATAGGCACTTTTGTTCTAGGATTCCTGTGGTTGTGGTTGATAGGTACTTTTGTTCTAGGATTCCTATGGTTGTGGTTGAAAGGCACTTTTGTTCTAGGATTGCTGTGGTTGTGGTTCATAGGCACTTTTGTTCTAGAATTCTTGTGGTTATGGTTAATAGGCACTTTTGTTCTAGATTTCCTGTTGTTGTGGTTTATATGCACTTTTGTTTCAGTGGTTGATAGGAACTTTTGTTCAAGTATTTCTATGGTTGATAGGGACTTATGTTCTAGATTCCTGTGGTTGATAGGGACTTATGTTCTAGACTCCTGTGGTTGATAGGCACTTTTGTTCTAGGATTTCTGTGGTTGATGGATACTTTTGTTCTAGTATTCCTGTGGTTGATAGGAACGTTGTTCTTTGATTCCTGTGATTGATATGCACTTTTGCTCTATTATTCCTGGTGTTGCTGTTCTTGGAAACCTTTTGTTCTAAGATTCGTGTGGTTGTAGTACATTGAACTATTTGTTCTAGGATTCCTGAGTTTGTGGTCGATTAAAACCTTGGTTGCAGTTGATAGAAACTTTGTCCTAGGATTCGTGTGGTTGTGGTTCATGAAAACTTTATTCTAGGATTTCTGTGGTTGTAATTGATGAAAATATATGGTTAAGATTCTTATCTTTTTGTTTGATGAGCACTTTCCTCTAAGGTCCCAATGTCTGTAATTCATGGCAACTTGTATTCTAATGTTTCAAGTTCATGTTAAATGAAAACTTTTCCTATGGGATTTCAGTGGTTGTGGTTAATAGAAGATCAGTTAAAAGGAAGTATCTGGAGCCCCTTCTTGTGAAAACACATGTCCACCAATCCATCTACTGTTCTACCAATGTCATGGAAGCAGCAGTAGCCTCTGCTTGTACAAACACATGTCCACCCATCCATCTTCTGTTCTACCAATGTCATGGAAGTAGCTGGGACCCCTGCTTGTGAAAACACATGTCCAACCATCCATCTACTGTACTATCAATGTCATGGAAGCAGCTGGAGTCTCTGTTTGTGAAAACACATGTCCACCCATCCATCTCATGTTCTACTAATGTCATGGAAGTAGCTCAAGCCCCTGATTATGAAAACACATGTCCACCCATCCATCTCCTGTTCTACCAATGTCATGGAAGTATCTGGAGCCCTTGCTTGTGAAAACACATGTCCACCCATCCATCTCCTGTTCTACCAATGTCATGGAAGTAGCTGGAGCCCCTGCTTGTGATAACACATGTCCACCCATCCATCTACTGTACTATCAATGTCATGGAAGCAGCTGGAGCCTCTGCCTGTGAAAACACATGTCCACCCATCCATCTCCTGTTCTACCAATATCATGGAAGTAGCTTGAGCCCCTGAATGTGAAAACACATGTCCACGCATCCATCTCCTGTTCAACCAATGTCATGGAAGTAGCTGGAGCCCCTGCTTGTAAAACACATGTCCACCCATCCAACTCCTGTTCTACCAATGTCATGGAAGTAGTTGGAGCCTCTGCTTGTGAAAACACATGTCCACCCATCCATCTACTGTACTATCAATGTCATGGAAGCAGCTGGAATCTCTGTTTGTGAAAACACATGTCCACCCATCCATCTCCTGTTCTACTAATGTCATGGAAGTAGCTCGAGCCCCTGATTGTGAAAACACATGTCCACCCATCCATCTCCTGTTCTACCAATGTCATGGAACCAGCTGGAGCCCCTGCTTTATGAAAACACATGTCCCACCATCCATCTCCTGTTCTATCAATGCCATGGAAGTAGCTGGAGCCCCTGCTTGTAAAACACATGTCCACCCATCCATCTCCTGTTCTACCAATGTCATGGAAGTAGCTCGAGCCCCTGGTTGTGAAAACACATGTCCACCCATCCATCTACTGTTCTACCAATGTCATGGTAGCAGCTGGAGCCCCTGCTTGTGAAAACGCATGTCCACCCATCCATCTACTGTAATACCAATGTCATGGAATAGAGGTTCCTTTATAACATTAGTTCAAAATGAATGGAATATTCTGGAATATTAATCCACTGGATGAAATATTACAGTAATTGTTTCTGACAGAATATAGGGTAGAAAATATTTCTTCCAACAGGAACAGATATAATAGCATTGTTCAAAACGATGTTTCCACAGGAACTTCTTTTAGAAGGATTAAATATATGTTAACATCCCAAATAATTATATATATATTCTTTTTGTGTCTGTTACAGGTTAGCACTGATTCACTTAAAACTGAGACCAAGAATAGTCAAGTCTGTTAACAGCAACCTGATCATACAAAAAGGTCTGTTTGTCCAAAAGATGAGCATTCGAATTCTCAGCACGATAGTGGATATGATCAGGGTCTGGACTTTGATTCCATTGCAAGTGACCATCAAGATACAAATGGTTTCAACACTGAGTCCATAGGAGTAAATAGATTAAATGATTATAGTGCTCTACTGACAAACAATAGTGATGGGTATGAATCAATGGATGGACCTGCTTCAAACAGCCAAGGTAACTAAAAACTATAAACAATAAGCAAATATGATGGGACAAGCATCAAAAGTACTTCTCCAAATGACAATACTAAACACTGTTGTAAATATTTAAATATTCATTCCATATCCATTCATTTTAAAAACAAATAAAAATAAAATACAATTGCCAGCATTGCTTGAAGGTGAGAAATTCTCTGTTACCAAAAAATGTTTCATGAAATTAATACATTCATTGTTCATATTATGGTCTTTTGGTAAAATTTCAAAATTGAAGTTTCTTCTAAGCAACTGAAATAAATTAGGTCAACATAATTCCTAAACATATAAATGAACTGAAATTAAAAAACATACTATTGTACATTCAGGCTTCTATTTGACGAATTTTATTTACACAGAAGCCTACTTGAGTTAGAAGACATAAGAACTGTAACGTTAAAAAAAACTTTTTTGTAAAATATGATTTATGTTATTATCTTGTATTCAATTGATTACACATGTCAAACTTTGAATGTCAAATTCCTATTTTTAATATTTGTTGCAATCTGCACACCTTTATTGTAAGAAAAAGAATTTAAACATAGCTGTCTAAAAAGCACTTGTATGGTTTCAGCTGTAATAAGAAAATCTGAAATATCAGAACGCTTCATTGATACACAGTTTTCAGTATATTAATATTATTTGATATTTCATTATATCTTGTTGAAGTTGATAGGATCTAATTTATGTTAATGCATTCAAATTACTCTCCATCAATTTAAGGTCATAAACAATACAACCAATTACTCATTAAACAGATGCTTTTATACTTAACATAAACGGTACCAATTTTTCTGCACCAGATGCGCATTTCGACAATCAATGTCTCTTCAGTGATGCTCGAGGCCAAAATATTTGAAAATCCAATACATAATACATGTATGAAATCTATGTCAAAGTAATATTAATTACCTCATAACATTTTACTAAGTATTGTAAATTATTTTAAGAGATAAAAGTATTTATTTGTGTCTTTTTATTTACAGGTGCTTCCCTTTTATTGTCTACAATGAGAAGGATGCTACCTGGTACAATGAGAAATACTATGGGCCAATGATTTAACCCATAGCGAAATTTGTACAGAAATGTGATCAAAGTTATTTTAAAAAAAAATCATATATTTATTGTTTTATATTTTAACCTAACTGTTTTCTTTTATTATATTTTATAATCTATAATTAATATAATTTGCCCAAAGAGACACATAGGACCGGATACAAGTTGAACCAACTTTATCTGAAGTCTTAAAAAATAAGAAGATGTGGTATTATTGCCATTGAGACTTCTCTCCACAAGAAACCATATGCCATTGATATCAACAGCTTTAGGTCACCGTTCCACCGTCAACAATAAGCAAAATCCATACCCATTTATTTGAAGTCTTCTCCATTTCATAATATAACAATTACAATATTATACAGAGCATGCACAGTTGGATGAATCTATCTTAAGGTATTAGTAAATAGATCCTCTTACACACAGTGGGAAAGAGAAAATTATCAACATATTAAGAGAAAAAAAATAAAGCAAATAGTTAAACAGAAAAAAATAAATTCTGTAGACAAAGTAATTTTGCTTGCTTACATCTGAATTGATTACTAGTATACTATGAGGATTTGTTTTGATTATTTGTTATATTTTAAGATTTCAGTTTCCTCGTATGATAAATTTTGGCTACCCTCAATGAGCAACTTCAGTGCGATTAGTTTTTAATTTAATACAATGAATGTTAGTTAGTAGATGTTTCCTAATACCGTTGTATTTATTGCAACCACATAACAAATGAAATGAAACCTTATTTACAATTATGACTCTTTGGTATTATACTTGTTTTAAATAGGTCGTTATTTAGTGTATTATATTTGATTTAAATAGGTTGTTATTTAGAAATGAGGCTGAACAGAGCAGCTGTGATATGGTTACTTTTCATTTCCGGGGATCATACATTAAATGCCTAGAAACAAGTCTTTGTTTTGTATGTATTATTCAACAAAGAATTGGGAACTTGGATATGGTATCAAGTGTACGGATAGAATTATGAAATTTGTTTCATTCTCTGATAGACGAAGAAACAAATAAATAAATTTGTTTTGGAGAGTTTACAAAAGCCGCTGATTAAATCATTGCCATTGCACAATGGATAGACAGTTGCATTTTGTAAAGATGGTGGGAATTAAATCACCCAAATATTGCGGGGCAAGACCATTGTATATCTTATAAAATAATTGTAGATTTCTTCTGTATCTTCTACTTTGTATGGTTTCACAGTCAGTCTCTTAATATAGAATTTCGGTAAAAGTAAATATTGGCAATATTGTAAAAATCATTGCAGCTTGCCGTTGCAGTTTTGCTAATCAAATACCACAGTTCTCCCACAATTCACAAGCATATCCAAAGATTAGACAAATACAGACTAGATACATTTTTTTTTTGTTCTGTCTATTGATCTACGATTTAGAATTTTAATTTTCTGAAGACTCTAAAATGTTTTGTAATTTTTTAACAATATTTTCTACATGTTCTTTCCACTTTGAGTGCTGGGAAAGAGTAACACCTAAGTGTTTATGATTTTATGTATTAGATATTGAACTCCCATTGAAAGATAAAACTTAAACTATTTGGGAAATCAATATTTGAGCATATTATGATTTCCCTTTTGTCTGGGTCAAGGATTAATATAGTAAGTAGTAAGTATAAGAGAAACGAAAGATACCAAAGGGACATTCAAACTCATAAGTCAAAAATAAACTGACAACACCATGGCTAAAAAAAAAAGACAAACAGACAAACAACAGTACATAAAACACAGCATAGAAAATAAAAGACTGAGCAACACGAATCCCACCAAAAAATTAGGTGCCCCGGAAGGGTAAGCAGATCCTGCTCCACATGTGGCAATTTGTCTGGGTCAAGGATTTATATAGTAAGTAGTAAATAAAACCTAACTTGGCTTAAATCATCCTTAGGGTATCTAGTTTTAAAAAAATGTATCCAATGACCCCGCCCATCAACCAAGATGGCTGCCATGGCTAAAAATAGAACATGGGGGTAAAATGCAGTTTTTGGCTAATATCTCTGAAACTAAAGCATTTAGAGCAAATCTGACGGCGATATAAATGTTTATCAGGTCAAGATCTATCTGCCTTCAAATTTTCAGACGCATCAGACAACCCGTTATTGGGTTGCTGCCCCTGAATTGGTAATTTTAAGGACATTTTGCAGTATTTGGTTATCTTGAATATTATAATAGATAGAGATAAAATAAGGCAACATGTCCAAAATTGTCAATTGACCCCATAAGGAGTTATTGCCCTTTAAAGTCAATTTTTCACCAATTTTTTCGTAAATTTTTGTTATCTTTTACAAAAATCTTCTCCTCTGAAACTACTGAGCCAAATTAAACCGAACTTAGCCTAAATCATCCTTAGGGTATCTAGTTTAAAATGTATATCCGATGACCCCGCCAATCAACCAAATGGTCGCCATGGCTAAAAATAGAACATGGGGGGTAATATGCAGTTTGGCTTATATCTCTGAAACTAAATCATTTAGAGCAAATCTGACGGAATAAAAATGTCCATCAGCACAAGATCTATCTGCCCTGAAATTTTCAGATTCATCAGACAACCTGTTGTTGGGTAGCTTCCCCTGAATTGGTAATTTTAAGGACATTTTGCAGTTTTTGGTTATCTTGAATATTATAATAGATAGAGATAAACTGTAAACAGCAAAAATGTTCAGCAAAGTAAGCTCTAAAAATAAGTCAACATGGTAAAAATTGACAATTGACCTCTTCAGGGGTTATTGCCCTTTAAAGTCAATTTTTTCACAATTTTTCTTAAATTTTTGAAATCTTTTACAAAAAACTTCTCATGAAGTTACAGGGCCAAGTTAAATCATACTTGGCCTAAATCATCCTTAGGGTATCTAGTTTAAAAGATGTATCCGTTGACCGCCTACCTACCAAGATGACCGCCATGGCTGAAAATAGAACATTGGAGGTAAAATGCAGTTTTTGGCTTATATCTCTGAAACTAAAGCATTTAGAGGAAATCTAACGGGGTTAAAATGTTTATCAGGTCAACATGACCAAAATTGTCAATTGACCCCTTAAGAAATTATTACCCTTTAAAGTCACTTTTTCACTATTTTTCGTTACTGTTTTTAATGTTTTACAACAATCTTCTCTTAATCTACTTGGCCAAATGAAAATGAACTTAGCCACAATTATAATTAGAGTATCTTGATTGAAAAATGTATCCGATGACCCTGCCCTTCAACCAACATGGTCCCCATTGGTAAAAATAGAACGTACGGGTTTACTATAGAAGTCTATGGGAAAAATGTAAAAAAAACAATTTCAAATGGTCACAACTTGAAAACTATTTTAAATAATGATAAGGGGTCTTCAGTAACTATTGTCAGACTACATTTGGATGACTTGATTTTTTTTTCTAGGGGGTGCAATTTTTCAAAAGGGCTTATAATTTCTCCTTGATATGTTCCATTTTCAGAATTATTCAGTGTTACTTTTTCTATAAACCATTATATCTTTTTTTCAGCATACTTATATTGGGTGAATGCCGCCCCCTCCTACCCCCCCCCCCCCCCACCCCCCGACCAGGCGGGTTAGTCGGGGTCAGGGGAACCCCTGCCCAAATTTGTTTTGAAGGGTTTTCCATAGAAACATTTAAAGGCATTTTCAGCATTATACAGGCCCTGGGTGAAATAAATTTTGGAGCGGAGGAAAGGATATTTTTTATTTTTGTTGATTACCTTGAATATCACTATAGATTGAGATATACTGTAAACAGCAAAAATATCAAGCACAGAAAGATCTACAAATAAGTTAACTTGACCAATTGGCAATTGACATCTTATTGGAAAAAGGTAAAATCACAAAAATACTGAACTCCGAGGAAAATTCAAAACGGAAAGTCCCTAATCAAATGACAAAATCAAATGATAAAACCTAATAAATGAATGGACAACAACTGTCATATTCCTGACTTGGTACAGGCATTTACAAATGTAGAAAATGGTGGATTGAACCTGGTTTTATAGCGCTAAGTTGTATTGGAGTTATTGTCCTTTTAAAGTTATATTCTGCAATTTATTGGTAATTTTTGTAAATCTTTTCAAAAATCTTCTGCTTTTAATTTAACAACTAGGCCAAATTAAACCAAACTTGGCCACAATCATTATTAGGGTAATATATTATTTTGCTATTAGCAGTCAGTTTGGTTCAATTTCGTCAAAATTAAACAATCGTTTAACTCATTTGAATCCGCATTCGTGCAAACTTTAATTTGACCTTGAGTGGAAAAGGTTTCACATGTGTTCAACATTTGGTTAAGTTATAAAAAGAAAATAGTGACAACACTAAAAGTGAAACAAGGAAAACACAAGGAATAAGCATTTCTTTGAATGACCTGGCCAACAAAAATATTATTATATAGGTAAAACGATGATATGCATATATAACTGAACAGCGGTATACTACTGTTGCCTTGATTTAATCAAAATAGGACACCGATTGGAAATGATGGAATTAATAAAAAATAAAAAAACACAAAGTCTCACTGTTAGAAATGCATCAAACCATTACTGATAGATTAGACAAGAAAATCAACAAGGAAGACACAAATGTTAAGCTTCATGATGAAGTTTATAATTCATCTATGCATGCAGCAAACAGACATCCTATTAACAGTGTACAGGATCAAATCTCGTTAAACATACACCCTATTAATAATGTACAGGATAAAATCTCATCAAACAGACATCCTATTAATAATGAAAAAAATATAACCTCGGCTCACCAAAACAATCAGCAAATAGAACACCAATGTGAAAGTTCTGGAACACAAAGAACCAGCTATGAAGGTTACAACCGGAAGAATAGTGAACCTCCCAGCTATATACAAAACAGAACATGCATACAAGACTATGATGCTGTGAGAAAAGCCCAAGGAGCCGAAATGTACATGAATGTCCCATCACGATACCATGGATCACCTCTTATAAAAATTGGACAAATCCACGTTAACAACATACATGGCAAGGATGTACTAGAAAAATATTACAAAAATTACCCAAGTCAAAGGGATTATTAATGAAACCTTGCGAACACAAAGATCAGCTGAAAATGAAAGCCATGGCCAAAATACAGAGATTAGATTACCAAAAAAACACTATACCAAACATGAGACCATCAAAGGAGAACAAGAACCATTTTTCAGAGATAGGCCGGGAACAGAAATAAACTTTCAATGTACAAAGTGTAAAAGGGAACATGACATATTTAAGACAATCCTTCAGGAAATTAGATTTGTGCTGCCTACAAGAGCATTGGTTTTTTAAACCAGAAAATCCAGAATTGAGTATGATTGCTCGTAGATGCTATGTTGGTGCAGCCATGCTATGGAGAAAAAAAGAGATGAATGACAAAATATCAGTTATGGTTGATGGGAGCAATAGAATACAGGTTATACAGATGGAAACTGACAACACACCCCTATGTCTCATTAATATGCATTTTTGCGCCTGTCCTAAGTCATGAGCATCTGGCATTTATTAGCCTTGTATGTTTTTAAAGTCATTTTAATAAATTTCCTGGGTTTTTTTTTTGAAAAACTAAGGATTTTCTTATTCCAGGAATAGATTACCTTAGCCGTATTTGGAACAACTTTTTGGAATTTTGGGTCCTTAATGCTCTTCAACTTTGTACTTGTTTGGCTTTATAACTTTTTTGATCTGAGCGTCACTGATGAGTCTTATGTAGACGAAACGCGCGTCTGGCGTATTAAATCATAATCCTGGTACCTTTGATAACTATTCACACCATTGGGTCAATGCAACTGCTGGTGGACGTTTCGTCCCCGAGTGTATCACCAGCCCAGTAGTCACCACTTCGGTGATGACATGAATATCAATTATATGGTCATTTTAACAAATTTCCTGTTGACAAAACTTTAAAATTTTCGAAAAACTAAGGATTTTCTTATCCCAGGAATAGATTACCTTAGCCGTATTTGGCACAACTTTTTGGAATTTTGGGTCCTTAATGCTCTTCAACTTTGTACTTGTTTTGCTTTATAACTATTTTGATCTGAGCGTCACTGATGAGTCTTATATAGACGAAACGCGCGTCTGGCGTATCAAATTATAATCCTGGTACCTTTGATAACTATTAGTTCATTTATATGTTTGGAGTTAAGTGTGACGTCCATTTTCACTGATCTAGTACAAATTTGTGTTTTGGGGCCAGCTGACGCCCGCCTCCGGGTGCGGGATTATCTCGCCGTGTTGAAGACCCATTTGTGTCCTTTGGCTGTTATCCGCTCTTTGGTAGGGTTGTTGTCTCTTTGACACATTCCCCATTTTCATTTTATTCCATCTGACAACAAAGATATGGATAATGAGTGCAAGATACGCTGGAACAAATGACAAAAATAATTAAAAAAAATACAGGGACACTCATGATATACTGTTATTTGAAGACTTGAATTCGTCTGCATGTACATCGACCAAAATACTGATGATCCTCTATTTTAAAAAGATATCCTTGGCAATAAACTCATTGGAATTAAACCGAGATTACACACAGACAGAAACCTTTTTCTATTATAACAGTGTATAGCGGGAAATCTTCTGTACAAATTGATTTTATATCCACAGCAAATAAGGAACCAACACAAAATGTTCAGATATTTGAAATGGAAGCAGAAAACACATCTGACCATGTAACTGGCTTAGCTACAATCAAAAGAAAATTAGTTAGGAAATCAACAAATCAAAACTAATCAGTGTGAAAACAAAATGAGAAACAATTCTAAAAAATATCAACTGGCCATATCTGATGGAGTGGAAAAAATACTTCAAAGCTAGTAACAAACGATTACGGTGCTTATTTTACGAGTTCAATGGACCGGCATAATTGCAAGCTAAAAATGATTTTTTTGTAAAGCCAATAGCTTTACCTTACTTTTTGCCCGATCGTAGCCATCACCTACGGATGCAATAAAATGGAAAGAAAATGACTGTTGGTTTTTTCATTCAAAATGCAACCCGACAACATTTTTTACTTTTGTTTCTTTTTTACAGTCCTTAAACTCTTGATTTGGTATTTTATGAAGAGTTCCTAGTGGTGAAGTTGAAATCATCCTAAATTTTACAGACGCCACCACGAATTCGTTGACCATTATGACATATCTGTTTCACAGATGACGACGGATATGTTTCAATTGTCGTAACCACACTCCCGTCCTCTTCTAGAATTTAACTTACCGAATTAGAATTATCACTGGGATTGTACATGAGTATCCTTCTAGAGCACCTGAAATCGGCCCCAATATTTGTCTTTAGTTTTCTATGTTTTGTTTTGTGTACTGTTTGTCGTTTTCGTTTATTGCCGAGGACTTTTGTTTCAGGTCAGTTTGTTTTCGACTTATTAGTTTGAATATCCCTTTAGTATCTTTTGCCTCTCTTTTATGTCATTTTATTTACTGAATAAATGCTCATTTTGCGAAAGAGATGCAGTAAATGCAACTGTCAGGGTTTTTGTGATCTACTCTCTCACACAGGTACTAAATTAAATAAACAAACAATTCTTTAATTTTAAAAACCAATTGTATTGGATTTTTACAAAATGTGTGTTATCGGGTGCAATTACCGGGTGTAATCACCCGTTTGTAAGTCGTCTTACAAATATATGTAGGACCCTAAACTGCAATGATATTCTAAAGTCTCTCAAGCTAGAGTGTGAAGGTTTACGCTAAAGTGCGATGGTACAAACGCCTAAATGCGAGTACATGACACGCTATAGTGCGATGGCATGACACGCTAAAGTGCGATGGTATAACCCGATGTGAATTTCTTCATACTGGTCGTTTTGATGCTCTTTCGTAAACACAAATTACAGGGGCGGATCTTATAATTTAGGTTAGGGGGGGTGCAAAATGTTTTTGAGGTATATTATCGAAATATTCTTTTTTAAGCTGATGACATCCCATGCTTTGTAAATTTTAGGGGGCACGCCCGCCACGCCCCCGCCTGAATCTGCCCCTGAATTAGCCAAATCCAGTTAACCTTCTCCAGCAACGATCAAAATTTTCCGGATAGGGATAATTTGTTTCTATCTTCTTTCTTTTCCGTTGTCTAATAAAAACCCTTCCTCTGGAAAAATATTCTGGTTTTCCAGAATGTCCATTTCTGTTTGTACAAACGGCTGGTAATGTCACATTTAGATGAATTTCGCTGACGTCATGAAATGCCAAAATCTCAGTACAAAACTTGTCATTATTCTTATAAACTTAATAACAAGAAATATTCAAAAGCAATAAAAAAGGGTATTTACCTTGGACAACAGTTCATCGAATATAATTTTAAGAAGTTTTGCATAATTTTTTTGTGGGGGGGATACTTTAAGCATCCTTTGACTGATTTTGTCTACCACAGATGCTTTTTCAGAATCAAGAGTAAGAAGGTATATCCACTTTTCCAGTATATGTCTTTTGAATATCCCTAATTATACATTCCCATTCTGTTCTCAAATTGGGGAAGCTCAATATTTTGTCCATCAAGTTTTTGATATTAATTCAATATTTCACATTTGTCAGTGCAGTCATATACCATGATATCAAAGATTTGCTCGTTATTACCGTTGTTAGATTTTAATCTAACAATGGTAATAACGAGAGTTACTAACAAGAGTTACTAACCCTTTCAAAAATCCGGATGTTGTGGATGCTTTATCCTCTTTGCATGACAAATATGTCGTTGTTCTATCAGATAAAGCCTCCAATAATATTGTCTTCATATGTAAAAACCATTATTTGCAATGTCTCACAACAGAGCTTGGAATAAATAGAAATATGGTAACCCTACATATTCTTTAATATCATTTACCAAGGACGAAATTTTACAAAATCACAAATCTGTCCTTTGGTATCAACATCAAAGAAAACGAAGAAAATTTACCATCATTATACTGGATACTAAAACTACACAAAAATCCATATAAAGAACGATACATAGCTGGGTCATCAAAATGTTCGACTAATCATCTTTCTAAAGTACTGACTACTATTCTTTCTACAGTTAAAGATGGGCTTCAAAAATATTGTGATGAGATATATTCTACCAGTTGTGTTAACCAGATGTGGATTCTCAAAAATTCGAAAGATCTACTGCTTAATCTTCGATCACAATCTTTGCAATTTTGTAGCAACATAAAGACTTTTGATTTTTCTACGCTCTACACTACTATTCCCCATGCTCAGTTGAAAGATCGACTTCACCATCTCATTAAACAGAGCTTTTTCTATAAAAATGGGAATCGTAGATACAAATTTCTTGTTTTGGGTTACAATAATTTGTGAAAAACCACACTGAACCTACCAGAAAATATACTGAAGATGATATTATCAAAATGCTGGACTTTTTGATCGACAATATATTTGTTGAGTTTGGGGGATTAATATTTCAACAGACAGTCGGTATTCCAATGGGAACTAATTGTGCACCCCTACTGGCCGATTTGTTTTTGTACTCGTATGAAGCAGAATTCATTCAGAACCTTCTAAAAGACAAAAAGAAAAAGCACCTTGCGAAATTCTTTAATTTTACTTTCCGATATATTGATGATGTTCTATCATTGAATAACCCATATTTCAGCCAATACTTACATCTCATATACACAGCTACAATAGTACAAGTAATCTTGATGTACAGTTCTCAAGATGCATATCGAATGTACATCTGTAAAGCTGTATATAAACTGTACAGCTGTAAAGCTGTATATCAACTGTAAAGTTTATATACAGTTTTACAGATGTACAGTTTATATACAGCTTAAGAGCTGTACAGTTGATGTACAGTTTTACAAATGTACAGTTTGTATACGACTTTACAGCTGTACAGTTAATATACAGCTTTACGGATGTACATTCGATATGCATCTTGAGAACTGTACATCAAGATTACATGTACTAAAGTAGCTGTGATATATAGACATCAATCTTATTCTACGAGAAGAGAAAAGGCATGTATAATAGATGTGCCATTTGACTTTGGTACACTCAAAATGATTGCTACTACCATGACAATGTCCAGTGCGGGGTGACATCCTCCGCTAATGCTTGCAATAGCAAATCTAGTGTTAGAATATCTCATTCGCCATTCATTTTTTCTTATGTGAGAAGAGGAAATAGAGTATTTTTCTCAATCTTACGTTTAAAATTGTGCGTTAGATATTTGTCACTGAACAGCACGAAATGTATAGACAAGGAATAAACCAATGCAAAATGTGTCATTTAAGCATATACAAAGTATTGATCAATCAATCAAATCATGATTAAAGTGATCAAATCATGATAATAGATCAATCAATCAAGTTTTGATATCAAACAAGTGATTAATCAAGTGCAAAATTCGAAAAAAACGTCCTCTCACCATTTTACTAACTGCCAATCAGTCGATCAATCAATCAAACAAACGATCAATCAATCGATTGATTGATCAATCATGCTCACAAACCATCAATCAACCAATCCACATATCTTTTGCGTTGAATTTATGAAAGATAATACCTTTAATTCGCTTTTGAACAATCGACTTTTGCGTATTATTATGTCACCCCTTTGAAAAAGGGGGGACATATTGTTATTCTACGAATTATTCTTCCACACTTTTTGTCCAGCTTAGTTCTCGGAGATGACTTGACATACATTGATAAAATTGCACCATAATGACAA
The DNA here is from genome assembly GCF_021869535.1 of Mytilus californianus. NCBI lineage: Eukaryota > Metazoa > Mollusca > Bivalvia > Mytilida > Mytilidae > Mytilus > Mytilus californianus. The sequence goes on along the minus strand of NW_026262679.1, from coordinate 5,773,111 downwards.
TCCCCATGTGCAGATGTGCACCTTGGGTTTGAAATGTTCAAGATGGCCGCCGTTACCATGGAAACGGCAAAAATGTGAAAAACCGAAAAATGGTCCAAATTAAATGAAACTTTCAGAACTTATAACTCATCATTCGAAAGCGTGCCATCCATCTTAAGAACTTTCAAAATGGCTACCTTTGTCATGGAAACACTCCAAACGTGAAACAAACGAAAAAAAAATCCATAATTAATTCATAGAAAATCAACCGTAACAGAAACGACCCCCAAACCTCAACTTCGTAACAACAGTATGAACTGTAGAATTGATTGCCGTTGGAATTTTGTAGATTGCTGCTGTTACCATGGAGATAAGGCTAAAAGTGTAATATTGACCCATATGGGAAAAAACGTCAAAATAACATTTTCTTTCAAATTTTAAGCTCATTCCCGGTTAAAATGCTATTGAAATGTCATCTGTCTTTGAAAACATTTTGAAATCTGTAAAGCTGTATATAAACTGTACAGCTGTAAAGCTGTATATCAACTGTACAGTTTATATACAGTTTTACAGATGTACAGTTTATATACAGCTTAAGAGCTGTACAGTTGATGTACAGTTTAACAGATGTACAGTTTATATACGGCTTTACAGCAATACAGTTAATATACAGCTTTACGGATGTACATTCGATATGCATCTTGAGAACTGTACATCAAGATTACTTGTACTAAAGTAGCTGTGTATCCCAGTGAACTTGAAATTAAGGATACTACTGATACTAGAAGGACTGCTTCATACCTTGATCTTTTCCTCAATATTGACACAGATGGACCACTTCACACGAATAAACGGGACGATTTCAACTTCCCAATTATCAATTTCCCATTTCTCAGCAGTAACATACCCTCTGCCCCTTCGTATGGTGTTTACATATCTCAATTGAAACGTTATTCTCGTGCTTGTTCACACTATACGGACTTCATATAAAGGAGTGTGCTCCTTACGCAGAAACTGCTCCAACAAAGTTATGAGGGTGACAGATTAAAAATGACACTCCGTAAATTTTACGGACACCATCACGAATTGGTTGATCCATACGATGTGTCTTTGTCCAAACTAACTAAGGACATTTTTTCCACGTGTTAGATTGTGGTTTGTCATTACGTCGTCTGATCTTTTAATTACCGAACGTGACTTATTCCCGATTGTGACTGTTTTGCTGAGTGTGAAACCGCATTGCTATAAGACGTGTCACGGTACTTTTCTATCCCAAATTCATGTATTTAATTTTGATGTTATATTTGTGTGTTTTTTTAGAATTTCAAATGTGACGTCCCTTTGTGCGTTGAGGCTTTGGCTAACTCGGCTGTTTTTTTTTATGTGTTGGATAAAGTTGTTTTATGTAATGTATCCGTTTTTATTCTGTAGTTAGTCCCCACTTCGGTTTTATCATGTATATCTATTATATGAGGTGGTCATTATATAGTCATTTTATAAAATTTACTGTTGCAAAATTATAAATTATTCAAAATAATAAGGATGTTCTTGTCCCAGGCAGAAAACCCTGGCAGTGTTAGGCGCAACTTTTTGGAAGTTTTGGTCCTCGGTGCTCTTCAACTTTGTACTTGTTTTGGCTTTCAAACTTTTTTCATCTGAGCGTCACTAGTTGGTCTTGTGTGGACGAGACGCACGTCTGGCGTATTGAATTTTAAGCCTAGTACCTTTTGTTAGCTATTATTCGTGTGTTTCTTTGCCCTATATGTTCTCCCATTTATTTGTATTGTAGTCATGTCATGTAATGTTGTCATTTTAATGTTATATTTAACATTGCAATAAAAGCGGGAGGTTTAGCATGCCACAAAACTAGGTTCAACCCACCATTTTTTTTCTAAAAATGTCCTGTACCAAGTCAGGAAAATGGCCATATTTATATTATAGTTCGTTTCTGTGTGTGTTACATTTTAATGTTGTGTTTTTGTTGTGTCGTTGTTCTCCTCTTATATTTGATGCGTTTCCCTCAGTTTTAGTTTGTAACCCGGATTTGTTTTTATCTCTATCGATTTATGAGTTTCGAACAGTGGTATACTACTGTTGCCTTTATTTATTATCAACTACTTTATTTTCAAGTTATTTAAGGACTGGAATTATCTGATAAAAAATTGTCTAAATGCTATTATTGTAATTTTCTTTGTGGGTTTACATTCCCTAACTATTTCCAAGAAAAGATAAATTCGTCACACATATCATCAACGTCGTCAAAATTTTATAGTTCATTTACTGTACCTTCAAGTTGACCATGAGAATAGTATACAATATATTATGTCCCAGGTTGACCAAAATACAAATATGTATGGCAGAGTTGAAATACTGATATTTGCCAGATTAGTGTCTTAAGCACACATGAAGAATGCTATTTGGTATATTTATAATCTTTTTCATCAGTTTATTTTCGAATTCATGAGCCAAATGAATGGCCTTATCATACTTTCTCCTTACTTCCGCACGAGTATGTAAGTGGTGATTTGAGTTAATAACTAATGAATAGGAGTTGCTTAGTATTTATTTTTGCAGTTTAAAAGGTATATGTTTTAACCAAACGGAGGATTTTTAAACGAATGAGTGATACATGTATTATGCAGATTAATAATATTGGCGGTACTCCTGACAAAGGAGGGAGTTGCAGTATAGGTTAACAGGTAAACTAATGGGAAATCCCTACAACTTTCACTTTTATTCCACTTTCACTATAGGTTTTTTTCTCATATTAGTTAGAACTAGAAGACCATTAGTTTTGTGAGTACTTGTAATACTTACCAATATAAAAGGTAAAGTCGACAATCAATTATAATATTTTCAAGATTATTTTTGGTTAATTGTTGATTCATTGACGGATTTTCAGTCTTATTGGTTTGTTTTATTTGTGACAGTTAACTTGTAAGTTTAGTTTGTAAAACTAGAAGCAAATTCATTTTCATTGCTTTTCCAGTGATGTCACAATCGATGAAAATAAAATATTTGATATAAATGAGGGCGTATTGCCCCAGTGTGATTAACGTGATTTTTGGCGAAGAGTCCCAACTAATCTAAATGAGTACTCCACTAGCGCAGCTACAAAAGAGCTATTATAAATCTACCAGGTCAATTAGAAGCATGACTAAATTCAATTATTATTCTAAACACTATTGAATTCATGACTTTCATTCATTTCTTCCCCTCTGACAGAAGTAACTATATATGTCTGTATCTATTCAGTATATGCAAATGACACAAATGATCTGTAAAAGAAAAAAAATCTACTGAAGAATTAATAAGTATTGTCTCATTGTGAGATATATTTTTTTAAGTTGTTGATGCATTATGAAGTTGATGTACATTTGGCATTACACACACAAAGTGCTCCGTATTAAAAAAAAGTAAAATAACAAAAAAAACCGAACTCCGAGGAAAATTCAAAACGGAAAATCCCTAGTCAAATGGCAAAATCAAAAACACACCAAACGAATGGATTACAACTGTCATATTCCTGACTTGGTACAGGCATTTTCTTATGTAGAAAATGGTGGATATAACCTGTTTTCATAGCTAGCTTAACCTCTCACTTTTATGACAGTCGCATACAATTCCATTATGTTGACAACAACCTGTTATCAAACAGGCATAATAGGTAAAAATGTCAAAAATAAGGGTATAGCAGTTAACATATTGTTAAAATTTTTTTTTTTTACTTCAAAAACAAACAAATATGTCAACAAATAAAAACAAAAAGGTATATAGAAAAAGCACATTAGCGAAAATGAAAGACAATAATACAAATTTACACAAGAACACAATGACCCGGTATATAAGTACCGATCCACGTATAATGGATATTACCAAAAATTGACTAAATAGTAAAAGTAATAATTTTCAAAGACAAATTAAAGAACACTATAACACGTAATTAAGATGACAAACAACGTCAGTACCTAACAACTATACTTCAAGACCATCGTGTATTATTTGTGAAGTTGATACTGAATATTGTATTAGCAAAGGGAAATTATAGACCGGTAAGTGTATTACCGGCCATTTCTAAAATTTTTGAAAATACCATAGAAGTATAATTAGTACAGTACTTTGATAATATCTTCAATCCATTTTTGGCAGCTTTTAGATCAGGTTTTGAATGTCAGTCAACTTTATTAAGAGTGATTGAAGATTGGAAATTAGCCGTAGACCAAAATAAATATCTTGCAGCTATCCTTATGTACTTGTCAAAAGCTTTCCCCCATGACTTACTGATACTGAAACTAAAAGCTTATAGTCTCTCAAAATCCTCACTTGATATGTTATATAGTTATTTAACAAAATGAAAACAGTGTGTGAAAGTTACAAAATTTAATTGGTATGCTTGACATATTTACAGGGGTACAACAAGGTTCCCTCCTTGGACCCATCCTATTTACTATTTTCTATAAATGATTTGTTCTTTTTTGTAAAAAATTATTCTTTATATAATTATGCTGATGACAATACTTTGTCAAAGTTTGGAAATTCCTTACAAGATGTAATTTCTGCTCTTGAGGAAGACAGCAATTATTTAATAGAGTGGTTTTCTTCAAATAAAATGCAAGCCAACCCAGAGAAATTTCAAGCTATCTCTATTGGCAAAACAAACACACCATAAAAAGATTGTGTTTGATTTGAATGGTATTTCTACATCATGTAAGGATGGGGTAAAACTACTTGGAGTTACAATGATTTTAAATTAAACTTCAATTAACATATTTCAAATATTTGTAAAAAGGCTGCAAGGCAATTAAATGTTTTGAAAAGAGTTGGGAAACACCTAAACAAACTGAGTAAACTTACAATTTATTACTCATTTGTTATGTCAAACTATAGTTACTGCCCTTTGACTTGGCATTTCTGAAGGGGAACAAAATACCAGAAACTCGTACGAAACACTCCTGCATATTTCAAACATTCCATCACTAAAAACTCGTAGAATGCGCTCAATTGCCTTGGAGACTTTAAAATAATTAATAAAAAATGTCCTTTGTTTATTCATGATCTAATTGTTATAAAAAACAATTCATATAATTTCAGGTATGTGAACACCGCTGAGGTACCTAGACCAAGAACCTCGAGTTATGGTAAAAGATCTTTTAGATTTGAGGCAGCACAAGTATGACACTCCCTTTCCAATGAGGCTACAATTATGACCTCTTTTGACCAATTTAGGATTTATATAAATTCCTGGTGTGGGGGTCAAAAATGCAACTGCAGTTCGTGCCGTTTCCATCCATTGCTGTCTCATAGCTGCAATTTCTTTCTTTCTTTTTATTTATGGCCTTTTGCTTTGCTTTTTATGCATTATTATATATACTTGCTATTAAATGCCAGGCAAAACGAGGCAGAGGAAGCCGTGTCAGTTGTTTCTTTAATCTTGTTTTTAGTTCTGGAGGATAAATTAATGGAACCCAATCAGACAAGTTTGGATTGTTAATAAAAAGAACATCATTCATATATCTGAATGTAAAAATAAATGATCCCGCTTCTTTGATCTTCTTGTTTTTGACATTTGTCTGCACGAATTCCGACCCATATGAAAATAAGAAGAGGTCGGCAAGTAGAGGCACACAATTCTTCCCATTGGAATGTCGACTAGTTGTTAAAAAAGTCCAAACTCCAAATTCAACAAATATGTTGTCAATAAGAAACTCCAGCATAATGATCACTTGTTCCTCTGTGTAGCATGTTTTACCTTTTCACTATTAACAAAATATGCCGTATGGTATCCCAACGTAATTAATTTATGGCATAAGCTACCATTTTTATGTTGAAAAGCATTGTGGATAATTTCTTTTAGACGATTTTTCAATTTCACATAGGGAATGGTGGTTTATCATTCTCATTTCTTCGTTAGGTATGTTAGGGGTGTTCAGCAACGAGCTAAAGAGCCCAAACCTAAAATGAAGGTTAAAACAGTCACACTTGGCTCAATATGAACTAACATTTCACTATTTAGTGAAGGCACGATAACTGCCCCTATCAAATATAATAAAACAGTGCAGAACTGTTTCTGGTGATGTATACTTAATTTATGTATTTCCAACTCATACATGAACATGAACATTGACATTTTAAGTCATGATAGCTATAATTTTTTTTTTTTTTTCAGATAGAGTTCTTATGGCTCTTTGGAGATTCGAAAAGTGTACATCATGTGAAAATGTTTCTTAACACCTGCCAACTTTAAAAATTTAGAATTTTGTATTTGTATAAAATGACGGCAGATACAATGGAAAGAGTATATAATTACCGTGCAATGTTTATTTATAACAAACCAAAGCTAAGTAGCAATCGTAATACAAACCCTGACTATGTATTATCCTATGACATTGTTAAGTTTGCAGTAGATAAAATGGCAACATGGGGTATTGACGATAGCTATTATCATGAACGCAATGCGACACCAGGGAGTGATATATTTGATGAATTATTTGAAACAGTGAATGCATCAAGATTTATTGTTGTTTTATGTACAAGAGGGTTTTTAACAGATTCTTGGGGTAGGTACACATCTCATGCTGCATTTGCCAAATTGTTAGACCAGAATAGCTCAAAAAGATTTATTGCTATACATATAGATTTAAAAGATCAACAAATTCCAGAAGCATTCAATACAATGATTGGTCTATCCTTTAGTGCTAACTGGCAAAATGAACATGAGGAGTGGGAAAAGTTTAAAAGTATTTTGGACAAGGTGAAGCAACCTGTACATGATGCTGGAGCAGATGTCGTTCCTTTGATACAGGCTAATTCTGGTTCTCAAAACCCTACTAACAGAGGCAATCACCAACAAATTCAAACAGCTCATGTTGGAATACAAGGTAAAATATTATCAAAAGTTTATAAATAATTGAAATGATATTATTCCTTTTAACTAATGCTATTTGTGTTTTGCTAAGGTGATTATCCATAGAAAGTACTTTAATTAATTTGAAATTTGGAAGAAGGGTTTTTGTGTTTGTGGTTGACAATTATTGTTCTAGGCTTATTGTGTTTGTGGTTGATGATAATTATTGTTCTAGGGTTCTTATGTTTGTGGTTGATGAACACTATTATTCTTGGGTTCTTGTGTTTGTGGTTGATGAAAACTATTGTTTTAGGGTTCTTGTGTTTGTGGTTGATGAACACTATTATTCTTGGGTTCTTGTGTTTGTGGTTGATGAAAACTATTGTTTTAGGGATCTTGTGATTGTGGTTGATGAACACTATTGTTCTGAGGTTCTTGTGTTTGTGGTTGATGAAAACTATAGTTCTAGATTTCTTGTTTGTGGTTGATGAACACTATTATTCTGGTGTTCTTGAGTTTGTGGTTCATGGAAACTTTTGTTCTAGGGTTCTTGTGGTTGTGGTTCATGGAAACTTTTGTTCAAGAATTCCTGTGTGCGTGGTTCATGGAAACACTTGCTATATGGTTTTTGTGTTTGTGGTTGATGAAAATTATTGTTCGGGGATTCCTGCGTTTGTGGTTCATGGAAAATTTAATTCTTGTATTCCCGTGATTGTTGTTCGTTGAAACTTTTGTTCTAGGATTCCTTAGTTTTTTGGTTCATGAACTCTTTTTTAAATAATTGAAATGATATTATTCCTTTTAACTAATGCTATTTGTGTTGCTAAGGTGATTATCCATAGAAAGTACTTTAATTAATTTGAAATTTGGAAGATTTAAGGATTTAAAAATAACTATATTTTTTGTAGATGACTTGTGCTTTAGTTTGTATAAAACTGGTTGAAGTCCGCCCGTGTTTCTGTCCATCCACCCCATACAGTTTTTGTCTTATTTTCCTTTGAAGCTACAGCTTCCTCAAATTCGTTATTAAGTTTCATATGAGCATGCTATAATGTGTCATGCATTGAATGTGGCAAAGGGTTTTATTGTGTAATTATACGATCTTATATTATGTTTTCTGAGCAGGTTCAATATACAATAAGTATTATGAATTTATACAGTTCTGAACCGGTGCATCAGCACACATGCCTTTCAGAAAAAAACGTAGGAAGTAAGTGAGATTCTAGACCCTCAATCAAACCTCAGTGCATTAAAGATTAAATATTAATTTTTCTGATTAGGTTGGTAGCTTGGAGACCAATTTATATACCCTCCGCTACCGTTTGGATTGTGGTTTTATGATTATATAGGTTAGTTTATAAGGGAAGTACATTTACTAGACCATTAACATGTGGTGTGTTGTTGCATTAGTACCCTTTCATTTCACTTTCAAGCAAAATATTAGCTTCCCTTCCGCGTAATACTTCATTGACTTTGGAATTTTTTATCTAAAGTTTTTAATTTTTTTTTAATATGTGTGTTTACAAAGAACTAGACCAATGATAGCTGGTATGCTGTTGCATTAGCCTCAGTACATAATAGAAAAACAAAGGATATGGGGTATCATTCCATGACACAAAATTAGTACATGTTAGTTTTAAGGAGAATATCAGGATTTGCCCGCTCAGTGGTGCTATAGTGAATTTGATATATTGATCTATCGCTAAGTTTTCTAATGAAATGAGTTTTTAAAAAAGCTCTTTTACTAGTCATTGATGTTTAGTTTGCTGTTACATTAATATCCCTTTATTTTAGTATCAAAACATGAATTGACATAGAGCCAATTATTTGACTTTGGAATTGTTTTTTAATTCCAAATGTTTTCTGACTAGGTGTATTTATGAAGAAGTATTTTTTTCCAGACTATTAATTTTATGTTTTCTGTTATGTTTTGAATTATTAGTTTTTCATTGTAAAAAGGGTATAACAATACCGAGGGGCAATGAAAAACCATATGTTGTACAAAAAAAAGACATCATGGATAAAAGATAAATAAAAAAAAGACAAACAGTCTACCAAACTACACAGAAAACTAGAGATCAAGCAAAATGAATCCCAACAAAAACTGGTAGTGCTTAATGAAGACAAGCAGTTCCTGCTCCACTAGTGTCAGCATTCATATTACTACTATTCAAATCAGTTCATGAAAAAAATTGAAATTTAGCAATATTGTGCACTTGAGCTTAAACTCACAGAATTTCATATATTTTTTTTCAATCAGCAGCATTTCATACAGAATACTGCCTTTTCACTCCTTCTATATGATAAAATATTGTAAAGTGTTTTTGAGCTATGATAGTATATCAGAGGCCAGGTAACAAGATTTCACTCAATCACTGCTTAAGAAAAATATTTGTGATGCATTGTTTTCCAGTATTAGAATCATTACCTAAGGCTATGTACCTAAAATAAGAAATAAGTCACATAGTGAAAAATCTTCCCCAAACTAGGCCTCTAACAACCAAGTTCTTATTGGTATATAGTCGATTGGTATTGTCAGTCTGACAGATATTTGCTAACTTCGATCACAATTTTAGCTATGTAGCATCGACTCCCTTTTGTTTGTGTTGAGTGGGCTGTGCTGAAATTTTGAATAAGACAATATACAAAGAGTTATATTTCGTCTTTAATTTTACCGTAAGATGTTCATGCCATTTCACTAGTAACAGTGACCTTTACCTCATTTTCATCATTTAATGAACTATAGAACAAAACATGTTGTTTTTGTTGCTGTCTGTCATAACTCTTTTCATTTTTAAAATGTTTGAATATAAATCAGGCTGTTGATTTTCTTGTTTGAATTGTTCCACCTTTTGGGATCCTGGGGCCTTTAATAGCGTACTATACTTTTGCTCATGGTGAAGGCAGTAAGGTGACCTGGTGTTGTTACCTTTTCATTGTATTTTTATATGATAAATTGTTGGCACGAATTAAAATTAATTCTTGTTTTTGACAGCAATCAGTGGTATTGAAACAGACGCTGAACCCAACGAACCATCGGAAATTAACAGCACATTACAATCAGTAAATCAGGATGCAACAAATATATCTGATAATGGAAATCCTTTAAATCAACAATCAGGTGGAGGCAACCAACACGATATTGCTGGGATGCAACCCAATGACAGCTCGGTTATATATCAGAGAAATAGTACAAATGGTCTGGATTCAAACAACTCAGCTACTGTTTCTATAGCAACAAATACAGGATCAAAATCAACTACAGCAAGTCAGAATTCTGAAAACAACCAAAGCACAACACAGACAGGTGTTGGTCTGACATCATCAGTGACCATTCCTCCGAACACAGTAATGTCAACTTCAGGGAACAATATGGAAGAAAATATAGTCCTGACACAAGGAGTTCATGCAGTAGCATCTAACAATACTATAATGAAGACTTTTGGTACTAGAGCTCAATCAGTAGCATCGAATAGTACTATAATGCAGACTTCTGGTACAAGAGCTCATTCAGATACAAATTTAAAGGTATAATTTATCTTAGAAGTTTGTCAAAATTAAAAGTAATGTGTCATGGAATAAAAAAAATTAAATGGAATAAATTTCTAGGAAGTATAAAAAATAAAAAGTGAAATTTAACTGTAAAAATTGGGGAAATAAATTTGAAAAAAAACAACTGACGGTCAAGTATTTTGCTTTGAACAAACATTATTCACAGACTAACTCATAACATAAACTTTATCATATTATCTAAGAGAACAAAAAATAGTAAGAAATTGTTTGGATATGTATTTTACAGAATATAGTTGACAGAGACAATGGTGATGAAGGTTATCTCTTCAGTAGTTTAAACAGAAATGATGTAGTAGTTGATAACAGTGGTCAAAACACCAGTAACTCCACAGACAATCAGGTATCAATGTATTGGTGCACTTTCTTATATGAAAAAATAATATCTCTTATTATTAAGTAAGGAGAGGGAGATATAGCTAGCTATCATTTTCTGTGGAAAATGCCTGTATCAAGTCAGGAATAGGACATTTGTTTTCCACTTACTGTTAGTTGATAAAGTCAAGCCTTTGATTTTATCAGGTTTTATGGACTCCCCCTTTTTGAATTTACCTTGGAGAAAACAAACTAAAAATAATATAAAAAAAATCACTCATACCAGGGTACATACCGTAAACTGTTAAAGTACTTTAATTCTAGGATTCCTGTGTTTGGTGTTCAATGTAAAATCAGGTGTAATCATGATTACTTTTTGATGACTTTAAGATTACATTCAAATAATTACTTGCTGATAACAAATTTTGTAAATGAAAATAGTTTTTGATATATAATATAAATATAAGAGGATGTGAAGCATGAATGAAAAAAATATCAAACTTGTATTTACTATGATGGATCGAAGTTCAATATGATTGATCATATCTTCTATATAATATCAAGTTTAGTGTAACCATGTTGGGTATGTAGAGTGAAAATGTGTGATTTAATTTGTAAACAGTTCAAAAAGATATTTACCTTTCCAAATGTTTCATAGTGAGATTGAGTCCTTTGGATACAAGAATATGCTTTGAACACTTCTGATATAAACTACAATTTGTTTTTACACAATATTTGTTATAACTACATGAAAATTCAATCGCATAGAACATTCGTTTGTGAGAATTAGTTTCAATTTTGACCTTTCTGATCGACATAAATGAGCCCACTTAATAAATAATGGAAATTTGATTTTTTTACAATTTGTATAAATTTTGTTTTCCATAAATAATTTAATATGTGCTTTTTATACTTAGTTTTAATTTTTTTTTTTCAAATAATGATAAACATAATGAAAATAAAATACTTATAACTTTATTTATATTGCAAATAAGACAATTAATTTTTAATACCCAAGCTCATCTATTGTTTGTCCCAAAAAAAGAAGTAGTGATTAACACCTGTAAAACATATGTATGTGTCAATCATATCCCCACACATAATAAAACCACTTAACTAATGTGTCATTATTTGTTAAGGGTTTTTTGTTGATTGGAAAGTTTCACTTGGCTAAACATTTTTTTTAAACAATGATATTTCTTTTAAAATTACAAAATTACATATGTTACACTGCTCCTAGTCTGAATTCTTAATAAGATGAATAAATAAAAGATACAAAAAAATCTACTTTTTTTCTGAGGATAACAATATACAATGTAATCAAAAGTAATTTAAAGTAATCATTATTACTTTAAAGAAAATTAACGTAATTGATTACATTTGAATTAGGTGTAATTGTAATGTAATCGATTATATTAGATTAGCAAAACAATTGTGATTTAATCGATTTCATTTTAATTTAATCAACCCCATCCCTGATGTTGACATCTCCATCTGAATATCCTTTAAGCATTTCTAAAAGTCGTGTAAAAAATCCTAAATAGTAGCTGTCCAGATTTTTACTACACTGGTACAAAATATGTCAAACAATACATGCTAGGTTAAGGATGAATAGTAGTTCTTTAAATGAAGATTTGTTTAGACGAAATCTAGTAAATTCTTCAAATTGCTTATGCGGTCTAATCCAGTCTTCAGCTAATTTTTTATTGGATTGTAAAAGTAAAATATGACACATTACGCAATGAAATATTTTTTTCTTAATTTACTATCCAGTTATACGGAACAAAAACCTACTTCTATTTGTTATAAGCTCTAACTTTAGACCAGAACAGGAATATTTTGAAAAAGTACACGAAATCTTCCTACAGGGAAAAGAGATATACAAATTTAATTGTAATTCACTATTTTGAAAATGTTGCATTTCATCTGAACATTTTTCATTAGTATTAAAGTGATTTTTGGGGGGTATTTTCTGTTTCTTTTTGTTTGTTTTTTGTTTTTTTGTATTTTTATATTTTTATTATTTCTAATTATATTTTTGCCCCTTGGTTTAAACAATATTTTATTCGATAAGCCAAATTATGCTATATAATATAATACAGTATAAACAATGGGATTCAGAAACAAGCAACATTGCTTATTTTAATCTGTCTCCAAAAGAATGTTGACATACAATATAATGAATACTTGGAGCATGCTCTGTCAATTGGAATATATTAAGAATAGTAAATACAAAAAAAGATTGATTATATAGTTTGAGAAAAAAGGGAGAAAAAAAAAACAAAAACAAAAAACAAAAAACAAGTGATTGAAATGAGCTAAATGATGCAAGGAACACATATAAATGATGCTTTTATATTATGGTGTGAATCTTTTACTTTTCAATATGTATGTTTGTACCAATACAAAAAGAGTACAATTTTTTCATCAGTTAAACAATCTGACCCAAAAAGCAAAATATTTACATCAATACGCTGCGGAAAATCAGCAAGAGAATTCAGTAGCACTTGGCGTATGTTAGTATAGTAAGGACACGTTAATAAAAAATGAGAGCTTGTTTCTATAGCACCACAACGACAATTTGAGGAATCCACTAAATTACGTAAAAATAAATCGGAGTTTAAAGCACTAGAGTTCATTCACAAGCTTGCATGGAGAATTTGTCCAATGCGATTTCCAACATAATAATGTGTGGGAACCTTCTTATTTTGTTTACAAATATGTTTTTTAAATAGAAAGAGAGAGTCGCACTGTCTTATATTAAAAGGTATCTTATTCCATAATTTCACGGTTGCAGGGAAAAAGTATTCTGAATATAAGCGAGTTCTTGTACCGATTTCTATGATATTTTGACGTTGCCTTGTATTATGGTTATGCCTACTTTCTACTAAACCTGGTATTTGTTCACGGAGATAACTAGGTGTTTTGTCATATATAATTTTGTGCCAGAGTATCAATCTATGATTTTCTCTTCGTTCCGATAATTTTTGCCCCTTATTTCTATGTAATGTAATTGCATATTTATTCTTGTTCCATATCATTGTAACATTGCATTTTTACGCCTGTCCCAAGTCAGGAGCCTCTGGCCTTTGTTAATCTTGTATGTTTTTTAATTTTAGTTCATTTATATATTTTGGAGTTTAGTGTGACGTCCATTTTCACTTAACTAGTACACAATTTCATTTAGGGGCCAGCTGAGGACCACCTCCGGGTGCGGGATTTTCTCGCTGCGTTGAGGACCCATTGGTGGTCTTCGGCTGTTGTCTGCTCTTTGGTCGGGTTGTTGTCTCTTTGACATATTCCCCATTTCTATTCTCAATTTTATGGTCATTTGGAATTGGTATTTCAAGGAAACGCATTAATATTTGCTAGGTACAGCTTGTTTCCAAATCTTATTGTTATAGTGTATTTTTGTATGATGATATGTTTGTATTGATGACGAATAAATATTTTAAACCAAACCTGGTTAAAACAACAAAAAAGCTTTAATGTTTTGAGACATATAAATCTACATGATGTCTGATAATTTTAACTCTGTTACAGTTGAACATTGATTCTCTTGTTAAGAAAAGTCATGTCTGTCTACTGCCACCTGAACAGTTAGTTCGTCAAAACTATGAACATTTAAATTCTCAGCACGATAGTGAATATGCTCCGAGTCTGGACCTGCATTCCGTTACAAGTGACCATCAAGAGACAAATGGTTTCATCACTTTTTCCATAGGAATAAATAGACCAAATGCTAATAGTGGTGCTCCACTGACAAACAATACAGATGGGTACAAATCAATCAACGACCCTGCTACAAACATTCAAGGTAACTAAAAACTAAAAATAATAATCAGAGCAAGCATGATGGGACAAGCATCAAAATTTATTCTCTAAATGACAAAACTAAACACTGTTGTAAATATTTACATATTAATTCCATATCCATTCAATTTAAAACCAATTAGGAATAAAATACAATTGCCAACTTTGCTACAATTTGAGGTGAGAACTACTCTGTAACCAGTAAAAGTAAAAAAAAAAAGGTAACATATGAGGGGGAATGTTAAATGAAATTAATTTTATAATCCTTTGGTAAAACTTCAAAAATAAAGTTTCTACTAAAAGAGGGACGAAAGATACCACAGGGACAGTCAAACTCATAGATCGAAAACAAACTGACAACGCCATGTCCAAAAATAAAAAGACAAACAGACAAACAATAGTAGAGATGACACAACATAGAAAACTAAAGACTAAGCAACACGAACCCCACAAAAACTGGGGATGATCTCAGGTGCTCCGGAAGGGTAAGCAGATCCTGCTCCACATGTGGCACCCGTCGTGTTGCTTATTTTATTACAAATCCGGTAAGTAGTCTTATTCGGTAGGTCACATTCTTGAAAAGGGAAGGGTATTGTAGTTACGACATAAGGAACATATCCGATATCATCTGTGAAACGGTTATTCCATAACGGTCAACCAACTCGTGATGGCGTCAGTAAAATTTACTAAGTGACTGAAATTAAAAAAAAAATAAAAACATTTTGATATTATGTTTTTTTTCTGTTTTAATCAAGTATTATATTTCAGAAATCACTTGCTAGAAAGAACACAGTAAACAGTTATTTGAATTTTCCTTTGAGTTCAGTATTTTTGTTATTTCAGGGTTTTTTTAAGGTTTAAGCTGTAAGAAGAAATATTTATCTGAATGCTTCATTGATATACGGTTTTCAATACATTTAAGAGATAACTGTATTGTATTTGAAGCTTTCCGGACTACCGATTGATGTCTGCAAAGCTTCAAATACAATACAGTTATCTCTATTATAATGCAAAATAAATACATAATTCAATTTTGGTCATTGTTTCAGTGTAAACTTTTCATTAAACGAAAATTCCGCGAAATGATGTCAACTTCTTTGGCCCCTAAACTAGGAGATGTCATAAGTATGATTCCGGTGTCAAATGTAAACACCGGCCGTTTTCTGGCTTTTTGGCTGCCTCAGAATGTAATAAAATTTGATAAAAAAAAGGATTTCTAGATGCAAAATGTTAGTTTTCTGCTTATTATTGGGGAAATTACATGTCAATACATTCCGGAATTCAAAATGTCGGTTTCTTAGTTATAGACAGGGAGACAGAGAATTTTACTCTAACTGTCATCAAATCAGAACCATTGATACAAAATAATTGCATTAGAAATAGCAATATATCTTTTTTTATGATAATAGGGTCCAAAATTTATGTTTATCTACATGTAAACTTATTTGATATACTCTCTATCAATTTAAGAACATTAACAATATAACCAGTTACCCATGAAACAATGGCTTTTACTCTTAAAATTTTACCAAATATTAGAAATTATTTTAAAAGATTAAAGTATTTATTTGCATCTTGTAACTTACAGGTGCTGCCCTTTTATGGACTAAAATGAGAAGGATGTTACCTGCTGCCCGATCTACAATGAAAAATACTGTTGGAATAATGATTGAATCTGTGAACTTTGTACAGAAAAGTGACCAAAGTTTTATTTGAATAAATTATATATTTATTGTTTTATATATTGTTTGTGTTCCCTAAAACTCATCAAAGATAGCAGATTTATGATTTTGTATGCCAGACGTGTGTTTCGTCAGTTACTTTTGAATTAAAACAGTTGGAAGGAAAAATCAAAAACAAAGTTAAAAAGCATAAAAGATTAAAAATTAAAAACGTTATGCCTAATACGATTAAGGCAATATATACCTGGATAGAAACAATCTTAGTTTTTCCGATAATTCAACATTTTATAAACAGTAAAGTGGCAGAAAAATAACATATCAATGATATTTCACGTCAACACAAAAGTGCTGACTACTAGGTTGGTGATACTGATAGGACGAAACGTCCACCAGCAGTAGCATCGACCATGTTCATGGTTGTAAAACAAATCAAAGATACCAGGTTTATAATTTGGTATGCAAGTCATGCATTTCGTATACATAAGTGTGTATATGTGTGTTTTTGGATGAACCACTTGGGCTGTTGTCTTAATAATTCATAAGAAGATGGTACTTAATACTTCCAATTATTCTTTTATAGACCAGCTTATGGAGTCCTTGGTTTCATTGCTATTTTTCTTTATGCGATGTTATATTCAACTGAGTCTTTGTCTGCTATACCGTTTCTAAAAGGTAAGTTTTTGATCCATTCACCCGCTTTATTCCCAGATGAGTTGCTGTATTTGGTGTTTCCAGAAATTGACCATTAATTTTCCAGCTATGAATTCCATTGCTTTTACAACGAAAAACAAACGACTATTGACTATTGTAGTGATTAGGATTATAACACAATGTTGACTGATGTATCTTAATTTTGACAATTTAACCTACTATGTCTGTTTGATTTGCTCACACATTGTTGTCAATATACTGGACTATGCGACTGTCATACAAGTGAGAGGCTTGGTCGGGTTGTTGTCTCTTTCATACACATTCCCCGTTTCCATTCACAGTTTTATTAGCTAGCTATAAAACAAGGTTTAATCCACAATTTTCTACATAAGGAAATGCCTGTACCAAGTCAGGAATATGACAGTTGTTTTCCATTCGTTTGATGTGTTTGAGCTTTTCATTTTCCCTTTTGATAAAGGACTTTCCGTTTTGAATTTTCCTTGGAGTTCGGTATATTTGCTATCTTACTTTTTACAGGAAAATCCTCCACTTTGGAGGTTTGAAAAGTTAAAATCAAAGAAAATAATGAGATAAAAACTATGCCTAAATAAAAATTAATGTTATTAAAAAGATATGACCTTCATATAATTGTTCTTTAGTAACAGGTTTAGAGTTGTATCAATTTGAAATTGATTTATAGATCACCTGACCATATGGACCATGTGAGCTACTGCATTCGCTTGAAATTTTTATCGAGAATTTTTTTTGAAATCTTCTCTGAAGTCACCGTACCCATTTCAATCATACTTAAAATAGAATGATTCTAGTGGTATCAAGTGTTTAGTTCAAATTGCGCTTTTTGTTCCTGCCAATTAACCGACATTACCACCATGACTTAAAATAGAACATAAGGTTTAAATGCACTAATTGTCTTATATATCGAAGACCATATAAGATGGAGAAACTACCACGGCAAAAATATACTCATAATGTCACAACTACGTATAATCCATTTCCTCCTACACTAAAACCGATCGGCAACATAAGATCTACAAAAATGATCAATGACTCAAACCATTGTTGGACTCCTTTTAAGAGTTATTGTGCTTTAAGGGTGATTTTAAGACTGATATTAGCACTGTTGCCTGTTATCTCAACACTTATAATAGAAAGGTAGAAACAGCAAGAATGATCAGAAATACAAGATCTCAAATAGGAGTTATTGCCATAAAATGATGATTTTTGAGTTTTTGCCTAATATCTCCGAAAATATAATGGATAAGCGGAAGCTATAAAACAGCAAAAATTATCAACAATAAAACTTCTACAAAAAAGTCAACATTTCAATAACCAACGGAAGATTCTTTATTGTAGTTATTGTCCCACAAATGACGATTTTGTTTTCACTCATTTAAATGTTTTTTCTATTAACTTGAAAACTATATTAGGTCAAACAAAACTGTAAACATCAAAAATGATCAACAATACAAGATCTACAAAATTCTAACATGATCGAAACGATTTCCTATCATGATTTCCTTGTTTGAGGGTGTAATATCTGCGATTACTCCGGGAAAGTACCACACAAACCTTCGGGACATTAACGTATTACGTAACGTCGCTACGGCGATACGAATTGTATGTTGTTAGTCATTATTAAAATACCATCTGAATAATCAAGTCTTGCTCCGACCTTTCAATGGCGACGAGGATTAAAAAAAAAGAAATTAGCAGAGATTAGCAGCGTAAACAAAGAAGAAAGTTAACGGAACAGAGAATTATAAGAAGATCACGCTAAAAAAAAAGAGAATTAAAAGGAAGATAAGGCTAAAACAGATATTATGGACCGAGGAGAACCCGAGGTGATAACGATAAATCCTACTTTGGAAAGAATCACTCTGATTCAAACAAAAAATTCTCTGAAACTGACATTATCAAGATGCTTGATTTCTTGATTGACAACATATTTGTTACGTTTGAAGGACGTGTTTTTCAACAGACTGTCGGAATTCCAATGGGAACCAATTGTGCCCCTCTTCTTGCCGACTTGTTTCTTTATTATTATGAGGCTGACTTCATACAGGAACTTCTTAGGAAGAAAGATAAGAAGTTAGCAATATCCTTTAACTTTACGTTCCGCTATATAGATGATGTTCTCTCACTAAATAATACAAAATTTGGTGACTATGTTGAACGAATCTATCCCATCGAACTAGAGATAAAGGATACTACAGATACAGTTAAGTCTGCCTCATATCTTGACTCACATCTAGAAATTGACAATGAGGATCGGTTGAAAACAAAACTTTACGACAAAAGAGATTATTTCAGCTTCCCAATTGAGAACTTTCCATTTCTATGTAGCAACATTCCAGAAGCGCCTGCATACGGAGTATATGTCTCCCAATTGATACGATATTTCTGGGCTTGTATTTCCTATTATGATTTCCTTGATAGAGGAAGATATTAAACCAAGAGTTCCAAATGGTGAAGTTGAAATCATCCCTTCGTAAATTTCACGGACGCCATCACGAGTTAGTTGACCGTTATGGAATAACCGTTTCCACAGATGATATCGGATGTGTTCCTTATGTCGTAACTACAATACCCTCCCCTTTTCACGAATGTGACCTACCGAATTAGACTATTTACCGGATTTGTAATAACATAAGCAACACGACGGGTGCCACATGTGGAGCAGGATCTGCTTACCCTTCCGGAGCACCTGAGATCACCCCCAGTTTTTGGTGGGGTTCGTGTTGCTTAGTCTTTGGTTTTCTATGTTATGTCATCTGTACTATTATTTGTCTATTTGTCTATTTGTCTTTTTATTTTTTTTGGCCATGGCGTTGTCAGTTTGTTTTCGATCTATGAGTTTGACTGTCCCTCTGGTATCTTTCGTCCCTCTTTTACAGAAACAAGGAATTTACGTTCACAACCATTTATTTCGTCGGAAGATCAAATACCCACAGGAAAACAATGGGAAGAATGGCTGGAGAGTATAGAAAGGGAATTTAGATATTTTAGAGTAACTGAACCTGAAGATAAAAAGGATGCTCTAATCATTTATGGAGGAAAAGATATAGCAAAACTGGAAAAAAAAACCTGAGAAATGAAGAAGGAGAAAATGAATATAAGATATTAAAGAACAAATTAAACAAATTTATATGCCAAAGAGGAACAAGCATCTTGCCAGGTCTTTATTTTTGAAAATGAAACCACTAAGAGATGAAAATACAGTGACGTATGTAACAAGGCTCAGAGAAAAGGCACATGAATGTGAATTTGAAGCAACTTGTGATGAAAGAATATTGAAACATTGTATCCGGACTATAAACAATCAGGAACTGATAGAGAGGACAATAAGCAAAGGTTGGACTCTGGATAAATTTGTTGAAGAAGCGGGACAAATAGAAGACACTTGCTTACAGATGAAGGACATGAAAGGAGACCACAGCGATTACAGCATAAGGTCAGAAAATAAAATACAAAGCAACAGATCAAGCAACAGACCACAGGAGTTTAAAGAAGATAGATTTCAACAAAATGGTAGAAATATTAATAAGATGACAAATGCTAATTATAGTTATTGTGGACTTGATAATGGTGACGAGAGAAGATGTCCAGGATATGGTAAACAATGTAGAAATTGTGAACGGTATAACCATTTTGCATCAGTATACAGAGCAGAAAAGAAAAAGCAAGCAGGATATGATAGTCAGCAACAGAACAGATCTGTCAACTATAGAAACAGAAGAAATGTGAAGAAAACAACAGAAGGGGCATATGAAACCGATTCAAGTACAGATACATCAGACTATGAAGAAGATGAATATTATTTTGGAGAAACTATCAAGCACATAAGGAAAATCCGCAAAGTGAAGACCATACAAGGAATAAAAGAGATTGAAAACACAGTGACGGTAAGAATTGATGATGTGGATGTGAAGGTGGAACCTGGTAGTGGAGCAGATGTAAACGTGATGGATGAGAATCAATTTGTAAAGTTTCAGAAAAGAACAAACGGAAATCCAGTGTTAGAAAGGAGCACAATCAAGTTAAAGTACACTGCAAAATTCACTACCAATAAAGGGAGAATTTGCGACTGTAATAAGAAATGAGACATGTGGTACAGAGACAAAATGTATTGTTGTTAAGGGAGAAATCAATTCTCCACCATTGATAAGCAAATCAACCCTTATTGAGCTAGGAATGTTACAGATAAGAGCTGATGGTTCTTTTGCAAAACCAAATCACTTGAAGATACCAGACACAGAAAAAGATGTAATTATAGTTACAGAACAGGACAGAGTTAAAATGAAACTCATCAACAAAGCAGAACAAAAAGAAAATCTACAAAAGAAAGACAGTATAATAGCTATACAGGAGATTCTTATGGGTAAAGGTTCAACGCCACACCCAGATACAAGAATATCACCAACTGAATTAAAGTATATTTCGAGAGTGACTGACAAGAATGAAAAGTTATATGATATGAATGAAAGAGACAGGCAATACAAGAAGATAAGAAAAATGGGCCCCCGCAAGACATGTGCGGGAGGGGGCAGAGGACATACACAAAAGTAATGGGCCCCCGCAAGACAGGCGCGGGAGGGGGCGGATAAAGAGACTTTGGAAAACAGAGACAAAAGTCAGGAAACATCAAGCAGAAGAACCAGAAGATAAACCAAAAGGAGACCGACGCAAATAAGTGAACATTACAGAGACTATTATAAAAATAATTTAATTTATTTATACAAATTGAGAATGTGAACATTTATATTTATCTTTATTACAATAACATAAGTGAACATTACAGAGACTGTGATAATTTAATACATGTAAGCAAACTTTATTTTACACATTTTAATTTACATTTATATAGTTATTTTCTAATTCAAACTTAAGGAGGAATGTGATATCTGCGATTACTCCGAGAAAGTACCACACAAACCTTCGGGACATTAACGTATTACGTAACGTCGCTACGGCGATACGCATTGTATGTTGTTAGTCATTATTAAAATACCATCTGAATAATCAAGTCTTGCTCCGATCTTTCAGAGGGTTGCTGCTAACAGAGAAGCTATTTAACCAAGAATTCCAAGTGATGAAGTTGAAAAAAATCCCTACGAAAATTTAATGGACACCATCACGAGTTGGTTGACCGTTATGGAATATCTGTTTCACAGATGACGACGGATATGTTTCAATTGTTATAGCCACAGTCCCGTCCTCTTTTTCCGTCTATTTTTGCCCTTTATTCTTCACTTATGGTGGTACCTAACACTACAGGGAGATAACTCTGTAAAAATCAGCTAAACGTTTTAATTACGTTGTATTGTTAAGGAAATATTAAGCTTCTCAATGATCAAAATTAGTGTTTGTCAAACTGCTATATAACCAACGAAATTTTTCTGATAAAGTGGTTGGTTCAAATTTTTTGAAATTTTTATATTTTTGTCAAAGGGGTCAAAGTAAACATTTTGTCAAAATTTTATGAAAATTAAACGAGCCAAATTAATATTAGTCAAGGTGTTGGGTACCACCTTATGCTCAATTCTATAACCCCATCCAGACCCTCTATGATAATATATAAGAGTAATCAAATGATAAAATTAAGTTGTGAAAGGTATAAAGCAACAAACACAATTTGGCCTTGGGTCAGTGAAATCTTTTCGGCACTGTAGAGGTCAAGCATTCAATTACTCTGGAGGTTTAAGCTGGGAGAACTTCTTCAATCCAAATCTCATTTTACATGTTCATTAGAGTTTGAACACACGAGATTGAGCATTTTACTGTATCAAGTTTCTTACAGTTTAAGCTTTCAAAATAATAGGCAACAAGAGGCTGTCAGATTGACACCAAACTGGATTTTCCTGCATAAAAAGATATTTTATTAGAAAGATTGATTTGGGGGGTCTTCTCGAAATATTTGACGACATCGGAACGCGAGAACACCCTTTCCCGGGACGTCAACAATAGTGCAAATCTTTCTGCAAAAAAAAAATATGACCAGAGATACAGAGTGGTTTGTTACTTATTCACGTCAAATTTTAAAAGGACAGAAATAAAAGTATGGTGTTGTGCATACTGAAAAGACTCAAATTGAAATATTGATAGCCAATGACGCAATGTTTTACTTTAACCGTAAACAAACGGTACCTGCATGTCATCATACGGCCTACAAGAGATTTCAATAAAATGACATACGTACGTAACTCGACGTACGGACCTAATGGGACTGGTTATTGCCAACGATTAAATTTGATTAAGGCGTCGCGCAAGTTTAAACAAAGTATTCCAAGACTTTTAAAAATCACACACTGGAATTTTCAACCATATAAAATAATTTTATCATCGCCCCACTGTCTATCGTATATCACTCTACTCAGCGCATATCACAGCATTGTGACGTCAAATACGTTGACCCGGCCTTTATAATTGTTACATATCCCTTACCTATCATACAATCGATTTGAAGTATTTTTTATGCTTTTGATTATGACAATGAATTTTCAATAAATCCTAAACAAAAATTTTTTTCGTTTATTTTAAAATGTATTGATAAAAAAAATCCCTATATAGGTTGTATTTTAGAAGGTGTGCTCGATTAAGGATTGTTCTGTGTTTTGATTAACGGGAATGCTATCGGGAGTCCAAATACACAAGACATTTCCAGGAAAAATATTTTATATACCTTGAAGTAAATCATCTTATAGTATTTTATCCATTTTGTTAATAAACAATTTTTAAGGGGTCACCGAATTTGTTTTGCTACATGAATCATTAACGGGAATGTGTTAGGTAAGAAACATATAACGACATAAGATAATAAGATTTCGATGCCAGATGAAAATCCAGAACTTTAAGAGGAAGGACTAGGCTACATTAGGAGTTTAACATGCCCCTTCCCCTAAATCCGCCTTTGGATGCGCTATGCAGTCAAAACAGCACGCTATGTTTTATTCTCAATGTAGAAAAAAATGATGATTTTGCGCAACGCTAAAACATAAGTATTAACAGGATGTAGTGCCATATATATAAGTGTTCGTTGCATATATGTATCTTGCATGTGCATATATATTTAGAACGAGAAGATGAATATGAACCCGACTTTGTACTATATCGCAGGAAGACATGTCACCCTACCCGGACACATGATTCTGACTGCGGACCGACCCATCTTTTCTCTTACTCCTAAAAATTGCGTGCTTGGCAGAGAAGCAGTCAATTTTTGATTTGGACCGAGCGATAATCGAGCTTAAGATCCCGCACTCGAGCAGTGGTGTAGCTTCCATTGACGCAATTGAGCAACCTTCTCACCAATTTTTTAACCATTAATAAAGAGATAAGCAGAAAATATATACCGTGTATTTCATAGTATAGAGTACACTGAGAATGACGACGGATTAAAACGTTGACTGCTTTACTCTTTACTCATTCATCATTCACCGTGCATCATTTCTCATTATTAACGTTTTGAAAAAAATATACGTAAAATTTTCATAAAACGAACAAGGTAGATGCAAATATCCTTTTTAAGGAACAGGCAAAGTATACCTTGTAAAAAACTGATCAAAAAGAGGTCATACCTGTGAAATTGACAATTTAGTCTTAGAATACTCTCAGATCTGTACTTAGTGCCTTTTTGTTGTGGGGATGTACCCGTCCACGCCCACTCTGTGTTTTTGTTAGATGTATATGTATCTGTATCCATCTGATGAGTTAAGCCTTTTTCAACTGATTTTTATATTTTGTTCTTAGTTTTGTCCCATGTAAAGGGGAGGGTTTGGCGCCAACAAACTAGTTTAAACCCATCCTCCCACATTCGGTATGTGTCTGTCCCTAGTCAGGATCATCCTACTTAACAAAACTTTAGTCAAATATTCCGTACATGTCCGTTTTTCATACGTATTTGCATAAGTTAAACGCCAAACATTTCATAAAACAATTTGTGGGCAATGACATTAAATTACGCATACGTTTGCACTGACACTTCCTAGAATCCATGCGTCATTATAAAAAAAAATCATGCAGTCTATGCTCCCCTCTGTTATCCTTCAATGCAATAGACCGAGATACGGTCAGATAGGTCGGTTATGTCGAGTAATACCATTTTATTGGAAATCTCCACAACAACGAGTAAAATCCAGACAGTATGCTTTAACAGGCGGATACCCAGTTGAAATTAAATAAAAGAAATGGAACTCTTTGTTAGAGAAGTTAAAACAGACAAGTTGGTATATTTTAATTGTTTACATCTGTTTCTATGGGCCTTAAAAGTTTAATAGAGGTGCATAATTTAGTATTTTATGCATATCATATATGTGTTTTACTTAAATTATAGCATGGAGCTTCGATATATTTGTAAACTTTAAAATCATCGACAAATTTTCATAAAACAGTCGATTGTAGTAGGTGCAATTACAAGTAGATCTTTTTTGTGCATGAGAATAAATTCCGCCGGAAAAAATCCACAGAAAGAGAATAGATTGGTCTTTTTAAAACATTAATTTTCACATCTGCCCCCGGCGACATTTTTTGGGGAAAAAATTCTAAAAGGAGGTAATAATTTCATAGAAAAGAGAAAGTCGAGTACACCTTTTTATGTGCGGGCGTGTTGAATTGACTATTCTGTCTTGAAAACAAATTAAGCAAAAAATACTTGATACATCATCTCGCTTCAGATTCTATTATATTTATATATTTGGGCTACAGGTTGATTTAATAACATTTTAAATTCACAGTACTGAAAAATAATATATATGGGTCAAGTGAAATACCTTTCTCATGAGTCATAACAACAGAGAAGGCGTGTTCGAATAACAAATTTTCACTAAAAGTACTTGACGATAAACTTTACAAGTGGATCTTAAATATGCATAACTTTATGTTTTCTGTGTGTGTTATCTAGCCTAAGGGTTATTATTCTTCAAACTCTGAACATGTTTAGTCTGCCCTTCTGCGAAATATTTAATTAGATTTTTTTTTAAATGTTTTTGAACTTTCGAAAATCCTATCATGGTCAGCCGATCAGACAATAGTTTTAAGTTGACTAAGTGCAAAAAAGTACATAACATGATGCTCAATAGCTAGTAGATACATTTGTCTTTTAAAATACAACTGGCATATAAGGATCTTAATAGTGGTATGTGGATAAATTCATCGGTTTTCAAGAGCTAAATTGGCAGCGCGTCATCCCTACAATGGCTTCCATTTTTATGATTGTAAAAATTAGCTGGCGTAATAAGGAGACAATTTTGACGAAGTAGAATCCTGACTGTTGGATTTAAGGGAAGCAGGGTGGCCGGCCCCCCTTTTGTGGGAACAATTTGGTTGATTATATAGGGAATCACTGAGGCATGATTGGAGCAGGCCCCCTTTTAATTAGTCAGTGGGCCCCATATGAAAATTTCTGGATCCGCCACTGATTAATACATTTTGTCACTGTCATAAATCTTTTTTACTTGAAATATCTTCATTTTTAAGTAATGAGTATCGAATATTTCCCCACCACAAAAATTTTGGTAATAGTTAGATATTTTTTTATTTAACAAAAACAGTTTTGAATATAACTATTTTCAAGCAAATAATAAATACTTAACAGTCACATCCACCATTTTATTTGCACACATTTACATTCTTTATCAAATCATTGGCACTGACGAAAAAGCACTTTAAAACAACCAGTCTTCTAGCCTGGAAGTATTTTGTTTATTGTATTTGTTAGCGTAAAGAGGATATGTAACAACCTCTTTCATAACATAATTCGATGATTTACGTAACTCTTATCCTATAACATATTACCTCGGGGGTAATGTTATCTATTTCTGTTATCTTCATTTTACTTCTTTTTTTTGCTATTTGTTATTTTTTCGTATTCTATTTTCTGTTTAAGCTTTCAATGTGCCAACCGAGTTCGCATGCAAAAAGAAAATATCAGCTAAAAATTGAGGATGGAAATGGGGAATGTGTCAAAGAGACAACAACCCGACCAAAGAGCAGAAAGCTGCCGAAGGCCACCAATGGGTCTTCAACACAGCGAGAAAATCTCGAACCCGGCGGCGGGCTTCAGCTGGCCCCTAAACAAAATGTGTACTAGTTCAATGAAAAACTAAAATTAAAAAACGTACAAGACTAACTAAGGCCAGAGGCTCCTGAACGTATTAGATGTCTGCATGTTGATTTATATTTACGAATGATGTCCTTGTACCGATGATAAAATTTAGTAATTTTTTTACTAGTTTGTGATATCAAAAACCCTGGTGTAATAATTTATCAGTAAGACAGAGATTTCTTTCGTTAAAATCAAATACGTTGTTACATACACGAGGGATTCGAACAAGTTGAGATATATAAACACCATAAGATGGTGACAAGGGAACGTCTCATCTAAAAATGGATAATTAACAATAGGAAATGAAAAATCATCTCTTTTATCATAAAGTTGTTGCTAAAAAATGACCTAAAAGAGTTTGTAGGACTCTAAAGTGCGATGGGGACGCTAAAACGCGATGGTCACGCTAAAGTGCGATGGTCTACGCCAAAGTGCGATGGTTTTATACGCTAAAATGCGATGGTCTGGGATATTCAATGGAATACGCTAAAGTCCGATGCCTGAATACGCAATTTAAAGTGCGTTTTTCCGCGAAAGTGCGTTGATCGCGAATGAATGGACTTTTAGCTTAGCAACGTCAAATGCCGTTTGGACAAACAAAAACGGACATGCCGGAAAACTAGAATGTTTGTCCAAATGAAGGGTATTTATTAGACAAGAAAAGAAATAAGAGAGAAATAACCGGATTTTTTGTCGGCGCTGGAGGAGGTTCGCTTGATTTGTAAAACAGCTGGAGTCCCCCCCCCCCCCCCCCCAAAAAAAAAATATTATCACGTACTTACGTGATTTTAATTGACTGACTATTCAATAAAACTTTTTTACAATATGGTTCGTCATTTCTGTTAAAGAGATGAATATTCGTCAACTAGACAGTAACCAGTAACGACTATTGAGCAACAAACAACTACCACTGAATTATAGGTTCATAAAGTATTATACTAGCTACTGCAATGTAACCATTACACTTTTTAAATAACTATCGTACGTTAAATAAAAAAATAAGAGGATGTGGTATTGTCAATGAGACAACTATCCACCTAAGACCAAATGTCATTGATGTATGCAACTAATAACCGTATGGCCGTCAACGTGGAACTTGGCCAAAGCTGCATAGCAAGCTATATAGGGCCACACAATAACCAGTGTAAAACGATTCAAAAGAGATTCCAACGGCTTGATTTGTAATGGGAACAATAAACGAAAAACTAATATGAACACAGCAACAAACGAAAACCATTGCCTGAACCCTGACACCATCGCACTTTAGCTAAAACCATGGCACTTTAGTGTGACCATCACACTTTAGAGTACCATCGCACTTTAGAGTCCTACATATATATTCGCATTCTGACTTCAAGTTTAAATGCCCATTTAATTAGGTGTGTTTTTTTTCTTAATAAGATTAGGAGGCAAAGTGGTATACAGGGTAGAAAAATCAAAACTTTGAACAGATTCGAAATCACCAATATAAGCATGCAATTTATCAAGTACTTCCAACGAATTTGTGACACTCCAAATGTAATTAATTCCACTATTTTCAAAAGCCTTATTTGAACAATTTATTTCCAGGTTTTTGATTGTACAAAGTGTACTAGTAAGTTGAATAGACAGTTTAGTAGTGGAACAAAAGCTTGAAGACGAAATAAATATATATTTGTAAGGTGGGTTGTGCAGCTTTGGAAGCCAGTACATAGTTGGATGTGTTATAGACAACCGGGACTCGAGCAACCCATCTTACCAAATTGATTATTTGTTTTACACAGAAAAAAATCCACACTACCGTCTTGAACTTACAGTGTGGTGAGAGTTTTTTTGCTCCGCGATGAAGACTTTACAGTGACTTTGAGATGAAGAACAGCACTACAAGCGCTGTTCCTTTGCTTTCTGTGACTTTGTGTCATTGATGCATGGATACTCCATATCCTTGGTTTTTCTAATAATTCAATAAATTGCTGTTTTCCACCTTTGGTCATAGATGAAAATTGGTTAATTCAGTGTAATCAGGGTATATTTTTCCGACCTTATATATATATATATTATTTGGCAATCGCCAATGGCAGTCAGCAGGCTTTAAGAACATTTGTTGTTTGACCTGTTAGTCAAATGCGTTTTGTTAAAATATACTTTTTCACTTTTTTGGTCTTTTGGAAAATGTTGTTTGTGCTGTATTTAGACCCCTCTAACAAGAAATTTGTTTTGCATGCACACGTATAAAAATTGCGGTTTTGATCCAACGCAATCATAGGTTTGAACGTTATATATATATATATATCGGTCTGTGCTGTTATCCCTCAATGTGGCATGCTTTGCGATGGCGCTAAACTTTGAGTTTGACCCAGTCAGGGATTTAGTTTCGGACTCGAGCAATCTACCGGACAGTTCAAAAGACTACTTGCTTAAGGCTTAATTTATTAACAAACTATGTACTGATTACTTGGTTCAGGGAATAGTGGGATTGTAATGTCAAAGCTCAGCCCAGACACACGTTAACTTACTCGGCGGTATATATAAAAAAGAAGATGTGGTATGATTGCCAATGAGACAACTCTCCACAAGAGACCAAAAGACACAGAAATTAACAGCTATATGTCACCGTACGGCCTTCAACAATGAGCAAAGCCCATACCGCATAGTCAGCTATAAAAGGCCCCGAAATCACAGATGTAAAACAATTCAAACGAGAAAACTAACCGCCTAATTAATGTACAAAAAAATGAACGAAAAACAAATATGTAACACAGCAACAAACGACAACGACTGAATTACAGGCTCCTGACTTGGGACAGGCACATACATAACAGTACAACATAAGAACGAACTATAAAAATCAGTTGAAAAAGGCTTAACTCATCAGATGAATACAGATAGAAATGCATATAACAAGAACACAGTGTAGATGTGACCGGGTACTTGTACATCCCAACAACAAAAAGACACTAAGTACAGATTTGAGAGTACTCGCAGTTATTGACAGCTACATGTAGTTCAAAGCTTATAACAACTAATGAAAAAAATCATGCATCTAAGACTAAATTATCAATCAGTATACACATCCAACATCCAATGGATTTAGTGTAAAGACGTCATAAACAGTCAGAGAAAGACATGACCGTGTGCAACTTTAACTTCTTTTGTCTTACTTTTTTACATGTGATTTTCAAAATGGGGAACAAACAACGAAAGTTCTTGATTTCAAAATTGAAAGTGGAGTACGTCTTTACGGCAAAAAATTGAATGGCAATTTTCATAATGAATGCAGCAGCAGTAAGAAGTAGACATGTTTCAGAAAAGGAAACATTTGCCGGTCAAAAGTATGAGAAATATGCAGAAGGAGAACTCAGCCGCAGAGACTTTGTGTATGTAATGAGTTACAAATTCCAGCCTTCAAGTAATATAAAATATATATGTTGTCCGACTGAACATAGTTTTATGTTTTAAAGTATTCCATTAAATGACCTAAAATGACTTTAACTCCGCCAGTGTAAACTGCCGGTCCCAAGCCTGGATAAAGGAGGAGGGAATTCATTTTTCTTTTAAATGGCGCAATCGTATATTTTATTTTTGGCGCAAATGATACTATGTAATTCTAAGACAGGTGACGCAAACGTACATCGTAGAAAAAAGTTGTGGCGCAAAAGTACGCATTTTTGGCGCAAATGGATTTCTCCTGGGAACACTATAGTTTACCTGGGACATAACATTATAAGTTACAAGCTCGAATCCCCATATGGAATTTATTTACCCCATATATATCGTATTAGGTCACTAGTACACTGTGTAACGAATTTATCTTACCGACTATCTTATAACATATGTGGTATGTAGACTAGTGGCCTATCAAAGTGATTAAGTCTTCAATACTTAGTACTAAGAACCTTCTTTCATTGGTCTATACAAAAACAAATGCCAACAATAACAACTTGTAAGCTTTGAATGTGTTTTATGACTTTATTTCAATCGTTCATCATCAATTTCTTTGTCTGTTGAAACCTTTCAGATTTTTCCTTAACACCGAGTTGTTTTTATAATGGGACGTAACACCATGCACTACTATCCGTGTATTGAAATAAGCCCAGCCTACTTACCTAATATGAAAAATACACGGTCTCAACGCGGTTGCTTTTAACCAATGGTATTTTTAGAAATGTATAGGAGGTAAGATAAATATAATATACATGTACTATACTAATCCTAGGTTTAACCCACCTACTGCAAAGTAACGAAATTATTGGTCTATGTGGATAATGAGATGTCAACTTTTTTTAAACGTAGGGTTAACATAGGACTGGTATAGAAATATGACTTTTCGTCCAACAGATAAACCATTGCTTAGACAGAGTATTCATATATCTGTATGTATAAATACGCAGCCTCGTAGGGTAACAATGCGGAATGTTACCCATATCCAACATATACTGTACCTTCATTAACCAGTGGCAGTCCATATATCTCGCCGTTCCTTCTTTTCAGAACCTACATATAGTACTAATCATCAACATTTCCTCATTCTTAATATGATAGATCACATATATACGTAGATTCCTAGATACATCAACATGTATTGTATTCACAGTTTTTCAACAATTTTTTTGTGTCAACAATGTCAAGAGTGCACAAGCTGAAATGTCTCACCTACTTTACTAATCATGGTTGATTTTATGTTGATATTCCTAAAGATCAAGTTTTACTTCAAGTATCACAAAACATGTGTTATCAATGATCCATGAAATGAGGCCAAGTTCAGATAAACCCAGCCAGCCTTACAATCATTCCATACACCAAGTAGTGTTGGACTATAGCATATATGTAATATACAAGAAACAGGCCAAGCCATGAAAACTTAATATTGACCAAAAAACCATGAAAATGAGGTCAAGAACAAATGATACCTGCCAGACAGACATGTACACATTACAATCATGTCAACATTGGCATACACCAAATATAGTTTACCTATTGCTTTTATCATTGAAAAAAAAACCCAGACCAAAACATAAAAACGTAACATTATAAATGACTTACTGCTAACAGTACCTGAGAAACAGCCCTAATCAGGTAACTTTAACGTTGATCACTGATCCATGAACTGAGGTTGAAATCAGATTAAGCCTGTCCGAAGGACATGTATACCTTGCATGGGACCCATATACCAATATAGGTATCCTATTATAACAGTCGCTGAACCATGAAAAAGAGGCCAAGAGTAGAAGACATATCACAGACGGAAATTTCGAAACACAAGACTTCTGAATACAAGGTATGAAGCTTCCAGGTTTTCTTCCTTCATTGACCTTCTGAAATATAAAGCTTAATACAAGTAGTTTATGCCGAGGCCAGACTGCAATCCCAATATCTCGCATTCTGTTACTTTCATTGCAGGCAGGAAAAAACATTGTTGGGTTGTTGTTTTTGTTTACAATCAAATTGAGAATGGAAACGGGGAATGTGTCAAAGAGACAACAACCCGACCAAAGAGCAGAAAACAGCCGTAGGCCACCAATTGGTCTTCAGCACAGAGAGAAAATCACGCGCCCGGAGGCGGGCTTCAGTCGGCCCTTTAAAAAAACGTATATTAGTTCAGCGAAAATGGACGTCACACTAAACTCCGAAACATATACATGAACCAAAATAAAAAAAAACAACAACAAAACAAACATACAAGACTAACAAAGGCCAGAGGTTCCTGACTTGGGACAGGCGCAAAAATGCGGCGGGGTTAAATATGTTTTTTGATATCTCAACCCTCTCCCTATACCTCTAGCCAATGTGGATGGAATACTCCATATTTTTACAGCAATCTTCATAGGATTTTGAGGGTAACAAAGTTATGTTCAAGTCCATTGTTGAGGACATTTAGGTGATTGATCAAACATAAATCAAATCAAATGAGATAAGAACTGTACACAGAATTTTCCCATGTGATAAGAATTGTGCAAACAGAATTTTTTCTATTTATACTCTTAGAAATATTTTTATATATTTATGAAACTTCTTTCTGGATATATTTTTGGTGTTGCTGCCAGGAGCGGATCCAGATTGTAGGTCAGGGGGGCGAGGCAAACATTTTTTTGAGGAAAATTATTGAAAATTCGCCTAGAGTGCGTGCAATGAAGATATCTCGCCAAGCGAAGCGTGGCGAGAAATGTTTTGTGATAAAATTAGCGAGAAATTAAAGTTTCAAGCTAAAACCGCCTAAATCTACCCCTGTCAACAATCACCGGCATAATTAACAAGAATTCTGTGAATTTCTATTCATTCAGACTACCAACATATATTTACCAGAAAACGGGACTGAAGACAAGTAGAATAAAGACAGACCTCAATCCGGAGTACACAAGCTGACTCTCGATATAAAAATTATTACAATAGTTGCTGGGAAAACTTACATTTTACAAACGAAAATTTTTACTTTTACCAGCGATTTTTAATTGTTTTTTCATAATATCTGTTATGTATTTTTTGATTTTCGGAGGTCCTGCCAGATTTTATATAAACTGTTTTCGCTGCAAGCCACTAAAATCAGAATGAGATGCTTTTACGAAGTTATGTTTATTTTCTTGGGATCCCATGTAATACGGTAGTACGGGTCGGGGGCCTTGGCCGTTTATGCATACTTCGGCAAACTGTTTAGGTTGCAAGTGAGAAATATATATATAGACACAGAGATATAAAATAATGATACAAATTTTATAAACTAACTTTTCGCTTGAACCAGTATTTCTATCTTTCATTAAGAAAGAATATAACCTGGACATTTTTCTTGCCGTGCCATGATGAAATAACCATCCCAACCGCAGGTAGGGCACATTCACCTACTTCGTGGGAAAGTGAGTTGGGAATGTTTTGGAACTTCGATTATCAAAGAAATTGTTTATATAAACCTCCACTACAATGTAATTTTTTTTTTATTTAACTGCTAAAAGCTTATAATATCTGTCATCAAACGCAGCACCGCGTTTGACACCTAGCTTCCTTTGAAGTGTATATAATATTTATTGAACTTAAATAAAACCGTAGATCAGTTGACTAGTAATCACGTTGATTCTGTTAAACTTACTGTTTTATATACTTTGAATGTTAAAACGGATGGAGTGGGACGACATAAATTTTTCTCTTCTCTTCTGTTCACATACTTTCATGATTAAGCGGAGGACAACCCATGCTTTGCAAATTTTAGGGGGCGCACGCCCACCACGCCCTCGCCTGAATCCGCCCCTGGCTGCGGACAGAATATATCATTTCTCCCTGCTTTAAAAGAAAGTTTAACTATTCTTTATATCAGAGTTTGCAGTAGGCTGGCTCATAATAGATTAGTTCTTGGAAGTATTATATTGACAATATAATATACTTCTATGGTTGAACTATTCGCAGCCGGGAGGAGGCAATAATTGAATGCATGCCTCATTCGTTTCTATGTAATTTACGGTCAAGATAAACTTGATAATCTCCGACAGAAGCCCGAAATCTAATAAATAGTGGTAATGAAATGAAAAAAAACCTCAGTCTTTTCTAGTTCAAGGTATTTTCACCGTAAAAAAAATCACACATAAACAAAAGCTGGTGTAAATTTATGATACTTCGAAGCACTTCTCTAATGTTAATCTCGTGTTTGGATTAGGTTTGTTTTACTGTAAAAAGTAGCCTTCACGAAGTTATGGATAAGCCGGGTCCTTCATTTCTGCATTCTTTATTTTTTTTTCGCTCATTATTGAATTTGATTCGTTATCTTTAAAAATATTGAGTTTGGGATTTTCTGGCTGATATAAAGCTTCCATTCTCAGTTTTATTTTGTAATTATTTGGTAACTGTATTCTGGACATTGTTCTTGTCTGTAATCAGAATATCTTTGAGGGTGGTAATGGTAAAAAGTAGCCTTCACGAAGTTATGGATAAGCCGGGTCCTTCATTTCTGCATTCTTTATTTTTTTTTCGCTCATTATTGAATTTGATTCGTTATCTTTAAAAATATTGAGTGTGGGATTTTCTGGCTGATATAAAGCTTCCATTCTCAGTTTTATTTTGTAATTATTTGGTAACTGTATTCTGGACATTGTTCTTGTCTGTAATCAGAATATCTTTGAGGGTGGTAATGGGGGTACCTTCATGACGAATAACGGTAAAAAAATCTTACCAAATGACGTTAACGGTAATTTTTGGTGCATGACGATAAAATGAAGACTTTCTTCAAGACGATAAACAGATCGACAGATTTTGACGAATCACGTTAATTTTTTTCCAAAAATAACGGTAACGATAATTATTTGGGACCTCTGACGAATCACGATAAGGATATGTTGACGAATCACGGTAAAATTTTAACCAATTTGACGCTAACGGTAGCCGAAAATGACCGTTGGTTTAAACAATATTTTTATTCGATAAGTCAAATCATGCTATATAATATAATACAGTATAAACAATGGGATTCAGAAACAAGCAACATTGCTTATTTTAATCTGTCTCCAAAAGAATGTTGACATACAATATAGTGAATACTTGGAGCATGCTCTGTCAATTGGAATATATTAAGAATAGTAAATACAAAATAAGATTGATTATATAGTTTGAGAAAAAAGGGAGAAAAAAAAAAAGAAAAAAAACAAAAAAAAAGTGATTGAAATGAGCTAAATGAAATGCAAGGAAAACAAAAAGGAAAACGTATAAATGATGCTTTCATATTACGGTGTGAATCTTTTACTTTTCAATATGTATTTTTGTACCAATACAAAAAGAGTACAATTTTCTTCATCAGTTAAACAATCTGACCCAAAAAGCAAAATATTTACATCAATACGCTGCGGAAAATCAGCAAGAGAATTCAGTAGCACTTGGCGTATGT
Source organism: Mytilus californianus (assembly GCF_021869535.1). Taxonomy (NCBI): domain Eukaryota; kingdom Metazoa; phylum Mollusca; class Bivalvia; order Mytilida; family Mytilidae; genus Mytilus; species Mytilus californianus. The sequence goes on along the minus strand of NW_026262679.1, from coordinate 5,737,298 downwards.
TAGTATAGTAAGGACACGTTAATAAAAAATGAGAGCTTGTTTCTATAGCACCGCAACGACAATACGGCGAATCCACTAAATTACGTAAAAATAAATCGGAGTTTTAAGCACTAGAGTTCATTCGCAAGCGTGCATGGAGAATTTGTCCAATGCGATTTCCAACATAATAATTTGTGGGAACCTTCTTATTTTGTTTACAAATATGTTTTTTAAATAGAAAGAGAGAGTCGCATTGTCTTATATTAAAAGGTATCTTATTCCATAGTTTCACGGTTGCAGGGAAAAAGTATTCTGAATATAAGCGAGTTCTTGTACCGATTTCTAAGATATTTTGACGTTGCCTTGTATTATGGTTATGTCTACTTTCTACTAAACCTGGTAATTGATCACGGAGATAACTCTAGGTGTTTTGTCATATATAACTTTGTGCCAGAGTATCAATCTATGATTTTCTCTTCGTTCCGATAACTTTTCCCGTTGAGTTTCGACATATAATTTACCAATATTCGTAAGTTAAGTCCCCCCCCCCCCCCCTGTAACTATGCGTGCGGCATCTAGCTGGATATATTCTAGCCTTTGTATTAGGTTTACATTATGTGTGTCCCATACAACATCGGCGTATTCAAGAATTGGCCGTATAAAAGACACATATAGTTTTTCCAGAGTGAACCGATCGAAAACGTTTCTAACTTTTTGTAGAATATTAACCCTTAAATAAGATTTTTTCATTATGTATTCGATGTGGTCTTGCCAAAATCCATTATTAGAAAAATAAACACCAAGATGTTTGTGATTGTCGACTATTTTCAGTTCTTGGTTATTCATTTTTAAAGGGGGTGGTACAACTTAGTTTTTTTCCTAGAAATAATCATAGACTCTGTTTTTTTGGCATTAAAATTAACAAGCCATTTTTGTGACCAATTATATATTTTATCTAAATCATTGTTTAGTGTTTCAGCAGCTTCAATCGGATTATCAACTACTAAGTACAATGAGGTATCGTCAGCAAATAATTTAATTTCAGCATGAATATCTTCGACAATGTCATTTATAAAGATTAAAAACAGTAGAGGCCCTAAAATAGACCACTGGGGTACCCCTGCATTTACTGGTAGCCATTCAGAACTTGTACCATTTATTACCACACTTTGGGATCTTCCTGACAGATAATTTTCAAACCATTTCAATAAACTACCAGCTATTCCAGCTTGTTGTAATTTGAAAAGAAGACCCTTATGCCAAACTCTATCGAAGGCCTTGCTTATATCACAGAAGACAACCCTAATTTCTTTACCACTATCAAGAGCTTAACCAAAATCATTTGAAATATTAACCAATTGATTTACTGCTGAGTCCACCCTAGTGAAGCCAGACTGATTATTGCTAAGAAACTTATTTTGTTTTAAGTGATTGTAAACATGTTTATAAACACAACGCTCCATACACTTTGATATAACACTCAAGAGGGAAATTGGTCTATAATTTTTCACATCATTTGGGTTATTACTTTTGAATACAGGGTAAACGTTTGCTCTTTTCTATTGATGGGGAAATACTGCACTACGCAAGGACAAGTCAAGTTGAATAATTTACACAAAGGACTTTTAAGAATAGCTGAGGCCTCTTTTAACAGTTTTGGATTGATTAAATCAGGACCTGAAGCTTTTGATGGAATAATTATACTAAGAATGTCTTCCAGTTCTGTTTCGTTAAGTTCTATTTCGTTGATTGTAGTTGAAACATTAAGTGGTATAACGGGTAAAATTGTGCTGGAGTCATCAATATTAGACTGCGATGCAAAACAATGATTTAATTCGTTTGCTTTGTCTATATCATCAAATATAAGAAAATGACCGTTTGACGCCTGACGGTAAAGGGCATTCATACACTCATCTTTTTACGCAATTCTTTAATCTAAGTTTTGCAGTTATTCGTGATATTTTCTGTAAACAGTATTTTTTACCCCTTTTTTTAATTTTTGCAGTTATTTGTTATATTTTTGCACCCCATTATTCTCTATTCTTTATAATGTTTGCCCATTTTTCTCTATTCTTTATTTTTTTTGCCCGTTATTTTTTATTATGTAAACCCCATTGACAACACCTTCATTCACGGTCCATTACACCACATGTATTCTGTATTTTTATTGGTTACCTAGTTTTGGCGGGTGTTTTCTATTGTTCTAATTTTTCAACTCTTGTGCGAGAATTCATTTTGATGTATAATAGCCAACACGTGTAAGTTTCACTTTTTTGGTTTTGAAAATTTCTTATAGAAGGTAGGTTTTATTCTTTCTTTATCAATAACACAAGGTCTTAAAGTTACAGTCGAGATTAGTTTGATGACTCGAAAACGAGTTGTAATCACTTTATGAAAAAGACAATATAAAAATAAAGAAAAGAAGAAAAATTTCATCGATGATGATGACATCATTCAATATGCATCTATTACTAAATAATTAAATTAAGACTCTGGCTTGACCAATGAATTGACTGAACTCTGCGGTTCCTAGATTCGAGTAGACCGGTATGAATGTGTAAATAGTTTGAAATAACATGCCATCAGTCATTCCCAAGGTCCGTCAGACATGTGGCAATGTCCAGTAATAAAATAGTTTGGTCCAGTGAAATGTCATCAATTACTGGACCAAATGAACAGTGTTGATGTAGGAATTTTGTAATACTCACAATTTTAAAGACTGCTAAAACATTGACTGGACCAGTAATGATTGAACATATACTGGACCAAAAGACCACTGAGGTCCGAAAAACCTTCGGAACCTCTGTGCCATAGAAATGAAAATTGTTCTATTTAGGTTTAATATGAGTTTTATCCTAAACAGGATATTTTGTAGTTGAAAGTGTCAGTTTATCATTGCAATGTCTTAAAACGGTGACTGGGGAATAGAAATATAGTCACTACAGGTCTTCCACCAGGCAGTAAAACACTTGATGCCTCATGTAGTGTGCCAACACTCTCTGCACGTTTTGAACTCTTGTAAAAATATTTTTTTTGAGGGGTCCGTAGGATTGCATGTTGCAAGGCAAAATTTCTGTCCTCTATAAAATACTCTTATTTTCCAGTGGCAGTCTAAACTTCCCTTACCTTCTTACCGGACGTCCACTTACAGGTCTTACTTTTTGTATTTGTTGTCAATTTGTTCTCATCCTGAACATGTACGAAATATTTGCCACTGGACGTTAAGAGGAAAAAACAATCAATCAATCTTAAAACGGTAAATTTCTCATGTAATTGCCAACGCTACTTTCGATTTCAAAGAATAAATTAAGGTTCATCAAAAGGAATTGAAAAATATGGATGTGTTTACACCACAAAAGCTACTATGAGTACAGACAAACTGGTGCATCTAGGAAAGTTTTAAGGTTCATCATAACCTTTTCGCAAATATGGCTGTATTTGCACTACAAAATAGTAAGTACAGACAAACCTGTGCATCTGGAAAAGTTTTATAGCATTGCTGGACCTAGATAAATAAATTTAAATGCATTTTAAGTTTCAGAATATTAAAAACTTAATAACTAGATTTTATTATTCATTTTTTAGCTCACCTGGCCCTTCGTGAGCTTTTCTCATCACTTGGCGTCCGTCGTCGTCATCGTTAACTTTTTAAATTTTGAACTTCTTCTAGAGAACCACTGAATGGAATGAAACCAAACATGGCATGAATGTTCCTTATGAGGTGCTGACCTAGTGTTGTTACTTTGAAGCCGATCCATCATCCAAGATGGCCGCCAGAGAGGACTTAGTTTAACATAGGACCCAATGGGAAATACATACAAATGTCTTCTTTTAGAGAACCACTGAATGGAGTGAAACCAAACATGGCATGAATGTTCCTTATGAGGTGCTGACCAAGTGTTGTTACTTTGAAGCCGATCCATCATCCAAGATGGCCGCCAGCAGGGTACTTAGTTTAACATAGGACCCTAAGGGAAATACATACAAATGTCTTCTTTTAGAGAACCACTGAATGGAATGAAACAAAACATGGCATGAATGTTCCTTATGAGATGCTGACCAAGTGTTGTTACTTTTAAGCCGATCCATAATCCAAGATCGCCTGCAGGGGACTTAGTTTAACATAGGACCCTATGGCAAATATTTAAATTGTCTTCTTTTAGAGAACCAGTGAATGGAATAAAACCAAACATGGCATGAATGTTACTTATGAGGTGCTGACCAAATGTTGTTACTTTGAAGCTGATCCATAATCCAAGATGGCCGCCAGCAGGGTACTTAGTTTAACATAGGACCCTAAGGGAAATACATACGAATGTCTTCTTTTAGAGAACCACTGAATGGAATGAAACCAAACATGGCATGAATGTTCCTTATGAAGTGCTAACCAAGTGTTGTTACTTTGAAGTCGATCCATCATCCAAGATGGCCACCAGCTGGGGACAGTGTTTAACAAAGGACCCTATGGACAATACATACAAATGTCTTCTTTTAGAGAACCACTAAATGGAATGAAACCAAACATGGCATGAATGTTCCTTATGAGATGCTGACCAAGTGTTGTTACTTTTAAGCCGATCCATAATCCAAGATCGCCTGCGGGGGACTTAGTTTAACATAGGACCCTATGGGAAATATTTAAATTGTCTTCTTTTAGAGAACCAGTGAATGGAATAAAACCAAACATGGCATGAATGTTACTTATGAGGTGCTGACCAAATGTTGTTACTTTGAAGCCGATCCATAATCCAAGATGGCTGCCAGCAGGGTACTTAGTTTAACATAGGACCCTATGGGAAATACATACGAATATCTTCTTTTAGAGAACCACTGAATGGAATGAAACCAAACATGGCATGAATGTTCCTTATGAAGTGCTAACCAAGTGTTGTTACTTTGAAGCCGATCCATCATCCAAGATGGCCACCAGCTGGGGACAGTGTTTAACAAAGGACCCTATGGACAATACATACAAATGTCTTCTTTTAGAGAACCACTAAATGGAATGAAACCAAACATGGCATGAATGTTCCTTATGAGATGCTGACCAAGTGTTGTTACTTTTAAGCCGATCCATAATCCAAGATCGCCTGCGGGGGACTTAGTTTAACATAGGACCCTATGGGAAATATTTAAATTGTCTTCTTTTAGAGAACCAGTGAATGGAATAAAACCAAACATGGCATGAATGTTACTTATGAGGTGCTGACCAAATGTTGTTACTTTGAAGCCGATCCATAATCCAAGATGGCCGCCAGCAGGGTACTTAGTTTAACATAGGACCCTATGGGAAATACATACGAATATCTTCTTTTAGAGAACCACTGAATGGAATGAAACCAAACATGGCATGAATGTTCCTTATGAAGTGCTAACCAAGTGTTGTTACTTTGAAGCCGATCCATCATCCAAGATGGCCACCAGCTGGGGACAGTGTTTAGCAAAGGACCCTATGGACAATACATACAAATGTCTTCTTTTAGAGAACCACTAAATGGAATGAAACCAAACATGGCATGAAAGTTCCTTATGAGGTGCTGACTAAGTGTTGTTACTTTGAAGCTGATCCTTCATCTACGATGGCCGCCAGCGGGGGGGACTTCCTTTAACATAAGACCTTATAGGAAATACATACAAATGCTTCTTCTAGAGGTGCACTGAATGGAATGAAACCAAACATGGCATAAATGTTTCTTATGAGGTGCTGAAGTGTTGCCACTTTGTTGCTTATTTACTGTTCAAGATGGCCACCAGGATTTTTTATTAAATTACGGGGCCAATATTAAACCAAATTTGGCCCCACTCATTATTAGTATCTGTTTTGATTTTAATCTATTTTAACATGATTTCAAAAACCAAAGTAGAATCAGGTGAGCAACACAGGCTCTTGAGAGCCTCTAGTTTTTCGTTCCTGCAGAAGGTACCAAAATAAACTTGGGAAAAGAAGTTTGAGAAGCTCCCCTCTTGTTATAAATGTTGTGAGTTGTATTGATTTAAATGGACAATAGACATGATAGATGGAAAATATACATATAGATAGACATCTGCCAACAATAGGTGAATCTGTGATTTAAACTCTAACTGAGTGGACCATAATCAGAATAAATAATAAATTTATTTGTATAAACACAGAAATTTAGTTGTTACAATAAACCAGTTAAAGAAAATTGGGAATAACAAAATGGGGCATTTTTTATATTCATGTTTCATGCAAAGCTTTATCTAGCATTACGCCTAACTGTGCTAATGAACTTTCTTTTCTAAGGCCAAACAAAAAAGTATGTGTGTTTACTGTACCCCTACCTACCCTATTTTTTATCCTCTACCCTGAAGGTTTTTTTTATCATTTGATTAAGCACTGTTTAAGTCACAATGTTGCTCCCATAGACTCAAAGTAAAAAAACTACCTACCTACTCTATTTTTATATCCCATTTATGGGCATTATGTTTTTCGGTCTGTGCGTCTGTCCGTTCATCCGTCTGTCCTGCTTCAGGTTAAAGTTTTTGGTCAAGGTAGGTTTTGTCCCTTCAACTTGAAACTTAGTACACATGTTCCCTATGATATGATCTTTCTAATTTTAATGCCAAATTAGAGCTTTGACCCCAATTTCACGGTCCATTGAACATAGAAAATGATAGTGCAAGTGGGGCATCCATGTGCAGACCTGCCAACTATCCCGATTTTGGCGGTATTATCCCGATTTTCATGCCTCAACCCGAATCCCGATATCGGGTTCCTAAAACAAGCAAAAAACCCGATTTTCATAAATTCTACCCGAGAAAATTTTATTCTTACCGATTTCCGGTAATGGAGGACAACATAGAGATATTATCCAATCAAATTCATCGTAGTATCTGATATTCGGGTCATGTTGATTTACCTGAGGATTATCGATCTGTTTTGACACTAAGTATTATGTAAACATATACACGTGCCTCAATAAAATCAATGATTTGTCAAAGTTTTATGGGTCTTAAGGTAGATTCATGGTATACCGCCATCTTGGATTGTACAATCGCAGTACACAATCGGTCTAGATCTTTGCCTAAATCTACAAATTTGGAGACAAATAGGCAATTTATAGGTTAGACTGTTTATTTGATGAAAGAAAACTTGGTGATTTATTGCATTATCCAAAATGTTTAAATAAATACCAAATAAATGTGTTTTTAGAATCATTTTTTCAACTTGGCCATTTAAGGGGAGATAACTCTTTTAGTAAAAAATTTATACTGGACTGATAGGGAAATTTTAATTTTTTACTTGTAGCAAGAAAACAAGTTCGGTGACACCATTTTTTCTTTTTATTTTCTTAAAGCATATAATAAAACCTATCTTTTCATATTTTATTTCAAAATTCTATCTCATAGATTTCTTTTTATGCACAAAAGTGTGTTTTTTCATGAACAATCTAAGCAAATTTGTGCAATTTCGTACGACCCGTAGCTTGAAAAATAGCACGGTGACCCATACTTTTTATTATATTTTTGGAAAAGGCATAGAAAAATCTTTATTTTGGCAAAGTATAAAAAAATTCTATCTGAGGAAATATATACCTATGATCTACCTTAATTGGTAATAAAATTATAGATCTTTGTTATTTATACCGATCAGCTTGGGAGTTACATAATTAACTGTTTTAATTTTTTTACTTATCATTTAATTGAGATTAATTATATTATAATCAAGTTAACTAGTTAAAAAAATTCTTTAATCAGGTGAACATAGTTAATAATTATCTTAATTATAACTGATCAAAGGAATTTTGCAAATTAAACGTAAAGGCTTGGATGCTGTTTGCACATTGAGACAATTGTTATAAAAGGATATGAAAAATGGAATTGAATCATAACAGTTCAAACTATCACAATGGTTGTTACTCCACCCAGCAAGAAGAAACGTTTGCCATGCCGTTTTCTTGAAAAATGGCAGAATGACCTGAATCTATTTATTTTAAATAGATACAGTGAAAATACAAATAAAATACTGAAATAAAACAAATATAACACTGAAATAAAACAAATAAAACAAATGAACCAAATGAAAGAAACATCTTTACACAGAATGATACACACAGCATCAAAACAATCTCAAGAGTTCAAGAAACAAACCAAAATTGATCCTAAATATACATGAAATACTTTCTACTGGACATTATAAAAAAAAAAAACAGTCACAAGATGAAGCGATACATTTGAATTTTTTTCCCCTGGGAAAATCCCCCATGGAGGTTTTCAAAAGTTGGCAGGTCTGCATGTACTATGGACACATTCTTGTTTCAGCATGTAACAGCACATACTTTTTTGTTTGGCCTAATATGATTTCATTGAATATAAAAAATCTTTTGATTACAATAAAAAAAATAAGGAGGAAAGGTCTTTAGAACTTTTTACTGTAATTAGGCAGCTGTATTAAAAAATGTGTATGCATTCCCCACATACACATTTGGTTATATACATGTACATGTTTTGTGTGAATAATCTAGTTTAATATAAATGAACATAGGTAATTGATCGAAATGAAATAGACAAATCAAACACACCTATAACATTCTTGTTAATTAGCTTATAATAGACACTAGATTCTAGATTTAGATTGAAAACATATTTTCAAACTGACTTGTAAAACTGGTTTCACAATGTTTAAGTTGTCCCTACTTTTGATTAGTTCTCTGTTACTGACTCCGCCCAAAGGAAGGTTGTACCTTAGCTTATAATGATTTCATGGTTCAGCTAGCAAGCAAACTAACCAAAGATACTAATTTTACCTACACACTCAAGTCAATGTGCTGTAATGTTTGTTTCCACACTGCTGATTTTTGTGGAGCCTGCGACTTTTGTCGCAGAAAGCTCGACATAGGGATAGTGATCCGGCGGCGGCGGCGTTAGGTAACTTCTTAAAAGCTTTATATTTTAGAAGGTGGAAGATCTGGATGCTTCATACTTTGTATATGGATGCCTCATGTTACGAAGTTTCCGTCAGTCACATGTCCAATGTCCTTGACCTCATTTTCATGGTTCAGTGACTACTTGAAAAAAAAGTTAAGATTTTTTGTAATGTTAAATTCTCTCTTATTATAAGTAATAGGATAACTATATTTGATATGTGCGTACCTTGCAAGGTCCTCATGCCCGTCAGACAGTTTTCACTTGACCTCGACCTCATTTCATGGATCACTGAACAAGGTTAAGTTTTGGTGGTCAAGTCCATATCTCAGATACTATAAGCAATAGGTCTAGTATATTAGGTGTATGGAAGGACTGTAAGGTGTACATGTCCAACTGGCAGGTGTCATCTGACCTTGACCTCATTTTCATGGTTCAGTGGTTATAGTTAAGCTTTGTGTTTTGGTCTGTTTTTCTTATACTGTATGCAATAGGTCTACTATATTTGGTGTATGGAATGATTGTAAGGTGTACATGTCTAGCTGGCAGGTGTCATCTGACCTTGACCTCATTTTCATGGTTCAGTGGTCAAAGTTAAGTTTTTGAGTTTATGTCTTTTTTCTAATACTATATGCAATAGTTTGACTATATTTGGTGTATGGAAATATTTTATGATCTATTTGTCAGTCACGCAGGTTTTTTTTTACCTTGACCTCATTTTCAAGGTTCATTGCTCAGTGTTAAGTTTTTGTGTTTTGGTCTGTTTTTCTTAAACTATAAGCAATAGGTCAACTATATTTGTTGTATGGAAGAATTGTTAGCTATACATGCCTGCCTTGCATGGTTCATCTGACCTTGACCTCATATCAACATAATATCAATGATTAGGACTATCAACATAATATCAATGATTAGTAAAGAAGGCGAGACATTTCAGCGTGTGCACTCTTGTTAGTATGTGAGTCTATGAGCTACAGATCATGTTAATGTTCATTTCCACTCTGTTGATTTTTATGCCCCCGCAACTAAAAGTTGGGGGGCATATTGTTTTACCCCTGTCTGTCTGTCCGTCTGTCCATCCGTCCGTCCCATTATGGGTTTATAGTTATTCCACAGTTTGAATGCTAGGAAGTTTTCACTTTGCTGGCTGTTTGTACATATATTGAAGGTGTGCATGTGGTCAGGGTTTTGATTTTTAATAATATTTGCTCTTTTGGGAGATAGCTGAACTTTGTCATTTTTGGAGTATACACTTGCATAATAGGTAAATAGCTATTCCAGATAACTCCTCCTACAGTTTGAATGCTAGGAAGTTTTCACTTTGCTGGCTATTTGCACATATATAAAAGGTGTGCATGTGGTCAGGGTTTTGATTTTTATTGATATTTGCTCTAGTGCATAGTGTTTCCAGATAACTCCTCCTACAGTGAACCATAGACCTATGTGCTACCATGCCCAACTTTGTGTATTTTAAAATAACATTTTGCATCTGCGGGGGCATCAATTTGGTATGCAGTTGTATTAGCAGTGGCACATCTCATTTCCATGGAGATTATTTGGCCCTGCCCCCTCAGTCATGGTCTATTGACTTTGAGACTTTGAAACTTTTGCTTAGTTTACATGTATTAGTTTGTGATATGCAGTTGTATAAGCATTGGCAATTATCTCATTTCCATGGAGAATATTTGGTTCTCCCTCCCCCCCCTCCTCGCTATGTTAGTATGTGAGTGAGTCTACTATATTGAGTTACAGATCATATTAATGTTCATTTCCGCTCTGCTGATTTTTAGTATGAGAGACTACTATGATGAGTTACAGATCATGTTAATGTTCATTTCCACTCTGCTGATTTTTAACGACTTACTACTTTGGATGACAGAAACCAATCCAAAGCTGTACAGTCTACATTGTGGTCTATGTAAATACCCCCGTCAGCATACACTCCAAAACTCATTATGGATGGGGAGTGTTATGCTGATGACGTCCGAGGGCCTGTATCCTAGGTGTTAGATAATGGACCACCATTTCACTGTCTCAAGATAATGCTTCCTGTCATCTTTATTACTATGTCCGAGACTCATCGACCAGTACTCCATCATCGTGGTTAGCGGGCTGCACAGCTGACCAAACTGGCCCTGAAAGCAGCCATTGTGAAGGAAGTAGACTGCAAACCAACCAAACAGCAATAGTAAAAATCAAATAAATCCAGCAAAACCAAAATGGCCGCCTTGTTCCAACTTGACAACAACAAAAACATTTAAATGCTCACCAAACGCCTTTGGGCACTGAGCCGACCGTGGGAGGGCTTACTAGCCAGTCAAGGTCGTTAAACACCACCAGTTAGTTAGACTTTAGGTTTGGTTTAGCTCCATTGATTTTTGCTGAAATTACGGGCTATGGACTTAATATTTTGTTAAAATACCAGTTATACAGACTTTTTTCACATTTTTTGGATAAATGGACTTAGTTTTTTTTTAGTCCCCTAATGATGAAGTCAAAGGGACTTTAGGTTTGCACTCCATCAGTCTGTCGTCAGTCCGGCAAATCAGTTTTCCACACTTTTTTTCTTCGTGCTTGAATATATGGTTTTGATATTTGGTGTATTGTTTTATCATGACAAGTTACAAAATGTACAGATCAAGTTCTAATTTTGTTCTGGTCTGATGATTTTGTGCAGAGTTATAATTGGTCCTTGCACTTGGAAAATTCACTCGATCAGTTTTACGCACTTTTTATGCCCCATTTATGGGCATTATGTTTTTCGGTCTGTGCGTCCATTCGTTCGTACGTTCGTCCGTCTGTCCCGCTTCAGGTTAAAGTTTTTGGTCAAGGTAGTTTTTGATGAAGTTGAAGTCCAATCAACTTGAAACTTAGTACACATGTTCCCCATGGTATGATGCCATATTAGAGCTTTGACCCCAATTTTACGGTCCACTGAACATAGAAAATGATAGTGTGAGTGGGGTACCCGTGTACTATGGACACATTCTTGTTTCGTCATGCTTTAAGTTATTTATTTGACAATTGGTAAATAGTTTTATCATGACAAGTTACAGATCGAGTTCAAATTTTGTTCCAGTCTGATGATTTTGTGCAGATTTATGGTCCTTGGACTTCGAAAATTCACTGAAATAATCAGTTACTACACTTTTTTTTGTCATGCTTGAAGATATTGACTTGATATTTGTTATATAGTTTACACCATGACAAGTTATAAATCAAGTTAGCATTTTGTTCCTGTACAATGAATTTTTAACCAGTAGGGGACTATGTATTGCCATGCAATACTCTCAGAATGCTTGTTACAGTTAACATTCAGATCACAGTTTGTTTTTATGCCCCCACAACTGAAAGTTGGGGGGGCATATTGTTTTACCCTTGTCCGTTCGTCTGTCTCAATATGGGTATATTGCTATTCCAGATAAGTCCTCCTACAGTTTGAATGCTAAGAAGTTTTCACTTTGCTGGCTGTTTGTACATATATTGAAGGTGTGCTTTTGGTCAGGGTTTTGATTTTTATTGATATTTGCTCTAGTGCATAGTGTTTCCGGATAACTCCTCCTACAGTGAACCATAGATCTATGTGCTACCATGCCCAACTTTGTGTATTTTAAAATAACATTTTGCATCTAGGGGGGCATCATTAGTGTCTCCCAGACACAATAATATCTCAAAGAAAGTCCTACATTGACTTTGTTATAATACAGTTACTTCAGAGTGGAATGAGGGGCATCACTTTGTCTAGTTAAAATTAACATTCAGAATCAGTCGGAGGTTAAAGTTTTTATAAGACCGCAAAAATTATAAATTTTTTGGTAGTATATTGGTTTCACGTTGTCGTCGTCAGCGTCGTCCGAAGACAGATGGTTTCCGGATAATAACTTTAGTATAAGTAAATAGAAATCAATAAAATTTTAACACAAGGTTTATAACCACTAAAGGAAGGTTGGGATTGATTTTGGGGGTTATGGTCCCAATTGTTTAGGAATTAGGGGCCAAAAAAGGGGCCCAAATAAGCATTTTTGTAGTTTCCAGACAATAACTTGTGTTAAAGTGTATGAATCTCTCTGAAATTATACCACAAGTTTCCATACTACAAAGGGATGGTTAGGATTGACTTTGGGGGGTTATGGCTCAAACCATTGAGGAATTAGGGGGGAAAAAAAGGGGAAAAACAAGGGTTTTTCTGGTTAAAGGACAATTGAGACAATTTAAAAGCAGTGTAAGGGAGGTAATCCAAATCAATTTAAATAACAATGTTTGATCACCTCCCTTACACTGCTTGTAAATTATGTATTAAGAAATGATGATTGTCTGAGATACTGACCATAACTTGAGGGAAAGAATTATTTTTTTTGAATAAGGGAAAGGGGGGAGGTGAAAAAAATTGGAGGGGGACAATTTTTCTCATTTCAGATTTCAGAAATTAAAAGAAAATTTCTTCAAATATTTTTTTTTGGGGGATTAATATTCAACAGCATAGTGTATTGCACAAATGCAAAAAAAAACGGGGTAAAATGTTTTTTTTGGGGGGGTCAATTCGCATAGTGTATTGCACAAAAGCAAAACATTAAATATAAATTCAAATCATATAACCAATTTGAAGTTCTTTGACTACAGTTATTCTGTGTCAGAAACCTGTTATGTGTCCAAAAAATTTAATTACAATCCAAATTCAGACCTGTATCAAGCGTGAATATTGTGTCCATTTTCGCCCCAACTTTTCAGGGTTGGACATCTGCGGTCGTATCCAGCTGCGCTCAGCGAAGCAATTTATTCTGTCATCAATAACTGTCAAACCTTAATGGAATTTTATGAAATTATGACAGAAGTTTGATACCGGGTATTGTAATGTTCAAAATACGGTATCCAGAGCAAGATTTTGAAATTTTATTTTTTTTTTCCCCATATTTTAATGATAAATGAACTTAGTTCATTTCACAGTTAACAAGTAGATACAGTCTGGGGTTAAGCTTGTTACATTTCAAATACTCTGTCAAACCTTCACAGAATTTTATGAAACTTTAGCAGAAGTTTTTTAATGATTAAGAGATAATGTCTGATGCAAAGTTTTGAAAATATTATATCGTCATTTTCAGTATTTTTCTGATAGATGGACTAATTAGTTTTTTACAGTTAACATTTACAGACAGTCTGTCCGGATTAAATTTGTTTTACATGTTGAGTTTGTAAACCTTCATGGATTGTTATGAAACTTGGACAGAAGCAAATCAAGAACAAGAAATAGCATCTAAAGATAATGTTTTTTTTTGTTTTTTTTTAAATTCTGTATTTTACTGATAAATGGACTCACTTTGGAAGTCAACATTACACTAATAACCTGACAGCAGCAATCATAGGTGAGGCACAGGGTTCCATGGAACCCCTTCAAAATTTTATTTATTTTTCATGGATGAGGAATATGATAGAGTAGGCGGAAATTAAAAAAGTATAAAATTTTAATATTTTATTCTTCTGAGAATCAGAAAAAATTGAGTTGATAGATCCTTAAACCATAAAATCAAGAAAACCTTGCAATTGTTTCACAAAATAACTTACCAAGAATTTGAGGTTCCTCTTTTTAAGACTGGACAAGATAAGAAAATAAATGCCTGAATTGTCTACGATACAGTCCACTCATTTACACAGTTTAAATCACATTTCTGGGTGCAGATTTTCCCAATGTTTTCAACTTTTATATTTTACATGCCCATCAGAAAAGTACACTGCAGCTTGTGCTTGTCAAAGAATTACTTCCACTTTTCCCAGGCAATCATACAACCTTTAATGTCATATACATGTACCTTGTTACTTGTTTTGGGAATTATTTGCAGCTTTTGAATGTTCTATACCAGTTTAAAACCTTCGCTAAATGCATGTTATTGAAATGCAGTTAGGGGATCAAGTTCTTTCATTCCTCCTGGAATTGGGATGCATTTTGGAGAGCCAGACTATGGTTAAACCCCAGGTATAGTCAGCTTTTTACTCATGTTAAATGATTTTAAAATATCTTATGATTATTATACCCCATGTTTTGTAGTTTTTGGGAAGAGACAGCTTCAAGCCATCAATTCCCTATAGGATTGGCCAGAAGTTCTACTTTCCAGTCCTCTCACCATTTCGTAATTTTTAGTTTGGAACACCTCAAACTTTCATACTGATTTGATGAGAAGGAGATAAACAAATGGATAGATCGACTTTAAACGCTTTCTCTTCTGTTTCTCCTGAAATATTTTGGTATCTCAATCTCTTCCTTTCCCTATTTACGTTTCTTTTACAATCCGGAAATATCAGTTTTACGAAATTTTCCAACCTAGTGATGTCATGCTGGGAATTCCACACTTCGTCGAAGCAGGGATATCCTTCACTTATTAGTATTAAAATCAGAAAACATGTATGATTATAAAATCGGTATTTGTTTATTAAACATAATTATAAATGCATGATTTAGTTTCTTCATGAAACCGAGAACTAATTTCAGGCGATACTTAAGCAAAGCAAAAAAGCTAAGGGACTGTTGATTATGACATAGGTGGCGTTGTTTTCTTGTCATGATGTAATGAGGATTTCCTCGATTTCCTATATTGGAGGTAAAGATCAATTACAGATACAGATATATTCATTTCGTACCTCATTGACTATTTATATTTATGCGATTTCGTTCCTTGTGTAATATTTATATATTTATTAAATGATATGAGCAAATCAGTTCTTTATACAGATAAATCAGCATGTGTAATACTGTTGACTTTGCCCAGTTGACATAAATTATGAGTAAATATTGCATTTTTCGGCCACGTCCGATACGGGAAAAAAGCTGAAAAGCAATACAGAATTTTCACTTACAAATTATGTTAGACGTATCTTAACCTGGAATAGACTAATCTAAAAGAAATTGGAAGACACATTTTTCAATTTTAATGACAAGAAAATTTAATTTTGATCTGTTTTTGTTACTTTTTGCGCATACCTTTCTGAGTAGAATTTTCAATTTATCATCATTCCATCTGAAAAAAACATAATTTCTGAATATTCTTCCGAAGTACTTTATGTTTGCTAGATAAATACAATTGCATTAGCATAGATTAAGTACCTGGACTTGAATTCAGAAATTTCAACAATATACATGTAATTGACAAAACAATTCGTCATGACTGGTAAGAGGCAAGTGCAAATAACTATCTACAGGTTGCATAGCTGTTCCAGAAACCACGCCTCTTTTGGGGAGATATGTAATATTCATAGATATTTTGTTTTGTTTACATACTGGTTCCCTGATACCGTATTGCGGGTTATTTTTCAGGGGTGTAAAATTTCTCGATTTAGGAGCAACAAAGTATATGAAAAATTTTGGCAGTTTTTATTTTGGCGATTCTTTAACCCCAATTAAATATTCTAGCGGATACTAAATGGTTGCAGTTAAAAAGTTGTAAAATTGTTATGGTTAAATGATTGTTTTGCCCCCATGAAGTCTTATTTATTGATTATATTTTG
This sequence comes from Mytilus californianus, assembly GCF_021869535.1. NCBI lineage: Eukaryota > Metazoa > Mollusca > Bivalvia > Mytilida > Mytilidae > Mytilus > Mytilus californianus. The sequence continues at coordinate 5,720,939 of NW_026262679.1, read as the reverse complement.
ATACAGTTAATCAATAGAATACTGGTACTTAGATATTTGTCACAGGTGTACAAACTTCTTGTAAATGTTATGGTTGGTTAGTTACGAAATTGACCAGACCTTTGATGTACTTATTAGATTATAAAATTATCATGAGTGACTTGCAACTCTTATATAGATTGACACTTATCAATATTAAAGGATAAAATACCTAACAAAGTACCTTACACTGGTATATTGATAATTGTTTTATTATGTTACCAATTAACTAATTAACAACTGACAACCAATGAACAATGGCCTTTTGCATTTATGTTGTTTAAATTAACATAAACCATTATTTATCTGACAATGGGAAAAAATAGATAGTTTACAAAATGCTTAAGTTATTAGAAAGTACCGAACGTATGCATAAATTTTCGCGGAATTTTAATTTTACGATTTCCCCATACCCGCCAAAATAAGCTAAAATAAACACCCCGCAAAAATAACCTGCTATACAGTATGATCTCTATGTTTCATCTTATAGAGACATAACTTGGGAATGTTACCAGTGTATAAACACATGGTTGCGGGGAATTTTGATACTGAGGGTCACCAAAAGTGAAGGGAGGGGTAGTACAGATTTTAAGTACAAGTTTAAACTCTTAGAATTTGGGGGCATATAAATGTTGAAAATTTGCTGCACAGCCCTGTGTTTTGACCTTTAAATAAAATAGTAGTGAATGTCAACTTTCCATTCTAGGATATAATTTTTCACGAAACTTCATAGTAAAAGTACTTTACAGTTTTAGCCGTAAAGGGAGTTCTATGGGAAATTGCATTGTCTATATTTACAGAAATGCAACCTACAATGTATTAAACAGTAAGTTTCTTGTTTTTTTAATCAAAGAATGTGTATCATATAATGACAGTTTTATGAACTGGCTGTTTCTGTATCGACCATTTTATACATGTAGATTCATGGTCATATGTATTGGCCCTCAGCCCTTCGAGTCTCAGGGCCAATAAGCTAATATAACCTTGAATCTATAACGGGGTCAATACAGAACCAGGCAGTGTTAAAGTATTGAGAAATTTGTAGGGAGTTCAGAGGCGTGTTGAAATCTCCATGGCATTTGGAAGGGGTCTTGAAAAAAATACCAAAATTAAAATTTTTCTTCCAGATCCCTTTAATGGCATAAAATAATCAGTCTCTTAGATCATAAGTATGCTAATCAATATTCATTAAAATTTTATCTTTTTGTCTCTCGTGTCAAAAGTCGCAGAATGCAAGACATAGGGATTGCAATCCAGCAGCAGCAATTGCATAAACTATTTGTATATAAAGCTTTATATTTCAGAAGGTAGAAGACTTGGATGCTTTATACCTTGTAGGCAAATGCCTTATATTCTTATATTACCAAGTTTCCTGTCTGTCATATGTCACTTGCCATTTTCATGGTTACGGAACTGCTTGAATACTTTTAGTCCCCAATCATCGAAATTCAGGTTTGCACTCCGTCCGACTGTCTGTCTGTCCATCCTTCAATCCGGCAAATCAGTTTTCCACACTTTTTAGCTCACCTGGCCCAAAGTGAGCTTTTCTCATCACTTGGCGTCCGTCGTCCATCGTCATCCATTAACTTTTACAAAAATCTTCTCCTCTGAAACTGCTAGGCCAAATTTAACAAAACTTGGCCACAATCATTATTGGGGTAAAAAGAACATAGGGGTAAAATTCAAGTTTTGTCTATTATATTTTGAACTGTTTTAAATAGAGAAAATCTGAAAGGAGCAAAAATATTCAGAATAATGAGCTCTACCAATTGTCCCTTTACGTCAAAACTGTTAGACAAATTCTTACAGGTGTTATCGCCCATAAATAACAAATTTTACCATTTTTGTCTCGCCTTGACGTAGTCAAAAAGCGAGACATAGGTATGCTGTTGTCGGTGGCGGTGGCGGCGTCGTGGTCAACAATGTATTGATTTGTGATTAGGTCTAGTTTATGGTGAACCACTAGTGGTAGGTCAATGATATTTGGTATGCAGTTGTATTAGCATTGGCACATCTCATTGCCATGGAGATTATTTGGCCTCACCCCCGTCATTCATGGTCTATTGACTTTGAAACTTTTGCTTAGTTTTCATGTATTAGTTTGTGATTAGGTCAGTTTCAGGAGAACCGTTTGTGGTAGGTCAATGATAATTGGTATGCAGTTGTATAAGCATTAGCACATCTCATTTCCATGGAGAATATTTGGTCCTTACCCCTCAGTCTTGGTCTATTGACTTTGAAACTTTTGCTTAGTTTTCATGGATTAGTTTGTGATTAGGTCAGTTTAAGATGAACCACTAATGTTAAGTCAATGATATTCGAAAGTTTCATTTCCATGGAGGTTATATAACTCCACCCCCTAATTATGGTTCATTGACTTTGAAACTTTTACATAGTTTACAAGTTCATGTTTGTGTTTCGGTTTGTTTAAAGGAAACGACTTATGAAAAGTCAATGGTATTTGGTTTGCAGTTGTATTAGCATTGGCACATCTCATTTCCATGGAGATTGTTTAGCCCTGTACCTTCAGTCATGGTTCATTGACTTTGAATATTTGCATAACTTGCATGTTAAAGTATTGCTATTTTAATTTCAACATTTGCATTATCAAAATAACAAATAGGCGAGACATATCTCTGTGTTAACAGTTTATTTTCCAATATTGCCCTTAAATGAGGATTTTTTTTACCCTCTTTTGTGTTTTGAGCAAAAACTAAAGAAGACAGAGAGAAACTAAACAGACTGAAAGGTCAGTAATACAAGATCAACAAAATATAGATTTTTGTCATGAAGTCTATATCTCGTCTACAATGTTGGAGAGTGTCCTTTGTTTGATATGCTTATAGACCAAGGTGAGCGACACAGGTTCTTTAGAGCCTCTAGTTTCCTTTGTGCTTGAAGATATTGATTTGATATTTTGGTGTAAAGTTTTATCACGAGCAGTTACAGATCAAATTAAATTTTTTTTTTGGTCGGATGATTTTGTGCAGTTATGGTCCTTGGACTTTGAAAATTCACGCAAGTAATCAGTTTTTCCAACCTTTTTTCGTCATGCTTGATATTTGGGATATAGTTTACCATGACAAGTTACAGAACAAGGAGATGTGGTATGATTGCCAATGAGACAACTTTCCACCAAAGTTCAAATGAAGTTGATGTAAGCAATTATAGGCAACCGTAAGGCCTTCAACAAACCCATATCATCGGCTATAAAAGGCTGTGACATGAAAATATGAAACATTTCAATTGAGAAAAATAACGGCCTAATTTATAACAAAACAGTTTACAAAAAACAAATATGACAAACAGGAACCAACGACAACCACTGAACTACAGGCTCCTGATTTGGGACAGGCACATTAAGAATGTGGGGGGTTAAACATGTTTGTGAGCGCTCAACCCTCCCCTGAAACTACACCGCTTAACCGAATAATTTATTTTGTAAGAGTTGTCTCCCCAAATACTGTTTTCCTTGTGCGCACTACTCCTTCGCAACAGTAAAAGATTACAACAAATTTATTTCACCAAATTGGTCGTTACATCTTCAGATTATGAGAATAATTTTGAGCAAACAGATCTGAACATTCCATATGAGAGTTATTTCCCTTTATTTATTCGAAATAAGTGAAATGTAATAGTACCTCATAAACAGTTAAGTGATAGAGACCTAATGTCTCTTGATGTGAGGTCCTGGGTCCACCAAAAATAAAATGAGGTCATGGTCAACACTGTATTTCTCGTGTGCACTACTTCTTCGCAACCCTTTTAGATTAAGACAAAATTATTTCACATATTTATTTGTTTTATCCAATGAGATCTGGAGATTCCATATGAGAGTTATTTTCCCTTTTGCATTTGATATAAGTGATATGCATTTGTAACTGGTAAACCATAAGTGCATCACATTTATTTCTGAATTGATTGCAACTGCAAAATATTTGTTCATTGCAATTATAATTGTACTTAACTCTTTTTTTTGTGTTTTTGTTACAGATACAGCCTAAATATGTAACACTCTTATACCATGAAAGATATTTCCTTTGCAGATAGCACATTAGGATGAGTCACATGTAGGTATTTGGTAATTACAATTGTTCACTTAATGTTCTTAAAACTAATTTATAATTTTTGTTTTTGTTAGATACAGCCTAAAAATGTGAGTCCTATACCATGAAAAATGGTTCCATTGAAGTTCAAGAGGATGATGTCGCATGTAGGTATTTGGTCATTACAAATGTTCTTAAAGCTATGTTTATATGTGTTAGGTAATAAAAATCAGTTTTTCCTGGAAAAGCAGGAAACTTTATTACAAATTGGTCTACAATTTCGTCTTTTATGCCTGTTTAAGGGACGATTATGGTATACTGCAGGAATAATTTTACTATATAGTTAAGTGGGCCTAAAATTGGCCAGCGGCTCAAAAAATATTTGGAAATGTTTTAGTTACCATTTTAGGCAACTTTAATTTTTCATAGTTTTGTTGTCCTGCAAATAGGATGGATAGTCAATAGAAGAATATCACAATTTATTAATTAACAACGATTGAATTATGTCAACGTTTGGTTAACGATTTAAGCAGCGGAATGGGACCCCTCAGATTTTTTTGCCATGACGCCTTCTAACGACAGCAAAAAATAAAGTAGACTTTCAAGACGTCATTATTAATTGGACTATTGTTAAAGCAGATCGCCCAGCAGATGCTTTATGTCAAAATGGGTCTCCTAAAAGCAGACCTTCCCAGAGAGCAAACTTTAGATTTTGATGTAACATTGATGAATTTAATGGGTGCTGATCTCGTAAAAGCAGATCACCCAGCCGAGCCAGTTATATAATATGATGAAAACTTGTTTTATAGTAAAAAGTATTTAATTTTATGTCAGGCTCTATTTCATTATCAACCAATTTGAAACTTTATTACAAATTGGTCTAAAAACAAATTTCTTCAAATTTATACTTTAATGAAGTATATTCTTGTGAGAATGTATAGTAATTATAAATATTCTTGTCCAACATGCAAAAGATTAAATTCTGAATTAATTGAATCATCCCCACCCCCTGCCATTTAAGAAAATTCTAATACCTTGTAAGTGGTCAAGATCCCTGCCCCTAAACCATATATATTCTGGTTTGTCATGATAAAGCACACGAAATGAAATACAGGGTTAGTCCCCAGGGGTCACCCCCACCCCATGCCATTTTAGAAAGTTCTAATATCTTTGTAAGTGGTCAAGATCCCCACTCCTAAACCATATATATTCTGGTTTGTCATGCTAAGATGGTTTGAATGATATACAGGGTTAGTCCTCAGGGGTCATCCCGACCCCCTGCCATTTGAGAAAGTTCTAATATCTTGTAAATGGTCGAGATCTCCACCCCTAAACCATATATATTCTGGTTTGTCATGATAAAGCAAATCAAATGAATAACAGGTTTAGTCCCCAGGGGTCATCCCTACCCTATGCCATTTAAGAAAGTTCTAATATCTTGTAAGTGGTCATATTCTGGTTTGTCATGCCAAGATGATTTGAATGATATACAGGGTTAGTCCCCAGGCATCACTAATGCATATAACTTTACTGGACCAAACCAATTTTTACTGGGCTTTGCCCAATGTCAGGCGACCCTGGGAATTACAAATAATGGGAGCTTCGTTTGGGAGACTTCGTAACAGCATCCTGTTACAATCATTTCTTGTTTTTTCATAGTTTTGTTGTCATAGTGTTTTAAAATCTGGATCAGAATGCTGTCAACGCATACATTTTTAATGCGGTGATCCTGCAAATAGGATGGATAGTCAATAGAAGAATATCACAATTTATTAATTAACAACGATTCAATTATGTCAATGTTTGGTTAACAATTTAAGCAGCGGAAAGGGACCCCTCAGATACAATTATTTTTTGCTATGACGCCTTCTATCGACAGCAAAAAATAAAGTAGACTTTCAAGACGTCATTATTAATTGGACTATTGTTAAAGCAGATCGCCCAGCAGTTGGATAAAAGATGCTTTATGTCAAAATGGGTCTCGTAAAAGCAGAACTCCCCAGAGAGCAAACTTTAGATTTTGATGTAACATTGATGAATTTAATGGGCGCTGATCTCGTAAAAGCAGATCACCCAGCAGAGCCGGTTATATAATATGATGAAAACTTGTTTTATAGTAAAAAGTATTTAATTTTATGTCAGGCTCTATTTCATTATCAACCAATTTGAAACTTTATTACAAATTGGTCTAAAAAAAAATTTTCTTCAAATTTATACTCTAATGAAGTATATTCTTATGAGAATTATAGTAATTATAAATATTCTTGTCCAACATGCAAAAGATTAAATTCTGAATTAATTGCAACAGCAAATAGTCTCTATTTACAGCTGATATTAATTTCTAGTTTTTGTTAAAGATGCTGCACTCCTAGACAGAGAAGATGGTAACTTCATGGTAGATAGCACATGAGGAGGAGTTGCATGTAAGTATTTGGTCATTACAATTGTACTTAAAACTATGTTTATATTTGTTAGGTATTAAAAATCAGTTTTTCCTGAAACAAATTGAAGCTTTATAACAAATTGGTCTAAAATTTCTTTTATTCAAATTTATGCTCTAATGATGTATATTTTAATAAGAATGTATAGTAATTGTATATATACTTCTCTCTAATTTAGTATTTAACATAAATCATGCATCACATTAATTTCTGAATTGATTGCAACAGCAAAAAGTCTTGATTTAAAGCTGAAACTAATTTATAATTTTTGTTTTTTTTACAGATACAGCCTAAATATGCAACACTCCTATATCGTGAAAGATGCTTTCATTGTAGATCACACATTAGGACGAGTCACATGTAGGTATTTGGTCATTACAATTTTTGAGCTCACCTTTCCGAAGTAAATGTGAGCTTTTGCCATCACTTGGCGTCCGTTGTCGTCGTCCGTCCGGTGTAAACTATTTCAAAAATCTTCTCCTCTGAAACTACTGAACCAATTCCAACCAAACTTAAGCTGAATGATCCTTAGGGTATCTAGAATTAAGTTTGTGTTTTATTTTCTGTTTCGTCAAAAAACATGGCCAACATGGTTAAAAATATAAAATAGGGGAAAAATGCAGTTTTTGGCTTATATCTCAAAAACTAAAGCATTTAGAGGAACCCTTGACATGGGGGTAAAAGTGTTCTTGTACGTCGAGAAATATAGCCACTATGGCTAAAATGGAACATAGGGGTAAAATGCATTTTTTTGCTTTTGAAGAAAATATGACAGATGCAAATAACATTTAAATGGCATTTTTAAGCCACTCATTAATATATATTGAAAAGCAAAAATAATCATTGATGAAAGATTTAAGCAAAACATTACAGGTGAGCGATTCCTGCTCTTGAGAGCCTCTTGTTCTTAAAACTATGTTTATGTTTGTTAGGTAATAAAAATCTGTTTTTCCTGAAATAACAGCCTGAAGCTTTATAACTAATTTGTCTAAAATTTCCTCTTTTTTTTCAAATTTATACTCTTAAGTAATATATTTATATAAGAATGTTTTGTATTTGTTTTTAGACTTGTTGCCCGGTTAAGGAGTTGACATAAAACATGCATCACATTAATTTCTGAATTAATTGCAACAGCAAAAAGTCTCTATTTAAAGCTGAAACTAATTTAAAGTTTTTGTTTTTGTTAGATACAGCCTAAATATGTGACAGTCCTATACCATGAAGAATAGTTCCATTGAAGTTCAAGAGGATGATGTCGCATGTAGGTATTTGGTCATTACAAATGTTCTTTAAGCTATGTTTATATGTGTTAGGTAATAAAAATCAGTTTTTCCTGGAATAGCAGGAAACTTTATTACAAATTGGTCTACAATTTCGTCTTTTATGCCTGTTTAAGGGACGATTATGGTATACTGCAGGAATAATTTTACTATATAGTTAAGTGGGCCTAAAATTGGCCGGCGGCCCAAAAAATATTTGGAAATGTTTTAGTTACCATTTTAGGCAACTTTAATTTTTTCATAGTTTTGTTGTCATAGCGTTTTAAAATCTGGATCAGAATGCTGTCAACGCATACATTTTTAATGCGGTGATCCTGCAAATAGGATGGATAGTCAATAGAAGAATATCACAATTTATTAATTAACAACGATTCAATTATGTCAACGTTTGGTTAACGATTTAAGCAGCGGAAAGGGACCCCTCAGATACAATTATTTTTTGCTATGACGCCTTCTATCGACAGCAAAAAATAAAGTAGACTTTCAAAACGTCATTATTAATTGGACTATTGTTAAAGCAGATCGCCCAGCAGTTGGATAAAAGATGCTTTATGTCAAAATGGGTCTCGTAAAAGCAGACCTCCCCAGAGAGCAAACTTTAGATTTTGATGTAACATTGATGAATTTAATGGGCGCTGATCTCATAAAAGCAGATCACCCAGCAGAGCCGGTTATATAATATGATGAAAACTTGTTTTATAGTAAAAAGTATTTAAATTTATGTCAGGCTCTATTTCATTATCAACCAATTTGAAACTTTATTACAAATTGGTCTAAAAAAAAATTTTCTTCAAATTTTACTCTAATGAAGTATATTCTTATGAGAATTATAGTAATTATAAATATTCTTGTCCAACATGCGAAAGATTAAATTCAGAATTAATTGCAACAGCAAATAGTCTCTATTTACAGCTGATATTAATTTCTAGTTTTTGTTAAAGATGCTGCACTCCTAGATGGAGAAGATGGTAACTTCATGGTAGATAGCACATGAGGAGGAGTTGCATGTAAGTATTTGGTCATTACAATTGTACTTAAAACTATGTTTATATTTGTTAGGTATTAAAAATCAGTTTTTCCTGAAACAAATTGAAGCTTTATAACAAATTGGTCTAAAATTTCTTTTATTCAAATTTATGCTCTAATGATGTATATTTTAATAAGAATGTATAGTAATTGTATATATACTTCTCTCTAATTTAGTATTTAACATAAATCATGCATCACATTAATTTCTGAATTGATTGCAACAGCAAAAAGTCTTGATTTAAAGCTGAAACTAATTTATAATTTTTGTTTTTTTTACAGATACAGCCTAAATATGCAACACTCCTATATCGTGAAAGATGCTTTCATTGTAGATCACACATTAGGACGAGTCACATGTAGGTATTTGATCATTACAATTTTTGAGCTCAACTTTCCGAAGGAAATGTGAGCTTTTGCCATAACTTGGCGTCCGTTGTCGTCGTCCGTCCGGTGTAAACTATTTCAAAAATCTTCTCCTCTGAAACTACTGAACCAATTCCAACCAAACTTAAGCTGAATGATCCTTAGGGTATCTAGAATTAAGTTTGTGTTTTATTTTCTGTTTCGTCAAAAAAACATGGCCAACATGGTTAAAAATAGAAAATAGGGGTAAAATGCAGTTTTTGGCTTATATCTCAAAAACTAAAGCATTTAGAGGAACTCTGACATGGGGGTAAAAGTGTTCTTGTACGTCGAGAAATATAGCCACTATGGCTAAAATGGAACATAGGGGTAAAATGCATTTTTTTGCTTTTGAAGAAAATATGACAGATGCAAATAACATTTAAATGGCATTTTTAAGCCACTCATTAATATATATTGAAAAGCAAAAATAATCATTGATGAAAGATTTAAGCAAAACATTACAGGTGAGCGATTCCTGCTCTTGAGAGCCTCTTGTTCTTAAAACTATGTTTATGTTTGTTAGGTAATAAAAATCTGTTTTTCCTGAAACAACAGCCTGAAGCTTTATAACTAATTTGTCTAAAATTTCCTCTTTTTTTTCAAATTTATACTTTTAAGTAATATATTTATATAAGAATGTTTTGTATTTGTTTTTAGACTTGTTGCCCGGTTAAGGAGTTGACATAAAACATGCATCACATTTATTTCTGAATTAATTGCAACAGCAAAAAGTCTCTATTTAAAGCTGAAACTAATTTAAAGTTTTTGTTTTTGTTAGATACAGCCTAAATATGTGACAGTCCTATACCATGAAGAATAGTTCCATTGAAGTTCAAGAGGATGATGTCGCATGTAGGTATTTGGTCATTACAAATGTTCTTTAAGCTATGTTTATATGTGTTAGGTAATAAAAATCAGTTTTTCCTGGAATAGCAGGAAACTTTATTACAAATTGGTCTACAATTTCGTCTTTTATGCCTGTTTAAGGGATGATTATGGTATACTGCAGGAATAATTTTACTATATAGTTAAGTGGGCCTAAAATTGGCCGGCGGCCCAAAAAATATTTGGAAATGTTTTAGTTACCATTTTAGGCAACTTTAATTTTTTCATAGTTTTGTTGTCATAGCGTTTTAAAATCTGGATCAGAATGCTGTCAACGCATACATTTTTAATGCGGTGATCCTGCAAATAGGATGGATAGTCAATAGAAGAATATCACAATTTATTAATTAACAACGATTCAATTATGTCAACGTTTGGTTAACGATTTAAGCAGCGGAAAGGGACCCCTCAGATACAATTATTTTTTGCTATGACGCCTTCTATCGACAGCAAAAAATAAAGTAGACTTTCAAAACGTCATTATTAATTGGACTATTGTTAAAGCAGATCGCCCAGCAGTTGGATAAAAGATGCTTTATGTCAAAATGGGTCTCGTAAAAGCAGACCTCCCTAGAGAGCAAACTTTAGATTTTGATGTAACATTGATGAATTTAATGGGCGCTGATCTCATAAAAGCAGATCACCCAGCAGAGCCGGTTATATAATATGATGAAAACTTGTTTTATAGTAAAAAGTATTTAAATTTATGTCAGGCTCTATTTCATTATCAACCAATTTGAAACTTCATTACAAATTGGTCTAAAAAAAAATTTTCTTCAAATTTTACTCTAATGAAGTATATTCTTATGAGAATTATAGTAATTATAAATATTCTTGTCCAACATGCGAAAGATTAAATTCAGAATTAATTGCAACAGCAAATAGTCTCTATTTACAGCTGATATTAATTTCTAGTTTTTGTTAAAGATGCTGCACTCCTAGGTGGAGAAGATGGTAACTTCATGGTAGATAGCACATGAGGAGGAGTTGCATGTAAGTATTTGGTCATTACAATTGTACTTAAAACTATGTTTATATTTGTTAGGTATTAAAAATCAGTTTTTCCTGAAACAAATTGAAGCTTTATAACAAATTGGTCTAAAATTTCTTTTATTCAAATTTATGCTCTAATGATGTATATTTTAATAAGAATGTATAGTAATTGTATATATACTTCTCTCTAATTTAGTATTTAACATAAATCATGCATCACATTAATTTCTGAATTGATTGCAACAGCAAAAAGTCTTGATTTAAAGCTGAAACTAATTTATAATTTTTGTTTTTTTTACAGATACAGCCTAAATATGCAACACTCCTATATCGTGAAAGATGCTTTCATTGTAGATCACACATTAGGACGAGTCACATGTAGGTATTTGATCATTACAATTTTTGAGCTCAACTTTCCGAAGGAAATGTGAGCTTTTGCCATAACTTGGCGTCCGTTGTCGTCGTCCGTCCGGTGTAAACTATTTCAAAAATCTTCTCCTCTGAAACTACTGAACCAATTCCAACCAAACTTAAGCTGAATGATCCTTAGGGTATCTAGAATTAAGTTTGTGTTTTATTTTCTGTTTCGTCAAAAAAACATGGCCAACATGGTTAAAAATAGAAAATAGGGGTAAAATGCAGTTTTTGGCTTATATCTCAAAAACTAAAGCATTTAGAGGAACTCTGACATGGGGGTAAAAGTGTTCTTGTACGTCGAGAAATATAGCCACTATGGCTAAAATGGAACATAGGGGTAAAATGCATTTTTTTGCTTTTGAAGAAAATATGACAGATGCAAATAACATTTAAATGGCATTTTTAAGCCACTCATTAATATATATTGAAAAGCAAAAATAATCATTGATGAAAGATTTAAGCAAAACATTACAGGTGAGCGATTCCTGCTCTTGAGAGCCTCTTGTTCTTAAAACTATGTTTATGTTTGTTAGGTAATAAAAATCTGTTTTTCCTGAAACAACAGCCTGAAGCTTTATAACTAATTTGTCTAAAATTTCCTCTTTTTTTTCAAATTTATACTTTTAAGTAATATATTTATATAAGAATGTTTTGTATTTGTTTTTAGACTTGTTGCCCGGTTAAGGAGTTGACATAAAACATGCATCACATTTATTTCTGAATTAATTGCAACAGCAAAAAGTCTCTATTTAAAGCTGAAACTAATTTAAAGTTTTTGTTTTTGTTAGATACAGCCTAAATATGTGACAGTCCTATACCATGAAGAATAGTTCCATTGAAGTTCAAGAGGATGATGTCGCATGTAGGTATTTGGTCATTACAAATGTTCTTTAAGCTATGTTTATATGTGTTAGGTAATAAAAATCAGTTTTTCCTGGAATAGCAGGAAACTTTATTACAAATTGATCTACAATTTCGTCTTTTATGCCTGTTTAAGGGACGATTATGGTATACTGCAGGAATAATTTTACTATATAGTTAAGTGGGCCTAAAATTGGCCGGCGGCCCAAAAAATATTTGGAAATGTTTTAGTTACCATTTTAGGCAACTTTAATTTTTTCATAGTTTTGTTGTCATAGCGTTTTAAAATCTGGATCAGAATGCTGTCAACGCATACATTTTTAATGCGGTGATCCTGCAAATAGGATGGATAGTCAATAGAAGAATATCACAATTTATTAATTAACAACGATTCAATTATGTCAACGTTTGGTTAACGATTTAAGCAGCGGAAAGGGACCCCTCAGATACAATTATTTTTTGCTATGACGCCTTCTATCGACAGCAAAAAATAAAGTAGACTTTCAAAACGTCATTATTAATTGGACTATTGTTAAAGCAGATCGCCCAGCAGTTGGATAAAAGATGCTTTATGTCAAAATGGGTCTCGTAAAAGCAGACCTCCCTAGAGAGCAAACTTTAGATTTTGATGTAACATTGATGAATTTAATGGGCGCTGATCTCATAAAAGCAGATCACCCAGCAGAGCCGGTTATATAATATGATGAAAACTTGTTTTATAGTAAAAAGTATTTAAATTTATGTCAGGCTCTATTTCATTATCAACCAATTTGAAACTTTATTACAAATTGGTCTAAAAAAAAATTTTCTTCAAATTTTACTCTAATGAAGTATATTCTTATGAGAATTATAGTAATTATAAATATTCTTGTCCAACATGCGAAAGATTAAATTCTGAATTAATTGCAACAGCAAATAGTCTCTATTTACCGCTGATATTAATTTCTAGTTTTTGTTAAAGATGCTGCACTCCTAGATGGAGAAGATGGTAACTTCATGGTAGATAGCACATGAGGAGGAGTCGCATGTAAGTATTTGGTCATTACAATTGTACTTAAAACTATGTTTATATTTGTTAGGTATTAAAAATCAGTTTTTCCTGAAACAAATTGAAGCTTTATAACAAATTGGTCTAAAATTTCTTTTATTCAAATTTATGCTCTAATGATGTATATTTTAATAAGAATGTATAGTAATTGTATATATACTTCTCTCTAATTTAGTATTTAACATAAATCATGCATCACATTAATTTCTGAATTGATTGCAACAGCAAAAAGTCTTGATTTAAAGCTGAAACTAATTTATAATTTTTGTTTTTTTTACAGATACAGCCTAAATATGCAACACTCCTATATCGTGAAAGATGCTTTCATTGTAGATCACACATTAGAACGAGTCACATGTAGGTATTTGGTCATTACAATTTTTGAGCTCAACTTTCCGAAGGAAATGTGAGCTTTTGCCATAACTTGGCGTCCGTTGTCGTCGTCCGTCCGGTGTAAACTATTTCAAAAATCTTCTCCTCTGAAACTACTGAACCAATTCCAACCAAACTTAAGCTGAATGATCCTTAGGGTATCTAGAATTAAGTTTGTGTTTTATTTTCTGTTTCGTCAAAAAAACATGGCCAACATGGTTAAAATATAGAAAATAGGGGTAAAATGCAGTTTTTGGCTTATATCTCAAAAACTAAAGCATTTAGAGGAACTCTGACATGGGGGTAAAAGTGTTCTTGTACGTCGAGAAATATAGCCACTATGGCTAAAATGGAACATAGGGGTAAAATGCATTTTTTTGCTTTTGAAGAAAATATGACAGATGCAAATAACATTTAAATGGCATTTTTAAGCCACTCATTAATATATATTGAAAAGCAAAAATAATCATTGATGAAAGATTTAAGCAAAACATTACAGGTGAGCGATTCCTGCTCTTGAGAGCCTCTTGTTCTTAAAACTATGTTTATGTTTGTTAGGTAATAAAAATCTGTTTTTCCTGAAACAACAGCCTGAAGCTTTATAACTAATTTGTCTAAAATTTCCTCTTTTTTTTCAAATTTATACTTTTAAGTAATATATTTATATAAGAATGTTTTGTATTTGTTTTTAGACTTGTTGCCCGGTTAAGGAGTTGACATAAAACATGCATCACATTTATTTCTGAATTAATTGCAACAGCAAAAAGTCTCTATTTAAAGCTGAAACTAATTTAAAGTTTTTGTTTTTGTTAGATACAGCCTAAATATGTGACAGTCCTATACCATGAAGAATAGTTCCATTGAAGTTCAAGAGGATGATGTCGCATGTAGGTATTTGGTCATTACAAATGTTCTTTAAGCTATGTTTATATGTGTTAGGTAATAAAAATCAGTTTTTCCTGGAATAGCAGGAAACTTTATTACAAATTGGTCTACAATTTCGTCTTTTATGCCTGTTTAAGGGACGATTATGGTATACTGCAGGAATAATTTTACTATATAGTTAAGTGGGCCTAAAATTGGCCGGCGGCCCAAAAAATATTTGGAAATGTTTTAGTTACCATTTTAGGCAACTTTAATTTTTTCATAGTTTTGTTGTCATAGCGTTTTAAAATCTGGATCAGAATGCTGTCAACGCATACATTTTTAATGCGGTGATCCTGCAAATAGGATGGATAGTCAATAGAAGAATATCACAATTTATTAATTAACAACGATTCAATTATGTCAACGTTTGGTTAACGATTTAAGCAGCGGAAAGGGACCCCTCAGATACAATTATTTTTTGCTATGACGCCTTCTATCGACAGCAAAAAATAAAGTAGACTTTCAAAACGTCATTATTAATTGGACTATTGTTAAAGCAGATCGCCCAGCAGTTGGATAAAAGATGCTTTATGTCAAAATGGGTCTCGTAAAAGCAGACCTCCCCAGAGAGCAAACTTTAGATTTTGATGTAACATTGATGAATTTAATGGGCGCTGATCTCGTAAAAGCAGATCACCCAGCAGAGCTGGTTATATAATATGATGAAAACTTGTTTTATAGTAAAAAGTATTTAATTTTATGTCAGGGTCTATTTCATTATCAACCAATTTGAAACTTTATTACAAATTGGTCTAAAAAACATTTTCTTCAAATTTATACTCTAATGAAGTATATTCTTATGAGAATTATAGTAATTATAAATATTCTTGTCCAACATGTGAAAGATTAAATTCTGAATTAATTGCAACAGCAAATAGTCTCTATTTACAGCTGATATAAATTTCTAGTTTTTGTTAAAGATGCTGCACTCCTAGACGGAGAAGATGGTAACTTCATGGTAGATAGCACATGAGGAGGAGTCGCATGTAAGTATTTGGTCATTACAATTGTACTTAAAACTATGTTTATATTTGTTAGGTATTAAAAATCAGTTTTTCCTGAAACAAATTGAAGCTTTATAACAAATTGGTCTAAAATTTCTTTTATTCAAATTTATGCTCTAATGATGCATATTTTAATAAGAATGTATAGTAATTGTATATATACTTCTCTCTAATTTAGTATTTAACATAAATCATGCATCACATTAATTTCTGAATCGATTGCAACAGCAAAAAGTCTTGATTTAAAGCTGAAACTAATTTATAATTTTTGTTTTTTTTACAGATACAGCCTAAATATGCAACACTCCTATATCGTGAAAGATGCTTTCATTGTAGATCACACATTAGGACGAGTCACATGTAGGTATTTGGTCATTACAATTTTTGAGCTCACCTTTCCGAAGGAAATGTGAGCTTTTGCCATCACTTGGCGTCCGTTGTCGTCGTCCGTCCGGTGTAAACTATTTCAAAAATCTTCTCCTCTGAAACTACTAAACCAATTCCAACCAAACTTAAGCTGAATGATCCTTAGGGTATCTAGAATTAAGTTTGTGTTTTATTTTCTGTTTCGTCAAAAAACATGGCCAACATGGTTAAAAATAGAAAATAGGGGTAAAATGCAGTTTTTGGCTTATATCTCAAAAACTAAAGCATTTAGAGGAACTCTGACAGGGGGGTAAAAGTGTTCTTGTACGTCGAGAAATATAGCCACTATGGCTAAAATGGAACATAGGGGTAAAATGCATTTTTTTGCTTTTGAAGTAAATATGACAGATGCAAATAACATTTAAATGGCATTTTTAAGCCACTCATTAATATATATTGAAAAGCAAAAATAATCATTGATGAAAGATTTAAGCAAAACATTACAGGTGAGCGATTCCTGCTCTTGAGAGCCTCTTGTTCTTAAAACTATGTTTATGTTTGTTAGGTAATAAAAATCTGTTTTTCCTGAAACAACAGCCTGAAGCTTTATAACTAATTTGTCTAAAATTTCCTCTTTTTTTTCAAATTTATACTCTTAAAGTAATATATTTATATAAGAATGTTTTGTATTTGTTTTTAGACTTGTTGCCCGGTTAAGGAGTTGACATAAAACATGCATCACATTAATTTCTGAATTAATTGCAACAGCAAAAGTCTCTATTTAAAGCTGAAACTAATTTAAAGTTTTTGTTTTTGTTAGATACAGCCTAAATATGTGACAGTCCTATACCATGAAGAATAGTTCCATTGAAGTTCAAGAGGATGATGTCGCATGTAGGTATTTGGTCATTACAAATGTTCTTTAAAGGGAAACTCCGCAAAAAAATGAAAAATTGATATTTTGTTCTTTAAGCATAAAAAACAACATGTTCATAAATAAAAAACTTTTATTCTCTATGTAAAGAGATCAAAATCGATTTTTGAAATTCACTATCAGTTCTCGACATATCGCCATCTTGTCGGCATGTTCGATCTAAAAAGTCACGTGATATCTATAAACCACAAAGAACAAAAAGAATCGGGGATTTACCGACCGTGCGTTAAAAACTCCCATCATCAATTGGGGATTACCGTAGACGGTTATTCAGTGTCAAAATGTCTTGTCAAGCGTAAGGTTGTTCTGTCAGACAAAGTTATGACAAAAGTCTACATAGTTTTCCCAATCCCACAAAAAAAGAAAGAATTGTATCAGACATGGTTGTACAACCTTAAACTAACAGCAAATAGTTGCATCTATAGCAAGCACAAGTTGGTGTGTGAAGACCATTTTGAACAATATTGTTTCGAGGGAGATTCGATGGTAATTATCCTTTTTTAATAACAAAATAACCTAGCAGTTCTGATAGCTATAGTTATCAAATCCTTATATGATAAGATTTCGTTGAATAAAAAAAAATATAGATTTGATGAGGAATAACAGTTTTAATTATAAGAAAGACAAATGCAGTGTTCTTGTAACAATCACTGATTTACAGAAGATTCATTAGTATGCCTCTTTTATATAAAGTGCATTGATTTGTATAAAGAATAGTTCCGTATTAAGACGAGATAATTTTTCAATTAATAAAGTTATACGATATAGAATAACATTTTTTTAATTATGATATTTAACGGCTATTGACAAGGAGCAATGTTAGGAAGAGGTTTAAGCTGGGACATAATATGTTGATATAGTATAATGTTCCCAGGTTATAGATATGTAAATATCGAAATATCGGACATCTCAATTTTTTTATTAAAAAGTGTTTTTTTTTTAACTAATCTTTAAATTATATCAAATTGATACGGGATCAATTCGGAACGGTCACTTATAAAGACACTTAGCTTTACAGTTAAATGTGTGACTCTATCTGGTATGTTCGGTGAAAATTTTATAGGTTTTTTTCTTTTTAAATTTTATTTACGTTATCTTATTATATATATATTTTGGCTTCCTCCCGAATTGATAATAGGTATGTCAGAATTATTGATAGATGTCGTGTCAGAGCGACACATTCAGTTAGGTATTCCAGGGACGTATATTAGATACACGTCCCTGGGTATTCCAGTGACCTCCTGTCAACTAAAAATTCGTATTACACAATTATATAATACAGGTTCATGCATGGCCTCTTTATTGAGGTACCCGCTGTGCACAGGTAACATTTATTGAACCATATATTTGTGTCTAACGTTGTTTATCTTGTGTGTGTTTGAAATTATAATTCCACCTTTTAATGAATGATGTTCTGATAATATTATCCACTATTTTTGCTGATAATAAGTTTAAAGAAAATTATAAACATGACCTTTGAACATTTTTGTGAAATGAATATTGTTTTGTCATGATTCTGGACCATATTTTTGAAAGAAAAAATTCTTCACGCAAATACAAGCTTTTGTTGATTGGCAAACATGCAGATATTTAAAGTAATGCAGCACTTATAGTCACTATCAATATTAATTCATTGAAGATAAGAGAGCCCCTTCTATGTCTAATGTCCCTATCTTTATAAGGATTAGGACGACAGGGGAAAAAGGAGCGGAGATAGAGTGGCATAGTGAAAAAAAATTACCGAATAAAGAACAATTTAGAGAATGATCGACAAAAAGCGAAATAGTTAATGTAAAGGAGCGGAGATAAAGAGAGGCATAGTGAAAAAAAATGTTTGCTTGACAAATTAAGTTATTGCTCGCTTTGATATTTTTAGTTATACAAAATCACACATCGTGTTCCTAATTGGTATTCACGTGCACTAACTTGATGCTGGGAACAGTATATTAATATATATGTTCCTGCTTGATGTGTTAGGTTTCTGCATAGCATGGTTAAAAATAATTATTATCCCATTTGTTATATCGTAGTGTCACGGTGTTATTTTGTTAAATTTATTTAGTTTGTTAATGATTGTGTAAATAAGAATAAATCTGTATAAAAACTTCATACCATTTTAGTGATTGCCTATAGGAGTTTGATTATTGTTACATTTAAGATATATATATATATATATTTAGAACCGTTCATACATCTTAAAGTAAAAGATGTGTGTCTGAGTTAAACGACACAAGAACCCTGTAATACTAGTACGAGAGTAAGGCATGTAAAAATTCCTACTCAATATGGTTGTATTGGAAATCTTTTCATACAGATTGACAACTCATGGTCCGACATGCATGTAATATTTGCCACATGACGCTCATAGTTCTTTCTACCATCATCATCTTATTCATTAAATATTGCGGTAAACATCGATGGTTCACACCCAAACAAAATGGGAGTAATATACCTTCAGATCTTCTCCGTGGTATACACTTGTGAAATATATAGACGAAATTCGGTATTGAAGTAAATCTACATCTCACAAACACAATTTTTGAATTACGATTTTGAGTGAACACCCACCAAACCAATACAAACGTATGGCAAGATATAACCATGCAGGCATTTAGTTTTCGTCAGGCATAAGATAAATAATCACTCTCATAAACGTATATATGCATGCAGTTTCAAATATCAAGAACAAGCGGTCGATGTCTATAGATCATTGTTAAATCCGTTTACTAACTGTTCAGAGTCAGACATGTCAATAGTTCATTCTTGGAACCTTCATATACCCCATCCGACGATGGGAACTCTTTCTGATAGTGTTGACAACATACGCTTGTTTATCTGTACAAGTGGTTGCATGGCCTCTCCTTCCCCAACAAACAAAAACGCTACTAGTCTGCTATCTCTGGAGCTCATCCTTAATGGCGCTTATACGTCAGGAAACTTACAAGTATACTAGTAAAGATTGTTTCAAGAACAACGAAGTTAGGACGAACTGTTCTAAAATCGTCAATATCAGTAATTATACATTACTAAGATATGTCTTTAATTACAACAACTGTATTACTAATATGGATTAATGACGGCTATCCTAAAAATAATCCTCAAACAAATTAATGTATTAGCTTAGATTTATAATGTATGTATATTGCTTAATGAAATAAACGATAATTGGTATTCTTTTCACAAATAATTTGTGCAAGTGATTGTCAAATGAATTTAATTATGTAAGAATGAAATGTTAATAAGAAAATTAAAAAAATCATGCATGTTGTGCTGTTGTATTTTTTCAATTAACTTGAAACTTTAAAATTGCGATAGTTTTACGTTTGTTAGCATTTAAACATCGCCAGATTTAAATACAAGTTAACCTATAGCTGTACAATGTAACCTATGGGAATGCAACACGAGTATAAATCTCAATAACCGAAAATTATACCATAGCTATCTATGGTATAATTTTCACAATTATACCATGGTTTTGTTGTATTTGGTATTTGAAAAGAAAAAATGAAAGATAGCAAGGCCTATCCGAGGCCGATTGAATTTTTTGAAATAGGAACAACAGAGTCAGAGTGGGGCCACTAAGCTAAACTGCCCGCTTTGCACCAGCCGAAATAAATGAATGCCTAGGGTGGGAATCGAACCCACATACACCAACTTCGTTGTCCTATATTTTTAAATGAACGAAAATTCGATTCAAGAACAAAGTTTAAAAAAAAAGTATATATAAATATATTATTATATTATACTTGAAAATATAATTCGATTTTCGGTTATTGAGATGTATACTTGGATTGTAGTCCCTTAGGCTCAACTGTATAGCTACATGTAAAGGTTGAAATTTGCCGTGGCGGCTTTTTAAGGGGGAGGGAGGGGGAAGGCATGCCCCTTTCAAGAAGCTTTATATTTATTCACAATATATATGTGGTTTTTGGCTCTGATTCTGACCAATGCTAATATACTAAATATATATTTTCAAGTGACTATTATTGTTGTTGTTACCAATTATGTAATTCAATTGTATCAGATTTTATGCCCTTTATGGGCCCTGTAATTTTGGGAAATAAAAATATTCTATTCTATTCTATGGTAAATGCATAGATATTTCGTATTATTACTCCAAATGTTGGATGGCTAGACTCCCCCTCCTTTTCAAAATCCTGGATCCGTATCCGATTTTATATACATCTTAATTTAACGATTTGCTTAAGTAATAACTATAATGTTGGGCCGTTAAGAATAGAAAGCGTCTGGTTACTCTAAATAAAGGTGAACTTTTTGTTTAAATTATCTATAGTCAACATGTGATTTTTAATGATCCGAAAGTTTAATCGTGATCATTTTGAAATCCCTTTGAATTAAATTATATTAAATGTACAACTTGGGCTTCTGGTACAAATTAAAACATGGAATGATTCATTCAGACTCTCAGAAAGATTCTTGTGAATTAAATTTCCACAGAATTATAAATTAATACCAAAAACTTAAAAACATTTCAAATATTTTGATAAAATAAAAAAAAAACTAACCCTTTGCAGTTCAACTTTAAATCTGGGTTCCAGAAATCTTTCAAACTATATCTTGCGTCCATATGCAGAACATATAATTCCTTCAACAGTTTTTAGTCTGTAACGTTACCCGTCACCAATGTAGATGTGCATCCATCGCTGTCGAAAAATCCTGTCCAACTGATTTTCCCGCTGTTTCAGAAGCCAGTGCGTATTTTAGAAAGTAGGCGGAGCTTAATGTGTAAGGTCCTAAAAGGGTAATTTGACCGATTCTTATCAAAATTATTTTTGAAGTTAATAAACAAAAATATATGAAATACACATATTTAAACAACAACATATGCAATAGGTTAAAACATATTTCATATATTTTGGTTAGTTTTGTGGTGTTTCGTAAATTATACCATAGTTTTTTGTTGAAACCCCTCGGCAACCTCACTCAACTTCGTCTCGTGAGGTTATTGCCGGGGGTTTCAACAAAAGCTATGGTATAATTTACGAAACACCACAAAACTATTCAAAAGATATGAAATATCTATAACTTAAAGAATTCCGGTAAAGTAAATTAAACAGATGTGCAATGATTATTAATTGGGAAATATAACATTTAATTTTTAAGATTAAAAGTACTATTCTTTTAACTTCATATCTTAACTTTATGCTAATTGCATAGAACGTAACCGAAAATTGTTCCATTTTAATATTGTAACACTTCCGGAATTAAAAAGTTGAATGTTAATTTTCAATTAATTTATACAATTTAATTATTATTTCTCTATTGTCATCGGGTATTTCATCTGGGTATATTAAACACGCTATACTCTTTCTGTTAATCCATTCAAAATGACAATATACACTCCTGTGTACGCTTGAATTCACACCTGTGTACGCCTGAGGCTAAATTGCTGCAAGGTAAAGTTCAAACGAATTCTCAAATCGAGAAATAAACAATGACTTTACAAAATAATATACACACTCTGTTCACAAATATTTTGCATTGAAATGGTTATCAAAGTTATAACGGTAAATAAAACTTAAAATATTTTCAGTTCAATATCAGTAAAAATGTTCTATAGATATTTTATGAAAAAATCTCAATAATTTATGAAATTAATTCGAAAATATTTATATTTAGATAACTTCATATAGGAAGTTTTATTCAATCAATACAAAACGGTACACACATATTCATTTTCTTTCATTCTTGTATTGTGGTTATTAACTACGACCAACGGTCATCTATGCGCTTTTAATTACATAAAATTCTGATAAAGCAATTAAGACTTTAACAGATTTTATTTTTTTCCCATGATTCAACAAATCGGGTTAAAATGTCACAACCCAGTGACGTAGGTCAACCAAAAAAGTTACAAATACTTGATTTTCTCCGTTATTAGAAAGAATATAAATTTAAAACTTTGTGAATGTGTTTTTTATGTTAAGATGAACATATTTAGATGATAAGTAAAAAATCGCGGACTTTCCCTTTAAGCTATGTTTATATGTGTTAGGTAATAAAAATCAGTTTTTCCTGGAATAGCAGGAAACTTTATTACAAATTGGTCTACAATTTCGTCTTTTATGCCTGTTTAAGGGACGATTATGGTATACTGCAGGAATAATTTTACTATATAGTTAAGTGGGCCTAAAATTGGCCGGCGGCCCAAAAAATATTTGGAAATGTTTTAGTTACCATTTTAGGCAACTTTAATTTTTTCATAGTTTTGTTGTCATAGCGTTTTAAAATCTGGATCAGAATGCTGTCAACGCATACATTTTTAATGGGGTGATCCTGCAAATAGGATGGATAGTCAATAGAAGAATATCACAATTTTTAATTAACAACGATTCAATTATGTCAACGTTTGGTTAACGATTTAAGCAGCGGAAAGGGACCCCTCAGATACAATTATTTTTTGCTATGACGCCTATCGACAGCAAAAAATAAAGTAGACTTTCAAGACGTCATTATTAATTGGACTATTGTTAAAGCAGATCGCCCAGCAGTTGGATAAAAGATGCTTTAAGTCAAAATGGGTCTCGTAAAAGCAGACCTCCCCAGAGAACAAAATTTAGATTTTGATGTAACATTGATGAATTTAATGGGCGCTGATCTCGTAAAAGCAGATCACCCAGCAGAGCCGGTTATATAATATGATGAAAACTTGTTTTATAGTAAAAAGTATTTAATTTTATGTCAGGCTCTATTTCATTATCAACCAATTTGAAACTTTATTACAAATTGGTCTAAAAAAAAATTTTCTTCAAATTTATACTCTAATGAAGTATATTCTTATGAGAATTCTAGTAATTATAAATATTCTTGTCCAACATGCGAAAGATTAAATTCTGAATTAATTGCAACAGCAAATAGTCTCTATTTACAGCTGATATTAATTTCTAGTTTTTGTTAAAGATGCTGCACTCCTAGACGGAGAAGATGGTAACTTCATGGTAGATAGCACATGAGGAGGAGTCGCATGTAAGTATTTGGTCATTACAATTGTACTTAAAACTATGTTTATATTTGTTAGGTATTAAAAATCAGTTTTTCCTGAAACAAATTGAAGCTTTATAACAAATTGGTCTAAAATTTCTTTTATTCAAATTTATGCTCTAATGATGCATATTTTAATAAGAATGTATAGTAATTGTATATATACTTCTCTCTAATTTAGTATTTAACATAAATCATGCATCACATTAATTTCTGAATTGATTGCAACAGCAAAAAGTCTTGATTTAAAGCTGAAACTAATTTATAATTTTTGTTTTTTTTACAGATACAGCCTAAATATGCAACACTCCTATATCGTGAAAGATGCTTTCATTGTAGATCACACATTAGGACGAGTCACATGTAGGTATTTGGTCATTACAATTTTTGAGCTCACCTTTCCGAAGGAAATGTGAGCTTTTGCCATCACTTGGCGTCCGTCGTCGTCGTCCGTCCGGTGTAAACTATTTCAAAAATCTTCTCCTCTGAAACTACTGAACCAATTCCAACCAAACTTAAGCTGAATGATCCTTAGGGTATCTAGAATTAAGTTTGTGTTTTATTTTCTGTTTCGTCAAAAAACATGGCCAACATGGTTAAAAATAGAAAATAGGGGTAAAATGCAGTTTTTGGCTTATATCTCAAAAACTAAAGCATTTAGAGGAACTCTGACATGGGGGTAAAAGTGTTTGTTGTACGTCGAGAAATATAGCCACTATGGCTAAAATGGAACATAGGGGTAAAATGCATTTTTTTGCTTTTGAAGAAAATATGACAGATGCAAATAACATTTAAATGGCATTTTTAAGCCACTCATTAATATATATTGAAAAGCAAAAATAATCATTGATGAAAGATTTAAGCAAAACATTACAGGTGAGCGATTCCTGCTCTTGAGAGCCTCTTGTTCTTTAAACTATGTTTATGTTTGTTAGGTAATAAAAATCTGTTTTTCCTGAAACAACAGCCTGAAGCTTTATAACTAATTTGTCTAAATTTCCTCTTTTTTTTCAAATTTATACTTTTAAGTAATATATTTATATAAGAATGTTTTGTATTTGTTTTTAGACTTGTTGCCCGGTTAAGGAGTTGACATAAAACATGCATCACATTAATTTCTGAATTAATTGCAACAGCAAAAGTCTCTATTTAAAGCTGAAACTAATTTAAAGTTTTTGTTTTTGTTAGATACAGCCTAAATATGTGACAGTCCTATACCATGAAGAATAGTTCCATTGAAGTTCAAGAGGATGATGTCGCATGTAGGTATTTGGTCATTACAAATGTTCTTTAAGCTATGTTTATATGTGTTAGGTAATAAAAATCAGTTTTTCCTGGAATAGCAGGAAACTATTACAAATTGGTCTACAATTTCGTCTTTTATGCCTGTTTAAGGGACGATTATGGTATACTGCAGGAATAATTTTACTATATAGTTAAGTGGGCCTAAAATTGGCCGGCGGCCCAAAAAATATTTGGAAATGTTTTAGTTACCATTTTAGGCAACTTTAATTTTTTCATAGTTTTGTTGTCATAGCGTTTTAAAATCTGGATCAGAATGCTGTCAACGCATACATTTTTAATGCGGTGATCCTGCAAATAGGATGGATAGTCAATAGAAGAATATCACAATTTATTAATTAACAACGATTCAATTATGTCAACGTTTGGTTAACGATTTAAGCAGCGGAAAGGGACCCCTCAGATACAATTATTTTTTGCTATGACGCCTTCTATCGACAGCAAAAAATAAAGTAGACTTTCAAGACGTCATTATTAATTGGACTATTGTTAAAGCAGATAGCCCATCAGTTGGATAAAAGATGCTTTATGTCAAAATGGGTCTCGTAAAAGCAGACCTCCCCAGAGAGCAAACTTTAGATTTTGATGTAACATTGATGAATTTAATGGGTGCTGATCTCGTAAAAGCAGATCACCCAGCAGAGCCGGTTATATAATATGATGAAAACTTGTTTTATAGTAAAAAGTATTTAATTTTATGTCAGGCTCTATTTCATTATCAACCAATTTGAAACTTTATTACAAATTGGTCTAAAAAAAAATTTTCTTCAAATTTATACTCTAATAAAGTATATTCTTATGAGAATTATAGTAATTATAAATATTCTTGTCCAACATGCAAAAGATTAAATTCTGAATTAATTGCAACAGCAAATAGTCTCTATTTACAGCTGATATTAATTTCTAGTTTTTGTTAAAGATGCTGCACTCCTAGACGGAGAAGATGGTAACTTCATGGTAGATAGCACATGAGGAGGAGTCGCATGTAAGTATTTGGTCATTACAATTGTACTTAAAACTGTGTTTATATTTGTTAGGTATTAAAAATCAGTTTTTCCTGAAACAAATTGAAGCTTTATAACAAATTGGTCTAAAATTTCTTTTATTCAAATTTATGCTCTAATGATGTATATTTTAATAAGAATGTATAGTAATTGTATATATACTTCTCTCTAATTTAGTATTTAACATAAATCATGCATCACATTAATTTCTGAATTGATTGCAACAGCAAAAAGTCTTGATTTAAAGCTGAAACTAATTTATAATTTTTGTTTTTTTTACAGATACAGCCTAAATATGCAACACTCCTATATCGTGAAAGATGCTTTCATTGTAGATCACACATTAGGACGAGTCACATGTAGGTATTTGGTCATTACAATTTTTGAGCTCACCTTTCCGAAGGAAATGTGAGCTTTTGCCATCACTTGGCGTCCGTCGTCGTCGTCCGTCCGGTGTAAACTATTTCAAAAATCTTCTCCTCTGAAACTACTGAACCAATTCCAACCAAACTTAAGCTGAATGATCCTTAGGGTATCTAGAATTAAGTTTGTGTTTTATTTTCTGTTTCGTCAAAAAACATGGCCAACATGGTTAAAAATAGAAAATAGGGGTAAAATGCAGTTTTTGGCTTATATCTCAAAAACTAAAGCATTTAGAGGAACTCTGACATGGGGGTAAAAGTGTTCTTGTACGTCGAGAAATATAGCCACTATGGCTAAAATGGAACATAGGGGTAAAATGCATTTTTTTGCTTTTGAAGAAAATATGACAGATGCAAATAACATTTAAATGGCATTTTTAAGCCACTCATTAATATATATTGAAAAGCAAAAATAATCATTGAAAGATTTAAGCAAAACATTACAGGTGAGCGATTCCTGCTCTTGAGAGCCTCTTGTTCTTAAAACTATGTTTATGTTTGTTTGGTAATAAAAATCTGTTTTTCCTGAAACAACAGCCTGAAGCTTTATAACTAATTTGTCTAAAATTTCCTCTTTTTTTTCAAATTTATACTTTTAAGTAATATATTTATATAAGAATGTTTTGTATTTGTTTTTAGACTTGTTGCCCGGTTAAGGAGTTGACATAAAACATGCATCACATTAATTTCTGAATTAATTGCAACAGCAAAAAGTCTCTATTTAAAGCTGAAACTAATTTAAAGTTTTTGTTTTTGTTAGATACAGCCTAAATATGTGACAGTCCTATACCATGAAGAATAGTTCCATTGAAGTTCAAGAGGATGATGTCGCATGTAGGTATTTGGTCATTACAAATGTTCTTTAAGCTATGTTTATATGTGTTAGGTAATAAAAATCAGTTTTTCCTGGAATAGCAGGAAACTATTACAAATTGGTCTACAATTTCGTCTTTTATGCCTGTTTAAGGGACGATTATGGTATACTGCAGGAATAATTTTACTACTGTAAATTCAGAAATTAATGCGATGTTTTAATTATTGCGAAAAATGCGACAGGGTTATAATCGCAATAATATAAACTTGCATTTTGAAATTTTTCATATGAAATAAACAGGATTTTTCTCAATATCGCAAAAATTAGAATCGCATTTTAGTCTAAAATGACAAAATCGCAATAATAAATGCACGCAATAATTTCTGAATTTACAGTATATAGTTAAGTGGGCCTAAAATTGGCCGGCGGCCCAAAAAATATTTGGAAATGTTTTAGTTACCATTTTAGGCAACTTTAATTTTTTCATAGTTTTGTTGTCATAGCGTTTTAAAATCTGGATCAGAATGCTGTCAACGCATACATTTTTAATGCGGTGATCCTGCAAATAGGATGGATAGTCAATAGAAGAATATCACAATTTATTAATTAACAACGATTCAATTATGTCAACGTTTGGTTAACGATTTAAGCAGCGGAAAGGGACCCCTCAGATACAATTATTTTTTGCTATGACGCCTTCTATCGACAGCAAAAGTAAAGTAGACTTTCAAGACGTCATTATTAATTGGACTATTGTTAAAGCAGATCGCCCAGCAGTTGGATAAAAGATGCTTTATGTCAAAATGGGTCTCGTAAAAGCAGACCTCCCCAGAGAGCAAACTTTAGATTTTGATGTAACATTGATGAATTTAATGGGTGCTGATCTCATAAAAGCAGATCACCCAGCAGAGCCGGTTATATAATATGATGAAAACTTGTTTTATAGTAAAAAGTATTTAATTTTATGTCAGGCTCTATTTCATTATCAACCAATTTGAAACTTTATTACAAATTGGTCTAAAAAAAAATTTTCTTCAAATTTATACTCTAATGAAGTATATTCTTATGAGAATTATAGTAATTATAAATATTCTTGTCCAACATGCAAAAGATTAAATTCTGAATTAATTGCAACAGCAAATAGTCTCTATTTACAGCTGATATTAATTTCTAGTTTTTGTTAAAGATGCTGCACTCCTAGACGGAGAAGATGGTAACTTCATGGTAGATAGCACATGAGGAGGAGTCGCATGTAAGTATTTGGTCATTACAATTGTACTTAAAACTGTGTTTATATTTGTTAGGTATTAAAAATCAGTTTTTCCTGAAACAAATTGAAGCTTTATAACAAATTGGTCTAAAATTTCTTTTATTCAAATTTATGCTCTAATGATGTATATTTTAATAAGAATGTATAGTAATTGTATATATACTTCTCTCTAATTTAGTATTTAACATAAATCATGCATCACATTAATTTCTGAATTGATTGCAACAGCAAAAAGTCTTGATTTAAAGCTGAAACTAATTTATAATTTTTGTTTTTTTTACAGATACAGCCTAAATATGCAACACTCCTATATCGTGAAAGATGCTTTCATTGTAGATCACACATTAGGACGAGTCACATGTAGGTATTTGGTCATTACAATTTTTGAGCTCACCTTTCCGAAGGAAATGTGAGCTTTTGCCATCACTTGGCGTCCGTCGTCGTCGTCCGTCCGGTGTAAACTATTTCAAAAATCTTCTCCTCTGAAACTACTGAACCAATTCCAACCAAACTTAAGCTGATTGATCCTTAGGGTATCTAGAATTAAGTTTGTGTTTTATTTTCTGTTTCGTCAAAAAACATGGCCAACATGGTTAAAAATAGAAAATAGGGGTAAAATGCAGTTTTTGGCTTATATCTCAAAAACTAAAGCATTTAGAGGAACTCTGACATGGGGGTAAAAGTGTTCTTGTACGTCAAGAAATATAGCCACTATGGCTAAAATGGAACATAGGGGTAAAATGCATTTTTTTGCTTTTGAAGAAAATATGACAGATGCAAATAACATTTAAATGGCATTTTTAAGCCACTCATTAATATATATTGAAAAGCAAAAATAATCATTGAAAGATTTAAGCAAAACATTACAGGTGAGCGATTCCTGCTCTTGAGAGCCTCTTGTTCTTAAAACTATGTTTATGTTTGTTAGGTAATAAAAATCAGTTTTTCCTGGAATAGCAGGAAACTTTATTACAAATTGGTCTACAATTTCGTCTTTTATGCCTGTTTAAGGGACGATTATGGTATACTGCAGGAATAATTTTACTATATAGTTAAGTGGGCCTAAAATTGGCCCGCGGCCCAAAAAATATTTGGAAATGTTTTAGTTACCATTTTAGGCAACTTTAATTTTTTCATAGTTTTGTTGTCATAGCGTTTTAAAATCTGGATCAGAATGCTGTCAACGCATACATTTTTAATGCGGTGATCCTGCAAATAGGATGGATAGTCAATAGAAGAATATCACAATTTATTAATTAACAACGATTCAATTATGTCAACGTTTGGTTAACGATTTAAGCAGCGGAAAGGGACCCCTCAGATACAATTATTTTTTGCTATGACGCCTTCTATCGACAGCAAAAAATAAAGTAGACTTTCAAGACGTCATTATTAATTGGACTATTGTTAAAGCAGATCGCCCAGCAGTTGGATAAAAGATGCTTTATGTCAAAATGGGTCTCGTAAAAGCAGACCTTCCCAGAGAGCAAACTTTAGATTTTGATGTAACATTGATGAATTTAATGGGCGCTGATCTCGTAAAAGCAGATCACCCAGCAGAGCCGGTTATATAATATGATGAAAACTTGTTTTATAGTAAAAAGTATTTAATTTTATGTCAGGCTCTATTTCATTATCAACCAATTTGAAACTTTATTACAAATTGGTCTAAAAAAAAATTTTCTTCAAATTTATACTCTAATGAAGTATATTCTTATGAGAATTATAGTAATTATAAATATTCTTGTCCAACATGCAAAAGATTAAATTCTGAATTAATTGCAACAGCAAATAGTCTCTATTTACAGCTGATATTAATTTCTAGTTTTTGTTAAAGATGCTGCACTCCTAGACGGAGAAGATGGTAACTTCATGGTAGATAGCACATGAGGAGGAGTCGCATGTAAGTATTTGGTCATTACAATTGTACTTAAAACTATGTTTATATTTGTTAGGTATTAAAAATCAGTTTTTCCTGAAACAAATTGAAGCTTTATAACAAATTGGTCTAAAATTTCTTTTATTCAAATTTATGCTCTAATGATGTATATTTTAATAAGAATGTATAGTAATTGTATATATACTTCTCTCTAATTTAGTATTTAACATAAATCATGCATCACATTAATTTCTGAATTGATTGCAACAGCAAAATTGATTTAAAGCTGAAACTAATTTATAATTTTTGTTTTTTTTACAGATACAGCATAAAATATGCAACACTCCTATATCGTGAAAGATGCTTTCATTGTAGATCACACATTAGGACGAGTCACATGTAGGTATTTGGTCATTACAATTTTTGAGCTCAACTTTCCGAAGGAAATGTGAGCTTTTGCCATCACTTGGCGTCCGTCGTCGTCGTCCGTCCGGTGTAAACTATTTCAAAAATCTTCTCCTCTGAAACTACTGAACCAATTCCAACCAAACTTAAGCTGAATGATCCTTAGGGTATCTAGAATTAAGTTTGTGTTTTATTTTCTGTTTCGTCAAAAAACATGGCCAACATGGTTAAAAATAGAAAATAGGGGTAAAATGCAGTTTTTGGCTTATATCTCAAAACTAAAGCATTTAGAGGAACTCTGACATGGGGGTAAAAGTGTTCTTGTACGTCGAGAAATATAGCCACTATGGCTAAAATGGAACATAGGGGTAAAATGCATTTTTTTGCTTTTGAAGAAAATATGACAGATGCAAATAACATTTAAATGGCATTTTTAAGCCACTCATTAATATATATTGAAAAGCAAAAATAATCATTGAAAGATTTAAGCAAAACATTACAGGTGAGCAATTCCTGCTCTTGAGAGCCTCTTGTTCTTAAAACTATGTTTATGTTTGTTAGGTAATAAAAATCTGTTTTTCCTGAAACAACAGCCTGAAGCTTTATAACTAATTTGTCTAAAATTTCCTCTTTTTTTCAAATTTATACTCTTAAAGTAATATATTTATATAAGAATGTTTTGTATTTGTTTTTAGACTTGTTGCCCGGTTAAGGAGTTGACATAAAACATGCATCACATTAATTTCTGAATTAATTGCAACAGCAAAAAGTCTCTATTTAAAGCTGAAACTAATTTAAAGTTTTTGTTTTTGTTAGATACAGCCTAAATATGTGACAGTCCTATACCATGAAGAATAGTTCCATTGAAGTTCAAGAGGATGATGTCGCATGTAGGTATTTGGTCATTACAAATGTTCTTTAAGCTATGTTTATATGTGTTGGGTAATAAAAATCAGTTTTTCCTGGAATAGCAGGAAACTTTATTACAAATTGGTCTACAATTTCGTCTTTTATGCCTGTTTAAGGGACGATTATGGTATACTGCAGGAATAATTTTACTATATAGTTAAGTGGGCCTAAAATTGGCCTCATTGGTCATTACAAATGTTCTTTAAGCTATGTTTATATGTGAAATCAGTTTTTCCTGGAATAGCAGGAAACTTTATTACAAATTGGTCTACAATTTCGTCTTTTATGCCTGTTTAAGGGACGATTATGGTATACTGCAGGAATAATTTTACTATATAGTTAAGTGGGCCTAAAATTGGCCGGCGGCCCAAAAAATATTTGGAAATGTTTTAGTTACCATTTTAGGCAACTTTAATTTTTTCATAGTTTTGTTGTCATAGCTTTTTAAAATCTGGATCAGAATGCTGTCAACGCATACATTTTTAATGCGGTGATCCTGCAAATAGGATGGATAGTCAATAGAAGAATATCACAATTTATTAATTAACAACGATTCAATTATGTCAACGTTTGGTTAACGATTTAAGCAGCGGAAAGGGACCCCTCAGATACAATTATTTTTTGCTATGACGCCTTCTATCGACAGCAAAAAATAAAGTAGACTTTC
The DNA here is from genome assembly GCF_021869535.1 of Mytilus californianus. Taxonomy (NCBI): domain Eukaryota; kingdom Metazoa; phylum Mollusca; class Bivalvia; order Mytilida; family Mytilidae; genus Mytilus; species Mytilus californianus. Next base: position 5,688,239 of record NW_026262679.1, on the reverse strand, counting down.
AAGACGTCATTATTAATTGGACTATTGTTAAAGCAGATCGCCCAGCAGTTGGATAAAAGATGCTTTATGTCAAAATGGGTCTCGTAAAAGCAGACCTCCCCAGAGAGCAAACTTTAGATTTTGATGTAACATTGATGAATTTAATGGGCGCTGATCTCGTAAAAGCAGATCACCCAGCAGAGCCGGTTATATAATATGATGAAAACTTGTTTTATAGTAAAAAGTATTTAATTTTATGTCAGGCTCTATTTCATTATCAACCAATTTGAAACTTTATTACAAATTGGTCTAAAAAAAAATTTTCTTCAAATTTATACTCTAATGAAGTATATTCTTATGAGAATTATAGTAATTATAAATATTCTTGTCCAACATGCAAAAGATTAAATTCTGAATTAATTGCAACAGCAAATAGTCTCTATTTACAGCTGATATTAATTTCTAGTTTTTGTTAAAGATGCTGCACTCCTAGACGGAGAAGATGGTAACTTCATGGTAGATAGCACATGAGGAGGAGTCGCATGTAAGTATTTGGTCATTACAATTGTACTTAAAACTATGTTTATATTTGTTAGGTATTAAAAATCAGTTTTTCCTGAAACAAATTGAAGCTTTATAACAAATTGGTCTAAAATTTCTTTTATTCAAATTTATGCTCTAATGATGTATATTTTAATAAGAATGTATAGTAATTGTATATATACTTCTCTCTAATTTAGTATTTAACATAAATCATGCATCACATTAATTTCTGAATTGATTGCAACAGCAAAATTGATTTAAAGCTGAAACTAATTCATAATTTTAGTTTTTTTTTACAGATACAGCCTAAATATGCAACACTCCTATATCGTGAAAGATGCTTTCATTGTAGATCACACATTAGGACGAGTCACATGTAGGTATTTGGTCATTACAATTTTTGAGCTCAACTTTCCGAAGGAAATGTGAGCTTTTGCCATCACTTGGCGTCCATCGTCGTCGTCGTCCGTCCGGTGTAAACTATTTCAAAAATCTTCTCCTCTGAAACTACTGAACCAATTCCAACCAAACTTAAGCTGAATGATCCTTAGGGTATCTAGAATTAAGTTTGTGTTTTATTTTCTGTTTCGTCAAAAAACATGGCCAACATGGTTAAAAATAGAAAATAGGGGTAAAATGCAGTTTTTGGCTTATATCTCAAAAACTAAAGCATTTAGAGGAAATCTGACATGGGGGTAAAAGTGTTCTTGTACGTCGAGAAATATAGCCACTATGGCTAAAATGGAACATAGGGGTAAAATGCATTTTTTTGCTTTTGAAGAAAATATGACAGATGCAAATAACATTTAAATGGCATTTTTAAGCCACTCATTAATATATATTGAAAAGCAAAAATAATCATTGAAAGATTTAAGCAAAACATTACAGGTGAGCAATTCCTGCTCTTGAGAGCCTCTTGTTCTTAAAACTATGTTTATGTTTGTTAGGTAATAAAAATCTGTTTTTCCTGAAACAACAGCCTGAAGCTTTATAACTAATTTGTCTAAAATTTCCTCTTTTTTTTCAAATTTATACTCTTAAGTAATATATTTATATAAGAATGTTTTGTATTTGTTTTTAGACTTGTTGCCCGGTTAAGGAGTTGACATAAAACATGCATCACATTAATTTCTGAATTAATTGCAACAGCAAAAAGTCTCTATTTAAAGCTGAAACTAATTTAAAGTTTTTGTTTTTGTTAGATACAGCCTAAATATGTGACAGTCCTATACCATGAAGAATAGTTCCATTGAAGTTCAAGAGGATGATGTCGCATGTAGGTATTTGGTCATTACAAATGTTCTTTAAGCTATGTTTATATGTGTTGGGTAATAAAAATCAGTTTTTCCTGGAATAGCAGGAAACTTTATTACAAATTGGTCTACAATTTCGTCTTTTATGCCTGTTTAAGGGACGATTATGGTATACTGCAGGAATAATTTTACTATATAGTTAAGTGGGCCTAAAATTGGCCGGCGGCCCAAAAATATTTGGAAATGTTTTAGTTACCAATTTAGGCAACTTTAATTTTTTCATAGTTTTGTTGTCATAGCGTTTTAAAATCTGGATCAGAATGCTGTCAACGCATACATTTTTAATGCGGTGATCCTGCAAATAGGATGGATAGTCAATAGAAGAATATCACAATTTATTAATTAACAACGATTCAATTATGTCAACGTTTGGTTAACGATTTAAGCAGCGGAAAGGGACCCCTCAGATACAATTATTTTTTGCTATGACGCCTTCTATCGACAGCAAAAAATAAAGTAGACTTTCAAGACGTCATTATTAATTGGACTATTGTTAAAGCAGATGGTCCGGGTACACAGTTATCGTCCTTTGATTTTCGTTGTCCACGAATATAGTCCCTAGTGTGGACAGTGTGTTACTTGTCGATTTTTTTTATACCCCTTCCGAATTTATTTCTCCCTGTTTTATGACTCAAATAGTAAGTAGGGGGGTGAAATGACACTGTAAAAAAATTTGGGTCATGAATTTTAAAGTAAAGTAGTGATTTGGTCCAGCTGAAAAATGTTAAAAATTAGCACATCGGAAGCTGTCAAAAGATTTGAAGACCCCCTTAGCATGAAATTGTCCATATTTTGAGTTAGAGCCGATGAAGTTTTCTATAATTTTGATATAATTTGTCCCAAAAGTAGTACAACACACTGTAAAAATATTATTGAGAAAGCGCAGGTGGGATTTTTTTAATTTCCATTTATTGTCTAAAAGAAATGCACTACGAAATAACTGTGTACTCGGACCTAAGAGGTGAAATCAGGAAATATAGAATCTGTACTTTGGCAACTTCCCTGAATGATTTGATGGTGTCAATTTATCAAATAGCATAAAACTAAAGGATTTAAACTTTTATTTGATAGAATTTCTGCAAAAATGACCAATTTTGGCATTTTATGGTCAAAATAAGCATTTCATAGCTTTTTCAATTTTGATGCATAAGTGGCATTCTGACTTTCTATCTGACAGGTTTTTATGTGTCAATATTTGTGTTTCTATGTTTCAATCCAGTTGTATTACTCATTTGTGAACTCTGAATCTACAGAAAAGAAGATTATCTCAGACAATATGCGCAAAATGTGTTGTATATATGATCCTCGTCTAACGCCCTGTTTGGATCAAGTTAAATGTGAGGAGCTTGGAACATAAAAGTTGAAGTCCATTATAAAGACCTCACTAAATTTGTATAAAAAGCACTGAACAATGTCTTTTGTACCTGTTTTATGTCACATAATACCTTTCTTTTCTTCTGTAGGATAGCAAGTGGTTCAAATATAAGCCTGTTGAGACTAAAATTGCATGCATGTTTTTCACTAAAAAGTGAAAAATCTTTGTATCAGACCATACTGTCTGCAAAAAAAGTTGAATGCAAGAGTCTTTTTGTGCTCAGATTTATTGTATCATGTCACCTGAGTATAGAAATGATAGAAAAGACACAAAATTTTATTTCATATAGCTTCAATATGCATTTTTAAATGTAAATATGTGATACGGCCTAAATTGACCCTAAATTATTTTCAGTCTTACTTGGCCTAAGACCCTTTTAAGCTAATGTGATATGTTATTTGTAAGTTTTCTTTCCATTTAAAGTACATTAAATACATATGTAAGGATTATTTATAACCAAAAAGCTTTACAAATTTAAAATTGCTGGAAAATATTACATCTTCATGTAAGGCCCCCCTTCATTGGAAAACCTCCATATTTGGCCACAGGCTCATATAAATTTGACTTTTTAATAATTATGATAAGTCTGATGAATCAAATGAGTACTCTATTGCTTTTAATACATAATATATTATATATTAAGGCATTTCAAAAGTATTTTTTTGCAATATTTTAATTTTTTAAGCCTCAATTGTTGATAGTTGAAAATTTTCAATTTTAACGTCTAAATTTAACACTCAAAGTTCAATATAGAATTAGTCATATTGTCTATAATATATATCCTATTCCCATGAAACCTTGTAAGCAGTCTTATAATTTAATAAGCTTTAGTCATACCAAGTTTCATTAAGATTGGTCAACTTTTTCTACCCTATTAGGTCCGGGTACACAGTTATCGTCCTTTGATTTTCGTTGTCCACGAATATAGTCCCTAGTGTGGACAGTGTGTTACTTGTCGATTTTTTTTATACCCCTTCCGAATTTATTTCTCCCTGTTTTATGACTCAAATAGTAAGTAGGGGGGTGAAATGACACTGTAAAAAAATTTGGGTCATGAATTTTAAAGTAAAGTAGTGATTTGGTCCAGCTGAAAAATGTTAAAAATTAGCACATCGGAAGCTGTCAAAAGATTTGAAGACCCCCTTAGCATGAAATTGTCCATATTTTGAGTTAGAGCCGATGAAGTTTTCTATAATTTTGATATAATTTGTCCCAAAAGTAGTACAACACACTGTAAAAATATTATTGAGAAAGCGCAGGTGGGATTTTTTTAATTTCCATTTATTGTCTAAAAGAAATGCACTACGAAATAACTGTGTACTCGGACCAGATCGCCCAGCAGTTGGATAAAAGATGCTTTATGTCAAAATGGGTCTCGTAAAAGCAGACCTCCCCAGAGAGCAAACTTTAGATTTTGATGTAACATTGATGAATTTAATGGGCGCTGATCTCGTAAAAGCAGATCACCCAGCAGAGCCAGTTATATAATATGATGAAAACTTGTTTTATAGTAAAAAGTATTTAATTTTATGTCAGGCTCTATTTCATTATCAACCAATTTGAAACTTTATTACAAATTGGTCTAAAAAAAAAATTTCTTCAAATTTATACTCTAATGAAGTATATTCTTATGAGAATTATAGTAATTATAAATATTCTTGTCCAACATGCAAAAGATTAAATTCTGAATTAATTGCAACAGCAAATAGTCTCTATTTACAGCTGATATTAATTTCTAGTTTTTGTTAAAGATGCTGCACTCCTAGACGGAGAAGATGGTAACTTCATGGTAGATAGCACATGAGGAGGAGTCGCATGTAAGTATTTGGTCATTACAATTGTACTTAAAACTATGTTTATATTTGTTAGGTATTAAAAATCAGTTTTTCCTGAAACAAATTGAAGCTTTATAACAAATTGGTCTAAAATTTCTTTTATTCAAATTTATGCTCTAATGATGTATATTTTAATAAGAATGTAAAGTAATTGTATATATACTTCTCTCTAATTTAGTATTTAACATAAATCATGCATCACATTAATTTCTGAATTGATTGCAACAGCAAAATTGATTTAAAGCTGAAACTAATTTATAATTTTTGTTTTTTTTACAGATACAGCCTAAATATGCAACACTCCTATATCGTGAAAGATGCTTTCATTGTAGATCACACATTAGGACGAGTCACATGTAGGTATTTGGTCATTACAATTTTTGAGCTCACCTTTCCGAAGGAAATGTGAGCTTTTGCCATCACTTGGCGTCCGTCGTCGTCGTCCGTCCGGTGTAAACTATTTCAAAAATCTTCTCCTCTGAAACTACTGAACCAATTCCAACCAAACTTAAGCTGAATGATCCTTAGGGTATCTAGAATTAAGTTTGTGTTTTATTTTCTGTTTCGTCAAAAAACATGGCCAACATGGTTAAAAATAGAAAATAGGGGTAAAATGCAGTTTTTGGCTTATATCTCAAAAACTAAAGCATTTAGAGGAACTCTGACATGGGGGTAAAAGTGTTCTTGTACGTCGAGAAATATAGCCACTATGGCTAAAATGGAACATAGGGGTAAAATGCATTTTTTTGCTTTTGAAGAAAATATGACAGATGCAAATAACATTTAAATGGCATTTTTAAGCCACTCATTAATATATATTGAAAAGCAAAAATAATCATTGAAAGATTTAAGCAAAACATTACAGGTGAGCAATTCCTGCTCTTGAGAGCCTCTTGTTCTTAAAACTATGTTTATGTTTGTTAGGTAATAAAAATCTGTTTTTCCTGAAACAACAGCCTGAAGCTTTATAACTAATTTGTCTAAAATTTCCTCTTTTTTTTCAAATTTATACTCTTAAGTAATATATTTATATCAGAATGTTTTGTATTTGTTTTTAGACTTGTTGCCCGGTTAAGGAGTTGACATAAAACATGCATCACATTAATTTCTGAATTAATTGCAACAGCAAAAAGTCTCTATTTAAAGCTGAAACTAATTTAAAGTTTTTGATTTTGTTAGATACAGCCTAAATATGTGACAGTCCTATACCATGAAGAATAGTTCCATTGAAGTTCAAGAGGATGATGTCGCATGTAGGTATTTGGTCATTACAAATGTTCTTTAAGCTATGTTTATATGTGTTAGGTAATAAAAATCAGTTTTTCCTGGAATAGCAGGAAACTTTATTACAAATTGGTCTACAATTTCGTCTTTTATGCCTGTTTAAGGGACGATTATGGTATACTGCAGGAATAATTTTACTATATAGTTAAGTGGGCCTAAAATTGGCCGGCGGCCCAAAAAATATTTGGAAATGTTTTAGTTACCATTTTAGGCAACTTTAATTTTTTCATAGTTTTGTTGTCATAGCGTTTTTAAAATCTGGATCAGAATGCTGTCAATGCATACATTTTTAATGCGGTGATCCTGCAAATAGGATGGATAGTCAATAGAAGAATATCACAATTTATTAATTAACAACGATTCAATTATGTCAACATTTGGTTAACGATTTAAGCAGCGGAAAGGGACCCCTCAGATACAATTATTTTTTGCTATGACGCCTTCTATCGACAGCAAAAAATAAAGTAGACTTTCAAGACGTCATTATTAATTGGACTATTGTTAAAGCAGATCGCCCAGCAGTTGGATAAAAGATGCTTTATGTCAAAATGGGTCTCGTAAAAGCAGACCTCCCCAGAGAGCAAACTTTAGATTTTGATGTAACATTGATGAATTTAATGGGCGCTGATCTCGTAAAAGCAGATCACCCAGCAGAGCCGGTTATATAATATGATGAAAACTTGTTTTATAGTAAAAAGTATTTAATTTTATGTCAGGCTCTATTTCATTATCAACCAATTTGAAACTTTATTACAAATTGGTCTAAAAAAAAAATTTCTTCAAATTTATACTCTAATGAAGTATATTCTTATGAGAATTATAGTAATTATAAATATTCTTGTCCAACATGCGAAAGATTAAATTCTGAATTAATTGCAACAGCAAATAGTCTCTATTTACCGCTGATATTAATTTCTAGTTTTTGTTAAAGATGCTGCACTCCTAGACGGAGAAGATGGTAACTTCATGGTAGATAGCACATGAGGAGGAGTTGCATGTAAGTATTTGGTCATTACAATTGTACTTAAAACTATGTTTATATTTGTTAGGTATTAAAAATCAGTTTTTCCTGAAACAAATTGAAGCTTTATAACAAATTGGTCTAAAATTTCTTTTATTCAAATTTATGCTCTAATGATGTATATTTTAATAAGAATGTATAGTAATTGTATATATACTTCTCTCTAATTTAGTATTTAACATAAATCATGCATCACATTAATTTCTGAATTGATTGCAACAGCAAAAAGTCTTGATTTAAAGCTGAAACTAATTTATAATTTTTGTTTTTTTTACAGATACAGCCTAAATATGCAACACTCCTATATCGTGAAAGATGCTTTCATTGTAGATTACACATTAGGACGAGTCACATGTAGGTATTTGGTCATTACAATTTTTGAGCTCACCTTTCCGAAGGAAATGTGAGCTTTTGCCATCACTTGGCGTCCGTCGTCGTCGTCGTCCGTCCGGTGTAAACTATTTCAAAAATCTTCTCCTCTGAAACTACTGAACCAATTCCAACCAAACTTAAGCTGAATGATCCTTAGGGTATCTAGAATTAAGTTTGTGTTTTATTTTCTGTTTCGTCAAAAAACATGGCCAACATGGTTAAAAATAGAAAATAGGGGTAAAATGCAGTTTTTGGCTTATATCTCAAAAACTAAAGCATTTAGAGGAACTCTGAAATGGGGGTAAAAGTGTTCTTGTACGTCGAGAAATATAGCCACTATGGCTAGAATGGAACATAGGGATAAAATACATTTTTTTGCTTTTGAAGAAAATAAAATGCATTTTTTTGCTTTTGAAGAAAATATGACAGATGCAAATAACATTTAAATGGCATTTTTAAGCCACTCATTAATATATATTGAAAAGCAAAAATAATCATTGATGAAAGATTTAAGCAAAACATTACAGGTGAGCGATTCCTTCTCTTGAGAGCCTCTTGTTCTTAAAACTATGTTTATGTTTGTTAGGTAATAAAAATCTGTTTTTCCTGAAACAACAGCCTGAAGCTTTATAACTAATTTGTCTAAAATTTCCTCTTTTTTTTCAAATTTATACTCTTAAGTAATATATTTATATAAGAATGTTTTGTATTTGTTTTTAGACTTGTTGCCCGGTTAAGGAGTTGACATAAAACATGCATCACATTAATTTCTGAATTAATTGCAACAGCAAAAAGTCTCTATTTAAAGCTGAAACTAATTTAAAGTTTTTGTTTTTGTTAGATACAGCCTAAATATGTGACAGTCCTATACCATGAAGAATAGTTCCATTGAAGTTCAAGAGGATGATGTCGCATGTAGGTATTTGGTCATTACAAATGTTCTTTAAGCTATGTTTATATGTGTTAGGTAATAAAAATCAGTTTTTCCTGGAATAGCAGGAAACTTTATTACAAATTGGTCTACAATTTCGTCTTTTATGCCGGTTTAAGGGACGATTATGGTATACTGCAGGAATAATTTTACTATATAGTTAAGTGGGCCTAAAATTGGCCGGCGGCCCAAAAAATATTTGGAAATGTTTTAGTTACCATTTTAGGCAACTTTAATTTTTTCATAGTTTTGTTGTCATAGCGTTTTAAAATCTGGATCAGAATGCTGTCAACGCATACATTTTTAATGCGGTGATCTTGCAAATAGGATGGATAGTCAATAGAAGAATATCACAATTTATTAATTAACAACGATTCAATTATGTCAACATTTGGTTAACGATTTAAGCAGCGGAAAGGGACCCCTCAGATACAATTATTTTTTGCTATGACGCCTTCTATCGACAGCAAAAAATAAAGTAGACTTTCAAGACGTCATTATTAATTGGACTATTGTTAAAGCAGATCGCCCAGCAGTTGCATAAAAGATGCTTTATGTCAAAATGGGTCTCGTAAAAGCAGACCTCCCCAGAGAGCAAACTTTAGATTTTGATGTAACATTGATGAATTTAATGGGCGCTGATCTCGTAAAAGCAGATCACCCAGCAGAGCCGGTTATATAATATGATGAAAACTTGTTTTATAGTAAAAAGTATTTAATTTTATGTCAGGCTCTATTTCATTATCAACCAATTTGAAACTTTATTACAAATTGGTCTAAAAAAAAAATTTCTTCAAATTTATACTCTAATGAAGTATATTCTTATGAGAATTATAGTAATTATAAATATTCTTGTCCAACATGCAAAAGATTAAATTCTGAATTAATTGCAACAGCAAATAGTCTCTATTTACAGCTGATATTAATTTCTAGTTTTTGTTAAAGATGCTGCACTCCTAGACGGAGAAGATGGTAACTTCATGGTAGATAGCACATGAGGAGGAGTCGCATGTAAGTATTTGGTCATTACAATTGTACTTAAAACTATGTTTATATTTGTTAGGTATTAAAAATCAGTTTTTCCTGAAACAAATTGAAGCTTTATAACAAATTGGTCTAAAATTTCTTTTATTCAAATTTATGCTCTAATGATGTATATTTTAATAAGAATGTATAGTAATTGTATATATACTTCTCTCTAATTTAGTATTTAACATAAATCATGCATCACATTAATTTCTGAATTGATTGCAACAGCAAAAAGTCTTGATTTAAAGCTGAAACTAATTTATAATTTTTGTTTTTTTTACAGATACAGCCTAAATATGCAACACTCCTATATCGTGAAAGATGCTTTCATTGTAGATCACACATTAGGACGAGTCACATGTAGGTATTTGGTCATTACAATTTTTGAGCTCACCTTTCCGAAGGAAATGTGAGCTTTTGCCATCACTTGGCGTCCGTCGTCGTCGTCCGTCCGGTGTAAACTATTTCAAAAATCTTCTCCTCTGAAACTACTGAACCAATTCCAACCAAACTTAAGCTGAATGATCCTTAGGGTATCTAGAATTAAGTTTGTGTTTTATTTTCTGTTTCGTCAAAAAACATGGCCAACATGGTTAAAAATAGAAAATAGGGGTAAAATGCAGTTTTTGGCTTATATCTCAAAAACTAAAGCATTTAGAGGAACTCTGACATGGGGGTAAAAGTGTTCTTGTACGTCGAGAAATATAGCCACTATGGCTAGAATGGAACATAGGGATAAAATACATTTTTTTGCTTTTGAAGAAAATAAAATGCATTTTTTTGCTTTTGAAGAAAATATGACAGATGCAAATAACATTTAAATGGCATTTTTAAGCCACTCATTAATATATATTGAAAAGCAAAAATAATCATTGATGAAAGATTTAAGCAAAACATTACAGGTGAGCAATTCCTGCTCTTGAGAGCCTCTTGTTCTTAAAACTATGTTTATGTTTGTTAGGTAATAAAAATCTGTTTTTCCTGAAACAACAGCCTGAAGCTTTATAACTAATTTGTCTAAAATTTCCTCTTTTTTTTCAAATTTATACTCTTAAGTAATATATTTATATCAGAATGTTTTGTATTTGTTTTTAGACTTGTTGCCCGGTTAAGGAGTTGACATAAAACATGCATCACATTAATTTCTGAATTAATTGCAACAGCAAAAAGTCTCTATTTAAAGCTGAAACTAATTTAAAGTTTTTGTTTTTGTTAGATACAGCCTAAATATGTGACAGTCCTATACCATGAAGAATAGTTCCATTGAAGTTCAAGAGGATGATGTCGCATGTAGGTATTTGGTCATTACAAATGTTCTTTAAGCTATGTTTATATGTGTTAGGTAATAAAAATCAGTTTTTCCTGGAATAGCAGGAAACTTTATTACAAATTGGTCTACAATTTCGTCTTTTATGCCTGTTTAAGGGACGATTATGGTATACTGCAGGAATAATTTTACTATATAGTTAAGTGGGCCTAAAATTGGCCGGCGGCCCAAAAAATATTTGGAAATGTTTTAGTTACCATTTTAGGCAACTTTAATTTTTTCATAGTTTTGTTGTCATAGCGTTTTTAAAATCTGGATCAGAATGCTGTCAATGCATACATTTTTAATGTGGTGATCCTGCAAATAGGATGGATAGTCAATAGAAGAATATCACAATTTATTAATTAACAACGATTCAATTATGTCAACATTTGGTTAACGATTTAAGCAGCGGAAAGGGACCCCTCAGATACAATTATTTTTTGCTATGACGCCTTCTATCGACAGCAAAAAATAAAGTAGACTTTCAAGACGTCATTATTAATTGGACTATTGTTAAAGCAGATCGCCCAGCAGTTGGATAAAAGATGCTTTATGTCAAAATGGGTCTCGTAAAAGCAGACCTCCCCAGAGAGCAAACTTTAGATTTTGATGTAACATTGATGAATTTAATGGGCGCTGATCTCGTAAAAGCAGATCACCCAGCAGAGCCGGTTATATAATATGATGAAAACTTGTTTTATAGTAAAAAGTATTTAATTTTATGTCAGGCTCTATTTCATTATCAACCAATTTGAAACTTTATTACAAATTGGTCTAAAAAAAAAATTTCTTCAAATTTATACTCTAATGAAGTATATTCTTATGAGAATTATAGTAATTATAAATATTCTTGTCCAACATGCGAAAGATTAAATTCTGAATTAATTGCAACAGCAAATAGTCTCTATTTACCGCTGATATTAATTTCTAGTTTTTGTTAAAGATGCTGCACTCCTAGACGGAGAAGATGGTAACTTCATGGTAGATAGCACATGAGGAGGAGTTGCATGTAAGTATTTGGTCATTACAATTGTACTTAAAACTATGTTTATATTTGTTAGGTATTAAAAATCAGTTTTTCCTGAAACAAATTGAAGCTTTATAACAAATTGGTCTAAAATTTCTTTTATTCAAATTTATGCTCTAATGATGTATATTTTAATAAGAATGTATAGTAATTGTATATATACTTCTCTCTAATTTAGTATTTAACATAAATCATGCATCACATTAATTTCTGAATTGATTGCAACAGCAAAAAGTCTTGATTTAAAGCTGAAACTAATTTATAATTTTTGTTTTTTTTACAGATACAGCCTAAATATGCAACACTCCTATATCGTGAAAGATGCTTTCATTGTAGATTACACATTAGGACGAGTCACATGTAGGTATTTGGTCATTACAATTTTTGAGCTCACCTTTCCGAAGGAAATGTGAGCTTTTGCCATCACTTGGCGTCCGTCGTCGTCGTCGTCCGTCCGGTGTAAACTATTTCAAAAATCTTCTCCTCTGAAACTACTGAACCAATTCCAACCAAACTTAAGCTGAATGATCCTTAGGGTATCTAGAATTAAGTTTGTGTTTTATTTTCTGTTTCGTCAAAAAACATGGCCAACATGGTTAAAAATAGAAAATAGGGGTAAAATGCAGTTTTTGGCTTATATCTCAAAAACTAAAGCATTTAGAGGAACTCTGAAATGGGGGTAAAAGTGTTCTTGTACGTCGAGAAATATAGCCACTATGGCTAGAATGGAACATAGGGATAAAATACATTTTTTTGCTTTTGAAGAAAATAAAATGCATTTTTTTGCTTTTGAAGAAAATATGACAGATGCAAATAACATTTAAATGGCATTTTTAAGCCACTCATTAATATATATTGAAAAGCAAAAATAATCATTGATGAAAGATTTAAGCAAAACATTACAGGTGAGCGATTCCTTCTCTTGAGAGCCTCTTGTTCTTAAAACTATGTTTATGTTTGTTAGGTAATAAAAATCTGTTTTTCCTGAAACAACAGCCTGAAGCTTTATAACTAATTTGTCTAAAATTTCCTCTTTTTTTTCAAATTTATACTCTTAAGTAATATATTTATATAAGAATGTTTTGTATTTGTTTTTAGACTTGTTGCCCGGTTAAGGAGTTGACATAAAACATGCATCACATTAATTTCTGAATTAATTGCAACAGCAAAAAGTCTCTATTTAAAGCTGAAACTAATTTAAAGTTTTTGTTTTTGTTAGATACAGCCTAAATATGTGACAGTCCTATACCATGAAGAATAGTTCCATTGAAGTTCAAGAGGATGATGTCGCATGTAGGTATTTGGTCATTACAAATGTTCTTTAAGCTATGTTTATATGTGTTAGGTAATAAAAATCAGTTTTTCCTGGAATAGCAGGAAACTTTATTACAAATTGGTCTACAATTTCGTCTTTTATGCCGGTTTAAGGGACGATTATGGTATACTGCAGGAATAATTTTACTATATAGTTAAGTGGGCCTAAAATTGGCCGGCGGCCCAAAAAATATTTGGAAATGTTTTAGTTACCATTTTAGGCAACTTTAATTTTTTCATAGTTTTGTTGTCATAGCGTTTTAAAATCTGGATCAGAATGCTGTCAACGCATACATTTTTAATGCGGTGATCTTGCAAATAGGATGGATAGTCAATAGAAGAATATCACAATTTATTAATTATCAACGATTCAATTATGTCAACATTTGGTTAACGATTTAAGCAGCGGAAAGGGACCCCTCAGATACAATTATTTTTTGCTATGACGCCTTCTATCGACAGCAAAAAATAAAGTAGACTTTCAAGACGTCATTATTAATTGGACTATTGTTAAAGCAGATCGCCCAGCAGTTGCATAAAAGATGCTTTATGTCAAAATGGGTCTCGTAAAAGCAGACCTCCCCAGAGAGCAAACTTTAGATTTTGATGTAACATTGATGAATTTAATGGGCGCTGATCTCGTAAAAGCAGATCACCCAGCAGAGCCGGTTATATAATATGATGAAAACTTGTTTTATAGTAAAAAGTATTTAATTTTATGTCAGGCTCTATTTCATTATCAACCAATTTGAAACTTTATTACAAATTGGTCTAAAAAAAAAATTTCTTCAAATTTATACTCTAATGAAGTATATTCTTATGAGAATTATAGTAATTATAAATATTCTTGTCCAACATGCAAAAGATTAAATTCTGAATTAATTGCAACAGCAAATAGTCTCTATTTACAGCTGATATTAATTTCTAGTTTTTGTTAAAGATGCTGCACTCCTAGACGGAGAAGATGGTAACTTCATGGTAGATAGCACATGAGGAGGAGTCGCATGTAAGTATTTGGTCATTACAATTGTACTTAAAACTATGTTTATATTTGTTAGGTATTAAAAATCAGTTTTTCCTGAAACAAATTGAAGCTTTATAACAAATTGGTCTAAAATTTCTTTTATTCAAATTTATGCTCTAATGATGTATATTTTAATAAGAATGTATAGTAATTGTATATATACTTCTCTCTAATTTAGTATTTAACATAAATCATGCATCACATTAATTTCTGAATTGATTGCAACAGCAAAAAGTCTTGATTTAAAGCTGAAACTAATTTATAATTTTTGTTTTTTTTACAGATACAGCCTAAATATGCAACACTCCTATATCGTGAAAGATGCTTTCATTGTAGATCACACATTAGGACGAGTCACATGTAGGTATTTGGTCATTACAATTTTTGAGCTCACCTTTCCGAAGGAAATGTGAGCTTTTGCCATCACTTGGCGTCCGTCGTCGTCGTCCGTCCGGTGTAAACTATTTCAAAAATCTTCTCCTCTGAAACTACTGAACCAATTCCAACCAAACTTAAGCTGAATGATCCTTAGGGTATCTAGAATTAAGTTTGTGTTTTATTTTCTGTTTCGTCAAAAAACATGGCCAACATGGTTAAAAATAGAAAATAGGGGTAAAATGCAGTTTTTGGCTTATATCTCAAAAACTAAAGCATTTAGAGGAACTCTGACATGGGGGTAAAAGTGTTCTTGTACATCGAGAAATATAGCCACTATGGCTAGAATGGAACATAGGGATAAAATACATTTTTTTGCTTTTGAAGAAAATAAAATGCATTTTTTTGCTTTTGAAGAAAATATGACAGATGCAAATAACATTTAAATGGCATTTTTAAGCCACTCATTAATATATATTGAAAAGCAAAAATAATCATTGATGAAAGATTTAAGCAAAACATTACAGGTGAGCAATTCCTGCTCTTGAGAGCCTCTTGTTCTTAAAACTATGTTTATGTTTGTTAGGTAATAAAAATCTGTTTTTCCTGAAACAACAGCCTGAAGCTTTATAACTAATTTGTCTAAAATTTCCTCTTTTTTTTCAAATTTATACTCTTTAAGTAATATATTTATATAAGAATGTTTTGTATTTGTTTTTAGACTTGTTGCCCGGTTAAGGAGTTGACATAAAACATGCATCACATTAATTTCTGAATTAATTGCAACAGCAAAAAGTCTCTATTTAAAGCTGAAACTAATTTAAAGTTTTTGTTTTTGTTAGATACAGCCTAAATATGTGACAGTCCTATACCATGAAGAATAGTTCCATTGAAGTTCAAGAGGATGATGTCGCATGTAGGTATTTGGTCATTACAAATGTTCTTTAAGCTATGTTTATATGTGTTAGGTAATAAAAATCAGTTTTTCCTGGAATAGCAGGAAACTTTATTACAAATTGGTCTACAATTTCGTCTTTTATGCCTGTTTAAGGGACGATTATGGTATACTGCAGGAATAATTTTACTATATAGTTAAGTGGGCCTAAAATTGGTCGGCGGCCCAAAAAATATTTGGAAATGTTTTAGTTACCATTTTAGGCAACTTTAATTTTTTCATAGTTTTGTTGTCATAGCGTTTTAAAATCTGGATCAGAATGCTGTCAACGCATACATTTTTAATGCGGTGATCCTGCAAATAGGATGGATAGTCAATAGAAGAATATCACAATTTATTAATTAACAACGATTCAATTATGTCAACATTTGGTTAACGATTTAAGCAGCGGAAAGGGACCCCTCAGATACAATTATTTTTTGCTATGACGCCTTCTATCGACAGCAAAAAATAAAGTAGACTTTCAAGACGTCATTATTAATTGGACTATTGTTAAAGCAGATCGCCCAGCAGTTGGATAAAAGATGCTTTATGTCAAAATGGGTCTCGTAAAAGCAGACCTCCCCAGAGAGCAAACTTTAGATTTTGATGTAACATTGATGAATTTAATGGGCGCTGATCTCGTAAAAGCAGATCACCCAGCAGAGCCGGTTATATAATATGATGAAAACTTGTTTTATAGTAAAAAGTATTTAATTTTATGTCAGGCTCTATTTCATTATCAACCAATTTGAAACTTTATTACAAATTGGTCTAAAAAAAAAAATTCTTCAAATTTATACTCTAATGAAGTATATTCTTATGAGAATTATAGTAATTATAAATATTCTTGTCCAACATGCAAAAGATTAAATTCTGAATTAATTGCAACAGCAAATAGTCTCTATTTACAGCTGATATTAATTTCTAGTTTTTGTTAAAGATGCTGCACTCCTAGACGGAGAAGATGGTAACTTCATGGTAGATAGCACATGAGGAGGAGTCGCATGTAAGTATTTGGTCATTACAATTGTACTTAAAACTATGTTTATATTTGTTAGGTATTAAAAATCAGTTTTTCCTGAAACAAATTGAAGCTTTATAACAAATTGGTCTAAAATTTCTTTTATTCAAATTTATGCTCTAATGATGTATATTTTAATAAGAATGTATAGTAATTGTATATATACTTCTCTCTAATTTAGTATTTAACATAAATCATGCATCACATTAATTTCTGAATTGATTGCAACAGCAAAAAGTCTTGATTTAAAGCTGAAACTAATTTATAATTTTTGTTTTTTTTACAGATACAGCCTAAATATGCAACACTCCTATATCGTGAAAGATGCTTTCATTGTAGATCACACATTAGGACGAGTCACATGTAGGTATTTGGTCATTACAATTTTTGAGCTCACCTTTCCGAAGGAAATGTGAGCTTTTGCCATCACTTGGCGTCCGTCGTCGTCGTCCGTCCGGTGTAAACTATTTCAAAAATCTTCTCCTCTGAAACTACTGAACCAATTCCAACCAAACTTAAGCTGAATGATCCTTAGGGTATCTAGAATTAAGTTTGTGTTTTATTTTCTGTTTCGTCAAAAAACATGGCCAACATGGTTAAAAATAGAAAATAGGGGTAAAATGCAGTTTTTGGCTTATATCTCAAAAACTAAAGCATTTAGAGGAACTCTGACATGGGGGTAAAAGTGTTCTTGTACATCGAGAAATATAGCCACTATGGCTAGAATGGAACATAGGGATAAAATACATTTTTTTGCTTTTGAAGAAAATAAAATGCATTTTTTTGCTTTTGAAGAAAATATGACAGATGCAAATAACATTTAAATGGCATTTTTAAGCCACTCATTAATATATATTGAAAAGCAAAAATAATCATTGATGAAAGATTTAAGCAAAACATTACAGGTGAGCAATTCCTGCTCTTGAGAGCCTCTTGTTCTTAAAACTATGTTTATGTTTGTTAGGTAATAAAAATCTGTTTTTCCTGAAACAACAGCCTGAAGCTTTATAACTAATTTGTCTAAAATTTCCTCTTTTTTTTCAAATTTATACTCTTTAAGTAATATATTTATATAAGAATGTTTTGTATTTGTTTTTAGACTTGTTGCCCGGTTAAGGAGTTGACATAAAACATGCATCACATTAATTTCTGAATTAATTGCAACAGCAAAAAGTCTCTATTTAAAGCTGAAACTAATTTAAAGTTTTTGTTTTTGTTAGATACAGCCTAAATATGTGACAGTCCTATACCATGAAGAATAGTTCCATTGAAGTTCAAGAGGATGATGTCGCATGTAGGTATTTGGTCATTACAAATGTTCTTTAAGCTATGTTTATATGTGTTAGGTAATAAAAATCAGTTTTTCCTGGAATAGCAGGAAACTTTATTACAAATTGGTCTACAATTTCGTCTTTTATGCCTGTTTAAGGGACGATTATGGTATACTGCAGGAATAATTTTACTATATAGTTAAGTGGGCCTAAAATTGGTCGGCGGCCCAAAAAATATTTGGAAATGTTTTAGTTACCATTTTAGGCAACTTTAATTTTTTCATAGTTTTGTTGTCATAGCGTTTTAAAATCTGGATCAGAATGCTGTCAACGCATACATTTTTAATGCGGTGATCCTGCAAATAGGATGGATAGTCAATAGAAGAATATCACAATTTATTAATTAACAACGATTCAATTATGTCAACATTTGGTTAACGATTTAAGCAGCGGAAAGGGACCCCTCAGATACAATTATTTTTTGCTATGACGCCTTCTATCGACAGCAAAAAATAAAGTAGACTTTCAAGACGTCATTATTAATTGGACTATTGTTAAAGCAGATCGCCCAGCAGTTGGATAAAAGATGCTTTATGTCAAAATGGGTCTCGTAAAAGCAGACCTCCCCAGAGAGCAAACTTTAGATTTTGATGTAACATTGATGAATTTAATGGGCGCTGATCTCGTAAAAGCAGATCACCCAGCAGAGCCGGTTATATAATATGATGAAAACTTGTTTTATAGTAAAAAGTATTTAATTTTATGTCAGGCTCTATTTCATTATCAACCAATTTGAAACTTTATTACAAATTGGTCTAAAAAAAAAAATTCTTCAAATTTATACTCTAATGAAGTATATTCTTATGAGAATTATAGTAATTATAAATATTCTTGTCCAACATGCAAAAGATTAAATTCTGAATTAATTGCAACAGCAAATAGTCTCTATTTACAGCTGATATTAATTTCTAGTTTTTGTTAAAGATGCTGCACTCCTAGACAGAGAAGATGGTAACTTCATGGTAGATAGCACATGAGGAGGAGTCGCATGTAAGTATTTGGTCATTACAATTGTACTTAAAACTATGTTTATATTTGTTAGGTATTAAAAATCAGTTTTTCCTGAAACAAATTGAAGCTTTATAACAAATTGGTCTAAAATTTCTTTTATTCAAATTTATGCTCTAATGATGTATATTTTAATAAGAATGTATAGTAATTGTATATATACTTCTCTCTAATTTAGTATTTAACATAAATCATGCATCACATTAATTTCTGAATTGATTGCAACAGCAAAAAGTCTTGATTTAAAGCTGAAACTAATTTATAATTTTTGTTTTTTTTACAGATACAGCCTAAATATGCAACACTCCTATATCGTGAAAGATGCTTTCATTGTAGATCACACATTAGGACGAGTCACATGTAGGTATTTGGTCATTACAATTTTTGAGCTCACCTTTCCGAAGGAAATGTGAGCTTTTGCCATCACTTGGCGTCCGTCGTCGTCGTCGTCCGTCCGGTGTAAACTATTTCAAAAATCTTCTCCTCTGAAACTACTGAACCAATTCCAACCAAACTTAAGCTGAATGATCCTTAGGGTATCTAGAATTAAGTTTGTGTTTTATTTTCTGTTTCGTCAAAAAACATGGCCAACATGGTTAAAAATAGAAAATAGGGGTAAAATGCAGTTTTTGGCTTATATCTCAAAAACTAAAGCATTTAGAGGAACTCTGAAATGGGGGTAAAAGTGTTCTTGTACGTCGAGAAATATAGCCACTATGGCTAGAATGGAACATAGGGATAAAATACATTTTTTTGCTTTTGAAGAAAATAAAATGCATTTTTTTGCTTTTGAAGAAAATATGACAGATGCAAATAACATTTAAATGGCATTTTTAAGCCACTCATTAATATATATTGAAAAGCAAAAATAATCATTGATGAAAGATTTAAGCAAAACATTACAGGTGAGCGATTCCTGCTCTTGAGAGCCGCTTGTTCTTAAAACTATGTTTATGTTTGTTAGGTAATAAAAATCTGTTTTTCCTGAAACAACAGCCTGAAGCTTTATAACTAATTTGTCTAAAATTTCCTCTTTTTTTTCAAATTTATACTCTTAAGTAATATATTTATATAAGAATGTTTTGTATTTGTTTTTAGACTTGTTGCCCGGTTAAGGAGTTGACATAAAACATGCATCACATTAATTTCTGAATTAATTGCAACAGCAAAAAGTCTCTATTTAAAGCTGAAACTAATTTAAAGTTTTTGTTTTTGTTAGATACAGCCTAAATATGTGACAGTCCTATACCATGAAGAATAGTTCCATTGAAGTTCAAGAGGATGATGTCGCATGTAGGTATTTGGTCATTACAAATGTTCTTTAAGCTATGTTTATATGTGTTAGGTAATAAAAATCAGTTTTTCCTGGAATAGCAGGAAACTTTATTACAAATTGGTCTACAATTTCGTCTTTTATGCCTGTTTAAGGGACGATTATGGTATACTGCAGGAATAATTTTACTATATAGTTAAATGGGCCTAAAATTGGCCGGCGGCCCAAAAAATATTTGGAAATGTTTTAGTTACCATTTTAGGCAACTTTAATTTTTTCATAGTTTTGTTGTCATAGCGTTTTAAAATCTGGATCAGAATGCTGTCAATGCATACATTTTTAATGCGGTGATCCTGCTAATAGGATGGATAGTCAATAGAAGAATATCACAATTTATTAATTAACAACGATTCAATTATGTCAACATTTGGTTAACGATTTAAGCAGCGGAAAGGGACCCCTCAGATACAATTATTTTTTGCTATGACGCCTTCTATCGACAGCAAAAAATAAAGTAAGACTTTCAAGACGTCATTATTAATTGGACTATTGTTAAAGCAGATCGCCCAGCAGTTGGATAAAAGATGCTTTATGTCAAAATGGGTCTCGTAAAAGCAGACCTCCCCAGAGAGCAAACTTTAGATTTTGATGTAACATTGATGAATTTAATGGGCGCTGATCTCGTAAAAGCAGATCACCCGGCAGAGCCGGTTATATAATATGATGAAAACTTGTTTTATAGTAAAAAGTATTTAATTTTATGTCAGGCTCTATTTCATTATCAACCAATTTGAAACTTTATTACAAATTGGTCTAAAAAAAAAATTTCTTCAAATTTATACTCTAATGAAGTATATTCTTATGAGAATTATAGTAATTATAAATATTCTTGTCCAACATGCAAAAGATTAAATTCTGAATTAATTGCAACAGCAAATAGTCTCTATTTACAGCTGATATTAATTTCTAGTTTTTGTTAAAGATGCTGCACTCCTAGACGGAGAAGATGGTAACTTCATGGTAGATAGCACATGAGGAGGAGTCGCATGTAAGTATTTGGTCATTACAATTGTACTTAAAACTATGTTTATATTTGTTAGGTATTAAAAATCAGTTTTTCCTGAAACAAATTGAAGCTTTATAACAAATTGGTCTAAAATTTCTTTTATTCAAATTTATGCTCTAATGATGTATATTTTAATAAGAATGTATAGTAATTGTATATATACTTCTCTCTAATTTAGTATTTAACATAAATCATGCATCACATTAATTTCTGAATTGATTGCAACAGCAAAAAGTCTTGATTTAAAGCTGAAACTAATTTATAATTTTTGTTTTTTTTACAGATACAGCCTAAATATGCAACACTCCTATATCGTGAAAGATGCTTTCATTGTAGATCACACATTAGGACGAGTCACATGTAGGTATTTGGTCATTACAATTTTTGAGCTCACCTTTCCGAAGGAAATGTGAGCTTTTGCCATCACTTGGCATCCGTCGTCGTCGTCCGTCCGGTGTAAACTATTTCAAAAATCTTCTCCTCTGAAACTACTGAACCAATTCCAACCAAACTTAAGCTGAATGATCCTTAGGGTATTTAGAATTAAGTTTGTGTTTTATTTTCTGTTTCGTCAAAAAACATGGCCAACATGGTTAAAAATAGAAAATAGGGGTAAAATGCAGTTTTTGGCTTATATCTCAAAAACTAAAGCATTTAGAGGAACTCTGACATGGGGGTAAAAGTGTTCTTGTACGTCGAGAAATATAGCCACTATGGCTAGAATGGAACATAGGGATAAAATACATTTTTTTGCTTTTGAAGAAAATAAAATGCATTTTTTTGCTTTTGAAGAAAATATGACAGATGCAAATAACATTTAAATGGCATTTTTAAGCCACTCATTAATATATATTGAAAAGCAAAAATAATCATTGATGAAAGATTTAAGCAAAACATTACAGGTGAGCGATTCCTGCTCTTGAGAGCCGCTTGTTCTTAAAACTATGTTTATGTTTGTTAGGTAATAAAAATCTGTTTTTCCTGAAACAACAGCCTGAAGCTTTATAACTAATTTGTCTAAAATTTCCTCTTTTTTTTCAAATTTATACTCTTAAGTAATATATTTATATAAGAATGTTTTGTATTTGTTTTTAGACTTGTTGCCCGGTTAAGGAGTTGACATAAAACATGCATCACATTAATTTCTGAATTAATTGCAACAGCAAAAAGTCTCTATTTAAAGCTGAAACTAATTTAAAGTTTTTGTTTTTGTTAGATACAGCCTAAATATGTGACAGTCCTATACCATGAAGAATAGTTCCATTGAAGTTCAAGAGGATGATGTCGCATGTAGGTATTTGGTCATTACAAATGTTCTTTAAGCTATGTTTATATGTGTTAGGTAATAAAAATCAGTTTTTCCTGGAATAGCAGGAAACTTTATTACAAATTGGTCTACAATTTCGTCTTTTATGCCTGTTTAAGGGACGATTATGGTATACTGCAGGAATAATTTTACTATATAGTTAAATGGGCCTAAAATTGGCCGGCGGCCCAAAAAATATTTGGAAATGTTTTAGTTACCATTTTAGGCAACTTTAATTTTTTCATAGTTTTGTTGTCATAGCGTTTTAAAATCTGGATCAGAATGCTGTCAATGCATACATTTTTAATGCGGTGATCCTGCTAATAGGATGGATAGTCAATAGAAGAATATCACAATTTATTAATTAACAACGATTGAATTATGTCAACATTTGGTTAACGATTTAAGCAGCGGAAAGGGACCCCTCAGATACAATTATTTTTTGCTATGACGCCTTCTATCGACAGCAAAAAATAAAGTAGACTTTCAAGACGTCATTATTAATTGGACTATTGTTAAAGCAGATCGCCCAGCAGTTGGATAAAAGATGCTTTATGTCAAAATGGGTCTCGTAAAAGCAGACCTCCCCAGAGAGCAAACTTTAGATTTTGATGTAACATTGATGAATTTAATGGGCGCTGATCTCGTAAAAGCAGATCACCCAGCAGAGCCAGTTATATAATATGATGAAAACTTGTTTTATAGTAAAAAGTATTTAATTTTATGTCAGGCTCTATTTCATTATCAACCAATTTGAAACTTTATTACAAATTGGTCTAAAAAAAAAATTTCTTCAAATTTATACTCTAATGAAGTATATTCTTATGAGAATTATAGTAATTATAAATATTCTTGTCCAACATGCAAAAGATTAAATTCTGAATTAATTGCAACAGCAAATAGTCTCTATTTACAGCTGATATTAATTTCTAGTTTTTGTTAAAGATGCTGCACTCCTAGACGGAGAAGATGGTAACTTCATGGTAGATAGCACATGAGGAGGAGTCGCATGTAAGTATTTGGTCATTACAATTGTACTTAAAACTATGTTTATATTTGTTAGGTATTAAAAATCAGTTTTTCCTGAAACAAATTGAAGCTTTATAACAAATTGGTCTAAAATTTCTTTTATTCAAATTTATGCTCTAATGATGTATATTTTAATAAGAATGTATAGTAATTGTATATATACTTCTCTCTAATTTAGTATTTAACATAAATCATGCATCACATTAATTTCTGAATTGATTGCAACAGCAAAAAGTCTTGATTTAAAGCTGAAACTAATTTATAATTTTTGTTTTTTTTACAGATACAGCCTAAATATGCAACACTCCTATATCGTGAAAGATGCTTTCATTGTAGATCACACATTAGGACGAGTCACATGTAGGTATTTGGTCATTACAATTTTTGAGCTCACCTTTCCGAAGGAAATGTGAGCTTTTGCCATCACTTGGCGTCCGTCGTCGTCGTCCGTCCGGTGTAAACTATTTCAAAAATCTTCTCCTCTGAAACTACTGAACCAATTCCAACCAAACTTAAGCTGAATGATCCTTAGGGTATCTAGAATTAAGTTTGTGTTTTATTTTCTGTTTCGTCAAAAAACATGGCCAACATGGTTAAAAATAGAAAATAGGGGTAAAATGCAGTTTTTGGCTTATATCTCAAAAACTAAAGCATTTAGAGGAACTCTGACATGGGGGTTAAAGTGTTCTTGTACGTCGAGAAATATAGCCACTATGGCTAGAATGGAACATAGGGATAAAATACATTTTTTTGCTTTTGAAGAAAATAAAATGCATTTTTTTGCTTTTGAAGAAAATATGACAGATGCAAATAACATTTAAATGGCATTTTTAAGCCACTCATTAATATATATTGAAAAGCAAAAATAATCATTGATGAAAGATTTAAGCAAAACATTACAGGTGAGCGATTCCTGCTCTTGAGAGCCTCTTGTTCTTAAAACTATGTTTATGTTTGTTAGGTAATAAAAATCTGTTTTTCCTGAAACAACAGCCTGAAGCTTTATAACTAATTTGTCTAAAATTTCCTCTTTTTTTTCAAATTTATACTCTTAAGTAATATATTTATATAAGAATGTTTTGTATTTGTTTTTAGACTTGTTGCCCGGTTAAGGAGTTGACATAAAACATGCATCACATTAATTTCTGAATTAATTGCAACAGCAAAAAGTCTCTATTTAAAGCTGAAACTAATTTAAAGTTTTTGTTTTTGTTAGATACAGCCTAAATATGTGACAGTCCTATACCATGAAGAATAGTTCCATTGAAGTTCAAGAGGATGATGTCGCATGTAGGTATTTGGTCATTACAAATGTTCTTTAAGCTATGTTTATATGTGTTAGGTAATAAAAATCAGTTTTTCCTGGAATAGCAGGAAACTTTATTACAAATTGGTCTACAATTTCGTCTTTTATGCCTGTTTAAGGGACGATTATGGTATACTGCAGGAATAATTTTACTATATAGTTAAGTGGGCCTAAAATTGGCCGGCGGCCCAAAAAATATTTGGAAATGTTTTAGTTACCATTTTAGGCAACTTTAATTTTTTCATAGTTTTGTTGTCATAGCGTTTTAAAATCTGGATCAGAATGCTGTCAACGCATACATTTTTAATGCGGTGATCCTGCTAATAGGATGGATAGTCAATAGAAGAATATCACAATTTATTAATTAACAACGATTGAATTATGTCAACATTTGGTTAACGATTTAAGCAGCGGAAAGGGACCCCTCAGATACAATTATTTTTTGCTATGACGCCTTCTATCGACAGCAAAAAATAAAGTAGACTTTCAAGACGTCATTATTAATTGGACTATTGTTAAAGCAGATCGCCCAGCAGTTGGATAAAAGATGCTTTATGTCAAAATGGGTCTCGTAAAAGCAGACCTCCCCAGAGAGCAAACTTTAGATTTTGATGAAACATTGATGAATTTAATGGGCGCTGATCTCGTAAAAGCAGATCACCCAGCAGAGCCAGTTATATTATATGATGAAAACTTGTTTTATAGTGAAAAGTATTTAATTTTATGTCAGGCTCTATTTCATTATCAACCAATTTGAAACTTTATTACAAATTGGTCTAAAAAAAAAATTTCTTCAAATTTATACTCTAATGAAGTATATTCTTATGAGAATTATAGTAATTATAAATATTCTTGTCCAACATGCAAAAGATTAAATTCTGAATTAATTGCAACAGCAAATAGTCTCTATTTACAGCTGATATTAATTTCTAGTTTTTGTTAAAGATGCTGCACTCCTAGACGGAGAAGATGGTAACTTCATGGTAGATAGCACATGAGGAGGAGTCGCATGTAAGTATTTGGTCATTACAATTGTACTTAAAACTATGTTTATATTTGTTAGGTATTAAAAATCAGTTTTTCCTGAAACAAATTGAAGCTTTATAACAAATTGGTCTAAAATTTCTTTTATTCAAATTTATGCTCTAATGATGTATATTTTAATAAGAATGTATAGTAATTGTATATATACTTCTCTCTAATTTAGTATTTAACATAAATCATGCATCACATTAATTTCTGAATTGATTGCAACAGCAAAAAGTCTTGATTTAAAGCTGAAACTAATTTATAATTTTTGTTTTTTTTACAGATACAGCCTAAATATGCAACACTCCTATATCGTGAAAGATGCTTTCATTGTAGATCACACATTAGGACGAGTCACATGTAGGTATTTGGTCATTACAATTTTTGAGCTCACCTTTCCGAAGGAAATGTGAGCTTTTGCCATCACTTGGCGTCCGTCGTCGTCGTCCGTCCGGTGTAAACTATTTCAAAAATCTTCTCCTCTGAAACTACTGAACCAATTCCAACCAAACTTAAGCTGAATGATCCTTAGGGTATCTAGAATTAAGTTTGTGTTTTATTTTCTGTTTCGTCAAAAAACATGGCCAACATGGTTAAAAATAGAAAATAGGGGTAAAATGCAGTTTTTGGCTTATATCTCAAAAACTAAAGCATTTAGAGGAACTCTGACATGGGGGTAAAAGTGTTCTTGTACGTCGAGAAATATAGCCACTATGGCTAGAATGGAACATAGGGATAAAATACATTTTTTTGCTTTTGAAGAAAATAAAATGCATTTTTTTGCTTTTGAAGAAAATATGACAGATGCAAATAACATTTAAATGGCATTTTTAAGCCACTCATTAATATATATTGAAAAGCAAAAATAATCATTGATGAAAGATTTAAGCAAAACATTACAGGTGAGCGATTCCTGCTCTTGAGAGCCTCTTGTTCTTAAAACTATGTTTATGTTTGTTAGGTAATAAAAATCTGTTTTTCCTGAAACAACAGCCTGAAGCTTTATAACTAATTTGTCTAAAATTTCCTCTTTTTTTTCAAATTTATACTCTTAAGTAATATATTTATATAAGAATGTTTTGTATTTGTTTTTAGACTTGTTGCCCGGTTAAGGAGTTGACATAAAACATGCATCACATTAATTTCTGAATTAATTGCAACAGCAAAAAGTCTATTTAAAGCTGAAACTAATTTAAAGTTTTTGTTTTTGTTAGATACAGCCTAAATATGTGACAGTCCTATACCATGAAGAATAGTTCCATTGAAGTTCAAGAGGATGATGTCGCATGTAGGTATTTGGTCATTACAAATGTTCTTTAAGCTATGTTTATATGTGTTAGGTAATAAAAATCAGTTTTTCCTGGAATAGCAGGAAACTTTATTACAAATTGGTCTACAATTTCGTCTTTTATGCCTGTTTAAGGGACGATTATGGTATACTGCAGGAATAATTTTACTATATAGTTAAGTGGGCCTAAAATTGGCCGGCGGCCCAAAAAATATTTGGAAATGTTTTAGTTACCATTTTAGGCAACTTTAATTTTTTCATAGTTTTGTTGTCATAGCGTTTTAAAATCTGGATCAGAATGCTGTCAACGCATACATTTTTAATGCGGTGATCCTGCTAATAGGATGGATAGTCAATAGAAGAATATCACAATTTATTAATTAACAACGATTGAATTATGTCAACATTTGGTTAACGATTTAAGCAGCGGAAAGGGACCCCTCAGATACAATTATTTTTTGCTATGACGCCTTCTATCGACAGCAAAAAATAAAGTAGACTTTCAAGACGTCATTATTAATTGGACTATTGTTAAAGCAGATCGCCCAGCAGTTGGATAAAAGATGCTTTATGTCAAAATGGGTCTCGTAAAAGCAGACCTCCCCAGAGAGCAAACTTTAGATTTTGATGTAACATTGATGAATTTAATGGGTGCTGATCTCGTAAAAGCAGATCACCCAGCAGAGCCAGTTATATTATATGATGAAAACTTGTTTTATAGTGAAAAGTATTTAATTTTATGTCAGGCTCTATTTCATTATCAACCAATTTGAAACTTTATTACAAATTGGTCTAAAAAAAAAATTTCTTCAAATTTATACTCTAATGAAGTATATTCTTATGAGAATTATAGTAATTATAAATATTCTTGTCCAACATGCAAAAGATTAAATTCTGAATTAATTGCAACAGCAAATAGTCTCTATTTACAGCTGATATTAATTTCTAGTTTTTGTTAAAGATGCTGCACTCCTAGACGGAGAAGATGGTAACTTCATGGTAGATAGCACATGAGGAGGAGTCGCATGTAAGTATTTGGTCATTACAATTGTACTTAAAACTATGTTTATATTTGTTAGGTATTAAAAATCAGTTTTTCCTGAAACAAATTGAAGCTTTATAACAAATTGGTGTAAAATTTCTTTTATTCAAATTTATGCTCTAATGATGTATATTTTAATAAGAATGTATAGTAATTGTATATATACTTCTCTCTAATTTAGTATTTAACATAAATCATGCATCACATTAATTTCTGAATTGATTGCAACAGCAAAAAGTCTTGATTTAAAGCTGAAACTAATTTATAATTTTTGTTTTTTTTACAGATACAGCCTAAATATGCAACACTCCTATATCGTGAAAGATGCTTTCATTGTAGATCACACATTAGGACGAGTCACATGTAGGTATTTGGTCATTACAATTTTTGAGCTCACCTTTCCGAAGGAAATGTGAGCTTTTGCCATCACTTGGCATCCGTCGTCGTCGTCCGTCCGGTGTAAACTATTTCAAAAATCTTCTCCTCTGAAACTACTGAACCAATTCCAACCAAACTTAAGCTGAATGATCCTTAGGGTATCTAGAATTAAGTTTGTGTTTTATTTTCTGTTTCGTCAAAAAACATGGCCAACATGGTTAAAAATAGAAAATAGGGGTAAAATGCAGTTTTTGGCTTATATCTCAAAAACTAAAGCATTTAGAGGAACTCTGACATGGGGGTAAAAGTGTTCTTGTACGTCGAGAAATATAGCCACTATGGCTAGAATGGAACATAGGGATAAAATACATTTTTTTGCTTTTGAAGAAAATAAAATGCATTTTTTTGCTTTTGAAGAAAATATGACAGATGCAAATAACATTTAAATGGCATTTTTAAGCCACTCATTAATATATATTGAAAAGCAAAAATAATCATTGATGAAAGATTTAAGCAAAACATTACAGGTGAGCGATTCCTGCTCTTGAGAGCCTCTTGTTCTTAAAACTATGTTTATGTTTGTTAGGTAATAAAAATCTGTTTTTCCTGAAACAACAGCCTGAAGCTTTATAACTAATTTGTCTAAAATTTCCTCTTTTTTTTCAAATTTATACTCTTAAGTAATATATTTATATAAGAATGTTTTGTATTTGTTTTTAGACTTGTTGCCCGGTTAAGGAGTTGACATAAAACATGCATCACATTAATTTCTGAATTAATTGCAACAGCAAAAAGTCTCTATTTAAAGCTGAAACTAATTTAAAGTTTTTGTTTTTGTTAGATACAGCCTAAATATGTGACAGTCCTATACCATGAAGAATAGTTCCATTGAAGTTCAAGAGGATGATGTCGCATGTAGGTATTTGGTCATTACAAATGTTCTTTAAGCTATGTTTATATGTGTTAGGTAATAAAAATCAGTTTTTCCTGGAATAGCAGGAAACTTTATTACAAATTGGTCTACAATTTCGTCTTTTATGCCTGTTTAAGGGACGATTATGGTATACTGCAGGAATAATTTTACTATATAGTTAAGTGGGCCTAAAATTGGCCGGCGGCCCAAAAAATATTTGGAAATGTTTTAGTTACCATTTTAGGCAACTTTAATTTTTTCATAGTTTTGTTGTCATAGCGTTTTAAAATCTGGATCAGAATGCTGTCAACGCATACATTTTTAATGCGGTGATCCTGCTAATAGGATGGATAGTCAATAGAAGAATATCACAATTTATTAATTAACAACGATTCAATTATGTCAACATTTGGTTAACGATTTAAGCAGCGGAAAGGGACCCCTCAGATACAATTATTTTTTGCTATGACGCCTTCTATCGACAGCAAAAAATAAAGTAGACTTTCAAGACGTCATTATTAATTGGACTATTGTTAAAGCAGATCGCCCAGCAGTTGGATAAAAGATGCTTTATGTCAAAATGGGTCTCGTAAAAGCAGACCTCCCCAGAGAGCAAACTTTAGATTTTGATGTAACATTGATGAATTTAATGGGCGCTGATCTCGTAAAAGCAGATCACCCGGCAGAGCCGGTTATATAATATGATGAAAACTTGTTTTATAGTAAAAAGTATTTAATTTTATGTCAGGCTCTATTTCATTATCAACCAATTTGAAACTTTATTACAAATTGGTCTAAAAAAAAAATTTCTTCAAATTTATACTCTAATGAAGTATATTCTTATGAGAATTATAGTAATTATAAATATTCTTGTCCAACATGCAAAAGATTAAATTCTGAATTAATTGCAACAGCAAATAGTCTCTATTTACAGCTGATATTAATTTCTAGTTTTTGTTAAAGATGCTGCACTCCTAGACGGAGAAGATGGTAACTTCATGGTAGATAGCACATGAGGAGGAGTCGCATGTAAGTATTTGGTCATTACAATTGTACTTAAAACTATGTTTATATTTGTTAGGTATTAAAAATCAGTTTTTCCTGAAACAAATTGAAGCTTTATAACAAATTGGTCTAAAATTTCTATTATTCAAATTTATGCTCTAATGATGTATATTTTAATAAGAATGTATAGTAATTGTATATATACTTCTCTCTAATTTAGTATTTAACATAAATCATGCATCACATTAATTTCTGAATTGATTGCAACAGCAAAAAGTCTTGATTTAAAGCTGAAACTAATTTATAATTTTTGTTTTTTTTACAGATACAGCCTAAATATGCAACACTCCTATATCGTGAAAGATGCTTTCATTGTAGATCACACATTAGGACGAGTCACATGTAGGTATTTGGTCATTACAATTTTTGAGCTCACCTTTCCGAAGGAAATGTGAGCTTTTGCCATCACTTGGCATCCGTCGTCGTCGTCCGTCCGGTGTAAACTATTTCAAAAATCTTCTCCTCTGAAACTACTGAACCAATTCCAACCAAACTTAAGCTGAATGATCCTTAGGGTATCTAGAATTAAGTTTGTGTTTTATTTTCTGTTTCGTCAAAAAACATGGCCAACATGGTTAAAAATAGAAAATAGGGGTAAAATGCAGTTTTTGGCTTATATCTCAAAAACTAAAGCATTTAGAGGAACTCTGACATGGGGGTAAAAGTGTTCTTGTACGTCGAGAAATATAGCCACTATGGCTAGAATGGAACATAGGGATAAAATACATTTTTTTGCTTTTGAAGAAAATAAAATGCATTTTTTTGCTTTTGAAGAAAATATGACAGATGCAAATAACATTTAAATGGCATTTTTAAGCCACTCATTAATATATATTGAAAAGCAAAAATAATCATTGATGAAAGATTTAAGCAAAACATTACAGGTGAGCGATTCCTGCTCTTGAGAGCCTCTTGTTCTTAAAACTATGTTTATGTTTGTTAGGTAATAAAAATCTGTTTTTCCTGAAACAACAGCCTGAAGCTTTATAACTAATTTGTCTAAAATTTCCTCTTTTTTTTCAAATTTATACTCTTAAGTAATATATTTATATAAGAATGTTTTGTATTTGTTTTTAGACTTGTTGCCCGGTTAAGGAGTTGACATAAAACATGCATCACATTAATTTCTGAATTAATTGCAACAGCAAAAAGTCTCTATTTAAAGCTGAAACTAATTTAAAGTTTTTGTTTTTATTAGATACAGCCTAAATATGTGACAGTCCTATACCATGAAGAATAGTTCCATTGAAGTTCAAGAGGATGATGTCGCATGTAGGTATTTGGTCATTACAAATGTTCTTTAAGCTATGTTTATATGTGTTAGGTAATAAAAATCAGTTTTTCCTGGAATAGCAGGAAACTTTATTACAAATTGGTCTACAATTTCGTCTTTTATGCCTGTTTAAGGGACGATTATGGTATACTGCAGGAATAATTTTACTATCTAGTTAAGTGGGCCTAAAATTGGCCGGCGGCCCAAAAAATATTTGGAAATGTTTTAGTTACCATTTTAGGCAACTTTAATTTTTTCATAGTTTTGTTGTCATAGCGTTTTAAAATCTGGATCAGAATGCTGTCAACGCATACATTTTTAATGCGGTGATCCTGCAAATAGGATGGATAGTCAATAGAAGAATATCACAATTTATTAATTAACAACGATTCAATTATGTCAACATTTGGTTAACGATTTAAGCAGCGGAAAGGGACCCCTCAGATACAATTATTTTTTGCTATGACGCCTTCTATCGACAGCAAAAAATAAAGTAGACTTTCAAGACGTCATTATTAATTGGACTATTGTTAAAGCAGATCGCCCAGTAGTTGGATAAAAGATGCTTTATGTCAAAATGGGTCTCGTAAAAGCAGACCTCCCCAGAGAGCAAACTTTAGATTTTGATGTAACATTGATGAATTTAATGGGCGCTGATCTCGTAAAAGCAGATCACCCAGCAGAGCCGGTTATATAATATGATGAAAACTTGTTTTATAGTAAAAAGTATTTAATTTTATGTCAGGCTCTATTTCATTATCAACCAATTTGAAACTTTATTACAAATTGGTCTAAAAAAAAAATTTCTTCAAATTTATACTCTAATGAAGTATATTCTTATGAGAATTATAGTAATTATAAATATTCTTGTCCAACATGCAAAAGATTAAATTCTGAATTAATTGCAACAGCAAATAGTCTCTATTTACAGCTGATATTAATTTCTAGTTTTTGTTAAAGATGCTGCACTCCTAGACGGAGAAGATGGTAACTTCATGGTAGATAGCACATGAGGAGGAGTCGCATGTAAGTATTTGGTCATTACAATTGTACTTAAAACTATGTTTATATTTGTTAGGTATTAAAAATCAGTTTTTCCTGAAACAAATTGAAGCTTTATAACAAATTGGTCTAAAATTTCTTTTATTCAAATTTATGCTCTAATGATGTATATTTTAATAAGAATGTATAGTAATTGTATATATACTTCTCTCTAATTTAGTATTTAACATAAATCATGCATCACATTAATTTCTGAATTGATTGCAACAGCAAAAAGTCTTGATTTAAAGCTGAAACTAATTTATAATTTTTGGTTTTTTTACAGATACAGCCTAAATATGCAACACTCCTATATCGTGAAAGATGCTTTCATTGTAGATCACACATTAGGACGAGTCACATGTAGGTATTTGGTCATTACAATTTTTGAGCTCACCTTTCCGAAGGAAATGTGAGCTTTTGCCATCACTTGGCGTCCGTCGTCGTCGTCGTCCGGTGTAAACTATTTCAAAAATCTTCTCCTCTGAAACTACTGAACCAATTCCAACCAAACTTAAGCTGAATGATCCTTAGGGTATCTAGAATTAAGTTTGTGTTTTATTTTCTGTTTCGTCAAAAAACATGGCCAACATGGTTAAAAATAGAAAATAGGGGTAAAATGCAGTTTTTGGCTTATATCTCAAAAACTAAAGCATTTAGAGGAACTCTGACATGGGGGTAAAAGTGTTCTTGTACGTCGAGAAATATAGCCACTATGGCTAAAATG
Source organism: Mytilus californianus (assembly GCF_021869535.1). NCBI lineage: Eukaryota > Metazoa > Mollusca > Bivalvia > Mytilida > Mytilidae > Mytilus > Mytilus californianus. Next base: position 5,654,475 of record NW_026262679.1, on the reverse strand, counting down.
GAACATAGGGGTAAAATGCATTTTTTTGCTTTTGAAGAAAATAAAATGCATTTTTTTGCTTTTGAAGAAAATATGACAGATGCAAATAACATTTAAATGGCATTTTTAAGCCACTCATTAATATATATTGAAAAGCAAAAATAATCATTGATGAAAGATTTAAGCAAAACATTACAGGTGAGAGATTCCTGCTCTTGAGAGCCTCTTGTTCTTAAAACTATGTTTATGTTTGTTAGGTAATAAAAATCTGTTTTTCCTGAAACAACAGCCTGAAGCTTTATAACTAATTTGTCTAAAATTTCCTCTTTTTTTTCAAATTTATACTCTTAAGTAATATATTTATATAAGAATGTTTTGTATTTGTTTTTAGACTTGTTGCCCGGTTAAGGAGTTGACATAAAACATGCATCACATTAATTTCTGAATTAATTGCAACAGCAAAAAGTCTCTATTTAAAGCTGAAACTAATTTAAAGTTTTTGTTTTTGTTAGATACAGCCTAAATATGTGACAGTCCTATACCATGAAGAATAGTTCCATTGAAGTTCAAGAGGATGATGTCGCATGTAGGTATTTGGTTATTACAAATGTTCTTTAAGCTATGTTTATATGTGTTAGGTAATAAAAATCAGTTTTTCCTGGAATAGCAGGAAACTTTATTACAAATTGGTCTACAATTTCGTCTTTTATGCCTGTTTAAGGGACGATTATGGTATACTGCAGGAATAATTTTACTATATAGTTAAGTGGGCCTAAAATTGGCCGGCGGCCCAAAAAATATTTGGAAATGTTTTAGTTACCATTTTAGGCAACTTTAATTTTTTCATAGTTTTGTTGTCATAGCGTTTTAAAATCTGGATCAGAATGCTGTCAACGCATACATTTTTAATGCGGTGATCCTGCAAATAGGATGGATAGTCAATAGAAGAATATCACAATTTATTAATTAACAACGATTCAATTATGTCAACATTTGGTTAACGATTTAAGCAGCGGAAAGGGACCCCTCAGATACAATTATTTTTTGCTATGACGCCTTCTATCGACAGCAAAAAATAAAGTAGACTTTCAAGACGTCATTATTAATTGGACTATTGTTAAAGCAGATCGCCCAGCAGTTGGATAAAAGATGCTTTATGTCAAAATGGGTCTCGTAAAAGCAGACCTCCCCAGAGAGCAAACTTTAGATTTTGATGTAACATTGATGAATTTAATGGGCGCTGATCTTGTAAAAGCAGATCACCCAGCAGAGCCGGTTATATTATATGATGAAAACTTGTTTTATAGTAAAAAGTATTTAATTTTATGTCAGGCTCTATTTCATTATCAACCAATTTGAAACTTTATTACAAATTGGTCTAAAAAAAAAATTTCTTCAAATTTATACTCTAATGAAGTATATTCTTATGAGAATTATAGTAATTATAAATATTCTTGTCCAACATGCAAAAGATTAAATTCTGAATTAATTGCAACAGCAAATAGTCTCTATTTACAGCTGATATTAATTTCTAGTTTTTGTTAAAGATGCTGCACTCCTAGACGGAGAAGATGGTAACTTCATGGTAGATAGCACATGAGGAGGAGTCGCATGTAAGTATTTGGTCATTACAATTGTACTTAAAACTATGTTTATATTTGTTAGGTATTAAAAATCAGTTTTTCCTGAAACAAATTGAAGCTTTATAACAAATTGGTCTAAAATTTCTTTTATTCAAATTTATGCTCTAATGATGTATATTTTAATAAGAATGTATAGTAATTGTATATATACTTCTCTCTAATTTAGTATTTAACATAAATCATGCATCACATTAATTTCTGAATTGATTGCAACAGCAAAAAGTCTTGATTTAAAGCTGAAACTAATTTATAATTTTTGTTTTTTTTACAGATACAGCCTAAATATGCAACACTCCTATATCGTGAAAGATGCTTTCATTGTAGATCACACATTAGGACGAGTCACATGTAGGTATTTGGTCATTACAATTTTTGAGCTCACCTTTCCGAAGGAAAAGTGAGCTTTTGCCATCACTTGGCGTCCGTCGTCGTCATCCGTCCGGTGTAAACTATTTCAAAAATCATCTCCTCTGAAACTACTGAACCAATTCCAACCAAACTTAAGCTGAATGATCCTTAGGGTATCTAGAATTAAGTTTGTGTTTTATTTTCTGTTTCGTCAAAAAACATGGCCAACATGGTTAAAAATAGAAAATAGGGGTAAAATGCAGTTTTTGGCTTATATCTCAAAAACTAAAGCAATTAGAGGAACTCTGACATGGGGGTAAAAGTGTTCTTGTACGTCGAGAAATATAGTCACTATGGCTAGAATGGAACATAGGAATAAAATGCATTATTTTGCTTTTGAAGAAAATAAAATGCATTTTTTTGCTTTTGAAGAAAATATGACAGATGCAAATAACATTTAAATGGCATTTTTAAGCCACTCATTAATATATATTGAAAAGCAAAAATAATCATTGATGAAAGATTTAAGCAAAACATTGCAGGTGAGCGATTCCTGCTCTTGAGAGCCTCTTGTTCTTAAAACTATGTTTATGTTTGTTAGGTAATAAAAATCTGTTTTTCCTGAAACAACAGCCTGAAGCTTTATAACTAATTTGTCTAAAATTTCCTCTTTTTTTTCAAATTTATACTCTTTAAGTAATATATTTATATAAGAATGTTTTGTATTTGTTTTTAGACTTGTTGCCCGGTTAAGGAGTTGACATAAAACATGCATCACATTAATTTCTGAATTAATTGCAACAGCAAAAAGTCTCTATTTAAAGCTGAAACTAATTTAAAGTTTTTGTTTTTGTTAGATACAGCCTAAATATGTGACAGTCCTATACCATGAAGAATAGTTCCATTGAAGTTCAAGAGGATGATGTCGCATGTAGGTATTTGGTCATTACAAATGTTCTTTAAGCTATGTTTATATGTGTTAGGTAATAAAAATCAGTTTTTCCTGGAATAGCAGGAAACTTTATTACAAATTGGTCTACAATTTCGTCTTTTATGCCTGTTTAAGGGACAATTATGGTATACTGCAGGAATAATTTTACTTTATAGTTAAGTGGGCCTAAAATCGGCCGGCGGCCCAAAAAATATTTGGAAATGTTTTAGTTACCATTTTAGGCAACTTTAATTTTTTCATAGTTTTGTTGTCATAGCGTTTTAAAATCTGGATCAGAATGCTGTCAACGCATACATTTTTAATGCGGTGATCCTGCAAATAGGATGGATAGTCAATAGAAGAATATCACAATTTATTAATTAACAACGATTCAATTATGTCAACATTTGGTTAACGATTTAAGCAGCGGAAAGGGACCCCTCAGATACAATTATTTTTTGCTATGACGCCTTCTATCGACAGCAAAAAATAAAGTAGACTTTCAAGACGTCATTATTAATTGGACTATTGTTAAAGCAGATCGCCCAGCAGTTGGATAAAAGATGCTTTATGTCAAAATGGGTCTCGTAAAAGCAGACCTCCCCAGAGAGCAAACTTTAGATTTTGATGTAACATTGATGAATTTAATGGGCGCTGATCTCGTAAAAGCAGATCACCCAGCAGAGCCGGTTATATAATATGATGAAAACTTGTTTTATAGTAAAAAGTATTTAATTTTATGTCAGGCTCTATTTCATTATCAACCAATTTGAAACTTTATTACAAATTGGTCTAAAAAAAAAAATTCTTCAAATTTATACTCTAATGAAGTATATTCTAATGAGAATTATAGTAATTATAAATATTCTTGTCCAACATGCAAAAGATTAATTCTGAATTAATTGCAACAGCAAATAGTCTCTATTTACAGCTGATATTAATTTCTAGTTTTTGTTAAAGATGCTGCACTCCTAGACGGAGAAGATGGTAACTTCATGGTAGATAGCACATGAGGAGGAGTCGCATGTAAGTATTTGGTCATTACAATTGTACTTAAAACTATGTTTATATTTGTTAGGTATTAAAAATCAGTTTTTCCTGAAACAAATTGAAGCTTTATAACAAATTGGTCTAAAATTTCTTTTATTCAAATTTATGCTCTAATGATGTATATTTTAATAAGAATGTATAGTAATTGTATATATACTTCTCTCTAATTTAGTATTTAACATAAATCATGCATCACATTAATTTCTGAATTGATTGCAACAGCAAAAAGTCTTGATTTAAAGCTGAAACTAATTTATAATTTTTGTTTTTTTTACAGATACAGCCTAAATATGCAACACTCCTATATCGTGAAAGATGCTTTCATTGTAGATCACACATTAGGACGAGTCACATGTAGGTATTTGGTCATTACAATTTTCGAGCTCACCTTTCCGAAGGAAATGTGAGCTTTTGCCATCACTTGGCGTCCGTCGTCGTCATCCGTCCGGTGTAAACTATTTCAAAAATCTTCTCCTCTGAAACTACTGAACCAATTCCAACCAAACTTAAGCTGAATGATCCTTAGGGTATCTAGAATTAAGTTTGTGTTTTATTTTCTGTTTCGTCAAAAAACATGGCCAACATGGTTAAAAATAGAAAATAGGGGTAAAATGCAGTTTTTGGCTTATATCTCAAAAACTAAAGCATTTAGAGGAACTCTGACATGGGGGTAAAAGTGTTCTTGTACGTCGAGAAATATAGCCACTATGGCTAGAATGGAACATAGGGATAAAATACATTTTTTTGCTTTTGAAGAAAATAAAATGCATTTTTTTGCTTTTGAAGAAAATATGACAGATGCAAATAACATTTAAATGGCATTTTTAAGCCACTCATTAATATATATTGAAAAGCAAAAATAATCATTGATGAAAGATTTAAGCAAAACATTACAGGTGAGCGATTCCTGCTCTTGAGAGCCTCTTGTTCTTAAAACTATGTTTATGTTTGTTAGGTAATAAAAATCTGTTTTTCCTGAAACAACAGCCTGAAGCTTTATAACTAATTTGTCTAAAATTTCCTCTTTTTTTTCAAATTTATACTCTTTAAGTAATATATTTATATAAGAATGTTTTGTATATTTATATAAGAATGTTTTGTATTTGTTTTTAGACTTGTTGCCCGGTTAAGGAGTTGACATAAAACATGCATCACATTAATTTCTGAATTAATTGCAACAGCAAAAAGTCTCTATTTAAAGCTGAAACTAATTTAAAGTTTTTGTTTTTGTTAGATACAGCCTAAATATGTGACAGTCCTATACCATGAAGAATAGTTCCATTGAAGTTCAAGAGGATGATGTCGCATGTAGGTATTTGGTCATTACAAATGTTCTTTAAGCTATGTTTATATGTGTTAGGTAATAAAAATCAGTTTTTCCTGGAATAGCAGGAAACTTTATTACAAATTGGTCTACAATTTCGTCTTTTATGCCTGTTTAAGGGACGATTATGGTATACTGCAGGAATAATTTTACTATATAGTTAAGTGGGCCTAAAATTAGCCGGCGGCCCAAAAAATATTTGGAAATGTTTTAGTTACCATTTTAGGCAACTTTAATTTTTTCATAGTTTTGTTGTCATAGCGTTTTAAAATCTGGATCAGAATGCTGTCAACGCATACATTTTTAATGCGGTGATCCTGCAAATAGGATGGATAGTCAATAGAAGAATATCACAATTTATTAATTAACAACGATTCAATTATGTCAACATTTGGTTAACGATTTAAGCAGCGGAAAGGGACCCCTCAGATACAATTATTTTTTGCTATGACGCCTTCTATCGACAGCAAAAAATAAAGTAGACTTTCAAGACGTCATTATTAATTGGACTATTGTTAAAGCAGATCGCCCAGCAGTTGGATAAAAGATGCTTTATGTCAAAATGGGTCTCGTAAAAGCAGACCTCCCCAGAGAGCAAACTTTAGATTTTGATGTAACATTGATGAATTTAATGGGCGCTGATCTCGTAAAAGCAGATCACCCAGCAGAGCCGGTTATATAATATGATGAAAACTTGTTTTATAGTAAAAAGTATTTAATTTTATGTCAGGCTCTATTTCATTATCAACCAATTTGAAACTTTATTACAAATTGGTCTAAAAAAAAAATTTCTTCAAATTTATACTCTAATGAAGTATATTCTTATGAGAATTATAGTAATTATAAATATTCTTGTCCAACATGCAAAAGATTAAATTCTGAATTAATTGCAACAGCAAATAGTCTCTATTTACAGCTGATATTAATTTCTAGTTTTTGTTAAAGATGCTGCACTCCTAGACGGAGAAGATGGTAACTTCATGGTAGATAGCACATGAGGAGGAGTCGCATGTAAGTATTTGGTCATTACAATTGTACTTAAAACTATGTTTATATTTGTTAGGTATTAAAAATCAGTTTTTCCTGAAACAAATTGAAGCTTTATAACAAATTGGTCTAAAATTTCTTTTATTCAAATTTATGCTCTAATGATGTATATTTTAATAAGAATGTATAGTAATTGTATATATACTTCTCTCTAATTTAGTATTTAACATAAATCATGCATCACATTAATTTCTGAATTGATTGCAACAGCAAAAAGTCTTGATTTAAAGCTGAAACTAATTTATAATTTTTGTTTTTTTTACAGATACAGCCTAAATATGCAACACTCCTATATCGTGAAAGATGCTTTCATTGTAGATCACACATTAGGACGAGTCACATGTAGGTATTTGGTCATTACAATTTTCGAGCTCACCTTTCCGAAGGAAATGTGAGCTTTTGCCATCACTTGGCGTCCGTCGTCGTCATCCGTCCGGTGTAAACTATTTCAAAAATCTTCTCCTCTGAAACTACTGAACCAATTCCAACCAAACTTAAGCTGAATGATCCTTAGGGTATCTAGAATAAGTTTGTGTTTTATTTTCTGTTTCGTCAAAAAACATGGCCAACATGGTTAAAAATAGAAAATAGGGGTAAAATGCAGTTTTTGGCTTATATCTCAAAAACTAAAGCATTTAGAGGAACTCTGACATGGGGGTAAAAGTGTTCTTGTACGTCGAGAAATATAGCCACTATGGCTAGAATGGAACATAGGAATAAAATGCATTATTTTGCTTTTGAAGAAAATAAAATGCATTTTTTTGCTTTTGAAGAAAATATGACAGATGCAAATAACATTTAAATGGCATTTTTAAGCCACTCATTAATATATATTGAAAAGCAAAAATAATCATTGATGAAAGATTTAAGCAAAACATTACAGGTGAGCGATTCCTGCTCTTGAGAGCCTCTTGTTCTTAAAACTATGTTTATGTTTGTTAGGTAATAAAAATCTGTTTTTCCTGAAACAACAGCCTGAAGCTTTATAACTAATTTGTCTAAAATTTCCTCTTTTTTTTCAAATTTATACTCTTAAGTAATATATTTATATAAGAATGTTTTGTATTTGTTTTTAGACTTGTTGCCCGGTTAAGGAGTTGACATAAAACATGCATCACATTAATTTCTGAATTAATTGCAACAGCAAAAAGTCTCTATTTAAAGCTGAAACTAATTTAAAGTTTTTGTTTTATACAGCCTAAATATGTGACAGTCCTATACCATGAAGAATAGTTCCATTGAAGTTCAAGAGGATGATGTCGCATGTAGGTATTTGGTCATTACAAATGTTCTTTAAGCTATGTTTATATGTGTTAGGTAATAAAAATCAGTTTTTCCTGGAATAGCAGGAAACTTTATTACAAATTGGTCTACAATTTCGTCTTTTATGCCTGTTTAAGGGACGATTATGGTATACTGCAGGAATAATTTTACTATATAGTTAAGTGGGCCTAAAATTGGCCGGCGGCCCAAAAAATATTTGGAAATGTTTTAGTTACCATTTTAGGCAACTTTAATTTTTTCATAGTTTTGTTGTCATAGCGTTTTAAAATCTGGATCAGAATGCTGTCAACGCATACATTTTTAATGCGGTGATCCTGCAAATAGGATGGATAGTCAATAGAAGAATATCACAATTTATTAATTAACAACGATTCAATTATGTCAACATTTGGTTAACGATTTAAGCAGCGGAAAGGGACCCCTCAGATACAATTATTTTTTGCTATGACGCCTTCTATCGACAGCAAAAAATAAAGTAGACTTTCAAGACGTCATTATTAATTGGACTATTGTTAAAGCAGATCGCCCAGCAGTTGGATAAAAGATGCTTTATGTCAAAATGGGTCTCGTAAAAGCAGACCTCCCCAGAGAGCAAACTTTAGATTTTGATGTAACATTGATGAATTTAATGGGCGCTGATCTCGTAAAAGCAGATCACCCAGCAGAGCCGGTTATATAATATGATGAAAACTTGTTTTATAGTAAAAAGTATTTAATTTTATGTCAGGCTCTATTTCATTATCAACCAATTTGAAACTTTATTACAAATTGGTCTAAAAAAAAAATTTCTTCAAATTTATACTCTAATGAAGTATATTCTTATGAGAATTATAGTAATTATAAATATTCTTGTCCAACATGCAAAAGATTAAATTCTGAATTAATTGCAACAGCAAATAGTCTCTATTTACAGCTGATATTAATTTCTAGTTTTTGTTAAAGATGCTGCACTCCTAGACGGAGAAGATGGTAACTTCATGGTAGATAGCACATGAGGAGGAGTCGCATGTAAGTATTTGGTCATTACAATTGTACTTAAAACTATGTTTATATTTGTTAGGTATTAAAAATCAGTTTTTCCTGAAACAAATTGAAGCTTTATAACAAATTGGTCTAAAATTTCTTTTATTCAAATTTATGCTCTAATGATGTATATTTTAATAAGAATGTATAGTAATTGTATATATACTTCTCTCTAATTTAGTATTTAACATAAATCATGCATCACATTAATTTCTGAATTGATTGCAACAGCAAAAAGTCGATTTAAAGCTGAAACTAATTTATAATTTTTGTTTTTTTTACAGATACAGCCTAAATATGCAACACTCCTATATCGTGAAAGATGCTTTCGTTGTAGATCACACATTAGGACGAGTCACATGTAGGTATTTGGTCATTACAATTTTTGAGCTCACCTTTCCGAAGGAAATGTGAGCTTTTGCCATCACTTGGCGTCCGTCGTCGTCGTCCGTCCGGTGTAAACTATTTCAAAAATCTTCTCCTCTGAAACTACTGAACCAATTCCAACCAAACTTAAGCTGAATGATCCTTAGGGTATCTAGAATTAAGTTTTTGTTTTATTTTCTGTTTCGTCAAAAAACATGGCCAACATGGTTAAAAATAGAAAATAGGGGTAAAATGCAGTTTTTGGCTTATATCTCAAAAACTAAAGCATTTAGAGGAACTCTGACATGGGGGTAAAAGTGTTCTTGTACGTCGAGAAATATAGCCACTACGGCTAAAATGGAACATAGGGGTAAAATGCATTTTTTTGCTTTTGAAGAAAATATGACAGATGCAAATAACATTTAAATGGCATTTTTAAGCCACTCATTAATATATATTGAAAAGCAAAAATAATCATTGATGAAAGATTTAAGCAAAACATTACAGGTGAGCGATTCCTGCTCTTGAGAGCCTCTTGTTCTTAAAACTATGTTTATGTTTGTTAGGTAATAAAAATCTGTTTTTCCTGAAACAAAAGCCTGAAGCTTTATAACTAATTTGTCTAAAATTTCCTCTTTTTTTTCAAATTTATACTCTTAAGTAATATATTTATATAAGAATGTTTTGTATTTGTTTTTAGACTTGTTGCCCGGTTAAGGAGTTGACATAAAACATGCATCACATTAATTTCTGAATTAATTGCAACAGCAAAAAGTCTCTATTTAAAGCTGAAACTAATTTAAAGTTTTTGTTTTTGTTAGATACAGCCTAAATATGTGACAGTCCTATACCATGAAGAATAGTTCCATTGAAGTTCAAGAGGATGATGTCGCATGTAGGTATTAGGTCATTACAAATGTTCTTTAAGCTATGTTTATATGTGTTCGGTAATAAAAATCAGTTTTTCCTGGAATAGCAGGAAACTTTATTACAAATTGGTCTACAATTTCGTCTTTTATGCCTGTTTAAGGGACGATTATGGTATACTGCAGGAATAATTTTACTATATAGTTAAGTGGGCCTAAAATTGGCCGGCGGCCCAAAAAATATTTGGAAATGTTTTAGTTACCATTTTAGGCAACTTTAATTTTTTCATAGTTTTGTTGTCATAGCGTTTTAAAATCTGGATCAGAATGCTGTCAACGCATACATTTTTAATGCGGTGATCCTGCAAATAGGATGGATAGTCAATAGAAGAATATCACAATTTATTAATTAACAACGATTCAATTATGTCAACGTTTGGTTAACGATTTAAGCAGCGGAAAGGGACCCCTCAGATACAATTATTTTTTGCTATGACGCCTTCTATCGACAGCAAAAAATAAAGTAGACTTTCAAGACGTCATTATTAATTGGACCATTGTTAAAGCAGATCGCCCAGCAGTTGGATAAAAGATGCTTTATGTCAAAATGGGTCTCGTAAAAGCAGACCTCCCCAGAGAGCAAACTTTAGATTTTGATGTAACATTGATGAATTTAATGGGCGCTGATCTCGTAAAAGCAGATCACCCAGCAGAGCCGGTTATATAATATGATGAAAACTTGTTTTATAGTAAAAAGTATTTAATTTTATGTCAGGCTCTATTTCATTATCAACCAATTTGAAACTTTATTACAAATTGGTCTAAAAAAAAAAATTCTTCAAATTTATACTCTAATGAAGTATATTCTTCTGAGAATTATAGTAATTATAAATATTCTTGTCCAACATGCAAAAGATTAAATTCTGAATTAATTGCAACAGCAAATAGTCTCTATTTACAGCTGATATTAATTTCTAGTTTTTGTTAAAGATGCTGCACTCCTAGACGGAGAAGATGGTAACTTCATGGTAGATAGCACATGAGGAGGAGTCGCATGTAAGTATTTGGTCATTACAATTTTTGAGCTCACCTTTCCGAAGGAAATGTGATCTTTTGCCATCACTTGGCGTCCGTCGTCGTCGTCCGTCCGGTGTAAACTATTTCAAAAATCTTCTCCTCTGAAACTACTGAACCAATTCCAACCAAACTTAAGCTGAATGATCCTTAGGGTATCTAGAATTAAGTTTGTGTTTTATTTTCTGTTTCGTCAAAAAACATGGCCAACATGGTTAAAAATAGAAAATAGGGGTAAAATGCAGTTTTTGGCTTTTATCTCAAAAACTAAAGCATTTAGAGGAACTCTGACATGGGGGTAAAAGTGTTCTTGTACGTCGAGAAATATAGCCACTATGGCTAAAATGGAACATAGGGGTAAAATGCATTTTTTTGCTTTTGAAGAAAATATGACAGATGCAAATAACATTTAAATGGCATTTTTAAGCCACTCATTAATATATATTGAAAAGCAAAAATAATCATTGATGAAAGATTTAAGCAAAACATTACAGGTGATTTTTTCCTTCTCTTGAGAGCCTCTTGTTCTTAAAACTACGTTTATGTTTGTTAGGTAATAAAAATCTGTTTTTCCTGAAACAAAAGCCTGAAGCTTTATAACTAATTTGTCTAAAATTTCCTCTTTTTTTTCAAATTTATACTCTTAAGTAATATATTTATATAAGAATGTTTTGTATTTGTTTTTAGACTTGTTGCCCGGTTAAGGAGTTGACATAAAACATGCATCACATTAATTTCTGAATTAATTGCAACAGCAAAAAGTCTCTATTTAAAGCTGAAACTAATTTAAAGTTTTTGTTTTTGTTAGATACAGCCTAAATATGTGACAGTCCTATACCATGAAGAATAGTTCCATTGAAGTTCAAGAGGATGATGTCGCATGTAGGTATTAGGTCATTACAAATGTTCTTTAAGCTATGTTTATATGTGTTCGGTAATAAAAATCAGTTTTTCCTGGAATAGCAGGAAACTTTATTACAAATTGGTCTACAATTTCGTCTTTTATGCCTGTTTAAGGGACGATTATGGTATACTGCAGGAATAATTTTACTATATAGTTAAGTGGGCCTAAAATTGGCCGGCGGCCCAAAAAATATTTGGAAATGTTTTAGTTACCATTTTAGGCAACTTTAATTTTTTCATAGTTTTGTTGTCATAGTGTTTTAAAATCTGGATCAGAATGCTGTCAACGCATACATTTTTAATGCGGTGATCCTGCAAATAGGATGGATAGTCAATAGAAGAATATCACAATTTATTAATTAACAACGATTCAATTATGTCAACGTTTGGTTAACGATTTAAGCAGCGGAAAGGGACCCCTCAGATACAATTATTTTTTGCTATGACGCCTTCTATCGACAGCAAAAAATAAAGTAGACTTTCAAGACGTCATTATTAATTGGACTATTGTTAAAGCAGATCGCCCAGCAGTTGGATAAAAGATGCTTTATGTCAAAATGGGTCTCGTAAAAGCAGACCTCCCCAGAGAGCAAACTTTAGATTTTGATGTAACATTGATGAATTTAATGGGCGCTGATCTCGTAAAAGCAGATCACCCAGCAGAGCCGGTTATATAATATGATGAAAACTTGTTTTATAGTAAAAAGTATTTAATTTTATGTCAGGCTCTATTTCATTATCAACCAATTTGAAACTTTATTACAAATTGGTCTAAAAAAAAAATTTCTTCAAATTTATACTCTAATGAAGTATATTCTTATGAGAATTATAGTAATTATAAATATTCTTGTCCAACATGCAAAAGATTAAATTCTGAATTAATTGCAACAGCAAATAGTCTCTATTTACAGCTGATATTAATTTCTAGTTTTTGTTAAAGATGCTGCACTCCTAGACGGAGAAGATGGTAACTTCATGGTAGATAGCACATGAGGAGGAGTCGCATGTAAGTATTTGGTCATTACAATTGTACTTAAAACTATGTTTATATTTGTTAGGTATTAAAAATCAGTTTTTCCTGAAACAAATTGAAGCTTTATAACAAATTGGTCTAAAATTTCTTTTATTCAAATTTATGCTCTAATGATGTATATTTTAATAAGAATGTATAGTAATTGTATATATACTTCTCTCTAATTTAGTATTTAACATAAATCATGCATCACATTAATTTCTGAATTGATTGCAACAGCAAAAAGTCTTGATTTAAAGCTGAAACTAATTTATAATTTTTGTTTTTTTTACAGATACAGCCTAAATATGCAACACTCCTATATCGTGAAAGATGCTTTCATTGTAGATCACACATTAGGACGAGTCACATGTAGGTATTTGGTCATTACAATTTTTGAGCTCACCTTTCCGAAGGAAATGTGAGCTTTTGCCATCACTTGGCGTCCGTCGTCGTCGCCCGTCCGGTGTAAACTATTTCAAAAATCTTCTCCTCTGAAACTACTGAACCAATTCCAACCAAACTTAAGCTGAATGATCCTTAGGGTATCTAGAATTAAGTTTGTGTTTTATTTTCTGTTTCGTCAAAAAACATGGCCAACATGGGTAAAAATAGAAAATAGGGGTAAAATGCAGTTTTTGGCTTATATCTCAAAAACTAAAGCATTTAGAGGAACTCTGACATGGGGGTAAAAGTGTTCTTGTACGTCGAGAAATATAGCCACTGTGGCTAAAATGGAACATAGGGGTAAAATGCATTTTTTTGCTTTTGAAGAAAATATGACAGATGCAAATAACATTTAAATGGCATTTTTAAGCCACTCATTAATATATATTGAAAAGCAAAAATAATCATTGATGAAAGATTTAAGCAAAACATTACAGGTGAGCGATTCCTTCTCTTGAGAGCCTCTTGTTCTTAAAACTACGTTTATGTTTGTTAGGTAATAAAAATCTGTTTTTCCTGAAACAAAAGCCTGAAGCTTTATAACTAATTTGTCTAAAATTTCCTCTTTTTTTTCAAATTTATACTCTTAAGTAATATATTTATATAAGAATGTTTTGTATTTGTTTTTAGACTTGTTGCCCGGTTAAGGAGTTGACATAAAACATGCATCACATTAATTTCTGAATTAATTGCAACAGCAAAAAGTCTCTATTTAAAGCTGAAACTAATTTAAAGTTTTTGTTTTTGTTAGATACAGCCTAAATATGTGACAGTCCTATACCATGAAGAATAGTTCCATTGAAGTTCAAGAGGATGATGTCGCATGTAGGTATTAGGTCATTACAAATGTTCTTTAAGCTATGTTTATATGTGTTCGGTAATAAAAATCAGTTTTTCCTGGAATAGCAGGAAACTTTATTACAAATTGGTCTACAATTTCGTCTTTTATGCCTGTTTAAGGGACGATTATGGTATACTGCAGGAATAATTTTACTATATAGTTAAGTGGGCCTAAAATTGGCCGGCGGCCCAAAAAATATTTGGAAATGTTTTAGTTACCATTTTAGGCAACTTTAATTTTTTCATAGTTTTGTTGTCATAGTGTTTTAAAATCTGGATCAGAATGCTGTCAACGCATACATTTTTAATGCGGTGATCCTGCAAATAGGATGGATAGTCAATAGAAGAATATCACAATTTATTAATTAACAACGATTCAATTATGTCAACGTTTGGTTAACGATTTAAGCAGCGGAAAGGGACCCCTCAGATACAATTATTTTTTGCTATGACGCCTTCTATCGACAGCAAAAAATAAAGTAGACTTTCAAGACGTCATTATTAATTGGACTATTGTTAAAGCAGATCGCCCAGCAGTTGGATAAAAGATGCTTTATGTCAAAATGGGTCTCGTAAAAGCAGACCTCCCCAGAGAGCAAACTTTAGATTTTGATGTAACATTGATGAATTTAATGGGCGCTGATCTCGTAAAAGCAGATCACCCAGCAGAGCCGGTTATATAATATGATGAAAACTTGTTTTATAGTAAAAAGTATTTAATTTTATGTCAGGCTCTATTTCATTATCAACCAATTTGAAACTTTATTACAAATTGGTCTAAAAAAAAAATTTCTTCAAATTTATACTCTAATGAAGTATATTCTTATGAGAATTATAGTAATTATAAATATTCTTGTCCAACATGCAAAAGATTAAATTCTGAATTAATTGCAACAGCAAATAGTCTCTATTTACAGCTGATATTAATTTCTAGTTTTTGTTAAAGATGCTGCACTCCTAGACGGAGAAGATGGTAACTTCATGGTAGATAGCACATGAGGAGGAGTCGCATGTAAGTATTTGGTCATTACAATTGTACTTAAAACTATGTTTATATTTGTTAGGTATTAAAAATCAGTTTTTCCTGAAACAAATTGAAGCTTTATAACAAATTGGTCTAAAATTTCTTTTATTCAAATTTATGCTCTAATGATGTATATTTTAATAAGAATGTATAGTAATTGTATATATACTTCTCTCTAATTTAGTATTTAACATAAATCATGCATCACATTAATTTCTGAATTGATTGCAACAGCAAAAAGTCTTGATTTAAAGCTGAAACTAATTTATAATTTTTGTTTTTTTTACAGATACAGCCTAAATATGCAACACTCCTATATCGTGAAAGATGCTTTCATTGTAGATCACACATTAGGACGAGTCACATGTAGGTATTTGGTCATTACAATTTTTGAGCTCACCTTTCCGAAGGAAATGTGAGCTTTTGCCATCACTTGGCGTCCGTCGTCGTCGTCCGTCCGGTGTAAACTATTTCAAAAATCTTCTCCTCTGAAACTACTGAACCAATTCCAACCAAACTTAAGCTGAATGATCCTTAGGGTATCTAGAATTAAGTTTGTGTTTTATTTTCTGTTTCGTCAAAAAACATGGCCAACATGGTTAAAAATAGAAAATAGGGGTAAAATGCAGTTTTTGGCTTATATCTCAAAAACTAAAGCATTTAGAGGAACTCTGACATGGGGGTAAAAGTGTTCTTGTACGTCGAGAAATATAGCCACTGTGGCTAAAATGGAACATAGGGGTAAAATGCATTTTTTTGCTTTTGAAGAAAATATGACAGATGCAAATAACATTTAAATGGCATTTTTAAGCCACTCATTAATATATATTGAAAAGCAAAAATAATCATTGATGAAAGATTTAAGCAAAACATTACAGGTGAGCGATTCCTGCTCTTGAGAGCCTCTTGTTCTTAAAACTATGTTTATGTTTGTTAGGTAATAAAAATCTGTTTTTCCTGAAACAAAAGCCTGAAGCTTTATAACTAATTTGTCTAAAATTTCCTCTTTTTTTTCAAATTTATACTCTTAAGTAATATATTTATATAAGAATGTTTTGTATTTGTTTTTAGACTTGTTGCCCGGTTAAGGAGTTGACATAAAACATGCATCACATTAATTTCTGAATTAATTGCAACAGCAAAAAGTCTCTATTTAAAGCTGAAACTAATTTAAAGTTTTTGTTTTTGTTAGATACAGCCTAAATATGTGACAGTCCTATACCATGAAGAATAGTTCCATTGAAGTTCAAGAGGATGATGTCGCATGTAGGTATTAGGTCATTACAAATGTTCTTTAAGCTATGTTTATATGTGTTCGGTAATAAAAATCAGTTTTTCCTGGAATAGCAGGAAACTTTATTACAAATTGGTCTACAATTTCGTCTTTTATGCCTGTTTAAGGGACGATTATGGTATACTGCAGGAATAATTTTACTATATAGTTAAGTGGGCCTAAAATTGGCCGGCGGCCCAAAAAATATTTGGAAATGTTTTAGTTACCATTTTAGGCAACTTTAATTTTTTCATAGTTTTGTTGTCATAGCGTTTTAAAATCTGGATCAGGATGCTGTCAACGCATACATTTTTAATGCGGTGATCCTGCAAATAGGATGGATAGTCAATAGAAGAATATCACAATTTATTAATTAACAACGATTCAATTATGTCAACGTTTGGTTAAAGATTTAAGCAGCGGAAAGGGACCCCTCAGATACAATTATTTTTTGCTATGACGCCTTCTATCGACAGCAAAAAATAAAGTAGACTTTCAAGACGTCATTATTAATTGGACTATTGTTAAAGCAGATCGCCCAGCAGTTGGATAAAAGATGCTTTATGTCAAAATGGGTCTCGTAAAAGCAGACCTCCCCAGAGAGCAAACTTTAGATTTTGATGTAACATTGATGAATTTAATGGGCGCTGATCTCGTAAAAGCAGATCACCCAGCAGAGCCGGTTATATTATATGATGAAAACTTGTTTTATAGTAAAAAGTATTTAATTTTATGTCAGGCTCTATTTCATTATCAACCAATTTGAAACTTTATTACAAATTGGTCTAAAAAAAAAATTTCTTCAAATTTATACTCTAATGAAGTATATTCTTATGAGAATTATAGTAATTATAAATATTCTTGTCCAACATGCAAAAGATTAAATTCTGAATTAATTGCAACAGCAAATAGTCTCTATTTACAGCTGATATTAATTTCTAGTTTTTGTTAAAGATGCTGCACTCCTAGACGGAGAAGATGGTAACTTCATGGTAGATAGCACATGAGGAGGAGTCGCATGTAAGTATTTGGTCATTACAATTGTACTTAAAACTATGTTTATATTTGTTAGGTATTAAAAATCAGTTTTTCCTGAAACAAATTGAAGCTTTATAACAAATTGGTCTAAAATTTCTTTTATTCAAATTTATGCTCTAATGATGTATATTTTAATAAGAATGTATAGTAATTGTATATATACTTCTCTCTAATTTAGTATTTAACATAAATCATGCATCACATTAATTTCTGAATTGATTGCAACAGCAAAAAGTCTTGATTTAAAGCTGAAACTAATTTATAATTTTTGTTTTTTTTACAGATACAGCCTAAATATGCAACACTCCTATATCGTGAAAGATGCTTTCATTGTAGATCACACATTAGGACGAGTCACATGTAGGTATTTGGTCATTACAATTTTTGAGCTCACCTTTCCGAAGGAAATGTGAGCTTTTGCCATCACTTGGCGTCCGTCGTCGTCGTCCGTCCGGTGTAAACTATTTCAAAAATCTTCTCCTCTGAAACTACTGAACCAATTCCAACCAAACTTAAGCTGAATGATCCTTAGGGTATCTAGAATTAAGTTTGTGTTTTATTTTCTGTTTCGTCAAAAAACATGGCCAACATGGTTAAAAATAGAAAATAGGGGTAAAATGCAGTTTTTGGCTTTTATCTCAAAAACTAAAGCATTTAGAGGAACTCTGACATGGGGGTAAAAGTGTTCTTGTACGTCGAGAAATATAGCCACTATGGCTAAAATGGAACATAGGGGTAAAATGCATTTTTTTGCTTTTGAAGAAAATATGACAGATGCAAATAACATTTAAATGGCATTTTTAAGCCACTCATTAATATATATTGAAAAGCAAAAATAATCATTGATGAAAGATTTAAGCAAAACATTACAGGTGAGCGATTCCTGCTCTTGAGAGCCTCTTGTTCTTAAAACTACGTTTATGTTTGTTAGGTAATAAAAATCTGTTTTTCCTGAAACAAAAGCCTGAAGCTTTATAACTAATTTGTCTAAAATTTCCTCTTTTTTTTCAAATTTATACTCTTAAGTAATATATTTATATAAGAATGTTTTGTATTTGTTTTTAGACTTGTTGCCCGGTTAAGGAGTTGACATAAAACATGCATCACATTAATTTCTGAATTAATTGCAACAGCAAAAAGTCTCTATTTAAAGCTGAAACTAATTTAAAGTTTTTGTTTTTGTTAGATACAGCCTAAATATGTGACAGTCCTATACCATGAAGAATAGTTCCATTGAAGTTCAAGAGGATGATGTCGCATGTAGGTATTAGGTCATTACAAATGTTCTTTAAGCTATGTTTATATGTGTTCGGTAATAAAAATCAGTTTTTCCTGGAATAGCAGGAAACTTTATTACAAATTGGTCTACAATTTCGTCTTTTATGCCTGTTTAAGGGACGATTATGGTATACTGCAGGAATAATTTTACTATATAGTTAAGTGGGCCTAAAATTGGCCGGCGGCCCAAAAAATATTTGGAAATGTTTTAGTTACCATTTTAGGCAACTTTAATTTTTTCATAGTTTTGTTGTCATAGCGTTTTAAAATCTGGATCAGAATGCTGTCAACGCATACATTTTTAATGCGGTGATCCTGCAAATAGGATGGATAGTCAATAGAAGAATATCACAATTTATTAATTAACAACGATTCAATTATGTCAACGTTTGGTTAACGATTTAAGCAGCGGAAAGGGACCCCTCAGATACAATTATTTTTTGCTATGACGCCTTCTATCGACAGCAAAAAATAAAGTAGACTTTCAAGACGTCATTATTAATTGGACTATTGTTAAAGCAGATCGCCCAGCAGTTGGATAAAAGATGCTTTATGTCAAAATGGGTCTCGTAAAAGCAGACCTCCCCAGAGAGCAAACTTTAGATTTTGATGCAACATTGATGAATTTAATGGGCGCTGATCTCGTAAAAGCAGATCACCCAGCAGAGCCGGTTATATAATATGATGAAAACTTGTTTTATAGTAAAAAGTATTTAATTTTATGTCAGGCTCTATTTCATTATCAACCAATTTGAAACTTTATTACAAATTGGTCTAAAAAAAAAATTTCTTCAAATTTATACTCTAATGAAGTATATTCTTATGAGAATTATAGTAATTATAAATATTCTTGTCCAACATGCAAAAGATTAAATTCTGAATTAATTGCAACAGCAAATAGTCTCTATTTACAGCTGATATTAATTTCTAGTTTTTGTTAAAGATGCTGCACTCCTAGACGGAGAAGATGGTAACTTCATGGTAGATAGCACATGAGGAGGAGTCGCATGTAAGTATTTGGTCATTACAATTGTACTTAAAAACTATGTTTATATTTGTTAGGTATTAAAAATCAGTTTTTCCTGAAACAAATTGAAGCTTTATAACAAATTGGTCTAAAATTTCTTTTATTCAAATTTATGCTCCAATGATGTATATTTTAATAAGAATGTATAGTAATTGTATATATACTTCTCTCTAATTTAGTATTTAACATAAATCATGCATCACATTAATTTCTGAATTGATTGCAACAGCAAAAAGTCTTGATTTAAAGCTGAAACTAATTTATAATTTTTGTTTTTTTTACAGATACAGCCTAAATATGCAACACTCCTATATCGTGAAAGATGCTTTCATTGTAGATCACACATTAGGACGAGTCACATGTAGGTATTTGGTCATTACAATTTTTGAGCTCACCTTTCCGAAGGAAATGTGATCTTTTGCCATCACTTGGCGTCCGTCGTCGTCGTCTGTCCGGTGTAAACTATTTCAAAAATCTTCTCCTCTGAAACTACTGAACCAATTCCAACCAAACTTAAGCTGAATGATCCTTAGGGTATCTAGAATTAAGTTTGTGTTTTATTTTCTGTTTCGTCAAAAAACATGGCCAACATGGTTAAAAATAGAAAATAGGGGTAAAATGCAGTTTTTGGCTTTTATCTCAAAAACTAAAGCATTTAGAGGAACTCTGACATGGGGGTAAAAGTGTTCTTGTACGTCGAGAAATATAGCCACTATGGCTAAAATGGAACATAGGGGTAAAATGCATTTTTTTGCTTTTGAAGAAAATATGACAGATGCAAATAACATTTAAATGGCATTTTTAAGCCACTCATTAATATATATTGAAAAGCAAAAATAATCATTGATGAAAGATTTAAGCAAAACATTACAGGTGAGCGATTCCTGCTCTTGAGAGCCTCTTGTTCTTAAAACTACGTTTATGTTTGTTAGGTAATAAAAATCTGTTTTTCCTGAAACAAAAGCCTGAAGCTTTATAACTAATTTGTCTAAAATTTCCTCTTTTTTTTCAAATTTATACTCTTAAGTAATATATTTATATAAGAATGTTTTGTATTTGTTTTTAGACTTGTTGCCCGGTTAAGGAGTTGACATAAAACATGCATCACATTAATTTCTGAATTAATTGCAACAGCAAAAAGTCTCTATTTAAAGCTGAAACTAATTTAAAGTTTTTGTTTTTGTTAGATACAGCCTAAATATGTGACAGTCCTATACCATGAAGAATAGTTCCATTGAAGTTCAAGAGGATGATGTCGCATGTAGGTATTAGGTCATTACAAATGTTCTTTAAGCTATGTTTATATGTGTTCGGTAATAAAAATCAGTTTTTCCTGGAATAGCAGGAAACTTTATTACAAATTGGTCTACAATTTCGTCTTTTATGCCTGTTTAAGGGACGATTATGGTATACTGCAGGAATAATTTTACTATATAGTTAAGTGGGCCTAAAATTGGCCGGCGGCCCAAAAAATATTTGGAAATGTTTTAGTTACCATTTTAGGCAACTTTAATTTTTTCATAGTTTTGTTGTCATAGCGTTTTAAAATCTGGATCAGAATGCTGTCAACGCATACATTTTTAATGCGGTGATCCTGCAAATAGGATGGATAGTCAATAGAAGAATATCACAATTTATTAATTAACAACGATTCAATTATGTCAACGTTTGGTTAACGATTTAAGCAGCGGAAAGGGACCCCTCAGATACAATTATTTTTTGCTATGACGCCTTCTATCGACAGCAAAAAATAAAGTAGACTTTCAAGACGTCATTATTAATTGGACTATTGTTAAAGCAGATCGCCCAGCAGTTGGATAAAAGATGCTTTATGTCAAAATGGGTCTCGTAAAAGCAGACCTCCCCAGAGAGCAAACTTTAGATTTTGATGTAACATTGATGAATTTAATGGGCGCTGATCTCGTAAAAGCAGATCACCCAGCAGAGCCGGTTATATAATATGATGAAAACTTGTTTTATAGTAAAAAGTATTTAATTTTATGTCATGCTCTATTTCATTATCAACCAATTTGAAACTTTATTACAAATTGGTCTAAAAAAAAAATTTCTTCAAATTTATACTCTAATGAAGTATATTCTTATGAGAATTATAGTAATTATAAATATTCTTGTCCAACATGCAAAAGATTAAATTCTGAATTAATTGCAACAGCAAATAGTCTCTATTTACAGCTGATATTAATTTCTAGTTTTTGTTAAAGATGCTGCACTCCTAGACGGAGAAGATGGTAACTTCATGGTAGATAGCACATGAGGAGGAGTCGCATGTAAGTATTTGGTCATTACAATTGTACTTAAAACTATGTTTATATTTGTTAGGTATTAAAAATCAGTTTTTCCTGAAACAAATTGAAGCTTTATAACAAATTGGTCTAAAATTTCTTTTATTCAAATTTATGCTCTAATGATGTATATTTTAATAAGAATGTATAGTAATTGTATATATACTTCTCTCTAATTTAGTATTTAACATAAATCATGCATCACATTAATTTCTGAATTGATTGCAACAGCAAAAAGTCTTGATTTAAAGCTGAAACTAATTTATAATTTTTGTTTTTTTTACAGATACAGCCTAAATATGCAACACTCCTATATCGTGAAAGATGCTTTCATTGTAGATCACACATTAGGACGAGTCACATGTAGGTATTTGGTCATTACAATTTTTGAGCTCACCTTTCCGAAGGAAATGTGATCTTTTGCCATCACTTGGCGTCCGTCGTCGTCGTCCGTCCGGTGTAAACTATTTCAAAAATCTTCTCCTCTGAAACTACTGAACCAATTCCAACCAAACTTAAGCTGAATGATCCTTAGGGTATCTAGAATTAAGTTTGTGTTTTATTTTCTGTTTCGTCAAAAAACATGGCCAACATGGTTAAAAATAGAAAATAGGGGTAAAATGCAGTTTTTGGCTTATATCTCAAAAACTAAAGCATTTAGAGGAACTCTGACATGGGGGTAAAAGTGTTCTTGTACGTCGAGAAATATAGCCACTATGGCTAAAATGGAACATAGGGGTAAAATGCATTTTTTTGCTTTTGAAGAAAATATGACAGATGCAAATAACATTTAAATGGCATTTTTAAGCCACTCATTAATATATATTGAAAAGCAAAAATAATCATTGATGAAAGATTTAAGCAAAACATTACAGGTGAGCGATTCCTGCTCTTGAGAGCCTCTTGTTCTTAAAACTATGTTTATGTTTGTTAGGTAATAAAAATCTGTTTTTCCTGAAACAAAAGCCTGAAGCTTTATAACTAATTTGTCTAAAATTTCCTCTTTTTTTTCAAATTTATACTCAAGTAATATATTTATATAAGAATGTTTTGTATTTGTTTTTAGACTTGTTGCCCGGTTAAGGAGTTGACATAAAACATGCATCACATTAATTTCTGAATTAATTGCAACAGCAAAAAGTCTCTATTTAAAGCTGAAACTAATTTAAAGTTTTTGTTTTTGTTAGATACAGCCTAAATATGTGACAGTCCTATACCATGAAGAATAGTTCCATTGAAGTTCAAGAGGATGATGTCGCATGTAGGTATTAGGTCATTACAAATGTTCTTTAAGCTATGTTTATATGTGTTCGGTAATAAAAATCAGTTTTTCCTGGAATAGCAGGAAACTTTATTACAAATTGGTCTACAATTTCGTCTTTTATGCCTGTTTAAGGGACGATTATGGTATACTGCAGGAATAATTTTACTATATAGTTAAGTGGGCCTAAAATTGGCCGGCGGCCCAAAAAATATTTGGAAATGTTTTAGTTACCATTTTAGGCAACTTTAATTTTTTCATAGTTTTGTTGTCATAGCGTTTTAAAATCTGGATCAGAATGCTGTCAACGCATACATTTTTAATGCGGTGATCCTGCAAATAGGATGGATAGTCAATAGAAGAATATCACAATTTATTAATTAACAACGATTCAATTATGTCAACGTTTGGTTAACGATTTAAGCAGCGGAAAGGGACCCCTCAGATACAATTATTTTTTGCTATGACGCCTTCTATCGACAGCAAAAAATAAAGTAGACTTTCAAGACGTCATTATTAATTGGACTATTGTTAAAGCAGATCGCCCAGCAGTTGGATAAAAGATGCTTTATGTCAAAATGGGTCTCGTAAAAGCAGACCTCCCCAGAGAGCAAACTTTAGATTTTGATGTAACATTGATGAATTTAATGGGCGCTGATCTCGTAAAAGCAGATCACCCAGCAGAGCCGGTTATATAATATGATGAAAACTTGTTTTATAGTAAAAAGTATTTAATTTTATGTCAGGCTCTATTTCATTATCAACCAATTTGAAACTTTATTACAAATTGGTCTAAAAAAAAAATTTCTTCAAATTTATACTCTAATGAAGTATATTCTTATGAGAATTATAGTAATTATAAATATTCTTGTCCAACATGCAAAAGATTAAATTCTGAATTAATTGCAACAGCAAATAGTCTCTATTTACAGCTGATATTAATTTCTAGTTTTTGTTAAAGATGCTGCACTCCTAGACGGAGAAGATGGTAACTTCATGGTAGATAGCACATGAGGAGGAGTCGCATGTAAGTATTTGGTCATTACAATTGTACTTAAAACTATGTTTATATTTGTTAGGTATTAAAAATCAGTTTTTCCTGAAACAAATTGAAGCTTTATAACAAATTGGTCTAAAATTTCTTTTATTCAAATTTATGCTCTAATGATGTATATTTTAATAAGAATGTATAGTAATTGTATATATACTTCTCTCTAATTTAGTATTTAACATAAATCATGCATCACATTAATTTCTGAATTGATTGCAACAGCAAAAAGTCTTGATTTAAAGCTGAAACTAATTTATAATTTTTGTTTTTTTTACAGATACAGCCTAAATATGCAACACTCCTATATCGTGAAAGATGCTTTCATTGTAGATCACACATTAGGACGAGTCACATGTAGGTATTTGGTCATTACAATTTTTGAGCTCACCTTTCCGAAGGAAATGTGAGCTTTTGCCATCACTTGGCGTCCGTCGTCGTCGTCCGTCCGGTGTAAACTATTTCAAAAATCTTCTCCTCTGAAACTACTGAACCAATTCCAACCAAACTTAAGCTGAATGATCCTTAGGGTATCTAGAATTAAGTTTGTGTTTTATTTTCTGTTTCGTCAAAAAACATGGCCAACATGGTTAAAAATAGAAAATAGGGGTAAAATGCAGTTTTTGGCTTATATCTCAAAAACTAAAGCATTTAGAGGAACTCTGACATGGGGGTAAAAGTGTTCTTGTATGTCGAGAAATATAGCCACTATGGCTAAAATGGAACATAGGGGTAAAATGCTTTTTTTTTGCTTTTGAAGAAAATATGACAGATGCAAATAACATATAAATGGCATTTTTAAGCCACTCATTAATATATATTGAAAAGCAAAAATAATCATTGATGAAAGATTTAAGCAAAACATTACAGGTGAGCGATTCCTGCTCTTGAGAGCCTCTTGTTCTTAAAACTATGTTTATGTTTGTTAGGTAATAAAAATCTGTTTTTCCTGAAGCAACAGCCTGAAGCTTTATAACTAATTTGTCTAAAATTTCCTCTTTTTTTTCAAATTTATACTCTTAAGTAATATATTTATATAAGAATGTTTTGTATTTGTTTTTAGACTTGTTGCCCGGTTAAGGAGTTGACATAAAACATGCATCATATTAATTTCTGAATTAATTGCAACAGCAAAAAGTCTCTATTTAAAGCTGAAACTAATTTAAAATTTTTGTTTTTGTTAGATACAGCCTAAATATGTGACAGTCCTATACCATGAAGAATAGTTCCATTGAAGTTCAAGAGGATGATGTCGCATGTAGGTATTAGGTCATTACAAATGTTCTTTAAGCTATGTTTATATGTGTTCGGTAATAAAAATCAGTTTTTCCTGGAATAGCAGGAAACTTTATTACAAATTGGTCTACAATTTCGTCTTTTATGCCTGTTTAAGGGACGATTATGGTATACTGCAGGAATAATTTTACTATATAGTTAAGTGGGCCTAAAATTGGCCGGCGGCCCAAAAAATATTTGGAAATGTTTTAGTTACCATTTTAGGCAACTTTAATTTTTTCATAGTTTTGTTGTCATAGCGTTTTAAAATCTGGATCAGAATGCTGTCAACGCATACATTTTTAATGCGGTGATCCTGCAAATAGGATGGATAGTCAATAGAAGAATATCACAATTTATTAATTAACAACGATTCAATTATGTCAACGTTTGGTTAACGATTTAAGCAGCGGAAAGGGACCCCTCAGATACAATTATTTTTTGCTATGACGCCTTCTATCGACAGCAAAAAATAAAGTAGACTTTCAAGACGTCATTATTAATTGGACTATTGTTAAAGCAGATCGCCCAGCAGTTGGATAAAAGATGCTTTATGTCAAAATGGGTCTCGTAAAAGCAGACCTCCCCAGAGAGCAAACTTTAGATTTTGATGTAACATTGATGAATTTAATGGGCGCTGATCTCGTAAAAGCAGATCACCCAGCAGAGCCGGTTATATAATATGATGAAAACTTGTTTTATAGTAAAAAGTATTTAATTTTATGTCAGGCTCTATTTCATTATCAACCAATTTGAAACTTTATTACAAATTGGTCTAAAAAAAAAATTTCTTCAAATTTATACTCTAATGAAGTATATTCTTATGAGAATTATAGTAATTATAAATATTCTTGTCCAACATGCAAAAGATTAAATTCTGAATTAATTGCAACAGCAAATAGTCTCTATTTACAGCTGATATTAATTTCTAGTTTTTGTTAAAGATGCTGCACTCCTAGACGGAGAAGATGGTAACTTCATGGTAGATAGCACATGAGGAGGAGTCGCATGTAAGTATTTGGTCATTACAATTGTACTTAAAACTATGTTTATATTTGTTAGGTATTAAAAATCAGTTTTTCCTGAAACAAATTGAAGCTTTATAACAAATTGGTCCAAAATTTCTTTTATTCAAATTTATGCTCTAATGATGTATATTTTAATAAGAATGTATAGTAATTGTATATATACTTCTCTCTAATTTAGTATTTAACATAAATCATGCATCACATTAATTTCTGAATTGATTGCAACAGCAAAAAGTCTTGATTTAAAGCTGAAACTAATTTATAATTTTTGTTTTTTTTACAGATACAGCCTAAATATGCAACACTCCTATATCGTGAAAGATGCTTTCATTGTAGATCACACATTAGGACGAGTCACATGTAGGTATTTGGTCATTACAATTTTTGAGCTCACCTTTCCGAAGGAAATGTGAGCTTTTGCCATCACTTGGCGTCCGTCGTCGTCGTCCGTCCGGTGTAAACTATTTCAAAAATCTTCTCCTCTGAAACTACTGAACCAATTCCAACCAAACTTAAGCTGAATGATCCTTAGGGTATCTAGAATTAAGTTTGTGTTTTATTTTCTGTTTCGTCAAAAAACATGGCCAACATGGTTAAAAATAGAAAATAGGGGTAAAATGCAGTTTTTGGCTTATATCTCAAAAACTAAAGCATTTAGAGGAACTCTGACATGGGGGTAAAAGTGTTCTTGTACGTCGAGAAATATAGCCACTATGGCTAAAATGGAACATAGGGGTAAAATGCATTTTTTTGCTTTTGAAGAAAATATGACAGATGCAAATAACATTTAAATGGCATTTTTAAGCCACTCATTAATATATATTGAAAAGCAAAAATAATCATTGATGAAAGATTTAAGCAAAACATTACAGGTGAGCGATTCCTGCTCTTGAGAGCCTCTTGTTCTTAAAACTATGTTTATGTTTGTTAGGTAATAAAAATCTGTTTTTCCTGAAACAAAAGCCTGAAGCTTTATAACTAATTTGTCTAAAATTTCCTCTTTTTTTTCAAATTTATACTCAAGTAATATATTTATATAA
Organism: Mytilus californianus; assembly: GCF_021869535.1. Lineage (NCBI taxonomy): Eukaryota > Metazoa > Mollusca > Bivalvia > Mytilida > Mytilidae > Mytilus > Mytilus californianus. Next base: position 5,626,743 of record NW_026262679.1, on the reverse strand, counting down.
GAATGTTTTGTATTTGTTTTTAGACTTGTTGCCCGGTTAAGGAGTTGACATAAAACATGCATCACATTAATTTCTGAATTAATTGCAACAGCAAAAAGTCTCTATTTAAAGCTGAAACTAATTTAAAGTTTTTGTTTTTGTTAGATACAGCCTAAATATGTGACAGTCCTATACCATGAAGAATAGTTCCATTGAAGTTCAAGAGGATGATGTCGCATGTAGGTATTAGGTCATTACAAATGTTCTTTAAGCTATGTTTATATGTGTTCGGTAATAAAAATCAGTTTTTCCTGGAATAGCAGGAAACTTTATTACAAATTGGTCTACAATTTCGTCTTTTATGCCTGTTTAAGGGACGATTATGGTATACTGCAGGAATAATTTTACTATATAGTTAAGTGGGCCTAAAATTGGCCGGCGGCCCAAAAAATATTTGGAAATGTTTTAGTTACCATTTTAGGCAACTTTAATTTTTTCATAGTTTTGTTGTCATAGCGTTTTAAAATCTGGATCAGAATGCTGTCAACGCATACATTTTTAATGCGGTGATCCTGCAAATAGGATGGATAGTCAATAGAAGAATATCACAATTTATTAATTAACAACGATTCAATTATGTCAACGTTTGGTTAACGATTTAAGCAGCGGAAAGGGACCCCTCAGATACAATTATTTTTTGCTATGACGCCTTCTATCGACAGCAAAAAATAAAGTAGACTTTCAAGACGTCATTATTAATTGGACCATTGTTAAAGCAGATCGCCCAGCAGTTGGATAAAAGATGCTTTATGTCAAAATGGGTCTCGTAAAAGCAGACCTCCCCAGAGAGCAAACTTTAGATTTTGATGTAACATTGATGAATTTAATGGGCGCTGATCTCGTAAAAGCAGATCACCCAGCAGAGCCGGTTATATAATATGATGAAAACTTGTTTTATAGTAAAAAGTATTTAATTTTATGTCAGGCTCTATTTCATTATCAACCAATTTGAAACTTTATTACAAATTGGTCTAAAAAAAAAAATTCTTCAAATTTATACTCTAATGAAGTATATTCTTCTGAGAATTATAGTAATTATAAATATTCTTGTCCAACATGCAAAAGATTAAATTCTGAATTAATTGCAACAGCAAATAGTCTCTATTTACAGCTGATATTAATTTCTAGTTTTTGTTAAAGATGCTGCACTCCTAGACGGAGAAGATGGTAACTTCATGGTAGATAGCACATGAGGAGGAGTCGCATGTAAGTATTTGGTCATTACAATTTTTGAGCTCACCTTTCCGAAGGAAATGTGATCTTTTGCCATCACTTGGCGTCCGTCGTCGTCGTCCGTCCGGTGTAAACTATTTCAAAAATCTTCTCCTCTGAAACTACTGAACCAATTCCAACCAAACTTAAGCTGAATGATCCTTAGGGTATCTAGAATTAAGTTTGTGTTTTATTTTCTGTTTCGTCAAAAAACATGGCCAACATGGTTAAAAATAGAAAATAGGGGTAAAATGCAGTTTTTGGCTTATATCTCAAAAACTAAAGCATTTAGAGGAACTCTGACATGGGGGTAAAAGTGTTCTTGTACGTCGAGAAATATAGCCACTATGGCTAAAATGGAACATAGGGGTAAAATGCATTTTTTTGCTTTTGAAGAAAATATGACAGATGCAAATAACATTTAAATGGCATTTTTAAGCCACTCATTAATATATATTGAAAAGCAAAAATAATCATTGATGAAAGATTTAAGCAAAACATTACAGGTGAGTGATTCCTGCTCTTGAGAGCCTCTTGTTCTTAAAACTATGTTTATGTTTGTTAGGTAATAAAAATCTGTTTTTCCTGAAACAACAGCCTGAAGCTTTATAACTAATTTGTCTAAAATTTCCTTTTTTTTTTCAAATTTATACTCTTAAGTAATATATTTATATAAGAATGTTTTGTATTTGTTTTTAGACTTGTTGCCCGGTTAAGGAGTTGACATAAAACATGCATCACATTAATTTCTGAATTAATTGCAACAGCAAAAAGTCTCTATTTAAAGCTGAAACTAATTTAAAGTTTTTGTTTTTGTTAGATACAGCCTAAATATGTGACAGTCCTATACCATGAAGAATAGTTCCATTGAAGTTCAAGAGGATGATGTCGCATGTAGGTATTTGGTCATTACAAATGTTCTTTAAGCTATGTTTATATGTGTTCGGTAATAAAAATCAGTTTTTCCTGGAATAGCAGGAAACTTTATTACAAATTGGTCTACAATTTCGTCTTTTATGCCTGTTTAAGGGACGATTATGGTATACTGCAGGAATAATTTTACTATATAGTTAAGTGTGCCTAAAATTGGCCGGCGGCCCAAAAAATATTTGGAAATGTTTTAGTTACCATTTTAGGCAACTTTAATTTTTTCATAGTTTTGTTGTCATAGCGTTTTAAAATCTGGATCAGAATGCTGTCAACGCATACATTTTTAATGCGTTGATCCTGCAAATAGGATGGATAGTCAATAGAAGAATATCACAATTTATTAATTAACAACGATTCAATTATGTCAACATTTGGTTAACGATTTAAGCAGCGGAAAGGGACCCCTCAGATACAATTATTTTTTGCTATGACGCCTTCTATCGACAGCAAAAAATAAAGTAGACTTTCAAGACGTCATTATTAATTGGACTATTGTTAAAGCAGATCGCCCAGCAGTTGGATAAAAGATGCTTTATGTCAAAATGGGTCTCGTAAAAGCAGACCTCCCCAGAGAGCAAACTTTAGATTTTGATGTAACATTGATGAATTTAATGGGCGCTGATCTCGTAAAAGCAGATCACCCAGCAGAGCCGGTTATATAATATGATGAAAACTTGTTTTATAGTAAAAAGTATTTAATTTTATGTCAGGCTCTATTTCATTATCAACCAATTTGAAACTTTATTACAAATTGGTCTAAAAAAAAAATTTCTTCAAATTTATACTCTAATGAAGTATATTCTTATGAGAATTATAGTAATTATAAATATTCTTGTCCAACATGCAAAAGATTAAATTCTGAATTAATTGCAACAGCAAATAGTCTCTATTTACAGCTGATATTAATTTCTAGTTTTTGTTAAAGATGCTGCACTCCTAGACGGAGAAGATGGTAACTTCATGGTAGATAGCACATGAGGAGGAGTCGCATGTAAGTATTTGGTCATTACAATTGTACTTAAAACTATGTTTATATTTGTTAGGTATTAAAAATCAGTTTTTCCTGAAACAAATTGAAGCTTTATAACAAATTGGTCTAAAATTTCTTTTATTCAAATTTATGCTCTAATGATGTATATTTTAATAAGAATGTATAGTAATTGTATATATACTTCTCTCTAATTTAGTATTTAACATAAATCATGCATCACATTAATTTCTGAATTGATTGCAACAGCAAAAAGTCTTGATTTAAAGCTGAAACTAATTTATAATTTTTGTTTTTTTTACAGATACAGCCTAAATATGCAACACTCCTATATCGTGAAAGATGCTTTCATTGTAGATCACACATTAGGACGAGTCACATGTAGGTATTTGGTCATTACAATTTTTGAGCTCACCTTTCCGAAGGAAATGTGAGCTTTTGCCATCACTTGGCGTCCGTCGTCGTCGTCGTCCGGTGTAAACTATTTCAAAAATCTTCTCCTCTGAAACTACTGAACCAATTCCAACCAAACTTAAGCTGAATGATCCTTAGGATATCTAGAATTAAGTTTGTGTTTTATTTTCTGTTTGTCAAAAAACATGGCCAACATGGTTAAAAATAGAAAATAGGGGTAAAATGCAGTTTTTGGCTTATATCTCAAAAACTAAAGCATTTAGAGGAACTCTGACATGGGGGTAAAAGTGTTCTTGTACGTCGAGAAATATAGCCACTATGGCTAAAATGGAACATAGGGGTAAAATGCATTTTTTTGCTTTTGAAGAAAATATGACAGATGCAAATAACATTTAAATGGCATTTTTAAGCCACTCATTAATATATATTGAAAAGCAAAAATAATCATTGATGAAAGATTTAAGCAAAACATTACAGGTGAGTGATTCCTGCTCTTGAGAGCCTCTTGTTCTTAAAACTATGTTTATGTTTGTTAGGTAATAAAAATCTGTTTTTCCTGAAACAACAGCCTGAAGCTTTATAACTAATTTGTCTAAAATTTCCTTTTTTTTTTCAAATTTATACTCTTAAGTAATATATTTATATAAGAATGTTTTGTATTTGTTTTTAGACTTGTTGCCCGGTTAAGGAGTTGACATAAAACATGCATCACATTAATTTCTGAATTAATTGCAACAGCAAAAAGTCTCTATTTAAAGCTGAAACTAATTTAAAGTTTTTGTTTTTGTTAGATACAGCCTAAATATGTGACAGTCCTATACCATGAAGAATAGTTCCATTGAAGTTCAAGAGGATGATGTCGCATGTAGGTATTTGGTCATTACAAATGTTCTTTAAGCTATGTTTATATGTGTTCGGTAATAAAAATCAGTTTTTCCTGGAATAGCAGGAAACTTTATTACAAATTGGTCTACAATTTCGTCTTTTATGCCTGTTTAAGGGACGATTATGGTATACTGCAGGAATAATTTTACTATATAGTTAAGTGTGCCTAAAATTGGCCGGCGGCCCAAAAAATATTTGGAAATGTTTTAGTTACCATTTTAGGCAACTTTAATTTTTTCATAGTTTTGTTGTCATAGCGTTTTAAAATCTGGATCAGAATGCTGTCAACGCATACATTTTTAATGCGTTGATCCTGCAAATAGGATGGATAGTCAATAGAAGAATATCACAATTTATTAATTAACAACGATTCAATTATGTCAACATTTGGTTAACGATTTAAGCAGCGGAAAGGGACCCCTCAGATACAATTATTTTTTGCTATGACGCCTTCTATCGACAGCAAAAAATAAAGTAGACTTTCAAGACGTCATTATTAATTGGACTATTGTTAAAGCAGATCGCCCAGCAGTTGGATAAAAGATGCTTTATGTCAAAATGGGTCTCGTAAAAGCAGACCTCCCCAGAGAGCAAACTTTAGATTTTGATGTAACATTGATGAATTTAATGGGCGCTGATCTCGTAAAAGCAGATCACCCAGCAGAGCCGGTTATATAATATGATGAAAACTTGTTTTATAGTAAAAAGTATTTAATTTTATGTCAGGCTCTATTTCATTATCAACCAATTTGAAACTTTATTACAAATTGGTCTAAAAAAAAAATTTCTTCAAATTTATACTCTAATGAAGTATATTCTTATGAGAATTATAGTAATTATAAATATTCTTGTCCAACATGCAAAAGATTAAATTCTGAATTAATTGCAACAGCAAATAGTCTCTATTTACAGCTGATATTAATTTCTAGTTTTTGTTAAAGATGCTGCACTCCTAGACGGAGAAGATGGTAACTTCATGGTAGATAGCACATGAGGAGGAGTCGCATGTAAGTATTTGGTCATTACAATTGTACTTAAAACTATGTTTATATTTGTTAGGTATTAAAAATCAGTTTTTCCTGAAACAAATTGAAGCTTTATAACAAATTGGTCTAAAATTTCTTTTATTCAAATTTATGCTTTAATGATGTATATTTTAATAAGAATGTATAGTAATTGTATATATACTTCTCTCTAATTTAGTATTTAACATAAATCATGCATCACATTAATTTCTGAATTGATTGCAACAGCAAAAAGTCTTGATTTAAAGCTGAAACTAATAAAAAATTTTGAGCTCACATTAATGTGAGCTTTTGCCATCACTTGGCGTCCGTCGTCGTCGTCCGTCTGGTGTAAACTATTTCAAAAATCTTCTCCTCTGAAACTACTGAACCAATTCCAACCAAACTTAAGCTGAATGATCCTTAGGGTATCTAGAATTAAGTTTGTGTTTTATTTTCTGTTTCGTCAAAAAACATGGCCAACATGGTTAAAAATAGAAAATAGGGGTAAAATGCAGTTTTTGGCTTTTATCTCAAAAACTAAAGCATTTAGAGGAACTCTGACATGGGGGTAAAAGTGTTCTTGTACGTCGAGAAATATAGCCACTATGGCTAAAATGGAACATAGGGGTAAAATGCATTTTTTTGCTTTTGAAGAAAATATGACAGATGCAAATAACATTTAAATGGCATTTTTAAGCCACTCATTAATATATATTGAAAAGCAAAAATAATCATTGATGAAAGATTTAAGCAAAACATTACAGGTGAGCGATTCCTGCTCTTGAGAGCCTCTTGTTCTTAAAACTATGTTTATGTTTGTTAGGTAATAAAAATCTGTTTTTCCTGAAACAACAGCCTGAAGCTTTATAACTAATTTGTCTAAAATTTCCTCTTTTTTTTCAAATTTATACTCTTAAGTAATATATTTATATAAGAATGTTTTGTATTTGTTTTTAGACTTGTTGCCCGGTTAAGGAGTTGACATAAAACATGCATCACATTAATTTCTGAATTAATTGCAACAGCAAAAAGTCTCTATTTAAAGCTGAAACTAATTTTAAAGTTTTTGTTTTTGTTAGATACAGCCTAAATATGTGACAGTCCTATACCATGAAGAATAGTTCCATTGAAGTTCAAGAGGATGATGTCGCATGTAGGTATTTGGTCATTACAAATGTTCTTTAAGCTATGTTTATATGTGTTAGGTAATAAAAATCAGTTTTTCCTGGAATAGCAGGAAACTTTATTACAAATTGGTCTACAATTTCGTCTTTTATGCCTGTTTAAGGGACGATTATGGTATACTGCAGGAATAATTTTACTATATAGTTAAGTGGGCCTAAAATTGGCCGGTGGCCCAAAAAATATTTGGAAATGTTTTAGTTACCATTTTAGGCAACTTTTAATTTTTTCATAGTTTTGTTGTCATAGCGTTTTAAAATCTGGATCAGAATGCTGTCAACGCATACATTTTTAATGTGGTGATCCTGCAAATAGGATGGATAGTCAATAGAAGAATATCACAATTTATTAATTAACAACGATTCAATTATGTCAACGTTTGGTTAACGATTTAAGCAGCGGAAAGGGACCCCTCAGATACAATTATTTTTTGCTATGACGCCTTCTAACGACAGCAAAAAATAAAGTAGACTTTCAAGACGTCATTATTAATTGGACTATTGTTAAAGCAGATCGCCCAGCAGTTGGATAAAAAGATGCTTTATGTCAAAATGGGTCTTGTAAAAGCAGACCTCCCCAGAGAACAAACTTTAGATTTTGATGTAACATTGATGAATTTAATGGGCGCTGATCTCGTAAAAGCAGATCACCCAGCAGAGCCGGTTATATAATATGATGAAAACTTGTTTTATAGTAAAAAGTATTTAATTTTATGTCAGGCTCTATTTCATTATCAACCAATTTGAAACTTTATTACAAATTGGTCTAAAAAAAAATTTTCTTCAAATTTATACTCTAATGAAGTATATTCTTATGAGAATTATAGTAATTATAAATATTCTTGTCCAACATGCAAAAGATTAAATTCTGAATTAATTGCAACAGCAAATAGTCTCTATTTACAGCTGATATTAATTTCTAGTTTTTGTTAAAGATGCTGCACTCCTAGACAGAGAAGATGGTAACTTCATGGTAGATAGCACATGAGGAGGAGTCGCATGTAAGTATTTGGTCATTACAATTGTACTTAAAACTATGTTTATATTTGGGAGACAATAAAAAATTGGTTTAAAATTATTTTTATTCAAATTTAGACTCTAAATGAGGTATATTTTAATAAGAATGTATAGTTATTGTTAATTAATTGTAAATTAATTGTCCCTAATTTAAGATTTGACATAAAACATGCATCACATTAATTTCTGAATTAATTATACCATCGTTTTGAAACGGGGGTATACTGTTTTACCTCTGTCTGTCAGTGCATCCATCCGTCCGTCCGTCCATGCATCCGTCAGCTTTTTAAAGCTGATACTAATTTAAAAATTTTCTTTTAACAGATAGAACTCAGATATGTTCCACTCCCACACAATGAAGATGGTTTCATGGTAGATAGATAGCACATTGGGATTAGTAGCATGTAGGTATTTGGTCATTACAATTGTACTTTTAACTGTTTATATGTGTTGGGTAATAAAAAATCAGTTTTCCCTATCTAATGAAGTATATTTTAACAAGAATGTGTAGTAATTGTAAATATACTTGTGTCCAATTTAGGATTTGATATTTATTTTATAATTGATTGCAACAGCCAATAGTCTCTATTTAAAGCTGATAGTAATTTATGATTTTTGTTTTTATTACAGATACAGCCTAAATATGTTACACTCCTAGACAATGCAGATGGTTTCATGGTAGATCGATCGCATATGAGGATCAGTAGCATGTAGGTATTTGGTATTACTTTGTTTATATGTGTCCGGTAACAAAAATCAGTTTTTCCTGGAACAACAGCTTAAATTGATTTTATTACAAATTGTTCTAAAATTTCTTTTATTCAAATTTATACTCTTATAAAGTATATTTTAATGAAAATTAATAGAAATCGCTTACATACCTCTCTCCAAATTAGGATTTGGCATAAAAATAAACAACAGTTTCATGGTATATATATATATATATATAGCACACGAAGATAAAGTAGCATGTAGGTATTTTCTCATTATAATTGTACTTTTAACTCTTTTTATATGTGTTAGGTAACAAAAATCAGTTTTTCCCTGGAACAACTTGAAATTTTATTACAAATTGGTCTAAAATTTCTTTGAATCAAATATTTACTGTAATGAGGTATATTTTGATAAGAAAGTATAGTAATAGTAATTATACTAGTCTCCAATTTAGGATTTGACATAAAACATGCATCACATTAATTTCTGAATTGATTGCAACAGCAAATATTCTCTATTTAAAGCTGATACTAATTTACAATTTTTGTTTTTGTTACAGATACAGCCTAAATATGTTAACACTCCTCGACAATGAAGATGGTTTCATTGTAGATAGCACATTAGGATGTGTCACATGTAGGTATTTATTCATTACAATTGTTCTTTAAACTATGTTTATATTTATAAGGTATTAAAAATCAGTTTTCACTGAAACAACAGATTGAAGTTTAGTCTTTAGAACAAAATGGTCTACAATTTCTTTTATTCAAATTTATTCTTTAATGAAGTATATTTTAATAAGTATGCAGCGTAATTGTAATTATTACACTTCATGTCAAAATGCCAGATTTTGATTGGTTAATACGAGGGAGACAATTTACTCTATCCTATGGCAAATACTCTATTACCCTTCACGGAGACGCTTGATCAAGTGTGCGCTTTATTAAATACAGAATGGTTATGTACAAGACGTCATAGTTTATTACTTTGAATTTGAAATTTAATAGACAGTAATAACAGAACATTCAGTATAATAAATTAAATAACGCATATCTGAGAGGGTGATAGAGCAGATTGTTATCCCTCGAAAAGACATTGTCAACCTTAGCTTCGCCTCAGTTGGCAATGTTTTCTCGCGGTAACAATCTGCTCTATCACCCTCTCAGCTATGTGTTATTTATATAATATACCTCTCCAACTTAGGATTTGACATAAAACATACATCACATTAATTTCTGAATTGATTGCAGCAGCATAAAGTCTTGATTTTGAAGCTGAAACTAATTTATAATTTTTGTTTTTGTTGCAGATACAGCCTAAATATGTAACGCTCCTATACCATGAAAGATGCTTCCATTGTAGAAAGCACATTAGGATGAATCACATGTAGGTATTTGGTCATTACAATTGTTCTTAAAACTATGTTTGTATTTGTTAGGTATTAAAAATCGGTTTTTCCTGGAAGAACAGCTTGAAATTTATTTACAAATTGGTCCTACATTTCTTTTATTGAAATATTCACTGTAATGAGGTATATTTAAATAAGAATGCATAGTGATTATAAAAACACTTGTCTCCAATTTAGGATTTGACATAAAACATGCATCACATTATTTCTGAATTGATTGCAACAGCAAAAAGTAGATTTAAAGCTGAAATTAATGAATATTTTTTGTTTTTGTTACAGATACAGCCTACATATGTAACACTCCTATACCATGAAAGATGCTTCCATTGTAGATAGCACATTAGGATGAGTTCCTGTATAGATTGACCGTGTTAACTCGTTTTAGTTAGTTGTTCCTTGACGGCTGGGACGTCTATGATAGAGATTTTGCCATTATATGGTATTGCACATTAAATACAATGAAATGCTCATCAATTTTAAATGTTACGATTTTCTTTCTGTATTATACTATATATGCTTATCCTTGTATGCATGATTATTATTTTGATAAAGATAAAATCCGATGTCTAGGTTTTCGGCAATATGAATATATTGTTTGTTTTGTCTAAGCCTATATATTTATTGGAAAGATTCGTAAATGAAATTTATTTGACAAAACCAAAGATTGGATTTGTATGTACTATACAAATCCTTGACAATTATACCCCTTCAATGGTGATGCACATGTCCACCCATCCTTTTGTCCTGTCTCAAGTTGGCTTTCCACTGATGAATCACAATTTGCCTAATGTCATCTGAGACTACTATAACACTGTGTTATAGTAGTCTCAGATGTCATGGACAACAATAAAATGCAGGTCAAGTTTGATTTTGAAATTTTATCTTTGAATAAGGCATACCTGAGTTACCTTTAGAGGTGTAATACCACAAAATAATGGCAAAATCAAAAGCTCAAACACACCAAACGAATGGATAACAACTGTCATATTCCTGACTTGGTACAGGCATTTTCTTATGTAGAAAATGGCGGATTAAACGGGTTTTATAGCTAGCTAAACCTCTCACTTGTATGACAGTCGCATAAAATTCCATTATATTGACAACGATGTGTGGCCAAAACAAATAGACATAATAGGTAAAAATGTCAAAAATAGGGGTACAGCACTGAGCAGTCAACATTGTGTCATAATCTTAATTACTATAAAACAAAAACAAAAAGATGTAACAAAGAAACGCAAAAAGGCATATAGACGAAGCACATCAGCAAAAATGAGAGACAAGAATACAAACACTAGTAACCCGACCTTAGCTTGATCGCCCAAAAAGGTATTAACACTATCAAGGATTTTTGTATAGTAATACCAGAGACATATAACACAATTATTATATGTCTCTGGTATTACTATACAAATCCTTGACGTTATTTAAAAAAGATTAATGAAGATTTGATAAGGATTGACAAAAATTAAAAATTGTTATTAATCCATTTCAATCCATATCAAATTATTTTAATGCCAGTCAAATAAATTCCCTTGTGGTCATTCAAGTTAGTTTCAGATGTGGTTAAGCTGTGTCGAACTAATTGGCCACGCCCCCGTTGAACCATTTCAAAATGGCTTTAACTCGTTTTAAACAGTGTTTGTACAGGTAAATGGCCCGAGAACACAGTTATTTCGTAGTGCATTTCTTTTAGACAATAAATTCAAATTAAAAAAATCGCACCTGCTCTATCTCAAAAAGATTTTTACAGTGTAGTGTACTATTATTGATACAAATAATATCAAAATTATAGAAACTTCTACCAGCTCTAACTCAAAATATTGACAATTCTGTGTTAAGGGGGGCTAAAATTCAGTTTGACAGCTTCAGACATTCTAATTTTTGACCTTTTTTAACAGGACCAAATCACTACTTAACATAAAGATTCAGCACCCAAATTTTTTTAACATGTAATTTCATCCCCTTAATATTTCATGCATAAAATATCAAGAAATAAATTGGGAAAGTGTATAAAAAAAAAATGCAAGTTATACACTGTTCACACTAGGGACTATATTCGTAGACAACGAAAACCAAAGGACGATAACTGTGTCCTTGGACCTAATAGGATAGAAAGACTTGACCAATTTTAATAAAACTTTACATGACTTAAGCTTAGGAAATTATAAGATAGTTGGCCAAGTGTCATGGCCATAGGATATATATTATAGAAACTAGGGTCATTCTAATATTGAAATTTGGGTGTTTATTTTTGACGTTTAAATCAAATATTTTCAACTGTCAAGATTTTGGCCTAAAAAATTTAAATATTGCAAAAATTTGCTTTTTAAATACTCTTGAATATAATATAATAAGTATTAAAAGCAACGAAACACTCATTTGATTTATTAGATTTATCGCAGCTATTCAAAAGTCAAATTTATATGAGCCTGTGCCTGAAAATAGAGAATTTCGAATTAAGGGAAGCCTTACATAAACATGCATTTTTTTCAACTAATTTGAAGTTTTTGAAGTTTTTTGACCATACATTATTCTTCCATATATATTAAATGTACTTTAAATGTAAAGAAAAGTTACAAAAAGCATACCACATGAGTATAAAATGGTCTTAGGCCATGTAAGACTGAGAATTATTTAGAGTTGATTTAGGCCGTAGCCCATATTTACATATAAAAATGCACACAGAGGCTATAAGAAATGGAAATTTGTTACTTTTTGCTCATTTCTATGCTGAGATGTTATGATACAAGAAGTCTAATTGCAAAAGGACTCTTGAATTCAACTTTTTTTTGCAGACAGTATGGTCTGATGACCAGTTTTTCACTTTTCAATGGAAAACTTGCATGTAGTTTTAGTCTCAATTGGCATATATTTGAACCACTTACTATCCTAAAGAAGAAAATTATGGTAGCATATGAAATGAATAGGGTGTACTGATCATTGTAAAGTGTTTTTTTTTTTACAGATTTAGTGAAATATTTGTGATGGACTACAGATTTTATGTACAAAGCTCTTCACATTTCACATACATCAAACAGGCCGTTTAACCAGGGACATAAATACAAATATTCTGCACATTTTTTTTGTGATAATCTACTTTTCTCTAGATTCAGAGTTCACAAATGGTAAATTAAATTTGATTTAAGCATAGAAACACAAATATCAGGAACATAAAAAGCTGTCAGATAGAAATTCAGCATGGCTCTTAGGCATAAAGTGGAAACTGCTTTAAAATGCTTATTTTAGCCGTATAATGCCAAAATGGGACATTTTAACAGAATTTCTGTCAAACAAAGATGTAAATCCTTTACTTTTATTGAGTTTGACAAATTGAAACCTGCAAACCATTCAGGAAAGTTGCCAAAGTACAGAATCTACGTTTACGGAATTCATCTCTTAGGCCCGAGAACACAGTTATTTCGTAGTGCATTTCTTTTAGACAATAAATTCAAATTAAAAAAATCGCACCTGCTCTATCTCAAAAAGATTTTTACAGTGTAGTGTACTATTATTGATACAAATAATATCAAAATTATAGAAACTTCTACCAGCTCTAACTCAAAATATTGACAATTCTGTGTTAAGGGGGGCTAAAATTCAGTTTGACAGCTTCAGACATTCTAATTTTTGACCTTTTTTAACAGGACCAAATCACTACTTAACATAAAGATTCAGCACCCAAATTTTTTTAACATGTAATTTCATCCCCTTACTTAATATTTCATGCATAAAATATCAAGAAATAAATTGGGAAAGTGTATAAAAAAAAATGCAAGTTATACACTGTTCACACTAGGGACTATATTAGACAACGAAAACCAAAGGACGATAACTGTGTCCTTGGACCAAATCACTCAAGTAATACAAACCCGATGTATCTATCGTTTATTTGTATCAAACTTTATCGATTTTAGATATCATACTAATTAAAGTAACATGCTTCAAAATTAAAATAAATGAATGAACAGTACATATAAGCAGAGACATATGTCTCTGATATAAGTAAATTAAAAAAACTTTAAAATATCGATGCTCGATTAAAAAAATGCAAAAATTGTGAATCTGTTAAAAATAAAATAGTAAGATGTATAACATAATTTTAATTTGCCTAAATGCAGTAGCTCTTTATCTCACAAATTCGTTTCATAGATTGCTAACTGATATGAGAACTCGTGGCATGTAAGTAACGTGTGGTTTCTTGCAAATACTTGCGAAAAAATAAAAAACGGGAAGGAGAATTAGAAGGTCGTAATTGCGCTCATTGGCGCGAACCTAGAAGTGAAAGATACAATTTTACACAGTGAAAGATACAATTTTACACAGTTTGAAGGGATTATTAAAACATATTATGTTATTTCCGCAATGTTGCTGTCATATAATTTGATTAACTATATTTTAGCAGTAATTATTGAATAAAAATTAATTGGCTGTTCCAAGGATTTGGCTGTTTTGAATAAAATATTTCATCTAGGTGCTCTCGTTGAAGTCCGCGTTACATATTCAAATGAATTTCATTGGTCGCAACGTTTGCAAACTTTCAATCCAGGTGTTCTCATTGAAGTCCGCGTTCATTCAATAGGATACCAGAGGATACACAATATTGTGACCCGACCGTGCAAGGGCTGTATAGCCAGTCAAGGTCGTTAAAAACTTCCATACATATACAATATTGTAAATTATTTAATCCGTTTTTCTCTAGGATGTCCGCGTTAACAAAAATAATTTAGAAAAATAACACACTTATGATTCTTCCCATACAACAAAACTGTGTTTTTCGCAAAGCATAATTACTTTCTACTGATGATCCGAATACTACTTTATTAGAATAAAATTCAAGCATACAAAAGCCTGTTGTATTTGTCACAAATATATGGTCGATTTTCAATGTATGCATGAATTTTTTTTATTAGTTGTTAGTGGCTTTGAACTAGCTATCAATAACTGCGAGTACTCTCAGATCTGTAAAGTATTTTTTTGTTGTTTGGATGTACAAGTACCCGGCCACGTCCACTTGTATTTGTAGTATTTGTATTTTTATCCATCTGATGAGTAAAGCCTCTTTCAACTGATTTTTATAGTTCGTTCTTATGTTGTACTGTTACACCACTGTCCCAGGTTAGGGGGGGTTTGGGATCCCGCTAACATGTTTAACCCCGCCACATTCTGTATGTATGTGCCTGTCCCAAGTCAGGAGCCTGTAATTCAGTGGTTGTCGTTTGTTTATGTGTTACATATTTGTTTCTTGTTCATTTTTTGTACATAAATTAGGCCGTTAGTTTTCTCGTTTGAATTGTTTTACATTGTCAGTTCGGGGCCTTTTATAGCTGACTGTGCGGTATGGGCTTTGCTCATTGTTGACGGCCGTACGGTGGCCTATAGTTGTTAATTTCTGTGTCATTTGGTCTCTTGTGGAGAGTTGTCTCGTTGGCAATCATACCACATCTTCTTTTTTATATTATATTACAATAAAGAGTTATTTACTTATGCTGAATAGCTATAATATAAGACATAGCTGGAAACAGTATCATAAAGAAAAAAAGTAAGTAGCTTGAAATAACTGCGAGTACTCAAACCCTACCACGACCGGTCTGTGCTATGATACACATGATACATGCAGTACAATGCTAGTTTCAGTAATATTTGATAACTAAATAGGCAATCACAATACATGTCATACGTGTATCTTTTTTTCAAAACAAATATGCAACGAAAATACTCGCAATTTTTAAAACAATACAGATAATCACAATTCACCAAGGACGTATGCGCCGCGGTGTACTTCTATTAATGCCATTTTGCGCACTTCTTATGACATGTCAGGGAAACATAAGTCTTTATCATTATCATTATTATCAAAATGCATTTTATTCCTCATGAAAATAAATTTTACTTATCTTCTTAAATCAACAATTGATCAACTCGAACTTTGAAACAGTTACATAATCATATCTTTTTCGCAGCCTTAATTTTAAGTAATTAAATCCAAATCATTATCCAATAAACTAAAAGTAATACTCCTATATTTTTCATTAATTAAGCAGTGAATAAATAGAAGGACTTCATGGAATAACAAAAAAAAACTCACAGACAGTTAAAGGCATTTTTGAAAACATGAAAATTGAATATAACAATTTTTATATTATATGATAATCTGGCGCTAAAACCTAACGGGAAGTCGTCATTTGCCCGAATTATGATTATAATCTATCAGTTGTTTTTCTGTTTTGTATCGATCTGATGAGTTAAACCTTTTCCAACGGTTTTTTTATTTTTATTTTTATAATTTTGGCCCGTATACATTCTGGATGTGCCTGTCCCAAGTCGGGAGACTGTACAATGACAGATCCTGGGGTGTTCCGGGGGTCGGAACCCCTTTTGTTTGATGATCCATGCTTTTGAATGGGGACATATGATTGGAACCCCCTTTCTTTAAACAGCTGGATCCGCCCCGGCTGTAATCAGTGGTTGTTGTTCAAATTTGTTGCTGTATATCATTTTTGTTTTTCGTTTTTGTCGAGCCTGCGACTTTTGTCGCAGAAAGCTCGACATAGGGATAGTGATCCGGTTGCGGCGGCGGCGTTAGCTAACTTCTTAAAGCTTTGTATTTTAGAAGGTGGAAGACCTGGATGCTTCATACTTTGTATATAGATGCCTTATGTTACGAAGTTTCCGTCTGTCACATGTCCATTGTCCATGACCTCATTTTCATGGTTCAGTGACTACTTGAAAAAAAATTTAATATTTTTTGTAATGTTAATTTCTCTCTTATAATGAGTAATTGGATAACTATATTTGGTATGTGCGTACCTTGCAAGGTCCTTATGCCCGTCAGACAGTTTTCACTTGACCTCGACCTGATTTCATGGATCAGTGAACAAGGTTAAGTTTTGGTGGTCAAGTCCATATCTCAGATACTAGAAGCAATAGGTCTAGCATATTCGGTGTATGGAAGGACTGTAAGGTGTACATGTCCAACTGGCAGGTGTCATCTGACCTTGACCTCATTTTCATGGTTTAGTGGTTATAGTTAAGTTTTTGTGTTTTGGTCTGTTTTTCTTATACTGTATGCAATAGGGCTACTATATTTGGTGTATGGAATGATTGTAAGGTGTACATGTCTAGCTGGCAGGTGTCTTCTGACCTTGACCTCATTTTCATGGTTCAGTGGTCAATGTTAAATTTTTGACTTTTGGTCTTTTTTCTAATACTATATGCAATAGGTCAACTATATTTGGTGTATGGAAATATTTTATGATGTACATGTCAGTCTGGTCGGTTTTATTTGACCTTGACCTCATTTTCACGGTTCATAGCTCAGTGTTAAGTTTTGTGTTTTAGTCTGTTTTTCTATTACTATAAGCAATAGGTCAACTATATTTGTTGTATGGAAGGATTGCAAGCTGTACATGTCTGCCTGGCATGGTTCATCTGACCTTGACCTCATTTTCATGGTTCATTAGTCAATGTTTAGTTTTCTTGGTTAAGTCTGTATCTTAGAAACTATAAGCAATAGGTCAACTATATTTAGTGTATTGAATGATTGTAAGGTGTACATGTATTTCTTGTTTGGTTTATATGACCTTGACCTCATTTTCTTTGATCATGTTAAGTTTATGTGATAGTTGTAGTAAAGCTTTATATTTAGAACTATCAACATAATATCAATGATTAGTAAAGAAGGCGAGACATTTCAGCGTGTGCACTCTTGTTATATAATAGTATTCTACATAAATCAGACCGTTAGTTTTTCGTTTGAACTGTTTAACATTTGTCATTTCGGGGACTTTTATAGCTGACTATGCGTTAAGGGTTTAGCTCGTTGTTGAAGGCCATACGGTGATCTAGAGTTCTTTAACTTATATGTCACTTGGTCTGTGGTGGAGAGTTGTATCAATGTCAACCATACCACATCTTCTTATTTTCATATGAACATTATAATTGATTTTCGATGTAATATTAAATATACAGAGGTAAATGAATTACCAGCACTGCGTAACGTTTCTAGACTATCCACTTAGGATTGATAACAATTATTTAACGAATGCCAAACAAAAAATTTTGAAAATTCACCGATTTATAACAATACATCTTTTGATTTAAAGTAATTACATTTAGTTAACACAAAATTATCATAAGCAGAGGCATATACACACTATGTAAATGTCTCTGTTATAAGAAAGACAAAATTAAGCTTTTACGACCTAATGTGTGTCCATCTAATCAAACGAAAAAGGAATTAGTCTATTATGTCGTCAACTCTTTTAATTGCGTATGTAATAATTAGCGTTTGTTTTCTAAATTATTTTTTTTTTTTTTTTTTTTTTTTTTTTTTTTTTTTTTATTTTCTCAACACTCAGATTGGTGTGAACTTGCCAGTCCCTTACTTATTTGAAAATACTAATACAATATACAACCGTAGTGGTTGAGAATGTTAATTTGGGTTTAGTGTGCTAAAAGAGTGCTTACATACTGCTTAGAAGAATGAAAAAGGAGAGATAAGCCACTTTATTTATAATACGGAATTTTAATTTGAAAAATTGAAAAATTTTCTCATCTATCATCTAGCCCAGTTTTTTGACTGATTGATAGATGGCTTTTGTTCACTTTATCATCATCGTGCTATTTTGAGAAAGTTTTTCGATATTTTATTTCTGCAATAAAAAACATGATTATTTTAATCTTATCATTAACAAAACAATATATATTAACAAGTATAGTTTAACTAAGTACAATTTAAATTTAAATAAATTTCCTATTGTTCCTATTGTTGTTTCTTTCTAGTTCCCTATAGATAACTGATTCTGTTGTTGTTATATATCTATGTAGTATAGCGCGGCGCAACCCACACTGACTACTCGTTTTTTTTTCCATCCCGTTTTAATTCCCTTTTTGGTTGACTGGTTATTTCCACTTTAAATTTTAATTTTGGGCATTAGGAGACTAAACGGGTATAAAACCCTATTAAAGTTAAGCTCTAACATAGTAGTCTCCCAATCCCGTCATCCAATTTTATTTTTTATTTTTGCTATTTATGTTGTCTTTATCTTCTTTCTTTGCTATCTTGTATCCTTTGATATTATTTCTTTCTAATTTTTGTTTAATTATATTTCCGGTATATTTCTTTATCCTTATGGTACTTCATTTGTAATTTGTACAGATTTAGTGTGTCTCCAAAATGCCTACAGGCCCAAACTGCATGTGTATATCCATATATTATAGGCATTAGTTCCGTTTTTATGTCTACCAGTAGAAGTGATTTTTTACTTATTTCAAAGTTTGGGTCTTCTGACTGACCATTTTGTATCACATAAGTTCTAAACATTTTTAGTTCCTTACAGTCTATAAATAGATGTTCATATGTTTCAAGCTGTCTATTACAGTATTTACATTTTGGATCTATGCCTCTTATTCCTCTATCTATTTGTTTTTCTCCCGTTAATACAGCTCTGTGTATTATTTTATAAATAAATTCTCTGTGAATATCATTTTTGATGTCAGCTACTTTTTGCCAAATATTTGTAAATTCTATTTCTTTATTTTTTTCTTCTACTGTTATTAAATTTTTCCTTTGTCCAATGATTTCATAATAAATATCTTTTAGCGTAATGTTTTCTGTTAATTTGATTTTACTTCTGTATTGTATATATATTTCTTTTAAAATTTTTGAATTTTTCCCAAATTGTTCTGAGTGGCTATATTTATTTTCTGCTAATTCCGGCATTAATTCTCTTGTTGTTATCCCTAGAAAATACGTATATAGGGTTTTCCAGATTGTTGGTTTTCCTATGATCATATCACTAATTTTTTGTAGCCACATGGCATTGATCCTTTCCTCAAAATCAGGCATTTGAATTCCCCCCTCTTTTTTCTTTTTATTCAAAGTTGTTCTTTTTATTAGCTCTGGACCATTCCATATGAATTTGTATAATGCTCTATTTATCCTACTTTTTATTTCTTGAGTTGGTAAAATTATTCTTGCTACAAACCAGGCTTTGCTCAACATATATGTATTTATTATTTGTACTTTTGAGTATATATCTATATTTCTGTTTTCCCATTCCTTACATGTTTTTGCTATTGCTTCTACTATTGGATTCCAGTTTTTTTCCATTTTATTTTCCCCAAATTTTATCCCTAGCACTTTAACATTTTCCTTAATTAAATCCTTTATCTGTCGATTAAAGATTGTTTTTTTTCTTCCTATTTCTAATATTTCTGTTTTGGATTCATTTATTTTTGACCCCGATACCTCGCCAAATCTTTTAAATTCTTTTACTAGTTGATCGTAATCTGAAATTTCTGTTGTTATGGTGGAGCAGTCATCTGCGTGTTGGAATAGTGCGCATTTTTCTTTCCTGTTTGGCAGGTTTATTCCTTTTATGTCTTTCGAGTTTCTAATGTTTGAGGCCAAAGGTTCTATAATTAATGCATAAATTGTCATAGATAAAGAGCACCCTTGTCTTATTGAACGTTCTATTTTTATTTCTTTTGTAAGATGACCGTTAATCTGTATCGTACTCTTTATGTCTTTATAAATAATCTCAATCCACCTTATTATGCCTGGGGGGAAATTCATTTTTTTCAGTACTTGAATAGTATAGTTATGCTCCACTCTATCAAATGCCTTTTCTTGGTCAAAAGATACAAGATAGCCATTCCAATCATTTATTTCCATAAGTTCTATGATTGAATCTATCCCATATATGTTTTCCGTGATTTTTTTATTTGGCCCTGCCCCTGTCTGGTTTACATCGACTAGTTGATTGATTATTTTTGCCATTTTTTTTTGTTAGGGTCTTCGTTATAATTTTGTAGTCAAAACATAGTAAACTTATAGGTCGCCATTGTTTCAAATCTCTAAAATTTCCTTTATTCTTGTAGCTGAGAGTTATAATTCCAGTTTTCATCGATTCCGTCATTTCCCCTGTTAAATATATATTATTTATGACTTCTGTCAGATCTTCACCTATGATATCCCAACATTCAACATAGAATGCTTTCCCTAGACCATCTATTCCTGGTGTTTTATTATTTTGAAAATCTTTTGTATTTTTGAAGCATTCTTCATTTGTCATAATTGGGTTCAAATGAACCCAATCCGCCTCCTCCAATTTTTTTAGTTTGACCCCTTCCAAATAGTCCATTATTTTTTCGTTTTCTATTTTTTGGCTACTATATAATCCTTTATAAAAGTCTCTGACAATGTTTATTATTTCTTCTTTGTTTTCCCTTAATATCCCATTTTTGTCATAAAGTTCTCTTATTTCTTTTTTTATACCCCTTTTCTCTTCAGCTAATTCAAAAATTTCTAAATCTCCATTGTAATATTCCTCCCTTGATCTTATTATAACTCCTTTTTTTTTGTTATCATCTAATATTGCTATTTCTTTTTTTATTTTATTTATTCTTTCATTAGATATATCATTTTTATTCTTATTTTCTTCTTCTTCTAGTTGTTGTATCAGACCCTTGTATTTGCACTTTTCTTTTGTTGCCATAACCTTACTGTAGTTTATTGTTATATCCTTTATTGACTTTTTTCCTTTTTCCCACCAATCTAAAATATTCATTTTTAATTTCTCCTTTCCCCATGACTTCCAAAAATTTCTTATCAATTCTGTATATTTCTTTTGTTGTAGCAGAGATTCATTAAGTTTCCAGAATCCTGTTCCCCATTTTGTATGGCCAATTAATATTCTTAGTTTATAACCTTTGTGGTCGGATCTTGCAAAGGGTGTATATAATGTTTCTTTTATTTTATTACAGATATGTTTGGATAAATAAATTCTGTCTATTCTTGTTGCGGAACTATTGTCAAAAAAAGCGTTTGTTTTCTAAAAAGCTATTTAAGGAAATGATGATATCAAGAAGGTGTTTGTTAATGCTAAAACCTATGAATGTCGTGTGTTTCAATCTAGGTGCTCTCGTTGAAGTCCGCGTTATACATTCCAATGCATTTCATTGGTCGGTAGATTTGCAAACTTTCAATCCAGGTGTTTTCATTGAAGTCCGCGTTCATGTTTCAATAGAATACACAATATTGTAAAAGCAGAGACATAAATACACATATATGTCTCTGGTAAAAGTAAAATAGAATTAAGAAAAATATCATTTCAATGATTCTTCCCACCCAACCAAACATTTTCGTTATTATTGTTCAGGGAAATCATTTTATTAAGAAAGAATACATAAAGAAAATAAGATGTGGTATGATTTCCAACTCTCCACCACAGACCACATGACATATACAAGTTAACAACTTTTGATCACCAAATACCGCCAATGAAAACAGTATACTAGTAGAAATAAGGAAATGTGGTATGATTGCCCATGAGACAACTATCCACATAATAGGCAACAGTACGACCTATTGTTGTTAGTATTTATTTAAAAAAAAATGATTCGTTATTAGATAGAAATAATGAATTTGAAAAAGTCGAAATCAAGTTTTTAAATCTATCCCTTATTCAGTTTAGTCTTGTTTAAAGCTATTACATATAACAAATTAATTTACTTTGAAATTTCCGCTAAAAATATAATATATTTGTCACTGGTGCAAAAAGTACATTCACACTGGAACTTTAAAAAAAATAGGCGTGATATAATACGATGTTTTATTGGGAATATCGTACGAACAAGGTAACTCGCTGTATTCAGCAACTACCTCCATTTCCCAGGACCTAATATAGCAGTATACCTGGAGCTTATACATTCTAGCTTCAACAATAGAAAATGTGCCAAGCTCTAAATTGTCCGCCTCTAAAAAGGTTGTAATAACATTAAACAGTCTAGTCTGTCATACGATTTTGACAACATAAAAATTAGGAGATGTGCCCGGGTATGATTGCTAATTATACAGCTATCCATCAACGACTAAAGCGGGGCAAGGATGAAAACAGCTACATGTCACCGTTACATTAGATGTATGCATTTTATTTTATCCTTAGTATGTGTATATGATAAAATCCACTTAAATTTGTGAAAAAAATGAATTGCTTGTCGTTTTAATTAATTTTCCTGAAATGTTTTATGATAATTCTCTCTTTTTTACGTATAATATGAATACCGTGAATCAATGTTGAACTGCTAAATTTTTTTTAGAAATCTAAAAAAAAATCAACATGCATGTATATGTACAACACAATATTACTCTTATAGATGAGAAAAACATCTTTTTGAAAAAGTTCATCAATTGACTTGTTATGAAATTGTTTTGAAAATAATTGCGGGAAAAAGGCCGTTAAAATGCGAGAAGGAAACACTTTTTTTGCAGAAACGTGAACGAATTAAGGAACGTGCTACAAATAAAGATCTGCAATTGTTTGTAAATAACTCAAATTAACATTATCTTCTTATTTGTATATTAATCATGTTAAAATAAGAAAATAAAACGAAAAGTAGAGTATTGTGTGAATGACGCGATTTTGGTGACGATATTAAAGTCGCATACATAAACGAAAAGGAGATGAGATAGATACGTCGGAGAGACAGCAACTCAACTACACAACATAACAAAAGGTGAACTGTTGGCTCTTGTGTGCATCCTTTCCTTAGGATCATTTTGACTTAAAAAGGTATTATTAGTTTTGCCCGAACATTTGAAATTTCTTCATATTGATTTCATAATGAGGATAAATTCAGAAATGTGGAGTGAATTCGGAACGCATTATATTAGTTATATAACAATTTTCGGGGACGCTGTCGTTTAAAGTAAAAGTTAAAAATCTGCACGTGCATATATCCTTGTTCATATATTTATATCATATCGAATACTAGTATTCTCTCCCTAATAAGTCGTCTAAAAGTTGCCACTGGACGTTAAACAACCGATTAAAACAATTAATTCGTCTCATCCTAAGTTTTGTTATATTGTGTAAATAAAAAAAACTGCATTTAACAATTGCAGATTTAGACCATTTACACTGCAGTAAAGAGGCCGAAATAATGGGAAATACTTGTACACGTTATTCAGTCATACATGTACGTCACAAATACCTAGCTTTTCCTCGTGTAAATAAATTATTTTCATTGGTCTATTTTAAAATAATTTTAAATCAAACGATCATTTTATAAATAAAATGCATTCATTTGATGATTTAAATGGATGCTTTCTGCAATTTAAACATATTCTTGTTATGAGTTATATTTCCATTTCAATTCGTTTTTTCTCCAGTTATGGAGATTTTTGTTCCCCTAAAAAACATATTTTCCTCGGGCTATACCCTCAGAACATATAGTTATAATTATACTACAATACAGCGCACTATCCGAAATACTTTATAAATAAGAGTTCGCAATTATTGAAATCAAGTTGAAAAAGTATACAGATAACTTTTTTATCCCCGGCTTAGTATATTTCTAGGAGTTGGATTGGTTAACGCACGTCGTTACAAAACCCATAGCCCCTGGGTGTTGCTAACCCATATCCCCGGACGTTGCTACCCATTACATCGGGGAATTTCACGCGCGTTTTCCTTAGTTCCATGGTTGTTCCTTATGAAATATCGAATTCTGTAGATTTTCCATGATGTCTGTATAATTAAATTAATCCACTAACGATTTTATCTAATTATATCGATTATTTGCACTCATTTTAGTAAATGCATCACTATGCAGCCACATTGTCAATGAATGGTATTACTGACCTAGCTATGCAAATGACCCACGTTGACGTCACATCGTTTATGATGTAACTCTCACAACATGCGCGCCAAATTCGACCCATTTCAGTTTCTCTGTCTCTAGTTTAAAAACGTCTTA
Source organism: Mytilus californianus (assembly GCF_021869535.1). Classification (NCBI taxonomy): domain Eukaryota; kingdom Metazoa; phylum Mollusca; class Bivalvia; order Mytilida; family Mytilidae; genus Mytilus; species Mytilus californianus. The sequence continues at coordinate 5,602,188 of NW_026262679.1, read as the reverse complement.
TATTTGTCTACATGTAGGGTTCTACCAAAGGTACCCTACACCCCGTTAAAAATATGTCAAATTCCCAAATTTCAATAAAAAGATATTTAAAAAATGAAAAAAACGTTGCTTTCACGTTAAACTTTGTGGTAGAATTTCTCAAAAAATCGCAATATTTAGACTAAGACCGGGGATAAATTCGTTATCTACGTTCATATCCGTAGACATGAATATTTTAACACCCTTCAGTACCCTATACACCCTTCGGCTGCGCCTCAGGGTGTACTTGGATACTTCCGGGTGTTAAAATATCCATATCTACGGATATGAACGTAGATAACTTATAATACACAAGAATTCAGAATTCCTGAAAGTTAATACAGGCATAAATGTTCTTGCAAGAAAGAAAGCTACGAAAACAGAGAAAACAGTTTCTTAGAAATACTTTCCGAACTTCACTATTGAATTTTCTTTTGAGAAATGGTTTAATGCAAAATAGGTAACACCTGAATACTGTATTTTTACCCATCATGCATTTGGAATTGATAGCAAACTAATGGTAGTCTCTTTTACTGTATTCACATCTTATTCGACTAAAGGCCTTAATTACCATGTTTTATTGCGAAAAGACCGAAAAGACCATCGATCGCGTATTGCTGACGAATGTTAAATATTGATCACTATTTTCTATTTCCTTTTTTTATTGGGTTACTGGGTTTTTGTTATTGTTACGGATGAGGGATGGATAAATACCCTGCCACGTCCGGTCTGTGTTTTTGAATGTAGGTTTTTGAATCGATCTGAAGAGTTAAGCCTTTTTCAACTGATTTTTACAGTTTGTTCTTATGTTGTACTGTTTAATCACTGTCCAAGGTTAGGGGAGGATTGAGCACCCACAAACATGTTTAATGTGTAATGTTGTCATTTTAGCGGTATATTTAACATTGCCATAAAGCGCGAGGTTTTGTCCTTTTTGGCTTATAGCTTTTCATCTTTTTAATAAGCTTTGGATTTTCAAATATTTTGACCTCGAGCATCACTGAAGTGATATTGATTGTCGAAATGCGCATCTGGTGCAGAAAAATTGGTACCGTTTATGTTATTGGCTAGCCACAAAACCATTTTTTCTTAAAATGTCCTGTACCAAGTCAGGAATATGGCAGTTGTTATCTAATGGTAAGTTTCTATGTATGTTGAATTGTCGTTTGTTTTTTGTTGCATTTCAGTGTTTCTGTTGTTTCGTTGTTTTCCTGTTATAGTTTATGTGTTTCCCTCGGTTTTAGTTTGTAGCCCGGATTTGTTTTCTCTCAATCGATTTATGAATTTTGAACAGCGGTATACTGCTGTTGCTTTTATCTAACCCTCGTAATTCGTGTACTAGTAAAATTTACAAGATAAGAGGATGGCGTGTCTGTGGATTGAAGATTAGGAAGTTGAATCTGAAATGATATCCTCAGGCTTAAACTATGTTTAATACACGTGATTTGCGTTACCGTTATATCCGAGACAGTCCATGCGAAAAGGAACTAAAAAAGATTCTCGATAAACTTTACAGGACACGTTGTTAAAGTTCGTTAAAATATTTTTTAAAAACGATTTTATTCGAAAAAAATTGTTATCAATGTAAACATTCATAAAATTGTCAATTCTGTCCCAAATTTGTCAATTGCAACGGAAAAAGACGTACAAATATCTGAAAATTTATACTTAAGCAAGTGTAAAATCATGTGTTACCCACAATGCTATACTGAACAGAAACTTAACCATTGACGACACTATAGAGACAAAAGGTCAACAATTTCTAATGTATCTACCTTTGTTTAAAGAAAGGATGACAACATATAGGAAAATGCAAAAAATTTATGTCATCTCGTGTATTTGAAAGTGAAATTCAAGTTAAGTTGAGTTATTTAATATTATATATATAAACCGTCCTTGCACGGGAATTGGACCGTTACTTCCTTTGGGTGTATTGATATCTGTATTGTAAACGAGAGCCCTATCCCCACTGCTACCGAGGTGAACATCACGATGTAACGAGTTAAGACATTTAAACTATGCATGGAAAATGATTAAAATATATGAAATAATTCAGCAAAATCTCAATAAAACGGACAGAATCAATTTGCGCCAATTACAGTTTTGAAAAGGTATCAATTGCGCCACTCTCTATGTTTCTGATGGTATTAATTGCGCCAATAAATGGAATCAAATTGCGCCACATTTACCTGTATATTAGTAACAAACAAAGATGATGACTTTGTGTTGCGTAATGATTCAGAAAGCGGGATAATTTTATGTCACGGATACGAGGCTAATTTGAAATTTCTGTGTACAGTTTCAGAGAACTTTTTTGCTGATGGTACTTATAAATGTTGTCCAAAATATTTAAAAAAACTCTATACTATACATCGCTTTAAGAATGGACATTATATTCCATTAGTATTTTGTCTGTTACCGACAAAATCAGAGGCTTGTTACAAGAAAATCTTTTTCTTACTTGATGAAAGTTGCAAGAAGTTTAATCTGACCTTGAACATTAGCACCATTCATCTAGATTTTGAAGAACGAATGCATTAAACAGTAAGAGACATCTTTCCAAACGTCGTCATTAAGTCTTGTGGATTCCATCTTGGTCAGGCTTGGTGGAAAAAAACACAGAATTTGGGTCTTGGGAACGAATACAAGAAAAATGGAACCGTGACATTAGTAAATGGTTACACCATTATTTCGGATAAGGGTTCCTTAAACCAGAAGATGTGGGTGATAGCTTTGTTGAGGACTTAATTCCTGATATGCCAAGTGATTAGATGATTTTTTTATTGGCGCAAATGATACCTATAGTTATTAAAATGAAGTGGCGCAGAAGTAGCATTGGCGCAAATAAGTTGTGGCGCAAATGAGTTCATTTTTGGCGCAAAAAGATATCGCCCGTTTAGAATACAAAAACGAATAAAAGCCAGTTTGAAATGGTTTAACGGGGGCGTAGCCAATTAGTTCGACACAGCTTAACCACATTTGAAACTAACTTGAATGACCGCAAGGGAATCTATTTGACTGGCATTAAAATAATTTGATATTAATTGAAATAGATTAAACACAATTTTTATTTTTTGTCAATCTTTATCAAATCTTCATTATAATTGAGAATGGAAATGGGGAATGTGTCAAAGAGACAACAACCCGACCATAGAACAGACAACTGCAGAAGGTCACCAACAGGTCTTCAATGCAGCGAGAAATTCCCGCACCCGGAGGCGTCCTTCAGCTGGCCCCTAAACAAATATATATACTAGTTCAGTGATAATGAACGCCAGACTAAACTCCAAATTGTACACAAGAAATTAAATTTAAAATTAATACAAGACATACAAAGGCTAGAGGCTCCTGACTTGGGACAGGCGCAAAAATGCGGCGGGGTTAAACATGTTTATGAGATCTCAACCCTCCCCCTATACCTCTAGCCAATGTAGAAAAGTAAACGCATAACAATACGCACATTAAAATTCAGTTCAAGAGAAGTCCGAGTCTGATGTCGAAGATGTAACCAAAGAAAATAAAAAAAATGACAATAATACATAAATAACAACAGACTACTAGCAGTTAACTGACATGCCAGCTCCAGACTTCAATTCAACTGATTGAAAGATTATGTCTTCATCATATGAATATTAATCTTTTTTTAATAGTGTTAATACCTTTTTGGCCGATCAAGCTAAATTCGGGTTACTAGTGAAAAGATTTACCATAACACAAAAGCACAATGACGGGATGTATAAGTACAGAGCCACGTTATATGTAACAAAGAAACACAAAAAGGCATGACGGGATGTTGAAAATAAATAACTCAGCCTTAATAATCACAAAAATAAATGGTTTGTTCTGTGGTACTAGTAGTTCGAAAATAAATAACCTGACTTACACTGTATTGAAAATGAATAACTCGGCAGGTCTTTAAGCCATTTTATAAATGCTATTCGAAAGTATGAGGTGGCACCAGATTCTTCATAAAATTCATCTTTTTTTTTTTAAATTCGGGAAACACTTCCCCAATCTTTTAATAATAAAGGTATAAATGTTATTTAAATATACTTGAAATGTCTGAAAATGGGTTTCATTTAACTTGAGGTATATTGGCTCAGGAACACTTACCTCACTTTTATTACAGGGCTGTAACTACATTGAGGCAAATGCCTTTATGTAGGAAATTTTAAAACCAAAAGCTTGTCTTCATATCAAATTGTTTTCACAGCAAGTGTTTGCAAGAAGCAAGTTCTGTTCTCCCTTGGACGTAGCACCTGTTTTTTCGGGATCACTGTTTCTTTAAATTTGTCTTTTGTTCATTGATTGCCCTTCTGTATACTCTTAGTGTTGCATTCCTTTTGTGATTTAGTAATTTTGTTTTCAACTTGATCATAAGATTTATTTTATTAAAGACTTTTTAGCTAATTTTACAACTTAACTACTTTAAATTGTATCCCAGTTAAGAGCTACATCAAGTTGTAATTGAAATGTTTTATTAAAAATTACTTGACATAGTTATATCACTGATAATCAGCCCCCTCTTAACTTAATATGAATAAAACCCCATATAATTTACAGGTATAAAAGATTTAAATTCTGCATGCCGAAACAAAAAAAAACAAAAAAACAAAAAAAAAAAAAACCAGCAGCCACTGGAATGTGAATAACATTTTTACTTTATTCTTCATATTGGTCTTTTGATGTTGTCCATAAAAACTTAAGTCTTACGCTGAATCTATACATTTTGCTTTAAGCATGTTGAGACCAAAATATTGTCAAAATATTATTTAAACAGAACTTGCGTTTTCAGAATAAGAAAGGGTCTGGGAACACCCAGAAAGCACGGTTTTGCATCATTTGTTCTATAGTTTCTTTGGGCCTTCAACAGCTTCAAAACCCTTCAAAATTTTTTTGCCTCGCTCCGCTCGGCATAAATATATTTGGCAATACTTTTAAGAGGCTAGTCACAGCCCAACTCGATTACCGTGTATGTATGCAATACATGTATATGCAGTTTGGAAATCAGAAGATTCAATTCCGCAGAAATTTCTGTTTTCAAATATTATTAATATAGTTATGAAAATAAATAATCAGTCCCTTGTTTTAATGAAGATGAAAAATCTTGCTTCAACAGTGCAGAAAATAAATAATCTGTCCTCTTAGTTTACAAAAATAAATAACCGATCCAAAACAAATCCTCCTGGTCCCCTCCAGAATATCAAATGGTCGTCCTTTAAAACAGACTAAACAGTTAAAGTAATATTCATAAAGATAAATAAAAGAATCCTATAACACATTTTTAAAAAGATGATAAACAACGTCAGTACCCAGAATCTATACTTCAAGACCATTGTGTATTATTTGTGAAGTTGATAAGGAATATTTATCAACAAGGTCTTGGTACCTTCCGATGATTTTTATCAACTTTCTACTCAGACACTGGTGACGTTTTACAAAGTCTGAGTAGCAGCTGCAAGCTATTGAATACCGAATAAGTTGGGAAATATATATCCCATATGGAGGTGAAGTTGGTAATTTGCTACTGAGGTGGGGGAAATTGATGATTTCAAAATTAAAATCGTCTCGTTTGTCATAGATTCTGGTACTCCCGCATACTGATCACTTGTTCCTCTATGTAGAATGTTTTACCTTTTTGTTCACTATTAACCAAAATATGCCGTATGGTATCCCAAAGAAATAAATTTATAGCGTATGCTACCATTTTTATGTTGAAAAGCATTGTGAATTATTTCTTTTAGACGATTTTTCAATTTCATATAGGGAATGGTGGTATACAGGGTTGAAAAATCAAAAGTTTTGATAGAACTAATTTCAGAAAAAGATCGAGGTTTAAAATTATCCAGAAGTTCTTTAGAGTTTTTTAGAATCCATATGGTTAATACCACTACGTGTTTCAACAGTTTCACAGTATTTCTGGAGACCCTCTTTCACTGCGGACATAATTTATGTATTAATCAAAGTTGTACAAAAATCGAACATGTAAAAATGTTGTTAGTTTATAGTTGACTAGTTGACGCGTGTTTGGTACTTATAGTGCTCGAGTATCGCTTGGTACTTAAAGTGCTCGAGTATCGCTTGGTACTTATAGTGCTCGAGTATCGCTTGGTACTTATAGTGCTCGAGTATCGCTTGGTACTTATAGTGCTCGAGTATCGCTTGGTACTTATAGTGCTCGAGTATCGCTTGGTAGTACTGAGTATCGAATACCAAAATGATACTCGACTAATCGGTTTCCTATTAGAATGGTGTTGCCTTCTTGTCTTCATTTCTCGCAGAAATTGCTATAAACGTTCAGTTTATAGCACCCCCTCCCCCCCATTTCCCTTTTACATAATGTGTGGACCCATCCCCGAATATAAACAACAGGGAACTCAAAACTGACAGCGATTTTATGATAAATGAGGTCTGTATAAGGCACGGGGGAAGGGGTGGTGTGACTTCTGGCGTGCTGCTGAAATTTTAAAAAAAATCCCCTTTCATATATTGACGAAAACCAAAAATCTTATCCATGTTATAACTTATATATTTATATAGGAAGTAACCCACAGCCACCCCCGTGGTATAGGGAATATTGAGATAGGGGAGGTTAACTTGCCCTTTTTATTGATTTAAAAGTCGATTGGATATATGCAATATTTGAGGCAAAACATATGGCATATTGAAATGTGGTATACGGGACTTTCATTTGAAAGGATTGCACTTTTGGGATTTGGGATAATGCTAATACCCCCCCCCCCCCCTTTTTTTCCCCACTTAAAAAAAAACCCTAAACGCGAAAACAACATTGAAACTTTGAAAGAATTTAAATTATTTATTTACCACAATAACTGACTCATTTTCCATATCTTTATCAGGTACATGTATATATTGAAAGGTTATGCATATTGTTGTCAGTTATAAATCGAGATATATATACATGCAAGTAAATTTGTCATAAATATTAACCTGTAAGTTGCTTCATTATTTTTTATTTTGCGCGTTAATGTCTTCGTTTAACTGGACATTGCAGTTTTTACACACAAAATACCATTGACAAGCTGGAAGACACATTTATTATTTTCAGTTACTATTATCACATAAAGAAATTACGATTATCAAACAAGAAAAATGCCATCGAATTACGATTATCATCCCGAATTTTTCGACGGCAATTTTCTAAGCGCTTAGACAATTATAGTGCACCGTTACGATTCAAATATGATGTAATGGTATAGAAAAACCTTGCAGCTGAGTAACTCTTGACAACAACGGGCTTCATTTGATAAAAATGACTGAAAAGATTTTACCTATTTCTGCCGTCGCCATATTGGGATCGTCGTAATTCCAGTTACGATTATCAGTTTAACACCAGTGATTAGAAAAAATATATATCAGGACAGTCAATGAACGCCTTCCATACGTTGGTTCAATACTTTTTATACAATTTATGTATAAGCGTCATTTGAAAAATGTTTTGAATAAAGGAAACATGAGAGCCTCATATGGCAGTGTTAATTCTGGAACACCACAATTAAGCTGTTTGCAAATTAGAATCTGTTACTGTATTTCAAGCATAAATTTTAGAGTCAACATGTTAGTCATATAACTCAGCTAAAACCAATATTTTACCAACTGTTGACATATAAAAGATAAGCCCATGAAATCCTCCTATTTCTTATAATGTGGGAGTAAATAACGTCTGTCATAGACCATTTTTCATATAGGGCAACAATATATACAATTGCTGGTCAAAAGTTTGTATAGCATTTTGCTGAACATATCTAAACATTGTTTCATAGCAGTATATACAGTAAATGTTGCCATGTTGCTAGGTTTTGTGTCTATGACCAGAGCAAAGGTTAGAATCGTATCTTCAAATTTGAATTATGATAGCCTTTTGAAAAAGCCGGTAACAATTTGGAAAATTTTTTCAGTATTTTCTGTGAATTTGGGAATTGGAACTAACCTTTGCCTTGAAATAAGTCGGGGAAATATCCAAGATATGTCAGATGTATCTATGTTTTTCTTCAAACAAAACTCAATGTCTGCATTAACAAGGAGTTTTTTGTATCTTATCGATTGGTCAGCATTCCATAAGTTTGGTATTAGAATCTTCATGCGTCACAGATCTTTCTAGTTCAAGTTTAACCTTAAAGGAACGAAGGGGACAGCCATAGCTAAAAAGTGAATTTTTTTTAAACAATGAATTGTCTCAGCATTGATGTCAACATTACATGATCCCTCCTGTATTATATGACCACCTTCTTTCAATGTAGCAATGGTGTTGGGTAAGTCCCATTGGCTATATCTAAGGACTGCTTCAACTAGGAACTGTTGAAGAGGCTTCATGTAATGTTTAGTCTTCATTTATAGTTATTGTCTTAATTTCAGTTTCAATTTTGACGGTATCTTTTCAGGTTTTAAATGGCTAGCTGCTCGAACGGCTTCAAAAATTTAGATTGAACTACTGAACCCAACATTTGATTTTCCTTCCCCTTTCTGTTGTCGTATAACGATTGATTTTTTTCACAATCTTTTTTTTAAATGTTGTCAATTCGTATATTGGGAAGCAACAGCAGATTTCATAAAGAAAAGACATGACAAAGGATGTTGGTGAACTAGCACGTCTTCATGGATGAAACCATTCAGGCAATGAGAAGCCTTCTCTAAAAACATCCAACTCATCGTTTAATTACTTTTATCTTTGGAACGCTTAGTAAAATCATAACCAAGCAAGTCATGTAGTGAATTGCCTTGGTTTTAAATTCTTGTGAAAAAAAGAGTGATTAAATTTTTATTTCTAAATCTAAAGTACTAGCATCCAGTCACAAGGAGTGGACATTGATCTGGTCAGAACAGACTAAAAAGTAGTAAGAACAACAAAGATTCAACGATGAAAAATTGATCTGTATGATCATCCAAAAGGTCAGGCTGCGTAAACTTTTCTAAATTTACCATACATGTACTAGTTTATGATTTGTTATAAGATTTGTGATACCTTAAGGTTTTTATATCAACATCATCAAGCTAACTAGACTAACGTTATAGAGTCGGTGGTACACATCCTACTTTCTTATATTCACAGCATTATAAAGGGTTCCTTTTGCAGTTAAACAGGAAAGTTATTTGCTTGTTTTAATCGGATGTTTAATTCAAAATTCCAATTGTTTGAAGCACAACTTCTTTTAGCTTGCGGAAATGTCAGTATTAATAGACTATATAAAAGATGTATTTCGGGAACACCCCTTATCCGCCCCAATTTGGCTTTTACTGTTAGAAAAAATCTACTTTTAACTTTGAAAAAGACACGATAAATGTCTTTTTGACAAAAAAATATCAGTCAAAAACGTTGAAAAACATTGTTCAATAGTCATGTGATATAAAAAATTTCCACACAATTATATTCAACTGACATAAACACGAACTATGGTATGGTGCATTCGACAATAAAAAGTAAATGTACTTCGTATCAGTTAGAGAACTAAAGACTGAAATTCACTGATTTATAATATCTATTAAAAATATGTCGAAAAATGTGAAATTATTTGAAAAAGTGAGCCGAAGTGGTCCCATAACTTTACAAAATAATGTGTTATTACTTTTTGTCTTGAAAATTTGAAAGATATCGATGTCATGATATGTAAATTTACAAATGTTGTAAACACACCGTTGAAATAAAACAGAGTCCATATTTTTAAAACTGAGCGAAAACGGATATAATAAGGATAAATAGAGGAAATTACAGTTTTACAATATGAACAAGCACTTGAAGTCTTCATAAAATCCCAAATCAAGAGTTTGAAGACTATCAAAAAGACACAAATGTAAATTGTTTGTCGAGTTGCATTTTGAATGAACAACTCAACATGTCTTTTACTTTCCATTTTATGAAAAACTGCACCGCAGGAAATAGCTACGTCTGGGCAAAAAAGTAATTAAGGTAATAGCTTTGCAAAAAAAAAAAATTTCAGCCTGCAGTTATGCCGGTCCATTAAAGTCGTAAAATAAGCACCTTTTTCTTGATTTGTCACTCGACTATGATACGTCAATGCGACAGAAACCTATCTACACAAAAAGCCCAATAAGTAATTTAATTAGATATCAAAGTAGGCCTACTGTCTTAATTAATGTTAAAGTCATATGAAACTTCAAATTAAAAAATATTGATGCATAACAATTAAAACTTATGTACATTTATATTTTTTAGAAGAAAATTCTTTAATTTGTCGTCCAAATTTAGAAGAAATTGACCCTTTTTTTTAATTATTGGCTTCGCAGACAATAATTCGCCGACATGTTTTCCGTATGCAGTTACCTCAGCGTGACCTTTCTCGCAAAAATCCGGTGATCGCAATACGCAAGTGCGAAGGGGAAAACAAAATTGGCAAAGAGAGTCAACAAACATAAACATCGCTCCGTCATTGAAATACACTATATCTTATTGTACATGTTATACACGTGCTTACCTCAATATCCATGCTTCTTTGTTGATTGTTTACAAAGGTGACAATCGGTAAACACGACAATTAATTAGCTGCCATATTTTCAGAGTGAAATATATTTTTGACGATTATACGATATGGATGCGTGAAAAATGATAAAATCGTGCACATGTCGAAGACTAAGTTTATTATATATGCATGCATTGGCCCAAAATTGAATTAACATTATTTTTCACCAGTCACTCGTTTCATATGACTTTAATCAATATAGAGTATCTATATCATTTGGCAAACTCTAAATCGTATGGAGAATTGTACGGATAAATTTAACAGACACTATCAACAAAATGAGAATCATGATAAATAAAGATAACGCCTCAAACTGTTCTTTACTTTGAATAGGTACATAAAAAAGTTGCAGATTTTAACGGCATTTTTAGAATTCAACCCAGTGGAATATATATGTGTATGAAGAAGAACTGTCAGTTAAAAAGACACAGTTATAATAAGACCCGTATTATAGACTAAAACAAAAACGCAACCGTTGAAGTGCTATGCATATCCCCTCTTGTACATATTGAGAGGGAAAAAATCGAAGTATTGGCACACAGGAATTAGATATCTGACTGACCAGAAAACTGTGAACACGTTACAACTCATTGATGTTAAGCTGCTGACCAAATATGAAGTCTCTGAAAAGTAACAAAATATTTGTTGGACCACTGGACGGACGGACGGACAATGTGGTTGCACACACTCCTAGATTAGAGGTTTAATACAGACAAGTAAGTCAATAATCATATGTACCGTAATAAAAAAAAATACCCTGAAGACAAGCATAGGAAACTTATCCATAGATATAGAAGCATGCAATTTCATGCGCAATTACCGACTGCTGTACTTACTATGAATGTTACACTACACGGTAATGGACTTTTGAGAAAATTACGACATGAATTTGCTCGAAACAGCTCTATATATTCACTTTCTAAACATGTTCAGAGTAGTTTATAAGCTAAAATGAATTAATGTGGGTATGTTGATGCGTTCATATAATGCCTATATATAGAATAGGCCGTTAGTGTTCTTGTTTGAATTATTTTTATATTATCACTAATACTTTATAATTGTTTCACATTTTGTCATGTTAGGACCTTTTGAATGATTAAAACTATGTCCAAGATGTGTTTCCTATATGAATTGTATGACTAATGTCAGACAGAGCTGCAAATTAATATTTTTTCTAAGATTTATCTTTTTTTGTTTCCGAACATTTCTTTTCTAAAGGTAATTTACTAGAGTTTCTGTCTAAGTTTCGCAAGAATTCATAAAGGTTTGGCAAATATTTTATGGTATTTTACGAGTTACCAGCTTTATAAGTTTTGATGATTAATATCATTGCTTTCGAAAAAAAAACTTGGCTATACCACTTGACTTGACAGCGTAGTCGTGAACGGCGGGATTGTTTTCACGACGTTGTTGCGATTAAAACTTATTTCAACGAAATTTAGCGCCTTATTGGCAAACGTCCCGTTTGCCATTACAAATCAAGGTTTATTGCTTTTATTGAAAAAGCAGGCACTGTTTTTTTTTCTTTTGCAATTAATCGAGTAATGTTTCAAGAACGCTCCGCCAAAATTTTAAGAAAAAAATCAACGATCGATTTTTTTCTGCACTTCTGAGTAGACGCAAAAATATTGTCAACATCTTTATTTCAGTAATAGTAATATAAATTCAGGAAAGAAGAATTTGGTTAAACCTCAAACTTGTCACAGCATGTTGGTGACATGGATCAAAGGAACATTTTACAAAAAAAAAGGGTCAAGTTATGACTGTTCGTTCAAAACTATTGCTACTTTCCTTAAAAGTCCTTGTTTCTGAAATTTTAGGTTTTTTCCCTTAAATTTGCAAATTTCGAACCAAAATATCTCAAAAAGTAAGTTTTTCTTTGCATATTTCAACAGTACACTATCAAATTGACCTTCTATCAAACCTTCAAGAAAAAAATCAATGAGGGATCTCAACTGTATCGTATGCCCAAGTTAATACTAATTTATCGTAGGACATGTAGAAAAATCCGTCCGTTTGGAACAAATCTTAACTTGTTTTTAAAGTAGTTTTATTCATATCAGCCCACTTATCTATTATCATTTCATGTTTATTCACTGCAATTTGTTTTACAAATAGTATTAATGTGAGCTGTGTGATAAACGTGTTATGGTATTGGAGCCTTTGTAGGACATCACTGTAGGAACGATAAGCTGGACCAGGAAACAGTATTTGCTTGCAATACTGTTATATTTCAAAAAGACACGAGTTAAAACAAACTCTACTGTACAGTAGTTCTATAAAATAGAACTCACAAATTAATTGTCTATTTTTTTTTATTTTCCATCGGATATTCCAACTGAAAACAAATAATGAAATTATCCGACGAAAATGGCTATTAAAAAGGAAATTGATGGTTTTATATTATAGAACTAGGCGAACAATAACCGTAAAGGGACGGCCATTTTATATTCTGGAAAAGGGGAGGGGGTCACGAGGAGATTTGTTTTCGAAATAAATACATTTTAATCCGTTTATATGTATGAATGCTAATTATTTCCAATTCTTACAAGGCCAGCATATTCATATTCAAAATCCTCCTGTACCCCCTCCTTTTCCCCCCCAAAAAAACAAAACCATAACAAACCATCATATATATATTACTTGAATTGTTGTCCCCTTATTTTCGACGAGTTTAATTTGAATTAATCGATTGTTGGTTGCTTATTTCTAAACGCCCAGTGGCAAATATTTCATGCATGTTAAAGTCGGGTATTTCCTGAATATAAAAAACAAGGAGGTGTGCTATGGTTGCCAATTAGACAAATATCCACCGTAGTTAAACTGAAGTGGATGTAATCAATTATAGGCAACCGTACAGCCTTCAACAATAAGAAACAACACATACCGTATAGTCGGCATTAAAAGGCCTCGACATAAAAAGTGTGATTCAATTTAAACAGAAAAACTGACTGCCTAATTTATAACAAAACAATTTACGAAATACAATTATGACAGACTTGAAAATGACAACAACTGAACTATAGGCTCTTGACTTGGGACAGGCACATAAAGAAAGAGGCGGGGTTAAACATGTTTGTGATTGCCCAATCCTCCCCTAACCTTGGACAGTGGTAAAACAACAAACAAGTTTTAACTGTAAAAATCAGTTGGAATTTGCTTAATCCGCACGAGGCACAAACACAACTAACATAAAAACAATAGACACTAAGCATCGGAATTATCACTCGCAGTTACTGAAAGATAGTTCAAACGGCCAATTATAACTAATAGATAAATCATGTTCCCCCAGACTGAAGTATCAATCAGTACACAACCAACGGATTCAGTGTAAAGATAGTCTGAGAAACGCATGAACTTGAATACCTTGTTTATATATATCTTTTATTTACGAAAATAATCCAGTTTGGTTACTTTAAACTTATTTGATAGATAATCAATAATTATGTCTATTTCAATCACATACAAGACATACATTGACAAATTCTTGTACAGTTTAAGATTATTCTTGAAAATCAAATGATCGGCGCTTTAAGTCGGATTTGTTTAGCAAATTAAGTTAAGAAAGCATAAAGAAAAAATAATGTCACGTTCACAGCAATTCATTCCAACCAATGTTCTTTGTTTTACACTTATAGTATAATTAAATCACTGCCAAAACAGATTACACGTAACTGAATTTTCTAATAAATCATCGTAAACTTCAGTTATGTCTTCCAAAAAAATAATCTGCTTTATTCAACGCCAAATTGAATTTGCGTTTCATTGTTTCTTCTTAAGAATGTCTCTACATGAGTTCCAGATTCATTTTTTTGACGCTTCTGCGTGTGGTCTAATGAACCGTGAAGTCTACATACCAGAGGAATGTTTTGTCGCAAAGTAATGCAGCCGGGTTCGTCAAACAACCGTTTTGGAACCTCCTTTTTTTTAATTAGGTCTTTCCACAGAAACCGTATAACCCTGGAATCTTTTTATTTGAGGTCCCTAGGTCCTAACTTAGAAAATGAGGTCAAGGTCAAAGGTCAAGGTCAAGTTCTCAATTTTGACTTTTCCTTGTTTTTGCATTTTCTCAAACACTTTTAAAGATATATATGAAACAACAAGTGCAAAATGTTTGCTTTATTGTAATGAAGATATGTTACATTTGGTCTGAAACAATCTAATGGCATCTTATAGGAGTAAGTGCCCTTGAAATGTCCAGTTATAAGGTTAACTGATTATTACTTCAACTTGGTTCATTATAAGGCATATGACCTTTTACAAAAGGTTGGATGACATATGACCTTGAAGAATGACAACCGGAGGTGACCTTGAGAAAACCGGAAGTAGCCATTTTTGCACTTTCTTCATGGAAAAGTACTCGGAATCCATATATTTTGTAATTTTAATACATTAACTTATCACTGAAGACTAGAAATGACTTTCGATAAACCGGAAGTGACCAATTATCTCATTGTTTACAAGCAAAAGTATATAGAAACTATATATTTTTGGAATCAGTGTGAAAGAAACTATTATATGAGACCGGAAGTGACATTTACTTCACCGGAAGTAGCTAATTATCTCCCTTATTTCACTCAGAATTATATAGAAACCTATAATTTATCGCATCAGTATGAAGAAACTGATGATAAGATGCCAATTTTAACTTTGAGTAAACACGAACTAGCTTCTTTTCAATAAATTTAAAAATTGCTGTGGAAAGACCTTCAATTGTTCTCTGAACAATTGGTTTTTAATTATGTGAACGTTTCATATTGTCCTGGGGGGTTGGAACACTTCCCTACCCCCTTCATTCTGTTTTCAAAATACATGATATCTATCAATGCAGAGAATAAAGCATTAATATCAGGAATCACCACAGCCTGTTTAAGGGTAGTACACCACCCTTGATTTTTTTGCACCGTCCTTGGATTTCCAGCAGCAACTCTTGACTGCTCAGCATAACCATGCAATGTATGAGAAAACTTCAGAACATATTTCTTAATCATAATTTTCATTGAATTCGAAAGACTATTTAATTTATTTGTCACAAAATTTAGATACACATATATGTTTTGTGGATGTTACAAGAAATATATATATCCCTAACATCACTGAAGAGACATTAGTTGTCGAAATCCGGATATGGTGTACTAATTTTTGCACCTCATGTTTGCGGTATACCATCTTCTCCGCAAGTTTATTGTTTTCTGTTTGGTATTAAATTAATAATTAAGATTCATGTTACATCTCATGATCAATTAATTTGGCAATCGTCAATGGCAGTCAGCAGCCAGGGTTTAAGAACATCAGTTGTTCGACCTGTTAGTCAAATGCGTTTTGTTAAAATATACTTTTTCACTTTTTTGGTCTTTTGGAAAATGTTGTTTGTGCTGTATTTAGACCCCTCTACCAAGAAATTTGTTTTACATGCACACGTATAAAATTGCGGTTTTTATCCAACGCAATCATAGGTTTGAACGTTGTTTTCAATTTAGACTTGTATATATCTATATATATATATATATATATATATGTGTAAAACTCAAATAGACATCTAAATCAAACATCATAAAGAAATACGATTCCAAATCGACGGCTATTTCTATATATGTAGCTCTACTGACAACAATGACCGAACGTTATCTATCTAAAGTGCCTAAAAATTGAAAATAATATCAGTGTATGTTTTTTTCTATGTATCGCTTTATTTTTCGATTTATCTTGCCTCTGGACTAAATAGCATACGATATCAACTTTCATTAAATTAGGAAAACACACCAAATATACAAAAATATACGAAATAAAGATTCATTTGCTTTCTAACAATTCTTCCTATAGATAATCTGCTTGCATACAATTTGATCATTTTATTGTGCATAATGACGTCTCCTCTGAACATTTGCGCAGATTTTAAAGAACAAATATGTTGACAATACTTAATAATAAAAAAATGAGATGTGGTATTATGATTGCCAATGATATATTATTTTTTAAAGGCCAAATTCAAAGTAGAAAGAAGCGAACAATAATCGTCACCTAACATATATATAGTACGCTATATGTGACCCGCCATGACTCGAAATGAACACCTGCTTTATTCACTCATTTACATTGCTCCCTCATATCAAATATACAGAGGAAGATCTTTGAAGAAACACATTGCAAAAAGGTTTTCTTTAAGAAGTGAAGGAAAAAAAGAAAACAAAAAACAAAAACACTTTGCTACAAAAAATATTTTATGAATCAAAATTAAAATCATATAAAGTATGTACAATACCTAGACCTAAACAGTAAGACTGTATTTTTTTGTATGTCATGTTACTCATCAGTCAAAACTTTATTAAAGTTTTAAATATCTTTTGTATCATTTATTCAGTCTAGCAAACATTATATTCATACTGTTTGTATTGATAAGAAATTTCCATAGAGGAAAAATAGGGGAAACCATTTCCTTAGGGGAAATTTGATGTACAGAAATTTCCATAGAGGAAATTTGGAGATCAATATTTTCCTTAGAGGAAATTTGCTGTCTTGAATTTTCCCTCAAGGAAAAATTTTTGTCAAAAATTTCCTCAAAGGAAATGGTAGTTGACAAAATTTCCTCAAAGGAAAATTTGATGCAGCAAATTTCCTAACAGGAATTAGAATTTCCTCAAAGAAAAAATTTATGCAGCAAATTTCCTAAGGGAAATCTTTTTCCTTTGAGGGAAAATCTTTTTTCCATTAGGGAAATTTGATTTCCCTTGAGGCAAACAACTTTTTCTCTGAGGAAATTTGTCAAAAAAGGGGCATAACTTTTTCAACAGAGGTGCTAGAGCCAATTTTTTTAGGGCAAATATCAGGGAACCAACACCAACCAAGTAATCAACTTCATTTTGACCTACTTGTACCTCCAAAAATTAGGGTGACAACTTTTGCACTCAGCGGAATTGCAAACTCGTCCCGGAGACTGTTAATACCCTAATACTAAACTAACAAACTGGTTTTAATATTTACTGTCCATTTTAACAACTGAACTGGCTCATTTATACAATTAAACCAATTTGTTGGATGAGCTATGTTTAATGTCCAGCGCAAATTTTGCATGCATTGATATTCATGACATTAACACGTCAAAGTATTATAAAGGTAACAATATAAAGAAATACTCTGAATGAAAATTCACCAGCTTTTGCTGTTGTCTTTGTGTACTAAAGGGAGCTACCATTTGAATTTTAGGGGGGGGGGGGGGGGGGGGGGGGAGGGCTAGATGAAAAATTTTGTCCTGCTTTTTTTTTAGTTGTTATATCTATCCTGCCTTTTTATTTTTTACTCTATTCGGTCCTGCCTTTTTTTTTTACTAGTTTATCCTGAATTTTTTTACACAAATTGTCATTCTGCCTTTTTTTACCAAGTTGCTCATCCTGCCTTTTTTTTTACTCAAAACTCCTGTCCTGCCTATTTTTTTCAAATTTCATCCTAGCCCCCCCCCCATAAAAATCAAATGGTAGCTCCCTTAGCGGAGAAACAGGAAAAACAGTTTTAGTGGTTAACTCAAACAACCTCCCTCCTCTCAATGTTAGTCCTGTGCCACAAAACTACCGATATGGTTATGATAAATTATAAATAATTTGGTACATGCAAATACAAGTGGATCCTTTTTGTGCACAAGCATAAATCTGCCAAAAAAAAAACCACAGAAAGATAAAAGATTGATCTTTTTAAAGCAACAATTAGCATCTCTACCCTGGAGACAGCCTTTGTTTGTGAAAAAATCCTAAAAATGGGCAATAATTTCATCGAAAAGAATGCACCTTTTTATGTTCGGGCGTGTTTGACTTGACTATTCATCTTGAAAACGTATAAAGTGAAAATATCTGATTCATCATCTCGCTTCAACACCCCGTATAACCCCGATACAAATGAATCCGGACGTTGACGCGTTCGAATCGAACACACCGTGTACCACAGAGTTCAGACAGAGATGAATTTTTAACTTTAAAGAAAGTCCAATATTTATTCTTCGGATATTTTGCTCCAATATATTCTTTGCCGTACTACTTATTTCTTACTGCAAGGGTTTTCAAATATGTGATATTTTTATAGGCAAACATTAAAAAACACAAGACCATGCCACTGATAAAATCATGCTTAATATTTTTAAATGATCAAAATTTTAAGTTTCTCGTGCCTCATTTTTTTTTAAAACATACATTTTAGAAAATATCATTTTTAAAATTAACAAACTAATTAAGATCGTAGGTTTATGAGTTATCTAGAAACAAAGGAGTGCATCTTTAAGCGTATCTTTGTTGTCATATTGTGTACGGTTCGTTATCGTTACACTTGTGTACAATGTACGATTCATTGCGACAATATTGTATTTATCAAATGATTTTTGTATGTATTAAAGTATGCTTTCATATGTTTTTAACCTATATACATGTTAAAAAAAAAAAATTTACCACCATTAAATGCATAAAGCAACATATACTAACCGTTGTATTGTTGAAATACTCTTGGAGGTATTTTGTACACGTAAGAAGTTTTATTATCTATATAAAAGTGCAAATTGGTAAGAAAATACAATTGATCGACAAATATACGCGTACGCGTCCGACTGCCAATTTGATAGCATTTTTTTAAACGTTTACCAAACGACATTCAACAATGAGCAAATCCCACACCGTATAGGACCGTATACTACAGCGAGAAATGAAAAAAGCAAATCATGGTAGACAGCAATCAAAGACAACCAATGGATTATAGTCTCTTGGCCTGAATCTCAGAGGCGGATTCAAAGGGGTCATGCAATACTACTGTGATACCAACATCTAATGGATTTGTCATTCGTTCTGATTATTATAAGCATCTTAAAATATGTACCCACTTCGTGAAGAACCAACGACTCTTAACATTATAAAGGGCTTTGTTCTTTAGGAGATGGATATCAAGAACCACGACAAATTTAGTGTTTCTTGATTTTTGTTGGCCGTACATTATGTAATAATGATAATCTGTATTTACCAAAGTCATAACAACTATAGGCATACAACATATAAACTACACACAGTATTCTAGATAGCAGAAGGTAGTGTGAAACATATTACATGTTAGATCTTAATTTTTGTGAACGAAAAATTTACCCAAATTACATAGTTCTGTAAGATTATTAGAAGTTGGACATTTTAAAATGAAATGTATATCATCCTCAATGTCATTTTTACAAAAGCTACAGAGTCATTTACTTCTTGGAATTGCAGAATAACGTTCACATTCTATAGCTAAATCATGACTACTAAGTCTTATTTTGGTAATACATGTCTTATAAATAACTGGTATTGGTTCAAATCATGTAAATAATATTGTAAACGAAAATTTTGAACCATATATCTATAACTTGAACATTTAACTAAATTACTTAATTAGCTGTCAAAATCTTGCTTCAGACAATCAAACAGGCGCTGTTTAATTATCAAGTAAAAAGTACTGGGAGCTTATATCTAAAAATAAATAAAATTGAGAATGGAAATGGGGAATATGTCAAAGAGACAACAACCCGACCAAAGAGCAGACAACAGCCGAAGGTCACCAATGGGTCTTCAACGCAGCGAGAAAATCCCGCACCCGGAGGTGGTCCTCAGCTGGCCCCTAAATAAAATTGTGTACTAGTTCAGTGAAAATGGACGTCACACTAAACCCCAAAACATATAAGTGAACTATAATTAAAAAAAAAATACAAGACTAACAAAGGCCAGAGGCTCCCGTCTTGGGACAGGCGCAAAAATGCGGCGGGGTTAAGCATGTTTTGTGAGATCTCAACCCTCCCCATATACCTCTAGCCAATGTAGAATAAAGAAACACATAGCAATACGCACAGTAAAACTCAGTTTAAAAGAAGTCTGAGTCCGATGTCAGAATAGGTAACAAAAGAAAATAAGCAAAATGACAATGATACATAAATTAACAAAGGACTACTAACAGTTACTGACATGCCAGCCTTGCTTATACCAAATATCACCTAAACCTATACTAAGCAGCTCATTTTTAATAAAATACAACCAATTTGTCTTATCATTTTGACATTTTTGTAAATCATCGTATACAAAAACATTAACCGTTTTTCAAAATACAGTTTGTGGTACATAGCAGCTTAAACAAGTATTTAAAAATTCTACATTTTCTGGTGTACAATCACGGCAATCTACCTAGCTCATAGTACACCATGACATTACTAGTAGAGCTTTTTACTTTCATAATACTTTTACAATAGCCCAGATGTATTATCTCTATAGCTGGTGCCTTATGAGCACCCCATATTTCACAGCCATAACAAAGTATACTGTTAATATAAGTATCAAAAAGTGAAAGTAAAGTTACAAAATTCAAATATATATCTTTTATATTTCTCCTTAAGGCAAAAACAGCTTTTATACCCTGTTCTGATAGTTTCTGCTGTAACAGATTATATTTACCATTAAAATTTAACAATATACCAAGATAACTAAACTTATCGACAACTTCTATTTCCTGGTTATTATAATACCAATTTTCATGTCATGTACCGGTATTTAGGGTCACTTTTTATAAAAGCCATTTCACAATCGTTGACATACAATCATAAGTGATAATACTTCTCTTTGCATTAACCTACTTCATTAGTAAAATAATCAGAATTAAATCCATCAACACCGGCACAAGTACTGACATTGTGTGTATTGTTTTTATGTTAGATGTTTTTTGTGCCTCGTATCGATATTGTGAGTTAAGATAAATGCAACTGATTTGTACAGTTTTTTTTATCATGTTGTGCTATTACACCATTTTCCCATGGTAGGATGAGGGTTAATGGTTCACGTGTTTAACCCCGCTGCATTATTTATGTGCCTGTCCAAAGTTAGGAGCCTGTAGTACAATGGTTATGTCCGTCATATTTGCTTTTCGTTAATTGGTTAGTTATAAATTAGGCCGTTAGTTTTCTCGTTTTGATTTTCTCACATTTTTCCTTATATAGGGGCCTTTTATTGCCGACTATACGGTATAGGTTTTTCTCATTGTTGAATGCCGTACTATGGACTATGATTGCTTACATCCACTTCATTTGAAATTTGGTGGATAGTTGTCTCATTGGCCATCACACCACATCTACATATATATATTTTGTTAAAATATACTTTGTCACTTTTTTGGTCTTTTGGAAAATGTGCTGTATTTAGACCCCTTTTCCAAGAAATTTGTTTTGCATGCACACGTATACAAATTGCGGTTTTTATCCAACGCAATCATAGGTTTGAACGTTGTTTTCAATTTAGACTTGTATATATATATATAATCCGTTCATCCTATTTTGACTCCTTAAAATTCAAGAGTCTATCCTAAATTCAGGTAAATTAAATGGCCTTCAAAATTTCGATCCCTAACATCACTGAAGAGACATTAATTGTCGAAATCCAGTATCCGGTATTATATATATAAACCAGTTGGAACGTCATCTAATACATTCGACAAACAATATTCAACGAGATCCTCTGTCTGCTTTCGTTTAGGCGAACTTTGACCAAAATCTGCATTTGAAAGAGCCTCAAATTGTGAAAAGTAAGAGTTATTGAAGTTTTATTGGCTGTTATATACTTTTTGAAACTTAATTTCATCTGATATAACGTTGAAATTCCTAGTCTTCATTAGAAAAATTGCCGTCAGATGTGCCCGGTTAAAACATTTCAATGTTGACTTTGAAAGACTGATATTTTTATGGTCTACTATTTCGACAAAGTTTACAGATAAAAAAATTACAATAAAACACAGAAAAAGGGTCGCTGATGCCATCTCGAATACCTTAAAAAGAAAGGGATTTGTGGCGGTTTTTGTCAACGAATTGTACAGTGATTATTTGTAAAAGAGCAACGAACACGACACATTTGATGAAACGAACGGTACAGTAAGAGAAAACTTATTAAGTCTGATATCGTGTTTATTTTGAGTTTTAGGGAACATTTGAAGGCACGTAGTAATTTAATGTGTAGTTATTTATTATTGCTTAAAGTATTGCTATACGCAAAAGTTTAAGTAAGAAAAGATATGCAACATTGTTTACCTCATAAAACGTAGAAAATTGCACATTCTCTGTGCGTTTTGCATCTAGCAGTTTTATCAAACGTTCTATTAAAAATCTGAAACTTGCAACAACTGCATAATTGATTAGATAAACTACCATGTACATAGACACATTGATTTATTCTCACATAAGTTCTAGAAAGACATTCGAAATTGTTGTCATCCCAAATGTTGTCCTGATTATCGCTTCGAACGCGTCAACGTCCGGATTCATTTGTATCGGGGTTATACGGGGTGTTCAAATTCAATTATTTTTATATATTTAGACTACAGGTTGAATAAATAACATTAAAAATTTACAGTACCAAAAAATTAAATATATGGGTAAAGTAAAGTATCTTTCTAATGAGTCACAGAGTAGGTGTGTTCGAAAAATATTTTTTTACTAAAATTACTTAACGAAAGACTTAACAAGTGGATCTTAAGGTTTATGACCCCTTCTGGAGCCATGTGTTGTACGAAATTTTCAATGTGCAATAATAACATAACAGCATAGATAATGAATAATACAGGTGTGCAATTTTGTTCATATACCAAAGGGAAACTTCGTTCAAAGCAACATTATTCATTGTTTTATTGCATTCAATAGAAAATTGGGATTTTGTGACAAAGCCAAGATTTTTGCAGAAAATCCACAGACTTTAATACAAAGATTTTCGTTATCAAATTTTAAACATGGATTACTCACTTGTGTATCCATAAGTGCTAGGCTAAGCGTTTGTTGTTTACAAAATGTCCTGAACAACCAAAAAAAAACTCGTGCTGAGTCACTTAAGTCGAGCACACCCTATAGTACGTGTCAAGTAAGGTAAATTAAAAAAAAAATAATGGACCGAAATACCTCATGGATAATTTCGGTCTTATTTTGAAGATAAATATAATGCCCTTTGATTAAGTCATGTAGAGCGCCAAAGAGGCGCAGATTTTTGAAAACTGTGGTCAAAGGTCAAAAGGGGGGAATTAAAAAAATCGAAATTTTTGGACATTTTGGACAATTTCTCGGTAGTCCCTCATGATAACTGAAATTTTTGTCTATGGAATCATGCTCTGGGAATGCTCCACAAATTCAGCTAGTCATATTTATGCCTGATTGCCAGAGATTAGTGATGTGTACCCCCTCTTCCAACATGTAAGAAAATGAGAAAAAGTATCTTTATCTATACGGAAATTTTCGACAAAATATATTCATATTTAATATTTAGCTATGCAATAATATATGACAACATATAAAGATATTTTTGGGAAAGTTTACTTACAATACCATAAAGAACAAAGGAGAAATAAGTACTACATGTAAACTGTAAAGTTAACACCCGGTCCATGATTTAATGAAAAAATGATGAAATTCATTACTGATTATTTAAACCCAAAAGAATGTTCGAACTATAAAAAATAGTCGTGTGTCCCACTTTTTACAAAACAAGACAAACAATGACATATATAGCAGACTTGACTAAAACCGATTTGAAAGTCCGATATATATATATGCGTTTTGTTAAAATATACTTTTTCACTTTTTTGGTCTTTTGGTAAATGTTGTTTGTGCTGTATTTAGACCCCTCTACCAAGAAATTTGTTTTGCATGCACACGTATAAAAATTGCGGTTTTTATCCAACGCAATCATAGGTTTGAACGTTGTTTTCAATTTAGATTTGTATATATATATATATGT
The DNA here is from genome assembly GCF_021869535.1 of Mytilus californianus. Classification (NCBI taxonomy): domain Eukaryota; kingdom Metazoa; phylum Mollusca; class Bivalvia; order Mytilida; family Mytilidae; genus Mytilus; species Mytilus californianus. The sequence continues at coordinate 5,577,923 of NW_026262679.1, read as the reverse complement.
GTGAATTACAAGCAAACACGATTCACAGAGATATTACGCTACAAATGAAGCTGTCTAGTTATATAATACACTAACATAAGACATCAATATGCACGTCAATTTGGAAAGGTAACGGAATACTAAGAAAAAAAAATATGAGTGTGGATGTCATGGTATGTAATACTTCCGATACAAATATTCGATAGTCATACAAATATATCTCCAGTTGATTTGAAAGCGCACCAAACCGCGTCAAGGTCCGAGACCACTGGCATGTTTGTTTGTTTGGTTTTGGTTTTGGTTTGTGTTGGTTTGGTTTTTTTTTTTTTTTTGAGAGAGAGAGCTCCCCAACCACATCAAGTTTGAGGCCACTAACAGCAGAAAACTTGAAATATTGGGCATTGAGATTAATAGTTCAATTATCCTCCTTATCGTAGCAATCTTCTAAACAATCTGATGAGTGAGCTAGCATACGCAAAATTTGCTACAAATAGTTTGTAACAAGTCAGAGGACATTGGATTCAAAGTACTAGTATACTGAAACTATGGAGCTATTCCCAATATCCATATTCCAAAGGTGACCTAGGTGGTGGTTTGGCGATATAAGCATTCATCCAGACGTACACTTAAGAGTGAAACTCGACGAATGTACTGTCTGAATGATGCATCTGAAGGAGTTAGTCTAACTAAGTAAGCACCATTAGAAAGCGACGACTTCACTCTTGAGTTTATTCAGATCACCATGCACCGATTGAGCATTGCTTCTGTGGTCATATTGATCAGCGATGAATCGACTTTTCACTGCAACAGATGTGTCAATATTAGAACCAACTAGATTGACAAACTTTGATACATGCTTGGATTTGTTTCGACGCCTTGTAATTGTCTTTTTTGCCAATTCCGATTAAAGAAGACTTGTCGCACCCTGTAAGAGCGTGCGCAGCTGGTAGTGTGCCAGACATCAGTGGTCGTATAACTAAAATAAAAATTGCATATTTCATGAACAGGTAAAAACTATCTTGCGTCTTTAGTTGAAGAAACGCTTCCAGTCTGAAACCACAGTTCATCATGTTTGGCATCTGAGGAAAAGACCTTATTAGAAATAAAACATAAGTGTCTGATGATTTTAATATAATGCAACCCCTGGAATAACTTTTTACCATCTGCTCATTAGCAAATACCCGTTACAAAATTGCGTCACAGTCTAAAGATTTTGAAAAGATCCCGCTAGGAATATTTCGTTATAGTCTTGAAAATCAAAACCATTGTAGTGCGGGAGTGCACAGTCACATATAAATCTTATCAACCCCGGTTTGTTTTCAGGTGCACAATTAAAGAAATTTCTTACAATCTTTAATTGATCTGCATTCAATGACTTGAAGAACCTTAGATCTACCACCATTTGAAATAGACCTTGTTGTCTCTTTGACGCATTCCCCGTTTCCATACTCAATTTTACTTCTTATTCTTTCTGCTAATTTTGTAGAATGTTCCACATCATATCGACCAAACACGTCCACAACACACCCGAAGTGTTCAAAACAAGCTATTATGGTTTTAAAGGCGTCCTTGTCCAAATCTCCAAAACTGTTGTACCGTTTTACATAAAGACTTTTAACAAAACCCAGATACTTCCATAAGCCTGGCTAGTCACATATGTGTAAGTACTCAAAAAATAATTCTTGGGTAACACATTTTTTGGTATTAGTGTTCCTGATGAATGTAAATCCAGAACAGCAATTCGGTTAACACATTTGTAAAGTGTTAATTTAATTTTTCTACAAAAGGCCCCGGTAAGACACCATGTTAAACAATACACAATAGAACATTCGCGGATATATATATTTTGTTGGCACAAAACCAACCATCCTCCTAGTGGGACAGAGGTGTAGCAAAACAACAAATTGTAAATACATCATTGCAGATAAATGTTTAATGATTTAAATTCAAGTGTACATGCAGTTTTTGTGTGTGTGCTAAAAACAATATCTTAACCACAAATAGGTTATTGAAGAAGTAGGCTTCTTATATTAGCAAATCAGATGGGTTGACATATTTAATGTCCAGTGGCAAGTATTACATGCCCATCAGAACATTAACATGCTGATTTGATATGAACCCCTGCTTTGTATTAGACTGACATTCCGAGTCAGAATTTTAACATGCTAGTTAGAAAGGCAACAGTCACCAGGAAGACATGAATCTTAGTGTTATGTGTCCACTTTTGATAATAAACAGCTGCGCCATGAGCGCATGATACGCCCGTCGTCTTGTGTGTGAATTTTTATGCAATAATCATAAATAGTTTCTGACATACGGCGCGACATGCGAAACCCCCCTTTTTTTTGTACAAAAAACTGAATATCTCTAAAATAAAATTTTGAATCAAAACCAAATAGTATACAGGTCTTTAGATTAATATAACTAAGAAGTGTGTAAAATTTTAAGCAATAATCATAAATCGTTTTTGAGATACGGCGCGACATGTGAAAACCCCCCTTTTTTTACAAAAAACTCAATATCTCTAAAATAAAATTTTGAATCATCACCAAAAAGTATACAGATCTTTAGATTAATATAACTAGGAAGTGTGTAAAATTTTAAGCAATAATCATAAATCGTTTTTGAGTTACGACGCGACATGTGAAAAACCCCTCCCCCTTTTTTACAAAATACTCAATTACTCAAAAATAAAATTTTAAATCATCACCAAAAAGTATACAGATCTTAAGATTAATATAACTAAGAAGTGTGTAAAGTTTTAAGCAATAATCATAAATTGTTTTTTGAGATACGGCGCGACATGTGAAAAAAACCACACACCTGTTTTAGTTACGAAGTCCCGTAACTCAAAAAGTTTTAATCTTATTTTCACCAAAAAGTAGACAGATCGTTTGACCATCATAAGAAACAACTATGTTAAGTTTCATGAAATTTGGATAAGTCGTTCTCAAGTTACGGTGCGACACGTTTACGCCGGACAGACGACATTTGTATACCATAATAAGTCCCGTCAAAATTTTGACGGGCGTATAAAAATGGAAACATTTATATTTTTGATATCCAAGTGCAATGGTATATCTCCCTATACAACTATAATACACGATTTCTACACCCTACAAGTTTTTGTCAGAGCTACACTGTTCTATCTCCACATTCCCATTGGCTTATTCATCTAGTTAGTTCAGAGAACAATATTTTTATATATGTTGTATCTCCACTATTTTCGGGTATTTTTGCTGTAAAGTAATCATGGTGGCGTTATCAAAATTATCTCAGCAGTGCTATGCTTGAACTGTTTGCATGGTTTAAACTAAATCTATGAGCAATTCTAAGCACATCCAGCAGTCCAGAATAGGGGATATTACAGTTAAGAAATCCATGGTCTTTCTCCTTTAGAAATGTGTAATGATACATTTCTAAAACAACATTGTTTGTAGTGAAATGGGGATGTTTTATATCTATGTTGTTTTTCTATTAAAAAAACTATTGAACAAAAAGTTACTCTTCGTGTACGTATATACTCAATATAGTCATTATGTATTAGATGTCTCTGATACAATCAAATACTTAAGATACTGCACTTTTAAAACTTTTATACTATAAATTTTTTCCACTATTACCAAATAGGAAATACATCATTACAAGATTCACACGACGACATGTCATCATACCTGGACATTATTTAGAGTCCAAGTTGGCCAGTTAAACCAGTTTAACTTCAAAAAGATAGATCGATGCGAGAAGTGTCTGTCAACCGACTAAATAACTGTTTTGATTGAAGGTCTCACTTGAGTTGTTTCTCCTCTTGTCATCTCTATGACCAGAAAGTGAATCTAACCAAATGAAAACATTAGATACACTTTTGAAACTGGGCATGATGAAGAATAAACATCTCTGTCAACAAATCATCAAATGTAGATTTTACAGGTTATTGTTATGTATTTGTGTAACCATTGTGAAACATTAACAAGATCCTCCTTATAGCCTGAAATGTCTTCATAACTGTTGACATAAAGTAAAGCTTAAGTAAGCTATATACTTTAGTTGTCTTATTCAGCTTCTATAATAAATAAATAAATTATCTCTGTACCTTTCGTTTTGTAAATTTTCTGCAAGTTTAATCACACGTTCTTTCCTCGTTGCCTGTTAAAATACTAGAACCCCTTAAAAATATCTCGCTCTTGTTTTTATACAGTAGGTATGTAGCTATTGCAATTGCTAAAGTCTAGCTATCCTCAACGTGTCACCATAGCTACTGCCAAGATTGGCATGAAATTCACCATCAGAATATTTTTATTTGCATCCAAAAGACTTGTTACTTCATTAAACTATAAAACTTATCTAACTTCCATTAAATCAATGTTAACTATACTTTGTTTCATTGAAAAACTCACCAAATATAAATCAGAATATAATTCCCCCATTTTGAGCCTCACAAATTTTTCAATATAAAAAAATATGCACATGCACACAGTCAACTTTCGAATACGCATTCTCACTAGAATTTCGTACATCAGGTGCTTGTAAGCATTAACCGATAGGACAACAATTCGAAATAATGTGAAACCTTGACATGTTAAATAGGTAAGAACGAAACAAGTCCAACCAACGTATAACCTCTTGAGGCAACTGTCATGTGCTTAAACGAAAGAAATACTCCAACCATGAGACGTCCCACTTCTCGTATGTAAATTACTTTGACTCGTCCACATGTGCTTAAATTGCTCAAACTCATAGATCAAATTTTATACTTGAATGACTCATACTATGAAAAAACTGCAACATATGTTACGTTGATCTAAATATTGTGTAAATTAGCCCACACTAGTTCTTGGTAATAAAATAAGAGGCTCTCAAGAGCCTGAATCGCTCACCTGTAGTTTTTTGCCTAAATCTTTCATCGATGATTATTTTTGTTTTTCAATATATATTAATGAGTGGCTTAAAAATGCCATTTAAATGTTCTTTGCATCTGTCATATTTTCTTCAAAAGCAAGAAAATGCATTTTACCCCTATGTTCCATTTTAGCCATAGTGGCTATGTTTCTTGACGTACAAGGAAATAAAATACAAAATTTATACTAGTTACTCTGAAACTCATTCAGCCCAAGTTTGGCTGAAATTGATACAGCAGTTTCAAAGGAAAAGGTTTTTTAAAGTAAGCAAACTAGATGAACAAATTGTGAAAAATTGTCTTTAAAGTACAATAACTCCTTAAGGGGTCAATTGACAATTTTGGTCATGTAAAACTTAATTGTAGATCTTACTTTGCTGTTTACAGTTTATCTTTATCTATTATAATATTCAAGATAATAACCGAAAACTGCAAAATTTCCTTAAAATCATCAATTCAGGGGCAATAACCTAAAAATCAGATACCTGATTTGGCGGATATTTTCAGGGCAGGTAGACCTTGACCTAATGATTACTTTATCTTCTTGTCTGATTTGCTCTAAATGCTTTAGTTTTTGAGATACGTCAAAAACTGCATTTTACCCTATGTTCTATTTTTAGCCATGGTGGCCATGTTTTCTGAGGAAATAGAAAATAAAACACAATTTTATTCTAGATAACCTAAGAATCATTCAGCTTAAGTTTGGTTTATTTTGGTGCGTTAGTTTCAGAGGAGAAGATTTTTTAAAGTTAGAAAACATGATAAACAAATTGTGTAAAATTTTCCTTAAAGGGCAATAACTCCTTAAAGGTCAATTGATAATTTTTGTCATATAAACTTATTTGTAGATCTTACTTTGCTGAACATTTTTGCTGTTTACAGTTTATCTTTATCTATAATAATATTCAAGATAATAACCAAAAACTGCAAAATTTCCTTAAAATTACAAATTTAGTGGCAGCAACCCAACAATGGGTTGTTAGATTCATCTGAAAATTTCAGGGCTGATAGAACTTGATCTAATGTACATGTATACCCCATGTCAGATTTGCTCTAAATGCTTTAGTTTTTGAGATATAAGCCAAAAACTGCATTTTACCCCTATGTTCTATTTTTAGCCATGGCAGCCATGTTTTTTTTAGGAAACAGAAAATAAAACATAGTGATGGCATGAGCTAAAAAAAAGTGGGGGGGGGGGGGGGGGGGGTAATTTATAGATCATTACAGTAGTTTTTGAGATAATAGGCAAACACTTGAAAAGTTTAATCCAAACTGTCATTTAACAGCAATAACCACAATAAGAAGTCATTTAGCACTATTGTTTACAGCTTCTACTCTTAGTTTTCAAGATAATTGGCAATCACATTAGCATTTTTGTAGCTTGTTTTGCTAATCATTTCCCCCTGTTTTCAGTTTCTACCAATGTATATCAGTTTTAGACATAAAAGACAAAACTTAAAAAATTTAGTCCAAAATTGTCATTAAAGGGCAATAACCACTATAAGAAGTCATTTAATTGTTTCGGTCATTAGGCATTTTTCTTGATCTTTTATTTACTAGGCTGATTATTTTTGCAGTTCACAGTTCCTATCTATTTATTATATTTTTCAAGATAATAGGCAGTAACTCGAAAATAAGCAATAAATTGTCATTTATGGGCAATAACTTCTACAAAAAGTAATCTTATTATTTTGGTGGAAAAGGAAGAAAGTAGCTCTCAACATGCATTGTATTTTGCCCTCTTTTAGATTTTCAAAATATAAGACATAAAAGGCAGGAACAAAAACTACAAACTTTATACAAGATTGGATGAAATTTGTTCAGTATTTCTATAGATTTTTTTGCAAGTTTATGATGATGGATACCAAGTGATGCCAATATTTCTTCTGGCCCTTTGAGCCAGGTAAGCTAGGAAACAATACAACTATGAAGCTGAAGCCTGCCACAGGGTGCGGGATTTTCTCGTTGTGTTGAAGACCCATTGGTGGCCTTGGGCTGTTTTCTGGTTGAGTTGTTGTCTCTTTGACACATTCCCCATTTCCATTCACAATTTTATGGAATGATTAATCACAAAATGTTAGATAAATATAAGAAAAACCTTCCTTTGATTAGAAGTGACATTGTAAAAAAATTTCATTTTATTTGTTGAAAGCAAAGTGGTCAAAGTTGAGTGTTACCTAGGGTAGATTTTGACAATTTAAGTCCCATAACTCTGAAAATCATATCAAAGAACAGAATTCTCAAGAAATATCTTGAGACATATAAAAAATTACTAAATATTTGATAATTCAGTCCCATTACTCTGAAAACCCTTAAAATGATATGGTAGATAAGTTTTTATTGGACCTGTTAAAATTTAGTAAAAGTGTACTTGAATTATCTCAAGATCTGCTTGGTAGGAAGTAAACAGACAATGGTATCATGGGTATAATAATGTGAAAAATTTAGGTTCCAATTGGCATGCCTTTTTGTAGCGATTCTGAAGGCAAAGCTCTTCAAATGAAAAATCTGAAGATGATGCTGATCAAAAAAACAAAATAGGTGCACAGCAGAATTTTGATAAAATAGGTAAGATTGTGAGAAATTTTCACTAAAATTATGATCATTATATACCGCTCACTTTAGAAAGCAGACAGTATAAGTTTTTTCCATCTACTTATAAACTTTTTATTAAGTTGGTTTATGTGTACATATAGTTATCTCAGGTGCATGCTGTACATGTACAACATTATGCCCGTTGGAAAAATGACAAATCAGAAAATTTTTATTCAATATTTAATACCTCAACATACAACAGAGTAACACATTTATAAATTCTTAAACAAAAATTCCTATCATTTTCATCAAATCACAAAATCAATGATTCAACTTAAACTCTAACATACAAAAATAATAATAATAAAAAAAAAAAACTAGTTTGATTTTCCTGATAAAATCTTCTTTTTTTGACTTTGAACTAAACTGCTAAAACTACAAAACAGTCAAGACTAGCATAACTGATAAAAAATACCTGAACTCTGCAGTTAAACAGTAACTGCCTATATCAATTACATCATAATTTACTCTCAACTCAATCACACAAAAAAAGAAGCTTTGATTCAGGCCAATATTACAAAATTGGAGAAAGACAGTTCAAATCCAGGCTCTTTTCCTATTGCCCACTTGCCCTCAATTTTTTAAAAAGAATAAAAACAACCCTGTGCAAAGTGCAAAGTGTGTGCCGAATTTGCTTTCAATTACGATTTTAGGTCATTTGGCAGTCTAGAGCATACAGGTCTGATCAATTATTTGATAAATATGCTCCTTCAGAGGGGTATAAAAATTCAAGCAAGGATTTTCATAACAAATTACCTGAAAAAAAAAGCATTAATCAGGGTTTAACTACTGGAGTTGGAATTTGAGGGTTAACCCAATTTGGATGCAACAGTAAATAGTGTATCAAATGTATTGGTCTCAATTACAGATGTCTTCGGGGGGGGGGGGGGGGGGGGATAACAATTCTTACAATGACACATCCATGATAGTGAATTTGCATTAATTTGATTTGTATTATAAGAAACACAAGTAAGTATTTTGATATTTTGAAAATGGTGAAATTCCTCATTTACCACAAGGGACATCAAAGTAATCCAACAGCACACATGAAATCTTAACACTACTTGTTCTAAAATTCACTCTTTTCTTTTAGTTTGAAAGACCTTGGCAAGTCTATTTGACTAGATGCAAGATCTTCCAGCAAAGGCCCTTCTTTTATAAAAAGGGAAAATAAATACAAGCATTTCTATATAAATCAGTCACAAAACATGCAATACATATTTACTACAATACCATAATCTGCGTTTTTTAACAGTACATAGTTCAATATCATTTCTAAAAAAATTGGACACTATTCTGTGTATTTTATTATGATAAATTTGATAAGGTCATTTAACAGGCTTATTCTCTTGCCTAAATGATCATTTGTTAATAGAATAGTTTTAATATTAGCATACTCGTCTCAGAACTCTTTATTCCTGCCAAGTACAAAGGAATCTTTATTGGTGATGGAAGATATGTCTGTCAGTGGCTGAGCTTTGTCTATTGTTGATTTTTTAAATGTTTTTTTTTGCCCAAGTACATTTTCCTGAAAGAATGAAGGGAAATTTTCTGGTAGTTTCCTTGAACTTTTCTCAACTGTATTTTCTTGGTTTTCGAAGTGCATCTTTTTGCCAACCTTTTGTTCTCCATCGATACATGAATAATGTTTCAAAGAAAGATCATCCTTTATTGTATTTTGCAATGTACCAAATAATTGTGTTTGATTCAGCTGAATATTTTTCTTGATCGTATTTATTCTCTCTACAGCTACTGCTATCCTGTCTGTACATGGCTTTTTATAGGACAACTCCATCATGGAAGACTCTGGTTTTCTTTTTTGAGTACTAAATGCCTGACTGGTTGGAACAACTTGGTTGTTGCAGGAATCATAATTTCTATCAGAAGAGTTATCAGAATCGATAGCTTTGTTTGAAGACAATATTTTATTACTAGGTAAAAAGTTAGCATTTTGTTTCGACAGAATACATGATCCTGCCTTCACTTCAACAGATCTTCCAATTCTGTAACTTTCTTGTTTCTTCTTTTGGTTTCCTTCATTACTTGAAGCATCTCCACAGCTAGATATAAAGGAAAGGTAACTCTGCATGAAATTTACTCGACTCTGTTTGTCTCCCCTTTGACAGACAAGGTGTTGATTATCCATGTTTCCACAACCAACGTTTTTAGATTCACTCATGATCTTTTCATCACTGGTCAAATTAGTTGCATCAGAAGTCAGTGCATTCATCTAAATATGAAATTAAACAAAAGAGATCATACAATAACACAATGACATGAAAATTGCAGTGCATATATTTTATTTCCTAGTTTAAAAAAAAAAGTTGTTTTCTCAGGTATTCAATTCTTTGTTTTAATTCATTTCTATCAAAACAAATTGTATCTTTATTTGACCGAATTTTCATTGGCATTATATTGCCATAACAAACAAGATTACATTAGATTTACACTTCATGAATTATCAGCCATCTGACTGGCATAAAGACTATCATGTGACTTAAAATTAATTCTCCAGTTCTTATGAAGCACAAATTTAACCTCTATGGGCATGACAATGACTCCAGTGAAGCTGCAACAATCATGCAGATTGCATAGTTATATCTCAAAACAATACAAAAGAAATATTCAAATCTGAAGGCAAGTTTTCATTTGAGTTAAGATTGTCGCTTTGGTATCTTTGCCTATTTTTGTTGTTGTATTGTGAAAAAAATTCTCAATCTTGAAACTAGAAATAAGATAACCCTGCCATTTTACTGTTGTATTACAGAAGCACAATGGGGTTTTAACATGAGTTCTGCAATTTTATGGATTTTGTGTAGATGAATTTTTTTTTGTGTGCAAGTACAATGACCTTGAACTTTCATCATTCAATGAGCTGAATTCAACATCATTACAACCCTGCTAATAATAAATTCTAATCTCTTAAAACTAAAGTTAAATAAATATGCTGAATATTATTTAATGAAAAGAATTGATTTTCCAGGCTGTTTGGTTGTTTTCTAAAGCCTCTTTAATACAATGTTGTTCAATTTGCTCAGATCCAATATCAATACTAGTTTGACTTCTTTTACTGTTGTCAATATATTAATTTATCCAACTACTCTTTGACTTACACTGCTGACTTCTTTCTTTGGTTGCTTTTCAGACCAGTGAATTAAACTGTTCTCTGCTGAATGACTACATGTGTATTGGCTGTCAGATTGATATTTGGAATTATTTACTTCTGATGAATGTTTTGGTGTCCACTTAGTTCCTTTAACTTTTGGTTTGCTCTTGGTTTTTATAGATCTTCCTAACTTGAATGAACCTGATGCTCCCTGTCCTTTGCATTGTATCAAAGTTCCATTTTTCACTCCAGCATTAAGGGCCATTTTCAAATGGTTATTTGCAATTTTTTCATTAACAGCTATCTTATAATTTGCTTTAATGTATTTCAGAATTGCCTGCCTTGAACATCCACGCCTGATCTTTATACTTTTTATAGCATCTTGTATCATATCTCTGAAAGGTGGGTGATCAAATTGTTCTTGTTTCAGCTTCTTTTCCTGAAAAAAATTGAATTTAAAGTCTTTGCTTGCTGAAGTGTTTTCAGTAATTCTAATTGAACTTGATGTGATGGTACGCAAAAAATCCTTTTGATATATATGTGTTGGTAAGACACCAATGCATTTATCCTGCAGATGTCATTTTGAAAGCATTTTAACATTGAAAAACTAAGGCTTTTTAACAATTATCAATCATACAGAAACACTTTTTTATGGTGAATGTCATTGTTTCAATTCAATAATTGTCAAATTCTCTATTAACAACACTGCTTAGTTCATCAATACAGGGATAAGTTAGAACAATGAACTCACAAATGTATACCCCTACCTTAAGAGAGACAATTACCACATATTGAAATATTAAAGTAAGTAAACTTGATTATCTCCCCTTTAACATGTGCAACAAGGAGTATATGCACATCCTCAGGATGTGTTCATCAATTACGTTAAGTTTCATCAACATCCATCTAGCTGTTTAGGATGAGTTGCTTTGACTGAAAACTTTTATTACATATTACAATATTAAAGTAAATAAATTTGATTCTCTCACCTAAACACCTAGGACCTGGACTATATTCCTTTATACCTATTTTATAAAGCGACCTTAGGCCATAACATAAAAAGTGGGGATGTATTCTTATATCTAAGTAACTTAAAAAACTTATTTACACATCTTAGGCCAGGGTTTTTTAATTTGTTGGTTTACGGATCCGCCGACCCGATTTTTCAGATTATCAGAAAAAAAATCAAAGAGCTGAAAGCTCTGAGGAAAAATGACGCCACTGTCTCTAATATTGTGATATTTTTTATGCAAGTCTTGATTTTCACATACCGTAATTAGTTTAACATTCCAACATGTCTCGTAAGCATATAATTGATATTTGTATATGTGTGTGTTATGTGAAGATGACAACTGGCTGTTTTTTTAGTACAAATGTATAGGTCAAGACTACCTGAATGATCTACAGTATCCAATGACTACTGGCTGTTTTTTTCTATAAATAAAAAGGTCAAGACTACCAGAATGATCTACAATATCCAATGACTACTGGCTGTTCTTTTGTACTAATAAATAAGTCAAGACTATTTGAATGATCTACAATATCCAATGACTACTGGCTGTTCTTTTGTACATATAAATAAAGACTACCTGAATGATCTAAAGTATTCTAAGTAACTAAGTAATGTGATTTTTGTCTTGCAATTACATTTTTCTAAATCAAAAATATAGACTACTAGTATCCTTTTCAAACCAAATGATTATGAAGAGCCTGTTGTTATCAAGCTCTTATACCCCACATACATGTACTCATTAAAATTAATAAGTTACTAGTGACCTAGTTATTTCTGTTACTTGAAGCAAATAATATTTCTGTAGATTTAGACAATAGTATAATATTGTTTTACTAGTTTTATTTCACCTTGAAGATTAGACAAATAGGGATACTCCTTTGATTTTTTATTTCATGTCAGTCAGGTCGCTTTATATGAAACTTGAAACCACTTCTCTGCCATATTGTTATTTCATAACAACTCTGCCCTTGACCATCTTGACCCATGTAATTGATATTCATTCTTTAACCATATATCATAGTCAGTTAGTTTTTGATTTTGCACTCCCACACCACCTTTCGGGTCAAATGTCTGTCTCCATTTAAGTTAAAGACATTGAACAATCATGGTATTAAACACAATTTCAATAGTGATAATGCTGTTCTAGTAGGTCACCATATATTCAACTTGGGTAGCATTCCAGTTATTGAAATTTGTGTCAGATTAGAACAATGATCTAGACCTTTAGGAATGGATCTTACAATTTAATATGGAGCCATAGTATGGGACCCCTACACGGTAACACAAAAAAACAAGCTTGAAAGGATACAACATTAAGCGGCAAAATCTATCACCAGAAATTACAAGTCAAGAGAGGACGGACGGGATACATCTCTAAAATGCTTGCCTAACTGGAACTACAACAAGATCTCCAGACAAGACGAACAAGGAGTTGAAGCCAGAAGTTAATATTTATGTAAAAAGTAGTTGAGGGGCTGATTCCCGCTATTGAACCATACTGTCATTCTATAATATTATTGCGTAAGTATTTCGGTATTGTCCTTGTTATTGGTCCATGTCTTGGTGTACTGCTGGCCGAGGACCAACAATAAGGCCAATACAGAAATACATGTAATAGTATCTTTATTAATTAACTACAGTGTTACAATATTTTTTTATTTCATTTCACAAAAGATAAACATTTTTACCTTGAAGTGGAACTATCCAAATCTCAGTTTCTTTTTATAAGATGCAATATCTAATGATTTGGTGCCGTTTCCATGTATCTTCAGCCTGTTCTCATCTGATGAATTTTTCTACTCTTTCCAGTCACTATAAAGTGTTACAACTTTAATTTAGACACAACACATAAATAGTAATTGGAAAGGTACTGCCATTGCATGTGTAATGCAAATATATTTTTTTTTAAATAATGTAAGAGTTGAAATTGATACAACTAGCCAGTTGACCAAAGAACGAAGATTTGCGCAATTACAGAATGCATATGCCTAGTTCGGGTTTAAAAATAAAAGACCGTTTACAAAACATGAGAAGCGAAAGTAAACAGTAAAAATCGATTTGTACCATCGACATGATGAAATTATGAGGTCGTCAAGAAATGAACTTTGTGATAATTTACTCGTTCCCCAAACCTGAAATAATTCCATTGTCTACTTTCAAAATGCTTTTCAAATGAATGGGACCGTCTTTAACCTAAAATATATGCCATACTGAACGTATCAGCTTGTTTATGGTGAGTAAATAAAAACTACGTTGTACAAACAACTGTTTACTTTCAGTTTGAGTTTATCCTGACTTACGATCTAAAAACTAGAGACGTTCCGAAATCCTGTTTTGGCCGGATCAGAACTCGGCCAAAACTGAAAAAAAATCTGTATTGGCCGAGTTGACATCTTATATTGCATATGCAGTTTTCATCATATTAAGTACAATAACAGTGTAGTTAATTAATTATGATACAGTTACAGACTCTGCTGCTATAACTTTGTAAACAAAGATTCATACGCACCGCGTGGTTATAACCGTATTACTAATTTCCGATTATTAAAATCTTCGTAAATCTGGATAAAGACCAGTTTCTATCCAATGGATATCAAAATGATTCCGATTATTACTTTTTTAATGATTGTAAAGTTGAAATGGCATGAAAGGCTGACATTATTTAGGAGAACTATTTTGTCTAGCGATTGCTGATCATTGGAGGGTAAAAATCCAACACCATAACAAAACGGATCTATTTATCATGTATACATACCGATTGTTTACGATTGTAAGACATGTGCATAAAAGTGAAAGCTCGAATAAATATGAAAAATATAACAAAGGGATAGCTCCAAATACCATTTAATAACAAAAAACATATGGACAGGTCAAGATATCTTTTTGGTAAATAAAATAACGTATGTAAACTGGTTCCCGTCCGACTACAACACTTTGTTCGAGTGTAGCGTAATACAAGCAGATTCCAGTTAGTAATAGTATGTAAAATAGTAAATATGAAACCGAGTGCTGTAGGCGGAGGCATAATCAACTTCCGTTAGTTCTGGTCAATGGTATCGGAAACATGCCGCTGATAGCGTCATTTTCCAATAAAAATGACATTTCATGGTTTTTTTATTCCCGCCGACCCTAAGAAATATATTATCCCAGATATATAAATAAAATATCTGCGTAGCAGCATTTTCCTGAAATTATATGCATTATTTAAGCATGTTAAAACATTATCAGAAATGATTACACATTGTGTTCCAAAAAAATAAAACTCGAAATAATCCGTAATCGAAACGAAACCTACATTATAAACCTGTTAAAATAAGTTTGTTTTCTTTTTTTGTCATACTTCCGTAAGTTTTTTCATCTCATGGAAATACAAACTAGAGGCTCTCAAGAGCCTGTGTCGCTCACCTGTATTTACTGATGCTTTGGAAATCATGTAAAATAAGGTTAAAATCATAATTAATAGTATTAGATATTAGATATTATAATGATATCTAAGATAATAACCAAAAACTGCAAAATTTCCTTAAAATTACCAATTCAGGGGCAGCAACCCAACAACAGGTTGTCAGATTTGTCTGAAAATTACAGGGCAGATAGATCTTGACCTGATAATCAGTTTTACCCTATGTCAGATTTCCTCTAAATGCTTTGGTTTCAGAGATATAAGCCAAAATCTACATTTTACCCCCTATGTTCTATTTTTAGCCATGGCGGCCATCTTGGTTGGTTGGCGGGGTCATCGGACACATTTTTTAAACTAGATACCCTAATGATGATTGTGGCCAAGTTTGGTTAAATTTGGCCCAGTGGTTTCAGAGGAGAAGATTTTTGTAAAAAGCTAACGACGACGGACGCCAAGTGATGAGAAAAGCTCACTTGACCCTTCGGGTCAGGTGAGCTAAAAATGGGCCACTTCGTTTATGTCAAGGATAGTGAAGTGTAGTTTCCGTGCAACGTGTTTGAAATTTTTATTTCACATGTTTTCTGCTTGAAACTCATTATTCACCATATCTTCTGAGAGTAGGCAAAAAGCAACATGTAGCTGTTTTTTTGTTTGTTCGTAAAATGACCATTTTATTTTCCTGTTTTTCCGTGAACATTAGTCCCCCCTTTTTACAATCTTATATGACAACGGCATGCATTGCATCTTTAAAACAGCTGAGAAATAATATTTTGAACTAAGAAATGATGACAACTAAGCTTAAAAAAATATTGTTGGTAAGCTGAAAGATATATATTTTTTATATACATATTTATATTTTGAAAGATTTAGAAAAAAAAAAATTTCCCAACCGACCAACCCGACCTTTTCACATAGAAAATCCGTAAACCAACAAATTAAAAAACCCTTGCCTTATATATACTATAAGTAGATTTTTCAAACCTGTGATCTCTGCAACTCTGTTCTTGGTTCAATGGTGGCTGACTTGTGATTTTCTAACACACATAAATCAACTTGGTGTTCAGGAAATACTGTTTCATCATTGTAAGCATGATCCACCTGGTTCTTTGGTTGAAGTCTTTTTTACTACCCTGAAAATGATAAATCATGCATCAGTCAACTTAGTAAGCTCCTTCAGTAGGATTGACATTTATCAAGACAATAGTTCCTGGAGAATCCATTTGTCAATGTAGTAATGATTCAAAAGATGTCTTTATAGTTTCAGGGAAAAGATTATTAATAAATGGGTCGATCATTATTAAAGAATGTGTCTGTAACCATGTTTTCCAGTTTCAGGGAAAAGATTTCTAATAAAGGGGTCAATCATTATTAAAGAATGTGTGTGTAACCATGTTTTCTGTCCAAATTAAACTAACTAAGAAGAGCTTGGTTTAATTTGGCAAAGTGAAAGGACCTTCCATAAGTTATACCAATTTTGCTTCAATTGACAAAGTAGTTACAGAGAAAAATATGAAAAATAATTTCACCACATAAATTTACTGATAATTTATGTGCAATCATTGTAACTTTTATCATCAGATAACTATGAAATGAGAATCAGTTGCATATGATATCTCACTCAGCATTCCTGTCAAAATGAAACCAAAAGTGTGAGGGACAGAGCTCCAGATAAGCTGCGTATTTGTGTGAATACGCAATAAAAACAATTGCAGCATTCAAAAACCTAATTATATGTAAAAACTATGCGTTTTAAACCCTACTTGTTGCTATCGTGTGAGTTATTTACCCTTATTGATAAATAGTTGTCGCATAAATCTATTTTTGTAATATTAGGAAATCAGAGTTAGGAAATCTACTTTTGTTCTAAAAATAGAGCGTTACAACAAATATCTGATCTGGGTCCCTGTTGGAAGAAATTATCTGTTACTCAAAGCTGCATGTATCCCCGGTAAACATAAGGGACCAGTTTATAAAATTTTCTTTGGCAGACCATGAGTCGGAGAGGCAGAAAAAGCATCACTAGTAACAATTAAAGTGGTATATTCTGATGAACTATTGACAACAGACCGCTGTGCGGAAGCACAAAAGTACACAAGTAACATTATCAATTCCTTAATGGAGAAGGCGACAACTCCGAAAGAACCCATGGCTAAATAAAATCGATTAAATGGGGGTCTCATATATATATTGCTCTGAAAGTAAGTCTACCGCAAGCTGCTGAGACAACAAAATTACAACATGTACAAGTGTTTGGGTCCATAAAGGGACCCCAAATATTAAGCTGTCAGCTGAGTGACAAGACAAAATGAGTGTGCTGAATAATACAAAACAACATTTTTGTGCATGTACCAAGTCGGATTATCTGGACCACGTTTTGTACGTTGGCATTTGTCTTTGCTTGTACAATTGTTCTTTTAGAGGAGTTTATTTTTGGTGATTCTTTTAAACATTGTGGAAAGATAGATAAATACTTTAGCCATTAAAATAGTGCTGATACATGCATATCCAAATAAAACTTACTATGTCATCAACAGGTTGATAAAATGATTTTATATTTATAGTTTTGAACCTGTCAATCCAGGCAAGAGTTCCAGGAAAATTTTCAATTCTTTTTTCTTTTGCAATATTCTTTGCATTCTCCAGCAGCAGATTCTGATTCTCCAAGTGTACATTCTGCTTAATATTTTCCTCAATATACTTCTTTAATTCAGATTCTACATCTTGAAATGTTGATCCATACAGTTTATTGAAGTAGCTTTCTACTATCTTAACACGATTCCACATGATATTATTTAAAGTATTAGAAGAAATTCCAAAATCTTCAGCGATTTGTTGTCTTGGTTGTTCCCCTTTGTGCACTTCTTCCATAAGTTCCATTTTCTTTTCCAATGATAAAGGTGGTTTATGTTTAACCATTTCCTTCTGAAACTAAAACATTGATCACAATAACATATTCTTATCAAAAAGCCTTAAGTCTGAAGAAGATGTTAAATAATAATATCATTGGATTAATATTTCATCTAATATCCCAAAATGAACACCACTTTGTTTCCAGATTATAAGAATAACTAAATGTTCAAAACATCATGTATTGCTAATCAAGTATCATTATACGCTCAATGTCAACAATAGCCATAAGCCCACTAAACAAACCTTCCATACAATTTTCCAGCTGATTGGTACAGGCAGGTCTATCACAACTTAAGTGACTTCATTGCTGTCTCTTATGCCAGCTGGTCAGACACATGTTGTAATGGAATTCCAAGTTTTCTTGTTTATAAAGTTTGAAAACATTGTGCTTTGTAGTATAAGAGGAGAGCAATCTAAAAAGACCAATATGGATCAAGAATTCCCACTGACCATGGTTTTCACATACATGGTAAGTTATGATTAGTTTACATACAGGTCCTTTCTTTCACATTATTCCTGTAATGTTGTACAATTTGGTGAATTTGTTTCAGAGGAGATAAAATTTGTAAAGGGTTCTTGGGAACCCCGTGACAGCTGCTATTGCTGCTTTCAATGAAAGAGTATGATGTTTACAGTGAAAAACTAAGTTCATTTATCATTAAAATACAGAAAAAAAAGAATGTGTCCATGGGACACAAATGCCCCTGTTTGTAAATATGCAAGTGTCAATGTACTAATTCAAACCTATTGAAATCTTGTTTTTCTGTGAAACTTAACTAGAGGCTCTCAAGAGCCTGTGTCGCTCACCTGATTCTACTTTGGTTTTGGAAATCATGTAAAAATAGATTAAAATCATAACAGATACCCTAATAATGAGTGAGGCCAAATTTGGTTTAATATTGGTCCTGTAATTTAATAAAAAATCCTGGTGGCCATCTTGAACAGTAAATCGGCAACAAAGTAGCAACACTTAATCAGCACCTCATAAGAAACATTTATGCCATGTTTTGGTTTCATTCCATTCAGTGCACCTCTAGAAGAAGCATTTGTATGTATTTCCCATAGGGTCTTATGTTAAAGGAAGTCCCCCCATTGGCGGCCATCATGGATGAAGGATCAGCTTCAAAGTAACAAAACTTAGTCAGCACCTCATAAGGAACATTCATGCCATGTTTGGTTTCAATCCATTCAGTATGTGGTTCTCTAAAAGAAGACATTTGTATGTATCATCCATAGGGTCCTTTGTTAAACATTGTCCCCATCTGGCAGCCATCATGGATGAAGGATCAGCTTCAAAGTAACAACACTTGGTCAGCACCTCAAAAGGAACATGCATGCCATGTTTGGTTTCATTCCATTCAATGGTTCTCTAAAAGAAAACATTTGTACGTATTTCTCGTAGGGTCCTATGTTTAACTAATTCCTCCGCTGGCTGCCATCTTAGATTATGGATCGGCTTCATAGTAACAACACTTGGTCAGCACCTCATAAGGAACATTCATGCCATGTTTGGTTTCATTGCATTCAGTGGTTCTCTAAAAGAAGACATTTGTATGTATTTCCCATAGGGTCCTATATTAAACTAAGTCCCCCGCTGGCTGCCATCTTGGATGATGGATCAGCTTCAAAGTAACAACACTTGGTCAGCACCTCATAAGGAACATTCATGCCATGTTTGGTTTCATTGCATTCAGTGGTTCTCTAAAAGAAGACATTTGTATGTATTTCCTATAGGGTCCTATGTTAAACTAAGTCCCCCGCTGGCTGCCATCTTGGATTATGGATCAGCTTCAAAGTAACAACACTTGGTCAGCACCTCATAAGGAACATTCATGCCATGTTTGGTTTCATTGCATTCAGTGGTTCTCTAAAAGAAGACATTTGTATGTATTTCCCTTAGGGTCCTATGTTAAACTAAGTCCCTCTCTGGCGGCCATCTTGGATGATGGATCGGCTTCAAAGTAACAACACTTAGTCAAGACCTCATAAGGAACATTCATGCCATGTTTGGTTTCATTCCATTCAGTGGTTCTCTAAAAGAAGACATTTGTATGTATTTCCCATAGGGTCCCATGTTAAACTAAGTCCCCCGCTGGCATCCATCTTGGACTATGGATTGGCTTCAAAGTAACAACACTCGGTCAGCACCTCATAAAGAACATTCATACCATGTTTGGTTTCATTCCATTCAGTGGTTCTCTAAAAGAAGACATTTGTATGTATTTCCCATAGGGTCCTATGTTAAACCAAGTCCCCCGCTGGCGGCCATCTTGGATTATGGATCGGCTTCAAAGTAACAACACTCAGTCAGCACCTCATAAGGAACATTCATACCATGTTTGGTTTCATTCCATTCAGTGGTTCTCTAAAAGAAGACATTTGTATGTATTTCCCATAGGGTCCTATGTTAAACTAAGTCCCCCGCTGGCGGCCATCTTGGATTATGGATCGGCTTCAAAGTAACAACACTCGGTCAGCACCTCATAAGAAACATTCATACCATGTTTGGTTTCATTCCGTTCAGTGGTTCTATAAAAGAAGACATTTGTATGTATTTCCCATTGGGTCCTATGTTAAACTAAGTCCCTCACTGGCGGCCATTTTGGATGATGGAACAGCTACAAAGTAACAACACTTGGTCAGCACCTTGAAAGGAACATTCATGCTATGTTTTGTTACATTCCATTCAGTGATTCTCTAAAAAAAGTCATTTGTATGCATTTCCCATAGGGTCCTATGTTAAACTAAGTCCCCTGCTGGCGGCCATCTTGGATGATGGATCAGCTACAAAGTAACAACACTTGGTCAGCACCTCCTAATGAACATTCATGCTATGTTTTGTTTCATTCCATTTCGTGGTTCTCTAAAAGAAGTCATTTGTATGCATTTCCCATAGGGTCCTATGTTAAACTAAGTCCCTCACTGGCGGCCATTTTGGATGATGGAACAGCTACAAAGTAACAACACTTGGTCAGCACCTTGTAAGGAACATTCATGCTATGTTTTGTTTCATTCCATTCAGTGGTTCTCTAAAAGAAGTCATTTGTATGCATTTCCCATAGGGTCCTATGTTAAACTAAGTCCTCCGCTGGCGGGCATCTTGGATGATGGATCGGCTACAAAGTAACAACACTTGGTCAGCACCTCCTAATGAACATTCATGCTATGTTTTGTTTCATTCCATTCAGTGGTTCTCTAAAAGAAGTCATTTGTATGCATTTCCCATAGGGTCCTATGTTAAACTAAGTCCCTCACTGGCGGCCATTTTGGATGATGGAACAGCTACAAAGTAACAACACTTGGTCAGCACCTTGTAAGGAACATTCATGCTATGTTTTGTTACATTCCATTCAGTGGTTCTCTAAAAGAAGTCATTTGTATGCATTTCCCATAGGGTCCTATGTTAAACTAAGTCCCCCGCTGGCGGCCATCTTGGATGATGGATCGGCTACAAAGTAACAACACTTGGTCAGCACCTCATAAGGAACATTCATGCCATGTTTGGTTTCATTCCATTCAGTGGTTCTCTAGAAGAAGTTCAAAATGTAAAAAGTTAACGCCGACGACGGACGACGCCGGACGCCGGACGACGGACGCCAAGTGATGAGAAAAGCTCACTTGGCCCTTCGGGCCAGGTGAGCTAAAAATAGGGGCATAAAAAAAGAATGTTGAAAGGGACGCTACCCAAAGGACAAGGTTCATTTTAGGCCAAATGTGGCCTTGAATGTCAACTTTATCATAAAATTTCATAATGGCCATAATGTGGCACTAAAATGGATCTATTTCAATAGCCTTATTTCTTTGTTAAAATAAATCTCTTCATACAAATACATTCTTGGCTTCAAAATCAGCACATTTTGGATATACTGTCAAAATATGATGGTTTTGTGCATTTTTCAGACCTAAAAGCTTGAGGAAACTCTTGGCCCCAACCTAGGATCTAAAATGTTCTATAACCAAAAGTTGCCAATGATGATATTAAATCCCCAGACACAAAAACTTTCTGGATCATGGTTGGGGGCATAAGTAAATTATGCTAAAAACTGTTAAGAATTATTGAAAATTTGACCAAAACTGACGTTACACCACAAATAATGCATACTTAAGGAGTCAATACTTGTTGTTTTGAATGTGATGTGCCAAAATGAAGTTATTTTGTATTAATAGTAATATCACAACTATTTCTATGGGAAATTTGTAGTATTTTAACCTGATTAAAATAGAGCTGCGCCATGAGCGCATGATATGGCCCTTGTCTTTAAGTTTTTATGATTTTTCAACGAATAAAGTTCCATAACTCCGCAATGTCATATCAGAAATTTAATTAAAACAAGAGGCTCTCAAGAGCCTGAATCGCTCACCTGTATTTCAGAGGAGAAGATTTTAAAATGTTAGCAAACTTGATGAACAAATGGTGTGAAATTGTCTTTAAAGGGCAATAACTCCTTAAGGGTCAATTGACAATTTTGGTCATATTAACTTTTTTGTAGATCTTACTTTGCTGAACATTATTGCTGCTTACAGTTTATATATATCTATAGTAATATTCAAAATAATAACAAAAAACTGCAAAATTTTGTTAAAACTACCAATTCAGTGGCAGCAACCCAACAATGGGTTTGATTCGTCTAATAATTTCAGGGCCGATAGATCTTGACAAATTAAACAATTTTACTTCATGTCACATTTGCTCTAAAAGATTTAGTTTTTGAGATATAAGCCAAAAACTGCATTTGACCCTTATGTTCTATTTTTAGCCATGGCGGCCATGTTTGTCAATGGATCAAAACTTCGGATACAATTTATAAACAAGATACCCTAAGGAACATTTAGTTAAAGTTTGAAGGTAATTGGCCCAGCAGTTTCAGAGGAGAAGATTTTTAAATGTTAGCAAACTTGATGAACAAATTGTGTAAAATTGTCTTTAAAGGGCAATAACTCCTTAAGGGGTCAATTGACAATTATGGTCATATTAACTTTTTTGTAGATCTTACTTTGCTGAACATTATTGCTGCTTACAGTTTATATATATCTATAGTAATATTCAAAATAATAACAAAAAACTGCAAAATTTTGTTAAAACTACCAATTCGGTGGCAGCAACCCAACAATGGGTTGTTCGATTCGTCTGAAAAATTCAAAGCTGATAGATCTTGACCAATTGAATAATTTTACCCCATGTCAGATTTGCTCTAAAAGCTTTAGTTTTTGAGATATAAGCCAAAAACTGCATTTGACCCCTATGTTCTATTTTTAGCCATGGCGGCCATGTTTGTCGATGGATCAAAACTTCGGATACAATTTATAAACTAGATACCCTAAGGAACATTTAGTTAAAGTTTGAAGGTATTTGGCCCAGTAGTTTCAGAGGAGAAGATTTTTTAAATAGTTTACGACGACAGACGCCAAGTGATGGCATAAGCTCACATGGGCCCCGGTGAGCTAAAAAAAGGGAGATTATTTCCATAAATATTAACAAGTCACCATAGTTTCGTGAAAACTGATCAAAGCGTTTTTGAGTCATTGTCTGAATACTGGAAAATCCCTCCTTTTTTATGAATAATATTTCCCAACTCGGAAAAGTTAAATCTATAATTTATAAAAACCAAAGGGGAGATTAGGTCAATAGATATAAACAATTCACCAAAGTAACATGAAAATTGGTGAAAGCATTTTTGAGTTATTGTCCAAAGTGATGACAACGGACGGACAGAGGTATACATGTACCATAATATATAGTGCATATAGAAACATCAAAATCTTAAGAGCCAATTTTAACCCTTTGTGAACTTACTCCTTTGAACTGTGTTTGGTGGTAATAAACATTGTGTAAAAGTTTCAGAACATTTGGTTGTGGCAAAGTAAAGTTAGAGTGGGGAAACA
The DNA here is from genome assembly GCF_021869535.1 of Mytilus californianus. Taxonomy (NCBI): domain Eukaryota; kingdom Metazoa; phylum Mollusca; class Bivalvia; order Mytilida; family Mytilidae; genus Mytilus; species Mytilus californianus. The sequence continues at coordinate 5,554,138 of NW_026262679.1, read as the reverse complement.
ACAAATTCGGCAATTTATTCATTTATACGGGGAAATAACTCTAGAATGGTGGAAGTGAGGTTACCAAATTTTTATTTGATCTGTTTGGCGATAAGCATCGTGTATAAGTTTCATAACATCTGGTTGAGGCAAACTAAAGTTAAGAGATTAGAAACCAATTTTTAGATAGACGGACAGACGTACAGACCGACAAGGATCAAACTGTTTTCTCTAGATGCTATTTATTTTTATCATGGAGAAATTTTAAACCAATTTTTCGTATTTTGTAACATTCCATGAAGGTTTAACAAAGTGATAGATGTCTCAAAAATTCAATCCCCGACTGCATGAAAAAGTCTTTTGTAAACTAGATATAGACAATTCACTTGACAGCTTTGGTGTCAAACACACTGTTAATTAACACCAATTACCTTAGCTTTAGGTCATAAATAATTTGTGTATTTAAAAGTTGTTTCACAAAAAATTTGAGTTACTTCCCCTTTTTTGTCACCTTTCAAAATATACTCCTTAATTTTATTTTTGTAAAAAAGATTAAATCTAAAACAAATTGAATGCAAATACATATTACAATATTACTTTTCATTATTTTTCTACCTTAGTACAATTAGAAAATAAATAGTTGAAAATTATTTTTTCCATCTCTACTTCCTTTAAATGTTTTAACTTTTTTTTTATTATACTCTAACATCAACCATTATTGAGATAATGTATGTTACAACTGTACAGATAGATGCAAATTGAGTGTCTTATGACTGGTAAATTGATTATAATAAATAAATAATGAGATACTGCTAAGTATGCATTCTGAAACAGAAATCTATCAAAATCATAAGTGCAATGCAACAATAATAGTTTTAAATTATTTTCAGTTAATACTTAACCATTGGAACATGCTTTGGTAATTGTTTGTTTTAACATATAAAAACAAATATAAAAAAAATGTCCCCTAAATACTAAATTCAGCTGGAAAAAAGTTTGTACGCATTATGACCTGAGATTTTATTCTTCAATGCAGGTCATGACCTGCATTTTCATTTTCATAGGTTGACAGGTATGTGCATGAGTATAGTTCCACATATTTTAGATTTGACAAACAGTGATGTTGGCATACAACTTGAAATTGTTACACTGTCTGTAAGACACAAATGATGCCCCCGCCTGACCATAGGAAATTATAAATTTAACACTATGTATGATGATCTATGTTTTATTCTTATGCTAAAGGCTAAACTTGCAGGACTGAAAAAAAATCAAAATTCTGTGGCCATGCACACCTCCATTATGTGTATGAACATCCTACATTAAAGCTGTAGCTCCAAAACATGATCTCTTTATGCAGCTAGTACCAAAACTAGAGGCTCTAAAGAGCCTGTGTCGCTCATCTTGGTCTAAGTGCATATTCAACAAAGGACACTCTCCAACATTGAAGACAAGAATAGAATTTATTAGAAAAATCTCTGTTTTGTTGATCTTGTATTGCTGATCATTTAGTCTGTTTAGTTTCTCTATATCTTCTTTAGTTTTTGCTCAAAACACAAAAGAGGGTAAAAAAAATCCTTATTTAAGGGGCTGGGCAATCACTCCTATAAAGAGTTTATCAACAAAATATGACTTGTTAGTAGATCGGACGATTTCCTCTATATTGTCTTAATTGTAGATCTTGTCTTGTTGATCATTTTTGCCTATATAAGTTTCTATCTATCTATTTTAATTTTTATGAAATAAGGCAAAAACGCAAAATATTGTAAAAATCATCATCAAAGGGCAATAACTCTCATATAGAGTAGGCTGACGATTTCGACAATTGAACTTATTTGTAGAACTTGTCTTTCTGATCATTTTTGCATTTTAATGTTTATCTGTATCTATTATAGTTTTCAAGATAATAGGCAACTAGAGGCTCTAAAGAGCCTGTGTCGCTCACCTTGGTCTATGTGCATATTAAACAAAGGACACACATGGATTCATGACAAAATTGTGTTTTGGTGATGGTGATGTGTTTGTAGATCTTACTTTACTGAACATTCTTGCTCCTTACTACTATCTCTATCTATAATGAACTTGGCCCGGTAATTACAGTGGAAAATACTTTGTAAAAATTTACAAAAATTTACAAAATTTATGAAAATTGTAAAAAATTGACTATAAAGGGCAATAACTCCTTAAGGGGTCAATTGACAATTTTGGTCATGTTGCCTTATTTGTAGATCTAACTTTGCTGTACATTATTGCTGTTTACAGTTTATCTCTATCTAGACTATAATAATATTCAAGATAATAACCAAAAGCTGCAAAATTTTCTTAAAATTACCAATTCAGGGGCAGCAACCCAACAACGTGTTGCCTGATTGGTCTGAAAATTTCAGGGCAGATAGATCTTGACCTAATGAACAATTTTATCCTCATCAGATTTGCTCTAAATGCTTTGGTTTCAGAGATATGAGCCAAAAACTGCATTTTACCCTATGTACTATTTTTTAGCCATGTCGGCCATCTTGGTTCGCGATCGGGGTCATCGGACACATTTTTTAAACTAGATACCCTAATGATGATTGTGGACAAGTTTGGTTAAATTTGTCTTAGTAGTTTCAGAGGAGAAGATTTTTGTAAAAAATTACAAAAATTTACGAAAAATGGTTAAAAATTGACTATAAAGGGCAATAACTCCTTAAGGGGTCAACTGACCATTTTGGTCATGTTGACTTATTTGTAGATCTTACTTTGCTGAACATTATTGCTGTTTACAGTTTATCTCTATCTATAATAATATTCAAGATAATAACCAAAAACGGCAAAATTTCCTTAAAATTACCAATTCAGGGGCAGCAACCCAACAACGGGTTGCCTGATTGGTCTGAAAATTTCAGGGCAGATAGATCTTGACTTAATGAACAATTTTATCCCATCAGATTTGTTCTAAATGCTTTGGTTTCAGAGATATGAGCCAAAAACTGCATTTTACCCTATGTACTATTTTTTAGCCATGTCGGGCATCTTGGTTCGCGGGCGGGGTCATCGGACACATTTTTTAAACTAGATACTCTAATGATGATTGTGGACAAGTTTGGTTAAATTTGTCTTAGTAGTTTCAGAGGAGAAGATTTTTGTAAAAGATTACAAAAATTTACGAAAAATGGTTAAAAATTGACTATAAAGGGCAATAACTCCTTAAAGGGGGTCAACTGACCATTTTGGTCATGTTGACTTATTTGTAGATCTTACTTTGCTGAACATTATTGCTGTTTACAGTTTATCTCTATCTATAATAATATTCAAGATAATAACCAAAAACGGCAAAATTTCCTTAAAATTACCAATTCAGGGGCAGCAACCCAACAACGGGTTGTCCGATTCATCTGAAAATTTCAGGGCAGATAGATCTTGACCTGATAAACAATTTTACCCCATGTCAGATTTGCTCTTAATGCTTTGGTTTCAGAGATATATGCCAAAATCTACATTTTACCCCTATGTTCTATTTTTAGCCATGGCGGCCATCTTGGTTGGTTGGCCGGGTCACCGGACACATTTTTTAAACTAGATACCCCAATGATGATTGTGGCCAAGTTTGGTTAAATTTGTATTAGTAGTTTCAGAGGAGAAGATTTTTGTAAAAGATTACAAAAATTTACGAAAAATGGTTAAAAATTGACTATAAAGGGCAATAACTCCTTAAGGGGTCAACTGACCATTTTGGTCATGTTGACTTATTTGTAGATCTTACTTTGCTGAACATTATTGCTGTTTACAGTTTATCTCTATCTATAATAATATTCAAGATAATAACCAAAAACGGCAAAATTTCCTTAAAATTACCAATTCAGGGGCAGCAACCCAACAACGGGTTGTCCGATTCATCTGAAAATTTCAGGGCAGATAGATCTTGACCTGATAAACAATTTTACCCCATGTCAGATTTGCTGTTAATGCTTTGGTTTCAGAGATATATGCCAAAATCTACATTTTACCCCTATGTTCTATTTTTAGCCATGGCGGCCATCTTGGTTGGTTGGCCGGGTCACCGGACACATTTTTTAAACTAGATACCCCAATGATGATTGTGGCCAAGTTTGGTCAAATTTGGCCCAGTAGTTTCAGAGGAGAAGATTTTTGTAAAAGTTTACGGACGACGGACGCAAAGTGATGAGAAAAGCTCACTTGACCTTTCAGGTCAGGTGAGCTAAAAATGAAAAAAAATGGTAAAATTTGTCATTTAAGGGCAATAATTCTCTAAGAAGTTGTCTGACAATTTTGACGTAAATGGACAGTTGGTAGAGCTCAACATTCTTAACATTTTTGCCATTGTCAGATTTTCTCTATTCATAACGGTTTTCAAAATAATATACAAAACTTGCATTTTACCTCTGTGTTCTATTTTTAGCCATGTCGTCCATGTTGGTTGGCAGCCATGGTCATTAGACACATTTTTTAAACTAAATACCCTAAGGATGATTGTGGCCAAGTTTGGTTAAATTTGTCTCAGTAGTTTCAGAGGAGAAGATTTTTGTAAAAGACTACAAAAATTTACGAAAAATTGTGAAAAATTTACTTTAAAGGGCAATAACGCCTTATGGGGTCAATTGACAATTTTGGTCATCAAACTTATTTGTAGATCTTACTTTGCTGAACAATTTTGCTGTTTACAGTTTATCTCTATCTATTATAATATTCAAGATAATAACCAAAAACTGCAAAATTTCCTTAAAATTACCAATTCAGCGGCAGCAACCCAACAATGGGTTGTCTGATGCGTTTGAAACATTTAAAAGCAGATAGATCTTGACCTGTTGAACATTTTTACCCCATGTCAGATTTGCTCTAAATGCTCTAGTTTCAGAGATATAAGCCAAAAACTGCATTTTACCCCTATGTTCTATATAGTCATGGCGGCCATCTTGGTTGATGGGCGGGGTACTCAAGATACATTTTTTAAACTAGATACTCTAAGGATTTCAGAGAAGATTTTTGTAAAAGTTAACGGAGGATGACGGACGCCAAGTGATGAGAAAAGCTCACTTGGCCAAAGGGCCAGGTGAACTAAAAATGACTGTCCAAATACCTGTCATTTTCAGAATATTTGAAAAAAAAAAAATCAAAATCCTGTGGCCATGCACACCTCCATTATGCATTTAAACATCCTACAAAATATTAAAGCTGTATCTCCAAAACTGTAGGAGATAGACTGACAAACCATGATCTCTTAAGGCAGCTTGTACCAAAAAAATGATTAAGTCCAACTACCTGTCATTTTTAGAATATTTAAAAAAAATCAAATCCCTGTGGCCATGCACACCTCCATTATGTGTATAAACATCCTACAAAATATTAAAGTTGTACCTCCAAAACTGTAGGAGGAGATAGCCGGACAAACAATTTATCCTAACCTGGATGGACAGATGGACGGACAGGGGTAAATTAATATGCCCCTCGACATTTTGTCGCGGGGGCATAAAAACAAAGTCCATCTATCAGTAAACTATTTAAATATGAAACTGAAAATATTTTCTAATAAAATGCTCACAATTGCTTTCATTTTGAAATGTGAACGAAGTTAAAAACTTGAGTTGCAACAGCACATATTTAGGCAATATTTTAAATTGGAGTTCTTTCTTTATCCATAAAACTATGAAAATGTGACTGTCACGCAGATAAGTTTAATAGTCAACGTGGTATTGCAATAGAACCTAAATTTAACAGGTTCAAGAAATATTTTTACACTATACATATATTTGGATACAAAATATTAAATAGAATTGGATCAATCACCTGAACACTGGCATAGTTGACTCTTCTAGCTCGCTTTGGAGGTTCTACAAATGTGTCCTCCATTTTCTGTTTCTTCCTATAGTCCTCTCCCTCAAAATAATAAATATCAATCTCTGATGTATCCATGGTGAATGATCTTAGGTTCTTGTCACTTACACTATCCATCTTCTGGTTTATCACCTCAGTCTGAAATCAGTTAAAAGAACAAAGAAATGATTCATTTATTTAGTTGTTACCATTTTTTCATGGATTGAGGACAAATTGTACTTTTATAGAACTTGATTTCGTGTGGTTTTTTACAAATTCTGGATACAACCCAAAAGAAAATATATGATTTCTGTTGAACTCAATGTGTTGTTCTCCTGCATACACCAATGTGCCTGTACAATAAGTATACCATGAATAAAGCACTTCTCTTTTACCCGTTTTCAAATAGATACATCTGACTTGGTAAACATATTTTGTAAAAATTACACCTTTTGTTCTTTCCATGTTGGAATAAACAGTAAAGATAAATTCAAAATATTGGAATAGCCAGATAGTCCAGTGGATATAAGAATAAATGATCACTTTATGGTAAAAACATGAAACTTGACATAGTGAAAGATTAAGTGGTATAAACAAAATTCAAATATGGTACTGTGAATACAACACAAAATCTTTCAATTTACTACCAATGAAAGATATGTACATTGTATGAAACCCAACAAAGATACAAGACAAGTATTTCTTTTTTCAAAATGGGAGCGAAAATAAAAATGGCACCTCAATAGTAACTATTTGGCATAACAACTTTATAGAACATATTCAAGTTATTGATAATTTAAATTAGATCCATCTGCAGGATAATTAAAATGTAGCAAAGTCTCAATGGATTTCTCTCTAACAGTCTGGTGAGCAGTTACATAATGCCTGTATTTCAATGCTGCTTTCAAGCATTTACATGCCCCTCAACATCCTTTCTTACAGCAACAGTGGATGAGCTCTTGATATGACATTGCAGCTTCTGCAAGCCCTGGACAAAATGGTACCCACGTACCATCAAGTTTTTGCCAACGAAATAAATCCTGAGATGGCATACCAGAATTATTTACGCAATTGCACAATAGAATTACGCATATGCATAATTAATAACACGATTGCATAAATAGAATTACGCATATGCATAATTAATAACGCGTTTGCATAAATACAATTACGCATATTCAGAATTAACAAGTAAAACTGTGAGCTACCGCTCACTGATGATACCCCCGCCCAAATATTTCGGTTAACAGGAAGTTGTTGAGTGATGAATCTGAAAACGCATCACACGGTATAGCTGACTTATATAAACCCTGAAACCAAATTTCAGAAATCCTTGTCAAGTAGTTCCTGAGAAAAATGTGACGAAAATTTCAACTTAGCTATCATGTGTAAAATAATACAAGTGTTCGGTAAACAGGAAGTTGTTGAGTGATGAATCTGAAAACGCATCACACAGTATAGCTGACTTATATAAACCCTGAAACCAAATTTCAGAAATCCTTGTCAAGTAGTTCCTGATAAAAATGCGACGAAAATATTCATGGGACGGACGGACGGACTGACGGATGGATGGACTGACGGAAGGACAGACAGAGGTAAAACAGTATACCCCCACTTTTTTAAAGCGGGGGTATAATTACGTGATTGCATACTGGTAAATACAATTATGCATATGCAGAATTAATAATCTATACGCGTAAATATATTTATGCAATTTTGAGTTATGACACACATTCCGCGCCATAGATGGTCTTCAATTTTTGGTGGGTCATAACATACATCAATCTAAGTTGTTACATCATAGTTTGTTAGGGGATTCAGTAGGAATGAATCGAAAAATAAAGTTCCAATCTGTCCAAAAATTACTTCACTAGTACACCACTAATTCATAGCCCATTGCTTTCTATGTTAAATTCCTCAATTTCAAGCAGGCACAGCTCTTTTGTCTTAAGTTCAAATTAAGTGGCAATCATTGCATGTCAAAGCAACACCATATGGTGTATTGTATCCTCGATGATTGGAAGTTTGTTACACTAACTCGAAACGAAAGAAAAAAATCACAACCTTGGAGCAAATATTATCCATTGTGAATGTAAATATTCTTTACTTATTGCCAAACAGTCTGATGCACTTAATTGATGAAAAGCTTCAGAAACATGGTCAATCTGTCTACGTTTGGTATTGTGACCCGATTATGTAAAATAAGGAGACATGCTTGTAAGTTCATGACCCTTTTCTTGGACGGTGGCTTTTGCGCATGTGCAACAACAAATAGTTCAGACATATTGTATTATGTATTTGAACATTACAGAATAAATTCTGAGTTCAAATAACAAATAAATATCTTGAAAAAAAAATGAGAAATTGGGACTAATGGTAACTTTTTTATTCACCCTAAAACAATTATCCTAATTTTTACACGTTACTTCCAGTGGTCAATAGGAAAGTCCAGAATTAAACACTTTAAACATGTTTAAGATATTACTATAACATGTCATAATGTCATTAATACATCAAAGAATTTTTTCATTCAATTTGCATTCAATGGCATAGGATTCATTTACTCTTTTACGAGCCAATATTCATCATGGTTTTGTTTTATCAAAATCTTTCAAATCATTTTCTGATCTTAAAAAATCTGCTCACTTAGATTTTAAAAAATAATACTCTTGGCAACAAAAAAGGGAAAAAGAGCGCCACATGACCTAAAAATAGTTGATGACTCATTGTTGAGATTTTAAAAACATTGCTGAAAGGATTTTCCCAAGAATTCAATGAACTTCTTGGAGAGAAATAAAACAGTAATAGTGGATCGAAACAGACGTTTAAGCAAATAATATGCAAGAACATACACAACTTCTCTTTTTCATGCCGATATTAATGAAAATGCAATGAAAAATATCCGGTTAAGTTTTTTTGAAGTAGCACGTTGCCGATGATAAATACTTATGCATGACGTCACGAATAAAGTGGAAATCCCCAATTGTTACAAACTTGCAAGCATAACAAACTTGCTATCATCGACGATACTGAAAAAAATCAACATACCTTTAATTGCATATAAGAGAGAACTGGTTCCCCGAACTTCGGATGTACCAAAACAGGTACTTCAGATCTGACAAACAGGCAAAATGTACCCTCCTTTTTAAATTTCATGCAATGTTTTTATTATTAAAAATTATAGAACCTTTGTGAGCATGCTCACATACCCCAAACCCCCACATTGTCACTGGGCAGACAAAATATCACCCAGTTCCTAAGTTCAATGATTAATAACTCCTACAAAAGTCAACTGATAAAAATTTCTTGAGGATATGCAAATCTGCATATTTTTTCCTTATTATCTTCAAAGTTTCATGAAATTCTGTAGTATGATTTCAGATGAGTTGCAATGACAAACTGCTGCAGTAGTATATTTAGGCCAAGATTCTAAGTTCAAAGAGGCATAACTCCTAGAAAAAAATTAAATCAAAATTTCCTGTCGATAAGCACATCTACATAGTATGTTCTAACTATCTATGAAGTTTCATGAAATTCTGTCGTATGGTTTCAGAGGAGTTGCGAAAAACAAACTGCTGCAGTAGTATATTTAGGCCAAGATTCTAAGTTCAAAGAGGTATAACTCCTAGAAAAAACATTGAATCAAAATTTCCTGTCGATAAGCACATCTACATAGTATGTTCTAACTATCTATGAAGTTTCATGAAATTCTGTCGTATGGTTTCAGAGGAGTTGCGAAAAACAAACTGCTGCAGTAGTATATTTAGGCCAAGATTCTAAGTTCAAAGAGGCATAACTCCTAGAAAAAAAACTGATTCATAACTACCTGTCGATATGCACATCTACACATTATGTCCTAATTATTTAAAAAGTTTCATGAAATTCTGTAGTGTGGTTTCAGAGGAGTTGAGAAGACAAGAACAGGACTGACGGATGGGTCAAAAACATTATACCCTATGGAACTTTGTTCCGTGGGGTATAATTATAAGTCAAAAAGTATTCTACAATGATCATAAGTCATTCATATTTCATTTGATACCAAAATTACCAAAATATTCTACATATTTTGAAAGTTACACCCAAGCATAGTAACTATTTTGTGTTAAATATGTACTACTTTTTGACCTGCCCCAATTAGTGGTGTTACACCTTATAAACAGACCCTGTATTTCCCTTATCCTTCACAAATCTAACAAGAACACCCTTATAATATTGCATATGAGGTTAAATCCTTTTATCTGCTACAAGATAGTTTGATGACATAAAATTAAATTTTAGATATGTGTATAATATGTTACTAATAATATGTTCAAAATGATTTCAATAACATCATCAACAAGAACGTGTCCATAGTACACGAATGCCTCCACTCGCACTATCATTTTCAGGGGACAATGAAATTGGGGTTCAACTTCATCAAAAACTACCTTGACCAAAAACTTTTAACCAAAAACTTTAACCTGAAGTGGGACAGAAGGACTCGCAGACGGACGAACGGACTCACAGACCGAAAAACATAATGCCCCTAAGTGGGGCATAAAAATGTTCATACCCTTTTTTCTCCCTTTGCCAAAATGGTATCAATATCATCATCATTTACAATAGAGTCTTTAGAAGCAGCTATTTGGTTGGCTCCATGTTTTATCATATTAAGAACTTCTCCTTTTCCCAGTTTATTGGAGCTGTCTGATAATCTACCTGCAATCATTCAATGGAAATATTTCATGTGATAACAAACAGCAGTTTCTTTAGCTAGATGGCTGCTGCGTGAGTGAGTGAGAGAATGAATTTGATTCGGTAAAGCACTGGCTTCAGATTCTCATTTTGAATTGTTAAACTGCTAGTCCGAAATTTTATATTTATTCTCAAATCATTGGAGCACATAGTATTATTAAAAATCTAGTTTATTCCTTAGCTGACAGACTTGTATAGTCCTTAGTCAAATGCAAATGTTAAAATTTAAATGGCAACACTTGACCCTGTAAAATATGCTTAAATTCTTATAATGGACATGACACTGTAATGTGCATAAGCTTATACAACTGGATACCAAAATCAATTACTGATTCCCCTTCAACTGACTTCATGACAAACTTTAACAATTGTAGTCACTGCAGATGCTTCCAGTAACAGCATTACCAGGTTTCACTTCTGTGAGAGAAAAACTAGTGTCTCGAGATAATTTAACTATGCTTACACAAATCCCTATGTTTTGTTTATATTGTATTAAATTTACATAAAATGTATTCTCTGATTTATGGATAGGCATATCAACTGGCTCTTGCTGAAGCTGATCATTGAACATCTATCCCCAAATATGTTGGTAACATTTTTTTTTTAAACCTATATCACCTTGCTGTATAACTATATAGTCAAGTCGAAGCTTTTTCTCTGCTCTCTCAAGTATTTTTTCTTCCACTGTGTGTTCTGTAACAAAGCGTAGGACCCTTACTTGTTTGGTCTGGCCAATTCTGTGTGCCCTGTCCTGAAATAAGAATTAAAGGGGTATTATCAAAGTATCATGCTTTGGATTTATAATTTAAACTGATACAATAGTTTGCAAGATTTGTTTATGCTAGAAAAAAAGAATCAACGCTTTGTCCTGCTTAGTACACTGATCTCGTTAAACAAAGTATCTCTCAACAGCAAGTATGTGTCTGACAGAAATGAAAACTGGTCACTTGTTACAATTCATCACAGTCAAGCTGGTGACAAACCATGTAGTCATTCTGTCTAGTATTACTGGAGAAATGTGTGATGAAAGTTTTAGTTTATTAAACATATTGAAATAATCAAAGTATTGGCAAACAAGAAGTAGGTAATATAAAGATAAGGAGATGTCTCTGATAGATTCAAAAAGTGCACACGTTACAACTCATCTCTGTCACAGAGAAAAGGACTAACATATTCCATCTAGGGGCCCTACCTTCCAAAATATGAAAGAATAACATAAGCACAATGGTCGTTTTCAGCCAAAATTTAGGGTCCCAGCCAAATATATAGTAGCCTGTGTTACTGGGCCCAGGGTAATCCTTTTCCCTGCTGTCAAGCTGCTTATAAATAAAAAGTTTTTCTGTTCCTTAGTACCTGAGAAAAGTGTGACAGAAATGTCTGTTGGACGAACTGATGGACAGGGAGATTACAATATAGCCTCCCCCTCTATGGTGGAAGTAAAATAAGGTGAAGAAAGTTTCTGCTTGTAAGATAGGTTCCTAGACCTTGAACAACCTGTGTAATCTTAAATATTTGGTAATTTAGTTTGAGCCATACATTTTGTGGAAAATCTTGTCAGGTACTACAGAACAGATATTTGTTCCTTTAAAATTATAGATCTTACACCTTTGAAGGTATAACTATCCATCATTGGCGAGTAGACAACAGTTTTATTCCAATCCTTGCAAAATTGGGATTTCATTGTTGGATAAAAAGTTTATTTCTTGAAAATTTTGAAACTATTTAATTTATTTTATGTGAACTATTAGTTTACATATACACTCACTGATTTTCAATTTAAAGAAAACAATTAAAACTTACCATGGCTTGTAAATCCACCTGTGGATTAAAATCAGAATCATAAATAATGATGACATCTGCTGTTGCTAAATTTATTCCCAATCCACCAGCTCGGGTACTCAACATAAAGATGAACTTTTCACTTCCAGGAGAATTGAATTCATTTATTGAGACCTAAAATAAAAGCCATATTTGGACTGATTAACTGTAACACAGGTCTGACCAGTGAATGGAATAGAATTGCATACATGAGAGTGCTGTAACAATACCATTTTCTATAGAATTTACATTTCTCAAGGACACAACTTCTGAAATTTTTTTTTTTTATCAGAACTGATTTTCAAAATTGTCCGATATTGGTGATATAAACCTTTAATATAAATTTCATAACAATCCTACAAGAAATGTAGGCTTTAGAGCCATTACAATGCAATTTTCTATATAATTATTATTTCCAAGGGGCATAACTCTTAAAAATAGTTGATTGCCATGACATATTATTATGGCTGCATGTGGACTAGTCTTTAATCTTACTTTTGAATGCCATTAACTTTAGTAGTACAGAAGCAGCAAATACAGTGTATTCTCTACCTGTAATGAACAATGTTGGGAAGAGGTTCCAGAATCTTGCTAATACAATACTTTTTTCAGATGAAGTTATTGCCAAACTTTATCAAATATCAAAATGTTATATTTATTTTAACAAATTACAAAATCAGGCTAATGCAGAAAAAAACCCCTACTATTTACACTTACTGTTCTTTCTGCATGTGGAGTTTTTCCATCCAGTCTACAAAACTGGTAACCTTGCCAGAATAAGTAATCTTCCAGAATGTCTAGTACCCGTGTCATCTGACTGAAGATCAAAACTCTAGAGCCTGAAAAGTCATTACTAAATTTATATAGACAAACTATGCTGTCACTTAATTATGAACCAAATGCATGGCCAGTTATACTTTTGCAAAGTGATATGTTAATCTTACTAAAATGGTATTATCTTTACGGCACATATGAGGACATATTCTAGTTATGTTCATTGTTTCCTGTGTACTGTATGTTTAAATAGAACAGCCTTAAACTTATGTTGTTATCTTACTTGTGTCTTTTTTTCATATTAAAGCAATTTTTTTAATATATAATCTGGATATATGGACAAAATCTGCCACATCTGTTTTATAGTTCAACTAGACAAAAGTAATCTCCTGCAATCCCTTTGCAATGAATTTTAATGATTCAACAGTTTTTTGCTCATTTCCTTGGAAGTATCCATCCAGATCAGACATATATAATTCTCCTGCATATTGTCACTCTAAGACTATTCATCCATGGGTCTAAACACATTAATTGTGCACACTGTATATATGAAATTCACAACCAAAAAATGTACAAGAACTAAACATCTCTGGAAATAGGACTCCAAGTAGAACTATACACATACACTCGAGTCTCTACAAAAATTTGCAAACGTTTTATCTTTAAGTGATCTATTCCAGATACTAAGATCAAGCAACCTACCCTGGCTCTTTAATTTTGGTAGCATTTTATGTAGGACTGACATCTTTCCACTGTTTACCACAAGGTGCATATCAGTTATATATGGTGGACCTACAATAATTATTCTTTTAAAAACCAGAACATGAATAAATGCTTATTTCTATGTAGTTGTGATATAATATTGACATAGTGTAAATTTTGTTCCTTTGATTTATATACAAATACAAATATTGTGCACATTTCTTCATTTGTGCACTTTTTAAAGTGAAAATGACTTTTGATTCTTTCCTAAGTAAAATCTGGGAGAGCTTTCCTATTTGTTAAAATTAGGAAGTCATATAAAAAGTAAAACATATAAAAAGTAAAATAACAAAAATACCGAACTCCAAGTCCCTTATCAAATGGCAAAATCAACTGCTCAAACACATCAAACGAATGGAAAACAACTGTCATATTCCTGACTTGGTACAGGCATTTCCTTATGTAGAAAATGGTGGGTTTAACCTGGTTTTATAGCACTAGCTAAACCTCTCACTTGTATGACACCTTTTCTTCTTGCATTACATAGATTTTCTGTGGCTTTAGATCAGTTTATTATCTTTCATGATTTTCATAATTTTTTTTTCTGTTGCAAAGTTGATTAAGCATTTGTAATTTGAAAAAAAAAAACAGCAATGTGAAAAATCCTTTTATTAAACAATTATATTTGTTCTCCATCTTATAAAAGACTAATACTGTCATTGTATGCTTAAAAAATATCAAGATCAGAGAACCTTTATAACAGCACACCAATAAATTTTGGCTCGTTTTCAAATTTCCAATGTAACTTCCAATAAGTTCCTGTATCAATCAAATTCTTGATTTTCTACTTTTCACTAGTTTTAAGGACTTCCAGGATTTAATTATAGTTACCCTGTTCAGCTCCAGCGAACAAGTAAGGATGGTTACAACATTTCCTCAGTTGCATCAACACATTCAGTAATCTCATCTTATCTACATTACCAGTACCATTAACTATATCTATGTCTTTCATCAGTATTTTTGTGTACCTGCAGGTATAAAAAAGTCAGAATTAGAATAAATCTATAAGCTGTCATTTACATTAAATCAAATATTAAATTTCGGTTATATCAGCAAATTGTTTTGTTGACTCTCAACAAATTTGATGTTGCTGTTGAACCCTACAGTCTTGTAGAAAATTTCATAAAGATATTCCTAAGAAATATAACATCATTTGAAAAGGCCTTAAATATAACAGCCTTTTAAAAAGGGCATTTTCAAATCTTCCCAATCTTCTAGTTTTTCTGCAAAAAGAATTCCTTGGAAATGATTCATACTAAAGTTTATTTTCAAGAATTTATACTGTATAATTTGATAAGATAAATGATAAACATTGCTCTTCATAATATACATATTCCAAATTCCTCCTGCAATCTAATTTTCCAAAATTTGTATGTGTTTGGATTTAATTTTTTTTCTAAAATAACATACCATTCTCTTTGCATGCTACTTAATCCTACAAATATTTTAGTCTCCTTTTTAGGAAGTAGCTGTTTCTCAACATCTGATTTGATCCTCCTCAAAAGGAATGGTCGTAAAATCTGTAATAAGATATATTATAGATAGACCAATCAAGTAGTCATATTTAGTTAGATGGCAAGATAAAGCAGTTAAAAAACAAGCTAAATATTTCACTTCATTTCAAAGGAAAAGTGTGATTCAATACATACCAAGTTTAATGTTTAATCTTTTTTCCACTTTCTAGTATTATAAAGATGCAATTCATGGAATACCATAGAAATCTGGGAAACCCTAAGTGCAATTAATATGAACTTAAATGTATAATTTCCAGAATTTTTCGATAGTAATGGCTCACAAGTATTATCAGGAATGTTCTTTACTTTTAACAAACTATCCAATTTCACAATTTCAGTTAAAGAAGCACTTACATCATGAAGACGTTCAATCAATTCATCATCACTCAAGCTATTCTTAGTGGAAAACCAAGCATCAAAGTCCTACAAAATAAATTAAAATCTTTAAAAACAAAAGTGTGTCTGAGGACACAAATGCCCCCACTTAAGTTTGCTTTTTTTTAAAGAAAATGGGACGAACGGAAAGACAGTCAAGAGTAACACTTAATGCCCCTTCGCCTTGCGGAGGGGACATCAAAATTCAAAAGATTTCCAGATATATCTGACAGAAAATGTTCTTCACAAAAGGAAGTTTTTAATTATGAACAAAGCTGATGAAATTTTATACAATTCATATCATAATTTATAGTCAAGATTTTCTCCAAATACAGTCTGCCTACAGATGCAGACCATGACCATTAATATGAAATCCATTAAAGTTCTTTTATTGTTTCAAGGTCATTATACTCTAAAAACTTGGTTGTATTTGGTAAATATACGATTTATTGAAAAGAAATAATAAAGAAACTAAAAGTTCTTTTTTCTTTTCATTCACAGGGTCTTTCTCATTTTTATCAAGTTACTTCCTTTAGCCAGTTTTTGCTAGGAAATAATATTTCAGCATCTCTTTTCAATTTGAAATTAACATGGGCCATAAATCTTGAACAGTAAATGCAACAAAAGTAAGGATAGAGCTTGACCTGAATTTTTGGAAAATATTAATACTACAAAATTATATGATCCTATCACAACAAATATACATGTAAGATCTTGGCTGTATGCAAAGTAAGGCTATATCATTAAATTTACCATTTAGAGACAACATTAGGGCCATTACATTGAAACAGTAAATCAAGTTACAGTGAAAATCAAACTTTAACTGGATTGTATTGTCATTGTTATGTTACAAACATTCAAAGCTCAAATGATGATAACTAAATTCATACCGACATCCTCCAACTACCCAATTTTAACAATTTTCAAGGGCCGTAACTATGGAACAGTAATTGAAACAAAAGTGAATATGGAATTTGAGCTATATTAAAGGGTTATAAATATAAATATTGGAAAGCTGTAAATTTACTTCGAAATAAACTAAATATTATCATAAGGAAAACCTTTTAACATTTAGAGACAAGACAAGAACATTGCGCAAACGAATGTTATCAATTTAAATACCCCAGCTGAATGAAAAACGTCAGGTAATAGAAAATTCAGCAATGCCCACAACTCATGCAAATTATTCTGCAGTGGGGTTCCAGTCAGCAACAATCTGTTCGTTGATGTTATGCTTCGAACAATCTCTGACAGCTGAAAATACAAAACACTCTTAATATTAGGCAGTATTTTGTGAATAGATTTTGAAAAAGCAAAGACACAGATTTTTTCAAACTAATTTTAATCCAAGTACTGTTACCAACTTGTAGTATATTTTGTTTTAGTATACCTTACTGACTGGTGATCTGTCCGATAAAACTCATCAAAGATACGAGTTGTAAAAGTTTAGTATCCAAGACGAGTATTTGGTCTACATGATACTCGAATCAAATTCAGTTGGAAGGGCAAATCAATTGCTAAGTTGAAGTGCATTGAATACAAAAACTTCTGTTGTCAGTTCATCTATGTTATGTAAACAAAATGCATGGACTTTACTGGACAACAGAAATTATTTCACTTGGTTATTTGTAATTCTAAATCAAAAGAAGACAATTAGATCGAGACAGTCCAAGATCTTTCTAACAGCAAGCTATGGTTGCTTTTTTTATTCAGAAGGGTATCGTTTATTATCAAAACTTTGATATTCCTCAACCATTCTGACCACACATTACTGTGGATTCTTTTATTTTTGTGGGTTCCAATTTTTGTGGATTGAGGGAATATTGTATTTTTTAGTGGATATTTGAATTGGTGGTTTGCCAAATTTTGCATACATGCCATTTGAAAATTTAAAATTTGTTCACTTTAATCCACAAAAATGTGCTTCGCCGAGCGCAGCTGGATACAACCACAGAGGTCCAACCCTGAACAGTGGGGGCAAAAATGGACACAATATTCAAGCTTAATACAGGTCTGAATTTGGATTGTAATTAAATATTTGACACATTATAGGTTTCTGACACAGAATAAATGTAGTCAAAGAACTTGAAATTGGTTATATGATTTGAATTTATATTCAACTGAAGATTTCTTGCTGTTGTGCAATACACTGTGCTGTTGCCTGTTGCACAATACTTAGTAAATCTGATTTTAGACTATATATAAAGAATTAGCAAAATAAATTGTAACCCCCAATTTTTTTTTTTGGAAAATTGATAATTTCTTAAATCTTGAGGAAAAAAATTGACCCCCCCTCCAAACAAATTTTTTTTACACCCTCCCCTCCCCCCCCCCCCCCTTTTCCAAAAAAAATAATATTTGAAGAAATTTTCTTTTTGTAAAATGTGGTACAATTTAGACAACTGTACACTTAAACACAAGTTATTGTCTGAAAACTAGAAAAATGCTTGTTTTTGGCCCCTATTCCTAAACAGTTTAGGCAAATACCATCAAAATGAATCCCAACCTTCTACTTGTAGCATTGAACCTTGTGGTACAATTTCAGTGCAATCAAAATACTTATACACAAGTTATTGTCCTGAAACTAGAAAAAAATGCTTGTTTTGGGCCCCTTATTCCTAAACAGTTGGGACCATAACCCCTAAAATTAATCCCAACCTTCCTTTTGTGATATTAAACCTTGTGTTTAAATTTCATAGAATTCCATTCACTTGTACTAAAGTTATTGTCCGGAAACCAAATGTCTTCGGACGACGACGACGTGATAGCAATAGTCGATTCCGGTTATTTGCATAGCCTATTTGTCAGACAAAATTATGCAATAAAGCGGAGTATGCTTATATCCGAAATGCCAAATTACGGAGTCAAATAACATCGATAGAACAGGTCAGTAAAGGAAATCCCTGAAGAAAGATGAACGTCTATAATCTTCTTACAACATATTGAATGTTGATTTATTCTAATAAAAGTTATATGTCTAGTGTCATACATGTTATTTTATTTTGTATTCTTTCAATAAAGATTGTAAACACATTTTGTTTTAGTTTATTTGCGTACCGAAGTTTCCTTTACCTGGGATACGAAAATAAAACAAATTGTTCTAAAAATAGATTTGTTTCTATGACCCGTATGTACAATGTACATTATTACACTTTGATTAAAATAAACTGTTTAACTATACTACACAATTTATAATCAGATGTGTAATGAACTGCCTTTGATATGCAGTATTAACAGCTTGCACAGTAATGTAACACTGTTTATTTTACCTCGTTAGTTTCGTATATGCAAAGCAGTAATGGGGCCCTGTACGGGTTATTTGCTGGACACGAGTGTTGAAAGTGAGAAAATATAATAATTAGAAGTAAATGCTCTTTTCATAAAATATTAAAAATAAATGATTGATGTATAAAATTCTTTAACCATATATAAATGCCCTGTAATATTTAACATAAATGCAGTTCACCCCAAGCCCAATTACGAGAGTTCATATTGGATAATGATCGATAATTAACAGGCGTTATTGTTTTTTAAAATTCACCCCAAATGTAATCTATGGACAATGTTTGAAATCCAATCAATTATTAACACCTTTTTGAGATCGAATGGTCAGTGTTTTTACAACAATTACCTGTTTGACATTTTTATGACCTCGAGGCTTAAAATAGATGGGAAACTTTACCTGTGTAGACATCGAGGTTTATTTTTAAATCAAATTCCATCATAAAAACACGAAAGAAACTGTTTTAAAACTTTATTTAAATAACACAAAAGTAAATATAAAATAATCACGAAAATAATGATGCATCAAGAAAAATATACTCACCAAATTGCCGTTTCCGGTAAAAAATCTCGTCAGTTTTAACTAAGCATATCTAGATGGCAAATATTTTCTATGCAATAAACCGAAAGGCCACTTGTGGAGCTATATATATGCATATAACCGGAAAATTTAACATTAGATGAATGAGAAATGGTTTTGTGCAGGAGAAAACTATGCAATTAACCGAATTATGCTATTAAGTGGAGTCGACTGTGTACGAACGCAAATTTTTGGCGGTCGTATAAAAATTAATATCCCAAGAATAATAATGAATCCACAGTACCTTGGATTTTTCATTCTTTATCCTATGGGCCTCATCAATGATAAGATATCTCCATTTCATCTTCTTTAATTCTGCTTTCTCAAGGATACAAAGTTCATAAGATGTCAGACAAATATCCCATACTGTAGTCTTCATAACTTTCTTTATCATTTCTTTCTGTAAAATTAAGGCACAATATTAACCGTTGTAATTTTTTATTTCATGCAAAACTACTGTATCAGTTTCAATAGACATTACACAATTATTGATTCCTAATTTAAGTCATATGAAACGAGTTTCTTGTAATTTTGTAATTTAAATAAGGAAATTATTGAACCAATGCATGCATATATACTAAACCAAGTCCTCTATGCACGTTTTTTTACAAATCTTTAATATATCATCAACAAATAATATTTTACTAAGTGAATGTTGATCGCAAGCTCAACTTTCTAGTTTGTTACCAAAGTTTACCTGATTGTGGCATTGATAAACAATCAACACAGATTCATAAAGCATGTTAAAAATAAGTGAATTGATAGAGCTATGCTAACTATTTTTTATATTTTCCATGCGTTCCAATTTGTTAATTAAACTTTTTCATAACAGTTGTTAAATGATTTGGTATTAAATCTGTTCTTTAAAAATCAATTATAACTGTTTACCTTCCAATGCAAGTTTTTCTACATTATTTCATCACAGTTTTTCCCTTGCACTTGCCAAAGTTGTAATGAGAGGTCTCGTAGTTAAGGTCACTCAGCAGCATAGGGAAAAATATCAGCAAATTACAGTACAGGAGACAATAATTCAATAGCAGTACATTACTGAAGATTTTGATAAGATAAAGGGTTTTCTTTTACAAGAAAGTCCATGAGCACTTGTTTTATAGTAAACTAGAGGCTCTCAAGAGCCTGTGTCGCTCACCTGATTCTACTTTGGTTTTAGAAATCATGTAAAAATAGATTAAAATCATAGCAGATACCCTAATAATGAGTGAGGCCAAATTTGGTTTAATATTGGTCCTGTAATTTAATAAAAAATCCTGGTGGCCATCTTCAACAGTAAATCGGCAACAAAGTAGCAACACTTAATCAGCACCTCATAAGAAACATTTATGCCATGTTTTGGTTTCATTCCATTCAGTGCACCTCTAGAAGAAGCATTTGTATGTATTTCCCATAGGGTCTTATGTTAAAGGAAGTCCCCCAATTGGCGGCCTTCATGGATGAAGGACCAGCTTCAAAGTAACAAAACTTAGTCAGCACCTCATAAGGAACATTCATGCCATGTTTGGTTTCAATCCATTCAGTATGTGGTTCTCTAAAAGAAGACATTTGTATGTATTGTCCATAGGGTCCTTTGTTAAACATTGTCCCCCACTGGCGGCCATCATGGATGAAGGATCAGCTTCAAAGTAACAACACTTGGTCAGCACTTCAAAAGGAACATGCATGCCATGTTTGGTTTCATTCCATTCAATGGTTCTCTAAAAGAAAACATTTGTACGTATTTCTCATAGGGTCCTATGTTAAACTAAGTCCTCCGCTGACGGCCATCTTAGATTATGGATCGGCTTCATAGTAACAACACTTGGTCACCACCTCATAAGGAACATTCATGCCATGTTTGGTTTCATTCCATTCAGTGGTTCTCTAAAAGAAGACATTTGTATGTATTTCCCGTAGGGTCCTATGTTAAACTAAGTCCCCCGCTGGCTGCCATCTTGGATGATGGATCAGCTTCAAAGTAACAAAACTTGGTCAGCACCTCTTACGGAACATTCTTGCCATGTTTGGTTTCATTCCATTCAGTGGTTCTCTAAAAGAAGACGTTTGTATGTATTTCCCTCAGGGTCCCATGTTAAACTAAGTCCCCCGCTGGCGGCCATCTTGGATTATGGATCAGCTTCAAAGTAACAACACTCGGTCAGCACCTCATAAGGAACATTCATGCCATGTTTGGTTTCATTCCATTCAGTGGTTCTCTAAAAGAAGACATTTGTATGTATTTCTCATAGGGTCCCATGTTAAACTAAGTCCCCTGCATGGCAGCCATCTTGGATTATGGATCAGCTTCAAAGTAACAACACTCGGTCAGCACCTCATAAGAAACATTCATGCCATGTTTGGTTTTATTCCATTCAGTGGTTCTCTAAAAGAAGACATTTGTATGTATTTCCCATAGGGTCCAATGTTAAACTAAGTCCCCTGCTGGCGGCCATCTTCGATTATGGATCAGCTTCATAGTAACAACACTTGTTCAGCACCTCATAAGGAACATTCATGCCATGTTTGGTGTTATTCCATTCAGTGGTTCTCTAAAAGAAGACATTTGTATGTATTTCCCATAGGGTCCCATGATAAACTAAGTCCCCCGCTGGCGGCCATCTTGGATTATGGATCGGCTTCAAAGTAACAACACTCGGTCAGCACCTCATAAGGAACATTCATACCATGATTGGTTTCATTCCATTCAGTGGTTCTCTAAAAGAAGACATTTGAATGTATTTCCCATAGGGTCCTATGTTAAACTAAGTCACCCGCTGGCGGCCATCTTGGATTATGGATCGGCTTCAAAGTAACAACACTCGGTCAGCACCTCATAAGAAACATTCATGCCATGTTTGGTTTCATTCCATTCAATGGTTCTCTAAAAGAAGACATTTGTATGTATTTCCAATAGGGTCCTATGTTAAACTAAGTCCCCCGCTGGCGGCCATCTTGGATTATGGATCAGCTTCAAAGTAACAACACTCAATCAGCACCTCATAAGAAACATTCATGCCATGTTTGGTTTCATTCCATTCAGTGGTTCTCTAAAAGAAGACATTTGTATGTATTTCCAATAGGGTCCTATATTACACTAAGTCCCCCGCTGGCGGCCATCTTGGATTATGGATCGGCTTCAAAGTAACAACACTCAGTCAGCACCTCATAAGAAACATTCATGCCATGTTTGGTTTCATTCCATTCAGTGGTTCTCTAAAAGAAAACATTTGTATGTATTTCCCATAGGGTCCTATGTTAAACTAAGTCCCCCACTGGCGGCCATCTTGGATGATGAATCCGCTACAAAGTAACAACACTCAGTCAGCACCTCATAAGAAACATTCATACCATGTTTGGTTTCATTCCATTCAGTGGTTCTCTAAAAGAAGACATTTGTATGTATTTCCCATAGGGTCCTATGTTAAACTAAGTCCCCTGCTGGCGGCCATCTTGGATTATGGATCGGCTTCAAAGTAACAACACTCAGTCAGCACCTCATAAGAAACATTCATGCCATGTTTGGTTTCATTCCATTCAATGGTTCTCTAAAGGAAGACATTTGTATGTATTTCCCATAGGGTCCTATGTTAAACTAAGTCCCCCGCTGGCGGCCATCTTGGATGATGGATCCGCTACAAAGTAACAACACTTGGTCAGCACCTCATAGGGAACATTCATGCCATGTTTGGTTTCATTCCATTCAGTGGTTCTCTAGAAGAAGTTCAAAATGTAAAAAGTTAACGCCTACGACGGACGCCAAGTGATGAGAAAAGCTCACTTGGCCCTTCGGGCCAGGTGAGCTAAAAAGTGTATAAAACATGTTCCAACTTTTTTTTAAATTTGATGTATCATATGAGTTTAAAATTCAATACATCTCAACTCATGACAAAACTATTGAAAATATCACCGATTTATTTAAAAGGGGGATGGAGTGACACTGGGCAGAAAAGTTGCCTTACAAGTAACAAGTGACCATCCAAACCCTCAAATATTTATTGCAGTTGTTCTTTCGCATGCAAAACTGGTGGCCTCAACAACACTGGACAGCACATTCATTGAATGGGGACATTCAAAATGTTCACCAAAATATCACTTATTGTAACTGCTTACTTAATTCATTAATATATACAACCCAGTCTAATCAGTCTAACTTCGCCCATTAAACTACTGGAAATGGCTAACTTTCGATTTATAAGTTATCTCTATAAAGCTGTGGAAAAAATTTCAATGAAGACACAATATCTCTATGCCTTATAACATTTTTTTTTTATTATAACAATTTTTTTTTAACAAGAATATGCATCTCTAGGACACCATGCCCTGTTTATGATTTTACTGGACTTTGGCCAAATGGCCATATCTTGTTTTGTTGCCTGATGTAATGCCCACCTCAATCATATTAAACTGCGGTAAAAAAACATAATTTCAAATACATATACCCTTTCTTCTTTGTAACCCTTCAAACAGAAGATTTTCAATGATGGACACCATCTTTTGAATTCAGCTATCCATGTGTCCATAGTTGACTTTGGACAAATGACCAGATGGGGTTCAGGAATATTCATATAGTGCTTCATGTATCCAAGTAAAGATATTGTCTGCAGTGTCTTTCCTAGTCCCTGAAAGAAAATAAACTGTCTACTAATAACACGAACTATGTAAAACATCCACTTTTAAATTGGACATTTGTAATTTATCTATAGTAGCTTTGCAGCTGCAGAAATATTGCAATTTAACAAAACTTCACCTGAAATTGTTTATTTTATCAGAAAAAAGACAAGGGTTAATGTATTATCGAAAAAGATTACTAAATTTTTTTGTTAGTCAGACTACAATGTTATGATATGATGTACAAAATATGTTTGTAGATTTCACAATTCAAGTTGTAATATTGGCTGGATGATTCTGGACTTTAATCAAAATCCAACCGACCCAAGCTACTACTGATTATTTTATTCTTAAGTGAAAAAAAACCTTAACTTTTATTTGACTTGGAGGTATAGTAATACTATATGATAAAACGTTGTCAATGTTCCAAAGAGTTTAGCCTTTATTTCAATATTATTTGCAGTATTTATGAATATCATAAAGTTTATTGACTTGTTATCTTTTAATTTAAGTTTGAGCTAAAGCATTTGGGAACCAACAATTCCCTAATAATATAAAAGTATACACTTTCTCCAACTACCATTCCTATTACAAATAATTTCATACCATTTCATCTGCCAATATGCCGTTTATACCATTTTTATGTAAGGATATCATCCAGTTCAAGCCTCTAAGCTGGTAATCTCTCATTTCTCCACCCTGTATAACTATAAAAGTAAATAATGTAATAATACTTTAACAAATAAGTTCCCACTCAATATAAGTATAAGATGTAAGGAATAACTATCAAAATATTTAATGTTATTTGTGTGAGATTTAGAAACTTGCTTTGTTACCATGTACAGTGTTCTTTTAAGGGCACATTGTATATTTCATACCTTAAGAATTCAATCTCAAAGGCAAAAAAAAACCTAAAAAAAATATAGTGACAAGGGTTTCCTTCTTAACTTTTTTTAGGTCGTGATATTTTCATTTTTTATGATTTTGGAAAATATCGTGTTTTATCAGGTCTGTTGCAGAATTAACAGATATTGCTTTACCTATATACATACATTATATGGAGCTTGTCCTCACAGAACAAAACAAGAATGTGTCTATAGTACACGGATGCCCCACTCGCACTATCATTTTCTATGTTCAGTGGACCGTGAAATTGGGGTCAAACCTCTAATTTGGCATTAAAATTAGAAAGATCATATCATAGGGAACATGTGTACTAAGTTTCAAGTTGATTGGACTTCAACTTCATCAAAAGCAACCTTGACCAAAAACTTTAACCTGAAGCGGGACAGACGGACGAACGGATGCACAGACCGAAAAACATAAATAAATGCCTCTCTACTATCGTATGCAAGTTTTGTTCAAATCCTTTAAAAAAAACTTATGTTATCACCAGACATAGTCAAATGGACAGAGTCAAACAACGGTATAAAATTATAAATTGTTCATTGATGGGTGAATAATAAATGAATGAAAAGTGGACATGAAGTTTGTGAACTTGTACTCAATTCATAAATCAAATTCTATTTAAACAAACTGTCATCACTTGAACAAGGTTTCATAGATTATTATTCGTCCATACAGTATTTTGCATCAAGTTCTTTCTAGCCAACATGGCTGAGATTTATTTTCATAATCTTTTCATTTTCTTGATATATTTATATAAGGGATGGTCAAAGTTTCACATGTTTGCGAAGATTTAAATTCACGCTATTTTTTTCTACTCGCGAAAAATTAGTTGGTTAACGTAGTAGTTACAGAAGATAAGGAGATAGGAATGGTTGAGTTTATCTTTTCCTTTATTTGGGATTTTGCATAAATAAATTCTGATCAAACATCTGGTAGTTCTGTTAATTAAGAATTAATAAATGTAAGATATGATAGAGTAAGATATTTTGAATTTTACATTTGTATTCAACTATGTAGATGACTTACATGATGGTGTTTTTTCGAATCGTAATGGCGTATCACATTCTTCTATATTAATCAGTTCTTTGTCTTCTTCTCTTTCCCCCTCGCAATGGCGGTTTCTAAAATTATACATGTATATCTAGTATTTCAAAGCTATAATGGTAGACTTACCAGTTGCACAAATAATTTACTTAATTTCTATTATAAACATCATGTCATAGACTGATGTTTGTTGATTATCAAAATATGATAAAAGTCATTTAAATTCTTGTACATCACTAAAATTTAATGGACAAAATTCCTAATCCTCATCCTGGAAATAAACCAAGCTTCAACTAAGGAACTAATGTCTAAAATGTTTTAAAATGTTGTAATCATTGTCAAATACATGAATAAAAAAATGTTGCATGCATGATAAATATTAAATTATTATACACAATTAAAATTTGAATTACAAAATCTTTAATATTACAAAAATGTATATCTTTTAGAAATGGCAAGACGAACCTGATTATTATCCATTTACAAATTAAATTTAACGAGAATAAAAAATATTCAAACCTTTCTTTTCCATCTTTTTTCGAATCTTTTTCATTTTAAACAATGGCCTTTGATATCTTCAACTGACATGAAGGCAATTTGCTCTTTCCAGTCTCAATTCCTGTTTGTATGAAATGGGAAAATACCTCAGTCTGTTTAAGAAGGAATTCAAATCTTCTCTTTCTATCTGTTTCCTGTGACATAATAAATCTTGATTTACATGTGAATCCATCTTAAATACATATAGACGACATGTGTAGCCGGCCACATTTTTTGTTTCAAAACATCTGCTATAGCCAAGAAAAACACAAATTTTACTCATTCTAACTAGACATGCTAAAAGTTATGATGAGGCCGCAATTAAAAATATCTTTGTTTCCCCTTACCCTACCCACCATTTTGGAAGTGGGTAGGTAGGTAGGCTTTTTTTTTTTTTTTTTTTAGAGAAAATCCCTGAAATATATCTAACACACAGGAAAACAGAGAAAAACAACAAATTGAACTTTATTGATACTAAAACAACATACTGTATAACGTATTATGCATGACTAGAAGACCTTACAATTTCAGACTAGAAAATGTTTGTAAATATATAAGTCTTTGTGACTTAGAGTAGACCACATATAAATTGAGACACGGTTCTATATTTTTCTTATATTTTTATAAATTCAATTGAAAATATAAAACCCCAACGAGACTGCTACCTAGTAACATTCGATGCAAAAAATATGTACACTTGTTTTTCATTTAAGGAAATACTAGAAGCCACAAACCGTGATCCAAGCGAGTATGGCTATGCCTATTAAGGCTTATTCTAGAAAACTATGAATTTATTTTTAACAATAAACTTTACCATGAAACCTTGGGCGTGCCTATGTGCGGATCAGCATTCGCTGAGTTAGCAGACCTTACAATGTTTGTTAATTCTTGAACACATTTTACAACGCTTTCAACACAGAGACACAAAATGATAATGATAGTTGAAGTTCGCCTACGTATTTTCCTGTAATGAAACAATACTCTTAGACACTGTCATAATTATACAAAGGAGAAAGATTCTTTAACGAAGGAGTAGTATGATACAAGACATTAAAACCAATATCAAACCAACTGAAACATATCAATATCTGCACAGACACAGCTCACACCCAAAAAGTGTTTTCATTGAAAGGATTTATCAAGGGTGAAGTATTGAGGTATCCCAGAAACACAAGCAGCAAAACTGATCTTAAAAAAAACAGTAAGAAGCTCAAACGAGGATATCAAATATCTGAAATCAACGATTTTTTTTTATCAAACACAAAATACAGAAAGGGAAAACTTGCTAACACATCGCCCAGCGAAAAGGGAGCAACCGCTAGTAATGTTAACAAAATTCAACCCATCTATACAGAAACTAAAAATATAATAATAAAACACTGGCATCTTATTTCACAAAACCCTGAATGTGTGACCATATTTAATCATCAGCCCATTATAGCTTATAAAAGACATAAAAACTTACAAGAACTGTTATCAAAGAATTAGCTGGTATAGTCATCTCGACTTTTCACAACACAATATGATACTGAGCTCGAAAAAAATCAACTACTATTTTATCCAAAGACAACTGGTGTATGGTCCAATATAACATACGAAATGAAACAAAATAGCATAAATAGCACGCCAATATACAACTTATTGAGTCGACCACTGATGAAGGCGAACTCAGGGATTTACCACAAACACGGCAGAAACACCGGGCCTAACATTTAAGCTCAAGGGTGAGCTCGGATGCGCAATCGTAACTACTCGGCCATTCTCGCTACGTATTTTGTTATTGGAGGCGTAGCTAGAATGGCAGAGTAGTTACGATTGCTCGGATGCATTTATTTAAAACATTATTCCATTCCAATTTCAGTATCCTTGCATACGTTGTTTACCCTTTGCTGCAAACACACGGGCGACAATGATTTCGCAGAATGTTGAAAATACGGACCACTCAAGGAAACGAAATTAAAAAACGAACTTTTGAGCGAAACGAAAAAAAAAAAAAGAAAAACAACAACGTGATTTTCGAAAAAATTATTTCAGTCGGCGGATTTTTAGTGGGTCGGTCGGGTAAGGGGAAACAAACTTAATTTTAATTTTGGCCTGACCATGTTTTTTACACTAAAGAGTAGCATTATTAAACATGGTTTTTAAACTGACAAGACATCCTCGAGATGATTAATGCAAATTTTGTTGGAATTGGGTGTTTTTGAGCACTACAAAATTTTAAAGGGCTACCTTTTTCCTCTACAAAAAGTGTCACATCTCTTTTTATTTCTAATGCTGCACTGATGAACTATTTAGCCTCTTTCTTTTTTTTCTGCATGATTCTTGCAACTTTTTCAATTGAGTAGAAAAATAGTACAATACAAGTTTGGCCATCCCCAGTATTCATACCTGCCAACTTTTGAAAATCCCGATGGGGGTTTTAGTGCGAGACAATTTCAAAGGTTACAATTTTTTGTGGAGTTTTTAGTGCGCCCTCTTCAGTACTCTAGAAAAAGTGTCACATCTTTTTTTTTATGGTTTACTCAAATTAATTATTGCTAATGTGATCCTATACACAGGAGGAAGATAAATAGAGAGAAGTCAGTGTGTTTCCTTTCAGTGCAATGTCTAGTGCATATGGATTTGATCTAAAGCTTTTACATTTAAGTGATAACAAAATTATTCTCTCCAACAGAAATGTTTTGAAAGTTTCATATTGTTTTAAAATGATTTTACATTGATATTTGCAAACGGCAAATCTTTTAATCAGGACATTATAAGAATTGTATGTCAAGCTTGACTGGCTTCAACTTTCTGGGGTACAATTAAAGAGACAATTCTCGAATTGTTCCTTTTCAATCAAATGTAATGTTTTTATAGCTGTCATCAGCACGGTAAATAAGCAAATCCTAAGTTTTTACTTTTCAATTGTTTACCTTTTCAAAGGAAAAAAGCTGATAAAACTGAAAGTATATTTGACTTCTAATATCGGTCAGAAATACGTGTGAAAACGGGTCATTTCCTGAAATCCCACGTTATTTGAATACCCGTTGGGTATTTAAAAAATCCCCTGTGAAAGGGGCATGGGTGTAACCTGCCGAATACGGGTCAGTTGACAGGTATGGAATTAGTACTAATTCAGTTCTTAGGGGTAATGATATTGCACAATTTGAATTATATTTCAAAGTATTTAAATCAAGCTAATTTTTCTAAATAGAATTACAGGCGACTCTAGATAAACCTGGCTATTACTTATGGCTAACAAGTGTCAAAGCTTAATTGCTATAAAAGCAGCTCAAGGATCTATATGCCAAATACTCATAAGTGTCATATTCATGGGACAAAATAAAAAAAAAAAAAATAATAGCTAGCAAATGTCGATCATCAACAAATTAGCATCCCTATGTCTAACCCACCTAAAATCAAAGTTCTATATGGTGTTCCGATGTTCCATAGCTATCAAACGGAAAACTTTGGAACTGATCAATTTTTGTTAATTTGTTGAAAACATCTAAAATTGGCTACTTTGGCACTGATCGATTTTTGTTAATTTTTTGAAAACATCTAAAATTGGCTAACAAAAAGTCTGATTTATTTGTGGGCAAATTACATTTCAATAATTAATCAATTATCATAGATTATTTGGTGGTCATGGTTTTTTTTTTTTTCTCTTCATGGACTTCAAAACTCAATACTTTTAACCTGGCATTGAAAAAACATTACAACGTTACCCCCTAGATGTCTCTGTAGGTTATCTAGTTTCTGGGTCTCTATCTCATTGACGTAAATCACACATTATATAAATAAAACATAGCGGAGATGGTGATAGAGCAGATTGTTACCCCGAGAAAAAATTGTCAACTGAGGCGAAGCCAAGGTTGACAATGTCTTTTCGAGGGGTAACAATCTGCTCTATCACCCTCTCAGATATGTGTTATTTAATTTATTATACTGAATGTTCTGTTATTACTGTCTATTTATTAGATGTGAAATTCAAAGAAAAAACTATGATATCTTGTACATAACAACCACCTGTATTTAATAAAGCTCACACTTGATCAAGCATCTCTGTGAAGGGTAATAGAGTGTATGTTTGCAATGGGAGAGAGTAAATTATCTCCCTCGTATTCTCCCTTGGATGGATGACAGTAGAAAACAGAATCAAATACCACAAATATTTACTGCTATATAAATGTATGCGGAAAGAAGCACCACAGTACCTACTTCAAAAGTTTCAACTTATATCAGTTAATAATCCTTATGCTTTAAGGGGTGTTACTCAATGTATTTAAATAATTCCTAAGCCAAAAACTGAACTGTTTAAAAAATATTATGCTTATTCTGGATCAGTTTTATGGAACGGACTACCATATGAAATGCGTAAAGTTCAAAACACTTTTTCTTTTAAACAAATTATAAAATGATACTTGAGGCAGTCCCAATATTCAGTCTTGAAATGATTGCAACTATTACTTTTTTTTTTTAAAAATGTATGATTTTGATTTGTATATAATATCTATTTACTACATGCAATCTGTAACTGTTTTATATGTTCTAATGGTACATGTATATTGAACTATCATGACTATACGATTGTGTAAATATGTTGTGTGTTTTTTTTTTTGTTTTTTTTTCTCTTATTATTATTTTTTACTTGTAATGTACATGAGGGCCTCAGGGAAATTAGTAATTGTAACTAACTGTGTTTACCCTCTTTAAGTAAAGAATTTATCATTATTATTATTATTAATATTAACCAATCAAAATCTGGCATTTTGACATGAAGTATAATAAATCCTTTTATCGCTATTTTACGAAATTTTCCTTTGATCTTGCTGACTGATAATTTCCTTTCTCAGCGGAGTCGAGTGATATGAAAAATTATAGCTAGAAACTAAGGGGGCCCGTGGCGTTGTCAATTGACAACGTCGTCATCGGTAAAATAGCGATAAACAGATTATCATTGATCATCTCAACTCGATTGCTTTTCTCACTTTCGCTGTACCGGCTCAAGCGAGAAAATCAATCTCGTTGAGATGATCAACGATAATCTATAATTATTTGTACACCAATAAACAATCATCACAAATACCAGTTACAAACCGGTTTCAAGAATTACACACATTTACAGTGCATCATTCAAAGATTTACTGGGAAATTAAGGGTAAACCCGAATATCTTTTTTTTCTAAGAAGTAACATTTTATTAGTTAAGAAACAAGTACTGCCACATTACATATTTCCAACGGCCTTTAGATCACAAGGTCATGTTTAAAAACTGCCTCAGGTAACCAGATTACTTTTAGGCACTTTTAAGCACTAGGCAGTTCTAGTCTGACCGGATTTTCTGTTTTAACATTAGGTCACAGGTTTCTGGTTTGCCAATCCCCCCTTTTTCCCCCGAAAAAAAAACCAAACCCAATAGCCCTTTAACCATTACTATGGCAAATGCATCACTTTGTGTGTGGTTACTTGATGAAGTTTTATTTGTTAATTTGACCTCTGACATGTTAACTTTCGTGGCTAACAACGCTGCTCTATGAGCATGTTCACTCTGGTTCAGTTTCAGCTGCTGCACATCGTATCTCTCTCCTTCAACATTTGGCGGGAAAAGTTGCTCCTTCTGTATGGACAACCACCGAAATCCACAAATGGTTTTGAGGTACTCGAGATCTCCTCTTAAGGCTATATAATTATGATACGAAAGTTGTATTCATCAAACTACAGTACTGAGGGTCCCAGGCTGGCATCAGAGGCTGATGATTTAGGGGGTGGTCATATGACTTTATTCAACACTATAAGATAAGATAGATAAGATATTTTATTTCCAATTATGGGCCCCAAAGGGCATAAACATTACAACATCAATAATTTTTTCATAATACAATACAAACAATGAGATAAAAAATAAAAAAAGTTAAACGAGAACTATTTAAGTTCTTAAAGAATACGTAGATAAAGAATCTATAGTATGTTGTTTTTTTTAATACTAATGCATTTTATTGCAAGTGTGGTTGATATAGATAACAAACAAGCAGCCCAAAAAGAAAAAAAGAAAAATAGATATCCACATATGTATAGTACACAAAAAGTTGGATCAATTAAATATATAATAATTAGCCAAAAAGAAAGTAGAAATTAAACATGTCCATGACTCATCCTGTGTCAGCAGCAAATAGGAAAGCATTATGGTTTCCTAAAGGCAGCTGACACCAGGGGGCGATACCTTATGGGCCATAGGCATGTAAAATGTGTGTAAATGTCTCTTTTATGTACAGTTCTCCAGACAGTGGAGGTAAGATACAGAAAAACAATATGGCGTCCAAACAGGACCCCACGAGCACAACTGATCCAATAAACAAGAGTTACCTTGGGAAACGGAGGCATTCTGACTCAGAGGAAAGACTTACAGGAGAATCATCGGACAACAATTCTCCTCCACGTTTGTTTACAGTGAACAGGACGTCGAGTGAGAGTTCTGAGATTCAGTCTCAGACTTCATCAAACGCGAGACCCATCAACCATATTCCAAAGGAGACAAGAGACTGGACAGAAGAAACTATTTTCAATAATCTGCAAATTAAAGACATGCTAAGCCCATCTCCCGTCGATGTTTTCAATACGGGATATGTTGACTCTTTCTTGAAAAACCATGTAAAAATTAGAGATTACATGTTAAAGGCCAACAACCAGGTCCAGGACCAAAAGCACAGATCAAAGTACGACTGCTATGCATTTGCACTTAACGAGGCATTTGATGTAGACTGCAGTGTTCTTAGTGATTTAACAATTTCTAAAGCATTGCAGTTAACTGAAGAGTTCAAAAAACCATTTCAGGAATCATGTTTTGCCAAGTGGCTGTTTGAATACAATCTAAATTTCATACAATTGGAAAAAGACAAAATTAAGGACATGAGAAATATCTGCCAAAAGTAAGTGTTAGGGTAGTTTTAAGTATAGCAGTCCCGGAAGTTTCAACATCGGTGCTTTACTGAAGATGACATTATGTTGCTAAGCAACATAATGCGGCTAAGTAAATAATGAATACAAGTAAACAATGTCAATGTGTAAAAGACTTACCTTCAACATTGAAAATCATAGGTTGGTAATGTCTTATAATACGGTTAATTTTGGTTTTTACTGATTTCCTTTGGCTCTTTTTCAACCAAGTTTTATTTCGGATTGGTGGTCGGGCAGGGAAGGCGGGTGGCTGCCAAATCGTGTCCGGGTTGTAACTTTTTTGTCTTAAGACCTAGGTCTTAGATCTTTAATATGTAGGTCACCTTAAGACGATGTGTCGCGTAGCAAGCATGTTGACATTGACCTTGTTCCTTCATCTTCGTGTCCGGCGTGTAACTTTTTTGTCCTTAGATCTTTGTTGTGTAGGTAGGTTACCTCAAGACAACCTGTCGCGAACCAAGGATGTTTACCTTGACCCTTCACCACAAAGGTCTTAAGACCTAGGCCTCCCATCTTTGATATGTAGGTAGGTTACATTAAGACGATGTTTCACGTACAAAGAATGTTGACCTTGACCTCAAGGTCAATGAATGGGTCAGTTTAGTAACGTTTTTGTCTTAAGACCGAGGCCTCTGATATTTGGTATGTAGGTAGGTTACTTCAAGACAATGTGTCGGGTACCATGGATGTTGACCTTGACCCTTGACCTCAAGGTCAATAGATAGGTTTTTTTATTAACTTTTTAGTCCTAAGACCTAGGCCTCTGACATTTGGTGTGTAGGTAGGTTATTTCAAGACGATGTGTCAGGTACCAAGAATTTTGACCTTGACCTTTGATGTAATGGTCAATAAATAGGTCATTTTTGTAACTTTTTTGTCTTAAGACCTAGGCCCCTGAGATTTGGTGTGTAGGTAGGTTAGTTCAAGACGATGTGTTTGGGTCTAAAGATGTTGACCTTGAACCTGTACCTCAAGGTCATTTTATTAACCCTTTTGACTTAAGACCTAGGCATCTGATATTTGGTGGATAGGCATGCGCGTAGCTACGTTTACGTCAAAACGCCCGGGCGTACACATAAATTTTGAAGAAAAAAATATGTGAACCCAAATAAATTATAAGAACTGATTAAAAAAGCAACGAGCCTTGTATTTTTTCTTCAATGACTTGTAATTGGAGATAAACGACAAAGTGACGAAATATACTTTTTAATCAAATGGTATCATATGATTTATTAGGTACTTTTAGGTCATATACATGTAGCTCTGTAACTGTTTCGGTTCTTATACATCCTCGGCTTTAAAATATTCGGCTTTGAGCGTTCCTGGTGAAGGTAAATCCAGAAAAGCGCTTCAAACTCATGAAATTAATAATTGTTGTTTTCATATTTTATATTATATATTTTTTTCATTTTCTGTCAAAGTCTCAATCTACTGTGAATTCTACTCAGTTTACTATTGTTTAAAGCAATTCATTATCTGGTCAGATACGATGTGGCTTGCATTTTTATGTTACAGTTCAATATTTATTTTTACGTTACACCTGCCCATCTATGAAAATTAATTAGAAGATATGTCCATTAACAACATTTGAGTGTAAAAAGGTGAGTAAACTAGATCTATAAGGTCAAAAAAATTAATAGAACGACAACATTGAAATGGAGACTTGCTTTTTGACTATCTCTATATAAAGTTTTGATTTTTTGTCGATTGATTGTTTACCCCACATCTCCTTTTAAACCAATCTAATTAAAATATATAGTTCTGATTTCGTTATACTCATAAGATACGAGCATACGAGTAAATACAGATATAAATTTTAGATTGCTTCTAAACATATTTTTAAGCAACTGTTTTGGGCATTTTTTCTCTTAAATACATTACCATTATATTCCAAATCAGTACATTTAACTGTAAAAAACACTTTAGACTCTAAAAGAGACGCGAAAGGGATATTCAAAGTCATCAGTTGAAAACAAACTGACAATACCATGTCAAAAAACGAAAAACTATGAAAAGACAAACAACAGTATACAAAACACAACATAGAAACAAGACTTAACAACACGGACCCCACCAAATCCTGGGGGTGATCTCAGGTGCTTCGGAAGGGTAAGCAAATTCTACTCCACGTGTGCAAACCCAGTGATTAGTCTAATTCGGTAGATCACATTAGAGGAAAAGAGGACGGGATTGTGGTAATATCAACAATTGGAACATATCCGTCGTCATTAACCTACTCGTTATGTCGAACGTAAAATTTTCGAAGGGATGATTTCAACTTCACCACTTGGAACTCTTGTGCCTAGTTCACACGTACATTTAATTCGAATTGAATTCGAATCGAATGCGAATCGAATTCGCTATTCGCGTTCACACACTCTTACTTTTTAATTCGAATTGATTCGAATTGGCTAATTCGCATTAGCCAATTCGCGTTAGAAATCCGTTAACGTCGTTCGGACAGTAAAGCAAATTTGACGCGTATTGCAATTCGAATTAGAATTAACGTCCAAATGCGAATTAAACTAATTCGAATTAGTTAATGCGAATCGAATTCGAATTACGTGTGAACGCAGCATTAGTTCAGTAGCTTCCTTGTAAGCATCCACTATCTATCAAGGAAAAAGTTAAATCACAAAAATACTGAACTCCGAGGAAAATTCAAAACGGAAAGTCCCTAATCAACTGGCAAAATCAAAAGCACAAACACATCAAACGAATAGACAACAACTGTCATATTCCTGACTTGGTACAGGCATTTTCTTATGTAGAAAATGGTGGATTGAACCTGGTTTTATAGCGCCAAACCTCTCACTTGTACGACAGTCGCATCAAATTCCATTATATTGACAACGATGCGTGAACAAAATGTCACAAATAGGGGTACAACAACAACACGAACCCCACCAAAAACTGGGGTTGATTTCAGGTGCTCCGGAAGGGCAAGCAGGTCCTGCTCCAAAAGTGGCACCCGTCGTTTTCATGTTATTACAAAGCCGGTAAATAGTGTAATTCGGTAGGTCACATTCGTGAAAAGGGAACGGGATTGTAGTTACGACATAAGGAACATATCCGATATCATCTGTATAACGGATATTCCATAACGGTCAACTAACTCGTGATTGCGTTCGTAAAATTTACGAAGTGATGATTTCAACTTCACCACTTGAAATGATGATAGGAAATGCAAGCTCTGGAATATCTTATCAACTGGCATGTATATACTCCATATGCAGGTGCTGCTGGAATGTTGCTACATAGAAAAGAAAAGTTTACAATTGGAGGCTGAAATCATCTCCTTTGTCGTAAAGTTTTGTTCTTAACCGACCAAGTATGTTGCTATTGATGAGTTTTTAATGACAGATATTGGTATCTCTTTCTCAATAACGCGTGAACATCCGGGGGGTTTCGTCCCCAACCAGGAGGTCGGGGTTCGGGCGTACACTTAAAAATGGCCTAGCTACGCCACTGATAGGTAGATTACTTTAAGTAGATGTGTCGGGTACCAAAGGATGTTGACCTTGACCCTTGATCTCGAAGTCAATAAATAGGTCATTTTTTGTAGCTTTATTGTCTTATGACCTTTGCCTCAGATATTTGGTGTGTAGGTAGGTTACCTCAAAGTGATATGTCAAGTACCAAGGATGTTGACCATGACCATCGACCTCAATAATACATTAACATTTGATTTAGAAATTCATTTGGGAGGTTAATAGAAAGGAAACCCTGTTTGCTGTCACCTTGACAGCTCTCTTGTCTTTCATTTGATCTGACATATTGTTTTTCTTATTTTTGTCCACATCATACACTTGTTTGATTAATGATATCATATGAATTTTTAAAATTTCTCTTCACTGTCATTCATGTACAGTTTTCTGACACAATATTGTGCAAAGTAACTGTCGTATAAACTTTTCACAGTGCCACAAGTTGGAAGAGATCTTTTTAATGGCCTCCAGGTAGATTCACTGGTTTTTGTATTTGCACCAGTTTCAGGGTCCACAAAATTAACGGAGTGATTAACGTTCAAATGTTTGTAACCTTCCTCCTCTAGTCTATCATAAGCTTTTCAGCAGTCGCTAATAATTGTCGTGCCTGGTTAAATATGCTCTTTTATTATTTTTACTAATGTTTCAGCTTTCATGTCATCGACAGTTCAAAAAAACACCTTTTGGAATCTTGTTCTATGCCCCCATTATACCCAAACACTATCAACCTTTCTTCCTTTGTGAAATTTTCGCTTCCATAAATTACTCTCGTCAATTTCCACAATTATGCCTTTCCCTCCAATTACTTCTTTTTCATTTTTTAGCAAATATTCAGTACAAACTTCTCGAGCATAATTATACCAATCAACAATAGTAGGTGCAGAAATTCTAAGTTCATGGACAACAAAATCCTGATTGCATTTATATACCTCAAAATAAGTTATAAAAATTATTTCTTCCATTGAAGGTCAATTTGTGATTTTCAAACCAGGAACTGTTCATGCTGTTTCTTAAAGATATTTTTTTATTGCATTTTTTGTTGGAACATCTCGATACATACCCGTCACTTTTGATACAAATCTTTCAGTTTTAAAGGCATGGGATTTACGGATTTTATTTTGTTTATATCAAATTTCTTTATATTTAAACTGCACGTTGCTACTGAATATTCATTATGACGTCATGTACAATGTACAAAGGTCTTCCGAATAAAGGTGTTGACAACAAATATGGATTCATAAATTTTTTACAGGGCACTGAAATCATGATCATTTAATTAATAGATTTTATTTCAAAAACTGTTTTAAAAAACATAATTTTTTTTAACACAATTTTGCACGGAGAATCTGATTTTTGGGTTATTTTTCCATTTTATTGCTTAATTTCCGATTTCAACTTTTTTCAGCGAAATTCTCTATATAGACTACAATGTACATTGCATATTATTTGGCACGTTTTTTAATGGACCGCTATACTTAAAGTGCTCCAAGTGTTATTTATATCATCTCCATTGTAGCCAAAAAAGTCTTCAACAGGCTAAGGATGATCTTCATTAATGGGTATTATACCCCAAAACTGGTATCAGTTAACAATGATAAAAAAAATAATTTTTTATTTCAGAATATATTTTGTCATGGCGCAAACATTGATGTTAACAGCAACATAAATTTCCCTTTTAAGACCATACAGTAACTGAAAAGTGAACTTGATGAAAAATAATAGCCTCCAAAATTTGATTTTAAGAAGGCCAGTAACTTTTAACCAGTGGGTATTTCATTTATGATTCTTTTAAACAAAAAAATGCTTTTATGATGTACATGTTTGTTTGCGCCATGACATGAAATATCGGTGAAATACAATGAAATATAGGTGTTTTACCCTCTGTATGTACAAACTTTTGTTAACTACATGAAGGTCTTTCCACCCTCTAAATAGGAAATTATATGGTTCTTATTACTCTAATAAAAAAGTTATTAAAAATAAGTATTTTTTATAGAAATAAGAAAGATAAACTCTACTTCTGGTTTAAATAGATCGATTCTTATGCAGTGTTGAAGAAATCTGTGTGCAGATTCTAAAAATATATAGTTGCTAGGTACTTTTCATTATAATAAGGGAGATAATTAGGTACTTCCAGTTCATAAGCACCATTGTATGTTTCATCCTTAAGCTTAATTTATGCTGATTCTATAAATATATGGTTGTTATGTAGTTTTTCTTTAAATAAGGGAGATAATTAGCTACTTCTGGTTTCTTTGAATTCACTCCTGCTGGCAAGTGAGAGCCCTTTTCACACTGATTCTAAATATATATGGTTAAGGGTACTTTTTACATGAAATTAATGCTAAAAATGACAACTTCCTGTTTACCAAAGGGCACTTCCAGTTGATTTTTTCAAGGTCAATTATAAATAAACATTATGCAAGAGACCCCATGTCTTTATCGTGTATAATAATGAAGTTATATACATTTAATCAATAATTTTATCTTTTCAGGGGCAATAACTCCTACAAATGTTGAAATACACTCATCAAACTGTACTTTATAACTTCCCCTTTATTTCCCAAACATTTTCCTCTATTACATTCCTTGTCTCTTAATAACACTTTAAGAGAAAAAGCAAAGGTAAAAAACTAGAAAGTTGATTTGACCTATGACCTTGACCTCACATGAAAGGTAATTACTCATGGATTACAAATCAGAAAACCTTGCGTCTCTATTATGTATGGTTTACAAGATATAACAATTTGAAAATTGCCAGGGGCAATAACTCCTATAATGGATGCTTTTTTCTTTATAGAACAAAATTGCATCTTGAGGAGACAAAAAAGTTTCCCATTACAATTCAACAGAAATTATTTACGGATTAAAAGTTTTAGTGATAACAAGGGTAACCTTAACAGGTGAAAAGTGACCTTGGCCTTTGACCTTGATCTCATTTTTATACGACCGCAAAATTTTTATTTTATTTTATATTGGTATCACGTTGTCGTCGTAAGAGTCGTCTGAAGACATTTTGTTTCCGGACAATAACTTTGGTAAATGTAAATAGAAATCTATGAAATTTAAACACAAGGTTTTTAACCACAAAAGGAAGGTTGGGATTGAATTTGGGGATTATAGTCCTAACAGTTTAGGAATTAGGGGCCAAAAAGGGGCCCAATTAAGCATTTTTCCAGCTTCCAGACAATAACTTGTGGAACGGTGTATGGATCTCTCTGAAATTATACCACAAGTTTTCATACCACAAAGGGATGGTTAGGATAGGCTTTGGGGGGTTATGGTTCAAACCGTTTATGAATTAGGGGCAAAAAAGGGTTTCCTGGTTAATGGACAATTAAAAAAAAGTACAATATTATGTTTGGATTACCTCCCTTACACTGCTTTAAATTATGTATAAAGAAATGTTGTATTGTCTTGAGGTGATTTTAAGACTTTTATGATGTATATAAATGGGTAAATTATGGTTGCAAACTCTATTGGAAATTTGAATTGAGATTATGACCATATCTTGAGGGAAAGAATTTTTTGGGGGGAAAAGGGGGGGGGGGGGAGGGTAAAAAAGAAATTGTGAGGGAGGGACATTTTTTTTGGGGGGGGGGGGGGGGGGGGGGTCAATTCACAACAGCATAGTGTATTGCACAAAAGTATAATATAAATTCAAATCATATAACCAATTCTAAGTTCTTTGACTTCAGTTATTCTGTGTCAGAAACCTATTATGTGTCAAACATTCAATTTCAATCCAAATTCAGACCTGTATCAAGCGCGAATATTGTGTCCATTTTTGGCCCAACTGTTCAGGGTTGGACCTCTGCGGTCGTATCCAGCTGCGCTCGTGAAGCAATTTATTTATAGAATCTTTACACATGTTATATGTAAATACAATTGTACATATACATTTTGTAGGTGGCCTTGTGATGTTTATTTCCTGTTTTTGGTGGAGTTCCTGGCTCTTAATTTGACATACACTATTCCCTATTTCCATTCTTTATTATACATTGTTATATGTACAAAAATATACATTTACTGTGTCCAGGTATTGCTGTCTGACAGTCTGAATTTGCAGGTACAAAACTGTACATTGTATTAGCACATTCTTTTTTTTTTTGTTTTTATGAAGCATATATCCAAGATTACAGCAATTTTGTGGTCAGCTTCTATTTATGGTGGAGCGTACACATAGGCAGAATTCAGATAACCTGACACAGGCTATGTATCAAGAATTATTTGTGACCTTTTTGAGAATATTTGGTGTTACTGTTTTGTAAGTATATACAATGTACATGTTTATTTATATTCTTTTATTACTGCAATAATGATATCAACATACTAAAAACCCTACTTGGATGGATTTTGGTGCCAGTGGTTTAATTATATAGTATTCATTGTGTTTTTCTGTCCGTTTGTCCGACCTTTGTATCCACTACTCCTTCTAAACTACAGAATGAAATTTGATGAAACTTTCAGAGAATCTTCATCCCATGATAGCATCATGCACCTCCTATTTTAGAATTTGATTAGACCAATTTTTGGGATTTCCCATAGCAAAACATGGACTTTGACTTTCATTGTGGTAGGGGGTACCATGATGCCATCTGCAACTCCTCCTAAACCACTGAATGGCATTTGATGAAGCTTTCAGAGGATCTTTATTACATGATGTCATATAGTGCACCTTCTATTTTAGATTTTGATCTGATGAATATGTGGGGTTTCCCATACCTAAACATGGAGGATATTCATTGTGATAGAGGGTACCATGATGCCATCCGCAACTCCTCCTAAACCACTGAATGGAATTTGATGAAACTTTCAGAGGATCTTTATTACATGATGCCATAGTGCATTTTATTTTTAGATTTTGATTTGAACATTTGGGGTTTCCAATACCAAAACATGGACTTTTCCATTCATTTTGATGGGGGGTACCAATATCCCACCAGCAACTCCTCGTAAACCACTGAATGGAATTCAATAAGAAATATATACATAAATATGTTAATGAAATAATAATATAGTGACATTATGCTTTGCATAGTGTTATACACGTATACATGCATGTGAATAAAAAGAAACACAACAAAGTTTGGCAAACCAACTAAGGGCATAGCTCTTGCTGGCGATGTTACATGTTCAGCAGTCTATTGTATTACGCCAAAGACTTCACGATGTGTATGTAGCAGAGATGCTGAAATGAAGTTATGTCACATCTGCTTTAAATTGTTTGAGGTTCTTTACTTAGCATTATGCGAAACAGCGTTTCATCATCGTATTCACTTAATTCCACACACAACTGTAACGGAAAATTTTCTATTAACATATCCCACCATATATTACGGTTGTCTGCTGTGGCTGTAAAGTTAGAAGAGACATCTGAAAATTGTCTAAGACATAGTTGACAGTCAAAAACTTCATTTTACGCCACAGTTGAAATAAGTTTAGCTATAATATTGCGGTCCTAAGTTCTGCTAATGTTTTTAGAAATGTCAAAATTTTTACTTTTGATATATTGTTGTAAATATCTTTAAAGCGATTAAAGTCTTTTACAAGATTTAATTCTTGCTATCCAGTTGTTATACGACCGCAAAAATTTTTGCGGTCGTATATTGGTATGACGTTGGCATCGTCGTCGTCCGAAGACATTTGGTTTTCGCACTATAACTTTAGTATTAGTTAATAGAAATCTATGAAATTTA
Source organism: Mytilus californianus (assembly GCF_021869535.1). NCBI lineage: Eukaryota > Metazoa > Mollusca > Bivalvia > Mytilida > Mytilidae > Mytilus > Mytilus californianus. Next base: position 5,511,292 of record NW_026262679.1, on the reverse strand, counting down.
AACACAAGGTTTATGACCACAAAAGGAAGGTTGGGATTGATTTTGGGAGTTTTGGTCCCAACAGTTTAAGAATTAGGGGCCAAAAAAGGGCCCAATAAGCATTTTTCTTGGTTTTCGCACAAAAACTCTAGTATAAGTAAATAGAAATCTATGAAATTTTAACACAAGGTTTATGACCACAAAAGGAAGGTTGGAATTGATTTTGGGAGTTTTGGTCCCAACAGTTTAGGAATTAGGGGCTAAAAAAGGGCCCAAATAAGCATTTTTCTTGGTTTTTGCACAATAACTTTAGTATAAGTAAATAGAAATCTATGAAATTTAAACACAAGGTTTATGACCACAAAAGGAAAGTTGGGATTGATTTTGGGAGTTTTTTTCCCAACAGTTTAGGAATTAGGGGCCAAAAGGGTCCAAAATTAAACTTTGTTTGATTTCATCAAAAATTGAACTATTGCCTATTGGGGTTCTTTGATATGCCAAATCTAACCGTGTATTTAGATTCTTAATTTTTGGTCCCGTTTTCAAATTGGTCTACATTAAGGTTCAAAGGGTCCAAAATTAAACTTAGTTTGATTTAAACAAAAATTGAATTCTTGGGGTTCTTTGATATGCTGAATCTAAACATGTACTTAGTTTTTAAGCAGTTAAGCTGCTTTATGCGAGCACCCTAGATTTGTGTTCTACCCAATAAATGCTGAAATATGTGCCATTGTTATTATCTGGCTGGCTATTATGTTATTTATAACTAATTGAACACTTTTTTCATACTTTTAATTCTGGAATACAAACAAAATGACCAGAAAAACCTTAAATGATCGTCGAACCACCCAAAAGTTTTGAAGTTGCACATAGGAAGTAGTGCTCAATAGAAATCCTTATGTAGTTTATTTTCCCCTGTGCTTTTGGCCAAGATGTCAAAGAACAATTGCATGAATTATTTCATCGCCGAAAATCTCTAATTACAAGTCGTTTACAGTTGCCAAATGGCACAAAGCGCAGGAATATTGTATAACGGCTGTGACTAAAAATTATATGACACGGAGTTGAAGTCTCAGTTGGCGGTAATTTTAACTTCGTCGACAAAACGTAAATCAAGGACGTTTTAAATTTGGTGATTTCTGATAATAATCATTTTGTTCAACCGCTAGCTGTATACCGAAAATCGCCAACATGTTATGTGTAAATCCGAGTAAATCGTATCTGACTGACAAAAACAACATTGAAAAACAATGGATGCCATAAACCGGAAATGAAGACAATTATAATACCGGACCTAATTCCGGGGGCGGATAAGGGTAATTCCGGGTTTGCCGATCAAATACAATAAAAATATAATAATTCCAGGCATGAGACAAAATACATCTATCATGATGAAATATAAACTCTAGAATTGAAAACCAAAGATATATTGAAAAGAAAGAAAAAGCAGGAAATATTTTATACAGAAACTCAAAATTACTTTTAGTTCACAAATTTTCATGTCAAAAACCAATAAAATGTGACAGTATTTTCCTTATCATTAATAAATATTGATATTACATGTAGATGTTTTTATTGTTTAAACATATTACTACAATTCCATGAGGTAATTTCTTCTCAATTTTGAAGGGCCTATAAAATCTGGAAGTTTCTTACTTTATTTTCACAGAGGAACTAGCTAATATAATATATAGTGCAACTAGATATGATACACTTAAACAGTTTTGAATTTGAACTGTTTAATATAATGGTATAATTAGTAATAAATAATCAGTTGTTGAGACAACACACCCACCCACAGTGATACCCTCAGCCTCCCTCAGCCTTCCTAATACAAAAAAAAAGATTATTTGAATTCATAAATTAATATACAAGACAATTACATTTATTATTAAACATGTTAAACGACAGTGACACTGACAATGAAACAAGCTAACTTAACACCAAAAGCACATTAAAGTGTCTTACTAAGTTATGAACTATTTCAAGTAAAAGCAGGACCTGGAATTTAGGTTGTGGACCTTTCAGTTTGGAGTGTCAAAGGTCCTGGACTGTCCAGTACCAAATGTTAATTTTAACCCCTGCATTCACAGTAAAGCGATTTTGACGTGTATTGCAATTCCAAGTAGAATTTACTTTTGGACATTAAACGTTTCGAATGCGTATTAAACTAATTCAAATCAGTTAATAATGTGAATCGAATTCGAATTATGTGTAAACGCAGCATTGATATATCTAAGAAATGAAGAATATTAAAAAAAAGATAGACAAAATATTTGTATTAAATTTGTTGCAATTTTTGTCTTGCCTTGACAGAGTCAAAAAGTGAGACATATATATATATATATAGGCATGCTGTTTTGGCGGAATCAACAATGTATTAGTTTGTGATTTTGTGATAAGGTCTGGTTTCTGGTAGGTCAATGACATTTGGTAAGTAGTTGTGTTAGCATAGGCACATCTCATTACCATAGAGAATATTTGGCCCCACCCCCTTAGTCATGGTCTATTGACTTTGAAACTTTGCATAGTTTACATGTATATGTTTGTGATTAGGTCAGTTTAGGGGGAACCACTAGTGGTAGGTCAATGATATTTGGTGTGCAGTTGTATAAACTTTTTCATTTCTAATTTCCATTGAGATTATTTGGCCCCGCCCCCTCAATCATGCTCTTTTTACTTGGAAACTTATGTTACTTTGAAATTTCATTTATTAGTTTTTGATTAGGTTAGTATTAGGGAAACCAATAGTGGTAGGTCAATGATAATTGGCATGTAGGTGTAGAAGCATTAGTACGTCTCATTTCCATAGAGGATATTTGGTCCTCACCCCTCAGTCATATGCATGATCTATTGACTTTGAAACTTGTACTTAGTTTACATGAATGAGTTTGTGATTATTATGATTATGTCAGTTTAAAATTTACAGTAATCTTAAGTCAAAGCTATTTGGTATGCGAACGTATTGGTATTCAAAAGTTTCATTTCCATGGATATTATATAACCCCACCCCCTCATTATGGTTCATTGACTTAGAAATTGAATTTGTGTTAAGGTTTGTTTAAAGGGAACGACTTATGAAAAGTCAATGGTATTTGGTTTGCAGTTGTACAAGCATTGGCACCTTTCATTTCCATAGAGATTGTTTAGCCCTGTACCTTCAGTCATGGTTCATTGACTTTGAATATCACTTACATGTTAAAGTATTACTATTTTAAGTGTAACATTTGCATTATCAAAATAACAAATAGGCAAAATATATCGTTGTGTTAATAGCTTATTATAGATTAGACATGTGTAATTATTATAAAACTGATAAGGAGATGTGGTATGATTGCAAATGAGACAACTATCCACCAAAATTCAAATGAAGTGGATGTAAGCAATTACAGGCAACCGTACAGCCTTCAAAAATATATGTTGCATCATTGCTAGGCCATTATAACAACATCAGCATTTCTTGTAATACTAGTAAACAAGAAAATTGCACCATTTCAGATAGTTTCAGGTATGATTTGATAATTGTGCATAGTGGCACCAGCTGATCCAACTAAAAGCGCTAATATGGCATATTCAAACTCTAGTACATAGTGGAATTAAACCATACACCACTGTTGGACACCATAATTGAAATTATTATTCTGAAAAGAATATTCCCCCATGCAGTCTGCAACAATTAGCAAAACCTATACTGCATAGTAAGATATAAACGACCACGAAATGACAAATGTAAAACAATAAAACTAAAGCAGCCTGATTTATGTACAAAACAATTATGAAAAATAAATATGATATACAGCAACAATCAACAATCACCAAATTACTGGGTCCTCACTATGGACAGGTACATACAGAATGTGGCGGGTTAAACATGTTAGCTGGCACAAAACTCTCCCCTAACATGGGACAGTGTATGTGCATATCTCAGACATTAAATCTTTAAAAAATAAATTGGAAATAACTTTTGAAAGTGGTAGGATTGGATAGCAGAAACATTACGGTACAAACATTATTTGATACTTGAGAAATAGCTGAGATATATAGATTCTACCACTGCATCGAGTGTGATACGATATTTATCCACTCGAGACAGTTAAATTTTCAAATTTAAAACGCGAGGCTCGCCGAGCGTTTTAAATATTTAAAATTTAACTGTCGAGAGTGGATAAATATCGTATTGCACGAGATTTGGTGGTGGAATCTGTTTCTCTAATGATTTTCAAACAATATGCAGGCAAACTTATTCCGTCTTTTCGAATGATCTGTAAAAAGATGTGTTCTTTCTATGTGACGTCATCAGGCATGGTCGCCTTTTTTCATGCCGTCACAATAGGAAATTCAGAGGAAAGCAAGTAAATTCGACGTCATAATCGGATTTTAACCAATGAAGAACTGAGATCAAACGAACCACACGTTGATTAAATTTTTTTTATACAATGGGTGCAGAAAGGGATAAATTGAAGAATTAGAGAAAAATATTTTCATCCATTCTTCCATAATATTCATCTTAACTTCTGCCAAGTTTACCTTTGATTTTTTTAATTAACTGCCTATAGCGCCTTTGGTGCTTTGATTTTATTATGGGCCCAGTTGGTCCAAATCGGGGTCCAAAATTAAACTTTGTTTGATTTCAACAAAAATTGAATATATGGGGTTCTTCAATATGCTGAATCTAACCATGTATTTAGATTTTTGATATTTGGGCCCGGTTATCAAATTGGTCCACATTGAGGTTTAAAGGGTCCAAAATTGAACTTTATTTGATTTCATCAAAAATGGAATTCTTGGGGTTCTTTGATATGCTGAATCTAACCATGTATTTAGATTTTGGATATTGGAATACCACAAAGGGATGGTAAGAATTGTCTTTGAGAGTTATGGCTCAAACCGTTAAGGAATAAGGTGCAAAAAAGGGGGGAAAGGGTTTCCAGGTTAATGGACATTTACTTAAGTACAAAACATAATTTAAAAGGCAGTGTAAGGTTGGTAATTGAAACTCATTTGAATATCTCACCTAAACTGCCCCAAAAAGTTGCGGGGGGGGGGGGATTTTTTTTTCCAATTTTTTGGGGTTCATATTTTTTTTCTTCAAAGCTTTTGTAATCTTCAATTGCACAGTATTGCGCAATAGCAAGAAATCTTCAATTGCACAGTATTGCGCAATTTCACAATATTGTACAATAGCACAATATTGGGCAATAGCAAGAAATCTTCAATTGCACAGTATTGGGCAATAGCAAGAATTCTTTAATTGCACAGTATTGCACAACAACACAGTATTGCGCAATAGCACAGTATTGCGCAATAGCACAGTATTGCGCAATAGCACAGTATTGCACAATAGCACAGTATTGCGCAATAGCAAGAAATCTTCAATTACACAGTATTGCGCAATAGCAAGAAATCTTCAATTGCACAGTATTGCGCAATAGCAAGAAATCTTCAATTGCACAGTATTGTGCAATAGCAAGAAATCTTCAATTGAAAATAAATACAAATCTTTTAACCAATTTCAATGGGATTAATTTAAAGTCTTTAATTTTTGGGGGTTCTTACCTTGTATTACTTTTTTGGATATTGGGCCCCATTTTTAAATTGGTCTACATTGAGGTCAAAAGGGTCCAAAATTAAACTTTGTTTGATTTCATCAAAAACTGAATTATTGCGGCTGTATGATATGCTGAATCTTATTGTGCATTTAGATTTTTTATTTTGGGCCCTGTTTTCAAATTAGTCCATATTAAGGTTTGAAGGGTCCAAAATTAAACTTTTGATTGATTTCAACTAAAATTAAATTTTTGGTGTTTTTTTATATGCTGAATCTAACCATGCTGTTAGATTTTAGATATCAGACCATTCTAGGTAAAATGAATGTCCCATTTCAAATTTTTAAGCTCTTTGACCACATTTATTTTGTGTCAGAAACCTATATTATGTCAAAAATTTGATCACAATCCAAATTCAGACAGTATCAAGCTTGCATATTGTGTCCAAACTTGCCCCAACTGTTCAAGGTTCGACCTCTGCGGTCATATCAGGCTGCACTCTGCGAAGCATTTTATCTTTATCATGTGAAGAGTTAACAGCATTAGATACAATTCGCTTCCAGTGCAATTTACTAGGAAATAGACCATCAGATATGAAATTGTTTAAGAATTCAACAAGGTCGTACTTTATAAGAATGTTTAAAAGGTCGGGAATAAATCCAAAAAAGATGAATCCTCTTGCTTGACCAACATGTATACAGTCTCTGTAAGAACATTTGTTTTGGTAAATGATAGTGTTCTTATGAAAACAGTTTTCTAAAAAAAAAATACAGATTACGTTTCTCTATTTCTGACACAATATAACGTAGGCCAACTATACTTTCGCAAATGTCTGATGTAGTATATGTATTAAACCCCTGTGTCTGTTTTACTACAAAATTTTGAAATCTATTTAGTTAATTCAGATCTTGAGACTTCAATTCGCACCATAGTTCACAGCCATAAAGAACAGTAGGAATAACAACGGATTTGTAAAGCCTAATTAACACAAGAGGAATAGTGTGTTCATTTCTAATGTTTGAAATACTAAAATACAAATTTTTTCCTTTCCTACATACACTATTTGTTCTTGACACCGATGTTATTTTGCTGTTTAATTCAATTCCAATATTTACATGACTGTCAGCTGATACAGGTATAGATTTGCCGCTTATTTGCCAAATCAAGTATGCTTTATGCATGGATTTAGAAAATTGTATTACACATGAGGTCAATAGGTCAAAGTTGAAGGTAGCAATAGCTATAAAAAGTTTGAAAATTTTACAAATCTTTGCTTTTTTATTTGTCATCCGATAAATAATTCCAAAATATGGCTTAGATATAAAGCAAAAGGAAGACTGCCCTATCGTCTGGAGGCCAGATATTTCGAGGGTTTGATATTCTTAAGGTCCAATGACCTGACACTCCGAAGGTCCGATAGTTTTATATTTCCAGAGGAGTTGCACCAATATACCAGTGTGATTTTGCACAGCAATTTCTCGTGTCAATAGACAAGTTTTCAAAGTTCTGAATTTTTTTAGCAAATATTTATTTGCTATATTTTAGAAGTAGCTCACACTAAAACAGCAAAATATTTGCGAATATAATGCTGACCAATGATAAAACAGCATTAGTATGGCATGCATGATTTATTTCTTCATGAAATTGAGTGAAACCACTGGGGGATAATGATATCTCATCTACTACATTTCCGATTAAAAACAATGCATGAACATTGAAAGACTTGTGTCACAGTGATGTATAAGGAATAAAAAACCCGATCAAATATTGTCTTTAATTATAGCAGCTAAAAAGTTATCTACGGTCAAAAAATTAGTTACCTATATCTGACACAAGTTACCTAGGTCTTTTCATTTTTTCAAAGTCATTTATCAACTTTAATCAACTTTATTTATGGGTATGATCAATCATAAAAAAACACCAAAGTGGAGCAACATATTATGCAATACTTTAAAAAATACAAGGAGTTAAAAATCTTAGCAATGTCACCTTCAGCACCTACGTCCGCTTTCTCCCAGTGATAATATTATTCTTTATTGAAAGACTATATACATTGTATCTACATTTTCAATTTAAAGAGATGTTCCAAATCTGCCTGCTTATCATCTGACAATTGGGGACAGGGTAGTAACTTCAATACCTGATGCTGTTGTTTGTAGCTATGTTAGGAATGGTGAAGAAGTAGAGGAGAAAGTTATTGCTGTTGTAGAGGTAAATAATGTTGTATATGATACCATGTTAATATGACTTCCGACTTAATCTGTTGTACAGGTACATGTACATTGTAAGTAGCATATGATGTTAATACAAAATTTACGGACTCCAGATAAGCTGGGTTTTTGGGTAATTACTCAATTGAATTAACTGAAAACCCAATTGATCCAAAAATGCTTGCTTTTAAAAACCTAAAATATATGTTGAAAACTCAAATATTCCCGAAAACAATGACAATGGGTAATGTACACCTTTTAATAAATTCAATAAGTTTAAACTAAACTTGCGAAGAATGATGCATGGAAGTCTCCTAATAGAAATGATAATCACAGATGAAATTTACTCAATAGATCGATTCTTATCTGGAGCTCTGGACTTTCTTTGTCCAGGTCTCTATTCTGTTTTATGGAGTGGCTATGCTTATATAGAGAAATAAACAAAATAAAGTTATATATACAACATGCTATTCTTTAATAATTCACTTCAACATTGTTCAAAGTAAAAGTAAGATTTATTTACAACTTCTCTGCAATGTAATTTCTTAACTACATGTGAATTGTTTCAGATTCTATTTCATGATGCATTTAGTTGTGAGAATTTATTTATATCTGGGATTTTGGATGAATATGCTATATTGATATATTTGAAAGGTAAAGAAAGACTACCCCAGACCAGACTCAAATCTGGAAATTGTGAGGCAGACCAGAAATTCTGAAAGGAAGACATCAGCTATTAAGCATATTGATTCTGGACTAAAAGGCCAGCATGCTGGAGAAATGTTAGCAGTTATTCCTTCATCTGTATTTGGTTCTAATGGAATATATGGAATCATAGTACAGGGAACAATGGTATGGATTCTTATTATAAAGAATGGAAATGAGGAAAATGTCAAATAGACAACATCTGGACCAAAAATAGGAAACAAAAAACCCAAGGCCACTGATGTGTCTTCTATGAACGGTGGAAGTGCCCCACACTTGGTCGCAGACTGCAGCTTGCCCCTAAAAATGCACTAAGTTCAGCAAAATTAATGCCAAACTAAGCTCTGAGACAAGGAACCAAAATTTTTTTATATGATGTATTTGATTTTAAATGTATATAATCATATGGTTTGCAATGTACATCTGTCAGTTTATCAAATTTTGTTGCAGTTTTCTCATCAACTATGAATCACAGCAGCTTTATATTTGATAGCAAGCTTCAGTATGCAATACCATATTAAGTTTCACAAATTCAGATATGTCACCCATGTATTTCTTGTTTTCTGACTTTGTTTATTGATATTTTTTGGGGGTATGCTTTGTGAGCATTTGCTCACACTTAATCTTGTCATTTCAACTGCAGGAAAATTTGGTAAACTTATCCCAGCAAGCAATAGAATACCCTTAAAACATCAACCAATTTATAAATTTTTACTGTAGGATATAATAACAAAAGAAACCCTAATTCACCAAGGACTATCAAAAATTTTGAACTAGAATTGTTATATATTTGTATTATTAGTTGAATTAGAACAAATGAATTAATTAGTGACTGAGTGACTAAACATCCAGCAGCAACTTTATATGCATATTCATAACCACAGTATGTTGATGAGTTCATAAATGACCCCTGCTTTGTACTAGACCGACATGCTGAGTGGATTTTTCATGTGCTAGCAGGAGTGATATCAGGTGCTCCGGAAGGGTTACGCATATCCTGTTTCGCATGCAACACCCTTTGTCTTTCCCAATGGTCAAAGCAGGTAAAATGTCAAATTAGGTAAGTGTCATAATCGGTAAAAGAATAAGAAGCACTCAAGAAAATAGGTCTAAGATCATTTAATACACACTTACTGAAGAACAAACCACCAACTAGTGATGGCAGCAGTAAAACTTCCATAATGATGACAACAGTTTAGACAGAATGTATCCTTGTCTGAGCCTATATGATTGTGTCCTCACAATCTCAAGAAATTCACTGTATAGGACACAAGCTCATAAGAAGTGGATCATAATGAAACTTTACAGAATTGATGTATACAAGGTGAAGTTGTGCAAGTCTTACATTTTTAAAGTTCCCTACCGACAAAGTCGAAGGAGACTTTAGGTTTGCACTCCGTTCGTCTGTCTGTCAATCCGTCAGTCCGGCAAATCAGTTTTAAACACTTTTTTTCTTTATGCTAGAAGATATTGGTTTGATATTTAGTGTATTGTTTTATCTTGACAAGTTACAGATCAAGTTCAAATTTTGGTCTGGTCTGATGACTTTGTGCAGAGTTATGGTCCTTGGACTTAGAAAATTCACTCAATTTATCAGTTTTCTGCCCTTTTTTTCGTCATGCTTAAAGATATTGATTTGATAATTGGTATAAAGTTTTATCATTTCAAATTGCAGATCAAATTCAAATTTTGTTCCAGTCTGATGATTTTGTGCAGAGTTATGGTCCTTGGACTTAAAAAATTCACTCAAATAATCAGTTTTCTGCACTTTTTGTGCCCCTGCCGTAGCAAAGAGGGCATTAAGTTTTACCCTTGTCCGTCTGTACGTCCAAAAATTGGTTTCTGTTCTCTAACTTCAGTTTGCCTCAACCAAATGTTATGAAACTTATCCACAATACTTATTACCACAAAACACAGATCGAGTTTGAAATTTGGTGGCATCACTTTTACCGTTCGAGAGTTATGCCCCTTTACAAATGGAAAAATTGCTGAATTTTTTTGTTTCCTTTCTCTTACTTTAGTTTGCCTCAACCAAATGTTATGAAACTTATCCACAATGTTTATTACCACAAAACACAGATCGAGTTTGAATTTTGGTGGCATCACTTTTACCGTTCGAGAGTTATGCCCCTGTACAAATGGAAAAATTGCTGAATTTTTTGTTTCCTTTTTCTAACTTGAGTTTGCCTCAACCAAATGTTCTGAAACTTATCCACCATGTTTATTACCACAAAACACAGATCAAGTTTGAATTTTGTTGGTGTCACCTTTACTGTTCTAGAGTTATGCCCCTTTACAAATCTCAAAATTGCTGAAATATTTGTTTCTGTTCTCTAACTTTAGTTTGTCTCAACCAAATGTTATGAAACATATGCACAATGCTAATTACCGCAAAACACAGATAAAAATTGAATTTTGGTGGTGTCACTTTTACTGTTCTAGAGTTATGCCCCTTTAAAAATGGAAAAATTGTTGAATTTTTCGTTTCTGTTCTCTAATTTAAGTTTACGTCAACTAAATGTTATGAAACTTATAAAGCAATTTTTATTATCACAAAACTCAGATCAAGTTCAAATTTGGGTAGTGTCACTTTTACAGTTCTAGAGTTATGGCCCTTTATAATCTTATATGCAAGCGGGGGCATCATCTGTGTCCCATGGACACATTCCCCATTTATTTTCATCATGCTTGAAGATATTGATTTGATAATTAGTATATAGTTTTATCATGCAAGTTACAGATCGAGTTCAAATTTTGTTCCGGTCTGATGATTTTGTGCAGATTTATTGTCCTTGGACTTAGAAAATTCACTTAAAATAATCAGTTTTCAACTCTTTTTTTTGTCATGCTTGTTTTTTATCAAATCAATTTTTACGCTTTTTTTACGACCGCAAAAAAAATTTTGTGGTCGTATATTGGTATGACGTTGGCGTCGTCGTCGTCGTCCGAAGACACATTGGTTTTCGCACTCTAACTTTAGTTTAAGTGAATGGATCTCTATGAAATTTTACCACAAGGTTCAATACCACAAAAGGAAGGTTGGGATTGATTTTGGGGGTTATGGTACCAACAGTAAAGGAATTAGGGGCCAAAAATAAGCATTTTTGTAACTTCCAGACATAACTTGTGTGTTAGTGTATGGATCTCTCTGACATTGTACCACAAGGTTCCATATCACAAAAGGAATGCTGGGATTGATTTTGGGGGTAATTGCCTCAAAATTTTAGGAATTAGGGGCCACAAAAGGGGCAAAAAACAAGCATTTTTCTAGTTACATGACAATAACTTGTGTTCAAGCATATGGATCTCTCTGAAATTGTACTGCAAGGTACCATACCACAAAAAGAAGGCTGGGATTGATGATGGGGGTAATTGCCTCAATATTTTAGGAATTAGGGGCCAAAAAGGGGCAAAAAACAAGCATTTTTCTAGTTTCAGGACAATAACTTGTGTGTAAGTGTATGGATCTTTCTGAAATTGTACTACAAGGTTCCATATCACAAAGGGAAAGCTGGGTTTGAGTTTGGGGGTAATTGCCTTAAATGTTTAGGAATTTGGGGCCAAAAAGGGGCCAGAAAACACATTTTTTTCTAGTTTCCAGACAATAACTTGTGTTCAAGTGTATGGATCTCTCTGAAATTGTACTGCAAGGTACCATACCACAAAGGGAAGGCTGGGATTGAGTTTTGGGGTGATGAATCATAAGGGGGTTAAAAAAATTTGGGGGGGGGATTTTTTTTTTTTCCTTTTTTTTTCTTTTAAAATTTTCCATTTTAAGTTGGTTATTTCTGATTTATATTTAAAAGCAAATAATAATGATATGGTAGGAGATACACACCAAACAGGATGTGTAAATTTTTATATCATAAGTATTGTGCAATAGCAAGAAATTTTCAATTGCACAGTATTGCACAATAGCAAGAAATCTTCAATTGCACAGTATTGCGCAATAGCAAGAAATCTTCAATTGGACAGTATTGCGCAATAGCAAGAAATATCCAATAGCACAATATTGCGCAATAGCAAGAAATTGTCAATTGTACAGTTGCGCAATAGCAAGAAATATTCAATTGCACAGTATTGTGCAAAAGAAGATACTTCGTATAAATTGCTTATTTCTTGACCAATTTCAATGGGGTTTTATTTTTGAATTCTTGGGGTTCTTTAATATGCTGAATCTAACAGTGTATTAAGTTTTTGGATTTTGGGCCCCGTTTTTAAATTGGTCCACATTGAGGTCCAAAGGGTCCAAAATTAAACTTTGTTTGATTTCATCAAAAATTGAATTATTGGGGTTCTTTGATATGCCGATTCTAACCGTGTATTTAGATTCTTAATTTTTGGTTCCGTTTTCAAATTGGTCTACATTAAGGTCCAAAGGGTCCAAAATTAAACTTAGTTTGATTTTAACAAAATTTGAATTCTTAGGGTTCTTTGATATGCTGAATCTAAACATGTATTTAGATTTTTGATTATGGGCCCAGTTTTCAAGTTGGTCCAAAATCGGGGTCCAAAATTAAACTTTGTTTGATTTCAACAAAAATTGAATATATGGGGTTCTTTGATATGCTGAATCTAACCATGTATTTAGATTTTTGATTTTTGGGCCCCGTTATCAACTTTGTCCACATTGAGGTCAAAAGGGTCCAAAATTAAACTTTGTTTGATTTCATCAAAAATTGAATTCTTGGGGTTCTTTGATATGCTGAATCTAACCATGTATTTAGATTTTGGATCTAACCATGTATTTAGATTTTGGATATTGGATCATAATAGGTGAATGTCCAATTTAAAATTTTTAAGTTCTTAGACCACATTCATTCTGTGTCAGAAACCTGTGCTGTGTCAAATATTTAATCACAATCCAAATGCAAAGCTGTATCAAGCTTGAATGATGTGTCCATACTTGCCCCAACTGTTCAGGGTTCGACCTCTGCGGTCGTATCAAGCTGCGCCCTGCGGAGCATTTTATCTTTACTATAACGTGGACTTGGCAATTCTCTATATATTAGAAAATTTGTGAACTCAAAATTTCCTAGTTTAAAATGGAATGGAATGAAACTTAACAGATTTGATGTGTACCAGGTGTGGTTGTGCAAGGCATAAATTATTTTTGATCAAATCAATTTTTGGGGTTTCTTTTACCGAAACATGGACTTTGCCATTTCTACATATGTGGAAAATTTTGAATGCAGAATCTCTTACATTTAACAGTGGAATGAAATTTTACAGATTTGATTTATACTAGGTGTAGTTGTGCAAGACATAAATATTTTTATCACATCGATATTTAGGGTTTTCTATTTTCTACACTGGTTTATCAATATCGCTATGTCTACTTACATGTACTTTATGCTTTATCACACTTTGATGTGTTTCCTGGACTCTTCCAGTTGTTATGTCCTCCCTTTAATAAATTTCTATATACAACCCTGGGAATGATTCTTAGAAGGTTCCTACTATAGTTCCTTTTTTTTGGTGGAAATCAAACTGCTAGATCAATTTTTATGAAAATTATGCAGGAATGAGTTGTTGCATAGACTGAAATTCTTTTACAGGATTGATCCATTTGGTGCCAATAAGTTTGCAAAGTGAACAATACAGGCACATTAGAGCCTTTGTTGAGTTGACAAGCTTTTATATCTGGGTTCTCTTTCATGTATGAGGTTCAAACAGTAGCATTTTATTTTTATTCTGTTTATATATTCAACCTGACATATTTCACAATACAGCATGTTCTTCTGAAGCTATTTAAGAAAGTAGTATTAAAAGTTGGAAAACTGATAATCAGTACAAAGTGCACATAACAAATGACAGACGAAATCTCTACCATCTGATCAAGTGTATCCTGTTTATTTGCAGATCACATTTGTATCCCTGGCAACAAGTCAAGAATATTGTAATAACCTTAGTGAAGGGAAAATGAAGAATTGTCATGCTACAATAAAGTACAGCAATGCAGTTAATATGCTGTCTACGGAGGGAAGAAAAGAACTTGTCAGTACCTTCCTTGGAATGTCAACTTTACTTGATTGTATGTCACAGGAAATAATGAACTAGGTATTTGTTTGTATTAGTTATCTCTTCAAACATTTTTGTCAAACATTAAACTTAGTTTAGAAGTAAAATACTGCTGGATTGACAACACTTTAGTGAACTGCAAGTTTTATTGTGACGACTAGCTATCGTCGTCTTCAGGACAAATTATATAGACATTACAATCCCTGAAGTATAAAAAAATGGTATCTAAATTTTAACGTCATAATGTGTTTACTCCATTGTCTTTGTTGTTCCTGGTTATCAATATATGAATGAAATGAAAAAATTACAAATGTATGTACATAAAGGTAGTAAATTAAAAAATATGTGTAACATGAATGTAAGTACAATGTCAGTGTACAGTTTGTATAAAGTTTCTTCCTAATTTGGACAACACTTTTAGGGCACACCCCTACCACTTCGACTGGCTTCCCTTTGGCCAGAGGTACTACTTCCAATCGCATCGGGAATGCCGTAAAGTGGTTTACCGTCGCAAAATTTCTAGGCAATTTAGGGATGGTATCTCTGTTTTTACATTTATATAAATAATTTTGGTGTTGCTGGCACCTAACTAATTTAACATTTAATTTTCTGAAGGCACGGAATGATGGTACATTTATTTCTCGAATCCTTTGCGGCTCTTCTTTGTACATGGATTCTGCTGTCTGATCTTCGTTTGTTCTTTTCCTTTTATTTGTTTGTAGTTCGGCAGAGGTTGATGGTGTCGGTTGATTGCTGGCTTCTTGAAATTCTTCGGTATCGTTCGATTCCATGGTGGCCAAGTGGTCAACGCTGTGTGGTAAAGGCAACTTTGTTGCAAAGGGGTAATATTGTCTTTGATCCACCTGTATATCAGTCCATTTGAGGTTTCCAGACAATAATTTGAAGATGGATTAACAAATTTTCTTCAACTTGCTACAAACCTTTATGACCATAAGGTACAGATCAAGTTTGAATGTGGATGTAACCAGATTTTTTTTTGTTCCATGGTGAAGCCCCTTTGTCAACTGATTATATAGAAAATATTGAGTTTTCAAAAACTTGGAAATGAGGTTTCTTTAGACCTGCCAAAGGTTTATTTATACTATGAGATACAGATCACTTTTGAAATTTGTGCATAATACTAAGTAAATGACTGATATGCATAGAACATACTTATGTAGCAACGTCACTTTATATTAAATTAGATTACCAGTAAAAGAGCATCGTTATATTTTTCTCAATTCCGTTTTTATATCAATACTTCATCATTGGTATTTAGATATACATATCAAAGGGACAACTTGATATCTAAATTAAAATCGTCACACTTGTTCATTTCATGTCTCCATAATAATATATTGTATAGTATCATATATGTTTATTTGATATTGTCTTGTTATTTATTATTTGTATATAATGGAGAAGACGTTCTATGTTGAAAAACTTGTGTCTGATCCTTTTGTTGTTATTTTGACAATAAAATATGTTTAAACTAAACTTTGTAGGAAGCAAGTATTGAATTCAAAAGATCTTGCTTACAAAGAAAATAAGAAACTCATTTTAAGTAAGCTTTTCAAAAAATATTTATGAAGGTTTTCAAATTTATGAATCTTATTACATGTATATATGAATTCTTCCCTTATACCTGTTTCTTCCTTTATTTCCAATATTTTTATGGAAGGTCTGTTAAAGCTTGAGGACATAACATCAGCAAGGATAATAAGTATATATTTAATCATCCAGTGAAATGTTCATTTCAGTACCATTCAAAACAAAGTGTATTTAATACATGTCATGCATCTCATTTAAATAAAACAGAAAAATTAGCACTTATTAACTTAATTTTTTCTGTTTTATCTAAATAAGATGACTTGTATTAAATACACTTTGTTTTGAATTTCATGCAAATTGAAGATTTTTCTCATCACTAATCATTAGTCAGATGTCCATTTGTTGTTCCTTAAATTTTACAAACAATTTTTGAAGCAAGAGAGCTTTCAGAGTGATAGTCAATTGGGTTCACTTCCTATTTACCTCCAAAATGAGTTTCTTGCACTTAAAAGAAATGAAATTAATGAAATTTCTAAGTCAAATATACATGTATTATTGAGATCAAGGGTGATGATCTAAGTTACAAAAATGACCTATTTTTTAACTTTGAGGTAAAGGGTCTAGGTCAACATTCTTGGTACACAACACAAATTTTTGAAGTAACCTACCTACACACAAAATTTTGGAGGCCTAGGTCTTTAGGCAATAAAGTTATAAAAATGACCTATTTATTGACCTTGAGTTCAAGTAACCGCCCTACACACCAAAGATTGTAAGCCTAGGTCTTAAGACAAAAAAATTACAAATTTACCCTGAGGTCAAGGGTCAAGGTCAACATCTTTTGATCTTTTCATAAAACACTTTTTTTCTGCCAGTTAACATTACATTCACTCTGTAGTTAAAAGTTTTTAAAATTTTAATAACTTTCTTAAACTATCCTGGATTTGTACCAAACTTGGACAGAAGCTTGTTTATGATCATAAGATAGTATCCAGAAGTAAATTTTGTTAAAAAAAATCCTGTTTACCGGGTATCCGTATTTTACTTATAAATGGACTTAGTTTTTTCTGCCAGTTAACATTACATTCACTCTGTAGTTAAAGTTTTTAAAATTTTAATAACTTTCTGGATTTGTACCAAACTTGGACAGAAGCTTGTTTATGATCATAAGCTAGTATCTAGAAGGAAATTTTGTAAAAATTAATTTCCTGTTTTTCCGTATATTACTTATAAATGGACTTAGTTTTTCTTCCAGTTAACATTACATAAAGTCTGCAGTTAAAGTTTTTAAAACATTTATTAGATTCATAAACCATCCTGGATTTTTACCAAACTTGGAAAGAATCTTCTTACAATCAAAAGATAGTATCTAGAGGAAAATTTTTAATAATGTTTTCCCCGTTTTTGTTGAGCCTGCGACTAACAGCAAAAGTTGGCGAGACACTGGGTTCCACGGAACCCTTACAAATTTTTGTATTAAACAGAGTAAAATTTAGCGGTATTAGGTCATATGTAATTATATGGTGGAAGGAGATTTGTCCTTTCGATTTCTATGGTAGGGCATTTCATGATGTAATGATATTCGTCGCCTATTTCTTGCATATTACAGATATTACATTTTCATTCTAACATGTCATAATTATACCAACGTCCACTTTCTATAGGTAATGAGTGGTTTACAGTTCAAAATTTACATAATGTTGTAATGTCGTTATCTCCCAGAATATCAAAGTAATCTTCAAAATCCAAATCTTCTTTAAAAGTCCTGTAATTAAGACATTTCGGGGAGTACTGAATTTCTGCATACCATGATTTGTTTTTATTGATCAGTGAGTGTTTGTTTTTTTTTTTTTTTTTTTTTTATTTTTTTATTTCCAACAATTAAAACACATACATGACATACATACAATATAATACATGTAAGATGTATACAATGTTATTATTATAAATACATCATAATTGGAAATATTTGAAATTTTCTATAGATCAGATCTAAAGAAAAAAAGTTCAAAAAATATAAAAATTGATAGATAAATAAATAATAATAATTAACAGTCAGATAGGAGTATAGGAGTGGAAAATGAAGAAGAAGAAAAAGAAGGGAAAAAAACTAAACAAAAACAACAAAAAAAAACAATCAAAAGAATTATCCAGTTACATCTCTATATATTTTTTTAACATTTTTAAATGTAACATATTCATGATGAAAAATATTTGAAAAATTAACTATACATATTTCTTTCGTAACAGCCAGCAACACAGATCAAGGACATAACATGACAATACTATTTTCTTTAAAATAAATGATAAGTAAATAGTCATAAGTTATTATAACAAAAATAGGCATTAGCATGCATTCAATAACAGTTTTTCAAAAACTTGCCATACATAGTCGAATTCAGTTATCTTTTTATTTTTTACAGCTATCATACTCTCTAATTTATACATATCTTTCAGCTTTATTATAATTGCTTGCAATGAGAGATTCTTTTTAAATCATCTAGAATTATACACATATTGTTTAATATAAAGAAAAATCATGTTGTATGGGTTGTTGGGGATATCTTGGATAAGTCTTCAAAAACAAAATTTATTTATTCATTGGGAGACTTATTCCACCGCAAAGGAACCAGTTATCAATATCAAAATTTTGTACAGTATTGCAATTGCAAAATAGGTGTTCTATAGACTCATTTTCTGATTTACAAAATGTACATAATGTTTGTTTAATGTTTAATGTAAGCAAGCCACTTGTGTTCATTCTGAAGGTGGAAAGGGTTAGTAAGTCCGCATTCTTTGAGAATTTAATGAACATGTTTTATTAGTCCCCTACCGACGAAGTCGAAGGGGACTTTAGGTTTGCACTCTGTCCGTCTGTCTGTCCGTCCGTCCGTCTGTCCATCCGTCAGTCCGGCAACTCAGCTTTCCACACTTTTTTTCTTCGTTCTTGAAGATATTGATTTGATATTTGGTATATAGTTTTATCATGACAAGTTATAGATCAAGTTCGAATTTTGTTCTGGTCTGATGATTTAGTCCAGAGTTATGGTCCATGAAAAAACTCCATAACTAATGTTAGAGTACTATGTTAAACCAAATAATCTGTATAAAGGGAGATAACTTATTTTTTAAAAGACATTCTTTTTTTAAATGTTTGAGGTATTTTGTGGCAGGTTTATATGTTATTTTGTATAAACTAATTTTC
The DNA here is from genome assembly GCF_021869535.1 of Mytilus californianus. Taxonomy (NCBI): domain Eukaryota; kingdom Metazoa; phylum Mollusca; class Bivalvia; order Mytilida; family Mytilidae; genus Mytilus; species Mytilus californianus. The sequence continues at coordinate 5,492,075 of NW_026262679.1, read as the reverse complement.
TGAATGCTACATGTATATATATATTTTTTTTTTATTAAGTGAAATCCTTTAATTAGATAATAATCTATTTTTATTACGGTATATATTTCATTACATTACATTGTGTAGATAAAAGTTGTTGACATTTTACAGGTAAGTTACAAATCTATATTAGTTTGTGACAAATGAAAGAAAAAATATTTGGAACTATTAATTATATTTGATTGTAATTTGAAAATAGATATACATTGTATTACATCATATCTAATGTTAGAGTGTTATAGGTTTTCCACACTTTTTTTCATCATGCTTGAAGATATTGATTGACAATTGGTAAATAGTTTTATCATGACAATTACAGATCAAGTTCAAATTTTTGTTTCGGTCTGATAATTTTGTGCAGAGTTATGGTCCTTGGACTTGAAAAAATTCACTCATATATTCAGTTTTCCACACTGTTTTTAGTCATGCTTGAAGATATTGACTTGATATTTTCTTTTTGTTTACACCATGACAAGTTATAGAACAAGTTAGCATTTTGGTCCAGTATAATTAATTTTTACCCAGTAGGGGACTATGTATTGCCATGCAATACTCTCAGAATGCTTGTTCAAATCAGATTATAACCGATAATTCTGTAATGAAAATATGCCAGCTTATATATGTTATGCAAATTATAACCGTTTATTGTATAATGAAAATATGCCAGGTAACATATAATTTAGATGTATTAAGTAATTCACCTTGTAGAACGCCACATGCTGAAGCCCCTGCTTGTGAAAACATATGTCCACCCATCCATCTCCTGTTCTACCGATGTCATGGAAGTAGCTGGAGCCCCTGCTTGTTAAAACACATGTCCACCCATCCACCTACTGTACTACCAATGTGATGGATGCAGCTGAAGCCCCTGCTTGTGAAAACACATGTCCACCCATCCCATCTACTGTTCTACCAAAGTCATGGAAGCAGCTGGAGCCCCTGCTTGTGAAAACATATGTCCACCCATCCATCTCCTGTGCTACCAATGTCATGGAAGTAGCTGGAGCCCCTGCTTGTGAAAACACATGTCCGCCCTTCCATCTACTGTACTACCAATGCGACGGAAGCAGCTGAAGCCCCTGCTTGTGAAAACACATGTCCACCCATTCCATCTACTATTCTACCAAGGTCATGGAAGCAACTGGAGCCCCTGCTTGTGAAAACACATGTCCACCCATCCCATCTCCTGTTCTACCAATGTGATTGAAGCAACTGGAGCCCCTGCTTGTGAAAACATGTCTACCCATTCGTCTCCTGTTCTACCAATGTGATGGAAGCAGCTAGAGCCCCTGCTTGTGAAAACATATGTCTACCCATTCCTCTTCTGTTCTACCAATGTCATGAAAGCAGCTGGAGCCCCTGCTTGTGAAAACACATGTCTATCCATTCGTCTCCTGTACTACCAATGTGATGGAAGCAGCTGGAGTCCCTGCTTGTGAAAAAATATGTCCACCCATCCATCTCCTGTACTACCAATGTGATGGAAGTAGCTGGAGCCCCTGCTTGTGAAAACACACGTCAACCCATCCACCTACTGTACTACATATGTGATGGAAGCAACTGGAGCCCCTGCTTGTGGAAACACATGTCTACCCATCCATCTACTGTACTACCAATGTGATGGAAGCAGCTGGAGCCCCTGCTTGTGAAAACACATGTCCACCCATTCATCTGCTGTTCTACCAATTTGATGGAAGCAGCTGGAGCCCCTACTTGTGAAAAAACACATGTCCACCCATCCACCTACTTTACTACCAATGTGATGGAAGCAACTGGAGCCACTGCTTGTGGAAACACATGTTTACCCATCTATCTCCTGTACTACCAATGTGATGGAAGCAGCTGGAGCCCCTGCTTGTGAAAACACATGTCCACCCATCCATCTCCTGTTCTACCAATGCGATGGAAGCAGCTGGAGCCCCTGCTTGTGAAAAAACACATGTCCAGCCATCCATCTACTGTTCTACCAATGTAATGGAAGCAGCTGGAGCCCCTGCTTGTGGAAACACATGTCCACCCATTCATCTGCTGTTCTACCAATGTGTTGGAAGCAGCTGGAGCCCCTGCTTGTGAAAAAAACACATGTCCACCCATCCACCTACTTTACTAGCAATGTGATGGAAGCAACTGGAGCCCCTGCTTGTGGAAACACATGTCCACCCATCCATCTCCTGTACTACCAATGTTATGGAAGCAGCTGGAGCCCCTGCTTGTGAAAACACATGTCAACCCATCCATCTCCTGTTCTACCAATGTGATGGAAGCAGCTGGAGCCCCTGCTTGTGAAAAACACACGTCCACCCATCCATCTACTGTACTACCAATGTCATGGAATAGAAGTCCCTTTAAAACATTAGTTCAAAATGGACGAAATATTCTGGAATATTAAGCCACTGGATGAAATATAACAGTAATTGTTTCTGACATAATAAAGGGTAGAAAATATGTCTTCCAACAGGAACAGATATAATAGCATTGTTTATGACGATGTTTTTACAGAAACTTCTTATAGATGGATTAAGTATATGTTTACATCCCAAATAAGTAAATATATTTTCTTTTCGTGTCTGTTAAAGGTAAGCACTGATTCACTTAAAACTGAGACCAAGAATAGTCAAGTCTGTTCACAGCAACCTGATCATACTAAAAGGTTTGTTTGTCCAAAAGATGATCATTCGAACTCTCAGCACGATAGTGGATATGATCAGGGTCTGGACTTTGATTCAATTACAAGTGCCAATCAGGATACACATGGTTTCAACACTGAGTCTCTAGGAATAAATAGATTAAATGAGTATAGTGCTCTACTGACAAACAATAGTGATGGGTATGAATCAATGGATGGATCTACTACAAACAGCCAAGGTACCTAAAACTACGAATAACTATTAGAGCAAATATGATTAAGGAGGCATCAAAATTAGATTTAATTTTCCAAATGACAATACTAAACACTTGTTAATAATTTCCAAAATAAAGAACAATTGTTTCTTGTAAAGGTCTTGCCAATTATATATTCTACATATGTTATCTCTTAAGCACTGTTTCAATTGCCCCGGAATCTATGAGATAAGAATGAAAATAATACCAGAAACTCAAACCTAAATACGGACTAGGGATCTAGGGATAGCTAAAGGGGATCATTTGCAAAAGTGTGTTTGTGGTTAGGTAAGGTATGGGGTAATCGTTATCGGCTGTAATCAATTACATTTTGCAATGTAATCCCATGTAATCAGTAATCATGCAATTTCTGATTACAAATTTAATCGATTACAATGTAAGAAACAGGTGTAATCATGATTACTTTTAGATTACATTCATATGATTACTTGCAGATTACAAATTTTGTATATGAAAATAGTTTTTGATATACAATATAAAAAATAAAAAGATGTGAAGCATGAATGAAAAATTATCAAACTAGTATTCGCTATGATGGATTGTTGTTCAATGTGATTGATCATATCATCTATATAACAAATTTAGTATAACCAAGTTCGGCATGTAGAGTGAAATGCGTATTCAACTTGTAAACGGTTTACTGAAGGAATTTGTCATTGTGAGATTGAGTTCTTGTGATACAAGAATACGCTTCGAAAGCATTTTGTGTTCCTTGATGGAACACTTCATATATTAACTCCAATTTAAGTTTACACAATATTTTGGTATATCTACATGGAAATTCAATAGCACAGAACATTTAGGTCCAATTTTGACTTTGATGATCGACATAAATGAGCCCACTTAATTAATGATCAAATTTAGAACCAAATTTCATTTTTTTACAATTTTATAAATTATATACATAATGAAAATAAGCTACTTTTATAACTTTATTGATATTGCAATAAGGACAATTAATTTTCAATACCCAAGCCCACCTATTGTTTGTCAAAAAAATTTAAGTAGTGTTTAACACCTGTAAAAACATATGGATGTGTCAATCATATCCCCACAGACAATAAAACTACTTAATTGATTTTTCATTATTTGGTGAGGATTTTTGTGAATTGGGCAGTTGACCAAATATTTTATAAAAACAATGTTATATCTTCTACGTAGAATAGGGCACTTGTCTATGCTATCAAACTTTACACGTGCTACACTGCTCCTGGTCGATAAGATGAATAAATTAAGGATATAAAGAAAAATCACAAATTTTCACAAAATTTGCTTTTTTCACAAAAATGAAAAGTTTATAAAAAATTGTTAAATATTACAATATACAATGTTATCCAAAGTAATAATGATTACTTTAAAGAAAAGTAATCTAGTATAATTCATTACATTGGAATTTAGGTGTTATTGTAATGTAATCGATTGCATTAAGGGCATACGATACAGTAGCAGGGGCAGATAATAACGTTTTCAAAACTTTTCGTGTTGTTTTAGCGACGTTGTTAATCAGAACGTTGTAATTTCGCGATTTTTCTAATAAGAACGATTACATTTCGCGACGTCGCTTTAGATGTAGTCATATTTGCGGAAATCCACTGACGTCATAATCCCGATTGCGCGAATTTGAAAAAAATACCTGCAATGAAAATCGGCCAATTCACGAGAATTGTTATATTTATTCATTAATACAACAATATTAACTTCGAATGGGAAAAAAATCAAATCCACATGCTTAATTTTGTATGTCTGTTATTTCATATGGGAAATGAATAAGAGATATGAAAAACACAAGACGTCGATGAGAGAGAAAACCAACTACACAAAAAAAAACATAAGTAATTAATATAGTAACTTCACCATTTGGATAACTCTAAATCGTTATGAGAATTGTACGGATAAATTTAACAGAGACTATCAACAAAATGACAAAAAAACGTAATAAATAATGACAGCGCATATTACTGTTCCTGACTTTAAAAAGGTACATTAAAGAGTTTAACGGCATTTTTAGAATTTAACCCGTGGAATATATAAGTGTACGAAGAAGAATTGTCAGTTAAAATTACTCAGTTATAAGCCCCGTATTATAGACCAAAAACAAAAACGCACCCGTTGATGTGCTAAGCATATCCCCTATTTACATATTTAGAGAGAAAAATCGGCACACAGGAATTAGGTATTTGACAGACCAGAGTTGCAACTCATTGATGTTAAGTTACTGACCAAATACGAAGTCTTTTTGTAAAGTAGTTTCTCAGATAAGAAACAAAATATTTGTTGGACCGGACAAACAATGTGGTTGCACTCACTCCTAGATTGAAGGTATAATACAGACAAGTAATTCAATGATTATATGTACCGTAATAAAAAAAAATACTCTGAAGACAAGCTTAGGTAACTTATCTATTGATACAGAATCATTAAATTTCATGCTCTAATATCGACTGCTGTATGAAATGATATACTACACTGTAATTGACTAAGCTGACCCGATTTAATGTGGGTATGATTTTGTGTTCATGTTATGCCTATAGAGTAGGTCGTTAGTTTTCTTGTTTGAATTATTTCACATTTTCATGTCGGGGATTTTTAAAGCTTGACTATACGGTGTGGCTTTTTCTTTTTCTTATTTTTTTTGTGTTGAAGGCCGTAGGGTGACCTTTAATAGCGTTTATCTTCGTCATTTGAACTATGGTTGACAGTTGTCTCTTTTGCAATCATACCAAATGTCCTTATTTTTATATCATCCCCCTTACTTTATAATTGTTGCACATTTTGTCATGTCGGGCCTATTAATAATTAAAACTATGTTCAAGCTGTGTTGTCTACATGAATTGTATGACTAATGTCGGACAGAGATGCAAATTAATTTTTTTATTATATATCTGTTTTGTTTCCGAACATTTCTTTTCTAAAAGTAATTTACTAGAATACTTTTTCTATCCAAGATTCGTAACAATTCATAAAGGTTTGGCAAATATGATGCTATTTTACGAGGAGCCAACTTTATTAATTTTCATGATTAATATCATTGGTTTTAAAAAAAACCACCTTGGCTCTACCACTGAAATTGACAACGTAGTATAGTGAACGGCGGGAAAGATTTCACGACGTTGTTGCGATTAAAACTTATTCCAACGTAGTTTGGCGCCTTATTGGCAAACGTCCCGTTTTCCAATAAAAATTAGGGTTTTTGCTTTTATTGAAAAAACAAGCACATGGACCCCGAGTTTTTTCTTTTGCAGTCGATCAAGTTCTGTTTCAAGAACGCTCCGCCAAAATTTTAAGAAAAAATCAACGATAGAATTTTTTCTGCACTTCTGTGTAGACGCAAAAATATTTTCAACTTCTTTATTTCACTTGTATTAAAAGAATTGAGAATATAATTACTTATTTCAACCGTTAACTTGTTACAACATGCTGATGCCATGGATCAAGGGAACATTTTACAAAAAACCCGGTTAAATTATGACTGTTCGTTCAAAAGTATTGGTACTTTCCTTAAAAGTCCTTATTTATGAAATTTCAGGGTTTTTCCTTCAAATATGTAAATTTCGAACCAAATTATCTCAAAAAGTAAGTCATGAAGGTATATTTTTCTTTGCATATTTCAAAAGTACACATCAAAATTGACCTTTTACCAAAATTTCAAGAAAAAATCAACGAGGGATCTCTACTGTATAGTATGCCCTTAAATTAGCAAAGTAATTGTAATTTAATTGATTACATTTCAAAGTAATTGACCTCATCCCTGCAGGTTAGGCAGAGGGTGACTTCAAGTAATATGCAGAAAATGTGATATTGAATTGATATTATCAAAGTATTTTACATTTAGTAGAATTTAAAACTAGATGTTTCATCTATAGGACTGAAATAATATTTCAAGTGAATATAAGTACTTTGAAATACAATTAATTCAAAACATTATGACATTTAGCATTTGATATTAGATATTTCTGGTTTAATAACCTATTGTGCATTCATGCTACTATTTGAAGAATGCTATTTAATAATCCAGAAGCCAAAGTGAGAAGACATATAGAACTGTGTCATTAAAATACCCTTTGTTAAATTTTATTTTATTGTCTTGTACTTATCTGGTAAACTTCTCAAACTTTGTCAAATTAGTTGCCTTCTGCATACCTTGATCGTAAGAAACAATATGTTAAACATAGATATTTATAATTTGATGCATTTGTTTTATAAATTTACTGATTCAGCATGTCAAATTTATCTGATAGATGTTTATTGTACCGCGCGTAACGTGTTGCAGGGGACATAGAAATACCGGGTGTCCGTGTGTGCGTCTGTCCGTCCGGTCTTGTTAGCGCCCTTGCATGTACGATTCTTGCCAGATTTTTATAAAACTGATATCATAGGTTTATATCAACAATGTCTCGGACAAGTTCGAAAATAAGTGGGTAACAACAATTTTTAAAAGAGTTATTCCCCTTAGAAATATTAATTATATGGAAAATTGCATTGTTAGCGCTCTAAAGTGTACAATTTGTGCCAGATTTTTATGACACTTATATCATAGGTTTATTATAGCAATGTCTCAGACAAGTTCTAAAATCAATGCCAATCAATTGTTTTTAAAAGAGTTATGTCCCTTGGAAATATTAATGATATGGAAAATTGCATTGTAAGCGCTCTCATTTGTACATTTTTTGTAGCAAAGGCTTGAACCTTTTCAAAAATCAGTGCCGATCAAATATTTTTAAAAGAGTTATGCCCCTTAAAAATATTAATCATATTGGAAATTACGTTGCATTTACTCTCAAGCCTTCATTTCTCTTAAAGTATTTATAAAAATTTTAAAGAGTTATTGCCTTTGGACAGATAAAATATACAATATCTTTTACACACCTGTCGATATTATGACATAGAACTGACCGCTTGCAAGAAAGAACACAGAAGAAATATTTATCTGAATGCTTCATTGGTACACAATTGTCAATACATATAGCAAAATATCTTTTTAGGATGATAGGGTCCAAAAATGTTAATCCAAAATCATACATAATCAGTATACTCTCTATATATGTAAGAACATGAACAATGGAACTAATCTCCCATCAAACAATTGCTTTTTTTCTTAAAATTTTTCTTAATATTGGAAATTATTTTAAAAGATGAAAGTATTTATTTGTGTCTTGTAATTTACAGGTGCTTTCCTTCTATCGTCTACAATGAGAAGAATGTTACCTGCTGCCAGATCTACTATGAAAAATACTGTGGGGACAATGATTAAATCTGTGATCCATTTACAGAAATGTGACCAAAGTTTTATTTGATATTGTTTTATACATTGTTTGTGTTCCATAAAAACTCATCGAAGAAACCAGGTTTATACTTTTGTACGCCAGACACATGTTTCATCTTCATAAAACTTATCAGTTACGCTTGAAACAAAACAGTCGAAAAGACAATTCAGATACAAAGTTAAAAAGCATCAAAAACCGAAAATTCGAAAAAAAAGTTATGCAAAATAAAGCTAAGGCAATTTTAACCTAGGGGTAGAAAAATCTTTTCGAATGACTCAACATTTCCTGAATAGTAAATTTACAGAAAATGATATTTCATGGCAACACAAAAGTGGTGACTACTGGTCTGGTGATACCCCCCGAGGATAAAATGTCTGCCAGCAGTTGCTTCAACCCATAGTTGTAAAATCTATGTACAGAAATGTGACCAAAGTTTTATTTGAATAAATTATATATTTATTGTTTAACATATTGTTGTTGTTCCATAAAAACTCATCGAAGATACCAGGTTTATAATCTTGTATGCAAGACACGTCATCATTTACGCTAGAATCAAAATATTTGGTACGCCAAACACATCATCATTTACGCTAGAATCATCATTTACGCTAGAATCAAAATATTTGGTACGCCAGACACGTCATCATTTACGCTAGAATCAAAATATTTGATATGCCAGACACGTCATCAGTTACGCTAGAATCAAAATATTTGGTACGTCAGACACGTCATCAGTTACGCTAGAATCAAAATATTTGGTACGCCAGACACGTCATCAGTTACGCTAGAATCAAAATATTTGGTACGCCAGACACGTCATCAGTTACGCTAGAATCAAAATATTTGGTAGGCCAAATCAAAAACAAAGTTGAAGAGCATTAAAAAATCGAAAATTTCAAATAGTCAGGCAAAAAAAAGGCTAAAGCAATCTATACCTGAGGTTAGAAAAACTTGGGTGTTTTGAATATTTCAACATTTTATAAACAATAAATTTACAATAAAATAAATAATAAATTTATTTCATGCTGACTACTTGGCTTGTGATACCTGAGGGGACAAAGCGTCCAACAGTTCTATGACAAAGTTATTTTTACAGGGAAATCCTCTACTTTTCAGGTTTGAAACGTTGATGAGGCCTTTTGAAATATTAATAAAACGATAAAAAACTATGCCTAAATCAAAATTAATGTTAGTGAACATATATTAACTTCGTATTATCGTTCTTTAATAACCTGATTTAGAGTTGTATCAATGCGAACACCATGTAAAGGTTACCTGGCCCTTGTGTGATATTGCTATCACTTTGAGTGTGTTGTTGTCAACCCTTATCATTGTAGTGATATGTTTGGTTTTTTTTTTATATCTTTTCTGAAATCACTGGATTAATTTCAACCACACTAAAATAGGATTTTCGAAATGTTGCCTGTTATCTAAAAACTATAATAGATAATGTAAACATAAAAAAGATCAGCAATATTAGATCTACCAGAATGTAGAAATGACTGAAAACATAGGATGACTCCTTATTAACTAATATTATTAATATATTCGAGTTGTTGCCTTTTATATAGAAATCTATGATAGACAGGTAGAAACTGTTAGTAGTAAAAATGATCAACAATTACAAGATCTACTCAAAAGCCTATATAACCGAAAACTTTGGATGGCTCCTAATATGAGCTATTACCCTGAAATGACGATTATGGCTAATTTTCATGTTTTTAACTTTTATGTCAAAAACTATAATGGATAGCTTAGACTACTATAACACTGTGTTCAAGTAGTCTCCGTGGATAGGTAGAACTGTAAACAGCAAAACCAATGATCAATACAGTAGGACTGAGTAAACAGCAACACCAATGATCAATACAGTAGGACTGAGTAACAGCAAAACCAATGATCAATACAGTATGACTGAGTAAACAGCAAAACCAATGATCAATACAGTAGGACTGAGTAAACAGCAAAACCAATGATCAATACAGTAGGACTGAGTAAATGATCAATAGAATAGGACTGAGTAAACAGCAAAAACAATGATCAATACAGTAGGACTGAGTAAACAGCAAAACCAATGATCAATACAGTAGGACTGAGTAAACAGCAAAACCAATGATCAATACAGTAGGACTGAGTAAACAGCAAAACCAAAGATCAATACAGTAGGACTGAGTAAACAGCAAAACCAATGATCAATACAGAAGGACTGAGTAAACAGCAAAACCAATGATCAATACAGTAGGACTGAGTAAACAGCAAAACCAATGATCAATACAGTAGGACTGAGTAAACAGCAAAACCAATGATCAATACAGTAGGACTGAGTTAACAGCAAAACCAATGATCAATACAGCAGGACTGAGTAAACAGCAAAACCAATGATCAATACAGTAGGACTGAGTTAACAGCAAAACCAATGATATATACAGTAGGACTGAGTAAACAGCAAAACCAATGATATATACAGTAGGACTGAGTAAACAGCAAAACCAATGATCAATACAGTAGGACTGTTATAAATTGATATTATATAAATAATGGAACTAAAAAAGCAGAAAAAAATGAAGGGTCCGTGTGCTTGTTTTTGAGATATAAGCCGTTGAAAATTTGGCGGGAAATGATTCTCTCTAGATTTTTTTCATACTATTAACATAGGCACTGTTTTTCTATCAAAAACTATTTAAAAAATAACAAGGATTTTACAAGACTTTCATAATTATATGGCTTTTTAAACTATATGTTATAAAATTATGAAAAGAAAAGTAGGGCTGAGTGGGCAATATTTTTAATGGCATTACATGGATAAAACCAGAGGATTCCGAATATCTGACAAATATTCAAAAACAAGAGGAGCGAACATCCTTAATTGAAAAACATTAATAAATAGTTTGAAACTTAAAACAGCAAAAATGATCAGCAATATAAGATATGTTATTGACAGGTGAACGATTCATGCTCTTATGGGCCATTTGTGTTAGTCAACTAATAGATGTTTATAGGCAGAGGGTAGTAACGTCTGGCAAAAAACATTTATCCCGTCACATGTTACATATATGTTTATATTGTTAGCTTTTCGTACTAGTTGTGTTTTGTGGACTGGTGTTTGTCAGTGCCATTCCCTTTCAAGAATCTAGTCTGTGATTATTTTATTCTCCTTCCTTCCTTAATTCGGAATGACACCCGTCTATTAATATTGGTGATGTCTTTCGTTATCAAAGTTTGTATGTTGTTAGGATGTTTGCTCATTGATATATAACCCACATCTCTCATTATAGCGCTTCGGACGCATGTAATTTATAACATGTTGTTTTCATTTTTTACAGCAATGGTTCCATATCACAGGCACTTATTTCTATCAATAGGATGGTCGACTATCGATACCTTTGCCGGTGGTCTATCAGTCCCCGAGGGTATCATTGTAAAGCATAATTCTTCCGGGTGAATTAACATCTGGCGGGGGGAAAATATTACATTATGATATTGTTAGATTCTTTCCGGAGGAAAACATTTCATTATGTGATATTTACCATTGATATGAAATTTTACAGATAGAAGGTGTGAAACTGGTGTTTGAGCCAAAGTAGTCGTATTTGAAAATTAAAATATCGAAAAGTAAATAAAAACTAAATTTTTGCAAATACTATGGGCTCAGGATAGAGTAATTAAATAAAAACTAAAGTGTAGGTCATACTACATCATCAGCTCAGTAGTCAGTACTTCGGTGCTGACATGATTTATAACAAACCTTTCTAAAATTGTCCGTTTATCAATTTTAAAATTATAAAGAAACCAAAGTTTCATCTCCCTCAAATAAAGTTGACCTTGGATTGATTTGGCTATTTCTAGGTCCATTTTTTTCATAAAGCTCTTCAACTGTTTCGGTTCTCGTGCATCCTACGAAGGTCAGTGGTCTTCTCAGGGCACTCCTGCTTTCTCCGCCAATATAATGTGACCAGCAAGAAATAGCCAATAGCAGAGACATATAGCCAATAGTCACGGCTGAAAGTGGCACAAAACACCAATCAGTCAATAAATCAATCAATCAAATATTCGACTTTGAGCAATCCTGACGAAGGTAAATCCAGAATAGCGCTTCGGACGCATGCAACTTATAAAGTCTTGTTTTCTTTTTTTTTATTCATATTTGAATGAACACTATCATACTATGCTCTCCTAAATGCATCCATAAACCTATACGTAAATGACACCTGAACTCAGACATACAACATAATATACTAGTTCTTCAAAAGAGCATAAAATGTAGGTCATATTGTCAACCTATTTGTAGATTGCTGTTTATACTCTCCTAGATACATTATTACTTCTGTTATATGACCTTTGTCTCTTAGTATCTTGGATCTGAACTTGAACGTAAAATGAAATTTAAAAAGATATTTTTTGGTGTGCTTGGGGTTTGTTTGTTTGTTATCTATTATAACATCATTAAAGAGTTAATTTCCTGCACTAATTTCTATTGTATGGTCTTTATAGATAGTTAAAAAACCTATCTACATGTTCATATCCCTACCCCGAATCAGGAACCTCGTCAGTGGTGTTTGTCATATTTTAATGTTGTTTTTTTTTGTGATTTAGTGCATCTGGTGTTTATTCTGAGAAACTTTCCTTTAATAGTTGTAATTCTCTTTGAATTAGTCTTCAGTTACTGCGAGTACTCTTGGATCGGTACTATGGTTCTTTTTTTTTCTTTTAGTATTTAGTACCGGTCTGGTGAGTCAAGCCCTTTACACATAATGTAATAGTTTTCCGACCGTGTGAGGATAAATACCCTCATTTATTTATCAATGTCATTAAACACTCCCTAGTAGTAGTTATAGTGTACGTGGTCGTATGGTGTTCTGTTAGCAATGCCTAGGGGATCACAGTTTAAGCGTTCAAGATGAGGATCCGGGATATTGAAGAGGGGGACCGAGGCCCCCAAACTAGGCAACTTTTGCAGTGGGACATGTAGAAAATCTATGTATTAACCATATATGTAGCTCCACTGGGGGCCTGACACCCTGACCCCTCTAAATCCGCATTTGCGCTCGCAAACGTGTTTAACCCCGCCACATTCTACATGTGCCTGTTCCAAATCAGGAGCGTTAAGTTCAGTGCTTGTTGTTGGTTGCTTTCTGTCATGTTTGTTTTCGTCTGTTGTTTTTTATAGCTTACTATATGGTATTGGTGTTACTTCCTCATTGTTGAAGGCCATACGGTGATTTACATAGTTGATTAAATCCACGTCATTTGGACTCTGATGGATTGTTGACTCATTGGCAATCATACGTTATCTCCTTATTTTTATATATATTCTGTATGTTAACCTCTAGATTATTATTTTTTGAGAGGTGACTATATTTTAAGTTATTGATTAACGATTAAGAAAGCTTGATTGGCTGGCTTCCTTTCAAGCAGCAACCGTATAATAAAAAAAATCCAAAGAAGGATATTTGAGATAAGGTACTGTCGGGGCGTTGCTACACTGAAACAAACGTAACGTAAATAAGAGAAAAGGAGAAATTCATCGTGTATGTCTCCATGTCATACACTTTTATTTCAATGGACTCTCATCTGTGATTTAATGCATATATCGTTGTAAAGATATGATCGAAATCGTATAGTGGCCGGATGCGGTCCGAGTTCGCACTTTCGCCTTGCATAATTAATAAAGCGAAAAAGCAGAAATTATGGGATGTATAGATACGCTGCCACGTCCGGTCTGTGTTTAGTTAAGCCGTTTTCAAATGATTTTTATAGTTTGTTTTTATGTTGTACTGTCCCACCACTGTCCCAGGTTAGGGGAGGGTTTGGCGCCAGCAAACTAGTTTAACCCGCCATATTATAAATGTGCCTGTCCCAAGTCAGGAGCTAGCCTGTAGTTCAGTGGTTGTCGTTGGTTCATGCCTGTCAATTTTGTTTTTTGTAAATTGTTTTGTTATAGATTAGTCCGTTATTTTTTTCAATTGAATGGTTTAATATTTTTTATATCGGGGCCTTTTATAGCAGACTATACGGTATGAGTTTTTCTCATTGTTGTAGACCGCACGGTTGCCTATAATTGCTTACATCCACCTCATATGTCTCAAAGGCAATATACCACATCTCCTTATTTTTGTATTGTTTAGCGCTTTCGCCTTTACGCCCTATTTGAACCATTATTGCAATCTATTAATCGTGGTATTAAATATTGGGATTTATAAAAGATCATACGCGAAGACGTCCCATTAAAATGGTAAAATAATCTTTCAAATTTTGTTTTTCAAATGTGAAAAGAATATTTAACAATCTTTGAAAAAAAAATTCTTATGCCACTTCCAGCGTGTAAAACTTGAGAAAAAAAATGAAATTATCTGGTAACAGTGTTTTTCCATATATTTTATTACCTTTGCCAAAAGCTTAAAAGTGTTCCTTTATTCTTATATAAAGAAAAGCTTAATTAATAGATGCATTATTGATTTTATTTTCTTAAAGCAAGTTATGGTGTATGAACAAGTGAATAAACATTAGTTTGGCTCGGATATGTTTGTAAGGACATCCTGTTAGTTTTTGTTCTATAAATCTTATCCATGAAATTTATTCAAGCATACTTGTCAAGAAATTATATAACTTGAATTGTTTATGGTTCATTTGTTATAAAAATATCAAATATATCGAGCTATTATACCCAAATAATTGTACACGATTCTAAACGATACTTACCTTACTTATTATTTAATTGTATCAAAAAAGAACTGTTTGATTACGTTAAAAAATAGGTAATTTTAAGTTAATTATCATTAAACAGAAAAGTCATCGTATTTTCATGTTTACGGCTCCCGATTTTCCACAAATTTCAACTGGCTTAGTAAAATAACAAGGAAGTGAGGTCTATTCTTCTGTTTTAAGGTTAATATGGCATATTTATAATTTTAAGTAATATGTAACAATTGCGTTCAACTGTTATTTATTTCCTTTTGTTAACATTTGAGTATACATATCCTGTTTCTTCAATGGTTATATGTATATATTTATTTCCTTTTTACAACATTTGTGTACATCTCCAGTCTCTTCTGGAGTTACATTTTTATTTCCTTTTTACAACAGTTGAGTACATATCTGTTCTCTTCTGTGATAATATTGGCAAACGAGTTCTAACCTTGTCGACAAAATCCGGGTCAATGTCACAATATACAATGGTTTCCAAATGTTCTGTAGTAATAAGAACATCTCCCCAAGGACTAACCACTGTACTGTGTCCCCATGCAACGTATGAAGCTGTTTCATCGCGTGCTCCCGACACCAAAGCTACATAGACTTCGTTGTCAACAGCCCTGGCTCTCAGCAAAGGCTCCATATGTGAAGGGCCAGTGGTCATATTAAATGCCCCTGGGTATACCAGAAATTTACACCCCATTTCACCGTAAATGTGTGCTAGTTCTGGGAATCGTAGATCATAACAGACTCCGATGCCGATTTTACAATATGGAGTATCAAATGTGGTAAAGTCACATCCGGGACTTAGCGAATCAGCTTCTCTAAAGCGAATTTTACCAGGAACATCAATGTCAACCAGATGCATTTTCCTGTGTTTAGTAAGAAGTTCTCCTGACGGACTAAAGACTGGACATGTATTATATACCTTTCCATTATCAATTTCTGGTATAGAACCTCCAATGATGTAGACATTGTTATCCTTGGCTGTCTGTGCTAAGACATCTGAAGTCGGTCCAGGAATAGACTCAGCATATTTTGGGAAACATGTCGTATCGTAGGGAGAGTTAAAACATTCTGGCAATATGACTAGTTGTGCTCCATTTTTAGCGGCCTTATTAATAAGTGTGACTGCATGCTCAATGTTTTCTAATTTGACTGCCGTTACAGCCATCTGAACAAGTGCCACCTTAAAAGTCATGTCTGTTCTTTATGCTCTATGTACTGTTGAGGTTGAAAATGTTCATTAATATTCTGAAAAAAAAATATGACGTTGATAAGAAGTTGATGAATCGATTATTAACATTGATTTGTGTAGTAAAATGTCAAGAAAACATTATAGCTCACAAGGTTACAAGGACTTCTTTTTCTTCATTTAAGACGAATAATCATAGCTTGAGGACTTTTTATTCTGTATGCTTGGCGGATCGAATAAGTAAAAAAACAATTATTGTCTGATTGGGTCACAGATTGAATTTTGAACATCTCGAAGTTTAGGCTTGAATAAATTTTGACGAAATACTTGTGAATAGTTACAATTCAACAAAAAGACTTAGACTTTAAATTCGTTCAACATGAAAAAGTATAGTTATCTTGTTATTTAATTAACTGAACATCGCAATATAAAAAGCAGTAATCCACGGTTGTCATTCGGTAAATCGAGAAAAATGATGTGAAAGAATAAGTAACGGTGGCTTGCATGCGACAAGATGGTGAAAGATCTGATATGGGATCGCCAAAGAAATCTTATCGAGGAGACACATGCAAGGTCAACAGACAATCTAATTTATTGAAATGTAAGGAAAAATTTTCCACTAAATCTCGTGTTTGTCAAAATTGTTCAACATTATGATCAGTATCTGAGAGATGTATATGTTACAGTGAATTTGTATAATCAGGGATTATGTAGAATCCCTGGTTTTTCAGGGATTATGTAGAATCACTAAACTCATTAGTGATTATATATAATCCCTGAAAATGACCAGTGATTTTACATAATCACTGAACATTTTACTAATTATTTTACAAATTCCCTAATATGATTTCAGGGATTATCAATAATGAAAAAAAAAAAATATAAGGGAAAGGTTTTACCAGTGATATTTTATTAAACTGTATGTTGACCACAATATTTCACAAACAAATAAGTATGGCAGAGGAAAATACAAAATGCAAGCTATGGAGAAGGAACAAAAAATGGTATTTTTACTTTGATGACAAAAGAACCAAGTAAAAAAGACTAAAATCCTGCTTAATTCTATCTGCTAACAAAGTATATATTTAAATTGTTTTAAGGCTGCTATTATCCTATATATTTCATACATATTACACTCTTTACAGCATTATGCAGTACTATAGGAGGGGACGGGGTTGGTGGGCATGGATCTAAAAATAGATAGTCTTCAATATTTGACGAAACAAATATATATTTTGTGAAAAGCAAAAGTTGTCAAAACTAGATATACAAAAACAGAAGTACCATTTATATGATTTGCGTCTCATAAGTATACTAGTTTTTATAACAAATCAGTGGTTGATTCGAGTTGAATTGAGGGCGTTGTCCATAGAGGGGATAAAGAACATGAAATTCAATTCTGAGAGAAATAACGCAACAGAATTCTGCTAGCATCAGCAATCAGTTCACGGCTGCTGATTCCCTTTTTTTGGGTACCTTCAGATGATTGTATTACAAACTTTATTTCTCTTAGACATGCCGTAAAATCTGATTCGATATGAGAAAGACAAGGTTTTTTTTTAATGTGGATAGTGTATGGAAATATTTTAGGATGTTTATAATGAAGTTTTATTATGATTTGATATTATAAATTATTTAGTTTAACTTACATTCATTTTCTTCATACACAAAACTGTTTCTTCATTTCAGTTATTATGCATAATCCCTGACGTCTTTTCTAGTGATTATACATAATCCCTGAAAATTTCAGTGATTATATATAATCCCTAAACTAACCAGTTATTTTACATAATCCCTGAAAATTTCAGGGATTATGTAGAATCCCTGATTATACAAATTCACTGTAACATATATACGCATATTTGTCGGAATTGAAATTCATGTTCAATCAATCAGAACCCGTTTATTACGCATGTGCATACAGGTTGTACATAAATTTATTACTAGTATTTCAGCATGTTCTAGTGGTTTTTTGTTTTGTTTTATGGGTTTTGTAATTTGTATAAAATGCACCGGAAAAAAGTTGTTTTTAAACATTTTTTCATCTATTTTCCAACAAGTTCCAAAATAGAAAAAAGTTACATACAATTAATCTTTTTATTTTCTACAAGGTAAAAAATAATTCAACAAAAACTGATAAATTCATTATTGTAACTTTATTTCCTGTGACTTTTCATCTATATTCATCAATACGAACGTAGGACAGGAGGTCACACAAATAAAAACAATGGAAGGACAAGAAGTCACAAACTAGTTTTTGAATATTTTTTTGGCAGAGATCTAAAAAAACTAACTTCTTCAACTTTTACTTAATTAAAACATTTGTAGTAAACCATCAATAGTTATACATTTTTGCTAGGTAAAAAGAATATCAAAAGGAATTCATGGCACCAATAAATATATACACTTGGTATGGTTCAAATTCATTTAATCTCTATCCAAAAATACTAATACAAAAAATAAGGAGATGTGTTGTACGACTACAAATGAAGCAACTATCTGCCAGAGTTCAAATGATAATGAAAGACTCTGACATGAAACATGTGAAACAATGCAAACTCGAAAACTATCGAAATAATCTATACAATACCATAGATGTAATACCCATTATACATCTATGACAATACAAACTACGAAAACTAAATATGACAGACAACCACCAACTACTGACAATTTTATGAATTACAAAAAACGCTGCTATGTGGAAGCATTTGGTTTATTTTAGAACTTACAATTTGTTGTAATTTTATTATTGACAATGATAGAAGAAAACTAAGAGTTTCATTGTATATCACCAGAAAGTTGAAAAAAAAGAGTCACTGCTGTTTCTCGTATTGTGAGTTAAGATGAAATTGTTTTTGTTTAAACATTTTATTTCTATAAATACCAAGTCCTCTACATTCTCTGCTATGAATAAATGTTATGGTAGTTTTGTCAATGTCTCTATTTAAGCTATTGGTGTGTTTTTTTAAATAACTACATAAATTGTTTTGTCTTGTTCGATTGCAGTCCCGTTGATTTGTACCT
The DNA here is from genome assembly GCF_021869535.1 of Mytilus californianus. Classification (NCBI taxonomy): domain Eukaryota; kingdom Metazoa; phylum Mollusca; class Bivalvia; order Mytilida; family Mytilidae; genus Mytilus; species Mytilus californianus. Next base: position 5,472,977 of record NW_026262679.1, on the reverse strand, counting down.
TTATCTCTTCTTATTCATATTCATTTCCAAATAATTTGGTGACATACACCGTTTGTCAGAGGCTTTGATAGGAATTCGTATACAGGCCAAGGAAAATAATATATTTGAAATCCTTCCATGACACAATAATGTCTTTATTACATATTGTTCTAATCGTGCAGTCAGCCTTCAAAAGGATACTTTATTTATATAACAGTTGAATAAAATTTAAATGCACGGTATTAAAACGAAAGATTCAAAGTTTATAAAAATATTGCAAAAGAATATTGTGTTTTTTACAACACACACGTAAAACTAAATTTAAAAACTTACTTATCATTGCTTCATATTTTACAGGATAATCAGAGTTTTATGGAAGTTGCATGTTGAGTGCAACTTTAGATACGAAACCATATTGATATTTTGTAGAAAACCTGTTTTCTGCATTAATTTAACATAAATCCTGTATTTTCAACACATTTCAAGTTTTCTAGGAGAAAAACCAGTCAAAATGATAAAAATGTTGCCGTCGTAAAATATATGTTCCAATGTGAAGAAAAATTGTTCCCATGGGAAGAAAAAAATTGTTCCGTTGGGAAGAAAATTGTTCCAATGGGAAAATAAATTGTTCCCATAGGAAAAGTTAAATTCCCATGGGAACAAACTATTTACTAATGTTCCCATGGGAACTTAAAAGTTCCGATGGGAACTTTAAAATTCCCATGGGAAAAGTACTTTTTCCCATGGGAACTTTAAATTTCCCATGGGAAATGTACTTTTAATCAGCTGTAGTGACAACAGTGACAGGTTGGGACATATGGGAAAATTTAGTTTTTTTATTGTCGTTCACTTGACCAAAAAATATTTTTGTTATCTTGTAAAACAACAAAGTCAGATTTGCCAATTCTCGAATGGCAAATTTGTCCCGCAGTGTTGAAGGGAGACTCTACTACACTTAAATGTATCTTCCTCCGTCTTGGATTTGAAATAGCAGATAACAATCGATGTAGATCTTTAATGAAATGTGCAAATTTCGAGAGTAGTATGTAATTCATGTGCAAGACTTTTCATGTTGATATCGAAAATTATGTGTTTTATCATATTTTACGGCTGTATTTAACAAAAAAAAGAATACTTTTCTTTAATTCATTTTTTTTTTCAACTTTGCCACATAAGGGGAAATAACTCAGATAAAGTAACTTTTATAATAGAATATGTTTGTGAATTTACCTATTTTATTATGTAGCAAGAAAATGAGTCCTGTGACCCGTTTTTTTCCTTTTTCTTATCTAAAAGCATTATTATTAGAGCTATCTTCTCATATTTTATTTTAAAAATCTATGGTATAGTTTTCTATTTCTCACACAAAATTTAGTTTAAATTTAGTTTTCCATGCATAATCTATACAAAATCTGACAATTTTGCACAACCTGTAGTGTGAAAAAATCCCGGTGATCCATACTTTTTAATGTTTTTTTTTTTTAAATGTATGATATAAACTACATTTTGACAAATTATTAAAAAAATCTATTTTAGACACCCCCCCCCCCCCACCCCCCACCCCCCACCCCCACCCCCCAATCTACCTTAAGATTTCGAACGCCACAAATTACTTAAAAGCTTTACATAAGATCCTGGTAAACGTATCGTTTCTTTAAATAATTTTATTCTAAAAGGTTGTCAATTCAACACTGTAATTATACCTTTGAATATTGGTTTAATTGGTTTAAATATTGATTACCTTATCAATAAATTAAAATCCAACTAAATATTATTGTTATACACATATGTACTTTCCCGGTCCTACAATATGTCCATACCTATAGTTTGGCATTGCACAAGGTCATTTTTTCTCTGACTGTTAATGACGTCTTTACACTAAAAGCATTGGATGTTGGATGTGTACTGGTTGATATTTTAGTCTTAGATCCATATATAATTTGTTTATCAGTTGTTATGGGCTTTGAACTAGCTTTCAGTAACTGCGAGTACTCTCAGATCTGTACTTTATGTCTTTTGTGTTGTTTTTGTGCTGTGTATCAATCTGGTGAGTTAAGCCCTTTTCAACTGATTTTTATAGTTTTTTCTAATTTTGTGTTGTTCCACTACTGTCCCAGGTTATTGGAGGTTTTGGTGCCAGTAAACATGTTTAGCCCCTCCAAATTCTGTTTGTGCCTGTCCAAAGTCAGGAGCCTGTAATTCAGTGGTTATCGTTTGTTGATTAGTACACATAAATCAGACCGTTATTTTTTTTTTGTTTGAATTATTTTACATTTGTCATCCCTGTGCCTTTTATAGCTGAATATGCGGTATAGTTTTTCTCATTGTCGAAGGCCGTACGGGGACGTATGTTGTAAACTTCTATGTCATTTGCATCTGGTGGGAGTTATGCCATTGGCAATCATTTGACATCTTCTTATTTTTATATTGACAAAAACCTCACAGTAGTGATAGATTCATAAAAATCACCAAAGAGTAAACAATAATATCTTACCTTAAGGTGAAAAGAGAAAAAGCTATGCACGATACCAATATGTTGTCATAAGAACCCACATCACTAAGATAACATTATATGTTCATTTGTACTAATATTGATCAATATTCAAACTCACTCTTCTCATTATTAATTTATTCTGTTCCACGAAACGAAACTTTATGTTTAACTTTGTTGTCATCGTTCATCCATGAAATAACCTGATACTTTAAAAAAAAAACAGTTTTTATAACTTTGCACATTTACATAATAATACGACCAATGAAGTAGTTCTTTTATATAACCGTTCCACGTATTTTTGACGTTATTGGATGTTTCTTCTGTACTCATTTAAAGATGTCCGTATTTTGCCAGTTTACTGGAACTGAAATGAGAGGACTTCGGCATTGTCAAAAACACATGATTTAGAAGCATATGGCGGTTAGCCTTGATCTGTAAAGAAGTTTAGTTCAACAATTTCTCCAGTATATCAGTTTATAATTTAATTTTGGATGTAACACGTGTTCTGATTGGCTGAGAGAATTTTGTTTATCAGCTCATAGACATAATTTTGTCATGTGACCGTGACGTTATCAACGTTTTTTTCACGATTAACTCCTTAAAAATGGAATTTAGAATTAAATTATAAGGAATGATTGTAATATTTTTTCTGTCTATTCGAAATAATAGAAAAAATGTGGTGCACACTGTTAAATAACCCACTTCGCGCGTTATTCAGTGTGCACCACATTTTTGATGTTGTCTTCATAGACAGAAAAAATATCACAGTCATTCCTTAAATATTACAAAATATCTACACACACAAAAAAAAAAAAACACAGAAAAACAAATCCAGCACAAAAAAATTACACCAACAAAACAACAAAAAAAGTCAACTTTCAAACACAAAATGTTAATCTTTATAATTAAAAATTAAATAAATATTGGTGTACTCTTCTAAATTATGAACATGTCGTGCTAATTTGAATAATTGTAGTCTTTGTAAGATTTGTTTAAAATCTTTTGATATTTATATTGTAGGAGTAAATGTTTTGATCATTTGTCTTAAATTCTTATGATCATAAATCCTCACCTAAAATAAAAGACCATATAAATAAGAGGAAACGTGGGCTTAACATTGATAAGACAGCAAACCAACAACAAAGTTAAACCAAAGGAGACATCTAAAGGACAATATATGGTCTTCAATTAAGTATCTATAGCATACTTTAAACTCCAAATCGCTTGGTGTTCATTTTCTTCGGTGTTAGTTGCACAAGACATGAACTATCTATTGACATATATAATTTGGATTTGAAGGATCGAAGCAATAATTACGTTCAGCGGCAAATCATATACTCTGCTTTGAACGAAACCGACATGCAAAGTAGGATTTCTAACGTGTTATAGACTCAAATCGGTCAAATTATTCGGACTCATATCCGGCCAGTCTTTGATCTTTCTCCTATAATTACCACTGGCAAGGTGGCGAAAGAGCCAGTACCAAGCCTAAAGTATTTGGCTTGACAGTATCGAACCAATATCCCCCTCCCCACCTAAACGAACTCCGAGTCAAGCACTCTACACCAGACCAGAAATGTGGTAATAGGTTATGGACAAGTAAAACAATGTTTCTATTGTAGTATTAAGGAACAAACCGGATATGAACTTTTTAGTTCTGAGATAGTATGGCAGATTTGACTGACCTTGCTTTCAGTGACTACAAGAATTTTTTAATAAGGTGTCATGTCTATCTTACGTCTTTTATGTTTTGACGTCTGTTATGCCCATATTTTAACCAACTTAGTAAATTAAAATCATTCTTATATTTTTGTTATACACTTTAACGGTACTACAATCTGTCGATCCTTTATTTTGGCATTGCACAAGGTCAGGTTTATCTCTGACTGTTAATGACGTTTTTACACGAAATGCATTGGATGTTGGATGTGTACTGATTGATATTTTAGTGTTAGATACATGATTTTTTTATAAGTTGTTATTGGCTTTGAACTAGCTGCCAGTAATTGCGAGTACGTTCAGATCTGTACTAGTGTCCTTTTTGTAGTAAGGGATGAGGGATGTATAAATACCCTGCCACGTCCGGTCTTTATTTTATGTTTGATGTTTTTCTGCTTTGTATCGATCTGATGAGTTAATCCTTTTTCAACTGATTTTTATAGTTTGTTCTTTATATGTTGTGCTGTTACACCACTGTCCCAGGTTAGGGGAGGGTTGAGCGCTTACAAACATGTTTAACCCCACCATATTCTTTATGTGCCCGTCCCAAGTCAGGAGTCTGTAGTTCAGTGGTTGTCGTTGGTTCATGTCTGAAACTACTTGTTTTTCGTTAATTGTTTTATTATAAATCAGGCAGTTAGTTTTCTCAATTGAATTGTTTCATATTTTTCATGTCGGGACCTTTTATAGCCGACTATGCGGTATGGGGTTTTCTCATTGTTGAAGGCCGTACGGTTGCCTATAAATGCTTACATCCACTTTATTTGAACTTTGGTGGATAGTTGTCTCGTTGGCATCCTTATCTTTATTTTGTCTGAACCATTTAAACCTTATTGCAAATGTATGATAGAGATTTATAAAGGGAGAGAAACCACCAACTGTTAATGTTCTTATCAAAAGTAAAAAACGTCGTCAGTGGTTTATCTTTTGTTCTGTATCAATAGTTGTTTTTGTTCTTTATTTTTTATCCATTTGAGGATTTAAATAGGAGTTAATAGCAGATTTTTGGTAGTATTTATTTGTTGTTGCGATTTGGAGCTTTACATATGGTATAGATCATTTTCTGTTGTTGCAGCATGTTGTTGAATTACTGTCTCATTGACGTATGCTGGGTTGGAATGAAAAGAGATGATATATGGAAGGGAAAAAACCATAGTGATGATATCGTCAATAGGTCAAACGTCAAGGTCGCTACTGAATAAAGAGACATTTTGGAAAACTGGATTCCAGATCGTAGACTATTTTTTGCTTGATTGAAATGAAACACATGGAATATAAAGGGAAGGGAAAGAAGCCTATTTATTTTGTCTTCAGATCTTCTTTTTAGATATGATTTCCGGAAAATAGTTTGAGTTTCCCTTGCTTAGTTGGAATTAAACGTTTACAAATGAAAGATACAGCGCAGGGAGGGGAAGCCTACTCCCTATTGGGTCGTAACTATTGGCTAGTGAAGATTGATTAAAATGAAACTATAGCACATTGAAGATATAAGGAAGATTTAAAAGCCTATTAGTTTTGGGGCTAGCAGGTTAAGGTTAAGGTTACTGTTACTAAAATAAGAAAGAAAGAAAAAATAAAATGACTTTCGGGATGGTATTCTAATACATGATTATGTTATATAGATACAATGGATAAGCGTGGATTCTTGAAAAAGAAACCATGAGCCCGGAGGGCGAATGGTTTGTTTTTCATGAATCTACGCTTATCCATTGTATCTATAACTTAAACTATTGTGTTCATTTCTTTTCAAAATTAAAGCCTTTTTCTTAATTAGAAGGTATTGTAAGTGAGTTTAAATAACCATGTTATCGTGTTCAACGATGCATTGATAAATCTCAGATCACAATTAATTGGTTAAAAAAATACAAATATAACCCTTCTACCTTTAAAGATCTTTATATTATCAGGCATCTGAATATTATCTTATTACAAAATAAGACATATTCGTATGTATTTCTAATTAAATTGAGAATGGAAATGGGGAATGTGTCAAAGAGACAACAACCCGACCAAAGAGCATATATAAAGTATATATAATAAGTATATTACCGAAATTTCTAGCACTCTAGGCACATCACGATTTTTCTCGCATAGGAATTTGCGAACAAACATTTGTAAAATTATGTAGTAAAACAGAAGAAATCATACTATATTTATACAACAAAACAGAGACATATAATACAAGAGATTCGCAACTCGGCGAAATCCCGTAATAACACGCGGCCACTAGTTAAACCTCGCGAGATCTCCTTAGGTAATAAAGTCATTAATAAAAGTATTAAAAGTACTCGAAGTAAGGACGAATGTTTAAGCATAACATAAACTGTTTCAGTGTTAAATTTATCATAATTAATTAAATATAATTTGAGTACATATATAATTATTTATTTTAATGTAATTTTGATTTTAGATTTGTTTTATTGAAAAAGAGACATAATTTGATATTTTATAAAAAAAAACTGATATTAAATAATTAACACTTGATAAATTGTGTCAGAGTTCATTTTATTTGATAGTTACATAATGGGTTTCTATTGAATATACACCTGTCTCGGAGACATAATTTCACAGTGTGACATGTATATTAGGTTTGAATTATTCGATGACCAGGTAAATCACGAACATGTTATAAATAATGAGTTTTAATTGACACCTTGTAAACAAGAAGTTGTCACACCACAGGTGTCCACACTCTTTCCACAAATACAATTCACAAAATGTATAATTAATTAATATGGAAAAAAACTTAATTTATTTGTTAATTAATTGTTAATCATGATAGGCTTTGTTTTTTATTCTTGATATTTATAAATTATTAAAATTTTATTTATTTTTATATTCCTCATTTATTGGGCTTTCATTGAGTTTTTTTTCTGTAGGATTGTCGGTAAATGTTTGATTTCTAAGTGTTGTTTGACAGTTTTATCATATAGGCTTGCATTGAGTTGTTTTTTTAAATGATTGTCGGTAAATTTATGGTTTCTTCATGTTCGAAGTGTGTATTGAGAATTAATATTTAAGAAAATTACAATTAATTTCTCATTTGAATAAAGCTTCATTCATGTGCACGCAATATGGAAAATTCCGATTTTATTTCGTGGGATCATGACAATCTTAATTTCGTGGGATGACAATCTTAATAGTTACGACTTAGATATACTCCTAGTTGAATAAACTGATAACGAACTCTTTGTTGATAGTGAAAAGGACGAAAACATAAGCGAGAGACCCACCAACAAAAACTATTGACAATACTGCATACATAGATGGATATGTGTGTCCTCGAAGCAACAAAAAATCTATAAAAAAACACAGGTCATACATCAAAGCAACACGGAAGACACTATTTAAAAAGTATTTTATAACCTTGTTTCCACGAGACAATCATTTGTAGTGGTTTTTGTCTTTTAATCATTTGTAGCGGTTTTTGTCTTTTTATTCTGGGGTAAAGAGATGGCAATTTAAAAGTAAGATTGTTTATGTGTATACATATACAAATCCTTGGTGTAAATAAAATCTTTTATTATCAAATATATATATATATATATATATATAAAAGTCTAAATTGAAAACAACGTTCAAACCTATGATTGCGTTGGATAAAAACCGCAATTTTTATACGTGTGCATGTAAAACAAATTTCTTGGTAGAGGGGTCTAAATACAGCACAAACAACAATTTCCAAAAGACCAAAAAAAGTGAAAAAGTCTATTTTAACAAAACGCATTTGACTAACAGGTCGAACAACTGATGTTCTTAAACCCTGCTGACTGCCATTGGCGATTGCCAAATAAATTGATCACCAGATCTAACAAAATGGATCTTAATATTAATTAAATACCAAACAGAAAACAATAAACTTGTGGAAAAGATGATATACCACAAACATATATATATATATCTTTTGCAGTCACCATTGAAATGTCCTCAATACGATTTTAATTTAAAAATGAATTAGGTTCATGTTTTGAACGAGAAGCGTAGTCTGAAACGACAACAGATGCATATGAAGCTCATTCATAATATTACGACCAGCAGAAGGTTTCCTTTACTAGGAAAATTTTACTCCTTTTGTAAATTTACTGCATTCGTTCATCTTTGGCACCCTAAAAAGAAGAAAAAAAACAATGACTTCAGAACAGGAGAAAATAAACAACTTTGCTATAAACAGAATGAAAAATGAATAAAATGTCTAACAAAATGCAGGCTATAAATTTCATAGTGCACAAAAAAGAAGGACTGATTTAAGTAAATTTGTCCATGAACAATTTCAATATTTAGCCAGTTTAATAAAAAATTTCGGGTATCAATCAGAAAAAATCGCCACATTGTTGGTTCAAATTTTACGAAAATAGTCTTATTTTCAGTCACGAAACAACATTTGGGAGTACTATTGGCCCATAAAATTATATATTTATTAGCATATTTTTCAAGTTTTAAGAAAAAAATTGGGAGATCAAATGGTTTCTACGGCAATAGGTGAAGTAAAATGGGCCGAGTTTTAACTTTGTTTGTATTTGATTAATCTCATCATTAGAACACATTTTATCAATAACAAATTATTAGAATTAGTTTTTTGTAACTTTTAAATATACTTGCATGCTTTAGCTGTGAAAGGTATCGGCATTATCCATCAGAAAAATCGTGAGGCGTAGAACCTTTTACACAACACTACGGGTTATTACCCATAAATCCATCGGATTAATCGGCTTTCCGGTGGCCACGTCATTTCATTGGCTGTTATATAGACTCTACTAGAGTTGCGAATCTCTTGTATTATATGTCTCTGAACAAAAATGGACAAATAGAATGTTATCATTTTTGTTTCAAACATGTGAAATAGCCAATAATAATCCAAAAAATAAACGGTAAACTCGCTATTATTACAAAAATATCCACTATAACATGCAAAATTAGAAAAAAACAGAATTGGGACAACAGAGATAATACTGGGATTCGAACCTAAACCGACAAATCCCTATCTTTTAACTCGTTGATTTTAAGCATGCTAACCTCCCGGCTACCAACTTATACTATACGACCGCCCATTGTGTATATATAAAGGTACAATGTGACATGTTCACCCCCCTTTTTCGCAATATTTTGTATCAAATAAATGCAGATTGTTGCCATGGTTACACCAAAAAGAGATTATATTTCACCTTTTTAACTATTAAAAATGAAATCTATGGAAGATGCTCTTCCCAGAAATATACACATGCATAACACAAATAGTAAGCCTTATTTATTAGATGGGAAGGAAAAGAGGGTGGTTAAAAATTATGAGTGTCAATTTTAAGATTTTTTCCTAACTGTGTATTGCTACCTTATGGCATTTGACAAAATACAGAATTGCTTATTTTTAGACAAATTATACCACAAATCTATTGATATTTAGATTATAGATACATTTCTGAGGGAGAAACATCTGTTAGTATGACAATATATGTTAGTTTTGTTGTTTATTGTCCTTAGCAACCAATATAGACATTTTGACACAAAGACTTGGTTCGGTCATAAATTGATACTTTATTGGCTACCCCTAGGAAAAGAAAGAATGCGCGTTATGTAGAAACCTCAATAGGGAACGCTTTATATTTTTTCATGCAAATAAATCAAATTTATTATTTTAGTAAGTATAAAGTTACAATTTAGCATGAATTAAGTCTAAATTTGTTCCCGCTGTTATAAATTAATTCAGTATTTGCTAAATTTTAACCAAGGCTTTGGTATGCTAATACACAACAAAATTGACATTCTAGAGCTTTAAAATAGCTTTAATTTGTAAAACTTGTCTTCTTTTAAGGTTAATTTAAGTTTTTAAACAAGAAAAGACAAGCACAGAAGGTAAAGTTTTAGAAATTTGACTAAAAAAGGAGAATTTACACTTTGACATGGCATGTTTCTTCATATCTCTTTTTTGTTGCATTTCAGTGGCAACTGCTAACCTTCATAAAATATTCATTTCTGAACCAATTTTCAAAACTAGCAGGCCAATTTACTCAGTTTAGCTAGAAGAACACAGAAATTCATTTAAAGTGGAATTTGAAAAAAAAATGTTTATCCTTAAGGTAGCAATACACAGTTAGAAGTTTAGTTTCGCATTATGGCCATGGTGAATTTTTTAAATATGAAAGTTTTTGTACATTAAAATTGATTTTTAGATAATTGAAGAATAATATAGCCTTCCAAGTGGGTTTATATGATCATTTAGATTGTTTTTAGCATGTTTTATAGGCCATTTTTCTGTGTGACAGTCCGTATTTTCCTATCCGCACCACCCTAGATCTAGAAATTATTGTAGTGTTTTTCAACAAAGATTTGTTGCTCGATCTTTTCAATTCAATTTTATGGAAAAACAAGCAGAAATGCATATGATTTTTTTTGGACCTCTTGTTAGATATAGGTCTATGGTTTCAGGAAAGGTATCACTCTAATTGATTGAAATTTTCCTTTGGACCAAATTTTTGAGACTTTTGTGACATGTTCACCCCCCTTTTTCGCAATATTTTGTATCAAATAAATGCAGATTGTTGCCATGGTTACACCAAAAAGAGATTATATTTCACCTTTTTAACTATTAAAAATGAAATCTATGGAAGATGCTCTTCCCAGAAATATACACATGCATAACACAAATAGTAAGCCTTATTTATTAGATGGGAAGGAAAAGAGGGTGGTTAAAAATTATGAGTGTCAATTTTAAGATTTTTTCCTAACTGTGTATTGCTACCTTAACTCGTTGATTTTAAGCATGCTAACCTCCCGGCTACCAACTTATACTATACGACCGCCCATTGTGTATATATAAAGGTACAACCCCTGTGTGTCCGATGTTCATTTATATATATAAAATAGACATGTAAGTTGTAACCCATTGGTAGCCGAGAGGTTTCATCGATGTGTTGATGTCAGTCATTCATAACAGATTTCAAGGAAGGGTTCGATTCCCAGTGAAGGCATATACAAATTACAAAGATTAAAGGTAAGTTTTTAAATTAATTCCATTAGTGAACAGAAATCAGTAAATTAGCCAATTCAAACTTAATTGAATTGGATACACAAAGGAAACAATTGAAAATAATTTGGTGAGTCCATTTCAGCGGCAGATTTAGGAAGCGTTGATTCTAGAAAAAGAATCCACGGTAAACGAATAGGCTGACGTCACCACAATGGTTCAATACTACTTATTTTTCACCTCAGGTGATTCTTTTGCAATAATAGTTCATGTTTATTTGCTCCACAAAGGAACTCTTGAAATATTTTTTTTTCAATAAATAGCAGGGGTTAAAAAATCCACTAGCCCGACGCCCGGGACTAGACATTTACGCCTCGGGCAATCAAAACTTGTAACCCAGTATGCCCGACGGACTAGTAACAAAACATTCTTGGCGTTTCTAAAATAGATAGTGGAAAATCCCTTCATCACCTTTATACCTTAGCCAATCAGATTCAATTACGTCATCCGGGATTCCAAGAATTTGAGCTGGTTTGTACAGGTCCTCATGCGCAGTAACATGTTTTAAAAATAGAACAAATAACTCAGGGTGACCCGTTATCATGTATTGATCGCAATTCTTGTACTTTCAATATCGATTTCTAATTATAGGGGATATTGTGCATTGCTTCTGTCGAGTTTTTCAATTAACGGTACCGGGGGGTATTATGTATTGATCGGTATTGATCTGTCTTGTCGGACAACTGTTCATGCAGTGAGCACGAAACAATGTCAATGCAACAAAATATATCAAAATATTTTACTACGGCCACCGCAGGAAATTCATCAACTTCAAAGCGAAAATCGGTAAATGAAGGCGATACTAATGAGGCTGAAAATACATCTAAACGATCGGGACAAGCGAAAAGGAACTTTCATAGCGACATGGAATGAAAGATTCCCGTGGGCAAGGTCGGTTGTGGAGGATGAAAAACCCGAGACTATGTACTGCGAATACTGTCGGTGTTTTCCCGAGTTTGCGAATAAAAAGTCCGCCTTGTATGTGGGGACATCAAATATAAGAATTGATCCACTTGTTTCCCACGATAAAACAAATGAACATGTTTTCTGTGCCAGAAAAAATCTAACGACCCATAGTACTACAACGGATAAACATGAACTAGTTTATAGAAAAAAGGTGACTCCCGCCGAAAAGCATATTTTTAAAGCTTTAGTGAAATTATCTGACAAAGAAAAAAACAAAATGAAATATCTGTTTAATACAGCCTATGCAGTAGCTAAAAAGGGAAAACCCTTCTCGGACTTTATTTTTATGATGGAAGTCCAA